>NC_048561.1:2356656-3714156 GCF_902806685.2 Maniola hyperantus
TTTTCTGTAAAAATTTACTATGGTACTTATCCTGCAGATTATTTTAAAACATCTACGTTTTGTTAGCTATCCATTGGTGACAAAATAATTACAAAAAAAATCATAAAATCAAGAAAAAAGTTACACAACAAAGAGACCAGGTAAAAGTCTAACAAATGCATTGGCCCAAAGAATTAAATCAGAATCAATGTAAAAACGAGTTTAATGCAAAATCGTTACAGATTATTTTTTAATGAGGTCAAAAGGTAATATAAAATCAGTCAAGTGCGAGTTGGGCTCGCACACAAAGGGTTCCGAACCATCGTACAAGAAATAACACTTATAATTTTTTTTAATTTTTGTGGCGGCCATTTTGTAATTTTTGGTATTTGTTGTTATAGCGGCTATAAAAATACACATTCTGTAAAAATTTCAAGTCTCTACCTATTAGGGTTCATGAGATACAGTCCACTGACAGACAAACGGACGGCCGGACAGACGGGCGGACGGACGAACGAACATGAAATTTTCACAAAATGTGTATTTTTATGGCTGCTATAACAACAAATACTAAAAATATCACTTTTTAATTTTTTTTTAATTTTTATGGCGGCCATTTTGTAATTTCTTGTATGATGGTACGGAACCCTTCGTGTGCGAGCCCGACTCGCACTTGACTGATTTTATATTACCTTTTGACCTCATTGAAAAATAATCTTCAGCGATTTTGCATTAAACTCATTTTTGCATTCATTTTTATTTAATTCTTTGGCAATAGCATTTGCTAGAATTTTCTACCTGGTCTCTTTGTTGTGTAATTTTTTCTTGATTTTATGTTTTTTTTTTTGTAATTATTGTGTACCAATAGATAGCTAACGAAACGTAGATGTTTTTAAAATAACCCGCAGGATAAGTGCCATAGTAATTTTTACAGAAAATTTGCAAGTTATTCAAAGAATTAAATTTAAAAATCGAAAAAATGCTCAGTTTTTGGGCTGTAATTTTAAAATCCTTGAAGATTTTTCTTGTTTTATAACTGTTTGTTATTAACAAGGATATGTACTAGAAAGAAATAAAAAAAAATCTGATGAAATACATAGTTCCTTTTTTTTTATTAATTTTCAAAGTGACAAACACCCCTTTATCAAGAAAAAAATAAAAAAATGAACAACTCGAAAACGATACACTTTCGCATAAGCACTTTAGGGGTCGTTTGATAGCTAATGTCCTGTACTATAACCCCCTAACGGGATCGTGTCCTGTTTTCCTGTAACCCTGTATATATCACTTCCCGCCTCTTCTTAGGTTATTAACGAATTTATCATCAATAATTTATACTCTGTTGACAATGAGTTACTAGGTTTTTAAAGGATAGTAGAAAACGTAACGAAATGAAAAGAGGGAAGAACTTGAATGTTGAATCAGGAATGCCTATTTCAAAATCAGACCTCGTCACAAGAGAAGTAACTGGAAACCAGGCCAAGAACAGGGGAATAAAACCCGGAACTAAGAAAATGAAAATTAAACAAACAGATAAGCTTATCACTAAGGGATTTCAAAGAAGCATCTACAAAATAAAGGTGAACGACTTTTTTAATAGTTATTAGCTAAAAACACATTTTCCCATAGCTAAGGTGCATGAAAGTTGTCACACGGAAGAATTATTGCACTATATGTATGCGAACGAGATGAACTATGCATACACTTCATTTTTGTATCCACTATTAATTGAAATAAACAAGTCCATAAAATGTTTGAATCAAACGATGCAGACTAATTAATTAACCTTATAGATATGCTTGTCGGCAAATTTACTTTACGTACAGCTAAGGTTAATATTGTTCACGCAAAATATACGTGATTTCTTGGATCAAAAGTGTTATCTGGGATTCCGATTTGAAAATCAATTACTTGAAATGAGAGAAAAAGAATCACCACGGGAAGACGAAGAAGTGATGCGAAATCGGTGCATAATGTAGTGTCTGATTATAGAAATAAAAACAAATTAGCGAAAACTTGACATTGATGAAAAATCCCGCATAAGTGTTGAACAAGGACTTAGCTACAACTCAGAATAAATACCTGTAGAAGTAGCCCTATTGTGACTCTAACTTAATGGCGGAGAATTTTAAAGACTCCGGTTTAGATATTATATCTGAAAATCCAAAGTTTTCAAATATCAAAAGCACATTATACAGAAAACGAACTCGCCGTTACGGACTTCCTACAGCACGACGTCAAGTTTGAGTGACACGTGCATGGCATCAGAAAGTATACCACCATAGTATACCACAGTATAACCACAGTAGTCTATAGTAAAAATTCCATGGCACATACACGACATCAGAATATAAGAAGACAGTCTAGCAGTAATGTCAAACAAAATTAATAGAACTACCCAAAGGAAAATTATTAATATAAATTATTAATCAAGAACCTTCAACTACATTCAATGGAAAATAAACTCCAGTTTTATGAGAGGCAAATGAAGTCTACACTAAACGATTTCGGAAATCAAAGAAAGTTTAAGAAACTAAAAAATTCCTTCCATTCACCCTGGAGGCAGTCGGTTACTATTCATCTCAGTCTTGTTGCAGGATTCTTGATGAAACATGCATTCAATTAAATTTGAAGTTTCAGACTCTGTTGTTTATTCTTTGCATCGTCGTTCATTGAGCGAGAGTGGAAGCGAAACCAACACCAGCTGAATATAATATACTTTACTCATGGAAAAACCTTTGGGTCGTGAATTAGCACCTGCAAAAAAGATTGATGTCCAAAAGGAGACTGCCCACCACTGGTATCGCTATAGATATAGCTGTACACCGAAATGGTGAAATTAGTAATTCCTGTTTTTAATTTTAAAAAACATTTAAAATGTTACGAAATAAAAAAACAGCCGTATAATTAGAAACTGACCGAAATAAAAGTAGTTGTTTTGTTCATTTTCCTGACATTAGCAAAACATGTAGTGACGCGAATCAAGGAATCGATAAGCTTAGGTCGATTATGATGACGTCTTGCTTCGACTTCCGATTATTACTTTCATGCATCAATCCTTATTACAATCGCAATAATTGTTGTGATTGGCTGAATTTTTGGTATTCTTGTTGCAACAATGCAAATGCATTATAGGCAACAGTAAGCACGCCTCAACCAATCAGAAGTGATTGAGATCGTAACATTGTAGCGGACATTAATTAACAAAATCGAGCCCCTGTCGTTATTACAATAGCAATAGAATTATTACAATAGTTCTGATTGGTTGAATTTATGGTATAGTCCGCGTTAAATTAATTAAGTATCAGATTATAGCTTAGCTAATTATTATTATTTGAGATAGGTAGGTAGTTTCTTAATCGTGATATTTAATTCGGTGATTGTGATATAGTTAGAACAGTAATTATTCGATGCTAATGTACATTGTGTTAAATCTTAACATCTAGTGCCATCCGGTGACTTTGTCTGCAAAGCACTATTAATAATATTCTCGTGATAAGTGTTTAACGAATATGGAGTATCGATTACTGTTTAATAATAGAGTAATTCGTGAGTTAAAATGATGACTGAGTTATCAGATTGTGTTTAGTGACTGACCTTGGCTAATAATACGAACAGATTTAGATCAAGAGTGATGATTCTTTAAAGAGTGTTCATTATGTTGTGATTAGTGATTGAGTTAGTCGTCACGCGAGTTTCTTGCTGGCTCTTCTCGCAGTAGTAGGCTGTGGCATTCCGAACCAGTGGTAGATTGTCTTTAGATTTCAGATAAAGAAATGGCTAGTGATTTGATTGAGAGGTTGCAATAGCAATTGTGCCCTAATCACATGATGCGATGATGATGATGATGATGCGATGATGATGATAATGATATTGAGATTAGGTTAGAGTGAGGTGAGGGGTCGCTGAGAGGGGTGATGGGAGGCGACCTAGGTAGGGTTAGGTTAGGTTTACCTAAGTTACGTTACGCTAGTGGTTTTCACGTGTGATAGGTGAGTATTATAGTGATTGTAATTGAAGGTAGCTCATGTCATTTGATAACAAAAGAATATATAGTTCAGATACAAGTGGCCTAATTAATTTAGGGAAAGTATCCTGACTGATCCGATAAGTTGTTTGAAGTACTGAGAACTATTTGTAAAGAACATGGATTAAAGTACCTACTTATTAATTACTACATTCTGATGTCGGCTACAGATCAATAATAATTATCGGCCATCCTCTTAAGACTTCTCCGACATATATAATATTGGTTTAATAGGGAAATATCCAATTTATCGTTAATTCGTTTCGGTTCATTTAATAATAAACATTTTTTCCTTTTTCCCGTGAAGCCTAGTAAAAAAAAACAATTTATAGTCTCTGGGGAATTAAGGCGTTTTTTTTAATGATTGGCAACTCGTGAATGACTGTCAGAGAAAAAACTGGCTTTTGCTTCCTAAAAGGTCATGGTGGAGTGATGGTTTGGTTTTGCATTTGGCAAATTTTCCAAAAAGTTATGTTTCGCTAAATTAATGCAAAAATAGGAGCCTCATAAGGTTGTCCAATGTCATTGTCACCCCAACGAGGAATATGTAGTGATTCGTAAATCTAATCACTAAATTAGAATTATAAAAATATAGCTTCATAATTTTTTCTTAAAAACGTCCTTATGAACGGAACGACATCTAGCTACCGCGTAAGACACTACTAGGTCAAAACGCAGCACCACCTAGCATCCGATAGCGAAAATCTAGAACTTCGGCGACATCTATAGTCGAATGGCCTAATTAGCTAGTAACTAACGTAAAATGATCACTCACGCATAGATACTAGCGACACCCAACGAAGAATAGTTTCCTATTCTAGAAAATTCCTTGAAAAACATAAAACAGATCCGGCTTCGAGTCAAATCTCGAAGGTTCAAGACTTCCGGCCGATTTCAAATAAATAGGCGATTTCTTCCATCCTTGACACATTATCAGCTCACAACCCTAGCAGTCACTATGCGAGTGTGCTTCGTGTATAGTTTAATTACTATTTTATAAAAAGTGTCAAATTGTGAGTGTTTGCCGCCCTCTAAAGGTTGGTAACTGTGAAGTTAATTTTACTTTAGGCTATTTATTTTGGTTCCTGTGATTAATTCTAATTTAGGTTAATTGTTAGTTCGTGTAATTAATTTTGATCTAACCCTAGCAGCTAGAAATAATTACTAACATAAACTGTAAACCCGGATCCACAACACTTCACTCGACGCGGCCTGATAGCCAAGGTGTGGCTGGCGTCAGTGAAGGGTTCTGGAAGCGGGAAAAGTGGGCATATCCTCAGCTTTACTTGTCTCGATTCCAGGGTTCTAGTTCCTGTTTGAATTCTACCCCTACATCGGCGGTGTACCTACATACTTCGTGCTGATCTACCCAAGTACTACCACAGGCTATCTCCGGAAGCCGTCCTATCCTGCACGCCGAGCACCTTACGTGTCGTCGTGAAGAGGCCGCGCTGAGTGACGCGCCGCCCGTGCACCACATAGCTTCCCCCGTGCCTTCGGCCAGCCACCAGGCGATCATCGAAACAGGCCAGTGTCCTCCGTACGGACGGTTGCGTATTGTATTGCGTGTGCGATTCTCATTTAGCGTTTTCATTAGTAATCTAGAACCTGTGAATTGTAGCGCGTACCTACGACCGCTCCCGGCTGAGCAAATTATTATTTTTACATTCCACAATAAGTCACAATCCTAATTGTATTATAAATTAATTATTAACTTAAATATATGTATTAAACCATATCTATCTTTGATTTCTATCTACCTGTCACCTATAAACGTGACAGTTTTTTTTATATATATGACGCGCGCCATATTGTCAAGGTCCATCTTATTATTTCTGAGATGTTGAGTTATGGAAATGCAATAAATGAAAATTGAAATTGAAATTGAATATTCACCTGCATACTCCGTAAGCGTGTTTCGTTCATTTTGCCGTGCTCCCTTCTTGTATATAACTAAAGCTAAGTGAGCCAGATCCGCGTACTCTTTCACCGGGACTGGTGGCCCTGCTAAACTCCCGAACCGATTCACCATTATATGCATTGCTAACAGGACCAGAGAGGCAAATTGAGGTTTGGGTACTGTGGACCTCGTTATATTGTCAAGGGGGAAATATAGCATCTTAGATACAATGTCAGCTACTGTGTGGGCCCCTGTGATATTAGAAGCTGCCGCTTGTTCAATTATCCAGCATAATGAAGCAGCTGGGGTGTCTTCGAGACATTTAAAAGAAGCTGCTAGCGCCGCAAAAATGGCTTCATTTGTCAATTTCGACCCAGCGTGCATCTTGCTGAACTCCACGACCACAGCGTATTCCAAGTCTGGTAACCCCACCATGTTCTCTTGAACCCGCTTGAATAGATTCTCTACCCAAGAGGAGGTCTTATTTTGGCCTTTAGACAAGTGGGCGAGGCATGTGAAGAGTGCATGGATCAAATGCCTCTCCATCTGGGTACGGTGTGCGGAAGCAAAAGCTTCATGGTAAGCACACAACTCCGGTAATGAGGCCTGTTTCCAATTCGTCACGAATGAGTCATAATCAATATTCATTGCAGCTCGGTTCTCCTCCGTTATCTCCATGTTGACGGGACTTCCTGCGGCCTCTTGCAGCTCAGCCCAAACCAGTCGCAAACTTTCCGGCTGAATACAGTTGGGATCGAATGCATGCGCACCAGAAGCTAAAGCAAAATATTTACGCTGGTTAATGAACCGCCCTGTAATTTGCGGGAATCTATCAGTCAACCCATCAATACTTTCGACTTCGAAGTTCAATTCTGAATCATACTGTTCTATCTTTTCCCATAGTTTTGTAAATGTTGTCTTCACATCGGCTTGAGTTGGAGGTGTTGCTCGAAGCATGGCTTTGATAATGTTTTGAGCCTGAGTTAATTCAGTCTCTGGACTGCCGACCTCTCCAACACAACTCATTGTCATCTCACAATACATAAGAGCAGTTACTTGTGGTGCTGTCAGGTTAGCCCGTTGCTGCTTCATGCGTTGGGCTAGTCCCATCCCCAATGCTGCTCGGAGGTACGGTGATCCCAATGGAACCACAGCCCTGTTTGTTATATGATCTCCCAATGCATGAGTCAATTTGGGAGTGTCATGTGTTGATACCCCGATTGAGAGGGCCCCTATCACTGCTGCTATTACAGGCGCTCTGTTGAGGCGGCACAATTGTTTATTCCTCTTATGGACAGCAACGAGACGATGAGCCATGTTCGTTGATTAGTAATCTACGAGATTTGAGAAAGATTTGGGGACTAAAGAATTGAGCAATCACACAGAAGGCTAAATAATTGTCATCAACAATAGTAATGTATTACTCAACAACCCTTTATCACAATCGTATAAGAAACGATTGGAAAATTATTTTTTTCCAATCCCCAACGTCATCCCTATCACTACAAAGTGTTTAATGATTCGTAAAGAAAGTTGTCTAGGCGTCGTGCCAATAATGTAGTCACGTGGATTAAATTTCATGTTTGTTTCAGCTTCCCTAATTAACATTTATTAGAAAGGAAGTAAAAAGAAAATTCCAAATTCGGGAAGAGGCGGGAGGAATACAGTAGTACTGTTTTCCTAACTTTGGTAAGTTGGCCTAGGAAGAAAATGATTGAATAGCGTTCACGAGAGACGCCATTTTGATATCAAATTTTCGTTTGTTACAGGGTTAAATATTTATATTTTTATATTCGTTTTTATATTGTCTTTTTTTATTTGGTCTTAGTTAGTTTTTTTGATTTAATTGAGTTGAACTTAAATTTAAATTTCGATTTTTGTTTTCATTCTTAACTTGTAGTTTCAAATTTTTCAATGGCAACTACAAGTCCTAACTCTTTTATCGTGTTAATATATCAACGTTCGTCGGGAAACCACCCGAGAGCTGCCACGGGTTCGAACGACACGTGCAGCAGGCTTCGTTCCGGAACACATGCCATCAACAGGAAACCAACTTGGAAAGTAATGTACACAGGTGGGATGACCTGAAGAGTCGACATTTATACCCCCCCTGTAGACGACTGGTAGGGACTTCTGTTCAGGTCAGTCCAACGTTATCTAGTTTCCTGGTTAAATACCCATTTGCACAAGGAACCTGGTGGTATACCCGGCTGCGTGAACCCCCTAGCTTGCTGGCTGAGCAATCTTTATTAATTAAATTTTATGTAACAGTATTAGGATGGGGTCCTACATGTTCCTAGCTCTAGTTAGCTCTTAAGGTGTAATGTTTTCTGGCTAGGGAATAAAGGTATGATATGAACAGCTGGAGTTTCTCTTATAGCTCAAGAAACGCAGACCCTATTCCCTAGGAGCAGAGGTCACTTTTGTACTGTAGATTCCCCGCACCTATACAGATTTGATTTATATTACTTTGACACACGTTTATTTACCTTGTTTTCACTTTAACTTTGGCAGCCGGCATACGGGCACTGATCGGCCGGGTCTGATTCTGGTGGAACACCATATGCCAGCGGACACATTCCAACTATTATGATCATCAAACTAGCATTAGAAGAATGTTCAATTAGAGGGGACACATAGGGACAAGGGGACAACCAAGTGATTCATATCAAGTTGAACATTCCTTATATTAGGCTAACGCATTACACACTACAACATAAAATTAATTATCTGACTGAGAATGCTATATGGAACAGTGGTAAATTAAAACTACCTGACTATTCATAAACACTTGTAAAAAGTTTACATGAATAAAAAATTTATTATTTATTATTTATTTAACACCCAAACACATCATAAAGCATACTATGGAGTTCATATGCAAAGCTTCTATAGTTGAAAGACTTATTAGAACTTTAAAAAATAAACTTTATAACTACCCACTACACTACCTGCGTGTCTGGTGAACTTTGACCACACATACTACCTAAATTTCTACCATGCACAGCATTTAGATATTGTCAGTCTATTGGTATACTTGAGACTGCTTATATGTATAACAGGCGGACAATACCTAAAACTATGTATGGGCCTTTCTCTACTAACAGGAAAATCATTGTCCTAGCATTTTTTTTACTTTGGCTATATTAATGCATAGTTTTATTTATTAAAACACACAATATATAACCTGTTATTTAAGGAGCCAAGCTTAATCAATATTTAGAATCATTATCATTTAATAAATTCGGTCTAAAAGCCATTAAAAACAGTCCTCTGTTATGTCCTAATTCCAGATCGAGTATGGTTCGGTTCGGTTTTTATTAGTTGTGTTTAAAAATGTAAAATCTTATAACTCTATAAACATAAAGAATATTGAATGCATGTGAACAAAAAACAATTATAATTTTAGATAATTTTTTAGTACTAAAAACTAGTGTTCGAATTTTGTCCATACATTTTTGAACAGTCCTCTGAACAATTTGAATATATCGCGCCACAAAAATATTAAACACTATTGTGGTTACATTTCCCTTGAAACCGAACGTTAACAGTGTGAAGTTTGCTCGGTCGCCATGCTAAACAAGTCGCCGCCATTTTGCGCAGTGACAACTCCGCGTCTGTGTGGGGGCCACGTTTCTGTAGTGTCGAGTGAACATTCCTCTGGTAAGTCTATTTTACGGTGTTTTATGTGTTGTAATTATATTTATTTAACAAAATAATTGCTCAGTGTGATAATTTATAGCTGTTTCTGTGTTATGAAGTAATATTTAAACTGATACGTGGTATGACATTTTTTACGTAAAAATAACAGTCCTCTGTGCAACAGTCTTCTGGAAATTTATAACACAGAGGACTGTTCAATGTGACAGAGGACTGTTTTATTTGACGTCCGTGTTTATTATTAATATTCTTTATAGTCTGCGCTAACCTACTGCTTGTCGATAGCCTCTTTCTTTCTTACCAATATTGTCACGCTAATTCAGGTCTTTTGTTTTCTATTATTATGGATTTTGGAATATAAAATAATAGTAATTAGTAACGTAAAGTTAACGTAACATACGTGTTTTTAAACCTGTACGTTTTTTTTTAAATATTGAAAGTATGTTTTATTGTTTTAGTATTGCCGCAATGCCACCAAAGAAGAAACCTAAAACCAAAGAAGAAATAAAAGAGCAGAAACGAATTGCAGAAAGATTAAGATATCAACGGCTAAAAAATGACCCTGTAAAAAGAGAGCAATTGAAGGAAAAAGAACGACGAAACTACCAGAGAAAGAAGGACAAAGGTACAAGAAAGCCAGTTAAAGATATGAGTCGACGTGAACACAAAGCTGTGACTAAAGAATGGAGAAAGCACTGTGCTACCTATCGCGCAAAAAAAAAAGCTTTGAAAGAAATTACAAACAATTTTGTACGACAAAATACCCCCGAATCCGAGGGTTCACCTCCTCAAAGTTCTGTCTCTCCATCAATACTAACTATGACCATTCCACGAAGTGATGCAAGTAATGCGAGAAAGCGTAATGCTAGAAAGAAACGTGACAAAATTATAAAGGATAAAGACAAAAAGATCGAGTATTACAAAAAAAAATCAGAGAAGTATAGGAAGAGATTAGAACGTTTGGAAAAAGCTAAGACAAAGGAAAATGTAGACACACCTAACACTAAACTTACCAAAATGTGTGATTCGCCAGAAACTCGCAGAGAACTAGTCAAAAAGGCGCTATTCGGTGAAGTGTTGAATGCACAGCTGAGAGAAAACTACGCTAATTTAAAAAACTGCAAAGAAAAACAAATATTCGGAAAAGTCGTGTCCGGTCAACTAATACACAAGTACAAGTTATGGCGAAGCAAAGATAGTGCTATATCTTATAAAACAATTCAGAAGTCAGCGCGTCAATCAGTTTCAGTACCCAAGCTTCGGACTCGTAAAGACAAAATTTCATCTGATTGCATAAATACTGTACAAACCTTCTATGAAAATGATGACAACAGCAGACTTGGCGCAGGAAAACGAGAATGCCTGACCAGAAAAGGGGTTAAAAAACAGAAAAGATATCTATCGGATAGCATCGCAAATTTATACAAGAAGTTTCAAGCTGAACATTTTAAAATAAGCTACACAACGTTTTGTCGTCTACGTCCTTTCTGGGTCATAACACCAAATGTAAACGAACGTGACACGTGCCTCTGCATAAAGCACGCGAACATCGATCTGAAACTGACAGCATTGCACAGGCGAAGAATTTTGACTTACAATAGTCACACTGCACTGCTTGAAAAAACATGTTGTAATCGCTATAACGAGCTATGTTTGTCACGAACCTGCCAACGCTGTATCGACAAGAATCCTGACTACAGGGAGTTTGATGACAGCAAGCCTATTGAATTTAAAAAATGGATATCCGAGAAACAAACTTACAACGACCCCAAGACCAAGAATGCTCGAACAGTTACCAAATACCTAAAGAAAACGTTCACGGTTCGCCCTCGAGAACTAATAGAAGAGCTGCACGAGGATTTGCAAGCCTATTATCAACACGAGAGAAACATTACCCATCAATACAATGCTATCAAGAAATACAAACAAAACCTTACTGGCGAAGACGCTATCATACATATGGATTTTTCAGAAAATTATTGTTCCAAATACGGTCAAGAAATACAAGCATTTCATTTTGGAGGGTCGAGACTTCAGCTAAGTCTTCATACTGTGGTGGTGTATACCAAAAACTCTATCAAGTCTTATTGTACCGTTTCCAAAAATCTCACACATTCACCAGCTGCTATATGGGCACATTTGCGGCCAATCTTTAAAACTCTCACACCTAACATAAAGAGCATCCACTTCGTCAGCGATGGACCCGTAACTCAATACAGAAACAAAACGATGTTTTACATCCTGGCATCAAGGCTTCAACAAGAGGTTTTTAATGTGAAGAAGTTTACGTGGAACTATTCTGAGAGTGGCCATGGCAAAGGGGCCCCTGATGGCATTGGAGCAACCTGCAAGAGGACCGCTGATGCCGTCGTCGCTACAGGAGGTGATATTGATAGCTTGGAATCATTTGTAGAGGCTATTCAACGAAGATGTTCCGCAATTACCTTGTTCACAATCAACGATAAAGCCATCCAAGAATTGACAGACGACCTTCAAAATGAAACAGTTAATTTAAAAAGCTTTAGTGGCACTCTAAAAATACATCAAGTAAAGGCTGAAATATTAAGAAGTCCTCTGGAATCAGCTCCAATTGCCGCTAAACTCATAATGAAAAGTTTAAGTTGCCCTTGTGAAGACGAGTGCCAGCATTTCAATTTAGGAGTGTTACAGTACAAAAACAAGACAAAACTTAACGTAGATGATATTTACACAGACTCTGCAAGTGAAAACATGGACTACTCACAGGATTCCACAATGGAGACCGACGACGACGCTGCACTGGCTGGACCTAGTTCAATCAACCAACAGAATTACACCATCGGTGATTACGTCTTGGTTAAATTTCTAGTAAGAAACACTGAATATTGTTATGCTGCAGTAATCAATAAGATAGACATGGAAGAAGGCGAACTAACAGTAACCTTCTTAAAAATTTGTGATGACAAAGGACACACATTCAGAGTCGATGAAAATGATGTTTCTGATGTGTCCTTTGACCAAGTATTAAAGAAGTTGCCAAACCCAGACATTGCCCTAAAAGGGAAACGAATATTTTATTATTTTAATATACCTGTACCTGTTTTTGAGAAATAAGTCTGCATTGATAAGTAAACAAGGCTGATTCTTAGTACCTAAGCTTAATTTTGATTATAATTATTTTAATTCGTTACTTAGAGAGCTAAACTCGGAATTTGTTCCTGATAATTAGAAGTATTTAATTTCTGTATGTGATACAGTATTCAATAAAGAAGAGAATTTATTTGATTACATTTAATAATTAATAATGTGTTTTTCTTCATATTAAGGCTGCCAGTCCACCAGAGCGGAGCGAGGCAGCGGAGCCGAGAAACGGAGAAATATTAACCAATAGGATTGCACAAAATCTCCGCTCCTCTTAAGTGGACAGGGACTTGCGAGCTAGTTTAAAATTTCATATAAAACCGGTAAGCGGAGCGGGGAAACGGAGCGGGGAAACGTGCGGGGATGCGGAGCGGGGAAGCGAGTGCGGGCGCGGGCGCACTTTGCGCCGGCAGTGTGCCGCCGTATTCCGACCAGTGCGTATGTGACCGAAGATAATGGATGAAAAACTTATTGAAAGTGTGAAAAAGTTTCCGTGCATTTGGAACACATCTTCAGAATTTTACAAATGCAACGAAACAAAAGATGCTGCGTGGGACCAAATTATCATTGAAACAAACATATCGGATGGTAAATAATATGTATCTTTATTCTATAATACCTTCTAGTAGGTACATATTGATATCTTTTTTTTTATTTAACAAAATAATACCTAAATAATGTCCGCAGCTGGCCAAATTATCTATATCTGTCTCACATCACTGACTATTATAGATTCTTTTCAAAATTCGAGTATCTTGCCATGGTACCTTCCCCTGATTATTAAAGTATGAACAATACATTTCACGAACTTGATAACCATCGTTACTAGAATGTTGTGTTTCTATAATATCACCAACTGATAATAATGATTGCTCCATGTTATTTTCAATATTGTTTATATAATTAGGTTGTCTTTGAATTAAATAATTGTGCAAAACACATGTTGCTTTTATTACCTTGTCAACTGTTTCTATTTTGCATTCAAAATCTTTATGATACACGTACCACTTTCTCGTCAATACACCGAAAGTTGCCTCAACAATACGACGTGCTCTTGATAATCGGTAATTAAAAATTTTTTTTTCTGCGTTAAGTCCATCACGTGGGTAAGGCCTCATAAAATTTTCCATTAATGGAAAAGCTTCGTCTCCTATAAATACGAACGGCATTTTTGCTCCACCTTGATAAAATGGTACCGGCTGAGGTAAATTCAATCTCTTTTCTTTTAGACTCTTTCCGAAAATGCTGTTATCAAAAATTCCTGCATCAGAAAATCTTCCCATAGATCCCACATCAGCCATTATGATTTTCCTTTTGGCATCAGCTAAACACATCAATACTACAGAAAATCTCTTTTTGTAGTTGAAAAACGAGGACCCGGTTTTCGAGGGAGCCTTGATATATACGTGCTTGCCATCAAGAGCACCTATACAATTTTTAAATTGCCATAGTTCATCAAAATCTTTTGCGATTTCTTTCCAGTCGTTTTCTGTTGGTTGTGACATGACAAGAGGTTGCAATATATTCCATAAAGCATCACAAACCTCCTCAACAATTCTTGATACACTTTTCAATCCAATTCTAAAATTCTCTCCCATCGTTGTAAATGACTGGCCGGTTGCTAAATACCTAAAAAAAAACGTATTTAATTGTACTTCGCGGAAGTGATGTAATATTTTTGTCATAAATAGACCATGTAATACATTTTTGTGTTTGTTGATTGTTTCAGTTACAACTGCCAAGTCGCGATGGAAACAACTGAGAGATAACCATCGGGATGCCTTAAAAAGACAAAATGCAACAAGGAGTGGACAGGCTAGAAAACAACGAAAAGAATGGAAATATCAAAAAGCCATGTCATTTTTATTGCCTTACATGAGTAACAGAGACCGGTCAACAAATTTTACGCCCCTGGACCACTCAGTAAGCGAAACTTCAAATCCGCCAAATACCATTGAAGAGAGTTCACGGGAATCATGCAATTTTTGCCATCAAATTCAAATAATCTTCCTTCTGCCGATGATCCTAAGAATCCAACAGCTTCGGAATCTCTTCCATCAACATCCAAAAAAAGAAAGAACGATGAAATTCTAGATTATTTAAAAAAAAATCAAGAACGCCGCGAAGTGTTGGAACGAGAACGGATAGAACTTAAAAACATGATGTCAGCCAGTGATAAATACGATGAAATAGACTTATTTTTTTAAATTTGGCTGCATCGACAAAAAAGCTGCCGTATTATTTTCAACTTCAAATTAAAAAAACCTGCTTTAATGCGGTAATGTCAGCTGAAGAAAGTAATCTTCAACATAGTTGGTATTCTCCGAATAATTATGGTTATTCTACAGGCTCAACACCTACATCAGATAACATCAACACTAGTATCGATACTCCTAGTGCTTCAGATAATATCAACACTAGTATCAATATTCCTAGTGCTTCAGATAATATCAACACTAGTCTTAATATTCCTAGTGCTTCAGATAATACCAACACTAGTGTCAATATTCCTAGTGCTTCAGATAATATTAACACTAGTATCATTAATCCTAGCGCTTTACAAATTCCAACAACCCAGGATATTGAAACATCTGCAGCAGAGCCAACAGAACCCAATGAAAATGCGGTCAATTTTGAGACAGATTACGATTTTTAAATTAATATAACATGGCTTCTATAACTGTATGCAAAAATAAAAGTTACTTTGATTTAAAATGTGTACTTACTTTAAACACACCGCTAATCTTTCACGGCTACTAATTGAATTTCTGTAATTTGTGTCTTGTTTCCGAATATATGGTTCAATCAGGGAGTGAAGTTCATAAAAAGTACATCTTGAAACTCTATAAGAATTTTCGAAAGTTTCTTCATCAGCTGTTTGGAAAAAAGTAAAATATTCACTGTGTTATGAACGATGTTTGATATGATTTCTTAACCAAAATCTATGTTTCCTCATAGAATTGTTCAAATGGTATATGGTAAGTATTTCGGCTTCTTCTGACTCCAACTCTTCTTCCTCAAGCAATGTAAGGTAATAATGTATCAACTTTTTCGATGGCATGTCTGCTATCACTGACATTTCGCGTAGAACTAAACCAATCGCCCCACGCCGGGAGCTCGAAATCACTCGTCGCGTACTTGCTGCCTAGCTCCGCATATTGAAAAACACAGCAACTCCGCTCCGCATTACTTCCTCACTCCGCTCCGCAGCCTCGCTCCGCTCCGGTGGACAGTCACAGTACGCAACTCCACTCCGCATTAGTCCGTTTCTCGGCTCCGCTGCCTCGCTCCGCTCTGGTGGACTGGCAGCCTAACATTGACATAAACTGTTCTCTGGGGTGGAAAAAACAGTCCTCTGGGTGGCGAAACAGTCCTCTGCCGCATTTTTTACAAAATTGCCTATAATTCGAAAAATAAGGAAAAATTACAATGGTTTCTTGTTTATATGTATTTATATTATAACTATCTATCGACTTAACATATTTTTTTTTTAATTTTCTAGAAAAATAGGGTTGGGACAACTGTCAATAAACAAGTTTCCAGTTAGTAGAGAAAGGCCCGTATAAGTCATGTTTTTGTAGACTTTTGAAGGAAAGATGGAAAAATATTCCATGTAAACCCTGGTTTTTTAAGTACAAACAGCTTAATAAAAGAACTACTTTAGTATTATCCAGAAATACAAGAAACCTGCCCACATAAAGTTTGACAGCTAAAATCACACTTGCAGCAAAAACACCATAAATTTACAGGGATGCATAAATTTGCCAATAATTAATTACAACGTTACGCTTCAATGTTACTCCAGGTTGGAGCTAGAATTATCCTTTTGCGGAAATATGCACTTACTCACAATAGGCGACCTACATTTAGAAGGGCCATAAGATCATCAATGTATAAAATGCACTGCGGCTGTACAATGCCGCCTGCATTTTAGGGCCATTGACATGGAATTTACACGTGCAGCGTCAGAAAACAATTTTATCGAGATGATTGCTACGTAGACACAATGTTTGATACAATCGATTACTCGAAAATAATGTGAAAATCTATTCAACTTTTTTATACACAAAAAGTGAGACCAAACCATTTTTACCACTCATGATCACCTCGAGATACTTACCTACATATTTTAACTTCACGCCCACTAATTTTCATTTCAACTTTTTAAAAACCACGATAAACAAAACTGAAAACTGCAGAAAGGCGTAGGTTTTTTTTTTTTTAATATATTTTACGGCCCTGGATAACAGTCCTTTAAGGCCTGAAAGGCGTAGGACGACATTTTGACCACAGAGTACTTTGATTTTGACTTAATAGAAAAATCACGAGAAAAATCAAATCAATGCCCTAGATTCTAGAATCCAAAAAAATTTTTACAAAAAAAATAAAAACCGACTTCGTTACATAAACACTAAAAATTGAAAAATAATTTAATTTATTACCGAATATATTATGTATACAAGAGTTAATATAGTTCCATAATAATACTTTTGGTGCCGGTGCCAATTAGCTTTAGCTGCGCGAATCGTCTAGACTTCATATTTTTTATGGGACTCCACAATGGCACCTCATTGGCACCGACCCCAAAAAATATTATTATGGAACTATATTAACTCTTGTATACATAATATATTCGGTAATAAATTAAATTATTTTTCAATTTTTAGTGTTTATGTAACGAAGTCGGTTTTTATTTTTTTTGTAAAAAATTTTTATTCACAATTTTTAGTGGCCCCATGGAATTATGCTATGACTGGTTAAAAATCTACTGTTTACTAAGCTATTACACTGATCGCGAGCAATTTACTCTTATCCGTTGAGGAGTTCCAGTATCTATCTTCGAAGATGTTCATCAGATCTTCACCAAATTGAAATGGGACCAATTTTGAAGTATACCCTTTCAAACAAAAAAAGAATTTTCAAAATCGGTCCAGGCGTTTTTGAGTAATCGGGGAACATACATAAAAAATAAAAAAATAAAAAAAAATAAAAAAAAGATTCCGACGAATTGAGAACCTCCTCCTTTTTTTGAAGTCGGTTAAAAAATAAACCAGTCCTCCTTCTCTATGCTCTCTAAGGTCGACACCACAGGGTCTTTGTCGATTGTCGATTATGATACAGTGGTCACGGGTAACTTTGGAGACTCATTCGTTAAACATTACGAGTCGACGCGATGGTTCGATACAAGGTGGTTTCGTTTTTGTCTTGTTCCTATCCTATTCACGTTTATACTTTTTTAATATATGAAAACTAGCTTATTCCTGCGAGTCCGCATGGACTCTACAAATTTCAATTCCCTCCTGCGACTGCGTCCGCATGGATTCCACTTTCAATCCCCTATTTTACCCCCATAAAGTTTGAATTTTCAGAATACCTTTCTTAGTGGATGTCTACGTCATAATAGCCAGCCCGATCCACTGTTATCCTTAGTTTCAGCTGTGCTGAGCGTCGATCTAGATCAGTCGGCCAGTTAGTCAGCTTTTTCTTTTATTTATATAAACACTTTTTCTCTTACTACTAGTAAATCAATGTTCTTTGTTTGAAAAAATTAAGACCTAAGGAAAATTTAATGATAGTTCAGGTTAGAATAAGGAATTTATGAAAATACATTATCGTAATCTATAATGATTAATTGTTAATCACCGATAAAAGTTGTTAATCATCGTTACGTCGTGCTATCGCTATCTCACACGCGGTTACACAGTACTTTAATCTAGCTTTTTACTCAATCTATGGCATGATATGTTATTGGTCTGTGATGCCACACATACAGTACAGTACTCTCAGATTCTCGGATTCTAAACTAAACTAAATTAACAGGTCTAAATCTAGTGCTATCCTTTTCCGCAAGCAACATTATGAAAGGGATAGCAATAGATTTAGACGTGCCATATTAGTTTAGTTTAGAGATTGTGTACAAAGGAATTAGCCCCATTATCGTGTTAATTAAATGCAAAGAGAATGAAAAGGCTATGCTGAAAATGGAAGGTTGAAAAAACCATAGGTATTTTTCTCTAGTCTAGTGATCTGTGATTATGATATATAAATATTCCTTTGATATATTCTCTTTGGCGCAAATTCGGCGAATGGCGGATGTTTTGATGTTTGGCGAATTATTCTTGTTCTTTTCTGCTACGATAGTGCCTTTTATATAATTATATCGTAATGTCGAAAAGAAGAAAGATAGGTAAGTCATGATTATTATATATATTTATTATCTGAAGACTAGATGGCCGCGCGACATCTGCGACTTCGTCCGCGTTGATTTAGGTTTTTCCGAAATCGTGTGGGAACTCAGCTTTTCCAGGATTAAAAGTAGCCTATTGTATGTTCTTCCTCAGAATGCAAGCTATCTCTACCAAATTTCGTCAAATCTGGTAATGGGCCGTGAAAAGCTAGCAGACAAGAAGAAAGTTTCGCATATAACAATCATGGATTCTGAGTGAGTTTATGGTTCGGAACAGTCATAAAAATAGGTCTGGAAGTTGAACTTAACTTTATTAGATTTGGTGGGAAAAATGCTTCTATAACTGGTTAATGTTTCGCTGATTCTTCAAAAACTATGTCCCTGTAGAGTGAAAACTGAAAAGCATTGATGGTGAAAAATCAGTAAGTCCAATAATAGCGATTTTTTTAAATTAAAAACTAGCATATGCCTGCGATTTCGTAATCATGGATTATATAAATTTCAAACCCGTATTTCACCCCCTAGGGGTTGAATTTTCAAAATTAGGGACGTCATAATCTGTGTGCCAAATTTCAGCCCGACCTGTCCAGTAGTTTGAACTGTGTATAGATCAGTAAGTCAGCTTTGCTTATACATATATTTAGAAGAAGATGTCATCAACTCTCCATATTAATTTTTTGCCTAAAAATAATTTCTATAAGTTGTGCCTACCTAATATAGTTTTTGTTTTAGCTAGTCCAAAAACACGTCATGTTAAGGTTAGGCCAGCCTCACACGGGCAGCTTAAAGCAGTCAGGATTAACTGCTTCAAGCTGTGACTGCATAGTGAACTAGTCTTCTATTTGCATACATAGATGGAACTGCTCGAGCAGTTAGAATAATATGCCTTGTTATTCATGACACCTACCTTAACCCAAAATTACAAAAATCAAGTTTGAAAGGTATTTTACTATTAATAATAATAATAATAATAATAATATTTTTATTTCAGATATTTCATGCATAATGTGTTAGTAACAGTAGACCTTATTAACTACGTTAGCAACTAAATAAGATTACAATTATTATTAATTAATTTAAATAACTAGCAGTTCTAGGTAATCTGCACAAAACTAATCTTTCGGGATTTCTTGTATTTCTGGGAAATACATTTTTAGCTTTTTAAACTGATGCATATAATTTTTTACAAAAACTGCTATTTGAAATAATATGTACATGCATGGCAACGTCAAAACTTTGAAATGTTTGAATAAAGGTTTGCATGAATCTGTAGGAGGCCTACCAAATATGGCCCTAATGCATTTCTTTTGAGCTATGAAGGCCCTTTCTATCTCACACGAATTTCCCCATAATTACGTAAGGGTGCACTTTCCAGGGTGACAGTTTGCCAGCTCGGAAGTACAGGAACCAGTTGATACAGTTAGACAAATCTCATAAAGATATTTTTGATCCATACTTAACTACACGACCACGTTTTTGGTGAGTCAGACAAATCACCAGCCATCGCACAAAAATACACCTGGGTTTTATTTTCGCAATCAGCTTATTGTTTTCCAATAGGCCTGGAATATTCTCTAGGACCCGAAGTGCAACTACCTAAGGTCAAGAATTAACGAAGGAGTAACTCATAGGCATGAAACATACAAACACCATTGTAACGGTATCTCCAAATACTGTTCTAAATATGGAATCATGCCGCCCTTCCAAATGTGTTAGTTGCAGTTCTGTCACACTAAACGCAAATCACATCATCTGAATTCCAAACTTGGCCCTTCAATAAAGGACCCTGTCATATATTTTATATTTATTGGTGATGTAAGGTGGAGAATACTTACCTTTTCCTCCCAGCGGGCAAATAAGGGGTAGGAGAAGGATGGCCTTCCCCTACAGTATAAGATAAGATTCGGGCGCCAGCCAGCCGGAGGAACGACGCACGGATAGCCGAGCAGAGGCCTGAACCTTTAATCTCAAGGCAGGGCTTTCGGGCCTACTCCTTCGTGGACTCTCTCACGAGACGACAAATGTCAGATAAATATGTTGGAGGATCAAAACAATGTAAAATTGTAAAAGTTTTTGAATTATAATATAATTTTCTATTTAAAATAAATTACTATGAATAGCGTCCCTACGTTCCTTGCCTTATCTTAATTCTACGAAATATAGGTACCCTTTACATTATTAAATATTAGACCTAGGGTTATGAAAAATTTGTACTAAAATTAATAAAATATATCGTTCGCCACGCACCGGAGGATATTTTAAAGAGTTCACTGATTAAGATTTATAAACCGACGCACTAGATGCTCGGATGCAGGCCGATTTGTGTGAAGGGACAACACCATGTTCTAATCAGGTTCCACAAATACATATTTTTGAAGCAAATCACCTCATAGTGCGATAAGTGGGGAAACACAAGGGGAACACAGGGGGAACAGCTGCAACAAGAAAATTCTAGTTAGTTTATAATTTTCTTGTTGAAAATTGTATGGCGCAATGAGTTTTAAAATTTTGATACTTACCGCATTAGCGCTGTTATTTCATAAAATCCATATTAAGGTGAAGCCTTCAAGGCCGAAATTACTGCTTTCTAGGCATTTCGCCGCAAAACATCTCATATTTCATAAAAATCCGGAGCGAGCCGCATACCGCGTACGAATATTGGAAGAAAAGTGACAAGTCATGTCAAATGTCTTCCATCAATTATTATTATAAATTTCGTTTAGAAAAAGACAACTGTCAAAACACTGATCTATGGTCTCCATGAAGATAATAATGGGTAGAGGTTATGTTTCCGATGTAAACAAATGCCTGTCAGTGTCAAAATTCTATTGCAAAATAAAAAGGAAAACAATTATAATAAAGGATGTAACGAGACCGTCTAGGTACACGTTACAACCCACATCTAAGGGTTGCAGTTTGTGCTTAGTGTGCAGATGAAAAGTAAGGACCACAACACCAGATTGTTTTACTAATTAATCAATAATCAATACTTAATCATTTATTTATTTGCATAGATTGAGGTAGATACAATAGATGTTTTGTTTCTGGGTAGCTACAATCTGCCATGGAGTGGCTTGCAAAAGTTATACCCTGCGTTGTTTTGAATGCAAAGCCAGTGAACTAGTCAAATCAGTAACTTTTTATCAAACGTCAAAACGCGCGCTAAGTATGCGAGATTCTATGAAATACTGGATGGTAGGGAATCTTTTGATATTTATGGTCTAAGAGACCACAAATATCAAAAGGATCCTTCTTCTCCTTTTCATCCATCTTTTTTTTCTTTTCCTCGAAGATGTAGATGTTGTAGCATTCGATGTAAGACTTGGTGATTGAGATGGCTCTAAAACCCCATACCACTTTCGTGTGCATTGTTTTCATCTACCTGTAAATTATCATCTTATTATTATTTTTTATATTTGTCTGGGTAGTTTTTTGATTTAGAAAAATGTTACAAAATTATATTTTAACAGTGTTTCTTCTTCTAAGTCATTATTTCCAAGAATTTGATTTTGAACATCTGAGTATGGCGTAATATCGCTTTCGGGTTCTTTGCCATTATTTTCAGAAATTTTCTCACAGGTCGCCTCTTTTATTCCATCTTCGAAGGTTTCCTTCACTTGTGCTGTTTTTGCCCGTCTGGTAATTTACACTTCTGCGTTGGATCTTTGCGTGTGCGTTTCATGGAAGTTGTTGGGTTTTTAATTTCTAATCCCTTCCTTGAGTTTTGTTGAAGCCCAAGAATTAATTAAGCTTATTCAGCTTAAAAAATTATATTTATTATACTATGTAAAATTTAATAAATAAATAAAATGAATTTTATTTCAGGCAATAGAACCCATAACAAACTATTATTTATCTTTAAAAGCGTTTTTAATATTATTTTGTAGAGCATGTGTGTGCACAATTGATTTGATTTCTGACCTGGTCAGTGCCCACCCCCCGTTTTGACATTGTTTTTATTTTAGCAGCTAAATCTTTTTCCGCTTCATAACTTAACACTCTCACTGCCAGCAATATATAGCATTGTTCCAGTTCAGTAAGCCACGGAGTCCGCCTGCGGGTCCCAACGTATCCGCTGCGGTAGGCCGTCACTCAAAATGAAAAAATATTGCAGCAGGCCGTGGGGTCCGCCGGCGTCTAGTAAAGAATGCTTTTAGCACGCCGTGGGATCCGCTGTGACCCCCTAAATTCAAATAGATATTTGTACTACTGGCCTGCTAATAACGAAAAAATATGGCTAACATTGGCTTGCGCATATAGTGAGCTACATGTTGAAAAAAAAATCAAGTCAATCGGAGCAATAATTACATTTCTGTGTGGCGGGGAAAAAATAAAAAAATAAAACATTAAATTGACAAACCTTTATTGTTGTAGCACAAAAAGAGGAAACAACATGCATTTTGAAAAAAAAAAATACTATTTGCTATGCTTATTGGCAAAACAAGACGCGCAAACACTGGGCTTCGTTGGGCAAGTGAGGCATACAGTACTTGTTTTTTTTGTAAGTTTCTTCGCCTCTACGCTTGATTTGCCTTCTTGACGTAAACTTTCGTAGCAGTGTATACACTTACGACGTATTAATCGATTGCGATGGTCAGTCAATGGGTTCTTTCCGAACTCATGTTTAGTTACGACAGGGTCGGTAGCACGGCGCTGCTGTAAATCCATCAACTGTATACATAGGTTCTCACGAAATTTCGTTATTGTATAAGTTTTAGTTGTAAGTCTTTTACGAGACTTGTATATCAAGTAGGCATTTACGACAGACGTAGTTAGCAGTAATTCAATTCCCAGTTTTTGAAACCAACGTACATTTCTTCTTAAAGGATTACAGTAACTGCCCATCTGATCAGAAAAGTCTATTGCACTTTTGTATTTGTTGTATTCGGCAATTACTGATGGTTTCAAAGCAGTTTTTCGCCTATTTCGCTTGCTCCGGACTGTTACGAATCCAACTGAATGTTTTGTTGATAACGCGAGGACGTCTCTCTTGTCTTTCCACTTTAAAACCAAAATTCCGTCATCATTTTCTTTTGCTATCATCTCACCTTTATGCAACTTTGTGGAAATAATATCTTTCGGCAACCCTCTTCGATTTTTTCGAACTGTGCCAAGCAAATGCGTAGACCGGTTTAAAAGGGACTTTGCTAAGTCTACGCTTGTATAAAAATTATCGGTTACAATACTTCGGCCCGCATCTAAGTATTTCTCGCTCAGATTCATAACCACATCTTTTGACAAATTTTGGCCAGGCGTCGTTTTCTTACCTTCATATACAATCAGATCATGTACATAACCATTTTCATCACATATTTTGAACAGTTTTATCCCATATTTGTGCTTCTTCCCAGGGATATATTGCATGAAAACAATCCTGCCACGGAAGGCAACCATTGTCTCATCCACTGTTAGATATTCTCCAGGTGTGTTATAGTTCTGAAATTTTTTGGTTATCAAGTCAACCAGACGTTTTACTCGGATAAGTCTGCCAGCATTAGATGACAAATAAAAATATGTATCCTCAAAGTGCCAGCACCGCAGCAGCAATTCAAAGCGATTTCGGCTCATTACTGAACCAGCTACGGGATTTTTGTATAATATATTCTTACTCCAGTAATCAGATATCTTAGGCAGTTTTTTTATACCCATCCATATCAGCAGACCAAGGAATTTTTTAATTTCATTTTGATCACAATCCTTCCAATCTACTAGTCTACTTGATCGTCTCAAAACTTTAAGTATCAGTTTTATTCGCATAACAGTTAGTCATGGTCACCATCAGGTTAATTATTTCGTCGTCCACAAACAAACTATAATAATCCAGTTCGGTCTTACACGTGTCGGGAATATTTTTTATACCAGATGTAAAAGCTAAAGGGAATTGTTTTTGACGAGAGCCAGTTGGTATACTCCATTGACCACTACTGTCTACCGATTGTTGTACGGGGCGGTCCCTTTGAGTTTGATGTAAACTCTGCGCAGTGACATCTTCATCGGTGCTTTCGCTATCGGAGTATCCATCACTATCGGTACTACAAGTAGATTCCGATGAAGGCACGTAATCAGGATCATAGTCCGAGTCGTCCGACATGTTTTACATACTCTAAAACAATATTCTTCACAAAAAAATTAACTCTAATCCCGAAAGTTGTGAAAGCGCGGGAAAACGACGCACACAGCGAGCCAAGGGGGCGGCCGGCGGTCAACTAACAATTACTTTAGCTGGCGTCACAATGAAATTCTAGAAAATTACAAGCGGCGTGACAGACAAAATCTTTTGGGGACGGCCGGCGACCCCCACGGCCTGCTGGTTAATTTTTCTTTAAAATAAGACCGGCCGTTTGCACTCGAAAACTTGGGGCCCGCCAGCGGATCCCACGGCAGTGAGAGTGTTAAAACTGTTTGTCTTCCTTGTTTAGTTGTATTCAGATTGTGGACCTTTCTCCATGATTTATCGATTTTATATTTATGTAATTTCGGCTTCTCTGTACGATAAATCATCATTTTTCACTTTTTCTAACGCTTCTTGCACTATAAGTTTTGTTTTGGCACATAAGTATTTGCGAGGCATTTTGATACGCAAAAAATATCGACTGTCTTACCTAATATTACCCCATAGTCCATACACTAACTTATTTTTTCTCATTTGCGTGTCTTACAGTGTTGCCATCAAGTTTGATATAGTTGCCGTATTTGATACTTCCGTGTTGTTATTTTAATTTTGAAAAAAATAAGAAAAAAGTAAAAAAGTAGGAATTCTATAATAAAAAGAAAACAAAACGAAAATCTCTATGTCGGTGGTCGCTATAAAGATTTTCTTTTTTAGAAGTTAGGTATCTATATGAAAGTTTTAACGCTGCCTTAAGAATAACCCTTTGCGGGTCGACATAGTGTGTTCGTGTAATTACTAACACCAATATGATCCTTGTTGGTCGAAATAAAAACATTTTATTTTATTTATTTATTTATAGTTCATAGAGTTGCTATTTATTTTGCAAAAATTTGTTCTTGTAATTAAAATGCACTTAAAATTGCTACTTAGATTTTTTATTTACCGTATGCCATACGGTGTTAGCATATGTATTACAATGGATTTTTAAAATCATACCATACGGCGTATGGTATGATGATACCATAGTTGTATCTATTTTTAGTTGATTTTGGGTAGAGTCTGCCGAGTTTCTTAGTGGTTCTTCTCGAATAGGCTGCAGCATTCCGAACCAGTGGTAGATCTTAAAAAAAGTAAATTATTTAATGATAAAGTAAACAAGGGTTGTTTTCCTGAATAAAACAGTTTATTTACTTCTACAATCTTTTATTTTGTCTTCTATTAATAACCACGCCCAAGCTAATGGTAACTAATGAAAGCCTAGGCTCTTATTATTTTCTGGCTCTACTATCTCTATCTTCTGATGACAATCTAGCACGCGCGTTCTTCAAGAAGGAAATTTGATTTAATGTTATTTTATTGTATCTCCTTTTTTAATATCAATTTTCCCTTCCTAGTTTTGTAGTCTTATCCAAACTCCCCCGCTTGGTTGTTTTTTTAAGTAGTACCTACCTTAGTGTAGATTACTTATTTTTAACTATTCTTTTGGACCTGTAGGAAAGATTGACAGTGCCCTGAGTCAGAAGTTTAGAAGACTGTGCTGAAGGGTCTTCCTTGTATTTAGTATATCCTTCCAGTAGTTCCAGCAATTAGGTAAAATAAAACGCAATCGAATTGTGCAAGGCCCAGGTAAAATGAGGCGTGCATTCGCCGTGATAACACAAGTGCACTGTCGCCCGCCGGCGGGGGGCGGCGCGGCGGTTAGCTGTACACTCCTGCGCATCTAGCGTACGCAGGTCCACACAAGTTTGATTCCGCGCGCTATGCTCGAGCTCCGGAATTGCATGCGCCATTTGTACCCGCTTATTTATTTTATTGAAAATAACACATTATATTAATTTACATTTAATTAATATACCTAATTATATATAGTAGTATAGACCCTTCAGTGTCATGCAGTAGAGGTCAGTCCTGCACTCAGCTCGGTGATGTGAACCATCCGGGACTATAAAAAAAATTCCTTTATTTCGACCATCAAGATCATTATTGTTAGTAATAACACACACCTTAAAAAACTAATGTTAGTGATCTTATAACTATTTACCTAAGACAGGCCTGATTAGTCAGCACGTGGACCATATGACAATGGTTCAGGTACTGACAATCAAACCTGTCAGCAAATGCCCTCAGGATGCCACTGGAGCTAGCCCGTACCCTGCGCACCAGGGATGTGCACCGTTTACGCATAGAGGCTCTTTTAATCCGCGTCCATAAGCCTGCATAGTTAGCTTCCTATAAAGGGCGCGTTTCTCTTCTACTACGGAGGTCAAAATGGTGCTAAATAATGTCTGGCATCGTTCGTAGTACTCTTGTGGAATATTGTTTCCTTGTGTCGCCAGAGCTAGATCATTATAAAGCGCGGTGTCGTCGCGCTGAGCCGAGAAGTTGTTATGTAGTATTGGTTTACGATAAATCCAAGAGATGGGAAGTTGACGGGAATGGCAACGGCATGATGTGAAGATGGCGCAGGGAGATGCTGGAATGCGTCGAGCTCCTGAGAGCTGGTCGCACCAGCTAGAATCGCATACTTTTTCAAAATGGCAGATTCCCTTTCCTGTATAATCTTTCAATTTTGCTTTTGACGCCAGGCGTTGTTAGACATAAGCTCTTAGACTAAGAACCCTAATTTTCCACATACTGATAAGAATATTATCAATGGCCTAATATTTGCAACAATGTAAGACAAGGAGCTCATTGTATCATTTTATGAAATATATTTGGATAACCCCAAAGGGCAAATTTTAATTAAAAAGAAATACAAACTAACTAAAACAATGATGTCTTTGTCAATCTCTCACACTACGTCGCAGCGGAGACGCGTAGCATAAATATGCCGGGCCAACGCCCAAACCCTCAGTTCATATCTCTCGTTCACCTAGTTCTCTCGTTTTAAGTCTAGTATCTATTGTAAATTAGTATTATTTCTAATATTAGAAATAATAAAGCTTTTCTTCAGTAATCAATCTTTTTTAAAAACCTTCACTATCTCCACACGCATAACAGCGTCTGTACGGGAAGTTGGCCTCGAACGAGACCCTCGGCCGCGACGGCCATGGGAAGCAGTCTTCGGACCTGAAACCTTGGGGAAGCTTGATGGCGGAACTGGAACAGCGTCAGTTTCCATACTAGCTGGGGTAGTCATCTTTAAGCTCCGTGTAACAGTGATTAACCTATCCGGTTAATGCAGCGGGCAAGGCATCCGCGCTAAAAACCGTTAATTATTGGGTTGAGGGTTCCCACCGAATTCGGGGACCACGCGTACGGCCTTAAGAATAGTGTTTGGATTATGGCTTGCCATGGTTGCTTCCCTAAACCTACCTATTTCTAAATTAAATCTACGAGAGGTCCTACTCCATGCCTCTCTTGGGTTTGATTCCCTGCGATGGAAAATCGTGGAAAGCTTAAAGAATAAGGGGAGTAAGGACACAGGCTAGTCTATGTATTTACATTAACATTTTCTCTGGGTTTGAATCGATGTCTGGATTCCCCTCGGCTTGTGCTTCTAGGTTCTTGAATGTTGAAACTTCTTGAGAAAGTGGTCGCGATGACTACTTCTTGAGTATCCCACCCCTGACTGCTTCTGGAGAAAAATCAATAGATAGTTCTAAAGGTTCATTGGATTCTGGGGATTTAGGTGAATTTCCAGCCCAAGATGGTCCTGGTTGATCCCAGTTCATCGACAATTCTTTTCTGTTCTACACTTCCAGAGTTACTTCGAAAATATTATCTTCGTTTTCATCGTTGTACAAGGCTTGATAAAGGGTTCTTGTATTGCAGGCAAAGGGCGATCTGTTCCGTCACAAACGAAGTCGCGAAGTCGTTATCGGAAAATACATTAGAATCGAAACGCCAAGTACCGGTCTTTCTTAACGGATTTATTATATTTATGGGATTTAAAGATAATGGTATAATGGTGGATAAAAGAAACTAATTTCCCAGGATTATTGCGCAGCCAATTGTCCTGTGCTTTGGCGCAGTAGTTTTAGTATTTGGTATGTGGATAGGTCGACGTGCCATCACAAGATTGGGTCACGGATTGCATTCACAGCAGTTAAATACATTCACAAAAAAGGAAAACTTAAAACAAATGACATGGCCAAAAAGTACATTCCATGTACACAACATAGTAAATATTTATTGAATATTAGAAATAGAAAGATGAATTAATAAGTAGTTTTTAAGCTCTCTGAACTTGTCAGTTTTTATTTCAAAATAATAAGGAATACAAAATGAATTCCTCTACTACCGCCATACTGTACCATAGAGAAATCTTTATAAAATAATGAACGTTCCTCACCATGCGTATTACTTATGTAGACACATTATTTGGATGACAAATGCTTTTATTAGGAACATTTTATTCATATCGAAACTGTCTTTATTGATATTTTTTGCATTCCACAAATGAAAAAAAAACAATGTATTAAAAATACCAATGTTACATGAGTATTATATTTTAAGTCCATTCCCACATTCTGCAAAATAATACATAAAACGGAACGCGTTTTACGTGTTTGATAATGTGTCATAGTCTATGTCAAACGTCAACGTATATGGTAGGCTGCCTGTTTGATTGCATTGCCGTCTCTTTGTTGCGCTTGCGTTCGTTGTACCTACAGTGTGTTTGTGTTTTTGCGATTATCTTCTAATATTTTTAACCCCTGCTTATCTCTACGGACCTCCACCTTCTACCACTCGATTATCTTGCTATTAACACTGGACTCTAATACGCATTGCGTTTCGAATTTGTTTTGTGGAGATCATTATGGGGTGTATAAACTGCGGAGTACTCTTAGGCGGCATCCTAATTGGGAGCGATCGTACTGTTACACCCCTTAACTGTACCCAAAAGAGCTGATGACAGACCGACTCTGACTTGACCGCCGGTGGATAAGGTAGCTTTCCCAGTCAGTCCGTGCTAGACCTCTGAAGAGGGTAAACGTCTCTTGACTCTTCCAAATATCCGTGTTCTATTCCTAGTTGATTTTATTTTTCAAGTTTAATTGATTAATTAAAGTGTATTTCTTTTAGTTAATTAATAAATCTTTTTTTAAAAACCATTTCGAAAGAACCCTTGTAACATTGGTGGCAGCGTAAAGGGATACAAATTAATATCCCTGGACCCTCTGTGTAAATCAGTGACAAAGTGAACTAATTACTATATCAAAGTGTCAAACGTGAAGTGAAACTATTACAGTGTTAGTAACATATGTGCTACTCTGTGTCCCTCTGTGTCCCTCTGTGCCCTCTGTGTCCTGTCGAAGAATCTACCACTGAGCCATCGGAACACCCGCAATCCCCGAAATGCAAGCGTCGCTGATCACCGTTATCGCCGCCCACGTATTAATGTGAGTCAAGCTTGTTATTCGAAGACAATAATTTGAACTCGTCTTATCTCAAACATAAACAAATCCGTCTGGCCTCATATCAAATATGCCTTTCGATGTCAAGAGCCCAGAATCCGCTGAGCAATCTCCGGTCTTACAGAAGATGACAGTGAAACAGTCAAATATCGAGATGGAACTAAATGTGTTATTCAAGTTTGTGAAACCATACGATGGGTGCCGTGAAACTCTCAATTCAATCCTCATAAATTGCGACAATGCTATTTCACTTGCCAGTGATGTACAAAAACCTATTTTGCTTAAGTTCATACTATGTCAGCTAAAAGGGAAGGCGGAAATTGCTTGCTCCATAAAAGATTTCACCTGCTGGTTGCAATTAAAAAATTTCCTTAAGGAACAATTCTGTGAGAGGAAAAATTACTCACACCTGCTAGCAGACCTACAGGAGAGCAAGCAAAGCCCGCTCGAGAATGTTAGCCAATTCGCGCTTAAGGTGGAGACTTGCCTGTCACAACTCCTAACGGAGATTTCACTAACTAATGCCGAATCGGGTCAGTTAGCCGGTCGGTCTGCAGCCATGGAGGATCTCGCCCTCCATCATTTCACAATGGGTTTACTCCCTCGCATATCCACGATAGTAAGATGCAGGTCTCCGAGAACCTTGAACGAAGCCATTAATATAGCTGTATCCGAGGAGCGTATTCAACAGACTCTGTATAGGAGGTCCCAGCCCGCCGAAAACAAAGGTAATAAACCTAGAAATTCATTTACGCCCCTTCCAAGGCCGAACTTTGCGCAACGGCCCACTAACTTCCAAACCAATGACATGCCTGCTAAATCCCCGGTAATTTGCCGATACTGCAAAGCCGAAGGTCACATTTTAATGAATTGCAAGAAACGAGAATACAATAATAGCCGTTCACGCAACTTTCAGGCGCAAGCCCCTGCTCGTAATCCCAACTCATTCTCTAGGCCAGGCCCCAGTCGTGTAAATTTCATGCAAGAAGAGAATATCGAATCTCGTGATGAGGTGGACTCCGGCTCTGAGAACGAGTATTCTCCAAATCATTTAAACGAATAAAGGTCCCGTCTTGGTGCCGTACGGGACACCAAAAATTTAAAATCGATGCCAAACCCTCTGTATCCATGTCAAAATCCTCCGTGTCTGTGTCACGACCCTCTGTATCCGTGTCAAAACCCTCCGTGTCTGTGTCACAACCCTCCGTGTCTGTGTCAAAACCCTCCGTGTCCGTGTCACGACCCTCCGTGTCTGTGTCAAAACCCTCTGTATCCAAGTCAGGAACCTCTGTATCCGTGAAGAAACCCTCTGTATCTGTAAATGAAACCTCTGTATCCGAGTCAAGAACCTCTGTATCCGTGGAGAAAACCTCTGTATCCGACTCGAAACCCTCTGTATCTGTGAAAAATCCTCTGTATCCGAGTCGAAACCCTCTGTATCTGTGATAAAACCTCTGTATCCGAGTTGAAACCCCTCTGTATCTGTGAAGAAAACTTCCGTATCCGATTCGAAATCCTCCGTGTCCGTCAAGAAATCCTTTGGATCTGTGAACACAACCTCTGCATCCGTGACAAAACCCTCCGTATCCGCCTGGCAAGCGAAAATCCAGTCTGAAGTTCGAAGTGAAGGATTCAGACCTTCCAAATCCGATTCTAAATCCCAGAATTCCAATCCTGTAAAAGATTCAAAGTCAGACGCCATTAAAGGTAATAAAGTTTTTGAAATTACTGCTAATCCTGCAAAAATATTGCTCCCTCATGTCCTCGTCAAATCCTCTGTTTCAGATATACCTCTTTCATTACTCATTGATTCAGGTTCAGCAATTAGTCTCATTAAATATGACTCCATCCAAACGTATCTCACTCTTATCAGAGAGCCAATTAACCTAAAAGGAATAGATCCTGGTCAAGAGTCAACAAAGACCATGGGCCACTTTAATTTAAAATTACAACTCCTAGACTCCAAACAAAAACCAATCAGCTACAAATTCCATGTCGTAAGAGAAATTGACATACCTTATGACGGCATAATCGGAACCGATATGCTAAACGCTTTTGGATGTAACATTAATTACACTAAGAACACTCTAAGAATCAATGATGTAAATATAAAATTACTATTCCACGAACCTGTATATAACATCCCTCCAAGATCTGAAATGGTCATCGAATGCTCTGTCTCAAATCCAGAAATAAAAGAAGGTATTATACAAGACCAAAAACTGGTCAAGGATCTCCTCGTAGCCAATTGCCTAGTCAAGGTCAAAAAGAATAATAGAATAAACTTGACTGTAGTTAATACATCAGAATCGTCTATATCCGTAAAATCCAACTTAAATTTTACTCTGAGTCCAGTAGAAGAACTCCATGTCCTTGAGCAACAACCTCATTTGCATCCCGTTAATAATATCCAATATCAAGATTCTTACCGCCGTACCCAGGAAGTTCTGAACCAACTCAGAACGTCGCATTTAAATTCAGAAGAAGTAAATGCTCTATATAATCTCTGTTCCGAGTACTCCGACATCTTCCACCTTCCAAGTGAGAAGCTAACATACACAAATGCACTAAAGCATTCTATAAAAACCACATCTCAGAATCCAATTCATGCCAAATCCTATCGATTTCCTGAAATCCACAAAGCTGAAGTAAAGAAACAAGTTGACCAAATGCTATCTCAGGGAATAATAGAACCTTCCAACTCTCCATGGTCAGCCCCCATATGGGTGGTCCCTAAAAAGTTAGATTCGTCTGGTCAAAGAAAATGGCGTATTGTCATTGACTATCGTCAACTCAATGACGTGACCATAGGAGATACCTACCCAATACCTCAAATCAATGAAATTCTTGACCAACTTGGTTCCAGTAAATATTTCAGTACTCTAGATCTCGCCTCTGGCTTTCACCAAATCCTTGTAGAAGCAGAAGATAAAGCATAAACTGCTTTCTCAGTTCCTGAAGGTCACTATCAATTCACTCGTATGCCGTTTGGGCTCAAAAACGCCTTGATAAAAAATGACAACACATTTTAGACATAATCTTGTGGTACACTGAAGTTAAAGTTGCAATAGAACATCTAGGTAATCTATTACAGAAAGGCAACTCTTTAATAATCAATTAAGTTTTCTTTGTTTAATATATGTAATGAAGTTCGGGACCTTGAGTTTGAGCTGTATTTTAGTGTATGTATAAAGGTTATCTGTCTATCTATCTGCTGGCGTTTTACAGCTAATCCGTTCAACCAATTTTGACAAAAGGTACAACTACAGTTTTATAACAATATAAAAATTTAATAGTGTAACAAACCATCCGTCCGCGCGGCCGCCGAATGCTTTCCCACTCGCACACTACTAACTGCACTGTTCTACAAACACGTCATCGAGTAGTCGCCTACGCAAGAAGCGGCGATCCGCGATTATAAAAGAGCGCGCCCGCCAGTCTGAAAATCATTCTTAGCCTAGCGGCCGGTCTTAGAGCGATAGCCACGCAGTCCTCTAAGACTGGTAGGGTTAAGGAGTGCTGTAGCTACCTGCAGCCCACTCCGACACCCAGTCGAGGCCACGAACGCTATAGCGCCAGCAGTCCGTTCTTCCGCCTCCAGATTAGGTTACCGTTCACCAATTTTATATTTTGTTACATGTATGTACTGTATGAAGTGGAGAATACAGATTTTAAGCAAACCCCTAAAGTTTCACTGCTACCACCCCCTTATAATAGTAAATAAAATGTTTTTTGTCTCTGCTTTTCTATTATGTACATAGTGTTTTAATAGCTAGTCATGCCATAAGATTCTTTTATAGGCATTTTAATTCATACCTACATACAACGGGCTAGCTTTTGAGACTTGCCGCCTTGATGGAGAAAAGAAGAGTAGATAGGGACGTTCCGGAGTCTCTGGATTCATCCATACAAAACGTGAGTGAGTCTCTGGCTGAAGGAGTGAAGGGGTTGACTTACCCCGCCGCCCCCTATCGAGGCCGTTTTAAGTCAATGACAATTTTATCAAAATTAAAAATCAATTAAAAAAGTATACATCCCCGGCGGAAAATCACTCCTTCCAAGGGAATGATTTCCCTCCCCTCCCTTTTACCTCAGCTACCCCCATCAAGGCTGCACGTTTCAAAATGTTCATACAAATAAACAAAATTGAAAATTGCCTGTTACGTTCTCAATAAGCTCATAATTAAAAAAATTGTGAGCTAATCTTTGAAGTGTTGAACCGATTTTGATGAGACTTGGTGCACAAACAGTTGGGGACAGTGTGGCTAATTCTGTTAGACGAGGTCTAAATCTATTGCTATCCTTTTCTGCAGTGCAGGGAGCTTATGAAAGGAACAGCAATACACATAAACCTGTCATTTTAATTTAGTTTTGATCATAGATTCCCGGAAATATCCAGGCAGGCAAATTCCAGGATACCTTTTAACTATTATTAGCATCATCTGAAAACTTACTTTTTTAGGATGAAATAAAACAAATTAAATTCTTTTGTTTAAATTTAAATTAGATACTATAAGTAGGTAGGTATGCATATAAGTATTTTACATCAGCTGTAAAATTCATAAGGTGTATTTAAGTAGGTACATCATAAACAGTTCAAATTATATAGGTATTCTACAAGTCTGATGACCCCCGGGTTAGTTGCAGTCTTGACTCTTGAATTAAGTTAGGTTCTAGCGGCCCTAGCTTAGGTAGCTGGAAGATAGGCAACATAATCTGGTAAGTATAGGTTAGGTACCATAGATGATCTGCAACCTGAAAATAATAATTTATTTTAGAAAAATACTTAATATAATAAGCTAGCTAAAGAACATAGGCATGGGATTACCTGAATGTTTTAGGAAGTGTCTAGAAATGTGACTTATGCAAAACTTAGTAATTTAATTAGTTAGTTTTTTATACAAAATTAGTTTGTAAGACTTTATCGTAGATTAAATTATTAAATTAATAAATTATTATTTGGTTAAATTCATATCCGGTGTTGGTTATAATGACAAAAAATTACCAGAGTTGCCACTCTAGAAAAAGTCACCTTTAAAATAGGTATTTCGTTATTATTAAGTAATAAATAAAACTGTTTATAAATCAATGCTTACAAACTATATTTATTATTGTGCTAACTATTACCCGCAGCTTCGCCCCCACGTGGCTCAAGGAAAGAATAATTATTGAGGATTTGTTACAACAATTTTTGATGATAGTTGGTTTGTAATGGTTGGTTAATGGGAACAGTTTATTTATCTGCGCTCCGCGCGCTAAAAAATTACATCAATCCGTAGTTCCGTTTCGCATTTATAATAATATTATGGTTAGGTATATTCCGTAAATGCATCATCGTAATTTTACCAGAACATCTCTACACAATGTCCGATACAAAACTATAGTGCATATAGATACCAAACCATCGCACTTACATCCGCGCTTATTTACAGTAGGTACGCTGCAGAAAATAATGTACATCAACCTTTAGAATGAGATTTCGGTTTTGTAGAGCGTTGTTTCTGTCACTCATACCTATGTGACGTTTTGTCAGTCTTAACGACAGAGGCGATGCTCTACAAAACCGCTCTCTCTTTCTAAAGGTCGATGTACATTATTTTCTGCCGCGTAGGTACTGTATATTAGTGTTGAGTTTACTGGACGCCTAAAAAGTTGAATATTTTCTTTTCTTTATACTTATAGAGCATTCAATGAACCAAAAGCTTAATTTGCTGTAATCCGCTGAAACATTATTTTTTCTGGGAGCAGCTTTTGGAATCCCTCGAAAATCAAAGGGACTTGAAAAAGTTTTCGCTTGACCATCTGTATTCTGGAATGGTGGTGATGATGGAGTCGCAACACTTTTTTGATTGAACGATGCATCATTCTCGACACTTTTGGCAATCATTGTTTTGGCTGTCGTTGATGATTCTGGAATTAAGCGATCTTGTGGTGCAGAATTGGCAGAGTAATCGAAATCCACGGCATTTGGTGGAGTTGACAAATTATTGTGGTTCAAGATTTGTCATCGTGTGATTTATCGATTCTGTCATAATTAGGTTCTCATCAGCTCCATTGTCCCCAGTGAGAATGGATGGAGAAGGGTTTATTGTGCGGCTTTCATCTTCAGGTAGAGTGACCTGTTGCGAAATTTCTCTGTTCGTCACTTCACTTGGAGCAGTCTTCGTCATTAAATATATCCCTATTATAGGGAAATATTCCCGTGCATTGAAATGCGCTGCAAATGTTAGCTGGGGTCATAGATTTCATATGTGCTTCTTTCACGCACTGTGCGACCTCGTATATTGAAAAAGTTTTTCCAGGATGGCGCATCATCCAACTGTCGATAGCAGCGTTGTAAGCTGTCTTAAAAGGCTTAAAAATCGCAACATCTAATGGTTGCAGTTTCCCTGTTGAGTGAGGAGGAACTGTAAGAATTGTAACACCATTCTCTTTGGCTAAATTGATGGCTTCTATGCAAATATGAGCTTCATAATTGTCCATTATTAGCAGTGATGGATTTTCTTTGCTACTTTGAGTATGATTAATGTAGTGCTGCATAGTTTTTACAAAAAGTGAGCTGTTCATCCAGCCTGAGACATTAGCAAGTCCTAAAGTGCCTGTTGGAGCTCCGGAAATCATATGCTGCTTAAAATGTACGCGTGGGAAAATCATCACAGGCGGAAGAACATTGCCTAGTGCGTTGACTATGTAGCAAGTCGTTACAAGTGTCCCTTTTTCACCACTTGTGACCTTATTTACTTGCTTTTGCCCTCTAACAGCTAATACTTTACTCGATTTTTGGACCGTCACTGTATTGGTCTCATCAAGGTTAAAAATTCTTGTACCATCTCCGAATGATTCATTCCTCAACATCGCTGTTTCGAGGTTATCAAAAAAACTGTTCACGTTGTATCTATTAAAAGAAGTAGCTCTACTGAGACTACAACCTTCAGGTGTTCCGAGACTTAAAACTGTGTGGCGTTTTCTAAAACCATAATACCATTCCATTCCAGCTAGCTGTGTGTCATGCCATTTTTGTGGTATTTTAATATTATAAGTGACGGCCATTTCATATGCAAGCTGCCTAACCTCTATTGGAGTTAGGCCATAAAACATTTGACTACATGTGATAATGAACTCAACTAGTGACTGTTCCTGCTCCTCAGTGAAGATTTTATTGACTCTGTAATTAGGTGTTAGTCGAATGTCACCGCCGCTTCTTGTCACTTTTGTAAAATATCTCTGCAGAGTAGTGTATGGAATATTTTTTAATTTGGCTACTTTCCTAATTTTATTACCTTCTAAAATTAGGTCAATGGCACTCTTCATCTGTTCTTCACTGGTGAGACCAATATTGGTCTTTCTTTTTCTATTACGAACCATGTTGTTAGTCTGAAACAATCAACGAATTAAGTGCTGTTAATACATTACAGTTCGGGGCACAGTGGATCGCAGTCCACTGTGCCCCATCAAGAAATAGTCCACTGTTCCCCAATATACCATATCTGAAAGCCTAAGGCATTTCTGTAATTAGCATAATCTTTAAGAACATCAAAATCTTTTTTTCGAGAGCTTATTAGATCGTTATATATATAGCTTAATAATATTTAAAAAATTCTAAATAGTTTTCAGTAAAAAAAATTCAATAAACACGGGGAAAAAAATAGATTTGGTACTTACGGAGAGCGCGATGGCGGCAACGCGTCCATCCACAGCTAGAACGAGAAGACTACTGGCGCGGGGGGGCCGTAAGTATTAGATCGCACGATTCGTCTATGTTCTATGTGTGCGTAGTTTACAGAATATGAGATATACTGTTTACCACGGTCCAGTGTACCCCACCTTCCCCTACTTTTTCTTAAAAAACGAAACATTGTAAATACCTATAATAAATAAGTACAATTTTATTTAAAACTTATTTATCACAGTTATAGTTGTTACAGTAGCGGCACGCTATGATGGCCGGTTTGACACATTACAATAGTGATGTGGAATGTCAATTTATTCTCGAACAAAAAACAATTAAGTTTTGTTTTTGTACCTGATTAAATAGGTTTAATAAAACAAAAATGTATATGTTTATTTAATTTATTTGAACGAACTGAATATTTGAACGAAAATGAATATACATACTTTATATGCACACAAGAAACATATGAATACAAAAGATACCGAAAAAGGTGCCACAAAAGGCCATAATTAATCAGATTCGTCCATACTACTATTTTCACTGTCGTCACTGCTATCATCACATACATTAATAATTATATGTTCGTTTTCTATAATATTATCTATTTTCACATCTCTTTCATAATCTTCCCTTATTAATTTAACAGTTCTATTCACAACCTTTTCCCAGTCTCCTTTAGTCACATGTTCACAAGCTTCTTCTAATAATTTTAGCATTTTTTTTGTGGTAAATGGGGGTTCTGTATTGTGTCTTGCAGCATATCCCTTAATTTGAGCCCACACCAACTCAATCGCATTATACTCACAATGGTAAGGCGGTAACCGTATAACTCTGTGCCCATGTTCTAATGCTATTTCGTCAATGACGTATCGGATCTTGGTTGGTTTGTTTTCTTTTAAAAGACGTACTAATTCCGCTTTTAACATATTCATGTTTGCATCTACGCCATTTTTACGAAGCCATGCGACGATATCAGCTTTCTTTTGGGATTGGGCAGGTGGCTTGTCAATTTGCATCGAGTGGTATGGGGCGTTGTCCATAATTATAATAGATGGTTCAGGGAGGCTACACAACATTGAGGTAAACCATTCAGTAAACTTTTCTCCATTCATGTCTTCATGATAGTCTCCAGTGGTTTTTGACGCAAAAGCCATGAGAGAACCTTCGACAAACCCGTTGATGGTTCCGGCGTGACAAATTATAAGTCGCGATCCTTTTCCTACAGGAACTTTGGAAGTAGATGCTGCTGTGTCATCGTTCCAAGAACGGCCTACAGTATGGTTAGCATTAAGCCATGTTTCATCCAAGAACACAACATTTTGCCAATTTTTGATTTCTTTCACTTGCCGTAAAAAAGTATACCTTGCCATCGCTATATCAAATCTTTCCATCAATATTTTGCGTTTGTTACATTTTTTGTATCGAAATCCAATGGTCTTCAAAATCTTCGTTAAAGAACTTTCCCCACCGAAGAATAATCCAGCTTCCTTCAGTGAATGCACCAACTTTTTTCTTGTTGGATACTCCTTCTGTAAATAGTAGCCGTAAACATGTCTTCGGATAGCATCGGCATCAAAGCTATCGATGCCTACGACTGGTTTTGCTCGTTTTCTCTTTTTTGGTGTGTGAAGTTTATTTTCTTCTGTGCCAGTCTCGCCATATTTTTTTTTAGTTATCCGTCTAACAGTTCGTTGTCCAATATTAAGCGCATCAGCTACGCGTTCAACCACTGACGTTATAGGTAAAATTGGCCCTCCATTTTGAGCTTCACGATCGAAATAGTTACGAAGGCGTATTAGGAACTCACGTGTCTGACTATTTAGAACAGTTCTCTGCGTACGTTCGGTCATATCGACGAAATCCACAACAAAGGGCTTGAACAGAGTCCAAATTAACGAGCAAGGGTCAACAGTAATGCAGTATCAATATTTGAAATCCAAAGCCAGGTCAAAACTATATCACAATCGCATTGCACTGACAGTTTATACTTTTCGAAGCAACGTCAATTCGAAACTGCTTTGTTTTGCATTGAGCATTGACGCGAGTTTGCCGGAGGTAGTAGTTGTGCTAGCCAGCGATCCTATGTGACGATCGTATTAGATTCCATTTTTAAAAATTTATTGATATTTTTTTGCGATTTCAGAGGTTTGTCCACATAGTGAAAATTGTTCATATTCACAAGTACATTCACCCCTTAAATGGTGCAAACTGATTTTTCTACACTTGTATACATTTAAGAAATCAATTTAATAAATAAATTTTGAGTCCTAAACCTAAAACTACATTCGATAAAATTTATGAATCTCTGCACATCACTATCGTCAATAAAGTAATACAATTATTTCCTTCAAAGTCGTTATCAATTAATACGGAACTTCATGAGCGGACAAACGTCAAACCGGCCATCATAGCGTGCCGCTAGTTTAGTTAGTTGACCTGCCGGACCTGCCTGACCGGGCCTGCGCACATTGGAGGACGGGGCGGCGAGGATTTAAAATTTATCAATTGAATTTAACATTTTATCTCATTGAAATAATTATATATTATACATATTTCAATGCTCGGTGAATAACCTCGGAGCATTGCAGCGCAATTTTCTCTGGAGCAATGTGCACAGGTCCTATATCTTCAAGAGTCAAAAGAACAATCTTAAATTTATATATATTATGTATCAAAAATTATAAATTAAAATTATTTAGCAATAGGAAATGTGTGAAAATGTCTTCAGGTATAAATATCTGTAGGTAAGTATACAAATGTGATTATGATTGTCTCTGTCATCTAATCCATACTAATATTATAAACGCGAAAGTGTCTCTGTCTGTCTGTCTCTCTGCTAGCTTTTCATGGCCCAACCGTTTAAGGGTGCTCCCTCACCGGGAGCATTCACGTGTACTGTAACATTATAGATTCGTCTTTGAGCATTACATTACAATTCTACCTCCCAGACGCTCCCTCACCGGGAGCATTCACGTGTACTGTAACATTATAGATTCGTCTTTGAGCATTACATTACAATTCTACCTCCCTGACTGACGAGTATTTGCGTGTAATGTAATATTGATTCGACTTTGAGCATTTTCAGCATTTCATAGCAAGATGTCAGACGAAGCGGTCGTTGTGCTGAGTGCGGCAATATTAATTCGACATTGTTATTTACGTAAAAAAAAACACAGAAGAAACGATATTGGTGTCATGAATTATATCAAAACCGGCAAAATACAGGCGGTTTGGATATTTTAGAAAGAATCAACCGACCCATAAGTAAACTTAAAATGTTTTTAAGAATCTCTTCTTCGGATTTTGAACACTTCATAAATCTCATTGGACCATATGTTAAAAAAGAAGATACTAATTATAGACAAGCAATAACAGTGCAAGAAAGATTAGCTGTTACGTTACGATTTTACGCATCTGGTGATTCTTATTCAAGCTTGCAGGTTACTTTTAGAATGTCCAATCAGATTATAAGTTGTATTATCAAAGAAGTGAGTGAAGCTATAATTGGATGTTTAAAAGAAAATATACTGGTGAGTTTATTAATCTAGTTTATTAATCAATCAGATCTCCAAATTCACGCATAAACCCCTCACTTTCTTGGCTATTAATACTGGCTTCAGGCGAAGAAAGTTGGGCGTCTGCAGTGGATGGAACTGCTGCTGGTGAGGGTGTACTTTGGAGGCCTGATGGTCCAGCATGGTTTGATTCATTACGCGAAAGTTGAGAATCAGGAGTCCAATATCCATGTTGCTGGTACATGTACTCATATTCACCGCGATCGCCACTAAACAAGATATTGGAAATGTGGTGCTGTACACAGGCCCTAGTATTTTGAGAGTACGTCTTGAGTTTTTCAGTAATAAATTTCCCAAAAGTAGTGCATTCATCCGATTTAGCAGAAGTAAAGTCTTGCAAAATTTGGAAAGTCGAGTGCATTATATCATCACTTCCATCCACCTTCGCTTTTTTCCGTTGTGGTGCATCAGGATTTTCAGGTGGCTTGTTGCGAGTCTCCTGCAAGTCTTGTGTCCCAGGTTCACAAGGAATCTAAAACAAGGTTTTTTTTTTCAGTTACCTAGCATACCAGATGGTTGGCTAAATTTGGCTGAAAACTTCAATAACCAGTGGAATTTCCCTCATTGTGTCGGCGCTATAGATGGCAAACATGTAGTCCTGCAAGCCCCATACAGAAGTGGAAGCGATTACTATAATTTTAAAGGTTTTTTTAGTATAGTTCTATTTGCGGCTGTGGATTCAAATTACAATTTAATATATATAAACTGTGGCTGTCAAGGGAGAATCTCTGATGGAGGAGTATTTAATAATTGTAATTTGTATACTAAAATGCAGAATAAATCTTTGAATCTACCACAGCCAAGAGCATTGCCGATGCGGAACAAAGAAATTCCTTATTATTTTATTGGGGATGAAGCTTTCGCATTATCAGAAAATATAATGAAAGTGTATTCAGGACATCATCGTAAAGGAACAAAGGAGAGAATTTATAATTACAGACTTTGTAGAGCACGGAGAGTAGTCGAAAATGTGTTTGGCATTATGTCAGCAGTTTTCCGAGTGTTGCGGAAACCCATGTTATTGCAACCAGAAAATGCTACTTTAGTAGTTAATGCCATAGCACACCTACATAACTTCTTACGAAGAAATCGGCGAAGTAGGGATTTGTACACACCTCCGGGATCTTTTGACAGGGACAATTTAGGAGTAATCACACCAGGATCTTGGAGGGCTGATACCGAAGAAAATACTGGTTTAATGGATTTGGATGAACAACAAGAAGCAGCACAAATAGTTCCTCAAGAGATACGTGAAGAAATTAGTAATTATTGTTCGCAAGAAGGAGCAGTACCATGGCAAAACGAATATGCTTAATGTTTATTAATGTCCTGCTTTATTTAGCCTTGATAGGTTAAAAAATATTTAAAACCTGTGTAAACAGATATTAAATGTAATATACATAATATACTAACTGAATCTGTTGTCTTCCGTGGTTCATATCTGTCCAGTATAAATGATAAAGCTGCATATGCGAACCAGGTACTAGTATATACTTCTTCTGCACCTGAAATATAGATTATGTAATATGTACTGAATTGAATAAATTAATAAATAAATAAATAAATAAATAAATGGTGAAGGCACCTATAGTCCACTTGTTTAGGTATGCGGATGCCCAGTTTTGAAGTGTAATCAACATTGATCAAGATCATTTCTAATCAAGTTTACATTTTTTCTAAACAAATGGCCTATAGTGAAGGTATCATCAACAAACAAAACATGCCCTAGGTACACACGAGTCGTGTGGAATGTGACCTCTCCGCCACTCACACTCACCCCTTGCTTGTCACAGTTATTGTCATGACTAAAGTAGATGTAGGTACATAAATAAAATATGTTACCCACCTTTTCCGGTTCCTGAAGCACTTTTTTTCATTTTGCTCTTTTCTCTTCTAAGAGATGCTAACAGGCTTGTGATTTTCTTTTGACATTCTTCTACGGTTATTCCAAATTGATCCGATAATTTCACCCAACCGTCTTGTTTTATTATTTTATTAAAGTGTTGAGGATGCTTAGGGTCCCATAATTCCCTGATTTCCCTATATTTTTCTATGAATAATAGAGTCTTCTCTTTGTCCCAAGCCATTACTTAAATTTACAACTGTCCGTGACGCCAAAAAAATCTCCGAAGCGTCAGAAACACTTTATGACAACGTGCGTTCACTTCACTGTCACGTAGGCTACTGAGCGGGCGGGCGGGGGGCTAGGGGCAGTGAAGCCCCCCGCCCGCCCGCTGAAGCTGTGAAGCGCATTGATGTTACAAGTTGTATCAAGATATTACACTTGTATCAATACAAGGTGCGCATTGTAATGCTCGGTTCTCCTCCTTCACTGATGTATGCCCGTTTTGTATCATTACAAGGTGCGCATTGTAATGCTCGGTTCTCCTCCTTCACTGATGTAATGCTCAAATCTGTAACGTTACATAACACGCGAATGCTCCCGGTGAGGGAGCACCCTAACTGATTTTGATGAAATTTGGTACAGGTCTATACTTTGCCAAAACAAACCCGGTATTTCATGGAATGGCTGTATTACACACACTGGTGGTAACATATAGACAGTGGCGTGCACAGGAGTTCAAGCCAGGGTATGCATTTAAGTATGAACTTATTTGACGGCAGGTTATAATAAAAAATAAGCATTGATTTACTACAATGAGGGTAAGCTGTGCGTTTATGCTTCTATGAGCTGCACGCCACTACATATAGATGATAAAATATGTGTTTAATAGATAGATGATGAATGTCATAAATAAAAGTTAAGTTTAATAGATGATATTCAGCCGTGCCAATCGTTTCACAACTTTCATAATGAAATGAACTTTCTAGGGCCCGTTCTTTAAAAGCCTCAAAGATGGGTGGCGCCGTTCATGCTAGATGCCTTTCCATGGGAATAGGATATAAGGATTTTAATAATAAATCTAGTCTAGTCTAGTCAGTCTATTAAAACCAGGTGAGGATATAAAAACAAGAGACACTTTCCTTAGATCTCTCCTGATTCTGTAGTTTTTGGTTTCTAAATAAGCTAAATAATTAATCACTATTTCTCTAGCTCAAAACTCTGATTTAACAAAAAATCTACGACTTTTCTCTCTTTTCTTTTTCTTGACTTTTAAGAAACTGACTCTGGAAAGTTTCCCATTAACATAAATTAAACTAGACATAAAATAATTTAATTTAGAATACTAAACTAATTCACATTAAAAACTGTCTTAAAAGTCTTAAATTCTCATATTACAAACTTACATATTAATAAACTATGTTATAAATGGCTACAAGTCAACAGCTTAATTATTTTTCATGCAAATAGATTCGAAAATATCCATTTTGGCCAAAACACTAAAAAATTTTAAAAATAATATAGTAATGAATCTAGATATGCCAATCTGCTTAGTTTACATATCTAGATTCATTGAGACATCAAATATAATTATTCAATATTTGATGTCCCAATGATTTCCTAAACGACGAACATAAAAATAAATAATAATATCGGTCTCCCTACTAAGGTCTAAGGACCAAATTGCGACACCCAAACTGGGTATCCATAATACTTTGTACATACTTAATATGATGGAAATGCAATAAATGAAAATTGAAATTGAAATCTAGATTACAACTAAGCAGATTTACATATCTAGATTCATTTTTTTCAGCCGGCAGGCCCGGATTGGCCGCCCCGTGGCGGACAACCGGACCTCACCGGCCGGCGTCGGCGGTGTGTTCATCAGTTTCTTCAGCCGGCAGGCCTGGATTGGCGGACAACCGGACCTCACCGGCCGGCGTCGGCGGTGTGTTCATCATTTTATTCAGCCGGCAGGCCCGGATTGGCCGCCCCGTGGCGGACAACCGGACCTCACCGGCCGGCGTCGGCGGTGTGTTCATTTTCTTCAGCCGGCAGGTCCGAATTGGCCGCCCCGTGGCGGACAACCGGACCTCACCGGCCGGCGTCGGCGGTGTGTTCATCATATTATTATATAGGAAGTTCGTTCATCTACCCATATAATGCCTACAGATCGCTCTATGCTGTGCCACATCAGGTTTCATCTTTTCAAAATGTTCAGCTCGTTTTAGTGGCTCCAGCTCGTGACGACGTGGAAGCATTCCTAGATTCTGCTTCATTAGAATTTCGACTGCTCGAGGCTTCTTAAGAGAAAGCTTATTTCTTCTGGTAAATCCCACAAACCAGTCGTCTCCAGGTTTTTTTTTTTAAAGTAGTGGTGATGTTGTTCCGCGTCAAATATTGGCCTACTAGTCCAATCACTTCTCTTTTAGTCAAACCAAACCCACACTGCTCCATAGTATGTAGAACTCCAGCAATTTTTTTTTTTTCAATAGATTCCGTGAATGTCGTTGGTCTACCACGATGCTCATATTTCGCACAACGTTGGCCCTTTACTCGGGCTAGTATCGTTGATCGAGGCACGCCAAATATTGCAGCAGCCTTGTGGTGAATTCCAAAAATTAAATTATAGGAAAAACGGAATTAAACCATATTTGAAGCGGGACGAAATATTTTCGATATATAATTTAAAAGTGGACTGCAATAAGCGTTTTATATTAATTTTCCCCCGAAAATAAGTAGCATTCAATGAACAAGGAGATAGCCAGGAAAATGAGATTTTTGAAAAATATAGGCTCACGGCTTGCTGCTTGATGACGTCGTGATTTTCTCCAATGTCACTAATTCCACATTTTCGCACATAATACTTTTGTTATTTCTTTATTCCTTGCCTGGCCAGCAGGGCTATGCTGTATCTTTGAAAGTTTTCGTTAGACTTTGAGTCCAGTTGGAAATCCATGAAATTTAGGTCACGTGATTTTGTATTCCGTATCGCATGCGTGGATAACTAGTTACGAATATCTAACATTTGGCAGTTGGCCAACATTAACATACTAGCGTATTTTATCGACTTTATATGGCTAAATTAAATATCTCTGCCTGACAGGAAGCGTAGTAGAAATGTAAGACTTTTTAATTTGTATGACTTACACTAGTTTTCAATTATTATCTATGGACATTTGACATTGACATTACGAGTTACGACCTAATGTTTGTTTTGATAAACAGACTTATTTTAATTTTTAGCTGATGTTTTCTTAATTTGATCTACGGTTTTGTTTTGAAAAGTAAGTGAAAAACATATTAATGTAGAATAACTATGACTATACTGTAGAATACCGGTATTCGTGAGTGATTTTGTTGTGTACAGTAGCATAATACCTAGTTAATATTAGTTCTTCAGCATAGAACTTGAATGTGAGTCATGAATTGCCCTTTTTAACTGACTTCTTGCCTTTATAGATGGCTACATACAACTAGAAGGGTGTCGGTCCGACAGTTCGAACTCTTAGTAGAGTTCGCAGACCCAACGCGACTTGTCCATACGCGCTTGAGGGCCAACCGTTGCCCTCCAGCTAATCGCTGTTGCAGGTGTGTCCAAAGACCAAAACTGCTGAACATTGGCAAAGAGTGAGTTATTTTTACCTATTAGTATTTAAAAAACATGCTAGTCATTTCATAGGTAGGTACATTATAATACTGAATGTCATACATCGCATGCTGCAGTTTATGTTATGTCACCTTACCTATAACATAAGATCCAAAAATTAACCACAAGTAACCTGTCTATTGTGAAATATAAATTTTTTGAATATCAATATCACTGTACGGGTGGTGTGTGATTTTGATGCACACATGCAGATAAGCATAAGCTACTTAATTAATCTTTAATATATAAATATATAAAAGGAAAAGGTGACTGACTGACTGACTGACTGACTGACTGATCTATCAACGCACAGCTCAAACTACTGGACGGATCGGGCTGAAATTTGGCATGCAGATAGCTATGACGACGTAGGCATCCGCTAAGAAAGGATTTTTGAAAATTCAACTCCTAAGGGGGTGAAATAGGGTTTTGAAATTTTGTAGTCCACGCGGACGAAGTCGCGAGCATAAGCTAGTATAAATATATGAAAAAAAAAGCTGACTGACTGATCTATCAATGCTCAGCTTAAACTACTGGACGGATTGGGCTGAAATTTGGCATGCAGATGGCTAGTGTGATGTAGACATCCGCTAAGATGTTGGAAAATTCAATCCCTACGGGGGTGAACTAGGAGTTTATAATTTGTGTAGTCCACGCGGACGAAGTCGCAGGCACAAGCTAGTTAATTATAAAAACTAACTAGTTTTATTAATTTCAGGATGTACTTAATGCTCGAGACCAACAACAAGAAGTTTCAAAGACAAAGTAAGTATTTAATTTATCATCATACATCCCTTCATATAGATAGCACCTTCATTACTTCTGAGTAAGATTCTCAGTGTGAGATGACCTTGGCCAAGTGTTGATTGGTAGAATTCACACACCACAAGGAACATTATGGAGACATGGCTTACAGGTTTAGTTTCCTTTAGTTAGTGAAAAAATACAACTTTTACTTTTAATAAGTTTATAATATTAAGATTATTGTAAATTTTTTTTACTTTATTAAATCCTTACTTAATATAAACATGAAAACGCCTGTCAGTCTGTCTGCTAGCTGTTCACTGCCCACCCATTTAACTGATTTTAACGAAATTTTGTACAGAGGTAGTTTGGGGCTACTTTTGGCCTCGGAAAATAAGAGTTCCAACAGGATTTTAAAAGTCTAACTCCAAGTGGACAAAGTAGCAGGCTTCATCTAGTTGTCATATTATACTTACATTATAATTTTTTTTACTTTTGCGATTGCAAAATCTCATGTTACGTAAAGTTCACCATTTTCATTTCAGTTCAGCAGGATGTGAACCATGCCCAACTGAGCATACCAGTTGGAGACATGGCGGCTAGCTATCGAGGAGCGGCATGCGGCGGCTCTCAATAGAATTGCTAACTGCAAGCAAACTGCAGCTCTAGTCTAGAGCAGCAAACTGAAGCTGAACGAGTGGCTGATGGGGTACCTATCCCAAATCAAAGACAATGCGTGTAGACTTTAGATTTGGAATTCAATCGGCATTTGTTTAGAAATCAAACCTGGGACTTCAGTTAAAGCAATCAGCATTTGCTTAAGAATCGAACCTGGGGCTTAAGGTCACAATTTACTCCTTGTTTAACTGGTACGGGTGGTGCCTTCTATATAAGGTTATATATTACATTATCCTATTACATACTTATGACTTATTAAATACTGTTACCTATGTTAAAATTTATAACTATAAATTATCAAAGTTAGAATATTAATTATTGTTATGATTGTTACTAGATTTTTTTTAATAATAAATTTTAATTGTTTATTTCTTGCTTTTTGAATAAAAAAACACTCCTTAATAATAGGGTTGTATTCAAGAAATGACAAATTTGTTTTTGTACAATAAAAATTTTATTTTTAGGGTTCAGTACTCAAAAGATAAAAACGGAGCTCTATTGATGTCATTCTGCTGTCTGTACGTCCGTTTGTCCGTCCGCATATTACAAACCTGAAATTTTGGTATTTGGTTTTGAACATTAACTAAATCGAATATTGAATTTGAAATTCAATTAAATTATTTACCAGGGGTTTACACATATGAAAAAGCGGCATGGAATTTTTCCATACCCTAGCATGTGTGGTATCATTGTCTAGAACTCACTGAGTAGACTACAAATATATTATAAAAATCCTGTAGGAACTCTGATTTTCCAGGGTATAAAGTAGCCTATGTCCTTCCCAGGGATGTAAGCTATCTCTGTACCAAATTACGTTAAAATCGATTGAGCAGATGGGCCGTGAAAAGCTAGCAAACAGATAGACAGACAGACACATTCGCATTAATAATATTATGGATTAATTTTTTATCTTAAAAAATAAAGATGTGCAGCACCATCAAAGTTATCAGTTTAAGAATGAGATCTATAGAGCGCACGTTGACTTTGCTCAGACTTAAGACACTGTTAAAACGAGGCAGCGCTATATCGCTAGCATATATCTGTCTAACTTGAGTCAACATAGTCAAAGTACGCACTATAGATTTGAGCCTTAGACCATTTTTGTGGCAGCGTCTATCTCAAAAACCAAACAAAAGTTAGGAATGTGAAATTTCGGTATATTATATACTGAATTTAAACAGCAAAGATAGTAGACATCAAATACAGTTAAGAATTATTAATTTCTACTAGGCCTTCTATGGCAGAGTCTACTATGCTGGTTACTCTGCTTCTTCAAAAGATCTCCTTGATTCCGATTTGATCACATAGAGACACTGAGAGTTAAAGCATTACCACTTTTACTTCACCATATTTTGCTGAACTATGTTGGTTACTCTGATCTTCATCCCTGAAATAATCAATATATTATATACCTGAAAAAAGCTTCCATGCTAATATATAATGTCAATTTCTGTATAATTACATAGGGTGTGCCATAGTATAATGGATATTTTTATCAATAATAATAAACTTATACATATAAAAAGACTAAGTCCTAGGACACACTAAACCACTGTGTTAGGTTCCTTTTATGATGTAGGTACACAGATTTTTGGAAACTCCACCCCTCGCTGATTTTTAAAATTCTACTCGCGCGAAGCCGGGGCGGGTCAGCTAGTAGCTGCTATAGTAGGTACATACTGGAAGTATGTGATAGCTTAGTGGTTAAGACGTCTGCCTCCTACTCAGGAGGTCGGGGATTCGATTCTGGGCACACACCTAAACCTTTCAGAGTTATGTGCTTTTTAAGCAATTAAATATCACTTGCTTTGACGGTGAAAGAAAACATCGTGAGGAAACCTGCATGCCTGAGAGTTCTCCATATCCGCACATGGCCAGCGTGGTAGACTATGGGCAAACCCTTCTCACTCTGAGAGGAGACCCGTGCTCTGTAGTGAGCCGGCGATGGGTTGATCATGACGATGATGATGATGATGTAATAGAATAATGTGCCACGAGCTAAGGAGACCTGTGACATACGTACAAACAAACTGACAGACAGACCGATAGCAGAATGACATTAATAAAGCTCCATTCTTAACTGTAGCTTCCAGTAGCTTTAGCTGTGCGATGATGCAGCTAAGCAGTTAGTCAGTCAGCTTTTCTTTTTATATATAATTAGAAGATAATATGCTAATTAGTTTCATGTTATTAACTTACTTTTGCATAATTATTTTCCTTTCCCTTTGGGATGCAGGAAACTAAGTACTAAGTGAGTACTTCCCAAGCATTGAGGTTTGAGTGCATCGGTTACCTCAGACTTCGGCTAAAGGTGGGTTGGGACATTTTATTTAAAATAGATGCCCCCATTGGGCGCTGGTATGTTCCCGTTGCATAAACATGCAGAGCTGCCAGGATCTACAACAAATATTAGTAAATTTTCATGTTAAATTATTAATTTCAATATTTTCCTAACTCCTCAATATACTAAATTGCAGAATTTTATTTTTATTTGTTACTAGATGGTGGATTTAGGTTTTTAACTAATCCCGTGGGAACTGTTTGATGTTCCGAGATAAAGAGTAGCCTATGTTCTTCCCCGGGATGTGCAAGCTAACTCTGTAGGTACCAAATTTCATAAAAATCAATCATCTAATCAATATTAGTATGGAAGTATGGATTTTGTACCCCAGAAAGTTGTAACAATAAAGAGAAAAAGACAGTAAAAGTGGACAGGGAAGCGCTTATTTCTATTAGAGATTTTGACCAGTGACTCTTGGCAGTGTGAGAGGTTGTAAACAGAGTAGAATAGGTACAACAAAAAGTACCTATTCTAAGTAGGTAGGTAAAGGTAAGTAATTTTCTGTTTTGTTGGTTGTTAAGGATGTGATAGGTACTTAATTGAAGGCAAAAGCTAATCATTGTCTTACAAAAGATCATAAGTAAGTATATTAAATAAATACTTACCTACTAATTATTTAGTAGGTAAGTACCTACTTAGTACTTACCTATTTATTAAGCTATGACATGGTTTTGACTAGGACTAGAGTTAAGTAGTACATGAGACTTACTTTTAGTTCATTGCGAACAGCTGTCGAACGGCTTGGAGGTGAGGCTTGAGTTCTTCCAATAATTTCTCAGACAAAAGTTCACAATGAACTCTTCTCTGGCAGCTCCATTGTGTCATATCGCGCAGCCTGCGCCTGTGTATCTGTAGCGCGTTTTGTAATTTGTTGGCGCTGCTCCTCGTCTTGCCCCATCAAAACTTCACGACCCATATTTTAATTAGATACCTAGGTATTATCTACAACATTAACATAACCACAAAATATAAATAATAATTGAACTCACAACACTAAATTATCATATTTATTACCTATTTACTACTAATAGGTACCTAAGTATTACTTTTTTAATAGGTATTTACTAATAATTTTTATCAATTATTAACAAAAAACGGGCTGAATTGAGTCGATTTGAAATTAATAATCCTTCGAAATTAAAACATCTCTACATTCGTTGAGATTGCTAAAAAATTATTACCTCTATAAAACGGACGGATAATAGTGGAGAGTCGCAAAACACTGGTCCCGACTAGTTGTTAAAACGATCGTTGCCACCTAATAAAGTTTCCAATTACAAACTGTCATTTTTGCTTAGTGAATAGAGTTTTAAAAACTATCGATACGAAAACATACGTGAAAAAGCTGTTTCCGGTTTCTATTACATCCCATTAATGGCTATGATCGAGAGTCATTGTCTATGACGTCATCTTGGTTAAAAACTGACGTTAGCGAATAGAAAATTTGAGTTTGACATTTAATTATTAGAAATTTTCACGAAATTAGTGTGCCACTGAGATACAGCATAACCCTGCAGGTCTTTTCCTTGATGATTTCGATTATTTTTGGCGCACGATTATCTCGGTTTAACGGTTATTTTTCACAACCACGCGCAGTAATGGCGGTTAGGAGCTCACAGGAAGATTTTACACTCCAGCGCAGCCGCGATGGACAGCGACCTTTCTCGGCGATGAATTTTTAGCACTGAACTTGCTTGTTTGATGCGTATATACCAAAAGGAGTGATAAAGAAGGATAGATCGGTTAGATTAAGATAGGTAAGATTATACGGGATCATCATTTCATCAATACTAAATCTTTTTTCATTATCTTGTGCTAAACAATTGTCCTTAATTTTTTCTACTAGCGGCCTAACTTTATCTGTCGGAGTCTTGAATGTTGTTGTCAACGAAATGTAAATAACGACGGATTTGTTGATATTGTTTTACGGCCGTTTTCAATAAACTATCTATCCGCCATTTCAATTACTAAAGTTAGGGAAATCTATCTTTTCGTCCTTACTTTTTTTTCAATTACCTACTGACGGATATCATTTCCTACCGAATTTAGTTAACTATCATCGGGGAGGACGGGTAGCATACTAGAGATACGAACGCTCATACAAATCGTGCTTACTTGCGTTTCAATACGAGTTTCGAGTTATTCTCCGGTAGACGGAGCTATCTATAGTAACGCCATTTGTTTATCTGTCAAAATTGGCCGGTAGTCACTCCTATCTAACAACTTTGCCTTTTGAAAATAGATTTTTTACATTTATAATGGATTATTATTCTAGCAGTGACGACAGCGATATATAATTATTTCAAATAATAATAGATATTGATGATGAGGATAGTGATAGCGATGGCGATAGCGTACCCGTACAGAAAGTGTACAAAGAACGTGTGAATTACATGAATAAATTAAATGATTATGAATTCACATATAGATTTAGACTAAGCAAAGTGGCTGAGAATGAATTAAATAATTTGCTACAGCCATATTTAAGTGTAACATCTAAAAAGTAATAAATTTTAACATGCCTACTTAATTAATTTACTCTTGCAGGTGTATTATGTGGATAACACTGAATAATGTAGTAAAGAACACACACACACACACAGAATAAGTAAAGATATTATTATATTTTTAGGTGGTCTATGGTTTACTGTCAACAATTTACTTTTAAATGCAAAGAAAACCAAGTGTGTTATATTTTCTCTGCCCAATACAAAGACGACCAAGGACATTAACTTAATGATAAATAATGATATGTTAAAAGTGGAGGAGACCACCGTGTTCCTGGGGATCACGTTAGATGCAAAGCTTCAATGGAACGCCCATATATCAACACTTGCTGGTAAACTCAGCTCTGCTGCTTATGCTGTTAGCAGGATTCGACAGGTAACTGACGTGGAAACTGCAAAAATTGTGTATTTTGCCTATTTCCACAGTATTATGTCTTACGGAGTCTTGCTATGGGGTAAAGCGGCAGATATTGGGAAAATATTCGTATTACAAAAAAGGGCAATACGTGCAATTTATAATTTAAAACCGCGCGATTCCCTACGAGAGATATTTAAGGAAATAGGTATTCTTACAGTAGCTTCCCAATATATTTACAATAATATAATTTTTGTACGACAAAACATTCACAGTTACAAAAAAAACAGTGATCTCCATGATAGGCAAACTAGAAACAAAAATAAGCTAGCTACTCCTGCGCTCCGCCTCTGGAAGGTGGGAAAGTCATTTGTGAGAATGAGTGTAATATTTTATAATAAAATGCCACAAGCAATTTTAGACTTGCCTTTACACAAGTTTAAAAAATGTGTTAAAAGTATGCTCCTAAAAAAAGCATATTATACAGTCGCAGACTATGTAAACGATAAAAAAGCTTGGATTTGACTCGCTCCAGCAATGCACGGGGCTGCAATGGCTTGTATAGTACGGTATAATAACATTGTAAATTGAAAAATTAAAAAGAGCAACCGCCGAGTTTCTTGCTGGTTCTTCTCGGTGGGAACGGCGTTCCGAACCAGTGGTAAATTAAAACTACCTGACTATTCATAAACACTTGTAAAAAGTTTACATGAATAAAAAAACATTCTATTCTATTCTATTCTATTCTATGTACTTGCATAATAATCGTAGATTATATTAACATATTATTTGCGTTTATTCATTTCGGAACAAAATTAATTTGTTATAATGATTTCTAAACGAAACTTTATCAGCAATTTGTTTTGAGTGGTGTCGGAATCTAAGATCAATATAAGCTTTAATAATCGATTTAATTAGCAACATCCGGTGATTGATGTTATGCTCCATGTTTCATTTATTAACAGTAAAGAGTACTAACCAACTACCAACTACCTACCTATCTATTCTATTTACCTAATCTCTAATGTCTATAAAACATACAGAAAAAATTTAATTGCTCCATGTTAAGCGGCAAATAGAAAACCTTTTCGATGTCATAATACTCCGTCAAAAATTTTAAAATATATAAATAATAATTTTCCGGTTTCCTCTGGTTTATGAGGTGAAGTTGTATCAAATTTTCTGTTTTCTTTATTATATCCACAACTCTATCAGATGCATATTGAAGCCCACCTCGAGACTTCTGAAAGATCTAGCTGTCGGGGTTTTCTTCCCCAATTAAAAGGGATAAACATATGTCACATTTTATTTCCCGTGACAACTTCCGCGTTACAAAGCCTGCAATATATTCCAACACACTATTTGTGTATTCATCTAAGTTGGTTGATTCTAAATATTCGACATATGACCCATAAAGATCACTCTCATCTTCAGATATTTCGACAAAATCGTTTCTTTGTGTTAGCTGGTTGATTGGGTGGTTGGCTGGTTGGCTTTGTGTTAACTGGGTTCTTGCTTGAACAAGTCAGTATATTAATCTGCTCAAGAGGAACACAGTTACCAACGCCACCCTCTCGAATTTCTGCTCTTATGAGCAGTTTCTTGAATGCCGCTCGAAACTGGACTGCATTGGTTTATTATTAAAGCCTCCCCTTGCTCTAATAGACGAAAAAAATTGTTCCAGATGGTCTTGACTACATTTGTAAAGTGGGATATATTTTAAAACTTGTGTATCTTCAACCAAGTGCTCGTAAAGTGCCAATGCACTTTTCATGTCAATGATTAAACCCACAAATCCAGTTTTTAACTTTAGCTGCCATGGGGGTCACCGGTGACCGGCATCTGATTATTCCAATCGGGCCATGGGGGGCACCGGTGACCGGCAAGCAATGCTTGTTTTCAAACTTCAATTGCGTATTTTGTGTATGATCCGCGCGGCCCCTGTGAACATAACTTAGGGCCTATTCAGTGCGACGCGGATGACCTACGCGGACGTCCGCGACGGACGGTAAAATGTATGAAACCTTAACAGCGCGTTCAGAGCGACGCGGAGCTGTCCGCGTCGCGGAGAGCTATCCGCGCGCGGTCGTAATCGCTCCGCGCCGCTCCTCCGCGCCGCGGATGTCCGCGGGCGGACGGTGCTTGGTTCTAATGTATTTGTTCAGTGCTCGGCGGACAGTCGCGCGGAGCGGACGTAAGGTACTGTCGATGTCATGGCGGCTGTGTCAAATGTGCAAACCGAGAGGGTCATACAAGAAGTACGACTTCGACCATGCCTTTGGAATCTCCGCGATAGTTTATATAAAAATAAAGACGCGAAATTAAAGGCATGGATAGATGTTTGCGAAGCTGTTTGTCCGAATTTCGGAGATAGTTCAGGTGAAGAAAAAAAACAAATCGGTAAGTAATGTTTATTGAAACATCTGTGTTATCTAATAAATATAACTATTTTGCCAAGGTACAGATCCTTCATTTGAGACAAAGTAATTTGCAAAATTATCTCTTATTGTATTGCCCGATCGTGTACTGTCATTAATGCGAGCATTGTAATCTGTAAATCCAGCTACAATCATAGCGTCTTCTTCCGTATAACCATCGCGTACTCTAATGAAATTGTGTAAAATGCAGCACGCTTAGATTAAAATTTGTGCAAATGATGTTGATACATTGATAGATCTTTGGAATATTGCAAATTTGTTTGTCAATATACCAAAACTCGATTCTATGTATCGGCGCGCACGACTTAACCTGTAATTAAATATTATTTTTTTGTGAGTCAAATTTGTACGCGCGTATGGACGAAGTATAGTATTGGAAATGCCAAAAGCTGCGTCTGCTACAATGACATGTGGCTGTGGGTTGATAGATGTGCCTGGTAATAATTTTGGAGGTGGCAAATTTAGATCATCTCGTTCAAGTCTATGAAATAACGAACTTTTCTTGAACACATTAGCGTCTGCTTCGCTGCCACAAGCCCCTACATTTACATAGGTAAAACAGTAATTGGCATCACACATTGCAAGTAAAATAATAGAATAAAATTGCTTATGGTTGAAAAATACGGACCCACTTTCTTTTGGGCACGTGATTCTGGTATGCTTTCCGTCAAGGGCACCTACGCAATTGGGAAAATTGGCGTCCCTTTCAAAGCCAAGTGCTATTTTATTCCAAAAATTTGGATCAGGTTCAGGCAGACATTCGTTTTTCAAAATTTCCCATATTAATGAGCATACTTCTTCAATAATGTATTTAATTGTGGATAGCCCCAATCGATAACTTAAATGCAAATCAGACATTCTTGACCCAGTAGTCAGGTACCTGCAACAAAAAAAAGTGTGTATTAAATAAGTAAAGTTAGTAGCATGTGTTGTTTTATTATTTATATTATTTAATTTACAGAAAAAGCTGTTCAGTTAAGATGGAAGACAGCCCGTGATGCATACATGAAGTGTAGAGCAAATCTTAAGACATCAAAGTCCGGTTCTGCAGGGGGTGTCAAAAAGAAGTATATTTTTTTCGATATAATGACGTTTTTGGAAGACACAAAGGACTTTGAACCCACACATGAAAGTATGGCTTCAACATCGTCGCAGAGCTCCCAAAATGTTGCTTCAACGTCATCGCAAAGCTCGCAAAGTATTTTACCTATTACCACGACCCCGGACTTGCCATCAACAGAAGAAACATTTCAGACACCTGTGCTGTCTTCTCCAAAACCGTGGCAGAGAAAAAGAAAGAGATGTATGACAGACTTTGAGTTACAATTATTGAAAATAATAGAAAAAAAGAATGACACTTCCACCACAAACTCTGCGTCGTCTACGGCTCTTACAGACGATGACTTCAGTTTTTTTAATTCCCTAGCACCTATTATAAACGATTTCGATAATTATAAAAAATTGTTATTTCGAACTAAAATACTGGAGCTAGCTATGGAAATTAGAGGTCCAGCTATGAACTCGCCCAGCACATCTGCATCAACCGCTACCAACGATTTACCTCACTTATCAGGGAGTGATGTGGACGAGTCTTTAGAAAGCTGGCAACACGGTCATTACACTGCATTGTAATTAATTACATAATTACATTTTAAATTGATTATAAAATTTTAATTAATTTTTTTTTTCATTTATTTAACCTTTAAATTTAAGTACCTACTTACCTAATTGTTACAGCCAATCTCTCCCGCGAACATATGGGTTTCTTGTATATATCGCAACGCATTAAAGATGGCTCTAGTTTCGCATGCAACTCTTCAAATGTCCTAATGGACATCTTGAAATATTTGAAGAATTTCATTTCGTCATCCCGCAAGTCCGAAAACAAGGATACAAATTCTCCTTTAAGAAGTCTTTTTTCAACCAGTGGATGCACATTAAATCTTCTACCATGGCGTCTTCTTCTTCTTTTGTTTAATAAATAGGCCGCAATCACCAAACTCAAAGTTTTATCCATGACACTGTACCACTCTCGATCACGATCCGCATCGCACTGAACGACGAATTCATCCGCGACGGACGCAAAACCTCATCCGCGTGCGGACGGTCCGCGTCGCACTGAATAGGGCCTTAATGCATGGTATGATATTCTTCTTAAAAAACTCAGTGCTATTGGTCTTTCTCCTCAGCTCCTACATGTATTATCAGACTACCTCCGTGACCGTCAGCAATTCGTTCGATATGGCATATATGAGTCTAAACCATATCATACGCGATCCGGTGTAAGCCAGGGCTCTATCTTAGGACCACTATTCTTCCTAATCATGATAAACGATCTTCCAGAATCTATAAAATATGCAAAATGCTTGCTATATGCAGATGACCTAAAACTTATATTCGAAATTACTTCTATCGAAGATTGTCTCAAGTTGCAATGCGATCTTACAGCTGTATATCACTGGAGTAAAGCGAACAAAATGGAGTTCAATCGTGACAAATGTTCAGTTATGACCTTTGGTAAAGTTCGGTACCCTTTGATACATGAATATAAAATGGATGGAATCCCTATTCCCAGAGTACAGAACATGAAAGACCTAGGTGTAATTTTTGATAAAAAATTGACCTTCCATGACCATATTAACACCGTAGCAGCTGACTCATTTCGAAGATTAGGATTTGTACTACGCAAGTCTCGGGAGTTCCATAGTCCTTTGGTAATACGATTACTATATTACGCCTTAGTCCGAAGCAAGCTCGAAACAAGCACCTGTGTCTGGCATCCGTACGAGGCAAAGTACGGGCTTATATTAGAAAAAGTACAAAAGGCCTTCCTAAGATACCTCTATAAACGTTGCTATGGATATTATCCTTTCCTCTACCCAACCAAATTTCTGTTAGGTTGCTTAGGTTTCAACTCCCTGGAGGTCAGACGCATTTGCGACCAACTCAAAATTATGTGTCAAATTTTGCGAGGAGATGTTAATGCTCCAGAACTTCATAACCAACTGTGTCGCATACGTGTCCCTGAATCCAACAGTAATCTTCGTCCACGAAAAAATAAACTTTTCGTGGTCCCACATCATCGCACTGTTGCTAGATCTATGTCACCTATACCCCGTTCATTAGCATCATTCAACGCGCTTTTGGACAATAATGCTCAATGGGACCCATTTCATGATGGGTCTATAATACTGGTTCGGGAGTTACTGAAGTACGCTGAGAGCATTGCATGAATATGTCATTCAATGTTCTCAGCGTACATATTCAAAATTCTTTGATCTTTTATCGTTTTGTATTTAATGTCTTTTTTCTTGTACCTTTATTTGTATTTAAATTTATTATTAATCATCTAGTTAGTGTAAGTGGCACTGCCGTTCTAATTGGATATTTAAAAAAAAAAAAAAAAAAAGGTTTGGTGATTTTTTGTCTAAGTAATTGAGATTAATCTAAAGGACCAAGAAATGAAATACTTTTTAATTGTTTTGAAATTTTACTTATAAATCATATTTGAAAATCAAAATATTAGGTCATTATGAATGAAATGTTTGTTTCTCACAATAATAAAACAAAAAAATCAAATAAAATTAAATAAAACAATGAAAAAAATTAAGAAACAGGTGAAATTAAAACTATATTATTTGTAGTTTTACACGTTTTAAGTATTATTATAAAATTACTTACTGATTTTTCATTAATAACTGTTTGTTTATCATGTTTATTTATAAATGGATAACAAATAAACTATTAATAAACTTAAATCTAAAAAAACAACATTAAATAATTATATATACACTCGGCGTCAAAAAAATCGCACCTTTCAAAAAATCTACTTCAAACAATTTTAAACCTTATTTGAATAATGAGGGTCATGTTGGGTATCATTTGAAAGGGGATGAAATGGAGAGCACAAAAAAATTCAATTAATTATTTTTCTTTTATTGGAACAGCACAAAAAAAGAAGTTTATGAAACAGTAAAAATCCTTAATTAAGCCTTAATTTAAAACAGATTAATTATACAAAAAAGAATACAAAAAATGATCTTAAAAATAATCTAAAATCTAGTGTTACCCCCCCTTGCCCTGATGACGGCTTCCATACGATCCCTCATGGATCTTATCAATTTTAAAATGTCTTCTTGAGGGATAGTGTTCCATTCCTCAATAACAGTATCTTTGAGTTCCTGGAGAGTCGTAGGAGCGGGATCACGAGACCGAACCTTGCGTTTTAAATGGTCCCATAGGTGCTCAATCGGGTTCAGGTCTGGACTTTTGCTGGCCAGTGCATGACAGAGATCCCAACCTCTTGAAGGTACTCGCGCACAATAATTGCAGTGTGAGCGCGAGCGTTGTCGTGCATCAACATGAACCCCTCGCCAACAAAACTGGCATAGGGGACCACATGTTCTTCCAGGATCTCTGTGATGTACCGGTGAGCAGTCAGTGACCCTTGCCCGCGAGCACCTCGAGCCCGGGAGACGCAAACAAGGTCGGTTTTGCCGTCGGCAGACATGCAGACATGCCGCCCCAGAACATACAAGAACCGCCTCCATATTCCACCGTCTCCTGGATGCAGGCTTGGGCGAATCGTTCACCCTGTCTTCTCTACACTCTTTAGCGTCTGTCGTTGCAGAAAAGGCACACTCTCGTCTCGTCTGAGAAGAGAACAGCTTTCCATTGTTCGAGGGTCCAATTGACGTGTTCGCGAGCGAATTGCAAGCGGGCTCGCCGATGCTCTGCGGTCAATTTGGGACCCGTAGCAGCTTTTCGCGCCGCTATTTTCTTCTCCCTCAGTCTTCGTCTAACCGTAGACACACTCACAGTTCTTCTGTTAGTTGTCTGGAGCTGCTGTCGCAACTCAACAGCATTTAAGAACCGATTTCTCAAAGACGTCACTACGATGAATCGGTCGTCTCTCTCCGAGGTGCAGCGACGTCTACCAGACCCATGTCTTCGGACGAAGCCACCGGTCTCCAGGAAACGCTGGTACACTCTTCGAACCGAAAAACGGCTCAAGTTGAGTTGCCGAGCGACATCACACTGCCGCATGCCTGATTGCAGTAGTGCAATCACTTGGGCGGCCTCATCAATAGTGGTATCCATCTTCAAAGGTATTTTTCTTGGGAATGAGCTTCTCGTGTGTCCACTTCAACGGTTAGATAGCGAATGACCCCGATTCTATCGGGTCGTCCACGCGGACCCTCGCGGGTCCCGGGGTAACTGATCGGGGCGATGGCCCCCTTCAGTGGTTGCAACGCCGCCTGCAACTACAGGCGGGTCACGGGGTGTGACCACTGGTCAGTGGAGTCAGTCCGGTGGGCGCGCTGCGGTTCGATCGAGCCCGCGCGTATCGCGGGCGATCGGCCACTGCAGCGCGACGTGGTATGTCCGTGGGCTTTTCCACCCGCCGCTCAGCGAGGTCGAGCCCGCCAGATGAAGCCCGGCGGGCGCCCGTCAGCCAGCGGCGAGGAAGCGATGGGTCAGTCAGGTAGCAAGGTCACGTGGCAGGCCTCTCATGTCCGGTGGGCGCCGGTGGTATGGCGCGATGCCCTGCAAGTGCTGGGCTCGCGCTCCATCCGCGCGCGCGAACATAGAGGAGCTCAGGCGGCGAATGTGGTCGTCGAGGCTCTCCATGCGCAGGTCCCTGGAGATGACCGCGTTCCGTACGTAGCGTGGAGCTCCGGCGATGGTGCGAAGCGCGAGCGACTGTTGCGCCCGCAGCGACTGGCGGTCCGTTTCGCTCGTTAGCGCGTACCAATGACCCCGATTGTACCTGTATTGACCATTTTATACCTACAAAAGGTAGCGCAACTAGCGGCTGTCTTAAGAAGCAAAATTGTAAGTGTTTTCTTCTTCTTTTTTTGTGCTCTTCCAGTAAAAGAAAAATAATCAATTGAATTGTTTTTGTGCTCTCCATTTCATCCCCTTTCAAATGATACCCAACATGACCCTCATTATTGATGTCAAATAAGGTTTAAAATTGTTTGAAGTAGATTTTTTGAAATGTGCTATTTTTTTGACGCCGAGTGTATATTAATTATATATTAATCAACAGCATTACCCCTTTGGATGGCCAAACTAATTCTTTGGCCAAGGTAGCTGCCAGCTCTCGGGTCCCCGGTTGACTCGATAACTCTTTTCGCAATTTCTTCAAAAAGAGCTCGAGCCCACGGCCCCAAGGTCTCCACACCAAAAGGCACGAATACGAAGCTCCCATCGAGGTTTTCATATTTGCGCCTCTTGGCCTGTTCGGCGCTGATGGCCGCTGCACCCGCCATAGAGGAGGTCGCCTGAATGTGGGATGCAGCTAAAGTGTCTACACAAGTTGCATCCCAAACAAGCGACCTGCCCATCTTCCACGGTACGAGCGTCATACCATCAGGTCTCTTGCCATCGCTACGTGCCAAACCAATAGGTTCTAGTACAGCTGGCACATGGGCGGTAGCAAGGGACCTCCGGATGATGTCGTTAAGGGTACTATGGCGGGAGAAGCGACCAGCGCTTCTCAAAAAGGAAAGCCCATGGTGGCCATCGATACTGATTTTTCCATTTTCAAATATAAAAAATATATTTGAAAATGCAAAAATCAGTATCGATGTTCCCGATTAAAACACACTAAGCAGTAATATGGCTGCGATGGGCAGTCGAAGCAATAAGTAGAAACTTTTTTAGTTTTATTTTTGGCGATTTTTTCTACCCATATTGGCAGTGTTTATTTTGTAGCATCCTTGACACCATCTTCGGGTTTTTCTTACTTGTCCCTCTTTGATCTTCAGCTCGTGTTTCAAACGCCTTGGTCTTGAGATACCTGCCACTGTTTCCTCAGAATCAGATTTTACGAGGTATTCAACGATTTGTTTTCTAAATTGGACTACGGGAATATTTTTTGTTGTTGTAGTCTTATAAAGTACCAAGGCATTCACAATAGCTGTATTCAGTAATAATTCAAATGCTAGCTTCCGGTACCATTTTACAGTTTTTCGCAAAGGCGTTGAGTACGCCGTCATCTGAGTGCCTAGTGGGAGATTTCCTACCTATTCGATCGCGTAAAAGTTAACAACGATTTGTATAGAATTGAAACAGCGCCATCTAGTGTCAAGTAGGGGAAACATAATAAGGGAGTGCAAGTTGTTTACGTCCTCGGGACCGACTATTGTTTTTTTTTTTTAATGGCGCGCGGCTGCACCAAGCGGGCGGAATTTACTTCGCCAATGTCGTGTGGAATTGAAGAGACACGATACGAATGGTTGGTGATAGCTGGGAAGAAGACTATCTATTAATTTGGATAATTTATAAGTAGCAGGTTTTTTCAAAGAATAATATATTATTGTATAGGGTTAGTTTCAGGCCTGGAACAACACAATTATTAGGTACACAAAATACACACTATATTACATAAATATTTACAGCTTAATATTATTATATTTGACATATTTACATAAGAATTTACAGTAAGGACTAAAAACAGACATTAACAAACACTCAACATTTACTGGACGGGGAAATTTTGGAGGAAGGACATAGAGGGGGTGAAGAAGTTTAGGACAAGAAAAGAATATATGGGAAATAGTACCTTCGTCTAAGCCACATTCACACAGGGAGTGATCTCTAACTCTGATCTTGTGCAGATGGACAGGTGTGCAGGAATGACCAAGGCGTAAGCGACATATCGTGGAGGTAACCCACCTGTCTGCGTATCTATGGGAGAAGAACCATGGGCGCCTTGGAATATCCGGTTGAACTGAGGCATAGAATTTACCTTTAACCGATTTTGATTCATTCCAGTATGTGTTCCAGGACTTGTCCAGATATGTTTTAGATAATGCACTCAGATCTTGGGAAATGGTTTTAAAATGTTCATGGGAACCCGTTTGTACAGCAGATTTAGCGCAAGAGTCAGCCGTTTCGTTGCCTGCAATGCCAGTGTTTACCGACTCGCATTCGAAAGTGACAACGTGAGCGCACGTGATTGGTCGATTCAAGCATTAAGTGAGTGTGAGTTTGAGATTTTGACAATTCGAGAAGTAAACCGAGTAATCACGACGCTAACGCGATCGAAAAGTTTGTCACTTAGAATTTTGCAGTGAAAGTGAAATTCATTTTCAATTTTAAGTTAAATTTGAACCAGAAAAATTATGGCAGGCCGGTATTTTTTCACCTGGAGGATGTTTGCGGCCGCTAAGGCTCAAGATGACCGCAACTATACCGCTAGCGAGGAAGCAATGGCTCGTGCATCTTTTAACCCATTGTTAGACCTAACGGAGAGGCAGTTTAAAGATAGGTATCGCCTCTCCAAGAAAGTTTTCAAGTTCTTATGCAACGAGCTAAGGAGACTGACAGATTTAAGGTCCTCCCAACGCGTTTCCTTGGAACATAAAGTATGTATCAATATTATTATACCTATTTAGGTTAATTTTGCCATATTACCCATACCTACTTATATCAAAATTATATGGAAAGTATTTACACGTAAGTAGGTAGGTAGCTAAGTACATTTCTTTCCTTTTTATTTGCAGGTCCTCACTGCTTTGTTTCATTTTGCAACTGGAACATATCAAAGGCCGTCTGGGGTTGCGAAACATATATCCCAGAAAATGTGCAGTGTGTACGTAGAAGAAGTTACCCAGGCGTTAACACATAAAAATATTATTGCAAAATATATTCGGTTTCCCGGTACTCCAGCTGCCAGACAGGCAGTTAGCCAACGGTAAGAATACCTAATATTTATGATCAACCTAAATCAAATTATATTATAGTAGGTAGGTAGGTACTAGATGATGCCCGCCACTTCATCCACGTAAGGTTTTTAAAAATCCCGTGGGAACTCTGATTTTTCGGGATAAAAAGTAATCTATGTCTGTCTCCAAGATGCAAACAGTCTGTATCAAGCAGATGATGCTCTCAACTTAGTCTACGTGGATTTAGCAGACAGTCAGACACACTTTCACATTTATAATAGGTATAAGTATAAGCATGAATTCAATTCAGTAAATTAATATAATTTTATTATTTTTCTACTTAGGTTCTACAGAAAGTATGGAATACTGGGAGTGGTGGGCTGTATAGATGGCAGTCATTTCAAAATAGTTGTTCCTCCAAAAGAAGAGGAACATTGGTATTATAGCCGCAAACACTATCATTCTTTAAACGTTCAGATGGTAATTATAATATTATGGAGATATTTGTTATATTATTATTCATAGATGAACAATTAAACAATTTAAATGTTTTGTTTTCAGGTATGTGATGATGAATACCGAATTTTAAGCGTTAATCCCAAGTTTGGAGGTGCAAATCACGATTCCTTCATATGGGAAAACAGTGATTTGAACACTTACATTCAATCTCTGCACCAGAATGGAGAAGTGGTCTGGCTATTAGGTATGGTATCCACAAGTAAACTTTAAAAGATTTCAGTACCTAGGTACATTTATATTATATCAGTAGCATTATCTAACATAGGTACATTTTTCATTCTAGGAGACTCTGGATATCCTCAACGCCCGTGGCTGATGACACCGATTTTAGATGCTACCCAGGGTTCACCAGAAGCCTACTATAATGAGAAGCATATGAGAGCCCGGGTAGTCATCGAAAACACATTTTCAAGACTTAAAAATCGGTGGCGTTATCTTCACAAGGACAGAACTCTCCATTACAGGCCACTAAAATGTTCACGCATTATTCTGGCGTGTTCTGTATTACATAATTTAATGATTAATTTTGGCATTGAGGACACAGAGGAAGATACGGGTAGGTGTTGTAATTTTAAGACAATAATCCATACTAAAATTATAAATGTGAAAGTGTGTCCGTCTGTCTGCTAACTTTTCACGGTCCAACAGTTTAACCGACGGATGAAATTTATTACTGAGTTAGCTTACATCCCGGGGTAGGACATAGGCTACTCTTTATCCCGAAAAATTAAAGTTTCCATGGAATTTTTAAATCCACGCGGATAAAAATCGGGAGGTCTTTGTACTTTACGACTTTAGATATACAAAATTCATATACAATTTCCGAAGATCTTATGGACAGTGTCCTTCAAGGCCTACCAAATTTTACAACCCTTTTTGACAAAATTGTAATTTTTTCAACATCCTTGCAGGAACACATACTTAATTTGCGAGATTCGTTCGAACGACTTAGAAACTTCAATTTAATAATCCAGTTAGATAAATCTGAATTTTTCAAACGCGAAACGCCATTCTGTCACATATATTCTCCAGATGGTATAAAACCAAACCCACATTATGTTTTACATATTTTAAATTACCCATTACCTAAAAATCGCCAGCAGATTAAGGAATTTTTAGGCATCCTTGGCTTTTACAGAAGATTCATACCCGACTTCGCAAGTGTAACCAAGCCTTTAACATCGTGCTTGAAGAAAGGAGCGAAATTAAATTTTGATTCAGAATTCGTCAATTGTTTCAGACAGTGTCAAATTCTTGTTAAAAATATGCCTATCCTAGCATATACAGATTTTGGAAAAGAATTAAATTTAACCACATACGCATCAGAAACCACTTTAAGTGCAACGCTTACGCAAGGCCCTCTTGGCGCCGATATGCCTATTGCCTACTCTTCCAGAACTTTGAATGATAGTGAAACTAAATATCCTACGAATAAAAAAGAACTTCTTGCAATAGTCTGGGCCACAAAATACTTTAGGCCGTATCTTTTTGGTAAAAAGTTTAATTTGATTTCTAATTTTCAAAATTTACCCAAGTTCAAAGAATTAGGTCCACGTATTACGCGATGGAATTTAAAGTTAAGTGAATACGATTATACAATTATTAATAAAAAGGTTTCAGAAACGAACGCGGATACCCCGTTAAATAAATCTAGGTCCGTTAATCATTTGGAAAAATCAAAATTACAGGCAAAGCCACAGGAAAAACCGAGTTTAAGTCAAATTAACACTAAGCATACGAAGGTACAGAATCCTATTTCCAAAATTCCTAACCAAACCTCGAATTCCCAAAACCATACTATACATTTATATACACGAAGGAAAATTCGCGGTCCCTTTACAAAATCACGTTTTAAAAGACAGGTAATAAAGTAAATTAATTAGATAGGTATGTGCAATTCTTTCCAGACATTAAATTACAAAGATATAGAATTTGTCTTTTCACACGATCAAGTTTCAGCCAACCGATAGGACTACTATATTCCTATGTTTTACCAAGAACTATAACACTATATCTTTAAAATAATTAGTTTTTGCAATTAGATAATTATTTCAACACATATATACATTCTTTACTATAGACCTTTTACATTTTAGCATTTATTATTTCTTCTAAATTATAGCAAAACTAGGTGTACCTACCACTAATCGGAAAAAGTTAAGAAAGCTCTTACTTGTGTCACATTGTGACTATAGAATAATGAGCAAATTTAGCATAAAGTAGGTATACCTAATGCTCACTTCCTGTAAATTTTCGTGCCTTGAACCGAAAATATGCAAGAAATCTTGAGCAGAACCTACATCATTCCCAGATCAAAAGTAAGTAGAAATAATTAGATCATTGATAACTCAATGTACTTACCTACACCTTATTCAAAAATATAATATAATTTTAAAAAAGTTCTTTCTAAAAGTAAGTAGGTATATAATAAGTCATAGTTACCTATCTAGTTATAACGAGTAGACATTTAGCTGATCATTTTACAGAATTCATGCAGTTGTAGTCCTTAGGTTTCTTTTTACATTACATTTAGTTCAGATTTTTTTATCAATTTAGCTCGAATTAATTAGTACATTCTGTCAATTATACTACTTTGCTTTTAATATACCTATCGTAGTAGTTATAGTACCATATGCACATTTTTATCTCAACCAATTCTAAGGTTTTCATTTACATTGAGGCTGAATGCCCGAAGGTCAGTTACTGAGGAATATCACTCACTGAGAAACCAACTTATCCGGAGAACACAACAACTACTGTCACAGGAGATAGATGAAACGTGATAATCCACGCCTATCTCTCTGTCTAAGGAGGCTCAGAGAAAGCAGCTCAACCATTATCCATGAATTAAGAACTACTTCAATACTACCAGTATGCCGCAATATTCGGCTTCACTCTCAACGGTACGATTCGACCAGCCCATTACAGATGCTTCGCTTCATCTTCACGAACGAAGTCTAGCAGCAGCCCTCCAGACTGAGGGTGGAAACCTCCGAGGACGTTCCGGCGACATTTCCGTTAAAATTACTACAATGGTCGCCGCACTGAGGGTGGAGGTGTTACGGATACAGCTATCCTTACCTATCTATATAAAACCCAGGCATCGCCGGGGGAGCTAACATGTCGTCTAGCAGCCCAGCTACGTGTGGAAATATGCCATCTCATCACGTTCCGGCACATAGAGTCATCAAGGTCTGCAGCCACCTCTGTACGTGATCTCTGGTGCTAACCGACCACAGAACGGTAGAGGGGAAATCGATATAAAATCGATAGAGTTAGTTTTAAGGTAGCATTAATCTAGCATAATTTAGATAAGATATAGTTAAGTAAAGGCCTTCGTGTCCCAACGTCGACACGAATGTCCTAATTAAATCATTTTCGTAACCAAAAAGGACTTCTGCCTTCAACCCCCGCTCCAGGTAGCCGCCCTTACGTAACTGGTATCTATTGTAAAGCGTGATAAACGCACGCGGGACGCGGGGCGCTGTGCGGGGCGTCACCCCGGTGCGGGGTATCCGCATGCGTAAGCGCTGCCTACAACTTCAGTGCCCATTTTAGAGTCGAGCGGGGCGCACGCGCCGTATTGTACTACCGAAATGAAAATCGATACAGAACGAGTAATCATTGAAGTTCATCTGCGGCCCGTTTTGTGGGATAAACGCAATGAATTATACAAAAACAGGGACGCGAGGGAGGCTGCATGGAGAGATATTTTGAAGGAATTGGCACCTAACTACGAAAATTTGAGCGAAGAGGAAAGAAAAGAGGCGGGTATGTGTTTGGTTCATTATTTTATTTATACAAGCATCATTACTTTATTAATATAAGCATAATTATTTAATTCACAAATAACATCAAAAACCTTCTAAAACCTTTTGAGTTTAGTTAATTAATTATATATCGGTGTTGCCAGGAGACTTTTCCTTCATTGATAAAGTAATCTGCAAATATATCTCTGATATTACTTGCCGACGTATTACTACTTTCAGTCTGCTGCCTGGGTAGTGGTCCCGTAAAACCATTTGTGACAAATGTATGGCTGACCTTGTAGCCATCCCGTTTCCTTATGAAATTGTGAAGTACACATGCCGTCTTGACTATTAATTGTGCTAGATCTAACTTGACATTCATGGATCTGTGAAATATTCTAAATTTATTTGACATAATTCCAAAAGTGCATTCTATGTACCTTCTAGCTCTGGACAGACGGTAATTAAATATTTTCTTTTTGTAAGGTAAATTATCACGAGCATAAGGCTAAGTTCATATGGCCGCGCGGTACCGCGCGGAACTACGAACCGCGCGGCACAAGATCAATATAAACGATAATTATCGTCTACATTACCGCGCGGTACCGCACGCCAACGCGCGGCGCGCTCTGACCCGCGCGCAAGATCTAGAACCGCGCGCTGCCGCGCGGCACAAGTATTTCAAACCTGTATCGACCTGTTCAGTTGATCCGCGCGCCTTGAGACGGAAAGACACATAGATCGATGCAATGAGTACCGAAGATGACATTGTGCCTATCGATTTGCTTATCGACGAAATCGAAAAAAGAGATGCGATTTGGAATCTTAACTCTAAGGATTATTCAAATAAAATATTAAAAAGAAGGTCTTGGGAAGAACTAGTTTTAATTTTTTGCAAAAATGATGATTCCGAAGAAAAAAAGAAAAATTTGGGTAAGTTTTTTTTTAATTAGTTTTATTTATTTAAAATAAGTTTTATAAAATCATAGGTAGGTACCTATTACACCATTTTATCTTGCCAATCTAATTTACCTTCAGTAACAAAATAATTTGTGAATTTAGTTCGAATATTATCTACTTCATGGATTGCTCGTCCACTGTTAGTTGGATTCACATTAGGTAATGGCGCTGGATTGATCATATCATCCTGATTTATACCATCTCTCATCCTTACCAAGTTATGTAAAACACAAATAGCTTTGACGATATCAACAGCAAAATCTATCTTCACGTCTATTGGCCGGTGTAAGATACGCCACTTGTTACACATTATGCCAAATGTACATTCGACATACCTTCGTGCTAAAGAAAGGCGGTAGTTAAATATATTTTTTTCTTTTGACAACATTTTACCACCATAGGGTCTCATCAAATTTTTAGTCATAGCGAAAGCCTCGTCAGCTACAATTACGTATGGTAGTTTAAATGCATCGCTCTCATTATTTGTGATAGATCTAGGCTCTGGTAAGTTCAACGAATTTTCTGAGAGTTTTTTGAATAATGACGTTTCCTTGAAAACACCCGAATCACTGTCTTTTCCGTAAGCTCCAACGTCTATCCATATGAAGCAATAGTTAGCATCACATAAAGCCATTAAAACTAATGAGAAAAAGTGTTTGTAATTGTAATACATTGATCCTGATTCTGGTGGCTGTATTAAACGAACGTGTTTGCCGTCCAACGCTCCAACACAATTTGGAAAATATGCTTTATTTTCAAATTGTATAGATATTTGTGTCCAGATTTCTTTTGTTGGTGGACTCATGACCAAAGTTTTTAAATTTCTCCATAAAACTTGGCACACTTGCTTAATTATACCCGATATCGTAGACTTGCCAATTTTATAACCATATTGTAACTCTGCAAATGAAGAACCAGTTGCTAGGTACCTGTAACATAATAGTTATTTAAGATACACGTGCATAAAGTAGATCTTTACCGAATAAGTGCTACAGTGAAAACACAAGCATAGCGAGTGTTTACAGTGTGGCACGCGAGCATAAAGTGCATATGCTCACGTGCCACGATAAATATTCCATTTCTATTCCTACTCCTATTCCTCGTCAAATTCCTATTCCCATACCTATTCCTACCCCTACTTACTCCTATGCCTACTCCTATTCCTATTCCTAATTCTATGTCTATGTCTATTTCTTTTAAGTAAATCTTTACTGAATAAGTGCTACAAAGAAAACACATTCATAGCGAGTGTTTACAGTGTGGCACGTGAGCATAAAGTGCACAAAGTACAATTTGCATAAAGTAGGTCATAAGGACTCTTTATGCACCCGTATCGTACAACATTTTTCAATAGTTTTGCAATGAAAACTAATAATTAATTATTTACTTTCTAGGATCGATTTTGCAAAAAAAATGGAAAAATTTACGAGATGCCTATGTAAAAGAACTTAAGAAAACAAAACATTTGAAGTCCGGTTCCTCAGCATCAACACCATCTTCATTTGCGTATTTCCAAAGATTGTCATTTCTTAAACAAGTTGTCCAGAAACGAAAAACTGACAACAGCCTTGATGTTGCGGAAGTTACAGAGAATCCTGATTTGGATAGTGCAGTTAACAGCAGCGGCGTTCAAGCTTCAACAGAAAATGTGCTCCGGAAAAAATTCAAACTTCACCCTGCCGATGAACATTTTGCAAATCTTTTACAACAAAGCATAAATACTCGAAATAATAATGCAGCAGAAAAGAAAGATGACGATGAAGATAAATTATTTTGTCTTTCATTGGTTAGGGAAATAAAAAAAGTTCCTGAAAACCGGCGTTTAAAACTGAAAATTGAAATTTATAATTTATTAGAACGATACCAAGCTACACGAGCACAGCCACTTGAAGATTTTAACTACCCGTCTACTTCATATAGCTCACAACGACCACCCAGAAACTATCATGCTTCATTTCAAAGTTCTCAATATAGCAACCCAATGCAGTACTCTGATAGAGAATCAACACAATATGGCTATACAACTAGTTCATACACTTCACCTCCCACAAGTTCATCGCAAGTAACATCACCCCCGGGTGATGTTACTTGTGACCCGTCATACGAAGATTCTCAAGAATTAGATCTGTTCAATTAAACTAAAAGTTAATTTGCCAAGAAGCCTCGCTCATAATTTCTTATTTTTTATAATTTTTACTGTGATTATGATTAATAAACAGTTAACTTACCGCAATGTTACAATGAGTTTTTCTTTTGGTGATATGCAATATCTTACAGCATTTTCACTGGATTTTAAATCATTTTCAATGAAATCGTATAAAAAATCAAAGGTTGCAACTGACATACGGAAATAATTAAAAAATTTTTCTTCATGTAACCTCAACTCAGGGTATAAGGTGACAAACAGGCTTGAAGAAAGTCTGTCACTTAATATTGGATGCACCCAGTATCGCCTTTGTCGTCTTCTGCGACGTCTCAGTCTTCTATATAAAATCCACAAGCAAATTGCCTCCTCCACGTCCATTGTATATCAATGTTAATGCCAGACTGGCGCTCGTATATACCCTGTCATGTGAACTCTAACATCGCGCGGCGGCGCGCGGTGCCGCGCGGCCATATGAACTTAGCCTAAGGCCGCATCACATGTGATGATAAACCAAATGCCTCGTCTCCCACTATCACGAACGGCAACTTTGCTCTTACACTAGATGGATAAGCTACTTCGGGGCAAATAATAGGCAACTCTTGCGGGTCAGGGATACCCAACGTGTTACTTTCCAGTTTCGTATACAATTGACTCCTTCTAAAGATGGTTGAATCGGCGTTGCTTCCACTGGTACCGACATTAATATATGTAAAATTATAATCAGCATCACACATTGCGAGGAGCACTACAGAATAATATTTCTTATAATTAAAATATAGTGATCCACTGTGCGGCGGCCGAATCACTCTTATATGTTTTCCATCAATTGCACCCAAGCAATTAGGAAAATTTGTATATGTGAGAAATCCCTCTGCGATTTCTTTCCATTTGATCCCATTAAGCTGTGGAATACATTCAGACTTTAGTTCAATCCATATTATGTAACAAACTTGTCTTACTATTTCGCTAATTGTTGCAATTCCAATCACATAGGAATAGTGTAGATCAGTGAATGTATTACCAGTTGCCAAATATCTGAAAACAAAAACAATATATTAATAATATGATAACATAATATATTAATAATGCTGACATCAGACATAAGACAGCATGCACCGCTCGAATTTTACTTCAGAAGAAAAATAAATACCCTTAAGGTGAAAGGGCACGGAAGTAGCTAGCGCTAGAAGTTTTTAATTCGTTTTAACTACAGTACTATAGCTACGTTAGATTTCTATGATTTGCCGAAAATTTTATCATAGGGGGGTATTTATGCAGTTATGATTTCATATGAAAAGTTCGAAGTATAGTTATGTATCTCATATCTGCTAAAAGTGGCCACTTTTAGCAGATTTGAGACACATAACTATGCTGTAAATATTTTATAAGAAATCTTCTCTGTATAAATTAACCCCTATGGTAAAATTTCCGGCAAATGAAAGGAATCTAATAAATATATATAATATAATATAATGAAATATCGTTTATTTCAGGCAATATTTACATTACAAGATGTCCTCCTTCATGAAGGTTGACAGATGCAAATAAAGCAAATTTTTGTTAAAACAAATTAAAAACTTACAGCGCTAGTGACTTCCGGAAGTTTTCACCTTAATTTTGATGATGGCAAATTTTACTGTAACTAATTATTTTTGTAAAAAATGAATTATTTCGTCGATGTCTGCGCCGCGCCGCCCCGGCCGCGCCGTCTGCGTCTAGTATAAGATTCACTTTGCGCTATCGTTCGCGGCGAAATTGACCGGCCTGCGCCGGCCCGCCGTTTGCGTTGCGCCTAAGGGTACTTTTCCTTCAACTGCGGCCTTATTTTTCCACTCTGTATAGGTATATATATATATTGCTTGATTTATCTAATGCTTCATGAGACAGTGTAAAGTTGACAACATGTGTGAATTAAGGAGGGCCTTTAATCGAATGCAGTTAAATTTCCAACTAATATCAGATTTGTACACACGGCCACAGATCAAGCTTCCCAAAACCAGTATAAACAGGACTCATGCGTTGTTTATTATCGTAGACGACTCGGCGCCCGGCGAGGCCCTAGCAAGTTCCGTTTATTGGTACTGGTTTTGGGTAACTTGATCTGAAACTGTGTGTACTTTTGCCACTTACTTATTATATTTTGTCATTTCAGACAAGAAAATACAACAACGCTGGCGAACAGCAAGGGACACTTACCAGAAAGACAAGATATCTGAAAAAAATCAGCCATCCGGCTCTGGGAGTAAGAAGAAGAAGAAGAAATATTCTTACTATGACATTTTGACTTTCTTAGACAGTACAACGGAAACTGCTGGAGAAGAGTCACTCTGTGAAGAAATGTCTGAACAAAGTAATTTAGAAACACCTAATGAGTCCACGCAACCAGATACTTCACGTCAAGAAAGTTCTCACCCAACATCAAAACAAAAACAAGTAAAATCTAAAAAGCAAGCACCATCTGAATTTGAGGCACAGTTATTAGAATGCTTAAAGTCTAATCAACAGGAGCTAGAAAGTGAGGATTTGGCTTTCTTTCAGTCTCTGCAGCCTTCATTAAAAAGATTCACTAGATATCAAAAACTAATGTTCAGAACAAAAGTGTTAAATATAGTTATGGAAATGGAAAGTCAAACACAACCTGCATACTACAGTCCCATACCTACAACAAGTTCTAGTGCTTTTACTGAGCTTGACAGTTTGTCACCGATAAATCAAGATTACCAAACCAATAGTATAATCCAGGATACTTCGAGTCTTAACGACAATGCTTTTAGTTCTGCTGCAGTGAATGACAATGAAACTCTTATTTCGACTGAAAGCGGCCTGTTTAATATCACGTCTTATGACGTAATTTATACCCCAGCAACAACATCATCTACAGGCGAAAGTAATGTCAACGCTCAGGATACAAATTTACAAAGAAATGAATGATGTAAAATTTGATTTTTTAATTTATGAATAAAACTCTTTTTATTAAAATGAGTACGATTAACTTTTTTTCTCCAGTTTCTCTCTAATTGTTTGTTTAGTCATATGAGTGCGGTTGTACACACGGCACAGATCAAGTTACTCAAATCCAGTATAAGCGGGACTCCGACGGGTTACCTAAGTATGATAATACGCAAGGCGCGAGTTCCATTTATGCTGGTTTTGGGTAACTTGATCTGTGGCCATGTGTACTTTATCAGATAAAAAAAAGGATTGTGTATGTAGGTTGAACGTACCAATCCCAAACCAATTAAGGACTTTTTTTTGACTTTAAATTACTGTCATGTGCAAACCTATAACTTTTATCTATATTATAATAAGTAGCGTGTGATGAAAGGTAGGAATGATTCCACTTTAATGGCGACATTTTATGAGTGAAATAATCTTATTTAATGAAATTTCAACATGAAATTGAATGAAATTATGAACAATGAAATTTCAGAGTACATGACAAATTTTTTTTTGCACATGTAAATTTACACATGACAGTAATTTGAAGTCAAAAAACGTTTATCCTACCTGTTCAAATCCCTTTCCACTAAATCATAGCAGGAAATTAAATATTTAAAATTTAAAACTTACCTTAATGTAATAGCGAGCCTCTCAATCGGTTGTATTGTAATCCTTCGTAAACTGCTTTTTTGTAGCTTATTCTCAATTTTACACAACAGTTCATCAAAAGAACGAATGGACATTCGAAAGTAATTTTTAAATTTACGTTCATTATTTTGTAGTTTTCCAAAGCGTGTAACAAACGCCCCAGCAAGAAGCCTATTTTCAAGAAAGGGATCAACATGTACTCTTGTCTTCTTGTTTCGTCGTTTGTAAAGTATGTAAGCGACACATATTCTTCTGACATTGATCATTTTTGAACACGTCTATACCGTTACGCAGCCCGTAGAAAACTGAAACTCATGCTGCGTATGATCCGCAGCGTGAAATTTTACGCATGCGGTCCAATCCCGCGTGCGTGAGCAAATCCGCGTGACACTAAAAGCGCCCTTACTGATTATCGAGGATAGCTATCTGTCCGTAATCTTTGATAGGTTATTGAAAACCGCCGTAAGTGTCGTCACCGCGCAGTCCAAACCGTTGTCCGTCCCTCGCTAAAATATAGTGTCGTCATTCTACCCGGCCTCCCCGGAAAGTGTCTCGAGTTTTCCGGCTCCTAAAGCCACCACCGCCGGTGTAAATAGTATTACTTAGTGGGAATTCAATGTAAGTAGCTCGTGAGAAATAAGAGATTAAAGATCAGTGTGTCAGTGTGCAATTCCTGTTTTATCCCATCTCCCTGGTTAGCGTAGGTCCTGTAGGACAGAAACTCCACGTAGCCCAGGAAGGCCTGGCTGCGTGGGGATTGTGCAAGGCGGCCAAGGTTCGAGCCCTTGGCCCAGCTTCTCTCACAAAGTTTTGAAATCATATTGATGATTTACGCGCGGTTTTTGAACGGCTGAGATTATTTAAGTTGCGCGTATAAGATAAATGGTTAGAGTTGCTATTTATTTCTTGAAATTGCTACTAAACTTTAGATTTTGCTTAAGAATTAATTCTAAACCATAGACATTTTATTTGTAAACAGGCACGTCAAAGTGATAGACAAAATACTACAGACGTGACAGAACAATTAACAGATTATAAATGGCAAGTCTACGGTACTTACATGGCAAAACTGTATAAAGATTTTGTAATATTTTAGAAATAAAGAAATTGTAGATTTAAATAGAGTATTTATGTAGAGTAAAGTATGATACACTTTAAAGTGTATTTGACTCTGTTGTCTTTTAATTATTTTGGACTGGTATCATTATACTTATGGAAAGGGTAGCCAAAGGGCTATAAATGGCTCTGCTTTGAAGATAGAGACGATTAATTTTTCCTATTTATAAGAAGAAGCTGTGAAATACCTAGAGGTACGAATATTGTTGATTTTATATTTCTATTGTTATACTATGTATGTAGAGGGGGTAAGGTAGTACACTTCCACCTTAGCGCTCCAACAGTCAACCTCACCTGCCCGTGGTGCCCCCTGCTGATTAACGAACGAGGCTCTGACGACCGACAAATGGCGGTATAACCATTTCCAAGTAGCTAGACTTGACCAAATGACACAGCCTGGTGTCGGGCAGCAGCAACACCAGCGAAAGCAAGTCTAGGACTGCGATGGTCAACACGCCTGCCCAACGTGGTCATTATGGGCATATTCTCCCCATGAGTAGCGACAATACACAATGGCCCCCAGTCCCCGGCAGCCCTACTATTCCCGTCCACGGTAGCGGACGCGGTCACGGTAGAGCAGGGGGTGCGAAGAATCACCGGGTTTCGGACAGCTACCACAAAAAGCGAATTTATTTGCCTACGTACAACACCCGGACATTGAGATCGGACGAACACCTCGCGGAAATTGAAGTGGAGCTGAGCAATATTAACTGGCACATTCTAGGACTATCGGAAGTCCGAAGAGAGAGGGAGGACACGATTACCCTAGAGTCGGGTAATATGCTCTACTATCGACAAGGCGATCAGGCATCCCAAGGCGGTGTTGGATTTCTGGTCAATAAGGTCCTTATTAATAACATAGTTGAGATCAGTAGTGTGTCGACGAGGGTGGCATATAATATTATACTCAAGCTGAACCAGAGGTACTCTCTGAAGATTGTACAAGCCTATGCACCCACGTCGGCATACTCCGACGAAGAAGTGAAGGCCTTCTATGAGGACATCTCGATGGCCATGGATAGAACAACTAAGACCCACTTCGTCGTAATTATGGGAGACTTCAACTCTAAGGTGGAAGTACAAGAAGACGGCGAATCAAAAATGGGACCATATGGTTTTGGCACCAGAAACCACAGGGGCCAAATGCTAGTCCACTTCCTAGAGCGGAAAGGACTATTCTTAATGAACTCGTTCTTTAAGAAGAAGCCCTCTAGAAAGTGGACATGGCATAGCCCGGACAATGTGACTCGGAACGAGATTGACTTCATCATGACGGATCGTAGATACATATGTGAAGATGTCTCAGTGATCAATAGGTTCAATACGGGCAGTGATCACAGACTTGTTAGAGGCATCTTGCGTATGGATCTGCAATTAGAAAGAAACCGTCTGATGAAGTCGGCTCTCAGGCCAAAGCCGTCTCAAAACTTCAGCTCAGATAAGTTTCAATTAGAGCTCAAAAACAGGTTCGAACTGCTGGACACTACCTTAGACATTGACCAGAAATTGACACAGTTCGTTAATGTCGTTCGTGAAGTGGGCCGCAAATACTGTCGTCATGAGCACAAAAAGGTATCTAAGATCTCCAAAGATACCCTGGAATTAATGGAGAAGAGACGAGAGACCCCCTCGGCGTCACCTGAGTGGCATAATCTAAACAAGCGTGTTAAGAAAGGAATACGATTTGACCTCCGGCGCTACAACACTTGCAATATTCAAAATACAATCGAACGGAACCGAGGATCAAAGGTGTTTACTAAACGACTTGAGAGGAGCCACTTGACAAAGCTGAGGACGCCTGACGGAAAGACTGTCACTTCAACACCAGAGGTGTTGAAGGAGATCGAACGATTTTATGAACAGCTGTACTCTTCTCAGGCTCCTAAAACGGCTCAAAGCACGAACGACAAACGAGCGACCTTGACACGCCACTACACCGAGGATATTCCAGAAATTGACATTGGCGAGATGCGAATAGCCCTCAAACAACTCAGTAACAACAAGGCGCCGGGTGATGACGGCATTACATCAGAACTCCTACGTGCGGGAGGTACTCCTGTACTGACAGAGCTTAAGGAGCTGTTTAATGACGTCATCATGAACGGAACAACGCCGAAAGCATGGAGCAAGAGTGTAGTAATCCTTTTCTTTAAAAAAGGAGATAAGGAGCTATTAAAGAACTACCGGCCCATCTCACTCTTGAGCCATGTTTATAAGTTGTTTTCGAGGGTTCTTACAAATCGCCTCGCCCGAAGACTTGATGAGTTCCAACCTCCGGAACAGGCTGGGTTTCGAAAAGGGTACAATACCGTAGACCACATACACACCTTAAGGCAGATTATACAGAAGACAGAAGAATATAATCTCCCACTCTGTCTTGCCTTTGTGGACTACGAGAAAGCCTTCGACTCTATCGAAACTTGGGCTGTTCTGGAATCATTGCAAAGATGCCAGGTCAATTGGCGGTATATTGAGGTGTTGAGATGTATTTATAACTTTGCGTCAATGACCGTCCAAATCCAGTCTCAGCAGACAAAACCTATCAGCTTGCGAAGGGGCGTTAGACAGGGGGATGTAGTATCTCCAAAACTGTTTAACAGTGCACTGGAAGACCTCTTCAAAACGCTGGACTGGAAAGGACGAGGATTTAATATAAATGGCGAGTACATCTCACATCTACGATTCGCTGATGACGTGGTTATTCTAGCAGAAACTCCGCAAGATCTCGAGGAGATGCTGAGTAACCTAAGCCACTCTTCCAGACGTGTCGGTCTCGGGATAAACTTGGACAAAACAAAGATAATGTTCAATCAACACGTTGTCCCGTCACCGATGAGCGTCGAAAATGTTGGCATCGAAATTGTTTCACAATACAATTACCTTGGCCAAACAATTCAATTAGGCAGAAGCAATTTCGACGAGGAAGCCAACAGAAGAATTCGGCTAGGTTGGGCAGCTTTTGGGAAATTGAGTCAAGTCTTCTCATCGTCAATTCCTCAGTGCCTCAAGACGAAAATCTTTAACCAGTGTGTTCTTCCCGTCCTCACCTATGGTGCTGAAACGTGGACACTAACAAACGGCCTTGTCCACAAATTCAAAGTCGCTCAGCGAGCTATGGAGAGGGCTATGTTAGGAGTTTCCTTGAGGGACAGGATCAGAAACGAGGAGATCCGCAGGAGAACCAAGGTCACTGACATAGCCCAAACTATTAGCAAGCTGAAGTGGCAGTGGGCAGGTCATGCCTGTCGTAGAGGCGATGGCCGTTGGAGCCGGAAAGTCCTTGAGTGGAGACCGCGTTTAAGCAAGCGTAGTGTGGGACGCCCTCCAGCACGATGGACCGACGATATAAAGAGGCTGGCGGGAAGTGGCTGGATGAGAAAGGCTGAGGACCGGGTGTGGTGGCGCTCTTTAGGGAAGGCCTATGTCCAACAGTGGACGTCCACAGGCTGATGATGATGATGATGATGATGATGACTATGTATGTTGTTTAATGTGTAATTTGTTATTCAACTGGTATTCCTTTGTAATAGTTTATGCTAATACCCTATGTGGGTTGGATATGTTATGGTAATACCTACCATAGTTGTATATATTTTTCAATAATTGTGGATAGACACCGCCGAGTTTTTCTTGCCAGTTCTTTTGTCTCGGTAAAAGATGCTTTTTTACGAACTGGCGGTAGATTTTTCTTACAGGAAATAATAAATTATTTAATGATAAAGCAATAAGTAATGGTAAAGATAAACTTTGATTTGGAGGGAGTTTTTCCCTGAATAAAACAGTTTATTTCCTTATACAATCTTTTATTTTGTCTCCTACCTACAACCACGCCCTAGCTTATTGATAACGAACTAAGGTCTAGACTCTCAGTAGGTTGATTCCTGACTCTATTGTCTCTATATGCTGCTGCTAATCTAGCTCGCGCTAACAGAGAAAAGTCTGTCTTTGCACGTGATGAGGTTGTGGCGACTGCTTCCATTTCTGAACGCAGCCGTCACGCAGCTAACTGACAGTTGACGTAACGCTTGGCGCGTTATTGTGTGACATTAGACTTCACAATACATGTATATTATAACAATTCCGTTTATTGTCAGATCCTTGTAATGTTTTAAATATCTCAGTGTTAATCCTATGTAATTTGACCTGAATTATAATCACATGAAAACAATCGGCAGTGTTTGATTTGGGCCCTTCACCTGGGGCCCTCCGCCAAAAGGTTAAATACTTTGGTCATTAACTGTAACATATGTGTGTGAAACTTGTGGCCTGGAGCTCAAAACTATGACGAGGCTCAAAACGCACATGTACCTCGGCTACGGATAAAGCCCGAATTTTGTCGGGTCACTGGCTACACGCTCTGCCATCTCATAGCTTGGGGACGATTCTCGACCAGACAGCGCTTCGTGTGGCCGTTTGCCTACGCTTGGGAATCAAGGTATGTGAGCCTCATTATTGCCCTTGCGGCAGCCACGTGGATCGGTTTAGTCACCATGGACTCAGTTGTATTCGGAGTGCAGGCCGCTTATATCGACATGGTGCTATTAATGATATAGTCCGTCGCGCTCTGGCCACTGCCTCCATCCCAGCTCAGCTAGAACCTTCCGGCTTGTTCAGGGATGACGGCAAGAGGCCAGATGGGATGACTATAGTACCATGGTCGAAGGGGCGTGCGCTGGTGTGGGATGCGGCCTGCGTCGACACGTTGGCAGCGTCCCATTTATCGGGCACGTGCCAAAGAGCGGCTGCAGCAGCCGAGTCAGCTCAAGAGCTTAAGCGCCGTAAATACTCAGTCATTAGTAAGGACTATGTATTTGCGGCGCTTGCGTTTGAGACTCTGGGCCCATGGTCATCGGACACGAAAGCTTTTATAAACGTCGTGTCGCAAAAGCTGATCCACGCGTCTGGTGACCCAAGAGCTGGTGCTTATTTCGCTCAACGGTTGAGCCTTGCCGTTCAGCGAGGTAATAGCGCCAGTGTTTAGGGCACAATGCCCATAAATGACCATTTGGACGGCGTATATTTTTTGTAAATATAAATATTTTTTTTAGTGATAAATTTTTCTGCATGTTTTATAGACTAGAGATAGATTTTATTCTTAATTATATAATTCATGTACATTGTAAAATAAAAGCGTCTTTGGTCATGGCATTACCCAAGATGGTATTTCTCTGGACAATGACAAGGTCCGTGCAGTCCTAGAAATGAAGCCATCGTCGTCTTTGAAGCACCTTCGCACTTTCATTCAAACTTGCTCCTGCTGGTTCCGCAAGTTAACCCCAAATTTTTCAGCTGATGCAGAACCTTTAACGCGTTTGTTGAAGAAAAATCAACCTTGGAATTGGAGCTCAGACCAAGCTCGCGCATTCGACGAGTTAAAGAAACGTCTTTCGTCTGCACCTATTTTCGTCCAGGCGGATTAAAATAAACCTTTTGTTTTAAGAACCGATTTTAGTACTTACCAGCTAGTGAATTGCACCCAGAACTGTCAATCCACACAGAAGCTGAGGTGGGGACGTCCACGTCAGCAATCCAAAATCCTTCCCAGGCATCTACACACAGAAGAACAAGGCCCCATCGACGTCCCCGCCCACTACAGTTCATAGCCACTTAGTGGCTAGCCTTAATGAGAACAGTAGATTATTAAGAGAAGCCAAAGGTACTGCAGCAGAAAGTATTGCAGCTGCTATAGCAGCACAGCCATCGCGCATGCTTCTGAAATCATAGTGTAGGCGACGCGCATAAAAACTTTTTGTTGATAAATAAAGGTTCGGAAAAAAGACGTACTTCAGATTTGACAGTTAAAAAAATACGTAAAAAAATCAAAGATGGGTTTGTTTTGGTAAGCTTAAAAAACCACACATATTTATGGAAAAAGAAGGTTTATTTTGTATGCTGGAAAAACACCACCTATTTATGGCGACAAAGATCTGAATTACGTTTGGAACTATTAACCATCTTTGTGGCCTTTAATTATTGAAGCATCCTTCACACATAGCATCCGCAATAGTCTGCTGGAGTACCAGTTTTCAATCAACAGAATGAAAATAATACTAATTAAAAAATTAATTTATTACGGTATTATTTTAACCTTTTATTTTTGTTCTCATTAACTGCTTGCCCCTTAAAAGGCTTCCCATGTGTTCCCAGCTCAGTGCTCAATGTTGCTCAAATCTCCATAACGTGTAGAGTTAATTTTTTTTATAAGAAATATAGTATGTTAAGTTGATTGTTATGTAACGAAATATTTTAAAAATATATAGGTAAGTACCTAGTTGATTGTAAAAAAAAAAATAGGTATAGTATAAAAATAACTATTTTTTTATGTGAAACAATTTTAATTAAAATTATAAAATTCTGGCGACTTATTCTGGCTTCATTCACAAAATCTGCGTCAATTTCTTCATTCGTGAATACCTCATCGGTATCAAGATCATCATCTTCTCAGGATATTTAAATGAAATATTTATAACCATTTACCTAAACCACTTTATATATTTTTAATAATAATTGTCGATTTCTTTATTCTGTATTTCCTTGTTCAGTGCATATATTTATTTAAGTATTGTTGCGTACACATGTTAAGGGTTGTCACTTAGATCTTAATCTATTGTTTTTGTATTTGGACCATTTATAGTTGATATCTGCTTTGTGTACCTTTATAATAAAATAAAAAAGGAATGGCGTTCCGAACCAGTGGTAGATGCATCCGACGATTCGAAATTCTTGTCATTGGTAATAATTTTAAGAACATTCCTGATCTGATCATGATTTGCGAATGCAAACCAAGTTAGATATTTTAAGGGTAATTAATGAGAATGACGCATAACAGTTTTCTGATTACTATGCAAACACACAGTGGAGTTTTAAAGGCCAACCTACCTACATGTTCGACGTTTATTTCTGAGTGTTTGCTTATTTTCTGTTTTAAAGTTCGACAGCAAAGGACGAATATTGTTGGTCAACGAAAATTTGTATAGTAAATAACTGCTTCAGATTTGAATACGTAAGTAAAATAAATCTTGCTTGTTTTGTTTAAGTCACACAAGTAGATAGGTAATTTTTAATTGCTATTTACTTTGTACGCCAGTCCCTGGGGTTTGTCATCCTACTAATATTATAAAGGTGCAAGTTTGTGAGTATGTATGTATGTGTTTTTTCAGAAAAATTCCACCGAAAAGACAATATGATGATAATTACATTAAACTGGGATTTACTTCAATAGAAATAAATGGGGAAACTAGACCTCAATGCGTATTATGTACAACTGTTCTTTCTAATGACGCTTTAAAACCGGCAAAGTTGGAACGTCATTTGAAGACCGTACATCCGAATTATTGTAACCGTTCGCGAGAATTCTTCGAAGGCAAATTAACAAATCTTAAAAAAATGAAACTTGGACCCAGTGGAACAAGTTATGCAACATCTGAAAAAATATTATCTGCCTCGTTTGAAGTTTTAAAGTTAATTGCCAAATCGAAAAAAGCACACACAATCGGGGAATCTCTAATAAAGCCTTGTATGCTCAAAGTTGCAGAAGAGCTTTTAGGCCAGGAAGCACAAAAGAAAATACGCGAAATGCCACTTTCTAACGACACAGTAAAGTCACGTATTCAAAAAATGTCAACTGATATTGAAGAACAAGTAATTGATAAGATAAAAAGAAGTACTTATTTTGCATTACAATGTGATGAATCTACTGACGTTTCGCAATGTTGTCAGTTACTTGTATTTATTAGATTTTTGGATGACAATAAAACGTTTAAAGAAGAGTTACTATTTTGTCAATAACTTGAAACGACGTCGCAAGGTGCAGATGTTATGGATGTAATAAGTCAATATATGGAGAAACATCGACTTATGTGGGAACGGCTTGCGGGGTTTTGTACGGACGGTGCTCCTGCTATGCTTGGTTCCCGCTCTGGTCTTGCAACATTGATAAAAACCAAAAATCCATTTGCAATTACGACGCACTGCGTTATTCATCGTCAAGCACTAGCTGCCAAGACCCTCCCAGAATGCTTTGCTTTGACGATGAAAATAGCTATAAAAGTAGTAAATTTCATTAAAAAGAGTGCACTCAATACCCGTCTCTTCAAACAATTGTGTTCTGATATGAACTCGGAACATGAAACTTTGCTTTTCCACACGGAAGTTCGTTGGCTTTCCAAAGGAAACATGCTGTTGAGGTTGTACGAACTAAGAGAGGAAGTAAAAATATTTTTAACAAACAAGGAAAACAAAGAGTTGCTTGATCAGTTCTGTGAGGCCAAATTTCAAATACCAATTCGTTATCATTTAATGATTAAATGATAATGACATGCAATGATAAGTTTAAAATGTGAACCCACTTTCTATTGATCAATAAATAATAATAAATTAACCACTAAATATGTTTATTTTTCTTACTTTAGCACTAATGTTAACTTCAATTCCGGCTTAATGCAATTGCGAAATTGTGTATCTTGCTTTTTAATATGCTCAAAAGTTCTTCAAACGATTTTAGACTCATTCTAGTATACCCAAAAAACTTGTCCCCATACTTTTTGAGCTCTTCGAAAAACAATTCAAAATGCTTACAATCATCTCAAGTTTGCAAATAATAATGCACCCAGAACCTTTTTTCTGTTTCTTGTTCTTTATGTAACGCAAGTAAATATAATAAATAGCTGCTACTACTTCGACGTCCATCTTGGAAATGAGTCGACATCGACAACCGCACATTCCGGTTCGGGTTGCGGCTCTCCGCCACCCGGCTAACCGAAAGCGCAACCGCGTCCTGCGGTCAGCCGCACGGCTGGCCACATTCAAGATAAAGCATGAGACTGAAGCAAAAAATAAAAAGCTAACTAAAATTAGTCCGTACTTGAAAAATTATGACTTAAATAATGAAAAGTCGAGTGAACAGTGCTCCAAAAGTGAAGAATTGGACCTTACTAAAAGTATACCAGAATTATACCAAATACCTAAATGCAGCACCCAACACCAGTGACTATATAGATCCCCAACCACACCAAGATACTAGCAAAAATCAATGAGAATTATATTTTAGCATGAACAATATTGTATCTTCGCCATATGTTACTGATAAGGGTAATTTTAAAGAGTGATCAAGTGAAAAGGTTCGTGATTGAAAACGGACATTGTGGCTAATTCCATTGTACACAATCCAAGTCCATGTCCAAGAGAATCGGCCTCACTGTAAACCTAAGGACCCTTTTTTTAAAAGATAGTGACAATAGATCTTTTCTAGAAAAACATTACTGTATTGTTGCTAAGTCTGACGTGAAACTTGAACGTAGGTACATGGCTATTCTATTATTGAATACTTCAGATGGCGTATTGTGAACCGTGTTGGATATTCGCAATTCGGGCGTCTAAGAAAATACAAAATGTTTGGATTGAGGGCTATGACGACTGGAAACATTGTAGATTCCATACAAAGACACGAGACATCAATCATGTTTTCTTGGAGTGCAAACCGACATAAGATCCTGCCGAACCTTAATATTAAAAACGCCGAGTCACAAAACGAAGTTCTATGGCAACTCGTTCACTGTGCGAGCTGTTGAACTTTGGAATGTACTACCATTGACCATACGCAAATCAAAGTCACTAGACTCCTTCAAAACTGCAGTGAAGAATCATTATCTTACAAATTGAAGACGACAATCATATTAGTTTCTCCTTAAGTATGATTTTAGAGTATTTATATTAGTCTATTTTATTAGTATATTGGTATTATACATATTATTTAATACATGTATTAGCGGTTTATGTATTAGTATGTATCAGTTATTTGAGTGTATGTATAATTAGTATATCACACACCACCTGCAGTCTAATTTTCCTCATATAATATTTAGAACTCACCAACTCGCTCTATCGCCTGTTGCCTGGTGTCTTGCTAGTCGGCTGGATGCTCTTCAGGGCTGAATCTTGAGCTGTGAGCACTTCATAAATGGCACTGGTTGTTTTAATTATTTTATTATTTACTGTTCACCCAACGATCGTTGTTTTATGCACAATTCAACGTTTTACTCCGCCAATATAAGCTAATTTTACAAGTTTTCACTCGACGAGATTCAAACAATGTTCATCGAGCGGCCATTTTGATCAGAGGGGCGAGGGGGGCCGCGTCCGCGTCGATCTCTCGTTCAGGCAGTGTTGGCGAGTTTTTCGCGGGAATTTTAAATCCAACAGTTAGTTCCTAAACTTATTTTCTTGTGTGACCAAGAAATTATTCCACTCTTCGACATACCACATATGATCAAGGGAATCCGAAATAATATGTTAAAAAAAATATTATTTGTAAAATTAATGATAAAGAAGTGATAGCTAAATGGGATCACATTGTGTACTATGTATAAGGAAAATTCTGGATATAAAGGGTTAAAATTTTTGCCAAAATTAACAGAGCATCATGTCAAAGCTAAAACGTGTGTCAAGTGTAATATCCTCAGAAATTACATAAAAAAACAAAATTCAAATAAAGGGTAAGCTACAAACAACCTACCTACAAATCCCTATAATTACTGCAATTTCATCAATGACATAGCAAATACTTTTTAGGGTTTCATACTCAAAGGGTAAAAACGGAGCCCTATTAATGTCACTCTGCTGTCTGTCTGTCTGCATGTCACAAGTCTAGCTCATAGATCCTCCTCTAGTCCTCGAAACTGGAAAGCAGATTCCTTAATTGATTTTGCTGACATGGGCTCAACTCGTCGTTGGGGAACAGTTCGATGTCCACAGTGTCGATACCAACATCCGTTGAGTCTGGAAACAGCGAAAAAAAATGCGGTGATAGCTCCACTTCCTGCGTTTGGATACTCATCTGTGCGTCTTGGAACATATAATTTTATCAAGGCGAGTTTCCATCAAAGACCGTCTTGACGCGTTTTAGACAATCGAAGGTTATCGCTTTAAGCTCATACTAACTCTTAATCTCGTTGCTACCCTTCGGAAGGCTCGCCTCTTCCTTTCTGGCCGGGCTATTGGTATGCATAGACATAGCAAGTGCGGGTGCGCATGTTGTGCATGGCATTGAGACTTGCTCTTGGGCGTTCATCGATATGTTGTGTTCGGGACACAAGTGTACCGAACACTGACCTGTCCCGTGTCAGCACTTTTCGCAGACCTCGTGTTGGCGCCTAACAGTTAATTGAGACAGCTCTCCTTACCATATCAATTATCAATCAGCTACCGAAGGAAATACAGTCTATTATCTAGTTATTAATTTTATCATTATCAACAACTCCCACAATCTGAACCTTCTGAATCCCACTTCTCATATCACCGATGATTGAGAAACTACAACGCTTTCATTCATAATTATGTCAAGTGATGAGGAAGACATAGTTTTCTACATGTATTTAAGATTTCGAAGGCGGCGTAAACGATATTGGGTGCATCCATTTATTAAAAATAACCATTTAACTTGACTTTTCACAGCTGTGAAAGAATTATACATGGAGGAAGATAGATTTCAAAGATTTTACACTATGAGCAAAGACAGCTATGAAGTACTTTTAAAATTAATTACCTACTCCATTAATTGAAAAAAAAAAATTGTCTGAGAAGCGGTTTGTCCTAGTGACCCTTTGTTAACGTAACGTTAAGGTGAGTGAGTTAACGTTAAGGTAAGGGTAAGTGATATAATTGTGTTCCAACGCGCCGCTGTCTACAAACTGGTGGACTCTTCGGGCAAAATGAATACACCAGGCCCAAGGCTCTACATGACGAAATCGGGACGAGCATCAACGTGTCGCTTGAAGACCCAAAGAGAAAAAAACCAGTTTGGCGCTGACGACGGAGCAAGTCCAGAAGTTCCTGGAACAAAATCGCCAGCAGCAACAGTCTGTCATCGAACGCTCTCATCAAAAGCAGACACAGAAACATTAATAAGTGCAAATGTTTTTTCAACGGTGAAAAAGAGACCGAAAAGGTGAAATCTTTCTTGGCAGCCCTTCACCTGTTCAGAAGCCTAGAAGCCTTGCTGGTATCTGTTTGGCCTCAAAACAGATACTCTCCTTCACAACCTAGGATCTAAGATAGTTAGAATACTCCACACACAAAATATCTTTTTAAACGCAAGATAGAGGTCTTAAGAGGATTCAAGCTCAAGTGGAGAGGCTAACGCAGGAAGATAGAAACTGTTTCTTCTTTAAATTATTATTGAATGTATTTTAATTGATAGAGCTGTTTGATGCAATCTTTGTTTTTATTTGTGTTTTTATTTTATATAATTAAAACAAAATTACACAGACGAATGCTGACTGCGAGCGCATTTTCAGCCAAGTCAAACGAACAAGACAAACAAACTTTTAACCAAAACAATAAAAGAAAATATTTTCATCCAGCAATCAATCAAAAGAAATAGCAAAAACTGTGTTGATTTCAAGCCTAATAACGATTTGTTGACTAAGATGAATTATACTCGTGCTTTGGCCGAAAATATTAATTAAGTTTACATAGTAGTAGACGCTATGGTCTCGCCAATCTGCACTGTATTTGAGAGTTTTTTTTTTACTGGTATCACCGATGTAACTACCTGCAGCCTTCATTACGCTTTTAGTGCTCCGCCAGTCAGCACGCGTCTCTTATACGCCCTAGTTTTGTTGTTCCTTTGCTTAAATACGTTAAAATGGGAAAAGGTACTCGTGAAGCTTGCGAAGATTATAATTCGTTAGCAAACAAAATTAGAAAATTAGAACAAAAACTAGTGCACTTTCGCCGCAAGGATCGACGTAGAACAAGGACGTCTTCAACCTAATCATCGAGTCGAGACCTTGTGAGCGAGTCTTGACTTTTTGTTTTTGTGTAATCAAAGTGGACTTGATAAAATTATGACATCTTATAGAATGGAGACCACTGAGTGTCCACCGGCGCCACCGCCGTCACCGGAGCCCGAGCGCCTCACCCCTCCGGCTAGGCGGCTGCCGCCTCCACCGCGGTCTCCTCCGGTGAAGAGGAGGCCGCCAATGTCGGAGCAGCAGCTGCAAGAGCTGCAGGCTCTTTGGGCTGAGGCGATGGCCAAGGCAGAAGAACTCGTGCAGCGCCGCGTTGAGCGGCACGCACGCGCGCACGGAGCAAGGCGAGAGGAGCCCTGGTAAAATGGGCAAGCAGTTTTAATTGCTAAGTGGACCTCCGGTGAGGAGGAGGCCGCCAATGTCGGAGCAGCAGCTGCAAGAGCTGCAGGCTCTTTGGGCTGAGGCGATGGCCAAGGCAGAAGAACTCGTGCAGCGCCGCGTTGAGCGGCACGCACGCGCGCACGGAGCAAGGCGAGAGGAGCCCTGGTAAAATGGGCAAGCAGTTTTAATTGCTAAGTGGACCTCCGGTGAGGAGGAGGCCGCCAATGTCGGAGCAGCAGCTGCAAGAGCTGCAGGCTCTTTGAGCTGAGGCGATGGCCAAGGCAGAAGAAAGAACTCGTGCAGCGCCGCGTCGAGCGGCACTCACGCGCGCACGGAGCAAGGCGAGAGGAGCCCTGGTAAAATAGGCAAGCAGTTTTAATTGCAAAGTGGACTTTCTCCTCCGGTGAGGAGGAGGCCGCCAATGTCGGAGCAGCAGCTGCAAGAGCTGCAGGCTCTTTGGGCTGAGGCGATGGCCAAGGCAGAAGAACTCGTGCAGCGCCGCGTCGAGCGGCACGCACGCGTGCACGGAGCAAGGCGAGAGGAGCCCTGGTAAAATGGGTAAGCAGTTTTAATTGACTCGTATTTTAATCCTTAAGGGTGCCTGTCCACGGAAGCGGAGATGTGTATAGTTGACCAATCAGACCTTTGTCAGATGACGGAATAAAATTTTAACGTTATTTACCGACAATCTGATTGGTCTGCTCAACACATCTCACAGTGGACAGTCACCCTTACAGCCCTTTCACACGGCGTCCAGTTTTTTTGCAGGATCCCGTTTGATGGCGAATGTGTTTATATGCTAGCGAGCATCCCGCATGCGGGATGCTCGTGTGAACGCTAGTAATAAGCTAAGGTTAGTAATTAAATTCTTTTAGGAATTAAGGTATTATAAATAAAATCAGTGATGAAATATTCTACAAACTTATTTTATTTTTTCAGTTGAAAAGAGTCAGAAAAAATGGAGAAAAATACGGGATGATTATAAAAACCCAGCAAAAGCCCGAACAGATGCTAGTGGCTCTGCTGGAGGTAAGTGCCGAAAGAATAAAAGAAAGCTGATGATATGAGAAAGAATTACAATCCTTGCGATCTTTTAATAAACTATGTATTAATAAACTATTGTGCCAACGCTTTTAGTTTCGTTTACCAGCAAGATGGTTACTGTAACTGAATTGACTCAAACTACTAATGCTAGGCGTGGTGGACAACAGGAAGATGATTCTTTCTTTTCTTCATTGGTGAAAGCTTATGGTAATTCTTCACATTCCCCTTCTTCGTTGTTTACTAAATTAGCTATAATTTTAGCAGTTGCTTTGGCTGTTAACTCTAAAAACCCAGCTGACATGGCTATTACTCATTTAAAGTCCAATAAATCAGATCATTCCATTATAAGTTTAATTCAGACTGTCGTTGTAAGATTCTTGAGCTTTCGCCGCGGATAGAAATTAGTTTGGCTTTGTGTTTGCCTTTTATTAATTGGTCCTTTAAACCTAGCATCAGAAACGGACTTGGAGCATTGGCCGTAATTGTCATGTGTGGAAGCCGCGCGCGCCGGGTCCGAGACCGGTTTCTTCGTCCCCCCGCGCGCCTCTCACCTAACGGGACCGCGCGGCCGTTGGAATAAAACGCTATCGCTCGAAAAGTGACCAGTGCGCTCCGAACGATCACACGCGAAGCCCGTGCTAGCCGCCACGCGAAATTTCCGCTCCCGCGCTTGTCGTAGTTAATTTTGAATAGCGACTATCTTGTATATTTGTAATATCCCGCAATAAACGTGTACATAACGATCTCCGTGTTTATTCTGTACGTACCACCTATCAAACTACAGTGGTGACCCCGACGTGATCTGAACACGCAACCTTCTGATTTTTTTGTTCACATAGACCTGGTTTAAAAAACTAGAGATTTCAATTGTATTGAGTGAAACTGAACCTAAACGTATACCAAAATGCCCACGTCAGGCCAATCTGCTAAATCGCCAATAACTCAAAGAGTTAGGAAGTCATCAGACTCTGCTGATGATGACCTGTACTCTAACGTCCCTAGGTCCAAGCCACCACCACTACTACCAAGGGAAGCATCAGAGGATGACGGTTGGAGACCCTGTGGAGATTACAGAGCGCTTAACGCAAGAACTATCCCAGACAGATACCCCGTGCGACATATTCAAGACTTTTCGCATCAATTGTCTGGTTGTACTATTTTTTCTACAATTGATTTAGTGAAAGCGTATAACCAGATTCCTATCCACCCGGATGATATCATGAAGACTGCCATCACTACGCCGTTTGGGTTGTATGAATTCCCATTCATGACCTTCGGGTTAAGGAATGCAGCCCAAACGTTCCAGCGGTTCATCGACGAGGTGTTACAAGGACTAGAACATTTTGCTTATGGGTACATAGATGACATCATCATTTTTTACGTCACTTACGTCAAGTGCTTTCGCGACTTAAACAGTATGGCGTTCTCATAAACACAAACAAGTGTGTCTTAGGTCAACAAGAGGTAACTTTTCTAGGATACCAAGTCTCTAGAGCAGGAACTCAGCCATTGAAGTCCAAGGTCGATGCCATTGTGGAGTTCCCGGTACCGAAGACCATAAAGGAGTTAAGAAGATTCCTCAGCATGGTAAATTTTTATCGCCGCTTTATACCCAATGCAGCTAGGTTACAAGCGCCTCTTAATTCTCTTTTAGCTGGTCCTAACGTAAAAGGCTCACAACCAGTCCAGATGACACCAGAGTTACTCCAGGCTTTTGAAATTTGTAAGCAGGCTCTCGCAAACTACACACTTCTAGCTCATCCAGACCCGGAAGCTGAGCTGTCTATAACCACAGACGCGTCGGATGTGGCCATTGGGGCTGTGCTACAACAAAAGAAGAACAGTCAGTGGGAACCACTTGCTTTTTTCTCGCGTAAGCTGAGCCCTTCTCAAAAAAATTATAGTCCTTACGATAGAGAGTTGCTTGCTATATACGAAGCAATAAAATACTTCCGTTTCATGGTCGAAGCACGCAGTTTCTTCGTAAGTACCGACCACAAACCTCTCACTCACGCTTGCCGGATATCAAAAGAAAACTGCTCACCTAGACAGTACAGGTATCTCGACTATATTAGTCAGTTTACGACCGACATAAGACGCTGCAAAGAAACGCCGGTGACGCTGTAGCGGCCAGTAGGGCCTACGCAGCATAGTCAATCCGAAACAACACGACATAAGATACCTACCTGGCAAAGAGAACGTGGTTGCTGACACACTGTCAAGGATCCAGGAAATCAGTCAGGATTTTGACTACGATGGTCTAGCACGCTCTCAGGAAGCTGAAGAAGAGTTGCAAACTTTACTACGGAGCAGATCCTCTCTGAAGCTACATAAGGTACTTAAGGTACAGGATACCTGACACGGAAATTAAAGTTTACTGTGATGTTTCAAGCCAACCTCCGCGTACGTATATTACGCCAGAATTTAGACGGACAATTTTTAACATGCTGCACAATCTGAGTCAGAGCCAGTCCACACGGCGCGTTGCGTCAGCGTTGCGTCGACGCAGCGCTACCACTGCGTTGTTTTACATACAAATAACCAAGGTGTTCACACGGCGCGCTGCGTCGTCGCAACGCACACATGACGGACAGCAGCCCCCGAGACGAAGCGGGAGGGGGTGTACTCGTGCGACGTCGGAGCGTCAGCGCTCAGTTGCTTGTGCGTTGACAGAGAGGATACACGGAAGCTCATTTCGTTTTACGTTTACGTTTTTGTATTTAGTTTTATTTGCAGGGTAATTAGTTTTATTTGCAGGGTAAAATGAATACCATTGAAGAAATTGACATAGATTACTTGATTACATTGATACAGGAAAGGGAAATTATATGGGACAAGTCAAACGTAGATTTTAAAAATAAAAATTTAAAAACAAAAGCCTGGGAAGACATATCAAAAGTTTTATTTCCTGATTACGAGAATTTCACAGCTGAACGAAAAAATAAAGTTGGTGAGTTCACAGTACAGATATTTATGTTTTTTTTATTTAAGAGGGCTTTCAAGATTTTCTTGCACCGCCAATTCCGCGATCAGTACAAAATTAATATCTCGACACTCTAAAATTTTAAAACTTAGGGAATTTAGATTAGCGTGAGTACTATTTTATTACTTAGCTCAAAACTAACCTAGACTACGCTGAGTAGGTATAAAATATTATTTTTTTACTGATCGCGGAATTGGCGGTGCAAGAAAATCTTGAAAACCCTCATAATACAATTATACCTTATTTAGCTGCCAAGGCAGAGTTCCTCTAGTCATAAAATAGGTCGCATATTGCTGTCTTATGACATTCGGTGCTGTCTGTTCTTCATGTACGGGTTGTATTGGGAGAAATTCATCAACACTTATAGCAAATTTATCTCTTTGTCTAAAACCATCTCGATCAGCGACAAAATTGTGTAATACACAACATGCTTTTATAATGTCAGTAGCGAAGTCATAGGACACGTCTATCGGTCTGTGAAAAATGCGCCATTTGTTAGCCATAATCCCAAAAGCGCATTCGACATATCTTCTGGCTCTGCTTAGACGGTAATTGAAAACCTTTTGTTGTAAGTCGAGATTTTGACCGCCATATGGACGCATAATATGTTTGCTCAGTCCAAAAGCTTCGTCACCCACAAATACATACGGGGTTGGTATATTGCTACCAGAGAGTGGCTGGGGTTGAGGTAGTGGTAAGTTGTTGTTAATCATTAGCTCGTACAGTTTAGAATTTTGTAATATGGTTGAATCGCATTCTTTTCCGTATGCACCGATGTCGACAAATACGAATTTGTAATTTGAATCCACAATAGCTAGCAACACAATCGAAAAAAAGGCTTTATAATTAAAAAAAAGTGAGCCACTATTTGCAGGATTACACACGCGGATATGTTTGCCGTCGATGGCACCAACACATTGAGGAAAATTTGCCTTTACATCAAAACCCCTCGCTATTGTTTGGAAACTTTCAGTTGTCAGTTCAGGGATGTTGTCTCGAAGAAGATTGGTCCATATAGCACGACAAACTCTTTGTATTATATATGCAATAGTAGATTTTCCCCGTTTGAATTTGAAATGTAAATCAGTTATTGAATTTCCACTTCCTAGGTATCTGAAAAGAAAATAATTATTATAATATGCATTTATGAGATAGATAGATACCCGAAAAAAAATACTGACATATTCAGACATCGATAGCAAATAACTTTCTCTATGTAACCAATTAATTCTGGAATCGCGAAAAAAATAGCAGCTGTTGCATACATTTTGATTCAGTAGGTATTGCTTTTTGTATGTAACAGCTGTTATATTTTCACGATTCCAGAGTCGGTCACATAGTGTTTGTTAACGATATCTGAATATGTCATTAAATTTTATCGAGAAATTCACTATGTATAAATTATTAAATCATGTTTACTATTGGTTTTGCAGGTAATGATTTAATAAAAAAATGGAGAAGTGTAAAAGATAATTACTTCAGATATTCAAAAAAATTAAAAGAAGCATCAAAATCGGGCTCGGGCGCTACGAAACTGAAGAAGTATCATTTATACAATCAACTCCTTTTTTTGAGAAAAGTGGAACAAAATGCCACCGAATCTAGCTTAGACTCGCCTAGAGAAATCAACAATGAATCTACGTCTACAAATGATGACATTACCACAGACAACACTCCGCGCTATGTTCCAGTCGCGCGCAAAAGGGCAATGCAAATGGATGAGTTTGAAAGAGAAGGACTAAAACTTCTCAAGGAGCCGGAAAATCGCCATATGTCCTTTTTCAGAGCTATATTGCCATCTATTCAAGAATTTTCCGACCGAGAAACTCTCCGTTTCCAAAGTAAAGTTATACAAATTATAGATGAAATGCGGTATGGACAAACATCATCATATGTGAGTGGCCCATCAACGTCTCACCAACCACCATATGGGTATCAAACAGCAAATTTTCAAAGTACATACATTTCTGATTTTAATAATTCAATTACATCTCCAGAAACATCTCAAGCAAGTGAAGAAACTGAATACGATTTTTCTAATTTGTAATTACTGGATGATATCTCTCTTAAATAATGTCTAAATTTAAAATTATGACAATTGCTGATTATTTGTGAGTTGATTACTCTCTTAAATAATGTCTAAATTTAAAATTATGACAATTGCTGATTATTTGTGAGTTGATTACTAATTAAACAAACCAAAAAAACTGTTATATTTTTATTACTTAAATATATTTATATAGTTACCTTAAAGTGATTCCCAGCATTTCTACTGGTTCCACTGGATTCCTCATATTAGTATAGTTTTTTCGTATGTGTGGTTCTAAGGACTTCAATAAACATTCGAAGCTGGATACACTCATTCTAAAAAAATTATAAAACTTCTTTTCGTCTAATAGCAACTCCCGATATTCTAAAAAAAAAAACTGTCCATCACGATTTCTTAATGAAATGAAAGGACTGATCCAGTACCGTCTTGTGATCTTGCGTCGATTTCGGCGGTGACGTAGTAATAGGAGCAATGCTAGACGTCTTTTCCGATCCATGATTTGCTATAGACTGACTGCGAATTTTTTTCAAAATACTTGCCGCAACTGTGCGTCGCCGCTGCGCCGACGGAACGTTGACTGCGTCATAGTAACGCTGCAGCGCCCGTGTGGCCGGCTATGCGTCAAAATATTTGCGTTGCGACGACGCAACGCAACGCAACGCGCCGTGTGGACACGCTCTCACCCAGGAAACACAGCTACAGTGCGACTGGTGACACAAAGATTTGTATGGCCAGGGATCCGCCGAAACTGTAGAGAGTGGTCTCGCCAATGCCTACAATGTCAAGGCAGTAAGATAACTCGTCATACCTCAGCTCCACTTTCCACTTTCCTTGTCCCTTCGTCGAGGTTCTCTCATATCCACCTCGATATCGTCGGACCATTACCAACCTCTTATGATTTCAAAACGAATTCCAAAAATGTGTCTCGCTTTCGATTTTCGAATGTTACTTACTTCACGTAAGTTATAAGTCCCGCAAATTGCTAATGGCTGCCATTTTAGTGACGTCGGCACTAGACTGAAGTTACGAGCTGATTGTATAGTTTTACTTAAATATACGTCAAATGACGTCATTTCGATGATAATGAAATCTGATGAATCTGAATGAATTGCAATTTGCGGGACTTACGCCATATAGCTAAGATACTAGCAATATCAGCTGGACTTAAAAACATATTTTGTGTTATGGCAATACCAAACTATAAGTTCGCCAACCTTTTGAAGGAATCCGCCATTTAATTTCCGACAGCAAGTAACACCAAGTTACTTGCTGTTACTTGCTACTCCTGTCCAATTAAGAGTTGTCCATGCTAGTAACATGCTCGCGCTCAGATTTGCTAAATACAGTAAGGAAGTAAAGGACACCCTCTTCAATGCTTACTGCCAGAGTTTCTATACCTGTCAGCTATGGTACCGGTACAAGAGGGCGTCCTTCAGCACCATAAGGGTGCAATATAATGATGCATACCGCATCCTTATGAAGTTTCCCAGATACTGCAGCGCATCGAGCATGTTCGCCGAGGCGGGAATGCCCGATTTCTTTGCTGTTATTAGGGCGCGTATATCTTACTTTTTGGGAAAGATTGCGTAGTTCTGATAACAGCATCCTCCGAGTGGTGGGCCAGAACCTACGTAGTCCAATGATAGCACATTGGATCTTGACACATCGAAATGCGAATAGAAAATAGCTAGAAAAGCTTGGGAATGAGTTGCTTACTAATAAGTTTCAATAATTTTGTAAAGTGGTGATAATAAAAAGAATACCCGGCTGAGTTTGTTGTGGGCTCTTCTCAGACCTGGGCGCGTTTGGAACCCTCGTAGCTTTAGTTTTAAGTTTGCGTTATAATTATCACCACTATATCTTACAATTCTAACACCATACCAGACCATCAATAAGCGTAATTTATTACCTATTTTGAATAAATCATTTGACTTTGACTTTGACTTTGAAACACCTTTTGTGTGCAGTTTTGACTTACATAATCTTATTATTTTATTTTATATACCTAATTAATTTGCTTATTATACATATATTTAAGTATGATTATTTACTTATTTTAATTTTGTATATTTTTGTTTGTGTGCTTTGGGTGTTTACATTAAATAAAGAAATTATTATTATTATTATTATAACAAAAGTGTAATAGTGCTTGTGCTACTTTATTTTTCTAGGTCACAAGAACATAGTGAACTGTAAGTACGTGTTAGAATAAACTAAGGACAGTTACTGGACTGTAAATTAGATTTAAAAATTAATCATAAGTAGAAGTTTAAGCTAGAATAATATTACTTATTAGCCCATAGGCTAGATGGTAGTAGCAATAAAGCTACCATTTTATAATGGTGCTTTATGGTAGAAAAAAAAAAAAAAAAAATTATAACAAAAAGGACACATTTGAAGGTTTTACCTTTAATAATGCTGTAATGTGTGACCCAAGGCACTTGCACAATACAAGCACTTATAATGTAACGCACGGTAGAATTAAGGGATTATTATTAAAGCACGCACTGAAGCAACAGTCTTGTCTTATTTGGGCCTGCATTACCACATGGCGACCCTGCCAGTCGGTGTGCGCGCGACGCCACCATGCGCGTGCACCGGCTGGGCACCGAAATTAGAAATATAAAAATTTGAAAATGGAGAATTTAAAATTGAATGTTTTTTTTTAATGATCCACTGTATGAGAATGAGAACTATGGAATAAATAATTTAAATAATACCAGGCTATGGAAAAAATATGGACATGATATATAAAAAAAGGAAGAAAAAATTCGTCATAATACGTCACTTAAATAAAATTTTATATAATTCCTGAAGAAGATTACAGGCGGCGAAAAATGGGGCGTCATAACTATAAATATGGAATCATAGAAGATATTAAAAAGTGTAAAGTGTTTTCCGAAGTTTTTCTAAAATTGTGTTTTTTTATGTGCAGACAAGTTTTGGACCGTACACATGAGTGAACATTTTAAATTAGAGACTGGTAAAAATTAAGGTGTTTTAGACATAACACTAATTGTAATTTTTTTTAACGGTGTCCAGATATAAATTTGGTTAATTTATTTTGTAACACAACTATTTTTTTCTTGTATTGACTGCATTATTTGACCTGACCGTTGACTTTACTTCGCACAGTGACTTCGCATGGTTTTATATTAAAATGTGTTTTTTCAGCTTAATTTTTTTTTACAAAATACATAGGATTACAAGGCCATCTGAGTACATGCTGTAATGAAATCTTGGTCCAGTGTAAGCAGTAATTTAGGTATGTAATTTTGACTCTGAATTTTGTTTTTTTTTTTTTTCAATATTAATTAATTGATTTTAGGTAGGTATCTATACTATATAGTTAGTTAGATAGTTATTAATTTATTTCTAGAGTTCAATTAAGTAATTATTTATTTGAAAAGATTTTCGAAAATCGGTGATTTTCGTTACGAGTCAAATTTTAGAAATTATAGATTTCAGTTATTAAATTTACTCTCATTTACAGTTTGTCTAACTTTTAAACTTAATAGTGGTTAATAGTTTTCATTTATTTTACAAAATTATTAGTAGGAAAGTACTATTTTATAGCAGTAAAAGTTCAGATAAGTTTACGGAATAGATTTATAACTTGGATTTTAGATTTTATTAAAAGCATTTATTAACATAGAAATCATTCTTTAGGTATGATATTAGGTATCAAGAACTTTGTGTTGCAACTTTTTGCCGATGACCAAAGTAAACAGGTCATATGAAACACAAAAGAAACGCTGATACGAACCTTTGCGATTTGTATCACAATACAATAATTGCTATTGAATTAGAGAACAATAGGTACTCGGACAATGATAAAATATTATATCTAATTGATAACTAAGCAACTTAATTGTTTTCAGATTTGTTTAATTTGATAACTTAGCAACTTTATTCAGTATGCAGGCGCGCTGCCATTTTAATCGCCCCACCGTCATTTTGAGACAATAAAAGTGAATGCGGCGGTACGAGGAGATTATTATTCGTGTGGCTCTTGCCAAGGGCACTTCTCAGTAGACACTATGTGTGTCGTACTGTAGGTTATTATAATTGTTGTTGTGACCTAATGTGGTTTAAGACGTAAGGTTATAGTACTAGGTTGTGAAAGGTGCTGTGAAAGTGTGTGTGACTGTGTAGTGTGTGTTCACTAGCTGTGTATCGGTAAGTCCTTCTTGTATCGTTCCAATTTGTATTAGACAAACGTGATTGTTGTAGTTGAGGTTAATTGAACTAAGTGTGGTGTGCTAGGTTAGCTGGTTGGTCTGGGGCCGGTATGGGGATGGTTGGAGCCGGTCGCTAGGTAGGGACTTAGCTAGTGTTAGTTAGCGATGTCTAGTCTCATAAGAGACGTTGTTATCATGACTCATTATTGACGGTAGGTTAATAGTTGAGGGTAGTCTGTGATATCTCTCGTAGTGTGCAAGAATGATGTTAGTATGCCCACGAAGGCTCAGTTAATCTAAAGGTTGTAATCCTGACGTATCTGGTTAACCATTACCTAAGGTTACTTTTAGTGGTTTACTCTTCAATCTCGATCATAATGACATACTTCTGGTGCTGACTAGCCTATAAGTATCTTCTTCTTATTTTGATTTATAATATAAAAAGTTTTGGCAAATGTAAATATGTGACGTATTGAATATCGTTGATGATGAATGGTAGCAGAATATATGACGTTTTATAGGCTAATGAGTACTTGAACACGATTTAGGAGTTCATATGGATTTTACGTAGAAAATTTCCGCATAATGGATGCGAGGTGTATTAAATGAATGTAATTAATGTTTTTTTCCGGAATTTGAATGATGAGAATGGTTAATTTTTTTTTGCAGAAGACGTTGGGGTTTGTTTTGAATATGAAGTGAATTGAAAGAGTGTAAGGATTTGGTTAGGAGTTGAATGATGAGAATGTATTTTTTTTTTAGCAGAAGACGTTGGGGTTTGTTTTATTTATAGAGAATGTAAGGTTTGGTTTGGTATGCATACGCAGTTGGAAAGAGATTGCAAAGTATTAATATAAATGTGAGGATGATAAATATTGTAAGTTACCGGCCCATCTCTTGATCATGTTGTACGCTAGTTCGTCTGCGTGAAAGACTGGAGCAAAAGGTACAAAAGTAATGAAAATATGATGAATGAAATAATGGCATTTTGGGAATGGTATTATGGAATTGGAAAGGATTTGGTAAAGGTATAAAATATTTGTGAAAGGATATGGAATGAAAACTATTGAAGATAGGTTGTGTTACTAGATAACACATGGCAAGATATATTTTTTCTTTGAAATAGGAATGGGAAAGTGTTAATAAGTTTATCGATTTTAACTTTATCATTGGTGGACGGACTGATCACCCGAACATTATGGCATAGTTAATAATCGATACAACTATTTTTTATATAAGTTGTTGTGCTTCTGAATGTATACTCGCCTTTTATCTCGATCATGATGTACAGTAGTTGTCTTCGTGAGAGTAATTGTGCATAGGAGTATAAATGAGAATTAAATGAAAATATTAAAAAGTTACATAACGAAGCGGTTATGAATAAAATAATAATAATATGAATGAAAGAGGTTATGCCATAATTATGGTTATAATAATATGATGAAATTAATACAAATATGACTTGTGTAGGTAATAATATAATAGCGCGCGCACACGAACTCGGATGATGACAGACCTAGGAAGAAATAGAAAAAATGATGTGACTTATTAAATAGCTGGCCAGCATTTAACACAATTAAATGAATTAAAAATGACTTCTACCCGGACTTGACTTTAATTGTTTTTTATTTTATTTTTTTACTGTATTATTTTAACTTTATGTTTTACTTTGTGTATTTTCATCGTTTAGAAAAAAAAAATTGTACTTAGTTTTAATTTTTTTTTCAAGTGCCCTGGGAGGTGTAATGTGTGACCCAAGGCACTTGCACAATACAAGCACTTATAATGTAACGCACGGTAGAATTAAGGGATTATTATTAAAGCACGCACTGAAGCAACAGTCTTGTCTTATTTGGGCCTGCATTACCACAATGCCGATCAGTTTGCTGACCATGCTCTTGTTTTCATGGTCAAGGGAGTCAAACCAAATTTTAAGCAACTGTAATGTCCTTTCAAAAGTTATAAGACTACCCACTGTACAGGGACTTAATTCATAGGCACATAGATCAACTTAGGAAACGGTCCACAAGGTTTTCTCTCGCTTGTCCTACTGCAAACTTAGATAAGGAGTCCAGCACAAATTCTCAATCGCCAGTAGTTTTACCGGAGCAGGTCCAGCCGGAGCGATCTACTCGTAGTGACAGTGAATCACCAGCTACGTCGGGTAGCCCCAAAGGGTCAGGAAATACCCATGTGAATACTCCGCCTTCGCCGGAGTTTTAAGATGCTGTCGGAAGAACGAGTCTCCGGCTCAGATCCGCCGCATTACCTCACCTGCTCGCCCAAGTACGCCTGTGGCTCGCCCAGTAAGACAATGGCGGTTAACAAAACTTTTTTTTTCTATTTGTACCTAGCTTTAGTATTTTTATAAAGAAGTAAGAATTTAGGCACACCGCTAGGATTTTAAGTGTTTGTAAGGTGTGGAGGTGTAAAGTGGGTAGTCTTATAACTTTTGATATGCAAGTGTCAGTCATGGAACGAACATGGAATAAACGGATTGTGTGAATATTCTCTGCGTCTAATTTCCTTCCCTTCGCCCTCAGGACATTACAGCAACCTATTGCATTTTATATCACTAGTTGTATAAAAAAGATAGAATTAAAAAGTATTATAAAATTATAAAAACAGTCATCCGCCATGCGCAGGACTCTGGTTCAATAATAATAAATAAAGTGTGTGACCAAGGATGAAAAAACAAATGATGTTTGAGCAAAGGAGTTGAGTGGTGGTATGACTACTTTTCTGAATGAATAATTTGTTTGACTCTTTAAATGTAAGTACTTTAAATGTACCAGATGGTAAAGTTATCAAGGGAGCGGTCAAATATAATTCGCCCCACCATGAGTTATGGAAAGAAAGCACAAAGGTTTTGAAAAGTGTAAAATTTTTACAAAAAAAAACAAGTGAATAAAATTCGATTAGAAACAATTGTACCATCAATCACAGATCTTAGGGACCATAGAAGGCATGCAAGCAATTTGGCAAGTTAGGTTTGGCAAAAAAGTATAGTTTAGACGCTATGTTGACAAGAAATTTCAATCAGGACCCTGTTTTTTTTTTTTTTTTTTGGGAAAATCAGAAGTTACGGAGCGAGGAATAATGCCCCTAACACTATTATACACTTTTGAATAATTATAGCGCTCCTGAGATTTAACAGCACGGTAGAAACTATATAGATACCTATATAGAGTATATGTATCGATTAGTGCCGGTACCAAAAACCAGATGGCGCTTCAAAATATTTTGGCATACAGGGCTCTTTTCCCTCTGTATATATTACTATACTCTTTGCGCGATACCTTTTTTTATTTTTTATTTTTTTTTATTCAGATACAAGTTAGCCCTTGACTGCAATCTCACCTGGTGGTAAGTGATGATGCAGTCTAAGATGATAGCGGGCTAACCTGGAAGGGGTATGGCAGTTTTTATTAAACCCATACCCCTTTGGTTTCTACACGGCATCGTACCGGAACGCTAAATCGCTTGGCGGCACGGCTTTGCCGGTAGGGTGGTAACTAGCCACGGCCGAAGCCTCCCACCAGACCAGACCAGAAATTTAGAAATTATAAAATTCCAAACCCCTGCCAGGAATCGAACCCGGGACCTCCCACTATTAAGACCACAGCGCTCACCACTGCGCCAGGGAGGTCGTCAAAACTATCAATTTAGCACAGGATCTTTGTTATGGCATGGATCTACGCCGGGCCGCCTGTGTGTGTTGTCTTAGATCCATGTCTATGCTACCTTGCCTTCTCTTATTGGATTTTAAACTTTATTACTATTGTAATAGACAGATAAATAACGAACAACAAACAGTCGTTGTTCATTTCGTTCAAAGTAAGCGTCGCTTGGTACGTCCATTTGAATTTCACCTTAAACCCAGTCTCACTAGCCTTTAAATCCTCTTCAACCTAGTTGCCTGGTAGAGATCGCTTCACAGCGATAAGGCCGCTAATTGTATGTTCTTTTTTTTTTTTTTTATTCGTTATAGGCGCACGCTTGACCACGATCACACCTGATGGAAAGTGATGATATGGCCTAAGATGGGACGCGTTTGCCTAGAAGGTGCCTATTCACTCTTGTTTTAATGATACCCGGATTATAATTGACAGGAAACACTGATCTAGGAAGAGTATTCCAGACCCTAGCCATGCGTATAAGGAATGATGACGCAAAGCGTTTCGTGCGCGAAGATGGAATGTTGACGACAGGGGTGAAAACTCTTCTTTTATGTTACTTTTTTGTGTCTTTTCTCTTTGGTGTACAATAAAGAATATTAAACTAAACTAAACTAATACATTGACAGCACGACCGGTCCTTCACAAGAACCGACGGCATCACCCAGCACCTCGGGCTTGCAAAATGTGGCGCCACAAACACCAAGAACTGGTCAGCGCCCAGCACCACCTCGAGCTCGCAGAGTATTGCCACCGCACGACTGGTTCCTAAACGCTCAATTAGAGCAAAATAATTTGTTGAAAGTAAGATCATTCTTACAATGGACACTTGCATTCTGCCTACATAGCATACAGGCAAATAATACATATCAATACATTCATGCTAACACATATACTACATTCAAGACACTGTCGTCTCGAGTCTCACCCCACGCAGTGTGTGTGGGAGGGTAATCGTACTGAGGCGGTCAGTCGAGTTCGGACCGCCGCACAGTGAAGACGTGGATAGTGAGATGGTCGAGCCGATATTTATACACTATAATTAAATACTCATACATGAGTTACTACACTGCCTATTTGTGAAGGCAAAATTATTGGAATTATATGTTTTCAATATCCAGAAACCAATTCCAATGAAAACCCAAGCCCAATAACCGGGACAGACAGCTTTGACAAAGTGACACTCACGTTACCAGAAGACATATTGGAAATGTCATTCAACAAGTTCAAAGTTAAAAACTTATTGTACAATCCTATTACATTAAGCTTAGGAATTAAGTTCCAATAAGTTTAAGTGATTTTGTGAAGTGGTGATAATAAAAAGAATACCCGGCTGAGTTTGCTGTGAGCTTCTGTGGAGATTAGGGCGCGTTTGGAACCCTTGTAGCTTTAGGTTTATCATGGCGTAATTAATTATTATCAATTGATGAAGAAAAAATGTCCACAGGAAAGAACTATGTATTATTCCTTTATGGTTTCCGTGATACGTATGCGTTTCTGTTAGTTTTTCATAATTTTCTTGTTCAAATTGGCTTCCATTGTAATTATTAAATATTAAATATTAAAAATAGTGTGCATAAAAGTTTCATAACAATCTTTTGTTAGAATCCTAAATTCACAACACCATCTGGTGTTCCCACTCGAAATGTCTTTACGAACGACACCTACCAACTGCACTAGGAACAACTATGTATGTCAAAAGTATATCAACCGTCTTGCACTTCAAGCTGACATAAGGTGTTTCGAGCACTTGGATAGACTGTTGGATAGCGTTTGAATCAGTAGTCTAAACGGCTTTTTAACTTTTTGGTTTTTTTGTGATAAAAATATATATTATATATGTCGTCAGAGCAAAATTACACATAGACACGTTGGCAGCGTCCCATTTACCGGGCAAGTGCCAAAAAGCGGCTGCTGCAGCAGAGTCTGCTCAAGAACTTATGCGCCGTAAATACTCAGTCAGTAAGGACTATGTATTTGCGGCGCTTGCGTTAAAGACTCTGGGCCCATGGTCATCGGACACGAAAGCTTTTATAAACGTCGTGTCGCAAAAGCTGATCCACGCGTCTGGTGACCCAAGAGCTGGTGCTTATTTCGCTCAACGGTTGAGCCTTGCCGTTCAGCGAGGTAATAGCGCCAGTGTTTTGGGCACAATGCCCATAAATGACCCTTTGGACGGCGTACATTTTTTGTAAATATAATTTTTTTTGTGATAAGTTTTTTCTGTTAATTTTGTATTTAAATAAATTGCTAGAGGTTTATAAAAAGAAATAGCATGAATATTTATTGATTATTATTTTTACTCGTATGCCAAAATATTCATTCTATTTTCATAGTATTGTACATACAATGTAAATATTTCGATGGGCAGAACCAATGATTTCACAAATTTTGGCTGGAATATTTTTCGTGACGCTTTGACGGACTTATAGCGACCTCATATTTTATATAAAATAGCATGAATATTTTTTCTTATGATTGAAAAATATTTATACTATTATCAAAGTTTTTTTACGAAAACATTTCACCGTTTTTACCACCAGAACAAAAAGAACGGTAAATGGTCAGAACCAACTATTTCATAATTTTTTGCAGTAACCTTTTGGTGAAACTGTCGACCTGATTTATAGTTTACATCTACATAAACATGAATATTTTTCTTTTTAAATATTTTTTGAAAAATATTCATATTATTTTCGAAGTAGTTTTATTTCGAAGATATTTCACCCAAAAAGCAAGGACAATTTTTGGATTGGTCAGAACCAATGATTTTATAATTTTTTGCTGGAACTTTTTTCATGGGGGTTTAAAAATTTGTGGCGACCTCTTTTGTAAGCAGAAAACATCAATATTTCTAGTTTAGGAATAATTTTAAAAATATTTTTGTATTGCAAAAAGTTTCATCATTAAAGGAAAGAAAATCGAAAATGGACAGAACCATTGCTTGGTGTTTTTGAAATTGCGAAAAGACATGAACAAAATTATTGTTTAGAGAATATTTATTAGCCATGTTAATTCATAACTAACATTCCCCTTTCCCCTCCAACTAAGCGCCTACAAGCACAAGCTTAGGTAGGCGCTTAGTTGAGAGGTACGACGAACCTTAGCAATAGGTACGACAAAAGTGCAACAGGTGGGTTTGAACTCCCTTTTCTTTCCCCCAACTAAGCACCTACCTAAGCTTGTACTAGGCATAAGCTTAGGTAGGCGCTTAGTTGGAGGTACGACGAACCTTAGCAATAGGTACGACAAAAGTGCAACAGGTGGGTTTGAACTCCCTTTCCCCTCCAACTAAGAACCAAGCACCTACCTACCTAAGCTTGTACTAGGCACAAGCTTAGGTAGGCACTTAGTTGGCTGTACGACAACCCTAAGCAATAGGTAAGACAATACGCTCTTTAACATATGAGCTATTGAGAATATTAATTTTGATGGACCATTTTGCGTGAAACTTATATAAGAAACTTTCAGGTCATCCAAGCATCATTTACCTCCCATTCTTTAGTCGGCCATAACTTATTTTTTTACTCTGAATCTTTTCTTCGATGAGTGCAGACAGAACTAGGTAAAGGTAACATCATCAGATCTTGCACTTGGTTTAAAATCCAATCCTCTTGATTGTGGTCAGTCAAGTACCCTGAAGCGATGGCATGTGTTTGAAAATTTGTTTATGCAATTTTTCTTTCTCTGTAAGGTATTCAAGAATGACACTGCACTCATTTTTGTGGTTATTTTCAGATTCGGCTGACATGTTGAGTAGCGTAACCAGTATTTGAGTCCTTGTTAGGGCTCTGTAATTAGCAAAATCCGTCCCCACTAGGTGGACGGATGACATCTGACGCGTCGCAGATTGCCGCTGGATTCAGGCGGCAAGACTGTGGCATGTGGAAGTCCCTACAAGAGACCTATGTCCAGCAGTGGACGTCTATCGGTTGATGATGATAATGATGAATCAGCAAAATGTGATGTACCTGAAATAAAACATATATCCATGTTAAAAAATATAATTAAGTAGGTGCAATATTGGGAGGTCCCGGGTTCAATTCGCGGCAAGGGCAATTTTTAATTTTTAAATTGTCTGAACTGGTCTGGCGGGAGGCTTCGGCCGTGGCTAGTTGCCACCGTAGCATCGGGTATGATGCCGTATAGATACCGACAAGTACTATGGGTTTAATAAAACTACCTTGGAAGGAGTACCTATGTAAGCCTGCTTCCATCTTAGACTGCATCATCACTTACCACCAGTGCCCTGTTTATCAAACGTTACAAGTCTTGTATTACAAGCGTTTCTCTTGTAAATTTGTGCATTTTTACAAGAATGCGTTTATCAAAACTACACTTGTAAACTACAAGCTACGAGTAATATCACTTGTAATACAAGTGTTTTTCACACTTGTATTTGTGGTTTTGTTCATCAAAAATGCCTTTGTAGTTTGTAGCTTGTAACTTGTAACGAAAAAGTTGGAGAGCCTCCGTTGACTCTTAATTTATTTTACAAGTTGTATGCAAGTATGATATTTGTATAAAAGAATAATTAAATTATCTAGTACCTAGTAGTAAATAGGTAAAATAACTATAAAATAATTCAAAGGTGTAATTTTATTAAACTTATCAATGTTGCTCTTCTTAAATTTGACCAAAACGTGTCTCATGTACATACGAGTATGCTGGCATAATCTTTTTCGGCAGATACAAGTCCAAGCGACTGACATAGCAATAGTATCTCTTTCCACTCTGCTATTTTTTGGTCTTTAGATAATTTATCAGTAAATGCGCCAAATAAAATATCTTTTTTGTCACGAATTACTTAATTGAAGAATAATTGTAACTTTCGCATCAGATTTCGCCATTTTTTGCGGTGTAATTCGAATAGCGAAATTTTTTTAAAGTCTATCTATTTTTTCAAATTTTAAGTCTAACCCTAATTCATGAAAAATAATGTATAGTATAGGTACTTCCTGTTGGTGTAGGTATAAATTAAAAATACAAGTTCTACAAGTCTTGTAAAATCCTACAAGTCATGTGAAATTATTTGATAAACATAATTTACAAGAGTTTGTAAAAAAGTTCTTGTAACTTGTAACTTGTGAGCTTGTAGACTTGTAATGTTTGATAAACAGGGCACAGGTGAGATTGCAGTCATGAACTCACTTGCAACAGAATTAAAAAATGTAAACTACGTTAAGTAAGTAGAATACGGTATATGTAACTTGTCGAATCAGTAAAGGCCCAACAGTTTGACCGATATTGATGAAATTTGGTACATAGTAAGCTTACATCCCAGGGAAGGACATACGCTTACCTTTCATACCGATTGTTAAAGGCCAGTCCGTGTAACCGATTTATATGAAACTAGCATATGCTCGCGACTTCGTCCGCTTGGACTACACAAATTTCAAACCCCTATTTCACCCCCTTAAGGATTGAATTTTCAAAAATCCTTTCTTAGCGGATGCCTACGTCATAATAGCTATCTGCACGCAAGTTTGAGCTGTGCGTTGATAGATCAGTCAGTCAGTCAATCAGTCATCTTTTCCTTTTATATATTTAGATTTGCTACAAAGGTAGCTTGCATCCCGGAAATTGACACAGACAGCTTTTTAGCCCACAAACTTAAAGAGCACCCACGGGAATTAAGAAAACATAAATCCACGCGGAAGAAGTCGCGGGCATCATATAGTACTTATCTATTATTTTGTACATGACCGATAGAAAATTCAAGCCCGCCTCGTCAGTCGTCATCAAAGCACCATGACAAATATCAAGTCCGCGACAGGTTGAGATGGCAATTGGGTTATAAAATATAAATCGAGGGGATCCCTCTCCAATTGCTATCTCGATTTCGATCTTTAAATATCAAACAGTAATATTTTTATTGTTAAAACAGAGTTAAACATACCTCAAACTACGCTGTTAAGATGGCCGCTGGCCGCCGCTGCCCGCTGGATATTCACTGGGACCTAGGCTCAAGGCTGGCCGGCTTTGGGTAAATAATTCTGCCAATCTTCGGATTTGTTTTAAGATGACGATATTGGGATTATTCTCTACTTATAGAGTAAAATGTATACAATAAATTACAATGACCGTGAAAATTAAATCCTGCACAATCCATGCACCATGCAATGCACCTATGCAATCACCGACCATTTATTTACTCTATAGTCTATGCCATCTTCTGTACTGCCAACTGCTTATGAAACATGCGAGTCTACTCTATGGTCTACGCCAACTTCAAAAGTGCAGCCGTTACGGGTAACATTGTAAACACAATAAACAATGTAAATCAGGCGACGCGACGCAAGGCACAAATTCATTACAAAATACAAAACCATTCATTCTCAATGTTTACCCATCCCATTACCATAGAACGGCATAAAAATTACAGAAAACTCAATCACATGCAAAAACTAATTTTAAAATAAGATAAAAGTGTTCTGCATTACGTAATTTTGCATTCAACAAAGGAATTAATAATAACATTAGGTAATTCTACTGAGGTATTTTATTAGTCTATTAAAGCATTTTAGAGCATTACGAAGTTTTTAAACTGTTTTGATGGTGTATTTTACGTTTTAATTAAATTAACCTCGATGGGAGCTTCGTATTCGAGCCTTTTGGTGTGGAGACCTTGGGGCCGTGGGGCCCGCGGGATCGAGCTCTTTTTGAAGAAATTGCGAAAAGAGTTATCGAGTCAACCGGGGACCCGAGAGCTGGCAGCTACCTTGGTTAAAGAATTAGTTTGGCCATCCAAAGGGGTAATGCTGCCAGCATCTTGGGTACAATGCCTCGCTGCGGTGGTCTCGATGAGGTTTTAGATTTAATTTAATTAATTTTAGTTTTAATTTAATGTTGTTTTTTTAGATTTAAGTTTATTAATAGTTTATTTGTTAACCATTGATAATAAAATAAATATAAAAGTATTCATTTAAAATAATAGGTTTTACCGTATGGGTTTGTTTTATTCCTTTATAATTATTCCAATTTATAAAACCACTTTGACAATTTACCAATTGTTGGCTTTTTGGGCGAAATAGCACTTTCTAGCGATGCTTCAGATTATTATTATTATCAAGGAAATATCTAAGAAAATCCACCATCTGCATTTTACACTAATACTGTGATGAGTCATGCTTTCACTATTAGAAATATAACAGCCAGGCGCTTGTTCCTATTGTTCCCGGCAGTTTAAATAGTTTCGTCTGACCTACAATGCGTGTGCGAGAGTTCACGCAGATATTGTTCCACGTGCTCATGTACTTACTGTGTACGGATGTAGCCATCACACTAATGCAGATGGCGAACGCGAACTGGGGCGCGGCGCGCGGGCTGGTGTGTTCCACTCCCTCACGTCACGCCCCCTACTGACGCCTAAAATTGCTATAGCGACGCGTCTTGCGATTAACTTTGACTATTTAATTCGCGCGGACTAACTATACTAGTTCAACTGATTAATTTATTGGTGGTTCTAATAAAATTAATAATAATTTAAATCCTACTACCTACTGAATTTTATCATGCAAAAAATTTAATCTAAAAATGTTCACAATTTAAGTTTGACAAAATAGGGTATTTTTCGAAGTAAAACATACAATCCAGATCGTGCTTCTAAAATCTTATTTCACCTTTTTTTTGACATCAATAAAATGTAAAATCCCACTATGTTCCGTAAAAAAATGTTTGACACAAAAAGTTAAAATGGCGCGTGTGGAGTTAAATTTTACGCGTTATACCTAATTATTTATTTCTTTTGTGGAATGTTTACACAAAAAAGCTTGAATTCTATTTTAAAATAATGGCTAAAAGTTTCTCTGCGTATTGTCCCTAACACTGGCAGGTACGTTTGTTTCTTCTAAAGCCACCATGATCCAAGCAAACGTTCCTTCCAGTGTTGGGGACAATAAGCAGAGAAACTTTCAGCTTTAATAAAAAAATACGGAAGGTCTGGCACGCGCTGGCACTCTCTCTATAAGTTTTTGTGGGTAATTGATTTTTGTGCCATTTTTGTGCTATTAGTTGCATTGAATCCTTGACTCACAATGTTCGAAACGTTTCTAAAGTTTTCCTTGACCACTGTAGATTGCTTACTTATTTTTTAAATGGCAATGTATTTTTGTCTATGTCCAAAGAAAAAAAACCAGTCCAGGAACATTTGCTTTCTCATTCCCACTAAAAAGAGAGCACAGATAAAATTACTAATGTGATAAACAGAGACGCAGCTAACCTATCGTGGTGTCATTGTATTTCCCATTATTAGTTATTTACTTGTTTTCACATAAAAATCGTTTTACAAATATTGTTGAGCGGTTTATACAAATATTGACTACTAAGCAATGGTTTATTGTCGTGTTATTCATCGTTACGTCGTGCTATCGCTATCTCACACGCGGTTACACAGTACTTTAGTCTAGCTTTTATAATCAGTCTACACTCTATGCTTTTTGCTCAGTCGACACTCGACGTATGCACTCGACACTCGACACAGTCGACAGTCACTTTAATGCAAAATGGTGGCCAACCAAGCCATAATGAAAATGGTGCCCAGGTGCCTAATTTATTTTTGGTGAGCGGTGAGCGGTGGAAGTTATTGATAAAACAGTTCAAGAACTAAATTAAGGCACCAGAAAACGTAATACGCGACAAAATAGCCGGATGGAAACAGTAAGTAGTCTTGACAATATTGGGTTAATGGGGGGCGTCTGGCGTGAGTTTTAGGTTTTGTTGGTTATTTTTCTGATTTCCATGTTAACATTAAATCTGTCATTGTTGCAGGCACAGTGAGGATGATGACGATCCTCTAGGTCTAAAACTTAGGTTCCTAGGTCAGCACAAACGTAGAAGGATTTTACTTTTTACAGCAAGCGTGAAGTTTATAAGCACTTCTGATGTTAAACGTGATCCCCTCATATGAATCCTCCTTTCAAGACCATAATAGGGTCATTGGAATTGAGCTACGATCCAATGCTTCAGTAAGTTGACAGGTTTCACATGGCATCAAAGGTACCTTATACAATTTTGTCTAGTGGGAGGCTGGGAGGCTAAGGCCGTGGCTAGTTACCATCCTACCGGCAAAGCCACACCGCCAAGTGATTTAGCGTTCCAGTACGTTTTTTTTTAAAATTTCTCATATTCCTCATATTCACAATAGTTTTTTACTGTTTAGAATTTTTATTTCATGCTGGTGTGTTGTGTCCAAAACTCAGTCTATTCATTTTGCTGTATAGAAACCAAAGAGGTAAGTATGGAAGTAATTAAAACTGCCATGTTAGCCCGCCACCATCTTAGACTGCATCATCACTTACCACCAGGTGAGATTGAAGTCAAGGCTAACTTGTATTTGCATTTAAAAAAATCTTTCTAGTTCATTTCTTAATTTTTAGGATTTATTCAAAAAAATCATAATTTTTCCTATCCCGGCAAAACTCTAAAACTTCAGTTTTCGGCCACTGCATTGTGATGGATTTGAAATGAAAACCTAATCATTATTTCTTTTGACGAGTGTAATATGCATTGTTTTGATTCTTGGATTGTACTTCTTAATTCATTTTAATTTTGAACTACGGTTGACGCGAACGCATCGTCGACTTTTTGACGAAAATGAAGCTTCGTTAGGCTTATGCATTACTAGCTGATGCCCGCGACCTCGTACGCGTGGATTTAGATTTTCAAAAATCCCGTGGGAGCTCTTTGATTTTCTGGGATAAAACGAAGTCTATGAAATTGGAGGCATCTCCACACAATTCCCGGTGGCATTCCGGGCCTTTGTTAAGGCTTCACCCTCGTCTCGGGCCTTGCGTTTCTGGTCACGCCAGCACTTGAAACAAAAAGTTGTTAAATTAATGCACTTCTCTGTATATCTTAAGGAAATTGCTATAGTATATGAATGAATATTTATGTTCAACATAACTTTTAGATTTTGACAAATAGTTAGCATTGATTTATTACATAATTATATCATATATTTGCACTTACAGTTGCAGTGCAAATTAACCTCTGTCCAGTGAATATTAACGAATTATCAAAATAGTAGTCATGTTTTCTATAGTGGACTATTTACAATGTTAATCACTACAAAATTTTATATATCTACTAGCTTATGCTCGCGACTTCGTCCGCGTGGACTACATACATTTCAAACCCCTATTTAACCCATTTAGGGGTAGGATTTCGAAAAATCCTTTCTTAGTGGATACCTACTCTTTACAAAGAACACACCCTCCAAATTTCATGTCTCTAGGACCAGTGGTTTAGGTGTAGGTCAGTCAGTCAGTCAGGACTTTGAATTTTATATATACAGATAAATACGTATCTCAGCAACTTGAAATTACTTACAGATATATTATGTAAAGTGCAAATAAACCTCTTTCCAGTGAATTCCACTAGTAACTGATGCAAATGAAAACAGATAGGTACTTCAACTTACAATTTTTCATTGCTCCACGGATCTCTGCGGGCCAAGCTCGTCAAGCTCGCGCTTTAACGTTTGCCACTGCGAATTAGAACTGGACGCCCGCAAAGGCGTCCTATAATCCCCAGCAGCAAATGCTGGGTGCCCGGCCATATACTGGCACAAATAGGCTATTTGTGCCTTGTTGCTTCTTATACTGAGACATAGTGGTTTAATTAATTCATGTTTGACTCCATATTAAGTAGGTAGGTTACTAGGTACACTTAATAATATCCATAATATCATTAAATTAATTTACTTACAACTTCTTATTATTTTCCATATTCAAAAAGGACAAAACCTTGGATGAATAATTAAATTACCGACAAAACAAACTTAACCCCTTACTGCATGGATTTTTTTTATTGGCTGAAACAAATTTATGTGGTAATGATGACACCAGAGAACCTACATAAATTTTTTTAAAAATCTCTTCTTAGTATTTTTGGATATATATTCCAAAAACTGTCAATGCCAAATATGGCATTGTATGCAGTTAATGATGTAATATCCAATTTTCCAAATATGGCATAGTATGCAGAAATAGGTGGCAGTAGGTACATGCAACGTTGGCAATATGAAAAAGCTACACTTTATTCAGTGATCTTTGTATACAAGAAAAGAAATAAAATAAGTTTATCTATTTATTTAATTTTTTTTAAATAATATATCAGGAACATTGACCCTTAAATTTAAATTCGATTTTTTCATTGCCCAACATGATATTCCATGTAGCAATTTCTATTTTTATTTAAGCATAAATGGACCTTGCATTTTAAGCACCAAATATAGGATTTCCCATTGCATCCAGGGTTTTTGCATACTTGGCGCTCATCAGTCCATTCTGGGAAGTGGTGGAAGCCGTCTTCAGCAACTTCTCGTGTTGGTATATCCAAACGTTTTCTGCTTTTCTTTGGCTTAGGCTTCTCAGAATTAAGAACTGGTCTGCCCCTTGTGGTTGGCGTATAAACCCGCGAGTCTTTTTGCGTCAGTACTTCTGCGACCAATAACTTTAAGTCCAAAAGTGGCATATAATTGTCTTGATTTAGACGCCTCCATATGAGCCAAGAATTGACAGCAATAAGATCAACTATATGAAAATATACCCTCATATACCATTTTTTCGATCTAATTTTGATACGATAGTATCCCAACATCGAGTCTAGAGTATCAACGCCACCCATATGGCGATTGTACAGTAAAATTGCATTGATTGTGCAATAAAATAACACTAGAGCCGAAAAAACACGTGCGCGTTAAATGCCTACGCACAACGAAATTTGTGTGTGACTGACTGAATATTTTGTTAAATTTTAAAACGGCATAAATGTACCTACATGGTACATGAAAAAAACAAATATGTGTCTGTCTATATGTGTGCTATTGAAAATACAATTTTTCCCATCCTTTGTGGATTCATAAATGAACCGTAAATACGTATTAATCCTTATCATTACCTATTTAGCCTTTATCGGTTTCATCTTCCCAGTATTGATTCACGATCCAACTCTCAGGAAATAGTTTACCCATCCACATACATATTTCTCTCCATTTTCTTGTGGATCAACTCTTTCTCCAATTGGGTGATGTCAAAGGGTCTTAAACTTCCAAAGTTCTGTCCTAAGGATTCAGACTCTATGTTGAATATAGGAATACTGTCTCTTATTCTAAGGTGCATTACATTATAAAGGTGCTTCAAGTGCCGTGGGCCGTAGAAGTAAGACAATAAGAATCAATTTCGAGCGAAGTCTTGCAACTCGTGTGACTTCAGCTCGTGTGTAGTGTTTGATGGTAAACAGTATAATATGATGTCATTTTCATCAGCTGCTTCAACAATAGGTAGTGAAGTTTGGGAGGCTTTGTTCTTATTTTTAAACAAGAAAGTTTTCAAAGTTATACTTTAATTAAAATCAAATTAAAATAGCGATTATAATAAACTTATTCTATACGAGTCGAGTTAGGGACTGAAGTGTTATTTTGTAATTTTTGGCCATTGTTCGGCCGCGCCTTTGGTGGTCCGCGTTACCGCGAACACTTGGTCAGCGTTTCCATAGTTCTAACGCGTGAACGATATGGTTTAGGATTGTTACATATAACTAGGTAGTTCAAGTGACAGGAAGCGCCGTCAATACCCAGTAAACTCTTTACAGCCGCTTTGTATTTACCTAAATGATTTATAAAGTCAATGAACAGCGACGATGTCCTGCTACCTTTTGGTGCCATTTTCGCCAGCGATCCTGCAGGTTAATTTTCCCTGTATTCAGGTTTTAATCTCTTTCCTTTAAAGATTATCATCGGGGGAATCTGATTACCCAATGCATTTACACATGCAGCCACGGTAACATTTTCTGCGTGTTCTGGTGCGACCATATGCACTATACCTTTTGGTGCCATTTTCGCCAGCGATCCTGCAGGTTAATGTTCCCTGTATTCAGGTTTTAATCTCTTTCCTTTAAAGATTATTGGATTTAGTTCCTTTTCGGGAGTTAATTTTAAATGTATTACCTGGTTATCCCCTTGCCCCCCTCCCTTTTTTCTAGACAACACAAAGAGTTCGCAACCGTATATCTACATCTGTTTTCTATATTGTGAGGTAGGTATACGGTATAGGAAAAAAATGTGTCAAAATGTTTTATTTATGTAATGTGACATAGTGCATAATATACAAACAGTAGGTATCTGTACGGCATTATTGCAAAATGAATTGACAGGTTATAATATGTGGTTACGTTAGATAAATTATAAAGCAACTTGTCTGCATTTTTGTACAGCAAATTCCTTTATTTGCTCATCACACCGTAAGTCCTTTGTTAAATCGTAGTTTATGGAAAGAACTGATAAATAATTTAGTCGATAGTTCGACATTGTTGTCCAATATTTGTTTTCTATATACGACATCCTGGAGAAAGAGCGCTTCGCTTCACAGCTAGTGATTGACAACGTTATAAAAATCTTTAAGATGGTATAGCAATTTAGGAAAATATCAACAAGTTTCTTTTCATAAATTAGCATGAAAATTTCACTGCAAGAGATGTAAAGAGCCTGTCCAGAAAGCGCGATTTGCGCGCGAGTCCACTCGCGCGTTTTGATTTCTATTGCGTCCAGATGCGGCGAAATAACTCGCGTTTCACGCGCGCATGTGATGGGACGGCTTTAAGTTATAAACATGGACTCGGATAAAGCGGTTGTGTTGTGGCTTGCATACCGTCGATGGAGACGTCGTAAACGAAGAGAAAGTCGACGATTTAACGTGCATCCCATTCTACGTGACAGAATGACGCATAGTATGTTTATAACTTTATACCCAAAACTCAGAGAATATAGTGAAAAGTTTTTCAACTACTTTCGGATGTCAGTAACATCGTTTGATGATTTACTAGAAATTATCAAAGAAGATTTGACTCCTTGTCAAAATTATGTGGTACGGGATACTGTTTCTGCAGAAGAAAAACTCGTGATTACTTTGAGGTAATATTTTTTATATCTTTAGTAAATTTTATAAACTAAGACCTAATTAACAAAAATAAAGAATTTGAACAAAATTAATAAAAATTAGGAATTAATGGAACTTTACGATAATTAAATTCAATATATAGGTAGGTACTTAATATTGAATTTAATTATCGTAAAGTTCCATTAATTCAGATTCATTGGAATCTTGTGTAGATGCCGGTGATGGGGTTTTGTAGCTAGACGACATTGGTGGTCGTGAAGCAGTACAATAACCTCGATTGTAAGTCGAAAAGGTTGCAGGTGGAAACGAAGATGTTGAAGGATCTGTTGCGGTATACCCTGTTTCTAGAAAATAATCTCTCTGTCCACGTTGAGTCATTCCTGTTTGGTAATGATATTGTGACGAAGGTTGGTAGTCGGAACGAGCAGCTGCAGGTTTAAGGCACAGTACTTGTTGAGCTTGAAGTACTTTCATTATTTCAATTTTTGTTTGAAGTCTGTGTTCCTCTGGTACTTTAAGAAGCTCTTTGTGTAAGGACAAACAAAATAGTTTGTCATCATCTGACTCCGTTTGGTTTGATGTCTGTGGCTGATTTCCAGATGCTAAATTTGTTTTTATGATGGAAATAAATTCTTCGTCGGCTGCATTTAGTTTTTTCTTCCTTTTTGCCTGACTACGTGGAGGTCTCATTACATCTTCCCCATCGCCCGAAAACTCCTGTTCTTCAACAGACGCGGTGTTGATGTTGCTCTCAGTTATTTTATTCCGTGTCGATCTTTCGAGGAACATCAAACGTTCAAAATAAATATATTTGGCTTTGCTGGAGGCTCCTGATCCAGACGGTGTGGTTTTCTTCTTCTTCATTTCTCTTACAAAGCCATCACGCAACCCTTTCCACTTCTTCTGCAATAAAGTACCTGTAAACAATAAAAAAATTGGAATAAAATAATAATTCTTATGTAACTTTTTTTTCAGATATTTGGCTACAGGATGTTATTTTGCGGACCTGCATTATGCCTACAGATTAGGAAAGTCTACAGTTATCGAAATAGTACAGAAAACCTGTTACGTCATATGGAACAAACTGCAAAATATAGTAATGAGAGAACCAACGAAAGCTGAATGGGAAGAAATTTCGAAACAATTTCAAAAATACACAAATTTTCCAAATTGCATCGGCGCCATTGACGGCAAGCATATCCGTATTATAAAACCTAACAATTCTGGATCTCTTTTTTATAACTATAAGAGTTATTTTTCAACTGTTTTGTTGGCCGTATGCGATGCAAATTATTGTTTTATTGCAGTGGACATAGGCGCGTATGGAAAAAGTAATGACTCCACAATTTTTAAAGACTCTATTTTATATAAAAAACTTGTCGAGAAAACTTTAAATATCCCAGATCCAAGGCCAATATCGCAAACAGATACAACCCCCTTACCTCATGTCATAGTAGGAGATGAGGCGTTTAGTCTGTCTGAAAATATAATGCGCCCTTATTGCGGTAAATCTCTAACAACCAAAAAAAGAATTTTCAACTATCGCTTATCCAGGGCCCGGCGCTACATTGAATGTTGCTTTGGCATCTTGGTAAATAAATGGAGAATATTTCATAGACCATTGAATGTGGACATCAAATTTGCAGAAAACATCATTAAGGCTTGTTGTGTTCTCCATAACTACGTAAGGTTAAGGGATGGCTACAGGTATGATCACACTCTCTACGAAACATCTCTGATTAATTTGAACACTGAGGCAGTGAGGCCTAATGCGAGATCATTAAATGTAAGAGATAGATTTGCTAATTATTTTGCTAACGAAGACAAACTCCCGTGGCAAGATAAAATGATATAGCTTATTACTGTAAAATCTATGCAAGGAATAATATTATTTAATAAAGTATTATTTACTTACCTAAAGTTTTTTTTTTCTCCTCGGAATCACCAGCTTCACAAAAAATTTCTACTATTTCTTCCCAGTTCCTACGTTTAATGATTCTATTAGAATAATCTGATGATTCCATATCCCATATAGCTACCCTTTTCTCAATTTCGTCGATAAAAAGTTCTGTGTCAAAGTTATCACGCTCCATTTTGAACCGAATACGTCCACTCGCCACGGACACGCGCGTAGTACTGGACGCAGCAATGGCGCCGGAGTATCTCGACTCGCGCGGCGCACGCGCGTTAACGCGCGAGTCGAGAGTCCCGCTCATTGCAAGCGTTTTACGCGCGTGTGAGGTAACGCGCGAGGGCATCTGGACGGGATGTATGTAGCTCTAGTATCTCGAAAACGCGCGAGTGCTTACGCGCGAGTAGACACGCGCGTAAATCGCGCTTTCTGGACAGGCTCAAACTCTCGGGTAGACAGTAAGTAAGATTTAACTGAATGCATTATTAGTATATTATTATTACGTTTGTCAATCAAGTCACTTTGTTGCAAGAATTCGTTTACTGTATAAAATAAGTGCATTCATTGACTAAGTTATTGGCAACGTTGGGCGGTAAGGGAATTTCGCTACATGGGGCAACAAGGCTCAGGAGAAGGGAGGTGATCTGTTCTAACATTGGGTGACTTGCAGAAGGTGAGTCGGTATTATTTAAAGCGCTGCCATTAGGGAAGGATGGAGAAGGGTCAGCAATAATAGTTTGGTGAGCTCTTTTATCATATAACCTTGCTAGAGGAGCTCGGGGACTAGGGGGACGGATAATTGTTTGTCTGTAGGACTTGCTCGGAGTCTGTTGCGAGGGACGGGTGGGGGTCTTGAGAGGTGAAAAGGCGGGAGGGGAGAACATCTCTTTTGCCATCTCTGCATAAGAACGTCTGACAGGAGGGAACTGAGATGCCGCTTCCATATATGAAATGTTATTCTGTAACATAACTGTTTTAATAGACTGTTGTCTGTAGAATTCCGGACAGGCCATATCTATGGCAAAATGTTTTCCTGAGCAGTAAAGACATGTAGCTGATTCTTTGTCGACTTCATATGCGTCACCGGTGTGAGGTTGTGTACATCTGAAACATCTGGGCTTCGATCTGCATATTGTTTTGGTGTGGCCGAAACGACAGCAGTTCATGCATTGTAAATGTGTTGTTGTGGTGGGTTGTTTTATGCCTGAAAATAAAAAACTATGGCTTATGTTTAACTTACCACCAGGTATAGTAACATATAACAGACAAAAATAGTAAATGATTACCAAAATTAAACCCGCATTTTAATGTAAAATTACAACCTAAGTTTTAACATCTCGCTATCCTATTTAAGCAAAATGACTCCAAATAAATCATTGTTAACCCAAAAGTAGTAAATGATCACCAAAATTAAAACAGCATTTTAATGTAAAATTATAACCAAAGTTTTTACATCTTGCTATCCTATTTAAGCAAACTGGCTCCAAAAAACTCATTGTTAGCCCAAAAATAGTTAATGAAAACCAAATTATTAACCATATTTTAATTTAAAATGAAATGCAAAAAAATAAAATCTCGTTATCCGATTAAAGTAAATTACCCTCGGCAAAAAAAATATTTTGCCAAACACAGTAAAGTAAATTTACTCCTAACCTTTTTGTCTCCAAATTGATTAACCACTACAAAAAAAAATTATCTTGAGCGTTTCGTTTACAACCAAATGCTATACCTAAAATAAAAAATAAAACTCTTACAATTTCAATAATCCCTTTTTTAATTATTGAAACAATCATTAAAAAGATAGTCCTCTTAAAACTAATAATAAACAGTTCAAAGATCTTAAAACTAAACTAATAATAAGCATTTAAAAAATCTTAAGAAGAATCAGTCTTCTGTATTAATTCACTGCACAATTAATGCTTTCTTAGCTTTGGCTGGTCGTCCTCTTTTGCGCTTCATGCCAATCGGAATAGCTCTGGCCTCTGAAGGTGGCTGGACGTGCTTAAGCCGAATCGCCAATCCAACGAGATGCTTGCAAATGTAATCTTTGAGAAACTTTGGGCAATTGCATGTGCCGTGTAACCAATTTTCCTTTTCTCGGGGCATTATAACTTCCCACTCTCTAAAATGTTGCTCTTTGTATTCGTCAAAGGTCTCCCATGGCTTTTCATAATTTTTGCAATCTAAATCCGACCCAGCTGGAATTCTGTATGAGCAAACTAGCTCAGTACTATTCTTTAATGGCACCTGCTTCGACAGTTTTGCCCATTGGTAACTTTCTGTCCACATCTTTAAAGATACTGTCGGCAGTTGAGCGAACCGTCTCTCAGTATTATTAATCACGTATTCATTAGACCAGTCCTTGACTATATCAGAAGCAATTACTAAGAACCGCGCCAAAGGATGACGCTCACGAAGCGTGCCACCATCTTTTATTGTTTTATTGAAAGATTCCAGAGCATTGTTTGTAGCAGGAGTCCCCAGAGATGCGCCCAAATACCAGAAACGATTTAGTATTAGCCATTCATTTTCAAAGTATGTAACAAAATCTTTTTCGGCTTTCCACTTGTCCAAAAATTTTTCGCTGGCTCGATCAAATACTTCCTGAGTTGAGGCACACTGTAAAGCATCAATATCTTGTAAGATCTCTTTTTGGGATTTCTTTTGCACACTTTGCTCTACTCTTGTTTGCATCTTCTTTTTCGCATGCGCCCAGCACATTCTTATGACTGTATCTGTTCCAAATGTGCACGCAAAGGCAGTTTGTATAGCCTTCGCTGCATCACAGACCAAAACTTTACAACTTAAAGTGTATGAAAATATTGAGAAAACTGCTTTTTTTAATGCGGAAAATAAAAATATGAAGTCTTCCGTTCGTTCAGCTGTTGTCACAGCTAATCCAAATGGGTGAAAATGTTTATCTCTGTCTGTAGTTCCAATCACAAGTACTGGAAACCCTTGCCAAATGAGCTTATATGTGGCATCCGCGTGAAGAACAGAACATTGGCGTGATAGACCAATTAAATATTTCGTCGTTAACATGAACCGGAAGTTCTGATCTAAATCATCTTCAGAAATTTCATACGCCAAAACAAAAACTTCGTGACCGTCATCAGGTATTTCAGAGTTTTCTTTTAACCATAATTCAAGCTGTCCCAAGCTTATTACCGATGGCCCGTATTTTTTCTTACGTATGATTTTAAGATAATTGTTTAACTGTAACTTAGTCGGCAGAACTAGTCCATTAATTTTACTTAAGTTCTTCATAATAGATTTAGGTTTCAAACGCAGTTCGAATAGTTTTTCTATTTCCTTTTTCGTTGCCTCATTTATTCCCCTAGTCGACTGACAGTCAGAATTTTCATGGTCGTGACATGTTTCAGTACGAAATAATAATATATCATCACACGATGCGTCAAATAAAAGATAAATCGCGGCAGAACACTGAATTTCAGCCCGAAGCTTCACTTTGTTACAACGATAGTAACGTTTTACTCCTTCTTCAGTCGTATGAATTTTTTGTATTGACCAGGTCTTCTCATTTTTGATAAATTCCTCAGCGCTCCGCACAGTTATAAATTTTCTTTCAAAAACCCAAACTTTATTTTGCCTTCGACGTTTTTTCGTATGCTCTGTGATTTTATATTCGTCTTCATCTGATTCCGATGAAGTACTCAACAGCGGAGCACACGAACTCGGTCCCGCTAAGTTTTCATTCGCCATTGCAAAGAAGATAGATACCAAAACACACCCAATAAAAGCAAGTGCTCGCACGCGACTAAATTGGCGATCGTGTCCGGGCGTGCGCGGCGCTTGCGGTGTGGTGGGAGAGGATCGTAAGCCGCAGACATAACTTAATATGGCATCATAATGCTTCATTTGGTAATAAGCCTACATTTTATGTCAATCATAGTGGTTTATTTAGGCAGAAATAGCGCATTAATTTGCTCGCTAAGATTTGGTGATCATTTACTACATTTGGTGTTCGAATACAATTTGAAGTGCAGTCGTGACTAAAATAGCTAGTACTATTGTAATTTTAGACGTTATTTATCTGGTGTTAAGTATATATTTTTGGTAAAAGAACTAAGGGTATCAAAGCATTTTATGGTGATCATTATATTTAACCCCAAAAACTATTATTATTATTGTATTGTTGGCAGCTTATACGTTTCGACAGGCAGGGAAGTTTGATATGAATAAACTTTAGATGTGAGCATTTACACCACCGATTGTGTAGGCACCCATGTTTTCAGTTATTGTTTTCCGATTTAGTCTTCGAGCTTTAACTACTTCCCCACAGCCTGGGGGAAGTTCCATCGAGGCCACGAGCTCGTCCATCGACCAGTCCACGGGGACTCCCTTCACCAAAGCCATTCTAGTTACGTTGTATGTGGGAATGTGGGCTTTGTATTATAATTGATTTTTCTGATGATAAGGCGTGATTTTGAACTTACGATTTCTTATTTTAACGATAGCACAGCTTAATGGGCATTTGGCTTAAAAAGAATTAAACGGATACATGCATACCTAACCTCGCATGTAAGTAACTGAGTAGATGACCGAGCTATGGCGGTGTTAAGACTCCGTAAAGCAGTGTACAAGGGCGGTATGATAAAAAAAAACCGATAAGTAAGTACCTGTCTATTTTGGTATCTGTTGAGCTTGATTTTCTCCTTCGTTTGATGCAGTTCTCTTGTTTTGGTTTTTATCTTGAATGGCTAAGCCGTGTTTGGTAAGGAAACTCAAATATGTATAATTTTTATTATTCATTTTCCAACGTTATCTCCTTGTTGCTCTACACACTTAGCCCAACGACATTCTAACATTTAATACCATTTAAAAAATAAATCTTATTTTGTCGGACGCGGCAAAATAGGCTTCTGTTTCGGCGATGATTTCTTTGTTCGACGTGAAACGCATCCCACCCCGCCATTTTTTAAAATTCGGAGACAGATAATAATCGGAGGGGGCCAAGTCTGAAGAGTACGGTGGATGGGAGAGCCGTATCATAATTGGGCTAGTTTTGCTGTGGCGATCTCTTTCTGTCCCTTCTCCTCCGTCGTGGGGGTTGGGGCGGGGTGTCAACCTCGGAGACAAAGGCCGAATATTCACCGGATTGCAAGTGCTCGTCCACTTCTATGAGTAGTCGTTTCGCCTTATCGCGACTTTTTTCGTAGGATTCACTGTTGATAACCATTGTGTTATCTCCACCTTGATTTCTGAAAACTTGCTGAACAATGTCACGCCTAACTTGCATTAGCACGACGGTAGCTTCTGTAAACAGGGTACGAGATGATCTATCAGAATGTCTCTATCAGACACTAAATGTTTCTCTGGTATTTCGAAAGATGACATCCTAACTTGTGATGTTAACTTTAAAAAATGCCCAAGCATAGTTGGTTGTTTATATTTATCTCTCTTCTAATTATCTTATCTCTTATCTTATTTTATATCCCGTTTCTCCCCTATAAGTTTGCAAAAAAAAATATTTAAAATCATCTAAAGTCTTCCATCTAGATTTATACAAAATAACCTAGTTTTTAAACTCACCCTGTAGGCGTTCGTAAGCAAATTGTAATTCTTCTTTGGAACATTCCGGAGAAAGGAAAAATCCTTATTTCGACGGTGACGTCGTAAAATATTTTAAAACTTCGACACACTTCTCTATCATCTCAGAGCATCCAATTGTCAGGTGTTAGGGTGTTAAGCCGGGATTGTTGTATGGCCAGTCTAACTAGTGAATCTTTTATTTTAAGTAACCGGTCAAGCATGTCGTATGTTGAATTCCACCTTGTAACGACATTCTGTTTGAGTTTTAGAAGAGGCAGTTCCATCTGAATTTACATAGCTTGCAGCTGAAGAACTGTGTTTAAAATACTGCACTATCGCTTGTATTTTATCTAACTCATCTTTTATCGTGTCCAAACTGTGTTGGACCACAAGATTTACGGTATAGGTGAAAGTTAACGTTTCGAAGGCTGACAAACTTAGATACGCGTGCGTGTCAGTTGCAAGTTCTAAAACTGGCTGATGTTGTGTATCATGTATTCAACATTTGAACAAAATGTTAAGATTTTACGTTCATCAGTATGCGATCTTCACTTATTCTTGAGGGGTCAAAGTTATATTCAATTTCGATAGGCCTCCCGTTGATGAAAATGGTTTAATTTTCGTAAGTAGATAGTTCCCACAATTTTTTCCCACGATTTCACCAAAAATATGCGACAAAGATTCTACGTTCATCAGTATGCGATCTTCACTTATTCTTGAGGGGTCAAAGTTATACTCGATCTCGATTGGCCTCCCGTTGATGAAAATGGTTTCATTTTCGTAAGTAGATAGTTCCCACAATTTTTTCCCACGATTTCACTAAAAATATGCAACAAAGATTCGACGTTCATCAGTATGCGATCTTCACTTATTCTTGAGAGGTCAAAGTTATACTCGATTTCGATAGGCCTCCCGTTGATGAAAATGGTTTAATTTTCGTAAGTAGATAGTTCCCACAATTTTTTCCCACGATTTCACCAAATATATGCGACAAAGATCCGACGTTCATCAGTATGCGATCTTCACTTATTCTTGAGGGGTCAAAGTTATACTCGATTTCGATAGGCCTCCCGTTGATGAAAATGGTTTAATTTTCGTAAGTAGATAGTTCCCACAATTTTTTCCCACGATTTCACCAAATATATGCGACAAAGATCCGACGTTCATCAGTATGCGATCTTCACTTATTCTTGAGGGGTCAAAGTTATACTCGATTTCGATAGGCCTCCCGTTGATGAAAATGGTTTAATTTTCGTAAGTAGATAGTTCCCACAATTTTTTCCCACGATTTCACTAAAAATATGCGACTAAGATTCGACGTTCATCAGTATGCGATCTTCACTTATTCTTGAGGGGTCAAAGTTATACTCGATTTCGATAGGCCTCCCGTTGATGAAAATGGTTTAATTTTCGTAAGTAGATAGTTCCCACAATTTTTTCCCACGATTTCACTAAAAATATGCGACTAAGATTCGACGTTCATCAGTATGCGATCTTCACTTATTCTTGAGGGGTCAAAGTTATACTCGATTTCGATAGGCCTCCCGTTGATGAAAATGGTTTAATTTTCGTAAGTAGATAGTTCCCACAATTTTTTCCCACGATTTCACTAAAAATATGCGACTAAGATTCGACGTTCATCAGTATGCGATCTTCACTTATTCTTGAGGGGTCAAAGTTATACTCGATTTCGATAGGCCTCCCGTTGATGAAAATGGTTTAATTTTCGTAAGTAGATAGTTCCCACAATTTTTTCCCACGATTTCACCAAATATATGCGACAAAGATCCGACGTTCATCAATATGCGATCTTCACTTATTCTTGAGGGGTCAAAGTTATACTCGATTTCGATAGGCCTCCCGTTGATGAAAATGGTTTAATTTTCGTAAGTAAATAGTTCCCACAATTTTTTCCCACGATTTCACTAAAAATATGCAACAAAGATTCGACGTTCATCAGTATGCGATCTTCACTTATTCTTGAGAGGTCAAAGTTATACTCGATTTCGATAGGCCTCCCGTTGATGAAAATGGTTTAATTTTCGTAAGTAGATAGTTCCCACAATTTTTTCCCACGATTTCACCAAATATATGCGACAAAGATCCGACGTTCATCAGTATGCGATCTTCACTTATTCTTGAGGGGTCAAAGTTATACTCGATTTCGATAGGCCTCCCGTTGATGAAAATGGTTTAATTTTCGTAAGTAGATAGTTCCCACAATTTTTTCCCACGATTTCACCAAATATATGCGACAAGATCCGACGTTCATCAGTATGCGATCTTCACTTATTCTTGAGGGGTCAAAGTTATACTCGATTTCGATAGGCCTCCCGTTGATGAAAATGGTTTAATTTTCGTAAGTAGATAGTTCCCACAATTTTTTCCCACGATTTCACTAAAAATATGCGACTAAGATTCGACGTTCATCAGTATGCGATCTTCACTTATTCTTGAGGGGTCAAAGTTATACTCGATTTCGATAGGCCTCCCGTTGATGAAAATGGTTTAATTTTCGTAAGTAAATAGTTCCCACAATTTTTTCCCCCGATTTCACTAAAAATATGCAACAAAGATTCGACGTTCATCAGTATGCGATCTTCACTTATTCTTGAGAGGTCAAAGTTATACTCGATTTCGATAGGCCTCCCGTTGATGAAAATGGTTTAATTTTCGTAAGTAGATAGTTCCCACAATTTTTTCCCACGATTTCACCAAATATATGCGACAAAGATCCGACGTTCATCAATATGCGATCTTCACTTATTCTTGAGGGGTCAAAGTTATACTCGATTTCGATAGGCCTCCCGTTGATGACAATGGTTTAATTTTCGTAAGTAAATAGTTCCCACAATTTTTTCCCACGATTTCACTAAAAATGTGCAACAAAGATTCGACGTTCATCAGTATGCGATCTTCACTTATTCTTGAGAGGTCAAAGTTATACTCGATTTCGATAGGCCTCCCGTTGATGAAAATGGTTTAATTTTCGTAAGTAGATAGTTCCCACAATTTTTTCCCACGATTTCACCAAATATATGCGACAAAGATCCGACGTTCATCAATATGCGATCTTCACTTATTCTTGAGGGGTCAAAGTTATACTCGATTTCGATAGGCCTCCCGTTGATGAAAGCGTACTAAGCTGTGTATACCGACTGGGAACTCATGCCAATCTGTAATAGGATAAATGAATATTAAAAAAAATTGTAACATTTTTAGAGTAAATTTAACTGTAGGTAAAAAATGCGCAATATAGTTGCTATTTCAACATAATTTTGATTTTATAACATAAAAAATATAATATAATCACGATTACTGATTTTCCATCTGACGAGGTGAACAATTTTCAGAAAGCTGCGTGTATTTACAATAATGGTGGATAAACGACATTATTCGCGAGCGGGTTGCCGTTTATAACGCGTTCTTTATTTACAAGTATTTTGATATTTTGATGATGTTGAACGCGGCTAAGTGCGACATAAAGTTGGCCGTGACTGAAAACATCGGAACGCAAGTCTACCCCAACACGGCATATTGTTTGACCCTGAGATTTGTGAATAGTCATGGCGTAACAAGTCTGTAATGGAAATTGACGGCGGCACATTTCGATAGGACTTCCTGGTTCAATGGGAGCTTTAAAAATAATCCTCGGTATCAAATAATCATCGGATAGTCCTGGCTTGCGTACGGTTATTAGACGAGGAGACGTATTTACGACAATGACTTTGGTCCCGTTTACTAATTTATCGGAAAAATTTAAATTTCGCATAACCATGCACACACATCCTACTTTTAAAGTTAAATCATGTTCCGGTATTCCTTTTGGTTGCATCCGGTTTAAAGCATCGACACCTAGAAATATCTGGTCCGCATTGTCACTGACTACTTCGTCTATTGAATAAAAATGCAGAGGGTCCTCAGGTAAAAGTTCTAATATTTTAGCATTAGTTTCGTATACGCTTGCATTGTGAGTTGATAATATAGCCCTATGAATGCAAACATCAGGTTCATTTAAAACGACATTTGGATAGACAAAATCGATCAAATCATCTAATTCAGAAACAAATGAAATTATTGAGAGATTTACTAAATTTTCAACAGTTCGGTTTGTATGTGAAGTTACAGAAGTTAATTGATTTGACCCCAATTTTAGTAAAAATTCGGAAAATTCGGAATCATCTCTACATCTTTGTGATGTTACCAAAGAGAATGTTTTTAATTTTTGCCAAATAGGTGATGATTTAACGGATGCATTAAAAACGTCTGAATTACTGCGTGCGTGTACTACGACTGGTGGAATTTGGCGGTAATCACCTGCAAAAATAATATATTTTCCACCAAAAATTTTGTCGTTTTTCATTAAATCGCGTAAAGATCGGTCTAATAAATGAATGAGCCATTTGTGAGTCATTGGAGCCTCGTCAAAAATTATAACATTTGCATTGGATATAAGTTCTGCTCTTTGTGTATTCTGCCGTTTGTAATGTTCCAATACTCGAGATCGTCTACAAGATTTAGTGGGAACCGGAACATGCTATGTGCGGTTGTACCATTTTCATGGTTTTGCGCGGCGATACCTGACGATGCAGTGCATAAAACAATACCGTTTAAATTGCCCCTAACGTGTGCAGTAATAACGTTTAAAATTAAGGTAATACCGGTGCCGCCGGGGCCGTCAATAAAAATTGCGCTGTTTTGAGTTTCCCGAAAACTTTGATTAGTCACCAGTTTATTTATAAATTCGAATATTTCATTTTGCTCCGGTGATAATTTAGGTAACCAATCATTTACGAACTCTTTTAAAGCATTCCTGTTATATTCTGTTTGCTCGCGCCCCAACTCGGTTGTTTCATCGGCGACGTCTGGCAAACCCTGCTCGATTAAACATGTACCGTGTTTTCTCAAAAGGCGGTCGACTGTTATGAGGCATGATTGATACGCGCGATCAATATTGTCGGGTTGACGATAGATGAAATCTTTACTGATTTGATCGCGAAATTTTGTCCAGAGACGCGACTGGAATACCGTTCACGGCTAAAAGAACGAAAAAGTTACGCAGACGCGGTCCAGTAAAAAACGCACAAGCCTCAGTCATAGCTTTTTCGTACTTAGCTTCATCGTTCGCGAGCCCGATCGTTTTGGCAGCTTCCTGGAACGTCATGCAATCTGGACCACCCAAATTTAAAAGGTCTCTGTAACTACGACAGGGATGTGAAGCTAATAAAAGACGCAAATAAAATTGTTCACCTCTATTTGGTGCAACGAAAAATAATCGCGCCACGAGTTCGCCCCGCTGTCGCTGGGTTACGAACCGGTTATTTGTAGTTTCTAAAATTTACACGTTTTTAGTTTGGGGACGTGTGGCGTGAACAATATATTTTTCGTAAAAATCTTGATATGTTAATTCGTCAAAATTTATCCCAGCAGGCCGATTGAAATAAGTTATTAGATCTGAGGTTGTTCGATTTGCAGCTTCTGTTTCAGTGCCGCATTTAAAATATACGTATTGTTGCCCTTCCAAGTGAACAGCGAGTTGTTTTACATTAGGTTCGCGGCAAACTAAATCAAATTCTAAGATACGCCACGTCGCTTCGCAGGAACCTAAATATCTTTTAGTCACGTAGTTTTCAATTTTTCAATTTCGTCATTACGATTTTCATCTAAAACAACTGCTACGCGAGAATGATCAGCACCTTTTGTAATATATTTAAATAAGTATTTTACAACGGCAGTAGCTGTGGACACTTCGACATTTAAATGACAATCGTACTTAAGGAGTAAGGCGGCGTTGTATGGAACTACCCAACGATCATTAATTTTAATTTTTCTGCCTCTATATGTAATTTCAGCTTCATTTTGACTACTGCGTTTTAAATTGACGAAGCCTCTATCATCGCAAAATGTAGTATCCGTTTCGCGTTTCGGAAAAAATTTTGAACATTTTTTTTTTCATCATCCCAACAAGGAAGATCAGTTCTATTAGGAGGACCACAAGGACCGTGAATCATGTGATCGAGTACAGCTTTGCGCAACCTTCCTTCAGCTTCAGACGGATTAGGTATATCAGCCCTGACATATTTGTCAATATCGGTATTATGTACCGGGCCTCCGCCTTCTACTCGAAAACAAATATGTGCATGAGGTAGGCCTCTTTTTTGAAATTTAATTACGTACATGAGATAAATGAAGTTACCAAACCATTTTCCGGAACGGATGTCTTTAATTAATTGTGCTAATTTTAAATTAAAAACTCTGGCACAAATTAGTGGATTAGCCTTTTGTCCTGAAGGGACTGACTGTTTAATTTCAGCCCAATTTGGGTTACAAGTAATTGTAATAAAATACGAAGGTTGTCCTAATCTATTTACTAAAGCTATAGAATCCAAATATTTCAATTTCATGTACCTGGGGCTCCCAGTAAAACTATATGGGAGATATATTTTTCCAGGGACAATACCGCCTTCGCCTTGAATAGTCTCGTCATTATTTAATGCTTCAATTTCATGAAGAGGCGCTGATCTTACAGCAGAATCAGAATTTTTAGTTTGCATATTGCTAATATAGCGTAACCGTTCATCAGAAATTCTATTAAACATATCTATAATCCACTCCTCTGAGAGACGATTAAATTCTGAAAATCGCGTTTCTGATAGTAGTAAGCATCTAATGTACTTTAATTGTGTCAGTTTACTGCCTTTGTTGTCTAATTTATTTGGGTACCAACCGGGGTTACCATATGGATACAGTAAAGGATATTGAAAACTTTCAAAACACGGATGTAAAATATCAACTGTGTGGGGGGCTACGGTGGCCTTCTTTCCAAATAGCGATACAATGAGGAGTGAATTGTTCTACTTCTGTTCTAATAATGGCGGCCACTTCCCTGCCTAACGGTAAATCTCCTAAAATATTTCCATGCGAGCAGCGTGACGTTTGTTCAAAAATAATGTGAGCATTTTCGGACGTTTCGCGATTTAACCGTTTGAAACATTCAATGTATGGATTTACATTATGTATAAAATTTGTTATTGAACGAATTACTTGCATATCTAGATTTAAATTTTGTGCTTGTCGTTCGCGAGTTTCAGTATCGTCGTGCACGTACATTCCGATAGGATTAGCACTATCTGAATATCCTAAATCAAATACTCTGTGATAAACGCGACCTTGAATTTTTAAAAATGTTATTCCAGTATTAGGTTGCTGGTATCCGTGAGAAACGCCTAGCGCCGAGAAAGCGAATAAATTATTGTAAGCGCGCGGTCTATTTAAAAACGACGTATGGTTGTAAAATTCCTCGGTAAGGGGTTCTAAATTTTGGACATTGTAGGCGCCTTGTCCGCAGCACCATTTTGTGCGAGTTTTCTCTTCAAAAAAGAGTCGAGTTTGGCAGATTGCACACACGTGTACATCAGGACTTAACAGTGACGATTTTTTTAATGAAAATAATTTAATTATATTAGGGCCCTCGCCCACGGCGACTTTTTGTAGCGATACAGTAGCGATGCTGTCGCGCTTCCGCATCGATACAGTCGCGAAGCGGTCGCTAGCTGTGTGCCCTCGCCCACGGTCTTAGATTCAGTCGCGATGCAAACGCGATACTGTCGCGCTTCTGTCTCGATGCAAACGCGATTCAGTAACAGCACAAAAATACCTGCGATCGCTACAGTTGCAAGATGGACTCCGTTGAGGCAACATTAGTCACGTTGTCTTTGGTGCTGCTTTTACGTAAGCAGCCGAAGCGTAGGCAACGAAAGCAGATTACTTTGTGGACATCATGTAACAACGTTTAAAATACTAAAATCCTATGATCTCAAATTCAGAAGTTGTTATAGAATGTCATATTCGACGTTCTGTGAATTGCTTTCCATTGTAAAACCAGAGTTGACACGCAGAAATACAGTGATGAGACAATGTATATCAGCTGAAGAACGACTAACAATAACTTTAAGGTAAGAAAAATCAAATTTTATGTTATCTTTTAATAGTTTTTGCACATTTTTAATCCGATGTCGTCCGACACGGTCGCGCGTTTGCATCGATACAGTCGCGATGCAGTAGCGCGTTGCAAATGCGACTAACACGCGTTAGTAGTGATGCCGGCGTGCATTTAGTAAACGCGCGACAGCATCGCTACAAAAAGTCGCCGTGGGCGAGGGCTCTTAGGTGTTCACTTGGTATTCACAGACACTGGTTATGTTGTTTTAATTAGTTCACCCGGTCCATCGATGTTTTTCAAAAGATTTTATCACGTTTATCCAGCAAAATATTAGCTATTTTTAAGTTTTATTTGTGTTGCAGTGAGAGAAAAATGTTCACACAGCAAACATCTTGCCATAGAGAGGGGCGGGGCGCGCCGTGCGCGCCGAAGTTGCTCAGGCGTGTCGTTGGCGAGTGTTCGCGGGAAATTTAAAAACCCAACACCCCCCCCCCCCCCCCCCCCCAGTTTGCGGTCAAATTTAGTTTTCCCCTTTTTTCCGAAATTTTTCTTACTCCTTATTGATTCTTTCTCACATATTGCGGCATTCGAACTATGCCGCAACGGGTTCCCCCGTTGCGCTTGCGTCCCCGCCTCCTCTTCTTTTTCCTAGGCGGCTCCTCTACCCCCGCGGTGAAGGCCTCGTACTCCCCCGTTGCCGTGTGGCTATCGATGTCCAATTCATTCATACCGTTGTCTTCCACGACTTTTATTTCTTTTCTTGGTGTGAGTACTATAGTGATGTGCGCCTTGGCTTCCACTTTTTAACGTTACGTAATGTTAAAAAGTTATGTCCCACCGAACCGAACAAGTCGACAGCGTTTAGATTCGCAGCTTTTTTTGGAACTTTTGGAGCCTTCTCTTCGTCGCTCCCCTTCCTGCTTCTCTTTTTGTCTCGTGATGAGGATGACGACGCCTCGGTCTCTTTGCGTGGTGTGGGAAAATCTGCGTTGTCGGACCTGTAATCAAAGAAGAATGCTACAATTAAAACACTAAAATTGAATGTTTTATTTTATTAAACCTGAAATTAAAATGAAATCGAGATATGTTGGCTCAAATCCTAACACAGCGTGTGATGTAACTCGAGAGTATTGACGTGCAATTCTGTTAAGGCTTTTCTTCATCAGAGTAACCGAACAAGTCGACAGCGTTTAGATTCGCAGCTTTTTTTTTGAACTTTTGAAGCGTTCTTTTGGTCGCTCCCCTTCCTGCTTCTCTTTTTGTCTCGTGATGAGGATTATGACGCCTCGCTCTCTTTGCGTGGTGTGGGGAAATCTGCGTTGTCGGACTTAACGGTAATCAAAGAAGAATGCTATCATTAAAACACTAACTGGTGGGTCTGTACAGGGTAGGGTTGCCAACATTTCTTCACAACAATATAGTAATACACATAGATTAACATAAAAAATCATTTTCCATCGCTTTGCCTTTAGATAAACGCTCACGCACATTGATAAAATATCAGCTTTAAAACAATTTACATATTTATAATATTAGGGGTTAAAGTATGAAATTGCCGATTTGTACTGAAAAATAAAAATTCGTTTTTTTTTTTATTTAACATATTTATTTAATCAAAATAATTACCATTATTATCTATACATTGCTGCCATCTAATAGGAAGCTCATTTATGCCTTTGCGATAGAACTCTGGTGATCTAGATTCGACAAACTGTGAAAGCATTTTGCACTGCCTCCTAAGAAGAAAACTTTTTATCACGCAGAAAATTATCCAAATCACGAAAAAAATGGTAGTCCGTTGGAGCAAGGTCTGGCGAATACGGAGGGTGACGAATGGTTTCTAATTGCAGTTCCTGTAGAGTTAAAACGGTTTCTCGTGCTGTATGAGGTCTCGCGTTATCATGGAGCAATAATGGTGAAGATCGATTCATAAGTCGGGGCTGTTTCACTGCTAGTTTCGCTATCATTGTTCGGAGTTCGGCGCAGTAGACATCTGCCGTTATTGCTTGACCAGATCGGAGAAAGCTATAGTGAATAACACCACGCTGAGACCACCAAACAGTTACTGTTCGATGTATTTATAGGGAGCACAAAACACTGATATTAAGCTGTCAATGTCTTTAATTTTACTTTCACAATAGTTTATTTGATTGTTGAAATCATTGGCGATTATTAAGGTAAACTTATAGGTAAAAAACGTATGCAAAAGAAGATTTATTTCAAATTAGTCCGTATATAAGCAAGGAATCACGTGCGTGGCGATCCGTAGGCCTCCTACGCACTGGCGACCATAGACGCGGCCAGGCCGCCGCGGCTATGGTCGCCGGTGCGTAGGCAAGCGCGACATGTGGACGGCCGAAAAATTTGCAGTCGACTTCATTGGACTTTATTGGAGTAATCATTTGATGCTAAATCCCATAAACCTCTTCTATTTTCAACTTCAATTATGAACCTTTCCGTGTCGAAATTGGCCATTGTAAAATAATCACTCTGTAGCTAGCTACACGTCTGGTCGCCGCGGCCGATGCGGTAGCACTGATGAATTTTAATACAGAAGTGATGTTCTCGACGGCCACGATTGGTCGCTGGTCGCGTGGCATCAAATTGGACGCCGCGGCCAACGGTGGCCGCTGGTCGCTGGCCGCTAAGTGCGTAGGGGCTATAGCGATTGCCATATAAAGTCCAGAATTCACTGGCCGCCGCGGCCAGGTCGCGGCGACCATGGTCGCCAGTGCGTAGGAGGCCGTATTGTCTGTAATGGCCGCGCGCAGCGCCTTCGTGCGTCGTCGGCCGTCTTCGTTTGTTATCGGGCCGTGCGCCAACAGTTACGATTACCTTTTTATTGGTAAGCTTTGCTTTAGGACACTGTTGCGGCGTTTGACCTGGGGTCAGCCATTGCATTTTCCGCTTACGATTATCGTAAAGAATCCATTTTTCATCACATGTCACAATTCGATCCAATATTCCTTCATTTCTGTATCGATTCAACAAGGCAACGCAAGTTTCAACACGCGTTTCTTTCTGCAGATCAGTCAAATCATGAGGCACCCATTTTTCATATTTTTTTACTTTATTGATTTGACGCAAATGAGTCAATATTGTTGGTAAGGTAACGTTAAACCATGCCGCTAATTCCTGGGTAGTTTGGCTCGGATCGGCTTCCACCATCTCTTTCAAATCATTGTTATTCACCTGTGTGGGCGGTCTTCCACGTGGTTCGTTCTTCAAATCGAAGTTTCCATCACGAAAGCGTTTAAACCAAACACGCACAGTGCGTTCATTAGCAGTCCCCTCTCCAAACGCAACATTAATATTTGAGCTGTTTCTGCCGCGTTAGTTCCGCGTCGGAACTCGTATTCAAATATCACACGAATTTTCGAAGTATCCATCTTTAATGTCTGAGCTGAATAAAAAAACAACTGAAAGTTGATAATCGAATGTTGCACATTTTTTAAAAGAAGAACTACATAAGTACCGTATGAAAAAAGTTTCACTCAAAAATCTCAAACCATGAAGGTTCTATGTCAATTCGAAGTACCTATTACAATAAAACGGCAATTTCATACTTTAACCCCTATTATAATTATCACCACTTATTAACTGCTAAGTTACATTAAGATTTTGAAAGCCGCCATATTGTTAAGAAGACGTGAAAGTAAGAGCGCGCGCGCCGGTCCCGTGCGGGGGGCTTCCGTCGCCGCGCCCTTCCTCCCGTGCGTTGTTCCCTGAACAGTATGCTTGTCGCTATATCGCTTTGTAAAGCCTTTTAACTGTAACCATTACGCAGTTTCTCAATCGACACTGTTTCTTGTTGTTTATTTATACTACCTTGTTTTCGGAGAAATTGCGTCCACATTACCCACATCTGTTTTAGCAATTTTATATAATGTCTCTATCAGACACTAATTGTTTCTCTGGTATTTCGAAAGGTGACATCCTAACTTGCGATGTTAACTTTAAAAAATGCCCAAGCATAGTTGGTTGTTTATATGTATCTCTTCTTATCTTATTTTATACCGTTTCTCCCCAATAAGTTTGCAAAAAAATATTTAAAATCATCTAAAGTCTTCCATCTAGATTTATACAAATCTAGCTTATGCTCGCGACTTCGTACGCGTGGACTACACAAATTTCAAACGCCTATTTTACCCCCTTAGGCGTTGAATTTTCAAAAATCCTTTCTTAGCGGATGCCTACGTCATAATATCTATCCGCATGCCAAATTTCAGCCCGATCCGTCCAGTAGTTTGAGCTGTGCGTTGATAGATCAGTCAGTCAGTCAGTCAGTCACCTTTTCATTTTATATATTTAGATTAGATAACCTAGTTTTTTGACTCTCCTTGTAGGCGTTCGTAAGCCAATTCTAAGTCTTCTTTGGAACTTTCCGAAGAAAGGAAAAATCCTCATTTCGACGGTGACGTCGTAAAATATTTTTAAAACTTCGACACACTTCTCTAAGAGCATCCAGTCGTCAGGTGTTAGGGTGTTAAGCCTGGGTTGTTGTATGGCCAGTCTAACTAGTGCATCTTTTATTTTAAGTAACCGGTCAAGCATGTCGTATGTTGAATTCCACCTTGTAACGACATTCTGTTTGAGTTTAAGAAGAGGCAGTTCCATCATGTTATTTTTAACTTTCAAGCCCAATTTATAGTATTATTTTCATCTTTATTCCCTGGTTGATAATATACATTGGGAACATTAATATTCTTTCGAATGAGATGCCTAGATACCGGCTTCCAAATTTTAACAATGATAAATAATATACAGATTGCAAATATCCAGATTGAAATGTTGATTAATATTCCGGTCCAAGATGATCCGAACTCTTTAATGACTGTCGATAGAGATTATGAGTGAGAATTAGAATTTTCCTTATAATCTGACAATTTCTTTTTCTTGATCTGAGTCTAGGAAAATGTGTCTGTCATAATCCACAGGATTGGACAGGAGTGCGAACTCTTTCATTTCATCATTGATCACATTGTTTTCTTGATACCTTAACTCATCATTGTGTATGAACATACCATTGTAAAGATCACAAGTTTTTGAATTCTTTTCCACTATAACATTTAAACAATCTAAGATTATTATATTTGGCGATAAATTGTTATCAGTATAATTCATTTTACAGACAGATTTGGATAAGTCGCACCTTATCGAGTTTATATAGATTTTCTTATAGAACATATTATACTTATATATTTCACCATTAAATAACCCAAATCCTACTCCATACCCTGGGACCACTGGTGTTATATATGAGAAGTCCCTCCTATTTAATTGTCCCTTATTTATTATCTTGTCGATGACATCATAGCACCTATCCATTATGTACTGATTGTCAATTGAGAGCTTGATTTCATTTCTATAATAAGATTGATCTTCTAATGCTATCTCTCTATTTTTCTCACAGTTGGGAAGACTATTTATTATCATACTGACACGATTTGTCAGATTGTTGCTTATGTTGAATCCATGCCCTCTTTCTGTGATTATGAACTGATCTCCACAATATTCAAGTCCTTTACAGGCTCTGGTCAGACTTGTCAGAGGTATATAATTACTTTCTACTAATATGTCGGATGGTCCACCGGTTATGTTCCCCAGATATTGTAAAGTTAACTGGTCCGTCTCAATTTGAGGGCATCTCGGCAGCTTGCGGTCAAAGGATATCCACTTCATGTTGTCATATTTAGTATCACAGATGTAATTTGAACATTTTTTATTCAATAATAGATTGTCTTTATATGTCAATGAGTAATGGTCAAATTCCACATCATGTTGGGTAACCAGAGTATAATCTTTGAAGACTGTATTTGTAGACATCCAACCGCAATCATAGTCTGGTTTGATAGGTTTCCCGATGTAGCCATTCGCATGAAGTTTAATTTGATCTATACATTCATGATTGGTAATTGAAATTATTGAGATCGAAAACTCTCTCGATTGAGTTCCGAAGAAATTTTCACTACATGTCGAGGACCATCTTTCTTTAGAACACAGATAGCCTTTTTGAATCTTCTCACCAGGGATCGGAACAAATGTATTGAACTCCATTTAAGTAAGTTACGACTTTTAATATTCAGTCCGTAATCTTCACAGTTGATGTCATGTTCTGATATAGACATGGAATTGTTATTTATTAGGAATGGGAACAGTATCGATTGAGCATATATATTCGTTTTAATTGTAATAAAGAGCAAAGTAAGGAATTTTAAAAGCTTCATTTTAGAGCTGTTGATTATAATCTGAATTTACATAGCTTGCAGCTGAAGAACTGTGTTTAAAATACTGCACTATCGCTTTTATTTTATCTAACTGATCTTTTATCGTGTCCAAACTGTGTTGGACCACAAGATTTACGGTATAGGCGAAAGTTAACGTTTCGAAGGCTGACAACTTAGATACGCGTGCGTGTCAGTTGCAAGTTTTAAAACTGACTGATGTTGTGTATCAAGATTTTACGTTCATCAGTATGCGATCTTCACTTATTCTTGAGGGGTCAAAGTTATATTCAATTTCGATAGGCCTCCTGTTGATGAAAATGGTTTAATTTTCGTAAGTAGATAGTTCCCACAATATTTTCCCACGATTTCACCAAAAATATGCGACAAAGATCCGACGTTCATCAATATGCGACACTTATTCTTGAGGGGTCAAAGTTATACTCGATCTCGATTGGCCTCCCGTTGATGAAAATGGTTTCGTTTTCATAAGTAGATAGTTCCCACAATTTTTTCCCACGATTTCACCAAAAATATGCGACCAAGATTTTACGTTCATCAGTATGCGATCTTTACTTATTCTTGAGGGGTCAAAGTTATACTCGATCTCGATTGGCCTCCCGTTGATGAAAATGGTTTCGTTTTCATAAGTAGATAGTTCCCACAATTTTTTCCCACGATTTCACTAAAAATATGCGACAAAGATTTTACGTTCATCAGTATGCGATCTTTACTTATTCTTGAGGGGTCAAAGTTATACTCGATCTCGATTGGCCTCCCGTTGATGAAAATGGTTTCGTTTTCGTAAGTAGATAGTTCCCACAATATTTTCCCACGATTTCACCAAAAATATGCGACCAAGATTTCAAGAAAGAAATGTGTAACCTAACCTAACCTAACTCATTATTATTTAAATTTAACATAATTCAACCTAATCTATTTGCAATGAAAGAAAAAATAAGATATAATGCATTTATTTCATGATTACGTGTTCGATCGTTCGTTTAGAATGAACAGAGCGACTATTACAATTCAAAATTATACGCTTTCCACAGTTTCTCCCAGCAGAATGGCGATATCGTCGTATATTCTTCCAGTTGACGTTTGAAAGTTATCGTGTGTGTTCTTTCGTTGATCGCCTCTCTCGCGCTCGGTACTTTGCAATACATTTCGATCGGATAATTGCTACACGTGTACAGAATACATTTTTTAATGTCGCAGCGATCCTTGTACTTCACGTCCGTCGACATCGGCATACCCGAAGCCAACAGTTTCCACTGTTCGAATTGATTTTCCGTCAGTTTGCACTCGTCCATGAAGCACACGTTGCTGTGTAACAGCACCTCGATTGCGGGAAACTTGCATCAATCATTATTACAATCTCAATTGTTCTGATTGGCTAAATTTGTGTGATTCTTGTTGCAACAATGCATTGTAGCCAATAGTGAGCGAGCGTCAACCAATCAGAGGTGATTGCGATCGTGACATTGTAGCTCCCATTCTCCCGAAATCGAGGTGCTGGTTGCTATAGTTGAAACTCGAATTCGGTGTCAATACAGTCAATCTGCAAAAGTTGAATTGATATTCCACCAGCGATGACATGATCATCGGCTTTCCCATCGACGGTACACCGAAAAAGAATAAGTTATTCTTCTTACCCGTCTTTCCCTGCAAGTGCATTATGGTAATTATTGCAAAATGTTCAATGTTAATATCGTTATTTTTCAAAATGTTAATTAATGTCCTGTAAGAGTTATCCTGAAATTCATCCGTCATCATTTCGAGATGTGTCTTTTGGAATTTCGCCTTTGCGCGTTCGAACCGCTGTTTTATCGGTTCCGAAAATACCAGTATTCTTGCGATGTGTATGTAGTTCTTGATCCTTTCTTGGTATTGTTTGCTGCATATAAATTCAATCCCTTCCGGCGATCTTGCAAGCATCTCCATAGCTTCAGATTCTGTGAAAGCACTGTTTTCGCATAAAAGTAGAATGATATCGACATTTCTGTCATAAGCAACGCCGTTTTTTCTATAGTTATTGGACTTAGAATCGTTTTCCCGTCCGTGTAAAACTTGCCCCTCTTGGCGTGATACTTGATTTCCGTCCCATAATCGTTTTCGTAAGTTACGCTCATCGGTTTCACCAACTGCATCCACCAATCCTGAGTTCCCTTGCGGTATTGTTGAGCCTTCATTTCGAAATATTGTATTTCCCCCCTCGGCACATTCAGTCTCGTAGTTTTGCGCCGTCCATTTATCGATGCCGTCCATTCCACACGAATGACCTGCGCACTTACAAGCTTCAATATGTTCCGGGCCGAGAATATCCTGTAGTACTTGACGACCATTGCCGGAATAAAGATACTCGCGTATACAAGACAGGCAGTTAATGCTAGTTGTCTTGTAGCCTTCTTCTCGAATAGTTCGTCCCAGTCTAGAGTTAAAGCCCCACTGTCGATTTGGACTGACGTATACGATGTGCCAATGCCGTCTTGGACGTCCTTGATGGTGAGCGATGAGTTTGTAAGGTCCGTTATAAATTGGCTGCATTTCGTCTCCAGATGTGTTGGTGTATGTACCGACTGGACATATTGTTCCCTCCACGTCGGTAGCGCCTTTTCCAGGCCTTTTTGTGCTGCCTCCTCCGTCAGAGTATCTTCTGACTCGTCCGTTTCCCCATACGACTCGGTATCCGCCATTTCTTTCAGCGACCCCAGTCCCCTCTGTTCCAGCACATAATTCAAAGCCTTCTCTTCCCTCACCCTCTTCCAATCGATTATGCCCGTCACATCTTCTCCTTCTTCCGTTGGAGGAGGAGCTGGAGGACTCGTCTTCTGATGATTGGATGTCAACTCTCTCGGTCGTCTCAGTTGGCTGCACGCCGTCTCGTCGTCTGAGTCCACATTTGTCATAACACGTTTCATTTTTAAAATGTACAAGAGGATAAGGTTGCTTACTTACCAAGTCTTCTTCGATGTTCGCAGTCGTTATGACGTGGTAGTAGTATATCGGTTTCTCGTTCATGACTGATAATAATATGGCGCTCCGTCGGCCTTATATACTGCGTACCCACGCGTAATCACCACTAATTTAATCAGGCATTAATTTAATTGAATCAGGTTGCTTCACTCTGCCTAGGCCCAGGATGTCACCATTTTGTCACCGTTCGGTCACCACCCTGTCACAATCCACACAGAATGGCGGCATGGCGACCCGAGGCGCGACGCTGTGGCGACCAAACGGCGTCCAGCAGTGTCTAGGCAAATTGAAGCAACCTAAAGACTGGGTCCCACGGCCCGGGTTGTCACAGGCCAGATCGCACCAGGCCAGACCGACAGGCATGGGAACGATCGCACCCGATGAAGCCTGTTGTCGCCCGTCCATGCCCGTCCGATCCGTCGGGAGTCGGTGTTCAACGGCGCGTCGCGACGGTGCCTGCCGCGGCCTGTGCGGGCGCGTCCGCGTCGGTTCTAACTCATTTATTTCACCAAAATCACTCAGCATATCAGTTGCATTATATCTGTAAGTAATAAAGATAAATATGTTTCTGTTGCTGAAGAATACAAATTGAGATCGGGTTTAGTTAGTTAAAATTACCTTGATCGGCTCTTGTTGAATGACGACACCCACCAGCGTCGTTTCTTCTGCTTTCTATTTTTTTGATTTATCAAATGTTGACCACTGAATAAAACCACAGCAGCTGCACACGCAGTCATGCGCTCCGTATCATGTTGAACTGGCAGCAACGACAGGCCGACACAGGCCTTGGGAACGGAATTTTGAAATTATTTAGAAATAACACTTGATGCTTTTGTTATTGTAAAAAAGATTCCGACGAATTGAGAACCTCCTCCTTTTTTTGAAGTCGGTTAGTAATGTTTAGGCTCGCAGGAGGTGGATGGAAGAAAACTAGTCGGCGATAATATCCGTATAATAATTATATTCAAAGTTACATTTAAATGAAAAGACTAAAAACTAGTGCTTATCTCTAAGGATGAGAATATTCTAACTTAATATTACGATTCCCACATCGCGCGGGTTCTGGTATTACGCCGCGTCAGCTATACGGGTCGTATTCGTACGTGGGAATGGGAATGCATGTTGCGCTGGCTCACTATGTATCAGCCGCTGGCTTCGCCTGCGTAACAGGTTAATAAATATTTGCAATTTTGTTAAAATGTACTTGTAGGAGTGTTGATATTTATTCTAAGAATTTCACACGCTCCCATGTTACATGCTTACAATTAACGCAGTAGTAGCTATAATCTATATTTATTATACTATACTGGTATATAAATTATATTGATAGGAGTGTTGACGTTTGTAACGTAACGGGCTAGGTCGGGCGGGTCCCTGGCCCCACTACGTACATAGAGGAGAATGGATCGAACCTCCGTCCAGTCAGGTGCGTGCAATATCTAGCCACAAGCCTTGAGTTCGAGGCAGGGTTCTGAAGGAACCCTCCCCGACGCGCGACGGCACACACTAAAGGCCGTTAAACGCGGAGGGATACGCGAGAGGGGAGCGGGGGTTCACGGTAGGGTTGGTACAGCCAGCACCTCCTGTTGCGTTCGCTGGATCTACCACCAGCCCGCGCAAACGTTATCCACGTTCCGATGTGTGTGTGGCGGGTGGCGTCCCCAGGCGGACTGCTGGCTGGGCTTTTTGTTGTTTCGGGTTGTTTATGCTGTCGGTTGGCTGCACTCAATTCTTGCGCTACCCACCTTTCAAGCTTTTTCACCTTCCCAATTTGCTTCAAGTGGATTAAAACAGTTTTATCACTAACACCACAGCCTGCAGCTAGCTCGGACGTGGTTTGGATGGATCCGCTTCCACAATAGCCTTCAATTCTTCATTATCAACTTTGGTCTCCGGCTGTCCACGGGGTTTGTTCTGCAGGTCGAAATTTCCAGAACGAAAACGTTGGAACCAAAAACGCACTGTGTTTTCTTTTGCGACACCGCCGCCATACACATCATTGATCCTTCAAGCTTTTAATAAATTAACTAAAAGTTTTTTTTCTTTAAGTTTAAAAATAGCTTCATCCTGCTTCTTCTTCTCATTTAAAAGGTTAATTCGCAACTCAAATATCTCCTTTTTATATCTCCTACAGTTCTTAAACAATTCTAATTTGACTGTAGTTACTTTACACTTCATGGATTTGCTTCCACTGGGCACAGTATGTAAAAGCCTGCGTTTCTTAGGTACTTTCAAATTTCTTGACACCGGAGTGCGAAGGAGGCAGGCTGATGATTTTGTGTTGAACACCTAAACCAAAAATATTGATTTTGATCATAATACAATACTTATTACTCCAACTCCAACTTACACTACCAACTCTCGCCAGTGCTTCCGGTCCTGTGGCCACCCTTCTCCAGAATGGACCAGCTGTTAGTTTCAGCTCGTCCTCCCACGTCTTTGCTGCCGACCTTTGGTTCTTTTCCCATCTCGTGGGTACCACTGGGTCACTAGGGTACTCCACTTTTTGTGGGTATCTCGGAGCATATGACCTGTCCACCTCCACTTCAGCTAATCCATCCTGGTTAGTATCTGTGACCCTGGTTCTTTCTCTAATGTCCTCGTTTCTGATTGTGTCTTTTCTCTTCACTCCCACCATACATCATTGGGTATGATGTTGTTAATTTGATCTGAATTATTTACAAACATCGCCAGATCCTTCTTTCCACGCACGTGCAAACTGTGGAACCAACCCCCATCGGCGGTGTTCCCACTAGATTATAACATTATTAGGGTTATCTCGTTTGTCGCGAGTCATAGAGTCGTAGAGTCATACTAGGGTTATTCAAGGGGCGGACCAACAAATTCCTAAAAGGCCGGCAACGCATCGGCGGCTCCTCTGGTGCTGCAAATGTTCATGGGCGGCGGTAATCACTTAACATCAGGTGACCCGCCTGCTCGTTTGCTCGCTATATCTATTTAAAAAAAAAAACTTTTAATAGATTTTTGAAACTTGAGATTTGATGCATTATGTATCTGGCACTTCATCCATCGCTTCAAGAGTTACATTAGTTGTGGATATTCACCTTTCAAAGTAATGCAGCAGCGGTTAGCGGATGTAAGTTCTTGCGATTGAAATGCTTGCTGTCTTAAAAGCTATTCATGGAGCCACCGGCTAATATTTCTCCTTGTACCAGTTGATTGGGTTGCGAGTCCACAATAAAAAATGCTGATATCTTGAAGTTTGAATTAGATTTTAATTGGTTGAAGTTAAGTTTTTACATAATGATATTAATTTATACAATTTCTAACAAAGGCAGCCATGATCAAAGACAAAAGGAGAAGAGAAAAAGTTGTACCATTGATAAGAGATACTAGGTTTTTTTTAAATTGTTGTATAACTCTGGGTTTTTGTACATTAAGTATTCCGTAAACACCAGTACTTCCACTCCAGTCTATATATTTTTCGATCGCTTTAAAAAATGCCATCTCTGTGTGGAACGCTCCTAGATTAACAAAAATATTATTGTATTGTGGTTTTTCTTGTCCTTGAATTATTTCTTTAGCAATAGCAAAAATGGCAATGCTAATTCATAATGCTAATGCTAAAGCAGAAAGCTTTCTGGCTGCTGACATTTTTCAGCGATTTCTTTAGCCATGTTTAATGTTTCATTGACTATTGCGGACGTTGGTGAAGGATAAATTAAATTAAATTATTTATTCAACTAAGAAAATGTTGCACAGTACAAAAACTCCTTAAATCTAGTGCACAGAAAAAGTAGACACAATAATTGTTGAAACCTGAACGGAGTGCTTCGGCATCCGTACTAGGAAAACCTGTGTTACGGGCACCGCAGCCTTCCCTCGGATCCATCGATGACTTAAACCGGACAAATTTAAATTTCGGCTAAATGAATAACAATATTAAGTAGGTGTGTGTGAGTGTAATTCATGTGTGAGCAGAAAAAAAGAAACAAAAAACAACTTACTATGATTTCACTTCAGCAATTAAATCCTCAATTTCATGGTAGCTATAAAGTCTCTTTGCCAAGCGTTTACTGTTTTTTAAGTTGGGTTTGTTAAGCTTAAGAGGATGGGTTATTAATTGGGTTTCATGTGCCTGCTTATTGTAACCCTTTGCTAAGGTGAAGGGGGCACGGGGACGAGGAGGACGAATAATTTTTTCTCGGTACGATTTTTTAGGGTTGGTTGGTTGGGAGGAGTAAACAGGACTGGATGAGAATGTAGGAGTAGAGAGAGACTCCCTAGCCATCTCAGCATATATTTTTTATATTTTATGAATCTTTCCATAACGGATCGTTAGTCAAAGCTGTTTCTGATACTGTAATGTGTTGTGGTGTTGGTAACTTTGCACGATCATATTTATTGTTAGGTCTTGGAAAGGCCTTCTTCTTTCTCTTAAGAGTTACTATGGTTATATGGTCTACGGACTGGGAGGAAACGCGCAGATGCCTCTAGATATGAAATATTGTCTTGGGACATAACAAGCTTAATGTTTTCCTGGCGAGAAAACTCTGGACAGTCCTTGTCTGACGCAAAATGGCTACCCTAGCAATGCATGCAGGTAGGTCGCTTTTTCTTTCAAAACATCGCAGAGTTCGCCTGTGTGGTGCTAAGCACACCTGTAGCACCTGGGTTTAGACCAACACTGCGATTTGATGTGCCCGAAACGGCATACAGTTCAGGCACTGGATGGTCGGGAATTTATAGGTTTCAACGGGGAGGGATGTATAAAATGAAAAAATTGTGGAGGGAAGCATCTGGCCTCTAAAAGTCACAACTGGGTGGGCACCCACTCGACACTGCCTTCAACGATGTTCTTTCGGTTCAGGCGGCGGGCGCTTTCAAAACCTCGACACATCTAATCGGTTGTTCCAATGATTCGACAAAGTCCCCCATAGACCAGTCTATAGGACACCTCGCTCACCTCGCTTTAGCTAGACCCATCCGAGTAATGTTAAAAGTCGGTATTACTGCTTTATATTTTGTCAGAGTCAAAATATGGCTGGCTAAAAAGTCATTAGCTGTTTGCGCGTTTGAAAATTCGTCACAGACCCTATTGCGGCCAACACTTTTAACACCGTCCTTAATAATGTGCGTGAATTTATTTAGTAAGTAATATTAATTTATTTGTTAATAGTAAGTCCAAGGGACAATGTAAACCGAGTTACCTATGTCTTGCTGAATCTAAAGTATTCCTCTGGTTTCAAAAATGTATAGAAATAGAAGTAATAAATAATTAAGTAAACAGACATATTTATTTTAATTAATGACTGCAATCGCTCAAATAAATCAAATATCGACGATATAATTTTGACGACCTCCCTGGCGCAGTGGTTTTAATCGTGGGAGGTCCCGGGTTCGATTCCTGGCAGGGGTTTGGAATTTTATAATTTCTAAAATTTCTGGTCTGGTCTGGTGGGAGGCTTCGGCCGTGGCTAGTTACCACCCTACCGGCAAAGCCGTGCCTCCAAGCGATTTAGCGTTCCGGTACGATGCCGTGTAGAAACCAAAGGGGTATGGGTTTAATAAAAACTGCCATACCCCTTCCAGGTTAGCCCGCTATCATTTTAGACTGCATCATCACTTACCACCAGGTGAGATTGCAGTCAAGGGCTAACTTGTATCTGAATTAAAAAAAAAAAAAACATAACTATAACTTACTTGATGAGATTTATTTTTCTCAGGAAATTAATTGCCGAGTTTTGTTTGTTCTCCAGTTTCTCTAATAATTTTTTGTAATTTGTATCAGAAATTATATCTCGGTTTCTACGGGTTTTTTACAGTACATGGAAAAAACTTATTTTTGAAGTTTATGTTAAAATAAAATGAAAGTTGCGAGGAAAGGTGCCATTCAATCTATGATGCCAACCTTGAAGGGCGTTAGTTTGTGGGTTGCTTCATCATTTTATTTTATTTTATTTTATATCTTATTAGAACGGCAGTGCCACTTACACTAACTAGATGATTAATAATAAATTTAAATACAAATAAAGGTACAAGAAAAAAGACATAAAATACAAAACGATAAAAGATCAAAGGATTTTGAATATGTCAACATCATCATCATCAACCAATAGACGTCCACAGCTGGACATAGGTCTCTTGTAGGGACTTCCACTCGCCACGGTCTTGCGCCGCCGACTTAAATAACCTACTTTATTTAAAACTTAACAAAAACGTTGTGGCCCTTATGAACTCGCCCAGTGAGCAGCTGAACAGGTCGATGTGTTCAGCGACCGAGTTGAGCGTGCAAGTCGCACGCGTGAGCGGCGCCCGCTGCAGCAGGCAAGTAGTAGTGCGGCAAGTGCGAGAGCGCGGTTGTGCCAGCAGTGGAGGCCTGCGTCTGCGTGACCCACTGTCGTTCGGCACGCAAAAGCGTAACTCCTGAAGAACAGCAGGGTTATGCACCTTCCCTCTTAGCACCTTAAATATGTATGCCGCCAGGAATACTTCTCTTCTTAATTCCAGTCTGCTGTATCCCACCATGCCCATGACAAACAGAGTGGGATACAGCAACGGCTATCCCGGATACACTCCGTATTTAGGTACATAAACCTTAAAAATTTATTTTGAATGCGTTCCAGCATCACTTTGTACTTAGCTTCACCCGGTGACCATATGGATGCGTTGCATTCCAGATGGCTCTTCACCAGGGCTTCATACAAAGCACGCAACGCCTTGATGTTAGTGAACGCATTCGCTTGTCTTAGGACAAACCCAAATTCCGATACGCTCTCTTACATGTATCGGCTACATGTTTCCGGAAATTTAGGTCGGCGCTGAAGTGAATCCCTAGGTCCCTAACCTCCGTGACCCGCCGCAGCGTCTGCCCCTCCAGCTGGTACCGATGGTGGCGCGGGGCGCGCGCGCGGCTGAACGTCATAACCGAACACTTGGAGACATTAAAATGAAGCTTGTTCTTCTGGCTCCACTTGCTAACTGCATCTATGTCTCTCTGTAGTCTATCGTGATCCGAGATCCCTCCTACTTCCATGACTAATTTCAGGTCGTCAGCAAACAACAGGCACGTCGACTCGGTTGCCACCTCCGGTAAGTCGTTTACCATTAGTATAAATTGGAGGGGCCCTACGTTGCTACCTTGACTGACGCCTGATCTCGTATAGTAGGGCTCCGACTGGTGTACACCACAGTCGACGTACTGACGTCTGTCCCGCAGGTAGCTGGCGAAGAAAGCGAGCGTTTTGGGCGTGCAGCCCACGCGGGCGAGCTTCGCGAGTAGGACGTCGTTGTCGAACGCCTTCCTAAAATCAAAATAGGCAACGTCTACCTGCACTCCGGCATCCACCGCTGGTACCAATCGCGTCATAAGATGCAGCAAGTTGCCAGTCGTTCCCCGCCCGGGCGGAATCCGTGCTGCGCGTCCGACAACTGATCACTCACCTGTTCGTATAGAGTCTATAACTAACAGTCTATACTATAGACTGTTGTGTACCGCCGAGTGAAGGAAGACACAGCCGGAGGGCCCAAAAAAAACTATTACTTTATAATTACTTTATTAAAATAAAATTAAAACTAATTTACAATACTAAATTTTGGATTTAATGCTACGCGATGTAACAAAAGAATCAGAATGAATTTTGGACGTTTACAATAATTAAGGAAAACTCCAATTTGGGTCGCAATAGCTGACGCTGCCACTCGTGTCTCTAGCAATATCGTAGAGTCGGCGCTCCACTTAGGGCTATGCGATATAGAGTCAGCGCTTCACCTAGAGCTATGCGATATAACTGCCGTAAATAAAAAATAAAAAATGTTTGTGTAAGATTGTTTAAAAGCTAGTTATATAGGGGGCGACTGCAGGGGTTGCGAAAGGAAAGAGCATTTCCTTAACCTAATTTTATTACTAAAAATTTACATATTATATTATATTAACTATTATATAAAATTATCCTTATTTGCTCTAGAGGCTTCTATAGCTAAATGTGATGTGTCGGTCCCCAGTCCTATCGCACGGTGCTAGCGATTTCTGCCGCGTCAGCAGGTGTTGGTTTTCGCGGCGACCGTGGGAACGCATTAAGCAGGCACGTCTAGCGTTGCAGCCTGACTCTGCCTGCGTAACAAGCTTGTAATAACTATTGTGTTTTATTTAAATACTAGCTTTTAACTGCGGCTCCGCCCGCGTGGATGCCGGCTATCGCAACAAGTATGAACACATTTCGCTATTTAAAGCCTACTGTCAAACCTTCTACACGGGGGGCCTGTGGACTAACTACACTCAAAAGGCACTCGACACGCTGAGGGTGCAATACAATAATGGTTTCAGGATACTGTTGGGCTTGCCGCGGTTTTGTTCGGCGTCAGGCATGTTTGCAGAAGCACGAACGGATGATTTCTATGCCATAATAAGGAAAAGGACGTCATCCATCCTGGCAAAGCTGCGTTCGAGCTCCAACAGTATCCTGAATATGATGGCGGGAAAGCTGGATACGCCAATTCTCCAGCATTTCATTCAAGTTCTCGTCCGGTAAATACGCAGAGTGTTGACCGGACGAGGGCTTGAAAGTGATCCCAAGATCTTATTGTTTGCGCCCTATTATGATAGCTGCTGTAAAAATAAAATAATAATAAAATGATTATACTAACATAGTTTTTAAGCATTATACTAACAAAATATACTAACATAGTTTTTAAGCATTATCTGTACCTACTAACAAAATATGGGTCTCTGTTGCCTTATTAAATAAATAATTTAATTTAATTGAATGATTCACTTATAAGTTTACATGGATCAATTTGGTTGCTTCAACCAAATTGAAAGACAAAAGTGAACCGTGTAATTTCGTCTTTTATGCAAAAAACGGGGGTCCAAATTTTGAAGTGAGTTAACCGTTCATGTGGGGTGTCGTATGTAAGGGCTTCACTGGCACAAGCTTAAACAGATTTTTAATAATAATTTTTATGATGTAGGTATAGTTTCCGATTTATGATTGTGGCGGACGCGCAGACTTCGGGTTTTTCCGCTGCGGTTCGGCTGGTGGTCGGGTTAGGGCGAGACGCCAGTGAGCTCTACACTCTGACGCGAAGAGGCCGCGCGCAAGGGGCTACGAAGCCCCGGTCGATCAAATAGTTATAAGTTTTAAAGTTATTTAGCATTTATCTAGTTTATTGTGAATATATTTTATATACATATACATAGGGTGTTTAATTACGAACATATCCCCTACAGTGGTGACTTTCCGACGTGTTTACAATAGTTCTTTGTGCTATATACCTACTTACATTCGTGCAACTATGGCGGAGAAGTCGGACGATAAAGTGCCCGTAATCGAAACCGTGCGGGTCAAAGTTCCACCATTTTGGCCAGACGAGCCTGCCCTATGGTTCGCCCAGTTGGAAGGACAATTTGCGCTGGCGAACATTAGTGTAGACGCAACGAAATACAATTACGTCATATCGAACCTTGAATATAAATATGTCACTGAAATAAAAGACATCGTGAAAAATCCGCCGGACACTAACAAGTATGACAAAGTAAAAGCGGAGTTGATAGCGCGCCTGTCATCTTCACAAGAACAGCGGGTGCGACAGCTACTTACCCACGAAGACATCGGGGACCGCAAGCCGTCGCAATTTCTGCGACACCTCCAGGGGCTTGCGGGGCCGAACGTGCCGGATGACTTCGTCCGTTCGTTGTGGGCCGGCCGTCTACCTACGCATATTCAGGTCATCATTGCGTCTCAGCCTAGGAGTAGCCTCGACGAGCTGGCTACGTTGGCCGACACCGTTAACGAAGTCATTGGTACATCGCAAGTACATCAGCTGGCCGCGCCCGCGCCCGCGCCGCCCGCGGCGGCGAGCGCCGAGTTCAACGACCTCAAGCGAACGATCGCCGACTTGACGCGGCAAGTTGCCGCTCTATCTGCGTCATCGCGATCCCGTTCCCGCTCAAAGTCGAAGGGTAACACGGGATGGCGTCGACGCTCCCGGAGCCAGTCTCACGAGGATTTGACCAACGACGCGTTCTGCTGGTACCACCGCAAGTTTCGCGAGAACGCGACTAGGTGCCGGGCGCCTTGCTCCTACACGGCGGAAAACAACAAAGGCAGTCATTGATGGCGGCGGATGGCTGTCCAAATGTTGCACCTAGCCGCGTTTTCGTGACTGATAAAGTTAATAATATTAAGTTTTTAATAGACACTGGGGCGGACTTGTGTGTATTTCCGGTGAAAAATGTAAGTGGTAGTAAGAATAAGGTATTGGTCAAAACAACCGACTATAAACTTTTTGCGGCAAATGGTTCCGAAATTAATACCTACGGATTCATAGTTTTAAATTTGAACTTTGGATTGCGTCGTGAATTTCGCTGGCGTTTCGTTATAGCCGATGTCACCAGACCGATTATAGGTATAGATTTTTTGTCGTACTATAACTTGCTCGTAGATGTAAGGAACCGTCGGTTAGTCGATAACACGACTTCGCTTATTGTTAGTGCTATACCTGTTAATTCTTCTTCCGGGTGCTGTCAAATTAAAACTGTTACAGGTACTTCTCGATATCATGAGTTACTTAGGCAGTTCCCTGAGGTCACGCGACCCTCTGGTGAGCCTGCGGTGCAAGAGGTCAAGCATAAAACCCTTCATTACATCCGTACTACGCCCGGACCACCTGTGTACAGTCGACCACGCAGATTAGCACCGGACCGACTCCGCCGAGCTAAGCGCGAGTTTGAAGAGATGGTGAGAGCAGGTATCGCACGTAGGTCAGATAGTCCGTGGGCGTCGCCACTTCAACTTGTACCTAAAAAAGATGGGACCGAACGACCTTGCGGAGATTATAGAGGTGTCAATGCGCGAACAATACCTGATCGTTACCCAGTACGACACATCGCAGATTTTTCACATAATCTGCATGGATGTACTGTATTCAGCAAAATTGACTTGGTGCGAGCTTATCATTTGATTCCAGTTAACCCTTCAGACATACCTAAGACCGCTATAACCACTCCATTTGGTTTATTCGAATTTCCGAGGATGAGTTTTGGATTGCGAAATGGAGCACAGTCGTTCCAACGATTCATGGACGAGATTTTGAGAGACTTGGATTTTGCTTTTCCGTATATCGACGATATTTTGATCGCGTCAAGTGGACATGAAGAGCATGTTCATCATGTCAAGCTCGTTCTGGAACGTCTTCGAGATCATGGCGCTGTTGTAAATTCTGCTAAGAGCGTTTTTGGTGTACCAGAAGTCGAGTTCCTCGGATATCTGGTTTCGGCAAGCGGCACGAGTCCTACGGCAGAGAAGGTTAGTGGTATTCAGAACTTCACGCAGCCGAAGACCCTAAAGGAATTAAGGAGATTTCTTGGCATGATCAACTTTTATAGAAGATACTTGCCAAACGCTGCAGAGATCCAAGCGCCACTACACCGAGTCCTTTCTGGCCCAGACACTAAACCTAATACTCCCATCACCTGGACGGATGAGCTGGAGCAGGCGTTCAATAAATGCAAAGAGAGCCTTGTGAGTGCTACCCTGCTCGCTCATCCTCATCCGACTGCGGAACTGATGCTAGTGTGTGATGCGTCCGATGTCGCGATCGGCGCCGTTTTACAGCAGAAAGTTGAAGGTAAGTGTCAACCCCTTGCTTTGTTCTCTAAAAAGTTAACTTCGGCCCAACGGAAATATAGCCCTTTTGATCGAGAGCTACTCGCAATTTACGAGGCCGTCAAGCATTTCCGTTTTATGGTTGAGCTGAAGCCGTTTACGATCTGGACGGACCACAAACCTATTGTTGCTGCTTTTCGTAAGGCATCGGAAAAGTGTTCTCCACGTCAGTTTCGACATTTCGATTTCGTGTCACAATTTACGACCGACGTGCGACACATATCCGGACACGACAACGTCGTAGCTGACGCGCTGTCTCGGATCGAAGCTATTTCTGATGACATTAGTTTGGACAAGCTTGCTTCTTCTCAAGAGACAGACACCGAGTTGAGACATCTTTTGCACACTTCTTCGTCTTCGCTGGATTTGCAGAAAATCAGAGTTTCTGATTCTAGCGCATGCAAAGTGTATTGCGATGTTTCGGGTCCGAAACCTCGTCTATATCTAACACCTGAGTTCCGCAAACGAGCTTATGAATTAGTCCACGGCTTAAGCCATCCTGGTGCTGCGCCTACTATACGACTGATGGCAGAAAGGTACATTTGGCCTAGCTTACGTAAAGATTGCAGAGCCTGGACTAAAGCCTGCATTGCATGCCAAAGATCGAAGGTAGCACGACATACACGAGCTCCAGTTCAAGCTTTCTCTCCTCCATCTTCACGTTTTAGCCACGTCCATATAGATCTGATTGGGCCGCTCACTATATCGCATGGCTACCGCTATTGTTTGACTGCGGTGGACCGTTTTTCGCGCTGGCCCGAGGTGGTACCGCTTGAAGATATGACAGCTGAGAGGGTAGCCAGTGCCTTTGTGTGCACATGGGTTGCTCGTTTTGGGTGTCCGCGGCAGATAACAACGGACAGAGGACGGCAATTCGAGTGTCATTTGTTTAAAGAGCTTGCTAAACTGACCGGATCTAACCACCTAACCACTACTGCTTATCATCCCGCTGCAAATGGTTTGGTAGAAAGGTTTCACCGCCAACTTAAAGCTGCCATTATGTGTCATGATAATGAAAACTGGTATGAGGTGCTTCCACTAGTGCTGCTTGGAATACGCAGTGCCTGGAAAGAGAATTTGCATCGACCTCCGCAGAGTTAGTATATGGCGAAAGTTTACGATTACCTGGAGATCTTTTCCTGCCTTCTACGCCTGAAGTCACAGACTACAGCGATTTTCTGTCTCGTCTTCGCAATCATATGCGAAACCTGAAACCGGCACCTGTAGTGCGTCATGGTAGTTCGAAAACCTTCGTTCACAAGGATCTTTCTTCCGCTACTGCTGTATTTTTAAGGCAAGATGCTGTTCGCAGACCGTTACAGCCACCGTATTCTGGCCCGTATAAGGTTGTTGACCGTTCAGAGAAAACTTTCAAGATCGACATCGCGGGAAAAATCGTGACAGTTTCCATAGATCGTTTGAAACCGGCGTACGTCATGCACGATCCCGAACCTGACCCTCTTGCACTCGCGGCTCCAGAACCGCCTGTCTCTGGGCCTGCTTATGTTACCCGCTCTGGTAGGCGCGTTAGATTCCCTGCAAAATTTACGACCTAAAGGTCTCCGGGGGGGCTGATGTGGCGGACGCGCAGACTTCGGGTTTTTCCGCTGCGGTTCGGCTGGTGGTCGGGTTAGGGCGAGACGCCAGTGAGCTCTACACTCTGACGCGAAGAGGCCGCGCGCAAGGGGCTACGAAGCCCCGGTCGATCAAATAGTTATAAGTTTTAAAGTTATTTAGCATTTATCTAGTTTATTGTGAATATATTTTATATACATATACATAGGGTGTTTAATTACGAACATATCCCCTACATGATGAAGACTTATTTTATTTATTTATGTATTTTATTTCCACACAAAAAAAAATACTTACAATGTTAGTTTCTTCGTGCTCGTAAGCGCTTGGCGGCTTGTCTGAGCACTGCACATTCCTCTGTCGTTAATACTTAAAAAACCTTTTCCCTTTTTTATAAACTTATGTATAGGTACCTAGTTTGCACTGTTGTACGGAACCCTCGGTGGGCGAGTCCGACTCGCACTTGTCCGATTTTTTAATTACATTCCTTTTTAAATACATTACTGTTTAGTTTTTATGGCAAATTTCTTCAGGAATTGTACAATATCTTAACTGCATGCAATGAAGGCAAAGGTATTCTACTACGTTATCAAGAGAGAGAAGTGGTCTTGAATTTGCCAGTACTATCTGGAATCCTACTTACATTGTGCATTCTCAACGCATTGAAAGTATACAACGCGCCTTTACTCGACACTTAGCTTTTAACGTCAGTGGCATCTCACACAGACAGCCATATTATCAGCGACTGGCTGAGTTTAACATGACATCTCTTCGAAATAGGCGCGAAATACTTGACTTGTGCTTTCTACATAAAATATTACGAAATAAAGTTAAATGTAGTAACCTTCTCAATCGAATATACTTATCTGTTCCACATAGACACTCCCGTAGTTTTATATCCCCAAAAATCTTCCATATACCTTTCCCCAATCTCGTCTAGGAAATCAAGCCCCAATTATGCGCAAATATATGCAAAATTTAACGAAATATCAAAAAAGATACCTGGCATCGACATATTTCATGACTCAGCTACTGCATTCAAAAAAAAGCTCTTATCATTTTACGGTGGGTTCATCTCCTAAGTAACTTAGTTATTTGTTTAGTTAAGTAGTTAGTTAAGTTCTTTTTATTTGTCTAGATATTTTGCAAATGCTGTGTACACATTTTATAGATACATTTATCAGCCTGTGTTTGTTTATAAGTGTCGTAGTTTGTGTTAAATTAATGTATTGTGTGTTCCTAATAAATAAAATAAAATGAATAAAAAGAGACTGGTTTGCTTGAAAACACTGCTAGGAGGCGGCTGTGCAATATTATAATCAACAATGAATTAAAAAATGACCCTGCAAAAACTATCAAAAGTGCACGCTTATATCAGCTGGCGCTTGATATTCCAAAAATTTTCAAGAAAGAGAGTCCATCTGTTTATTTTATACCATATACGAGTTTTAGCCCAAACGAAAAAATATCTGCAAAGGGAAAATTGCTGGACTGCTACCGCCATAGAAGAGACGTGGTTTTATAAAATCAGGAATTGTAAAAGTCAAAGAGAAATGCTGTTCTACAACTTTGTCATCAAAACACGACTCACCACGCCCTAGCACTTGTGTCCAAGAAGCATTGCACCAATTGCAAGACAGGCCAGAAAGTGACATAAATGAAAAGATATGTAGGCGTGTCAATGTTATAATAGGTTTTACTGTCATAGATTCCGTGAAAAGAAACGTTGCATGAAGGAAGCTTTACTCTGTGAAAAGAAGCCATCTTGGATTAGCCGGCAGAGTTGGATTTTGACAGACACGCGTAGGTTGTCTGATTCAGAATTCACTCTAGCCTTTTTATTAGAATTCAGATTAGCTTCGGTAATTCGAGATAGGTAGCTTTTAGCGTGAATAATAATGATCGTGATATTTAATTCTGTGATTGTGATAATGTAGAATGTTTGTGTTAAATCGTAACCTTAAAGTAATTCTAACCTTTAATGCTATCCGGTGACTTTGTCTGCAAAGCACTATTAATAATGTTCGCGTAGTTGTTAGACGAATATGGAATATTAATTATATTGGTGAATATTAGAGTAATTCGTGAGTTAACGGTTGGCTCAGTGGATAGATTATTATAATGACATCCGTTAAGGTTATTTCTGCAAACGCTAGTAATTTAGAGTGTAATTGGAGATATACCGGCAGTTGAGATAATAATTAGTTTAAAGTGATAGTTTAGTGTGATAGTAATTTGCAGTTAACTTTGATAGTACCCGCTTTAGAAACGTATAACCCGTTTGGTTAAGAATCATTGATGACTCTTGTGTAGGGTAGACACTACCCTACACAAGAGGTAGGGTAATCAGACAATGAGTTTCCCATTAGATCGAATAGCTTGCATTCTGGTGGTTTCGAGGAAACCGGGCACGAGCTGGCGATCCCTTGAGTGGGATTCGCGTAGGTATAGTGTGGCGATTGCATACCTGGATGAATAGTGTTCGAGGCGCCGTAGCGCACGATGCTATGGCATTCGGTATGTAGACGCGCATAGAGTGGATAAGGTAGAGCTATTGTGATATTGCGAGTTAGTAAAGAGGAGTCAATAATATGATCTGGTTTAGATAGTGAGTGTCAATGCAATGATTAATTTAAGAGTGTTCATGAAGTTGAGATTGATGATTGAGCTAGTCGCCACGCGAGTTTCTTGCTGGCTCTTCTCGCGGTAGGCTGTAGCATTCCGAACCAGTGGTAGATTGTCTTTAGATGATCAGATAAAGAAATGGCTAGTGATTTGATTCAGAGGTTGCAATAGCAATTGTGCCCTAATCACATGATGCGATGATGCTATGATGATGATGATGATGATGTTGAGATTAGGTTAGAGTGAGGTGAGGGGTCGCTGTGAGGGGTGGTTGGAGGCGACCTAGGTAGGGTTAGGTTAGGTTTACCTCGTTACCTTGCGTTGATAGTTTCCCTGTGCTATACGTGAGAGTTTCCATGATAATAATTGAGGATAGTCCATGTTATTTGATAACACAAGAATATCGCTAGTTCACATATGCGGCCTGGTTCATTTTAAGAAAGTAAATCCCGACTCATCCAATAGGTTGTTTAAAGTGCTGAGAACTAATTGTAAAGATCATTGATTAAAGTACCTAGTGGTTAATTACTACGTTCTGATACGTTCTGATGTCGGCTGAGGATTAATAATAATAATTATCGGTCATTCTCCTTCCTATTTCTGATGTACGTGTCTAGCGCGCCTACATCAGAAGTGGGATGAGCACATGCCCACATTTTTGAAAGTTATGCCCACAGTTTTGCAAATAATGCCCACATTAGCCTGGTTTATAAAAGATAAAGTTACGAGAAAAGATGATATTAATTTGTTTAAAGAAGAAGAAAAGTTTTCCAATTTTAATACCCACAATTAGGCTTTGTTGTAAAAGTTGCAGAAAAAGATTTCGGGGTTTTACCTGAGAGTTAAAAGATCCTTAATATTTCGGATTGGATTCTCACTGCCTCTGAACGTGAAGAGTAGTAAATGGTGTGTGAAATGATGCTTTGTGTAAACCCCGTGATGCAGTGCATGTTGGTATCTATCTGGTATGGAATACTGGCAAGTGTGGTGTAGTTGATCGCAGGACTGGCCTATGCGAGTCAATGTTCTGAATCAGACTACGGTTTGACTATGACAATGTTGACTGTGGTGTAGTTGATTGAGAGACTGGCCTTTGCGGGTCGATGTTCCGGATCAAACTACAGTTTGACTATGACAATGATTATGACTTTGATGGTGAACTGGGTGGTAAGTGAATAGTCTAAACTCTAACACCCTTATTAATAAAAAAATGCTTACTTCAAGCATTATCCTAAGCTACACTTGGACTAGTTACTTCCAGGACCAACGTAGTATTAACAACGTTATTAATAAATATGGAGCTACCTGGATTTAACAATGCCAGCCTTACTTCGGGATGAAAGCGTGCACGTGTGGCTGCCCCTTTATTAAAAAGTGAAAAGAGAGAGTCAGCGAACGAACTGAATGCTGTGTGTGACAGTGACAGACGATTTCTCTACCTGGACCTATAACTGTCGACAGTATTTTGGGTTCGACTTGACTTCACAGCGAGTTCACAGCTGATAGCTTGCACCGCCATTTTTGTTTTGCAATTTTAACCGGCTTTCCAAAAGGAGAAGGTACTCAATTCGGCGCGTTTTTGTAAACCGATTTCTCCGAGGTTTCTGACCGATTTGCATAGTTTTTTTTAATTAGTAGAGGAAGTTCGCGAGACGTTACCATAAAAATGTTTGGATCCAACTATTTAATCCTGACGCTGCAAGAGTGCTGCACTCCTAAGCCATGGGACTTTGGAAAGTATTGATGGCAATTACTTAATTTATTACCCAGAAAATGTTTCAGTTTCACTTCATATTATCAATGAAATAATCTGAATTGATCTTGTAGATCACTTCGTTTGTGGCAGCGTGTGAACTTACGACATTCCACACTGATGGATGAGACGCTGACGGGATGTGTCCGGTCCGCTTCAGTATGTTGTTAGTTGACGTAATGGACAGATGTGACATTGAGATCATGACTAAATGGATGACCTTTAAATTGTGAAACATCAGGGACTCTCGGTCCATGTGTGTGCTTGTGTGTTGTGGGACTTGGTTGAATGAACACACTGCTTGCAGATGTTATGTTTTAGTAAGTCCCTGTGTCTATCCTGGTAAGGAAGTGTCCTTCCAGATGTTGTGAGTCTATCCTGGTAAGGAAGTGTCCTTCCAGATGTTGTGAGTCTATCCTGGTAAGAGAGTGTCGTCCGGGCCAGACTCGCAAGAGTTGGTTGAGGGGACACACTTCTTCCAGATGTGGAGTCTATCCTGGTAAGGGAGTGTCGTCCGGGCCAGACTCGCAAGAGTTGGTTGAGGGGACACACTTCTTCCAGATGTTGTGGAGTCTATCCTGGTAAGGGAGTGTCGTCCGGGCCAGACTCGCAAGAGTTGGTTGAGGGGACACACTTCTTCCAGATGTTGTGGAGTCTAGCCTGGCTGGAGGGATGCACTCGCTCAGTCCAGATGATGTTCGACCCTGGTTGAGGTGTATCGTTCGGGCCGCACCTGAAGAGGTCGGTTGAAGGGATGCACGCGCTTGCTCCAGATGTGTTGGATGAATGGACAGTGTCGTCCGTGCCAGATTCTTATGGGTTGCTTGAAGAGATGTGCTCGTCTTGTCCAGGTTGCACGCTTTTGTTGTGACATGCGTTGGTGACATGTTATGGTTGCGACATGCTATGGTTGCGAAGTAATTTGGTTGTGACATGCTTTGGTTGTGTTATGCATGCTTTATAATATGTAGTTTTTGTGCTTGTGCTGATCGTCAGGATGGACGAGCGGATGTTCTGACGATTGGAAATTGTTTGTGCTTGATACTTACTAGCTCCCGTGGACGGTCGCATGTCAGAATGGCCGTGTAGGCGTGTCAATGTTATAATAGGTTTTACTGTCATAGATTCCGTGAAAAGAAACGTTGCATGAAGGAAGCTTTACTCTGTGAAAAGAAGCCATCTTGGATTAGCCGGCAGAGTTGGATTTTGACAGACACGCGTAGGTTGTCTGATTCAGAATTCACTCTAGCCTTTTTATTAGAATTCAGATTAGCTTCGGTAATTCGAGATAGGTAGCTTTTAGCGTGAATAATAATGATCGTGATATTTAATTCTGTGATTGTGATAATGTAGAATGTTTGTGTTAAATCGTAACCTTAAAGTAATTCTAACCTTTAATGCTATCCGGTGACTTTGTCTGCAAAGCACTATTAATAATGTTCGCGTAGTTGTTAGACGAATATGGAATATTAATTATATTGGTGAATATTAGAGTAATTCGTGAGTTAACGGTTGGCTCAGTGGATAGATTATTATAATGACATCCGTTAAGGTTATTTCTGCAAACGCTAGTAATTTAGAGTGTAATTGGAGATATACCGGCAGTTGAGATAATAATTAGTTTAAAGTGATAGTTTAGTGTGATAGTAATTTGCAGTTAACTTTGATAGTACCCGCTTTAGAAACGTATAACCCGTTTGGTTAAGAATCATTGATGACTCTTGTGTAGGGTAGACACTACCCTACACAAGAGGTAGGGTAATCAGACAATGAGTTTCCCATTAGATCGAATAGCTTGCATTCTGGTGGTTTCGAGGAAACCGGGCACGAGCTGGCGATCCCTTGAGTGGGATTCGCGTAGGTATAGTGTGGCGATTGCATACCTGGATGAATAGTGTTCGAGGCGCCGTAGCGCACGATGCTATGGCATTCGGTATGTAGACGCGCATAGAGTGGATAAGGTAGAGCTATTGTGATATTGCGAGTTAGTAAAGAGGAGTCAATAATATGATCTGGTTTAGATAGTGAGTGTCAATGCAATGATTAATTTAAGAGTGTTCATGAAGTTGAGATTGATGATTGAGCTAGTCGCCACGCGAGTTTCTTGCTGGCTCTTCTCGCGGTAGGCTGTAGCATTCCGAACCAGTGGTAGATTGTCTTTAGATGATCAGATAAAGAAATGGCTAGTGATTTGATTCAGAGGTTGCAATAGCAATTGTGCCCTAATCACATGATGCGATGATGCTATGATGATGATGATGATGATGTTGAGATTAGGTTAGAGTGAGGTGAGGGGTCGCTGTGAGGGGTGGTTGGAGGCGACCTAGGTAGGGTTAGGTTAGGTTTACCTCGTTACCTTGCGTTGATAGTTTCCCTGTGCTATACGTGAGAGTTTCCATGATAATAATTGAGGATAGTCCATGTTATTTGATAACACAAGAATATCGCTAGTTCACATATGCGGCCTGGTTCATTTTAAGAAAGTAAATCCCGACTCATCCAATAGGTTGTTTAAAGTGCTGAGAACTAATTGTAAAGATCATTGATTAAAGTACCTAGTGGTTAATTACTACGTTCTGATACGTTCTGATGTCGGCTGAGGATTAATAATAATAATTATCGGTCATTCTCCTTCCTATTTCTGATGTACGTGTCTAGCGCGCCTACAGATATTATGGCTGAAAAACTGTTGCGACTCATGGGAAATGGTTGAACAATACTGGACCATTACCACAAAATATCGCGTGAACCTGTTACAGTCGAAAGATTTAACTATTCAGCAATATTACGACGAGTTTAAAGCACTGAACCAGCAAGGGGGCATCTTCTTGGTAAATAAATAAATAAATAAATAAATCATTTATTGTTCCAAAGCGTTGGTACAAGTATAAGAGTATTTTTCCGACATATTATCACGACAAAAGACTTTCTTAAGTAATAGGTTTATAATATTTAAATTTTAAATACGTATCTAGAATTAATTTCTTAGTAGGTCAGTAGGTAGGGGAATTTTTAACAGTTTATACTAGGTATTTAAACTTTAAATAGTACAAAATCATTATCATACTAACTAACTAATTAGTTACAACTTTACTACTTGGCTTAAAATTACCCTCGACCCCCAAACTAGGTTAACCCGTGTCATGGGGGTCAGTCTCTTCCCAGATATGCAATGACAAAAATTATTATTCTTACTTTAGAGTGTGTATGAGCGCGCGCGTGTTTCGGTGTATGGGTTTGTGTATGAGTGTGTGTTTGTGTGTGTATGTATGTGTGAGTGTGAATGAGTGTGTATATTCCTATTATATGTATGTATTACGAATTAGCTTTTCAGTAGCTTCATAAGTTAGGTTACTTAACATGTTCTTCAGTTTATTACTAAGTCCGTGTATATTAGTATGCGTAATTTTAAGTTTATTATTAATGGTTTTGTATAGATATGGTCCCAAATAGCTAAATTGGCGTTGTGCAAATGTACTTCTTGTTTGGGGTATGTGTATTACAGGTCGACGTTGGGAAGTACTGCCTAGTGGCGGAATTCGGTGCATCCGGCGGTATCGGGTAACGCTTCTATCTATATACAGCTGTCGTACCGTAAGTAATTCGGAGATTTTGTATAGCTCCTCAGTAGGGAATCTACGGGGTTTACCGAGCATCACCTTTATGATAGCTCTTTGCGCTCTCTCTACTTCAATAATGTGTGTAGTGGCTGCTCCTCCCCAAGCAGTTATGCAATAAATCAGTAGGGATTAACATAGTGATTTATAAACCTGTTTTGCCAATTTGTCATCAGCAACGTCACGAAGATTTCTAAATACTGGGATTAGCCTTCTGACTCTTTTAGCTAGTGCTGTGATGTGGGGGTGCCAGTTTAGATTTTCGTCGATGACAACTCCCAAATACTTCATAGTTACTTCTTTATCGAGTACTTCACAAGAGCAGTCGTTAGGAGGGACTTCTGATTTATTACAGGGAAAAGTGTGTAACTTAAGTTTGAAATTAGTAGGGGGCTGGGTAACTCGCGAGATACTAAAGCAAATGTACTTAGTTTTTTGGGCATTTATAGTGAGTAGATTATCTTCTAACGTTTTTGTAATCCTGCTAAGTCCTTTTTCAGCTGTTCTGCGGGTCTCATCCCATGTTTCCCCATGAAATATTATGGCAGTGTCATCGGCAAAAGCTATAAGTTGAGCATTGTCTAATTCAAGGTTACAAATTTCATTTACATAAGCTAGGAAAAGTGTCGGTCCCAACGTGCTACCTTGGGGTATACCGTGTGTCACATTTAAGACCTTGCTAGTATGTTCCAAAACTTTAACTTTTTGCGTTCTTCCTAGGAGGTAATTATTGAACCAGTCAAGTGGCGTTCCTCGTATACCAAGTCCTTCCATTTTTTGGAGTAGGAGAGGTATAGATACAGTATCAAACGCCTTTTTGAGGTCAAGAAATACTCCCAGGCATTTGTTTTTTTGATCCATGAGCTTGGTGACAGTACTGGAAAAGGAGATCACAGCATCTTCTGTAGACTTGTTAGCCCTGAATCCATATTGGTTACTTGCTATCAGGTTGTGTCGTTCTAAGTAGCTTATCAGTCTTGTATTAACCACCTTTTCCAATACCTTACTCAAGGCTCTTAGTAGCGAGATGGGCCTGTAGTTTGAAATAGACAGTTTGTCTCCACTCTTATAAATTGGTACGACTATCGCCTGCTTGAATAATGCTGGGAAAGTACCTGTCATCATACTGAGGTTACAAAGATGGTCAATAGGAAAGCAAAGGATATCCCGGAACTTTCTCAATATACTCGTAGACACCCCATCATCGCCAGGTGCACAGCGCATTCTGAGGTTTCCCAGAATACCTCTAATTTCTGTTGGATCTGTGGGGTTCAGCAACATCGAATTCCCTTTATGTGCGTAAGCATTCTAATATGTAAGCATTCTATATAATGCGTAAGCATTCTAATATGTTACTAATGGTTGATTCTCCTCGGAAAATATTCTCTTCTCAGAAACTAGTCATTTTTATTTTAAGTATTTAGCAAAATTAACAATGGCACATGAAATCTTACTCAATTTTAAGACAAGAATTATTATTAAAACATAATTATATCTCAAATTAAGTAAGATCTCATGTGCCGTTGTTATTTTTGTGACTGACATATATATCAACGCACAGCCTAAACCGCTGGTCCTAGAGACATGAAATTTGGAGGGTATGTTCTTTGTAAAGAGTAGGTATCCACTAAGAAAGGATTTTTTGAAATTCCGCCCCTAAGTATGGAAGTTTGTATGAAAGTCCGTCATTTTTGAAGTTACATCGATGAAAATTGGTATTTAAGCTTTCGGTTCAAAATAAAAAAATACGTATTTCACGATTTTTGGAAATTCTACTACCGAGGGGGTTAAATAGAGGATGGAAGTTTGTATGAAAGTCCGTCATTTTTCAAGTTATTTGCACGAAAATTGGTATTTGGGTTTTCGGCAACAAATGAAGAAATATGTATTTCAGAATTTTTTGAAATTCAACCCCCACATCGATTTTCTAAATTCCACCCGAGCGAAGCCGGGGCGGGTCAGCTAGTACTTAAATAAAAACATTGCCACGTATCTGAGAACCGAGGAAATAGATCTCATTCTAATATTCTACTAACTCTCCAACACTTCACAACAGGTTCAAAGTAACGGTTGAACAAGCTTCTATAGTATTGTTTGTAAATATTATTCTGTTGATTTGTCTTACAGCTATTAAAAGACTACAAAAGTATCTACCCGGATTGCGACGAAAAAGTAATTGAAAATTGGCTTACAGTAAGACCAAAAATTATCGATCTAGCCAAAAAACGTACTGATACAATGTTGAAAGATATTATGAAAGACGCCGATAATGGTAAGTATTATCAAATACTTCGTCAATAACATTCTTATCATTATTAAGTGCTGAAGATCCTGTATAACACTTGTTTTTGCTTACAGCTAGCGATGAGGTAATGAACATAGCTGCTTTTATGGCCATTCCCCTTCTAATGACCACTGCGAATGTTAGTAAGACAAAATCTAAAAAATCTAAGGGTCTGCGGCGGCCATCGAAACAGGAGGTGCAAGAAGGGTTTATTACCCATGTAAAAACTGCCGCTGAAATAGAAGAAACCATCACCCGTCGTAAAGTGAAACTAAGTAACTATGATTTGACTTTACAGTCATTCATAATAATTGTTGGACCCATTATCAGAGAAATAAATAAATGCACGATACATTGTGGTAAACACGGTTCGTTATGAGGTAACATCTATTATGAATGCTGTAGATGCATGCTTCAAGATTATATTCATTTTGAACGCTCAATACCCTGCCGAATCCATCAATGTATGGCAATTTATACAGATTGCGCTCTTCAAAAAGAAGACCAAATATGATAAAATTTATACAACACACTTATCACGGATCTTAACATTGCAATAGTTGATGGTAATTTGAAAATGTTGACATGTTTTCTGTGTTTCAAAACTTTCAATAATGACCGAGGATTATTTAAACATTTCATGTTTCATGGGACACATAATTTTTCTACATATCACTGTGTGGAACATGGCTGCAATCGGTCTTTTCACTTGAAGAATACGTATCGTAAGCATATTTTAAGATTTCACGTTTCTGTTGCTGCTTCTTCGTGAGCCAGATCGAGATACTTGCGTTTTTTCTCCGTCTCAGCTTTGACGAGGTTCACAAGCGAGGGTTGTCACATAAGGAATTAATGAAAAATCAAAAAATATTTATTTGTTAGAAATACCAAACTTATTCTAGAACATAAAAATTACAAATCGAAAATATCATCTAAACCACCGCAACGAGGCAGGGTGCCCAGAACGCTGGCAGCGTTACCTCGTTGAATGGCCAGACTAATATGCTGACCGAGGTAACTGCCAGCCCTCCGGTCCCCCGTGGATTCCGCGAGACGGGATGAAAGGTCCTTAAAAAAGGATCTAGCATCCTCGCCCCACGAACCCATGGTCTCCACCCCAAAAGGCACAAATATGAAACTATTTTCTACATTCTCGTATTTGCGCCTCTTGGCCCTTTCTGCCTTAGTAGCCGCCGCTCCGGCCGCCACGGAGGTCGCCTGTACGTGTGACAGTGCCAGTGTATCCACACACGTGGCATCCCACACAAGCGACCTACCTTGCTTCCATGGGACAAGAGTCATACCGTCTGGTCTCTTGCCATCGCTACGTGCCAAACCATTTGGTTCCAATACTGCAGGCACATTAGCCGTGACAAGAGACCTACGTATACGAGACGCGCGCGATCTCTTGCAGAAGTTGATGAATTTATCAACTCCTGCAAAACGTCTGCACAAAGCGCGTCATCCCACCCCCTTTGAGAAAATAAAGATACTGGCTCATTACTAGGACATGCTAAATTGAAAGCATCTCTAGCCTCTGCCAAATACGAAAGCTCTATAGAACCCAAAGATAGATTTATAATATTGCCAAAGAGCTTTAACGTACTATACGCAGAAGATAGAAAAGCTGGTAATGATACACTGCTAATTTTACGAATGCCTAAACCACCGTAGCGAACCGGGAGTGAAGCTTGTGTCCATGTCGCGCCATCAAAAGGACAATTTAGAACTTCGGAAAGTGTGTTTCTGATTGTTAGAAAAACAATGTATATAATATCTGGTATACGCTTGTTATAAATAAATTAAAAAAAAAATGATCAGTCAGTCAGTCACCTTTTCCTTTTATATATTACTAGAGGATGCCCGCGACTTCGTCCGCGTGGATTTAGGATTTTAAAATCACATGGGAACTCTTTGATTTACCACAAAAAAATCATTCAATTCAATGTACTTCATTATATTGTTTGCTCAATAAAGCTGAAACAGATTGTTTAATTTAATTACCTAAATAAAAATAGAAATGAATATATTTTAATTTAATAAAAATAAAAGTTCCTACGGGTCACTTAACAAGTTAGTAAATAATAATAAATGAAAAAAATATTGTAACACCCATTTTATTTCTCGACCTAAAAACTAGATGGCGCTAGTAGGATGTTACTTCGCGCTACTCCATACCGTGGGGCCGGGAATATATCGGCCAGCTTATGTTTAAAGGTACGGACAGACGTGCTCATTACTAGCACGAAAGCATGCTTTTATTGAGCAAGTGCTCATTAGTAGCACGTGTGTCATGTAATGAGCATGCTTATTTATAGCATGCTCATAAATCAACCGACGTTTGATTTTCGAGCATGCTACCTGAGGCGCGGGTAGAAGGGGGCGTGCTCCGAGCGCGTCTGAACAGGTTTGCTTATTAGCATGCTATTATCCATTCGATCTCGATCCGTGGCAGGCGACTGTTATTGCGTCAAAAATAAAAACGAAAATTGATATGTCGCGTTGGGGAGAAGAAAAAACTTTGCTTTTTGTGTCACATTATCGAAGTTACGAATGTCTGTGGAACACACATTCTCCTTTATATAAAAATAATATTGCACGAAATAATGCTTATGAGGCTTTATTAAAGGACATGAATGATTCAAGTTTAACAATGAAAATAATTAAAATTAAAATTAAAAATCTAAGATCTATGTATCATGCCGAAGTGAGAAAAATTAACAGTTCGAAGCGGTCCGGAGCCGGTGCAGCAGACGTTTATAAACCACCCATGTCATGGTTTACGGAAATGAATTCATTTATGGCAGACACGGACGATTATCGTGAAACTATTGAATCCGACTTAGTGGTAAGTATCTATTAAGTTAAATGTTAATCATATGATCTTGCCATGGCAATGCCTCTGTTGTTTCGAAAAGTTGTGCATAAGCGTTTCTTATTGCCACCGCTCGTCGAGAGGCGTGATTACTTCGAGTTGCTGGTAAACTTTCCATGGCTATGCGCAATTGATCTCTCCATGATCCTCGTATAACAACATGTTGTTGTATGTCTTCAAAATCAACACATCGTTGGGTAATATACATATCAGACGTTTTTCGAAGCCAATTGTGTAAAGAACAAGCAGCCAATGTAATCGTGTCAATTTTATCTGGTGTCATATCTATATTGTTAAGAAAAACCCGAAATCTTGTAACTAAAATCCCAAAGGTATTTTCAACTATTCGTCTGGCTCTAGACAAACGATAGTTGAATATTTTTTCTTTATGCGTTGGTGTCGTTCCATATGGCTTCATAATATAAGTTTTTAGTGGAAAAGCAGCATCTCCTACAATGACTGATTCCTCTGGTAGATTGAGAGTATTTCTTTCCAAAGCCGTTCCCAAGCTAGATTGTTGAAAAACTCCTCCATCGGAAGCCCTTCCATTGGTTCCAATATCCACATACGAGAAACAATAATCATGGTCAACTAATGCCAGGAGTATAACGCTGTGAGAACCTTTGTAGTTGTAGTAATCTGAAGAGTCATCAGGAGCAAAAATATTTATATGTTTTCCATCAATCGCTCCCACACATCCTGGGAAATTCCATTTTGTTCGAAATCCATGTTCAATGCGCTTCCATTCTTCATAGCAAGCAATCTGAAATAAAACAACAATATTATCTTAAAACATTTTACACAAGTATGTATAAGTACAGTCGCCTGCAGATAAAACGGACCCCCCCGCCTTACAAATAAACTATAAGTAGTGAGGGTTGAGGGGTCCGTTTTATCTGTAGGCGACTGTACCTAACAAATTAAGTACAAGTACCTTTATAAGAACCTAACTAATATTATTTTTTACAGGAGACAGATACATCAACACAAGCTACTGACTCGATACCGACACCGCCGCCACCGACACCGCCACAGTCGGCGTCGATCTCTGAGGAATCACGCCCATCTGACGATTATTCAGGAAGGCGAAAAAAAGTGAAAAAATAGGCGAAACAGTTGGTGTTGCTGAGGCTCTAAATCGCTTACAAAATATATCTTCCGCGATAAACAACCGAAACGCAGAAGACGAGTTTCATTTTTTTGGAATGAACGTAGCGTCTCAACTGCGGCGACTTCCATTGTACGAAGCATTAGGCGTACAAAATGAAATACAAGCAATTTTGACTTCGGCTAGACGTCGAGATATGTATCCTAATTTATCTGTACTTCCAAATTCGAACACACAAACCTACAATTATTCACCTTCAAACCTTCAACCCATCACTTCAACACTTTCAGCTTCGAACACGCAAACGAACATCCTTCAATCTTCAAACATTCAACCCATCACTTCAACACTCCCAACACACCCAGCTTCGAACACACAAACCTACAATTATTCACCTTCAAACCTTCAACCCATCACTTCAACACTCTCAGCTTCGAACACGCAAACGAACATCCTTCAATCTTCAAACATTCAACCCATCACTTCAACACTCCCAACACACCCAGCTTCGAACACACAAACCTATAATTATTCACCTTCAAACCTTCAACCCATCACTTCAACACTCCCAGCTTCGAAGACGCAAACGAACATTCTTCAATCTTCGAACAGTCATATGCTTTCATATTCAAACATTCAACCCGACACTTGTGCTTCGAACTATTCTACACTTTCACCCTTAAACATACAAAATGACGCAGATACACCCAATGCCCAATCACAACAAGGTCATGCTCAAATAGATTTGTTGAGTGAGGCATGGAAACTTTCGTAAATTATTCGCTGCTATTTTGATTATTATTCGAAATATGATTACATTATAAAATTAAATAAAACCTTTTCAAATATTCATACAACATTGTTTCACTTACCCGAATGTAATCCTTTAATGCCATGGATATTGCAGCACAAACTTCAGGTATAAATTCAGATATTGTTGATCTTCCAACCCTGTGAAGTGCTGATAATGTGTATAAAGAATCTCCGACAGCTAAATATCTCAATGTAATTTCCAGTTTTACTTTAGCTGGAATAGCATCTCGCATACAAGTGTTTCGTTTTTGTATGACACTCTCAATTTTAGAAAGTAGCTCATCAAATTTATGCGGGAGTATGCGCAAATGATTTTTATAACTGTCGAGATCTTCGCTTCGCATCTCTGCCAACAATCGATTACTTGCTCCCAGTAATTGTCTTCTGTTTATCCAATTACGAACCCAAACTCTCCTTTTTTTTGTTTTTTTCTTTTTCACCAAAATGTTCTTACACAATTCCGTTGCGAGCAATATGATTATTTTATTGAGTTCTGTATGGATAGCACTGTCACTATAATATCTTTGTACATCCATTTTGTCCAAGAGCCTGGTGCCAAATAGCAGCTCGTCTGTCCGGTACGTTTGCTTTGAGCATGCTTATTTATGAGTATGCTTCCAGCAAGCATGCTTATTTGCTGGCAAATGTGAACAGTTGCATGAGCATGCTAACTTTAAGCAAGCATAAAAGCATGCTTTTTTTGAGCACGTCTGTCAGTACTTTAACAAATCATCCTTCGCCCAGTACTCATACGAGCAACGAACTCTGCATCCACACCTGCTGGGACAGAGTTTAACGCCAGTATCAGTAGTACCTATAAAATTCTGCATCCACATCTGCTGGGACAGAATTTTACGCTAGGTTTAAGTTTATCAACTGTCACAAACTGTAATAGTGGAAATATATACGTTTTTTCGTCAAGCTCCTCCTCTTTTCTTCAACGCCTGAGACACCCTCTCTACAATATATAATAAATGATAAGAAATAAATGACAAAGCGAGCAGACAATCCTCACATTTTATAAATTTTCGTAATTTTCTTACAATGAATCCAGCAATGTAAGTTATTATTTCTTTCGAAAATACAGTCAGTCTGGATGGGTCAGCCAAATAATCATGGTCATTATCAATGACAGATTCGGATACAAAAGACTGCTGCAGTTTATCCTTTGCAGAAGATTTAATACATTTTATTTTATTTTCATGACGGATGTCACTAAAAGTCATTATGTCTTCCAAGGGAATACAATATCCAGATGTTAAATGTTTTATTTCACCATGTACTATAAGGCGTTTATAATTTTATATGCACTTTGGAACTGAAGCGCTGTAGGATTATTATTCAATCCGCCTTTAGACCGTACTGCACTAAAAAACACTCTAAGTGATCTTGGCTCAATTTATATGTGGGTATAAATGTTAATGTTCACGGTTCAGTCACAGTGAGTGTTCGGTGCACTGCTCGCCTAGTTATAGCGTTCTTCTCATCTAGCGGTAGGTCGGCAGTGCAGCTGTCCGCTTCTTCGTGAGGAAATCCCTTAGTTGTACTAGTGTAGCCTTGTTCTTATTTGGTACTTGTATCTTCCTCCACTTGCTCTTCATGTTGTTTGGTAGCTTAGCTTGGAGGTACTGCGTAAGCTCCGGCGACTCGATGTATCGTTCTTCCCCGAGTGTCTGAAAGAGAAGAACTCCTTGTCTTACTTTTCAGGTGAATTGGACGATCTCGTTAGGCTTGTCATTGACGTTAGGCAAGTCTTTCAAAACGTTGAATTCCTTAAATCCCATCTGTTACTACTACTACTACTACTTGGTACTTTTTTAAGTAAAAATGCAAATTTGTTCAACGGAATGTGTCCGGAGCGAAGTCTATACGAAGTAATTAGGTCCTGTCGACACGATTTATTGCTGTTGTCTATCCAAGATATGTCACAGGGCTGGGGTTGGATCGTCTTGTACCAAATCCCTTTTTGATCCTTAGATCGAAGTATTCGTGACAAATCTGTTTGCATCGTTTTTTTATTATTACACTTTTTTCATTTGTAGGTTTTGAATTGACACTGATTAGACTTATGGTTGGTGAACCCGCACACACTGCACTTTTCCTTATTGGTAACATTAAACACGGTGTCTGGACTCGCTGCGCCGACACTGTTCGCGCCCGGCGCCGCCTGCGAGGAGGCATGCTGCGCACACCGCACGCTCTCAGACAGATCGATGGCCTTAACGAGGGTCAGCTCCCGCTGGTTTTGCGCAAACAACTTGTCCCGCTCACGTCCTGCTACCATGCCCATAATAAATTTATCCAACAAGGCTTCCTCCAACTTCTACAGTTTTTAGCGACGGAAGTATTATCTTCTCACCAATATGCGGATAGCCTGAGTTTTCAATTAATTGTGAAATTTCATAAGAAGCCAGGACAACAATATGAATTTGAGTTCCTTGTGAAAAAATAGACTCCATATTTTTTTCCTATTACTTAACTCTCTCTTCTTATTTGAGAAGAACTCTTTTGGCTTTTATTTGTAGTCAGAATGTTTTTGTTGTAAATGCCGTTGCAATTTTGAAGGTTTCATTCATTCGTTGGATAGTTCGACATTGCAACAGATAATGGTTTGTTATCTGTGCCCTCCATAAAGCCGAATTGAATGCAATCTTCAAGATATTGTCTGTTGCGAGTTCACCATTTTAGCACTTAGGGTCGGTTTTTTGATCCGTAGTAAAAGTCCAGTTGACTATTAGTTAAACTTACTATAGTTAAGATACTAACCAATAGTCAAACTAAAGATACGTTTTTTGATTGCCTTTTTTACTATAGTTAGTATTAACTAATGGTTAAAGTATTGCCATTGCTATAAACACTGGCTTACCTAGGGGAACGTCATTTTTCGTAGGGAGGAAATATTTTTTATGGCATAATATTACTAGGGTATATACTGCTCGGGTTACAGTTTTAAAATTCCTGTTAGTGGAACTCTACATTAAGTATAGAGAAAAGCTACAAGCAAAATGTTAAGTTTCTAGGTGTAAATTGTACATTGATGTGTCAGTTAGTCAGTCACTTTATTATAGTATTCATAATTTACTGTGAGCTAATATTGTCTACTTTTTTTTCAGCAAACCTACCACAATAAGAGAAAGAGAGCTTTTACCCCTTTGGAAACAAGAAAACGTCTCATTTCACATTTTGAAAAAAAAAGATGATTTACTGTCACTTAAAAAGGCCAGAGAGGTCAAAAAATATGGACTACAGGAACACACTCAAAATTTATTAGAAAAAAAAGAACTACATAATAATAAACTACATAATAAAAAATTAGCTTTCATGCAGGAGAAGCATTCGATTCATTTAAAACAACAAAAAGAACTCCATGATTTAGAAATAGAATTTAAGAAACAAATGTCTGAATTAAATTAGAAATAGAAAAATTAAAAAAGGAATAATACAAATATTGTTTTTAATTATAATTTTTATTTATTTGCCCTAGATATTATCAATGTGTCAGATAATGCATGCAGTAAGGTGAAATATGGCTGTAGGTATGCCTATATAAGTTTAAAATAATAATAAACACATGGACACAGTTGCGAGCATCATCTAATTGGTACAGATATAGCTTGGATCCAGGAGACGGACATAGACTACTTTTTATCCTGAAAAACCAGAGTTGCACATTACATAATTTTACTCTCAACTTTGAACCCACACATGGAAACCTCCGTTTCCAGACACCGAACGTTCTCTCAACTATATTTCTGGTTCTGATGTGACTCTCATTATATAGTTTTTCAGCAGCAGTTTGTGGATTTGCTAGTGGTGTCAGTAAATATTTTTTTAAAGCATAGCCTCTGTCTCCCAAAAGATAGCATCTCTGAAATAGTTCTGAATGCACCATATTATCTTTCACTTCACTGCTATTAAAAATTGTACTGATGACAGTACAATTTTTAATAGCAGTGAAGTGAAAGATAATATGGTGGTGGTGTATGGTGCGGGCTCCGTACATGAGTACGGAGCCCGGCCACCTTGCTACAATATTTCTTATCTTCATATTTCCATCAACAACTGCTTGGGTGTTTATAGAAAAAACATCTTTCCTATTTCTATAAAGCTCTGCATTATCACCACCCGGGCTTGCTATTCGTATATGTGTGCAGTCAATTGCACCAACAACACTAGGGATTTTTGCTATTTTATAAAAAACTTCTTTAACTTCTCTTAATTCTTCGCGAGTGCGTGGCATAGCAATATGATATTTCAATTTGACACATATTTGTCTTGACACAGAATGAATTATTTTGCAAACAGTTGATTTTGATACACCAGAAAGATCACCGGAACATTGCTGCATATTTCCAGTAGCATAAAATCTTAATGTAATTAGCAATTGTTCGAGTGGTGTAACTGCATGATTTCTTGTAGTGGTCGTTTGCAACTCGTTCCCTATTTCTCTGACGATCCACATTGCGGTATCTTTAGATAATCGATAGCGCTTGCAAAAATCGACGTAATCCCAGTGATTCAGCGGTGAATTACGTGGTCTAAACAGCTTAGGTCTTCTCATTATGACGTATTCCGCAATTAATTCATCGTCAGATGAACTCTCCGACATATCAAAATATCTCGTTATATATAAATCCATCATAAAATCAGCGAAAATCAAAAATCTACGTATTTATCACACAAATCACTGAACTCAGTTCTTTAACCAACATCGAATTACGAATGTAAACTCATGGGCAAAATAAAAAATCACACAATAGAACAGATGTTTTACAAAAGTTAACTAGCGGCCATATTGCTAAACCCTCGACGACGCAGTGGTTAAATATTTTGACAAATGGTTTGATATGTGACAATTTGTTAAGCTAACTATGTCTCAAAAAACGCATTTTACGGAAATGTAACTATTTGTTGCAATTTTTGACCATTGGTTGAGTTAACTATGGATCAAAAATCCCACCCTTAGGGACCCCAACATCTATTAACTATCCAAACTATATGCCCTGGCCAGTGCCATTTCAGCTTCGCAACCTTTTGAGCTATGTAATTTATTCTACGGTTATGTAATTAATGGAAACAAGCCACGATGCAGCGACTAGCAATGCAAGTGCGAACTCGGCTTTTGGAATATCAAACGCTAATCAAAACCAAACTGCCGATGTTTGTAAGGATTGTCGTTTTGTGTGTTGTAAGGCACGTTCGAACGCCGACCAAGCGATTATCAAGCACGAGGCCCGCGAGCGCGTGGCAGCCATGGAGCAAGGCCGCGCCTAACTTCAAGCCGGCAGAATTTGGATTTGAAGGTACTTTTATCTTTGTTGTACACTGCCTCGTCGGTCTAGTTGCTATTCTTAAGATCATCAGGTCTCGGGTCAAAAAGTAATTACGATTTGCAGTCAATAAATTCCCAGTCGCAGCCCGTAGTAGGGAAGTTGGTGGTGTTACACCCCCGTACCTGCCTTGGAAAGCACGTGGAACCGTTTGTGCCTGATCTCTCTTTGGTTGTGTCAGATTGCCGTCTCATCGGTTTATATGAATGAGAAAATAGAGAATGCACCTAGAGACCCTCCTTGAACTTTGGACATTAATTACCTCAAAATGCCCATCTCGGTTCCCCACTTTGCTCCGGTATATGGGGATAAGTGGGGAAAATGCCACTTTTAGTATTATTGCTCATAGGTCCAAAATTTACATGATTAAATTGAATGTTAAACCGGACATGCCGCCCACCAAAAGGGCTCTAAGAGACCTGGCTGACCTGGCTCTAGCCAGGTCAGCCAGCATCACGTACATTCGAGATGATAAACTTGTTAAGCCCAGCATTCGAAAGGAAAGGTACACAGGTATAAGAAGGTTCAATTAATAAGAAAATTAATTAACTGAAGCATAACTTCTCTGAGAAATTACAAGACCACCTAAGGTACCTGATACAAATAAGGCCTATGCTCAATTAAAGCCTGGAGTGCCGAAAAGTCGATTAAAATACATTTACATCAAAAATACTTCACACACACATAGCCGACAGCTCCACGGACCGGCAAACAGTGCGCGAGCGGCCCGCTCGCGTTCACAGCGACAGCGGAGGCCGATCGTTTGCGAAGAACGGGCGTTTTCATGGCGCGTTATTAATTTATCGTAATTTCTATCGAGTTTTAATGCATTTTATTGTGTAGTTTGGTTTTTGGACATAAATCAGCTGCCATATATTGACCGAGAAAACCTCTTCACAAAGCTTTACTGCCGCCCCAATCTACTTGCATCGATAGACAAGGAGCTACTGTGTACGCACAGGAACCCATTGGACGTAGCATATGCCCTCAGCGAAGTGTATGAGGGCATATAGTCGTCCAATACTAGGATGCGTTCCCTGGAGCTGAAGCGGTACTATGAGTCAATAAAACACTTGGCTCACAAGATAAAAGTATATTACAAATCACAATCATTTGAATTACATAGGCACGAGGTAAATTATGTTAACGCGGCAGGGCTCGGGACGAGCTCGCTGTCTTGCGTGTGTGAGATTTATGGTAAAAAGAAGAGAAGTTAAGACAGTGGGCTTTAATAGTGATGGCTAATAACATCTAATGATGACTAATAAAAGTTATCATCTATCAATTATTTGAAATGTAGGTAGTTGTAAATTTTGTCAGGTAAGGCTAAGTAATTAAAATTCAAGCAAAGCATCTGCTGTGTTATTATAAAGTTAGAATCCTAATCCTCTAACTGGTTTCTATAATAATTAGTAGCTAATAACCTAGTGTATACTTTTATCTCAATGTATAAAATAAATAGCTAAAGAGGGTAGGTTATAAATACAGAAGTAAAACCAACCAAGTCGAATAATAATTAATCATTTATTGAAAGATCTTTAATACTTTAATCTTTATAGACCTATCTGTATTTTGTTGTATTTCTCAGCATAGGTCTATTTCATATTAAAATGAATCTACCACCCGTTTCCAAAGGTGTTTCGTTGTGTAGAAGAAAGGGCAAACAAACTACACAACACACATCTTTTAAAAGCATTACAACATTACATTATATTTAAAACATATTTGGTACATGGTTATAACAAATAAACATTAAAAGGCAAGTGATTACATACATTACAATTTACAATAAAATATAAGAATACTTAACTTTAGATAAACCGCCGGCCTCGTTTGCTCTGGGCTGGAGAACCTCACCATTCAATTATAATAATTAAACCGTCATTGTTGTTAACACAAGGATTGAACTAACACCGAATCAATTTCACTTGGAGACTGTACGATACTGTGGCTCCTCTGTCGAGGTAGCTACTTTTATATCTTCCCATCGCAAAAACAGGCGGACGTCGACCATCACATGACATTTTTAATAATTATTTATGTTGGTACAATGGTAGGTACCATTGTACCAACATTGAGATTGTTGACATTATTATTAATTTACTTAAATAATATTATTTGCAACATGTATTGACGGTTTACCTATTATTGTTTTACTACATTAATTAATGACATAATATAATTGATGATTTACATTACAATAAGATACTATTAAATCATAACCTTTCGGGCTGGGTAACATTGACGTTGTATCCTGTCACGGCATAACGATTCTGTTCAAAATATTACTACAAATATTTATTTTAGACTCCAAGTTTATGATTAGATAAATTTTAGCATAATAATCATGGCTATATTTTTAATCGTGATATGACACGGCCATGCTGATAAGTACTTCGCTCCCGAAGTACATAGGGAAAAACAGAAGGGGAGAAAAAAAAAGAAGAAGAAAGATCTAGCTAAAAGCTACAAAAAAAAAAATATCTGTAAGCTAAAAAAATATCTATAAGCTACAGCTAACTAACCAGTTGCTACCCCCTCTCGGTCCTCCCACCTGCTGTGCGTGTAGATCTAGACCGAGAGGGTCAACAACCCCAGCAGACTTTTTGCCTCCGTCCTTTATTGCAGGGTACCTATTCCCCTGCTGGTGGGACATAACGGCAAAGCAACAGGGCAGGACACCAGCAGCCTAACTCCCTAACTGGCTGCACCCCATAAATAGGGTCTTGTACTAGACTCTTGCCTAGTAAAGACTGTACGCTAGCGCCGTCCGAACAAGTCACCTAACATTACTAAACCAAAAATATATATTTTTTTTAGCATTAGTATTAGTAATGATTAGCTTGAGCAGCCCTAACTAACTGGCCTAACCGCTGCCCGCCCATAAATGGGTCTTGTACTAGACTCTTGTCTAGTAAATACTGTACGCTAGCACCGTCCGAACAAGGCGTCTAACATTACTAGCCTAATAATTTATTTTTTTTTTTTTGCGTTAGTACTAGTAATGATTAGCTCCAGGCAGCCTAACTACCCTGCCTAACTGTCTGTCCGCCCATAAATGGGTCTTGTACAAGACTCTTGTCTAGTAAATACTGTACGCTAGCACCGTCCGAACAAGGCGTCTAACATTACCAGACCAAAAAAAAAGAAGATAATATATCATTATTTTCCGTTTTCCACATAGTACAAGGTAATGATTAGCTCCAGGCAGACCTAACTCCCTTTGTTCCACTTGAGAATCCCATTTTTTTTTTTTTTTTTCTTTTTTTTTTTCTTTTTTTTTTTTGTTTGTTTTGTTTTTGTTTTCCCTTTAAGCCAATATTTTTGTTTTCTTTCCGTCATATAATTGCCATTCGGCCATCTTGATAAGTACTTCGTTCCCGAAGTACATAGGAAAATAAAAAAAAACTGCAGCCAGTGAACAGTGGCAACAAAAGTACCGACATAAAAAAAGTAAGATTGCTCCATCCACAAAACGATATTCAATGATTCAACGTCAATGTTATTGTCATAAAAACTAGGGTAGCTAGACGTCAGACCGAAATTAGAGTAGAAGAGAATGTTTTCCTTGTTGATTATGTTTTATAAACAAGTGTAGTGTATGTACCTCAAACCAACTCAAAACAAGAATAAATTAAAACGAGTTGTAACGTAGGTAGTTATAAAATTAAATGTTCTGATAGCATCACTAAACAGAAAAGAAATACTTGAGTAGGCAATCTGCTTTACGTTGTTTTAAGAAAAGGAAATTAGTTGATTAACAAAAGTTACTAGACCATCTCTTTTTAGAAAAGAAAAATAGTTGAATTATTTTAAAAAGGAGAATGAATAATTAAAATAGTTTACGTTTAAGTTACATAAATCAAAATAGTGATTTCTTCTTGTTTTGAGTTTTAAGCAAACGGTACGATGCAATGTATCTAAAGCAAACCTACTGATTTATTCGTTATTTAGTTTCGGTATATCATAACCTTCTAAATGATTTCACATTGTTGTATACTTTATTATAAATCGCTCGGTCAATCTGACGCCTAACTAAACTTATTCTTATCTAAATAAATTATACCACAACACGTGGTTTATCTAACTAATTAAAATCTTTTATGATTACCCTCACAAAAACTTTTTCATAGAGACAATACCACAGAATCGTGGTTTTAAATTTACACTTTTCTTCACACACAACGCACAAAATTGTACTTAGCTTGATCAACGACGCGACGTTTCAACCGGCGATGCCACACCAGCACCAAGTGCCGCTGACAACAGAGTTGCCCCTCGCTTTGGGATCATCGGGCACCAACATCAAGTACCCCCGACGACAGGCGGTAGCCGGTCGCTTCGAGGAGAAGCCGCATCCATGATTGCTGAAAGCATTTGAAAAGTATTAGTATTGCGACAAGAAAAGAATTATCGTATCCCACTTCTGATGAGAGATTTATGGTAAAAAGAAGAGAAGTTAAGACAGTGGGCTTTAATAGTGATGGCTAATAACATCTAATGATGACTAATAAAAGTTATCATCTATCAATTATTTGAAATGTAGGTAGTTGTAAATTTTGTCAGGTAAGGCTAAGTAATTAAAATTCAAGCAAAGCATCTGCTGTGTTATTATAAAGTTAGAATCCTAATCCTCTAACTGGTTTCTATAATAATTAGTAGCTAATAACCTAGTGTATACTTTTATCTCAATGTATAAAATAAATAGCTAAAGAGGGTAGGTTATAAATACAGAAGTAAAACCAACCAAGTCGAATAATAATTAATCATTTATTGAAAGATCTTTAATACTTTAATCTTTATAGACCTATCTGTATTTTGTTGTATTTCTCAGCATAGGTCTATTTCATATTAAAATGAATCTACCACCCGTTTCCAAAGGTGTTTCGTTGTGTAGAAGAAAGGGCAAACAAACTACACAACACACATCTTTTAAAAGCATTACAACATTACATTATATTTAAAACATATTTGGTACATGGTTATAACAAATAAACATTAAAAGGCAAGTGATTACATACATTACAATTTACAATAAAATATAAGAATACTTAACTTTAGATAAACCGCCGGCCTCGTTTGCTCTGGGCTGGAGAACCTCACCATTCAATTATAATAATTAAACCGTCATTGTTGTTAACACAAGGATTGAACTAACACCGAATCAATTTCACTTGGAGACTGTACGATACTGTGGCTCCTCTGTCGAGGTAGCTACTTTTATATCTTCCCATCGCAAAAACAGGCGGACGTCGACCATCACATGACATTTTTAATAATTATTTATGTTGGTACAATGGTAGGTACCATTGTACCAACATTGAGATTGTTGACATTATTATTAATTTACTTAAATAATATTATTTGCAACATGTATTGACGGTTTACCTATTATTGTTTTACTACATTAATTAATGACATAATATAATTGATGATTTACATTACAATAAGATACTATTAAATCATAACCTTTCGGGCTGGGTAACATTGACGTTGTATCCTGTCACGGCATAACGATTCTGTTCAAAATATTACTACAAATATTTATTTTAGACTCCAAGTTTATGATTAGATAAATTTTAGCATAATAATCATGGCTATATTTTTAATCGTGATATGACACGTGCGTGCATGTTGTCGAACACGGGAATACTGAGGGGCGTCTGCGCAGGAGCGGGACGCGCCTGCGGCGGCAACCCCCCGCACCGCTGTTTCGTGCATACCTAAATGTAGCCTTACATCCCCCCCCTATAGTCCTGGTGGTGGCGTGGTACCACTAGGACTAGCACCTAACTTACGGGGTCGGCCCCGTTTACGTTTTTCCTGAAGCGGCGCTTGGATGTGACCAACGAAGGGAGTAAGATCAGACGAGTGGTACTTACCAATAACCTCCTGATCGCTGATTTTCTCCAGCTGAAAAGTAGCAGGACCGCACACCTGGCGCACGCGGTACGGGCCGTCGCGACGCGGCAGTAGTTTCGGCGTTTGCCCTCTGGCTGCGTCGTTGGAGCCGTGGGTCTTCAGCAGGACCAAATCACCCTCCTTATACAAAGGCGCCGGCCGTCGCCCATCATCTGCGTACTTCTTTGATTCCGCTTGCGCGCGTTCATGCACATCTCTGGCTTGGGCTAGTACATTAGCCATCTTTTTCAGGTAAGGCGTAAAGCTAGGGATGAAATTGTCTTCTTCTAAAATGGTGCGGACGTCGGTGGTGGCATCGCTAGGAGCTCGGAGTTCCCGCCCGAAGGTGAGATAAGCAGGTGAGAATCCGGTACTGGCAGTCACAGCTGAGTTCATCGCAAAGCGGATAGCGGCGAGGTGAGTATCCCACGAGGTGTGATCTCGGCCGACTAGTATAGCGAGCTGTGGCTTGAGGTCTCGATTTTTCCTCTCGATCGGGTTACTTTGTGGATGATAGAGTGGGGTGAGTGCCTGGGTGACCCCCATGGCGTGGCACGCCTGCTGCATCACGTCACTGATGAATTGAACTCCGTTATCGGAAATCACCCGGCGGCTCGTCCCGTACCTAAAGTAAATTTCGTTGATGAGAATTTTAGCACACTCTGCGCTCGTAGCAGCTTTAAGTGCGAACAGCTCGACCCACCGACTACATACATCTTCTACTATAAAGATCCAGCGATTCCCTTCTTGGGTCTCAGGGAGAGGACCAAACAAGTCGATAGATATGACTTCGAACCTTCTCGCCGTAGCTGGCGTCTGTACTAGGCCGGAGAGCACGACACTGGGGGGCCTGGTGTGGTGCGAATGTGGTGTGTAGTGTTATGTTTCGGTGTGCGTGGAGCGCCTGGTCGTGTGATGTCTGGAAATTCGGAAAGTAAATTATTATATTTAGAGTCGCCAGTCACTACCTGTTGGGGCAAGTTCGAGTTCTTCCCGAACTTGACGAATGAGTTTAGGGGTTTTAATCACTGGGTTTTGGGGAATCTTATTAGTGGACTGTATAGGTTTTGACAAGGTTTCGAGAGCTCCCTGCTTCCCTTTGCTAGACAATCTCTCCCCATGAACCTGCAGACACCTCTAAATAGATAATACCACCTACCTTTGAAAGTCTGCAGCTTTCCGTGTGTGATCTCACTAGGTCCGCCTTTCGTAGCACTGTCCGTCCCACGACGAGCAGTTAGACACCAAACTTGCACAATGTTAACGATGAGTGGTCGAATTTATGGTAGTCGCGGCGATGCGGCCATGTTTGTGGTTTTGGCATACGAGCGGCGTGCGTGCTTCGCGCCGATTTGAGACACACTGGCGCCTGGCGGCCGTTGCGTGCGCTGGCGCCACAATCGTTTGATCCGCAAAGATGCGCGGAATGGTTAGGCGGTAAAAATCTACTTTGAAGATACCTACATTTTCATGAGGTTTGAAATTATCCGCAAAGCAGGGAACATTTCCGAACACCGCCCACCGTTAAAATGTAATTTTAACCGGACTCAAAATTAAAGAGAGAATTGTGAAACTGAATTTAAGAATTTGGTAATAACGAAAGAAAAGTTAACTAAACTTAAAACGAATCTTAAACTAAGAGAATAATTAGTAAACGAAATCCAAATTAAATAGAGAGAGGTAATGGAGACGACCTATGAACAGGTCGTTTCAGAAAACCTTGTTGAGTTTTGAGAGTAACGGAGCGAATGACACCATCCTTAGAAGGATTTACTTCGGAAACCCGATCTAATTCCCACTGTAGTGGAGGTAAGTTAGGGTCATTGACGAGAACTAACGTCCCGACTTGAAGGTTTTCAATCGGCTTCGTCCGTTTGTTCCACTGTTGAAGCGTGTACGAATATTGAATGCGTGAAACTTGCATAGAACGATTCGAAAATCCACGCTGATCTGAAATTATAGTTTTAAGTTTCCAAATAGCATTAAACTTTGTCAGGACCGGTCCTGCATAGTCTACTGCAACTTTAGAAAAGAGTCTGATTTGCACGCGAGCCGAAAGCAAATCAGTAATTTTAGATTCGAAAAAGATTACCCGACGACGATAATATTTGAAACAGTGGAAAATTATTCTTTTGCCAATTTGTTTAGTGCAGATAATCCAATAATTGACTGTAAACGAAATTAATGTGGCTCGTAAGCCCGAATGCAAATTAGTTTTATATGCGAAAGAAACGAAAAGATGATTAAAATGATTTTCAGAACATAATACGAAATAGTTTTTCCGATAGTCGAAATCCGAGTTAGATTTTCGACCGCCCACCCTGAGGAGAACCGGCTGGTCGACGAATGGGTTTCTAATGTCACTTGGAACCTCTGCACCCCAGTGACCGTGAGCTAACCAAAGTTCTCGAATAAGAACTTCAGCAGCAACGATATTCGGGATCAAAGAGCCGAGGGGGTCGGAAATGCGTATAATTTCTGACGAAAGTATACGATCTGTCACCCTGTCGGACAGAGGTTCATCGTGAGACGAAAACACGTCCTCTAGAGGCTGCGTGGCTAGACTCAGGACCTTAACCGAACTGTCTTCAACTGAGGAAACTGTTGAAGGCTCAACGTCTTTAGTTACATCTGAAAGACGCTGCAAACGTGTAAAACTGTTCGAGTACTGCTTGTGAAGTTTGAATTCATATCTCATAAGCAGAGCGAAACGTTGATTTTGGAGACAAAAAGTGAGTTCAATCGAATCTGAACCACTTAGAATGTTATCCATATAGGACAATCGACGAATAAATTCAGCAGCCTCGGAATCTTCCGATTGAGGATCCGAAACTAATTGCGAAAGTAAACGAATAGCTAAGAATGGCGACGACGAAAAACCGTTCGTAGCTTTCCCCAATCGAAAGACTTGAGGATTTCGAATGGCACCTGAAACAGGTGCTGTAAGGCCAGAATCTGCCGTACAATCCGAACACGAATTACAAAGCTGCTCATCAGGAACAAAACGACGCTCCATCGAAATGGAGCCTTTAAGCGCTAATGAACACAGCTTATCGAATTGTGGCTCAGTTTCCCGAATTGGAAGTGAGACCACAAATTTGCTGGACGTCAACCGTTCGTGTGTTCGACCGAATGTCTCTTCACACAGTTGATCGTCAGCTGAAGACAAAACGAATTTATCTGGGGTCGATTCTGATTCCCAGACTTTACGAATAATATTATCAAGACTGTTCTCTTGCTGTGAAACGACGAAAGACGAAACATTTGTTTTCGAGTTTTTATTACGGACGAATCTTTGGTCAACTTTTCCGATGACAAGCCAACCAAGTGAACTAGAAATGGCCATTGGAGTTCCAATTGGTCCCCGAAGTGGTTGTCCGACGAAAATATCATCATAGATATCTCCTCCTAGAAGAATATCTACTGACGACGGCGAATTAAAATTAGGATCAGCAAGACGCAAATGTTGTATATGAGACCACGATTCTATCTCGATAAAGTTCGAAGGTTTAGCTGACGTGATGTTTTTCAAAATCAATGCACGAAGAGCTAACTCTAAGCCAGGACCGGTGTGTGATTTAATCACCGAAGTTACGAATCCTGTCGAACAAGTAGTTAAATCGCCGATGCCTTGAATAGGCGTGCCTAACTTGCTGCGAGTTAAACCAAGACGCGTTACCAAATCGTCGGTGACAAAGGAAGCTTCAGAACCTGGATCAACTAGAGCTCGAGCACGAATAAATTTACCTGAAGAATTGCGAATTAAAACGATAGCTGTCGAAATCAGGACTGTATGTTGATTAGAAATCGCATCAGTTGAGTGTAACGAGACAACATTAACTGATTCACTCGAAGACTGATCCGGTTTTTCTTGGGCTTCTGAAGGCTGATCAGATTCTGATCGAACTTCTGATGGTTCTCTAGAAGTACTCGCATAATGCAACATCGAACAGTGATGAGAAGCATCACAAACTGAGCAATGAATTTTAGCGCATGCTATATTAGGATCGTGCACGGGCTTTAGGCATCTGAGACATATCCCTTTTTCTTTCGCGAACATGAATCTATCGTAGGGTTTCTTTTTCTTGAAAGCAGCACATGAAAATAATGAATGCGACCCTCGATTACATAACACGCAAGCTTTAGATTTGAACGAATTAGAATTTGATTCCGTCGAATTATTGGAATCTGAAGAAGTAACGAATGACGAAGTAGTGCGAGATCTATCTTTCAGTATCGAGGAACGAGACGAATCAAAACGGGAGGTTGGGCGCGAACTTTCCCAAGCAACAATTTCACGATTTAAAAATTCTTGAAGCTCACAAAATCTCGGAAGTGAGTTCGTAGGAATAGATTTATCAAATTCACGACGTGTGTCGGGATCTAATTTTCTGTATAACATATGGTACAATACGAAGTCCCACTCGTCTATCGGAAAACCCATTGAATCTAGGGCGCCGATATTCTCTAAAAAACCACTGAGGATAGTCCGCAGTCCTGAAGCACTAGGCGAAGTTAAATTTGGGAGTTTATACAATGCATCCATATGTTGCATGGCGATTAAGCGGTCGTTTTTATAATTGTATTCCAAAATGCTCCATGCTTTTTTATAGTTACTACTGATGATTGACATCCCTTTTAATAATTTGCTTGCATCACCACGAAGATACGATAGCAAATATTGAAATTTAGCTACGTCCGAAAGATCCTTATTTTTATCAATCAGCGATATAAACAGATCACTAAACGAATTCCACTGTTTATAATCACCCGAAAATGAAGGAATTGATAATGGTGGCAATTGACTTGCTTTTTGTCTGGCTGTAAATTTTGAGGACTTTCCGATTTAGAAATCGGTTCCTCTAAACCGAATTTTATACTCATGATTTCTCGAATTAAATCATTAAAAGCCGCACGAGTTTTGCTATGTTCAGGACTCAAAGCTTTTGTACTTTCAAGTTCTAAATTCTCGAGAGATGATTGAATTAGTTCGAATTGGTCTTGTATACTAGTGAGTCCCGTACAAGACACCATAAATTTGCGATAAGAAATAGCATTAGAATCTGCTTCCATTCCTAGCTGAATTATCGTATTCAGTTCTTGTTCTATGCATCCTCTCCTATGCATCAAACGTGTGTACTCATTTGATTCAGTCATGATCTAAACGAATAAAAACAATTAGAACCGAAAATAAAATCAAATGATAAAATTAAATTCAATTTGTAAAATTTATTTTATGAACTCGGACAAACCACTGCCGTGCGCCTCACAGCACAATCAGAACCACGAAAACAAATAAAAACGAAACATTACAAAAATAATTTTGTTGAACTTGGCTGATGCACTGCCGTGCGCCTACAAGTACGATTTACTAATCGGAAGCACGGTCGAAAACGAACAAAAACGAAACAAAAAAACTTTTGTTGAACTTGGCGGAGCCTCTGCCGTGCGCCTACAAGTACGAATAACCCGACTAGAACACAAAAACGAACGAAAACGAAACTCTGAAAAAAAAAACTTTTTTGGTTGATCTTGGCTGATCCACTGCCGTGCGCCTAAAGGTTCGAATTACTAAGCTAAGACACGGCAATAAACGAAAACGAAAAGAAAAAAAATATATATATATTTTTCTTTGGACTAAAATCGTAAGTCGTATCGTAGTCGTACGGTATAAATGCAGAATAATCCGCTCGATGTTCAAGTATTCGAAACTTACCCACTTTTTATTTCATATTTTATTTTATGTCGAAAAATATTTGATTTAACAATTTAGCTATAGGTATCTTAATGACCGCTTGCGAAACGAAATACGAATATAACACGAATAGTGTTCAAACCACGATAGGTTTATGCATGAACACTAACGAAACGAATAGGTATACAAATGCGAGGCAATCGATTTCGATTTACGATTGACCCGCAATTGCAATGAATATTAGGTAGTTACTCAAACGAAAAACGAAGCGAAAACAATTAATAACTACCTATTCACAGCTCAAACTGGTCATTTAGATGCCTACTTAGTAGCTTTTCACAAGAAAAATGAACGAAGTCGGTTGACCTATTTTAATTCCAAATTACGATGAACTACGAATCGAATTTTGAGCAAGATGGCGTCATTCGAATATCACTTTTGAATATTACAAAATGAAAATTACCAAATTCGGTATCTAGTGAGATGTTAAAATATAGATATAGGGAACTTAAATATTCGGAGAGAAGGTCCAAAATGGTAGTAGGGAACCTAATATCCAGCGAGAAGGACCAAAATGTTGGGGCAAGTTCGAGTTCTTCCCCAACTTGACGAATGAGTTTAGGGGTTTTAATCACTGGGTTTTGGGGAATCTTATTAGTGGACTGTATAGGTTTTGACAAGGTTTCGAGAGCTCCCTGCTTCCCTTTGCTAGACAATCTCTCCCCATGAACCTGCAGACACCTCTAAATAGATAATACCACCTACCTTTGAAAGTCTGCAGCTTTCCGTGTGTGATCTCACTAGGTCCGCCTTTCGTAGCACTGTCCGTCCCACGACGAGCAGTTGCTTGCAGACACCAAACTTGCACAATGTTAACGATGAGTGGTCGAATTTATAGTAGACGCGGCGATGCGGCCATGTTTGTGGTTTTGGCATACGAGTGGCGTGCGTGCTTCGCGCCGATTTGAGACACACTAGCGCCTGGCGGTCGTTGCGTGCGCTGGCGCCACGATCGTTTGATCCGCAAAGATGCGCGGAATGGTTAGGCGGTAAAAATCTACTTTGAAGATACCTACATTTTCATGAGGTTTGAAATTATCCGCAAAGCAGGGAACATTTCCGAACACTACGGTTATGTAATTAATGGAAACAAGCCACGATGCAGCGACTAGCAATGCAAGTGCGAACTCGGCTTTTGGAATATCAAACGCTAATCAAAACCAAACTGCCGATGTTTGTAAGGATTGTCGTTTTGTGTGTTGTAAGGCACGTTCGAACGCCGACCAAGCGATTATCAAGCACGAGGCCCGCGAGCGCGTGGCAGTCATGGAGCAAGGCCGCGCCTAACTTCAAGCCGGCAGAGTTTGGATTTGAAGGTACATTTATCTTTGTTGTACACTGCCTCGTCGGTCTAGTTGCTATTCTTAAGATCATGGTCTCGGGTCAAAAAGTAATTACGATTTGCAGTCAATAAATTCCCAGTCGCAGCCCGTAGTAGGGAAGTTGGTGGTGTTACACCCCCGTACCTGCCTTGGAAAGCACGTGGAACCGTTTGTGCCTGATCTCTCTTTGGTTGTGTCAGATTGCCGTCTCATCGGTTTATATGAATGAGAAAATAGAGAATGCACCTAGAGACCCTCCTTGAACTTTGGACATTAATTACCCCAAAATGCCCATCTCGGTTCCCCACTTTGCTCCGGTATATGGGGATAAGTGGGGAAAATGCCACTTTTAGTATTATTGCTCATAGGTCCAAAATTTACATGATTAAATTGAATGTTAAACCGAACATGCCGCCCACCAAAAGGGCTGGCTCTAAGAGACTCTAAGGCTCTAAGAGACCTGGCTGACCTGGCTCTAGCCAGGTCAGCCAGGTCTCTTAGAGCCCTTTTGGTGAGCATCACGTACATTCGAGATGATAAACTTGTTAAGCCCAGCATTCGAAAGGAAAGGTACATAGGTATAAGAAGGTTCAATTAAATGGGTATTTGCATCATTAGGCCTCCTGGAAAGGACGTTATTAGGTTCGTTGGCAATTATTTTTAAACTATTCTAAACACAACATTTATAAGGCACTAAGAAGGCCCAAATTACAGTATTATTATGAGATCAAAAATTGTTTTATAACTAAAGAGATCGATAACTAACGATATAAAAAAAAACAGGAACATGTGAGAACATCAACAGAATTTTTATCCAAAATTATACAAAACGAGGATCAGTGTGGTAGGTGTAAAAACAGTTTACAACACACAAGGCAGGCTTTTCCGGACAAGTAGCACATACAAAAGATGACTCCTTGCGTTTTTTATTTTTAGTGCAGACACGACAAGGCTTCGCTGGAACAGCCTTCTTAGTAGGTGAGAGCTTTTCTAAGAAATGGAAATCTCTCAAGGGAACATGACTTTTACGAACGGCCGGCGATGCAGGTGGTACAGAGGGCCCAGGCAGAAACGGCGATGGGTCTGCTTGAACTTGTGCAGGGCCAGGCTGTACTGGGGGTATTTGTGGTCCAGGTGCTTCTGCAGCTGTTGGAGTAGTATCGCCACAGTTCCTAACGTTCACAAGCTGAAGTTGGTGCTTATTTGAAATCACCAGAACGTCACGTTTGTCCTTCCATTTACAAACAGTGATATCGTTACAACTTTTCGCAGCTAACTCTCCACGCTTCAGCTTGGCATTGGTAACATCCTTAGGAAGATTCTTGCGCATTTTTCGAAGTGTCCCACATATATATGTCTTTCTTTCGCTAAGACGCCTCGTCAAATCCGGAGAGTTATAAAAATTGTCCGCGTATATTGTGTGGCCGTTTTCTAAATATCCTTCCATTAGATTTAGAATAACTAACGTGCTGTGCAGAACGCCAGGTGGCGGTCTTTCACTTTTCCCTTTATAAACTCGAATTTTCATGACTATCCCTGAAGACTCGCATAGTTCATATAATTTTACGCCGTATTTGTGTTTTTTATTTTTGACTAGCTGATCCCCGCGGCTTCGCCCGCGTAGATTTAGGTTTTTAAAGATCCCGTATAGCCTATGTCACTCAGGAATAATGTAGCTTTCTACTGGTGAAAGAATTTTTAAAATCGGTTCAGTAGTTCTAAAGATTACCCCCTACAAACAAACTTAACGACATTACCTCTTTATATAATACAACGGGCCGTGCAGCAGAAATCGTAATATTTTAATTTCGCCATAACTTCAAAACCAAACGTCCAATTTTAATCATTCAAAGACCAAATATTATCTCCATAAACTGTTCTTAGTGATGAACTCATTTATTTTGATAAGGATTAATAGCATGAGTAAAATAAACGCGTTTAAATGTAGTCCAAAAAAAATTCAAGATTTTTAAATAAAAAAATGGTTGCTGTGCCTCACTCGACATAGATGGGTATAGTGTGTCGCGGACTTTTTTGTAGATATTTATAAGATCTACAATTAATTAGAACATTTTATGGTTCTATCTTTTATAGTTTAGGCAGCGTACGCAAAATAAGTAACTTTTCTGGTTGATTTTTTACACCTTGTGTCCGAAAAACCCAAATATCTTACGGAACCCTATTTTTTTCCAAAATAAAATATAGCCTATGTTACTCGTGGATAATGTAGCTTTCGAATGGTGAAAGAATTTTTAAAATCGGTCCAGTAGTTTTTGAGCCTATTCAGTACAAACAAACAAACAAACAAACAAACAAAGTTTTCCTCTTTATAATATTAGTGTAGATATACTGCCGGAAAACTAATCTACCTCTCCATAGAACCATAGACTCGTCAATACTCAGATTAGCTTCAGGATAGTAGAGATCAGCCATAATATTGTTGAATCTGTCTAATATCGGTTGAATTCACGACTTCATATGAAGTCGTGAAGTCGATGCGTCGTCGTTCTCAGAATAGTGTAAATATCGCAGCAATAATTGAAATCGATTTCTACTCATGATTTGTCTAAAAAGTAGCAAATTATACAGTGGATCTAACATCCAATAATGGGCAATTGTAGGTAACTTAGTCAATCCCATATATAGCAACATACCAACAAACTTGCGCATTTCCGTGATGGTGGTGTCTTTCCACTGTCTAAGCCGTGCGTGTTTTTGTAAAGGTACGGCCATGCGATGTGCGTAATTGTTAGTTGCTTGCACCATAGAACCCAAAAATTCATAAGAAAAAAATAGATCAGCCAAAGCACTCGCAGAAGAAGTAAAATTGGTCTTTATACCTGGTTCCCCTAAAAACAGAAATCGTTGCGGTCTTGCTGAATCCATTTTCCACTGAAACTCTGGGTCACAAGACGGCCTGTCGACTCCAGGCGTTGGCGCGGGCGATGGTGGTGGTGCCTCTTCATCGGACTCATCAGTCAAAACCACTCTCAGTTGAAGTATTTTCATCCGGCTCAGGATCGTAATCGTCACCGGACCCCGGAGAAAAATCCCCGTCATCTGACGATAATTCTTCATAAAGAATGGCAGAAATTTGATTTTCTTGTAGCGGTCGCCCTGAACGTATATTTCGACGACCACGTAAGATACGTCGATTCGATTGGCATCCACGTGGCATGGTGAAAAATCAACCTAATTCAACGTGTATTTCACCGCACGCGTCGCGCGACACTAAGGATGATGCAATAATTCGATCGGGTGGCGTGATCTAGGTGGGAAAGGGATAGAAGATGAAATGGTCATCTACGTAGTACTACGTATTCCGGCACCACACATACAATTTTTAAGCGGGGTGCCGAGTACGTAGTGTTACGTAGATGACCATTTGTATGGTGGGAACCAATAACGACCTGAAAATATATCTGGCACTCAATGTGTTAAATTGTAAGAAAGTGCTACGTTGTATTACGTATTTGGCCCCTGCATTACTATACCCCTACGCAATATTGCGTAGCTGGCATTCAATGTGTTAATAAGAAAATAAATTAACTGAAGCATAACTTCTCTGAGAAATTACAAGACCACCTAATTAACTTCGAAAAATGAAACGGTGGAAGTAAAATTGATGACATTAACAAAAGCGAATATTTATCAAAGAAATTTTGAGTACTAATTCAATAATAATTATTACTTTTCTAAATCCATGATATTTATTTATAACCTTAAAAAAGGAATATGTCATATCACAACCTATTTAAGACATTGGAAACTATTTATGAAGAGCTAATGTTTGAACTTGTTAAAAGTAGATTACTGCATTCATATGTAATTAATTATTTTTTAATTTCAATAAATTAAAATAAAAGAAAATTGTAACAACGGAGAAACATCGGAAAATAATAAGTAGGGTCGGTTGTTGAACAGTGAACCAACCAGATACACTGAACCACCGCTATAATGGGAAAACTGCGATGTTGCCAATTTGACCGATCGCGTTAAAACTTGCCTCCCTGGCACCCTTCCCCTCTCGTGGTGAGCTGGTGGCGTATGGTGGCCATATACGCAACGAGAAATCGTTACGATCGGACTGTACAGTTCGAACGGTAACAATAAATCGCTACATGTATGTTATAAAACTGTACAGTTTCGACCGATTTTTTAAGACTGTGCAGTCGAACGGAACAATACAAAAATTTCAATTGATTAATCGGAATCGGAAGAACTGTGCCGACTGATCGTAACGTGTATGCGCTCGTTCAGTTTTCGTGTTCAGTTTTGTCGTCAGTCGCAGTTCGGGTGGACGTGCGCACGCGTCATGGCGTCTCAAACTAATCGCGAATGGCTAGAAGAGTTTATTGAATTATATCGCAGTGAACCTTGTCTTTGGAATACTAAAGGCAAAGAGTATCACAATCGTGAATTAAAACGTTCGGCGTACACTAAGCTGATTGAAAAATTAAAAATAATAGACCCTAGTGCTGACAAAGATGCTGTTGTAAAAAAAATAAACAACATTCGCTCTACATACAAAAAAGAGCGTAAGAAGATCGCTGATTCGAAGAAATCAGGAGCAGGAACCCAAGAAGTATATAAACCAAAACTATGGTATTACTCTATGTTGCTGTTTTTGGACGACCAAGTTGAACCCAGACATTCATGCTCAAATATGGAATCAACAGACAACGAGGTAAGTTATTTGCGTGATTATTAAACAGACTGTTCCAATAAGGTCGGCTTTTCTTATGATTTTTTTTATATTTTCTTCTATAGTTTTTAGCCCTGTGGTGCCAGCAGAGTAGAATAGCACTAAATTTAATATGGTAATGTGAATATATGATAAGCAAATCCACCATACTGAGACATGCTCTATACTTAGTTATTTATATTATTACATGAATTCTTCCTTCTTTCACGTTGTACAGTCCGATGCAAACTTTATGTCCCGCGGAAGTTAGCTGCGAGTGAAGTTTGCGCTGGTACAATCAACTAAAGAATGATTTGGCTACTTTTGACATTTTTTTTGAAAGTATGTAATGATAAAAATAGGAAGTTCTATTATCGGCGGGGGACGCACGGGGTAACGCCCCGCCTCCGCATTCCTCTCGCGCCCCGCTGATACCTAATATTGTACTCTGCGCATGGACACGCACGAAGTTCGCGAGGACATAAAGTTTGAATCGTACTGTAGCAGTCACTGCTAACTGTGCTGCTAAGCAGTGTACTATGGTAGCAGTCTCGAAAAAAATACGTACCTACATATTAATACTTAGTGAATTAACGTGTAGGTATTTAAATAAAACTAAGCAACTTTTTTTATTAAATGTTTTATTCTTAAAGCTTCTGTTTAAGCATAGAATAGTTAACGTATAAAATTATTTTGCCACGGAACGCTGCCTTCACTTGCAAAGTATTCCATGTACTCTTCTCTGACTTTTTTTGCTGCAATTGAGGTATTACCAAGATTTCTTCTTTGTAAATTAACTATGGCTGAATCCAGTGTATCATATCCTTGGGTTATTGACCCTTCATCAACATTTTCTACGTCGAAGCATTCTCGTTGACAGTAAGAACTTTCTGACGTCTTCATTAAAAAATTATGTAAAGCACAACTGGCCATCACGACAGACTCTATTCTCTTCGGATCAATACTAATTTTTGTGTGAAAAATTCTAAATCGAGATGCTAAGATCCCAAACGCATTTTCGACAATGCGCCTTGCTCGTGATACACGGTAATTTAGAATTCTGGTTTTATTTGTGGTTAAGTCTGCTTGCCTAAATGGTTTAATTAAATCTGTTCTAAGTGGAAATGCATCATCAGCCACAAACACATAAGGCAACTTTCTAGTGCTATTTGCGACAACTGTGTCGGTTGGAATACACAACAGATTATTATCAAGTTTTTGAAAAAACATAGTGTTTTTGAGTACTCCACCATCTGAAATTCTTCCATTGGTTCCAAAATCACATAAAATAAATCGATAATTTCCATCAACGATTGCGAATAATACCATGCTATGATGGTTTTTATAGTTGAAATACTCTGAGCCACATCCAGCTGGAAGAAAAATTGCTATGTGTTTACCATCCATTGCGCCTAAACAATGCGGAAAATTCCATCTCTTTTCAAACACTTTGGCCACATCCTTCCATTCTTCTTCCGAGCGTGGGAACTGTAAAAAAATTAATTGTTCTTTCAGGAAATTGAAAGTGAAGCACAGTCATCTCTGGCCGCCCAGTCAACTTCACAGTCATCTCCAGCCGCCCAGTCAACTTCAGAGTCATCTCCAGCCGCCCAGTCAACCTCACAGTCACCTACAGCCACACAGTCAACTCCAGAGACTCGTTCGATTGCAAACACATCATTTAATAGGAGTTGTTCAAAAAGGAATGCAAATGAAATCCTAACTACTGAAGTTTTACAGTCTGTTCAAAACCATTTCAAAAGGCCAGCAATTAGTAATGATCGATTTGATATTTTTGGAGCAAACGTTGCAGCTAAGCTGAGAGACCTCACAAAACATCAACGTATATTGGCCGAAAAAATAATTAACGAAACATTATTTCTGGCAGAGATGGAAAATTTGACTATTTCACACCAAGTGACTGATTCAACCAGTGTGCGTTTCACTAATTATAGTTACAATGTTCCCAGCCCCGTTTCACATACTCCCAGCCCTGATTTAAACATTCCTAGCCCTTATCAGAATTCAAATTTTGAAATCCAAACTCATTTAGGTTCCCAGTCAATTCTGCAAACTTCTCAACAAGTTCAATCCCAACAAATACAAAATTCAGCGGCTGCTTATTTAACTACTTTTGATATTAATACAAATTAATAAACCGTCATTATTATGATAAGTACAAATTAATAAACATTATATTCTAAGTAATTAGTAGTTTTTTATTTCTTACCTTAAAATATTCTTTGCGGAGAACCTTATATATTGCTTCACAGGTTTCCGGTATTATGCGACCCAAGGCTTGAGATGAAATAATACTAGAGAATTTCAAATCTTCATAATTTCTTCCTGTTGATAAAAACCTCAAAGTAGCTACAAGCCTGTCATGGGGTGGAATAGCATTTCTCATAATAGTGTCTTGCTTCTCGATAATTGGTGCTACCATATTCAGTAGATGTAAGTACGTATCATGATCCATTCTTAAAAAATTATGCCAGTCTTTTGGAAACATCTTTAATTCCGCCAACAAATTGACATGAGAATGAACTCTTCTTTTCATTAGCCATTCTTTGCACCAGATGCTACGATTTTTCCGCTTCACTTTTTTTTCCTTCAGGGCGAATATTAATCCAACAACTGCTAAAACGTCGTCCGTCGAAGCCATCGCTGACACGTGTGCGTCGGCACCGTTTATTGTACCGTCTGATCGTAACGATTTCTCGTAGCGTATATAGCTTGTATGCCATGTACGATAAACTGTACCGCTCGAACTGTACAGTCTGATTGCAACGATTTCTCGTAGCGTATATGGTCACCATTAGTAATGTAAACCGCTCAGATTAATCAATTCTAAGGCTACCCGCACACACACAATAATATTGACAATAATGTGAATATTGACAATAGTATTTCGTGTGTGCGAGCTATATTGAACACAAAGTTGAAATGGCGCGTCAGAAGTCATTTTTTACGCGTTATATTATATGGATGTGTGTGTCAATCAAAATTGCCAAATTGTTTTAACGGGCCGAGTGACGTCATTACTGAATTGAATATCGCAGATATTATAAGAAAACCGTAGTACATATAGTAAAACACTTTTATTTAAACTCAGTAGGTATATATTATGTTGCTTATCTATAGTTGTGATTTTAACAGAAATTAAGTACCTCAGTATTTTAGTTACAAAATCGTAAGACTGTCATATTTTAACTACCTATTTATTTGATTATAAATTAAAATATAAAATTGTATTATTGAATTCTTTCATATTTGTTTGTGTACAACTGTACATGTACTTATGTATTTTATGGAGAAAATAAATCTTTCCATTCGTAAATACATTTAAGTTTTATTTAACAACCACGGCTGTCTCTACCCGGGGGTTCAAGGGGTGCGGTGCACCCGGGTGCCGCCCGCCTTGTCTTAGGGGGCGCCAGGCGACCGCTTTTGCTCTCTTGCATATAAGATTGCGCGTATTTTACAATAATCTATCACATGCATGGTTGTTATAACGATAACCCGAATGCCCGACAATCGAAGGGTAAGTATATATAGGAAACTTCTGTGTCATATGGAGCTTAAATGTGCTGGATCAGGGAATTGTTTGCCTCAAGAGCATATAAGCGTTTTGACATGTTCTTGAGCACTAAAATGTATCAATTCAACTACTCCGGCAACACGAAAAGATGATGAGATGAGAGCGAAACGGCGGAAGAAAATATGTCAGATGAAAACGGATGAACTACATCTCGATTCTTAAATGACTCCACATTATCTGAATTTACACAACAGATAGTTGGTTACATTTCAGATTGTGTTGTGAGATGCCTTCATAGACAAATCAAATGCATTACATGCATTGAATCTTTGTTATCGAATGAAAAGCATGAATACCATAAACTAGTTAGTGCACGGGATGAGGCGGACTGATTTACGCTTCAAGGGATCTTCACCTGTACATTCGAAAACAGATTTTTATTTATTTTTATGCATCATATTTTTTGAATTATCGTGCAAAATGTCGAAAAAATACGACTATAGTACGGAACCCTCGTTGCGCGAGCCTGACTCGCACTTGGCCGGTTTTTTAAATGTTGAACGCAACAACGGTCGAAAGACTATTTGGTGTGTGGAAGCGAAGATTTCCTATAGTCGGGGCAAAAATAAAATGCAAAATTGAAAACATCCAGCCAATTATTGTTGCAAATGCTGTGTTACATAATATTTGTAGGTCATTTATATTTTAATGGAAGGCAGTCTACAGATTTTATAAAAGGCCAAGAGGTACCTTCATTGCCAACAGAAACAAAACAATTTATGTTTTGAACACGATTAGGTACATCTATGTGAATTCATACTAATATTTTTATAGATGTCGTCTAAGTTCATACGAAAGCTTCAAGCCTTGTTCGACGATGTTTCGGTTCGGTTTCGGATGATTGGTTGAAGACCCTTATGTTGACGATGGGACATTTGGTTCTGATCAAGATTATGAACCATCTGGCGTCGAATCGACGAGTTCTGAGGAGACAACTTGGGCTTCACAAAGCAGGCCGGTAGACAGGAATACTTCGGTTATACATTCTGATAACTCTTTGTCATCAGTACCCAGTGATGCAGACGATAATGAAGATAACAAATCAAGTTCTCAATCCGAGGGACATCTTGAAAATATTGATAATAATATCCAGTTTTCTGATGAGCCTGTAAATCAGATACAACCATCTGTTTCTTTCGGTGTTAACTGCTGAGGCTAGAGAGTATGCAGAATATCCAGATGTATCCCAAAGAACCTCTGGTGAGCCAAATTATTATACTTTTTTTTACTCTCTTGTATCGTTAAGCTTTTGAACCTACCTGCTGTAATTTTTGTTGCTTATCATAAAAACATTACAAACTGTTTAAAAAGACTTAATAAATAGGTAACTTTTTTATTGTTTCTTGCTTTTTTATATTATTTGAAAACTTTATAATTTTAACTGATAGAGAAGACGAAATAAATAGTTACAAAAAATAAAAAAGTAATCACCAAACTGGATTTGAACTCACGGCATCTCTTTGAAACTCAACTCACTCGGCCACCAGAACTAACAACAAATATTGTGAAATTTGTTGGTTTGTTAAAAGAAAGTCCTATGTTTTTGCCAAAAAAAATGCCATTTGTTTCCTGTAGGCCACGCGGGCGAAGCCGCGAGCAGAAGCTAGTTACTTATAATATTATTAACTTTCGGGCGCTCAGAATAGGACATTCTGTAGGGCCGGTAAGTTACGGGTACGTTGTCTTTGAACTGAATCTTCATTTCTGCTAAGGATGTCAAACCTAACTCATTTAACGAAAACGCGAAACAATTGCGATGCTTGTTTAAAACCCTACTTATACTCTCTTTGGTTTCGGGGTTGAAAGCATCATCGGTGTTGATCTGTCCAAAACCGATAGCTGCTTGAGTTTCCTTAGTACTTATCATGTTGATATTGAACGGAACTAAGATAACAGTAATTATCAATATTATTGTAGATTTCTAGAAATTTTGAAATATGTTGTCAATATCAGGGTATTGTCAATAATATTGTGTGTGCGGGCCCTATTGCAATATTTTAGTTGAGCAGGAGCATTCAAAGAGGCCGCACGTTTATGTTTTTGAAAATGGATGATGATGATATTATAGAAAGTGTTCCTTCAAGTGACAAAGAATATTTAAAGGAATTCATTAGGCTATGGGAAACGCTTCCAGAACTTTGGATAATGTAGTAATGGCGGCTCAAAAGCGTCGATAAAAATATCAGTGAACTGTTCACCTTAAATGCGCTCCCCGCTCCGCTGTGTCGATTGTGACTTCAAGAGAAACGCACGCGCGGCTTATTTTTTTGGATTAGATTATTTTGGTGAAAACGGCAAGTTGCGCGATAAAAATCTGCACAAATTACAAGGACGTTTACAGAATGACCAAATTATGTGGAAACTAGCTGATGCCCGCGACTTCGTCTGCGTGGAATTAGGTTTTTTTAAAAACCCGTGGGAACTCTTATTTTCCGGGATAAAAAGCAGCCTATGTCACTCTGCAGGTCTTTATCTATACCCATGCAAAAAATCACGTCAATCCGTTGCACCGTTGCGACGTGATTGAAGGACAAACCAATAAACCAACAAACAAACACACTTTCGCATTTATAATAAGGGTACTGATATATCAAAAAACGGCAAGCGGCGCAAGTATGCCTCTCTTATAGAGAGTTACATTTTTGTGCCGTTTGCCGTGGAGACCCTGGGGCCATGGAGTCTTAGTGCTAAAAATTTTTTACGAGACATTTCACCGCGATTAATAGCCTCAACTGGTGACAGAAGGGCTGGCTCATTTTTTGCGCAGCGGATCAGCCTGGCTGTCCAGCGCGGAAATGCAGCCAGTATTCTTGGCACCATTCCACGCGGTCATGATTTATATAGTAATTAGATAAGGCTAGCTTTAAGTTTTATTGTATTAAAAAAAAAAAAAAAAAAAATATCAGATCTTCAAGAAGAAATTTGGCTTCATCTAGCGAATCGCTTGACAAAATAAACATATCCAATTCCGAAATTCCATAATGAATGTCAAATTGGCAACACAATTATTGAGCAGAAGTGTTTCTAAACAGAAAATGAAAGAAGAGCTGAAGAAGCATACAATGTCATGAAAAGTTCTATTAAAGGGGATGATTGCAGTACATATGGAGAACATGTTGGCAATGAACTAAGAAAGCTTTCATCTAAATCTCAGATATATGTCAAACATATGATTAATAATGTATTATTTAATGCAGCCTTGGGAGTATACGACAATCAACAGATTACACATGAGGTATCAATATCATCGCCACCAACAACAGTATCGACACCAGATATTGATCTTAATAATAATATTCAGTCTCCATATGACAATCAACATAGAATACTGGTATCTGAGCCATCACCAATAGAACTGGCTACTCAACATGAGCCAATAGATAGAAATAGGGATGATGAAAGTCAATCTGTTTTGGTGGAATACCTTGATCAATCAAGTAGTCTCCGACAATATTTAACTTTTAAGGCAAATGCAAAACCATGATTACAGGTTAAATAGTCTACTATATAAAAATAAGTCGGGTTTTCCTTCCTGACGCTCCAGAACTCCAGAACGCACGAACCGATTTCCACGGTTTTGGATTCGTTGGAAAGGTCTCGGGCTCCGTGAGGTTTATAGCAAAGAAAATTATAGAAAAGCAAATTCAAGAAAAATTTCAATAGAAAAGCGGGAAAATCTTTTTTCACATACAGCGCCATCTCTGATACAGAGCATGTACTACAAACCAATATTTTAAGTAGATGGCGCCGGTGCGTGATACATTGTTTAACAGCTACTCATTGTTCTCTGCTCAGTTAATTTCATGTGACAAACCGGTATTGTGTTCACTGTCAAATTGTGAAAAAAAAGTGAAAAAAATAAGTTATTCGTTTCCTAACATTTCAATTGGAAACCATCAAATCAATCACGTGTATTGTGCAAATTTTTATTCAATTTAAACAGCAGGCATTTGTCTTTAAGGTCGTAAGTTGAAATGTGTAAATTATGTGGATCGTATCTTTGATTTTATTTAATTTAAATTATGTGGATCGTATCTTTGATTTTATTTCATTTTAAAATAATAAAAACTAAATAACAAAGAATCTGATTACCATGTCAGAGATCAAAAGAGCAATATATGATAATAAAATAAAATAAAAATTAAAAAAACCAAAAATATCCACGAAGATTATTGGTCATGTTACCGGGGCGCGCCGGCCCAAATACTGCTCTTCCCCCCGGACGTATCCAAAAGGAGACCGCAGCACCCAAGCACACTGGGAGGTTACCTGGCTGGCGCCCCAACCTAACATAACCTAACATAACCTACCATAACCTAACAGCGCGTAAACGGGAGGGAAACACAAAACTCACTCTACACCCTGGATTCAGCCTGCACTGTTTTCCAAGCAGAACTGTACGCCTTATACAGAGCAGTGCTGCTTGCAAAGCAGAGCGGAGAGCCAGTAGTCAACATCATGAGTGACTCAAGATCGTCACTCGAACTACTGGAAAATCCGAAAACCACACATCCTTTAGCGAGAAAATTTTTGAACTAACTAAGAGAAATCGACAATGACAACAGACAGGTGCGTCTGTTCTGGATCAGAGCCCACATAGGTGCTCCAGGAAACGAGAGCGCCGATGAACTTGCAAAAACGGCATCTCGAAGAAAAACCCTAACTATGCCAAAATCCCTCTGTCCTATGTCAAGAGGAAAATACGCGAGGAGTCGGTGCGTAAATGGCAAGACAGGTACAGTACCTCTCAAACAGGGAGGGTTACGAAAATCTTCTTCCCAGATGTGGCTAACTACAGCACGGTGAGGAAGATCAAAATAACCCCCCTGCTGTGTCAAGCATTCACGGGGCATGGGGGGATAGCGGAGTACCTTCATCGGTTCAAACTGAGGGACAGCCCGGGGTGCGAGTGCGACCGAGACATTAGTGAATCGGTCGAGCACATCATTCTGGACTGTCCTCGCTTTGAGGCGAAGAGGATGGGAATCGAAATCGGAGCAGACGTACAACTCACGACAAAGACATTACACGAGATTCTTCGCGACAATGACACAAGAGACAAATTAATAGACTTTATAGAAAAAATCTTCCGGACTGCGACGAAAAGAAACAGCACCGCAAGGCAAGGCAAAAACCGGTGGGGTAGTTAGCAAAGGAAAGAGCATGCTGAGCGCCACGGTTAGTACACTAGCCGAAGCTATCCAAAGCATGTCCGGAAGAAAAGACAACATAAGAGCTGCGAAGACAACGAAGAAAGTTGAACAGGCCGTACGAACTTTTACCGAACCCACAACAGACATCCGACCAGACAAAACAGAACTAGAGCTGACAAGGGACAAGTCTCCCCACCCGTCCTTAGAGACGTTAAAAGGCCCCTAGATCATGTCATAAACGCCTTTCTCGAATTACAAGCCATCACAAAGGCAGAACAGGAGGTCAGCCGCAAGACTTGTGCAGACATCATGCAGGCTTACCTCCTGGAGAACACCGGTCTGCTAAAAGTGAGGCTGAGAGAGGCGGAGGCATCGGTCTATGACTATAATACCTGCTAAATTATCATCGGAGAGGAAGAAGGGGCCCATATGGCCGCTTACAGTGCGAAACGCGGCTTCGTCTAACTCGACGGGGAGGAAACAAGATACAGCACGCGGCCGAAGTTCCGAGCGGATCCACACGACCCGGTTTTGGTTATAGCCAGGTGCACCAGGATCATGTTGCATGGAAAGATCCTGGAAAAAGCAAAAACCATTGCCGGTCTTGAGAACGAGACTCTGGAACTCTGGGAGAACCCGAAGATCACATGGGTGAACGGAGTTCCAGGTAGCGGAAAGACGATCGTGAGGAACTTTGACGAACACAAAGACATTATCATCACCTACACGACGGAGGCAGCGACCGACTTGAGGGAGAAGCTGGAGCCCAAGATCGGAAGGCTAACCAAGAACAAGGTGCGCACTATGGCCTCAGTACTGTCAATTGGATTAAGGGAGCCTGACCGAAAGAGATGTCAACGTCTCATAGTCGATGAGGCTCCCATGAACCATTTCGGGGCCATAGTGATGGCAACTCAGCTAGCGGGAGCCAGTGAAACCCTCTTGTTCGGGGACATAAATCAGCTGCCATATATTGACCGAGAAAACCTCTTCACAAAGCTTTACTGCCGCCCCAATCTACTTGCATCGATAGACAAGGAGCTACTGTGTACGCACAGAAACCCATTGGACGTAGCATATGCCCTCAGCGAAGTGTATGAGGGCATATACTCGTCCAATACTAGGATGCGTTCCCTGGAGCTGAAGCGGTATAGAGGCGCAGATATCCCAAAAAGTATTGACAACACTTTGTACCTCACCCACACGCAGGAGGAGAAAGAAACCCTAAAAACCAAGGGTTTTGGAGTGGGATTGGGATCGCGCGTGAATACCATACATGAGGCCCAGGGAGCGACATTCGAGACAGTGGTGATAGTGCGTACACTGCAAGAGAAGATAAAGCTCCACGACAGTGTACCCCACGCGGTAGTGGCCGTGTCGCGTCACACAAAAAGCTGCACATATTACTCTGATGACAGTAGTAACGCGACAGCCCTTTTCATCTTGAAGGCAGCCAAAGCCACGTCCATCTCAATCCGCAAGTACAACATCAAGATGGCGATTCGGGGTAGAGATGAGGTAGTGATGAGGAAGCTGTTAGAAATAAGTCCGTAACTATAAGTATTAACTAAGCCAAAATGTAACTAACATAGATTATAAAAACGACGTGCAAGTTTCGATAACTAACACAAACTAATATTGTAAAGTAATAGTAAGCACATTTAAAATATTACAAAAAAAAATGTGAATGGAAATAGTAATAACACAAAATATGAAATATATATATATATATATATATATAGATATATATATATATATAATATATAATAATAATAATATCAATAATAATAATAAAAAAATAATAATAATAGAAATCATAGTTAAGTAATTAATATATATTCTATATTATTCTTAAATCATAGTTATGTAAGTACTAATATCACTGTAAGAAGCAACAGATGTTGCAGAAATTAATAAAATAAACCCAATCTAAAAAAGAGCGCGGACCAAGAGTGCGGAGTTGTAAATTCATTTAAAAAAAAAAAAAAACCCTAACAGCGCAGGGGGCGCATGCGTTCGGCCTCGATCGGGCGACAGTGTGAGGGGGGAGGATGCTGCTGCGAGCTCGCACGGGCCCTCCAGTCACGGGTAAGTGAGCTGGAGGAAGTGAACAAGTCCCTTGTGGGGTCGTTAGTGACATTAACGAAGGCTCTACACGGGAATGGTGACAATTCAAATGCGAGTGCTGGCGGTGCAGAGGACCAGCCACTGGCTCCACAGTGCGTGGAGTTAGTGAGGGAACCTGAGGGACGAAGACCTTCCTCACAGTCGCCATTACCCCGTAGCCAGCCTGCCACCGAGAGCGCCACGATGGGGACTTCTGAGCAAACCCCGGCTCAGCAGGGCCCGGAAAGACCAGTGGCTGCGGTTACGGCGCTTATGATGCGGCATTCACTGCCAACTTGGCTGTCCCCCGTGACAAGATCTACTCGCAGCGGCAGCCTTCAGTCTCCCACTTCTACTAGCTCCGAGGCAAGTAATAGGACTGTCAACTCTCCACCCATGGGTGGGGTGGCGGAGCCGCGGGCGGGCCCTTCTGGTCTCCCTCTCAGGCGTGGATTGGGGGTCGGAGTGAAGGGCGGGGCCCAGTGCGTCTTGTGCGGCGCATTATACACCAGTCGCAACATACTGCGGCATTTTCGCCGCCGCCACGACAATTACTTGGGTGGCCGCACTAGGGATCACCCAGAGTACCCTCGGAAGTTTTTCTTCCGGACGCCGCAGCAAATGTCGTTCTGTCCGGCGGCATTCCGTCCCACTCGTGAAGATCTGCAGGGGGTCCGCGGAGTGAAATACGAGTTTGTCTTGGGGATTGCGGCCCTAAATCGAGAAGGGTCTTCCATAACTCCCTCCGTGGGAACGTCTTTTGGTTAAAATAGGACATGTAAATAGACGATTTAAAGACCAAGACGTATGAATTTATATGTAAGCTTTGTATATACAATGAATGTTGTTGACCAAGTTGTTTGTATAAGGTAAAATGCAAGTACTGGTAGGTGTAGCAATAATATACAGTAAGGTTAATATACAATCTTTATAGGTTATTAGGGTGTAGTCATTACATTGTGCTTGGTCACACACACACCATCTGTGCCCTGTTTATCAAACATTACAAGTCTACAAGCTCACAAGTTACAAGTTACAAGAACTTTTTACAAACTCTTGTAAATTATGTTTATCAAATAATTTCACAAGACTTGTAGGATTTTACAAGACTTGTAGAACTTGTATTTTTAATTTATACACTTTATTTTTGCTAAATTACAAAATAATGTTTCAACCGTAATAAATGTCGATAAAATAGAAATTACGGTACCATAACTAGTCAAGTTATTGTTAAAAATAAAACTTTTTTTCAAATTATTTAATTTTGTGTTAAATAACCTATTTGTAAAACCTATTGCTTCTTATTTTATTTACCTACCTACTTTTATTTATTCTATTTCGGTACCTACACCAACAGGAAGTACCTATACTATACATTATTTTTCATGAATTAAGGTTAGAATTAAAATTTGGAAAAATAGATAGACTTTAAAAATTTTCGCTATTCGAATTACTTACATCGCAAAAAATGGCAAAATCTGATGGGAAAGTTACAATTATTCTTCAATTAAGTAATTCGTGACAAAAAATATATTTTATTTGGCGCATTTACTGATAAATTATCTAAAGACCAAAAAATAGCAGAGTGGAAAGAGATATTATTGCTATGTCAGTCGCTTGGACTTGTATCTGCCGAAAAAGATTATGCCAGCATACTCGTATGTACATGAGACACGTTTTGGTCAAATTTAAGAAGAGCAACATTGATAAGTTTAATAAAATTACACCTTTGAATTATTTTATAGTTATTTTACCTATTTACTACTAGGTACTAGATAATTTAATTATTCTTTTATACAATATCATACTTGCATACAACTTGTAAAATAAATTAAGAGTCAACAGAGGCTCTCCAACTTTTTCGTTACAAGTTACAAGCTACAAGCTACAAAGGCATTTTTGATGAACAAAACCACAAATACAAGTGTGAAAAACACTTGTATTACAAGTGATATTACTCGTAGCTTGTAGTTTACAAGTGTAGTTTTGATAAACGCATTCTTGTAAAAATGCACAAATTTACAAGAGAAACGCTTGTAATACAAGACTTGTAACGTTTGATAAACAGGGCACTGGTCGCCGCAGCGTCGCCGGGTCGCCATTCTGCGAAGGTGGTGACATGTGGTGACAAGTGGTGACAGGGTGGTGGCCGGGTGGTGACAAAACGGTGACTTCTTGTGAAACAGGCATAGCTTTGTCTTTCGGGTAGGAAATATATATAGTTTAATAGTTTATTTGTCTTTTTGTAAACAGTAGTATTGGTAGGTGTTGTAATAGTATACAGTAAGATTTTATATATAGTCTCTATATGTTATTGGGGTGTAAGTCATCACATTCTATTTGATACTATAATTTTAGTTACCTAGTCACCGCTTGACACCATCTGGTCGCCGCAGCGTCACCGCGTGTCGCATACCATTCTTTGGGGGTGGTGACATGTGGTGGCAAGTTGGTGACAGGGTGGTGACAAAACGGTGACTCCTTGTGAAAGAGGCATAGCTTTGTCTTTCGGGTAAGAATTATACATAGTTCGATAGTTTATTTGTAAATAGTAGTCCAGGTGTAGTAATAATATACAGTTAGAAATTACTTACAATCTCTAAATGTTATTAGGGTGTAGTCATTATATTGTGTTTGATATTATAATTTTAAGTTTAGTTACCTAGGAACCGCTAGACACCATCTGGTCGCCGCGTGTCGCCGTTTCACCACTTTGTGGAGGTGGTGACACGTAGTGACAAGTTGGTGACAGGGTGGTGACCAGGTGGTGACAAAACGGTGACTCCTTGGGCAAAAGGCACAGCTTTGCCTTTCGAGTAGTTAATATAAATAGTTTGATAGTTTAATGTATATTTAGTTCAGTAAGCATTTAAATGTAGTGAGTGTATTGTAGGAGAGTAGCGTGAGCTTGCTTACTTATACATTGTTTGTATAGGGCCGTAATCTAGCGATTCTTATCGATTTGTCTTATGTGTAAACTAGCTTATGCTCGCGACTTCGTCCGCGTGGACTACGCAAATTTCAAACCCCTATTTCACCCCCTTAGGAGTTGAATTTTCAAAAATCCTTTCTTAGCGGATGCCTACATCATCATAGCTATCTACATGCCCAATTTCAGCCCGATCCTTCCAGAAGTTTGAGCTGTGCGTTGATAGATCAGTCAGTCAGTCAGTCACCTTTCTATTTTATATATTTAGATAGTAGTATTTGTTCAGCAGAGGGCAGATATGCGTAGTGTGACGCGTGATTTTGGAAGAAAGAAAAACAGAAATGCTTCAAAGCAGTCGAGCCACTAATTTAATATAAGAATCACATTATAATTAGTTAATTAATTATTTAACAATGAGGAATACAAAAAACGACGTGTAAATCGAATGGCGGCCAAAGACAAGAGAGAGTCCAAACCAAAAGTCAAATGTCATTTGTATTAAGCTTGTCTATGGCAAGAATGCGTTCAAAATAAGAATGGATACATTCATTTTCCAACACTGCTCCTCATTCTTGTCAAGAAAAGCATCTATAAAATGGGCACTTACTTCCGATTTATTCTTCATAAGATATCCAAAGGTTTTCTTGATACAGTCATCGGTAAAAGTCAGCAAGTAGCAGGCTCCTCCCCAACTGCTCACTTGAATCGGGCCGCATACATCACTGTGGATCAGATCTAGTGGAAGCAGCACGTCCAGCACTTGACGTAGGAAACGATGACTTAAGCATCTTCCCAGTAAGCCAGGAGACGCCGCTGCCTGGTACGTTATCTTCACACTGAAAAACAACACCAACACACTGATTCCCACCACCAAGTATGTACATACCTTTAAAATTCAGGTGACCTAAACGCTGTGTGCCACACTCATGGACACACAAGCTGCAGCATTGGCACTCATGGTTCCCTGCCTAGACTGAAGGGACATAGAATGACCTACTATAGGGTCGGACCGATCTTGCAACTTAAATTTATATAACCCATTAGTTTTATTAGCAGTTAAAACCTGGTTGCCTGTGATTTTACAATCACTATATACGATACAACAATTCTTATGGAAAACTACAACATAACCCTTACTAGTAATCTCATTGACGGATATTAAATTATTTGAAAGATCAGGCACAAATAAAACATTACTAAGAGAAACATTACTAGAAAGAGTAGTCCTACCAACCATTTCACTATGTAATTCTTGCCCATTGGCCACTGAAATGGTACACTTCTTGTTCACTGCATCCTCGACCAATGTTGAGCACACATATGAGCAGTGGCTCCGCTGTCAATGATGAACTCGTTTAGATGGGAAGTGGAGTACGCAGCTGCATACAATGTATGTTGATCTTCTTCCTTTTTCTTCACATCATCACGTTTTTTCTTGAAACATCGACTAGCTGTGTGATTAGTCTTTTTGCAGTAAGTACAAACAAGCTTGTTAGTTCTCTTTCTATTGTTGGCTTCATAAGCTAAGTTCTCAGTATTGCAATTATTATTACGCCTATGATCCTCTTGAAGTAAGCGAGTGCGAACAACTTCACTTGAGAGTGACTTCGTCAAACTCGCAGTCTCAAGACTTGAAACAAGAACATTGAAGTCCTCAGGCAGACCCGACAATAATATCTCAGCTATATCTTCATCGTCAATGACTTTCCCAATATCGGACAACTGTGCGACTAGCTTCATGACGCCTTAATCAGACATATTATTTGAAAAGTTGCTATATTCTACACGATGTAATTGTCGCAGTAGAAGTACTCTTCTGTACAAACCTTTGTCTTCGAAGGTGTCTGACAATCTTTTCCAGGCATCTTTCGCGGTCGTAACATTGTAGGTTAGGTTGAATCGTCAAACAGATACGAGCAAGCGCGCGACCATCGCGTGCTAAGTCGGGGTCGGTGCCCTCGACACAGTTCCACAATCCGTCAAGAGTGAGTTTTCAATTGAAATTATGTTGCTAGAGCTGGAATGGTTGGACGCCATTTTATCTTCTTCCAAATTATAGCTTGGGCACTTAACCTGTTCAGCAGAGGGCAGATATGCGTAGTGTGACGCGTGATTTTGGAAGAAAGAAAAACAGAAATGCTTCAAAGCAGTCGAGCCACTAATTTAATATAAGAATCACATTATAATTAGTTAATTAATTATTTAACAATGAGGAATACAAAAAACGACGTGTAAATCGAATGGCGGCCAAAGACAAGAGAGAGTCCAAACCAAAAGTCAAATGTCATTTGTATTAAACTTGTCTATGGCAAGAATGCGTTCAAAATAAGAATGGATACATTCATTTTCCAACAGTATTGGTGGATGTAGCAATAATATACAGTAGGATTTGCAGGATTGGTAGTAGCACCGTGTAGGGGAGGTCCGTAGTTTTTCGGGCAGGAAATATATGTAGTTTGATAGTCTAATGTAATAAACGAGCACTGGGGTAGGGGAAAAAAAAAAAGGTGGAAACATGTAAAGAAGTAAATATGTGTGTGAAAATATATAGTAAAAAAAAAAAGCGTCTCGTAGTATGTAAGGTTAAGTAGTTTTCCAGCTCATAGTTGTACATAAGCTACACCAAAAAGTTTTAAACATAAGTAACCCTATGGCCCCATTTGAGTATGTAGTTGAAAATATCAAAGAATGCTGCTTAGATAGCTATAGTACAGTTGTCTTGTTGATAGGCGACAGCCTGCAAATATCCAAAAAAGAAATTTTGAGAAGTTTTGAATACTTATTAAGTATACAAAAAAAGTCAGGTTGCAAAATTATAATATGTACTTTTCCATATTCGGCTACTTTGACCCCAGCACAAAATAAGTCTGTTTATAAACTAAACAGTCTATTGCATAACTTAACATGGGGTCACAGGGACTGTTTTCATATCATAGACATAAATAAGTTTATCCAGAAATTTACATTGACAAAAGATACTATGTATCTGGCCCCTAGATATAAGAAACAAATAGCTACATTAGTAGCTTGTAATATACAAGACCCAGCTATTTTTAGCTCAAATTATTCTGAAAATTGTACATCTAGTACCGAATATAATATTGACATAATTAGTAATAGTACTAATTCCAGTCTTTTAACATTGGATACAAATTATTTAAATAATTTGGAAACAAGTTCTAATAATGTTAGTGAAAATAATATTAATAAAATAATTTTAAACTAAGTAGTGAGACAACAGATAAGCAATGTATAATTAATCTTGTACACCAAAATATACAGGGCTTATCTGGCAAAGAACATGAGATTGAATTGTTTATAAAAAAACTAGATATTGATATTTTATGCCTTACTGAGCATTGGCTCAATAGTTATCAATTAATTGTCAACCTAAAGAATTACTCATTGTCAAGTGCATTCTCAAGAAAGAAGGCTATTCGCGGCGGATCTATGATAATTACCCGCAACAACATTAATTACAAGGAACGAAAAGATATTGTTAATCTTTCGGTTGAACGCACTATTGAGCTGTCCTGTGTTGAGCTGGAGCGATATATTGTAGTCTGCGTATACCGACCTCCTTCAAGTGACTTTTCTATGTTTGAGGATGTCATGGAGGAGGCCCTGAGGCGGATATGTAAGTCGTCAAAAAAAATATTGATCTGTGGAGACTTTAATGTTGACATTTTACTTAACACCTCCTTTACAGACAGATTACTTAACTTATTTAAAAGCTTTGATTTAGGAAACACTTTTGTCGAGCCTACACGTGTAACAGCACATTCAGCTACTTGTATTGACAACATTTTTGGTGATTGTAAAATTGTCAAAAAATCCATTATCACCAATCTTACAGTTTAGAATCGTAAACATCCATTTATTTTGAAGAAGTATTAATTAAATATAACCTCAATATCAGCAACATAAAAAATAAGATTTCTTTATAACCTGGGTGAATAAATGGAAATAGTTTGCAGAATATGAAAAGGTTATTATTTGTCTACAAAATAAAATTAAAACCACAGTGACATATTGGGGGGGCCCAAAGCTCCTAAGCAAATGGGCAATGTCCTTTGTTGGTTTGTTAAAAGAAAGTCCTATGTTTTTGCCAAAAAAAAAATGCCATTTGTTTCCTGTAGGCCACGCGGGCGAAGTCGCGAGCAGAAGCTAGTTACTTATAATATTATTAACTTTCGGGCATCATCGGTGTTGATCTGTCCAAAACCGATAGCTGCTTGAGTTACCTTAGTACTTATCATGTTGATATTGAACGGAACAGATTCATTAGGTGGTGCGTCAGGAACAGGATCACTTGAAAGAATGATAGCTCTAGATAACAAAGTATCCTTTGCTATCGTAAAGGGCTTCGAGAGTTAAACTTATCATTATGAGCGAGCCGAGTCCGTTTGTGACAGCACGCCCTGTATGCCGCTGGCAGAATCATACACTCTTTTCCATCTTTCACACACGACTCTGTATCGACATACTTATACGGAACTCGTGAAATATCTGTATTGACGCGGTGAGCAGTTATTTTTGCGCTCAGTGAACGCGTAACACAGAGGCTTGTGGTCTGTATAGATGGTGAAGCTGGTAGCTTCTAGCCAGTGTCGAAAGTATTTGACATTCTCATAGATGGCGAGGAGCTCTCTGTCGTACGGTAAGTATTTCCGCTGTGACGGGCTTAGCTTGCGAGAGAAAAAGGCTAGCGGTTCCCAGTTGCCATCTTTTAGCTGTTGCAGGACTCCACCGATGGCGAGGTCAGACGCATCAGTAACTACTCCTAATTTACACGCTGTGTCAGGATGTGCCAACATAGCTGCGTTGCAAAGGCTGTCTTTGCAGTCTTCAAAGGCTTTCAACGAGTCCTCCTTTATGTCTACGGGCTGTGAGGCTTTTATGGAGCCAGTCAACAAGGTGTTCAAGGGAGCTTGGATCTGGGCAGCGTGAGGTATAAATCTCCTGTAAAAATTTACCATGCCCAAAAATCTTCTAAGCTGCCTGGCGGTTTTAGGGACTGCAAATTCCTTTATTGCCTGCACTTTGCCTTCCAGAGGTTTGGTGCCATGTTGAGAAATGTGGTAGCCTAGAAACGTTACTTCTGTTGCACCAAAGACGCACTTGTTGGTATTAATGATTATGCCATAATCCCTCATTCTAGTGAATTGTTGGCGGAGGTGTTGCTCATGCTCTTCCTCATTTTTGGAGAATACCAAGAAGTCATCTAAGTAAGGGTAACAGAAATCTAGACCACGAGTTAGCTCGTCAACGAACCTCTGGAAGGTTTGGCCTGCGTTACGCAACCCAAATGACATAAAAGGGAACTCGAAGAGTCCAAAAGGTGTTGAAATGGCTGTTTTGGGGATGTCCGGTTCGTGCACTGGTATCTGGTTGTAAGCTTTAACTAAGTCAATAGTGGAAAAAATCTTACAGCCAGATAGGTTATGTGCGAAATCATGTATGTGCCTGATAGGGTATTTATCAGGTATTGTTCTGGCGTTAAGCATCCGGTAATCTCCACAAGGACGCCAGCCTTTATCCTTTTTGGGGGCTAGGTGTAGTGGTGAAGACCAGGGGCTTTCTGATGGTCGAGCGGTTCCGCTCGCTAGCATTGCCTCGAATTCGTACTTAGCTATTTTTAGTTTGTCCGGGGCAAGGCGGCGTGGAGAGCACGACACTGGGGGGCCTGGTGTGGTGCGAATGTGGTGTGTAGTGTTATGTTTCGGTGTGCGTGGAGCGCCTGGTCGTGTGATGTCTGGAAATTCGGAAAATAAATTATTATATTTAGAGTCGCCAGTCACTACCTTCACGCTGGAAATTAGTTTATTATGCACAGCGATCTTAGCAACCGAGGACAAATTAGTTACACTATCAATTAATCGCTTGTTGCGGATGTCCACTATAAGGTTGTAATACGAGAGGAAGTTCACGCCTATAATGGGTTTGGTGACGTCGGCCACAACAAAACGCCACAGGAAATTTCTCCGTAAACCTAAATTTAACGTGAAGTCCACAAAACCGTATGTGTTGATAATGGTCCCATTCGCCGCGCACAATGTGTATTCCGTCTTCGCCCGTTGTTGTTTGAGCGCAGTTTTGGGAAACACGCATATGTCACTTCCGGTATCGACCAGGAATTGGATCCTTGAACTGCGGTCGGTGACAAACAGGCGACCAGGCGTGGAAGGGCAATCATCGGCCGCCATTACAGACTGCCCCTTGCGTTTCCCGCCATGAAATCACAAGGCATTGTACACCTCTTTGCGTTGTCGCCGAACTTATGATGGTACCAACATACCGGGAACTTCCTATAGTTCGACTGAGATCGGCGAGATGGCGTCCGACTTTTTTGACGTGATGTCTGTCGACAGCGGGAACGGGATCTATCATGGCCGGCGGTGGCGAGCGCACTTACTTGTTTGGTCAGCTCTGTTATTTGCCGGGCCATAGTGTCGATTGTCGCTTCCAACCTCGAAACTGATGCAGCTGCTACCTGACGTGAAGCTGGTGCGATGTCATGGACTCTGTCCGCCAAGTCTGCCAGTTCTTGCAATGACAAGTTTGACTGCGACGCTATTATGGTTTGCAGGTTATTGGGTAGTCTACTCGTCCAGACGTCTGTTATAAAGTCGTCGGGCATGTTTGGTCCTGCTAGTTGTTGCAAATGTCTCAAGAATTGGGAAGCATCCAGCTTCTCATCCCACCATTCGTAGCCAACATCCTTGCGCCTTCGGGCAGTTCCCAGGCAATCGTACGCAGAGCGCACGATTGCATCTGTGAAGTCCCTGGCGAGCACAGACGCCGGCTTCCTCGCATCCAGGTTCCCCATCCGCACACTGACGGTGCTGCGAAATCGAGCCCAATCCACCCCGGTCCCCCGAAACCTCGGCGGCTCCCCTCCTTCGAACTCGGCGCACCCAGCAGCTCGAGACATGCGGTCCCCACCGACGGAGAAGGTGATGAGCCGGTGGTCACTGGAGCTGACCGCATCGTGAACGGTCCAGTCCTTGACGGCAGCACTTTTTACCCAAGGGTAATATCAATGTTTGATTCGCCGTTGGGGCCAGCAAATGTGCTCGGCTGGCCCTCCCGGTTATGGAGCAGCAAATCCCTCCCGGCGATGAAGTCCTCCACGTGCTGCCGTCGACGCTCCGCAACAGCCCCGCGCCCGGTGTAGTGGCGGGGCTCGCTATGCCACATTGGAGAGTGGGCATTGCAGTCGGCTCCAATGACCACTCGCTTCCCGTGAAGGCCCTCCATGACTCTGTCCAGCTGCAGAAGGTGCGGCTCGACGTCCTCGGAGTACTGGAAGTAGGCAGACACAAGGTAGAGGTCCTCCCCACTCCCAGCACTCACGCAGACCGTCGCACAGTGCGCAGTTGACAGATGGTGAAGCGCCACTGCTTTGAGGTCTGGACGCACGATATAGACCGCCGCCTTCGGAGAGTCGCCGTACTCGATGACGACTGGCCCCTCCTGCTGCGCCTGCGAGTAGTGTTCTTGGACGAGAACACAGTCGAGGCGCAGCTCCTTGGCCAGTGCCGGCAGCTCCTTGGTGGCCAACGCCGACCCGCCGAGGATGATCTGTCCTATCCTTAGGGGCTTACTGGCCATAGTTAGTGTTTGATAAGGACCTCGTTTCAGCATACTGGCGAGCCGGGCAGGCAGCAGCGGCGGTGGTGTGAGACGCGGCGTCCTCCTTGTTGAACCTCTTGCAAGTAGCGCAGCACTCCACGGCAGCGGAGCAGTCCTCCCTGCGATGCCCCGAGGCGCCGCACCTCCCGCAGAACACCTCCGAGGCCCTGCAGTATTTTTCCGGGTGCCCATACATATGGCACTTCCTGCAGCAGGTCACCGACAGGAAGTCCACGACCTCGATGACTTGCCAGCCAATGTAAACCTTCTCCTTAGCCAGCAGGGCCTCGCGCAGCGCCGGGGAGCACTCCAGGACCACGGTGGTGGTACCTCTCCCCCTCTTCTTGAAGGCCAGCTTGCTCTGGCTGCGCAGGCGCTCCAGAGTCCACTGTGTGTCCCGGAAGTTTTGGTCGTGAAGGGCCAGGTATAGCGGCTCCAGGTCTCCTTCACCATCAATATGCCGCAAGCTGACCAACGGAGCCCGCCGTTTTGGCTCCGTGACGCGGAGAGTTGCAGGCACCGCGTTCTTAAGTTTCTCCACCGATTCCTTAGTGGTGGTCTGAACTACAACTCCGGCGTTTCCAACTTTCCGCACTCGGTCCACCTGAACCTGCATGTCGGCTGGTTTAATGGTCTTTTTCAGCTCCGCCTTAGTGTCTTCAGCCGACTTGAAGAGTGCAGCGTGTTCCGGTGCTGGATAAAAGGCCAGAACCGGGCCCTGAGCTGCCGGGATTGGTATAGGGTCGGCCTTCCTGGATACCCGTAGCGCCGACGCATAGCTGACCATGGAGGCAGAGGAGGGAGCCGGTTGAGCCATACGGGCCTGGGATGTTCTGGCTATGAGAGCCTCCTGCTCCAGCTTTGCCGCGCGAAGGTTGGCTTCGCTAAGCTCAACCTCCGTTTCACTTAACTTGAGGGTGAGGGCCGCTATAACCGCCAAAATATCGCGGCAGCCCGCCGAGATGGCGTTCGTGGCATCTTTATTAAGTCGCGACGGGGGTGCGGTGACGGCTGCCATTACGTCCTCCAGGTCACGGTGGACTCGGTCCAAAAGCTCCGTCTTCGTAGCGCCCGCCAAGGAGCCCTCCTGCTGCGCGTCGTTCGACGGAGCAGCGTTGGGCGCGACGGGACGACCACTAGGCTGTGTCGACACACCGGATCCCGCCAGTAGAGGTGGTGGCGGTCCCCGGGGAGCGGCGGCGGCTGCAGTGGGCGGGGCAGGCGGCGGCGACACGGGCCGACACATACGCACCACCTCTACTGGGCGCCGCTCCTCCGGAGACGTCAGTGGGCGCTTTAGCCCCGAGGGCGCCGCTGTAACTGCTTGCTGCTCTGGATGCGCGGTTCGCGGGGGCACCGGTGGTGTCTGGAGCAGTTCCTCCTCTTCCTCATGGTGGAACCTCGAATGAGGCGGAGCCAAGCCGCTAGGCGGCGTTCGCGCCAATGAAGATCGTGGCGCAAACGGTTGGCCACCGGAGTCGCTCTCCTTAGTCTCCGACATGGTTGTTTCCAATTTCCGAACCCACGGACGGAATTAAGTTGGTTCGGATAATCGTAATCGGTACGGTGTATAGCAATACCGAATGGAGCGCAGATTGAGTTGCCGGTACAAAACCGGCAATTAATTGTCTATGCCCGAGGTTTGGCACTTGACACTTGACAGCTGTCAAGCGTCAAAATGCAAGTGTCAGAAATGACACCTGTCAAAACTCGACAGTCGTCAAAGTTGTCGCACGCACAGAGTGTCAATGCACGAAAAGATAACCTATAAACAAACACGTGCAACCACGTGCTCAATTTATAGGTTATAAAACTAGCCTAGACTTAAACTAAGTACTAAAACTAGGGAAAACGTTCTTTAAAAAGACGTGTCATTATATTTAATAAAATTAATAAATAAAATATATGGGTCCTGTCCCGTGGGAGCTGCCAGGAGCGTCCTGGAGCTCAATCACAATGCATTGAGGAAAAGGGGGGGTCGCTGCACGTTCCACACCACTTTACACCACTACACCGATTAAAACTATAGCACTACACTATAAAAAGCACTATACTAAAAGAAAATTCCGGGAAAATCGAGAAAATTCAAAATAAAAGAATTTTCGACACGGAGCGAAGCAAGATACGTCCGCACACCGCGAGGGACAGCGGGAATCTCCCGCTCCCTGTCAGTGAGTGGACAGTTCGGCGAAGACTCAAGCAAACGAACTTGACTCCAAAAAGAGCTGCCACAGGCCCAAAATTGACGGCAAGTCACCGACAAGCACGCCTTCAATTTGCTCGCGCCCATCTTGATTGGGAAGTCGATCAATGTGGGCGAGTTCTGTTCTCAGACGAGTGCAGAATGTGTTTGCACGGTAGTGACCGAAGGGGCCGGGTCTACAGGCGGCCTGGAGAAAGATTTGCTGTGCTGTTTCGCTGAAACAGTAGCCTATGGGGGTGGTTCCTGTATGATGTGGGCCGGCATTTCATTAGACGGAAAAACGGAGCTTAATTTCGTGCCTGGTGGGGGACGAGGAGGTGGTCTAACTTCAGACCGGTACATCACCGATATTTTGCTGGAACATGTCGTTCCTTATGCAGAATATGTCGGTGATAACTTCCTCCTTAAGCACGATAACGCCCGTTGTCACACTTCACGTCCCACAGCTCAATTCCTGGGTGAAGTCGGTATCGCCACATTGGACTGACCAGCGCTCAGCCCTGACTTGAACCCTATTGAGCACTTGTGGGATGAGCTAAAAAAGAGGGTTCGATCCAGAAATCCGGCTCCTTCAAATACTGATGAGCTGAAATCAGCTTTAATAGAGGAGTGGGAAGGTATCCCGCAAGATTCGATCAAGAAGCTGATTAGGTCGATGAAGAATCGCCTTCGAGCTGTTATTAGGGCCAGGGGAGGCAACACCAAATACTGATTCTAAATATTCGAGATATTTCTTTAAATTTTTCTTTTTTTCTGAACCCCAATTCCTTCACTTTTCCTTACTCCTTCTCGTGTGAACTCTGAGAATTTCGTTCTTTCAGAGACTTAGATTCTCCGATCTCTATGTGAAGGTGAAACATACAAATATCCTGGAATGTCAGAGCCGCTTGGTATTGAGGTAAGGACAATGAAACAGGCAGTGGAGGAACGTTTTTTTGGTCGCCTAAAAAAAGTTCTTTATAGTCTTTCAAGGGTTCAAATCTTAAAATATCACCAATCAGGTCACCGGATGAAATCACTATAGTCTCAGAAGAAGTTAAAATTAAAAATGATCATTCAACCAATGAATCAAAATCAATGACTACTGAAAGTTTGCTAGATTCAAGAGACGCCGACACTGAATCTGTTATGACAGAGGATACAATGGGAGGAAACAGCAGTGTCCCGTATCTTGAGTCTGTGCAAACTCATCAGAAGACTTCTAACATGATATCAATCATATCTCAATTCACTCATGGCATCAAAATCCCGAAAATAAGTGGAAACAAACATATGACAATTAAGATAGGGAAAGATGGCGTCACTGAGGAGTTGATTGTAGGAATAATGCTCAAAAATGAAAATATTCAAATGATTGATATCATTAAAAAAGTCTTGAAAAAATGTCAAAATTATAGATTAACACTCTCACTGCCGTGGGATCCGCTGGCGGGCCCCAAGTTTTCGAGTGCAAAGGGCCGGTCTTATTTTAAAGAAAAATTAACCAGCAGGCCGTGGGGGTCGCCGGCCGTCCCCAAAAGATTTTGTCTGTCACGCCGCTTGTAATTTTCTAGAATTTCATTGTGACGCCAGCTAAAGTAATTGTTAGTTGACCGCCGGCCGCCCCCTTGGCTCGCTGTGTGCGTCGTTTTCCCGCGCTTTCACAACTTTCGGGATTAGAGTTAATTTTTTTGTGAAGAATATTGTTTTAGAGTATGTAAAACATGTCGGACGACTCGGACTATGATCCTGATTACGTGCCTTCATCGGAATCTACTTGTAGTACCGATAGTGATGGATACTCCGATAGCGAAAGCACCGATGAAGATGTCACTGCGCAGAGTTTACATCAAACTCAAAGGGACCGCCCCGTACAACAATCGGTAGACAGTAGTGGTCAATGGAGTATACCAACTGGCTCTCGTCAAAAACAATTCCCTTTAGCTTTTACATCTGGTATAAAAAATATTCCCGACACGTGTAAGACCGAACTGGATTATTATAGTTTGTTTGTGGACGACGAAATAATTAACCTGATGGTGACCATGACTAACTGTTATGCGAATAAAACTATGATACTTAAAGTTTTGAGACGATCAAGTAGACTAGTAGATTGGAAGGATTGTGATCAAAATGAAATTAAAAAATTCCTTGGTCTGCTGATATGGATGGGTATAAAAAAACTGCCTAAGATATCTGATTACTGGAGTAAGAATATATTATACAAAAATCCCGTAGCTGGTTCAGTAATGAGCCGAAATCGCTTTGAATTGCTGCTGCGGTGCTGGCACTTTGAGGATACATATTTTTATTTGTCATCTAATGCTGGCAGACTTATCCGAGTAAAACGTCTGGTTGACTTGATAACCAAAAAATTTCAGAACTATAACACACCTGGAGAATATCTAACAGTGGATGAGACAATGGTTGCCTTCCGTGGCAGGATTGTTTTCATGCAATATATCCCTGGGAAGAAGCACAAATATGGGATAAAACTGTTCAAAATATGTGATGAAAATGGTTATGTACATGATCTGATTGTATATGAAGGTAAGAAAACGACGCCTGGCCAAAATTTGTCAAAAGATGTGGTTATGAATCTGAGCGAGAAATACTTAGATGCGGGCCGAAGTATTGTAACCGATAATTTTTATACAAGCGTAGACTTAGCAAAGTCCCTTTTAAACCGGTCTACGCATTTGCTTGGCACAGTTCGAAAAAATCGAAGAGGGTTGCCGAAAGATATTATTTCCACAAAGTTGCATAAAGGTGAGATGATAGCAAAAGAAAATGATGACGGAATTTTGGTTTTAAAGTGGAAAGACAAGAGAGACGTCCTCGCGTTATCAACAAAACATTCAGTTGGATTCGTAACAGTCCGGAGCAAGCGAAATAGGCGAAAAACTGCTTTGAAACCATCAGTAATTGCCGAATACAACAAATACAAAAGTGCAATAGACTTTTCTGATCAGATGGGCAGTTACTGTAATCCTTTAAGAAGAAATGTACGTTGGTTTCAAAAACTGGGAATTGAATTACTGCTAACTACGTCTGTCGTAAATGCCTACTTGATATACAAGTCTCGTAAAAGACTTACAACTAAAACTTATACAATAACGAAATTTCGTGAGAACCTATGTATACAGTTGATGGATTTACAGCAGCGCCGTGCTACCGACCCTGTCGTAACTAAACATGAGTTCGGAAAGAACCCATTGACTGACCATCGCAATCGATTAATACGTCGTAAGTGTATACACTGCTACGAAAGTTTACGTCAAGAAGGCAAATCAAGCGTAGAGGCGAAGAAACTTACAAAAAAAACAAGTACTGTATGCCTCACTTGCCCAACGAAGCCCAGTGTTTGCGCGTCTTGTTTTGCCAATAAGCATAGCAAATAGTATTTTTTTTTTCAAAATGCATGTTGTTTCCTCTTTTTGTGCTACAACAATAAAGGTTTGTCAATTTAATGTTTTATTTTTTTATTTTTTCCCCGCCACACAGAAATGTAATTATTGCTCCGATTGACTTGATTTTTTTTTCAACATGTAGCTCACTATATGCGCAAGCCAATGTTAGCCATATTTTTTCGTTATTAGCAGGCCAGTAGTACAAATATCTATTTGAATTTAGGGGGTCACAGCGGATCCCACGGCGTGCTAAAAGCATTCTTTACTAGACGCCGGCGGACCCCACGGCCTGCTGCAATATTTTTTCATTTTGAGTGACGGCCTACCGCAGCGGATACGTTGGGACCCGCAGGCGGACTCCGTGGCTTACTGAACTGGAACAATGCTATATATTGCTGGCAGTGAGAGTGTTAAATAGAGCATATAAAATCAAAGACTTTTCTTTAATTGAATCTTAAAATCAATCAATCTTTCTTTAGTCTTTTATCTGGTGACAACAAGGATTTGCGTGCCTTCAATGGTTGGGTCATGCCTTTGCGTTCTTACACACCTTTCATATACACCTTTGGCATTCTTAAATGGACTCAAACATAACTGGATGCCTTGGATCGAAAGATTCGAAAATTGCTGACTACATATCGTATGCATCATCCACGTTCATCTTGTATATTTCACGCAAGTGTGGAGGACATTTAGGTTCATAATCCTGAAGTAGTATGCAATCTCAGATATTATTTTCTCGTGCTGTATTCTTTAGGCCAAGCTGGGAAGGGACATTTATATTTATATTTATACTTTATTTTTTATTTTTTATTTAACTGTTATTTTTAAATTTCGCTCTTTTTTCTATGTCACTGTTTTTGGTGTAGTTTATGCAATTTTTTTTTATTGCTTAACGCAACGGGCGCGGTGCGTCTTTATTAACCAATGTAAATTATGGCGCAAACTGAAAACCAGCGCTGAGCATTGTGAGCGGTGCTCGGCTATGCTGAGTTTGCGACCTTATTGTATATTGTTAGTTTTAAGCTTAGATATAATATTAGATAAAAACATTGTACATACTTACTACTAGCAATAATGAAACAATAAACGATATTTATTATTATTATTATGTAGTTGCAGTTTATAAGGGTCTTACTCCGCTTTTCCACAAGAAGGGTACCCAGGAACAGCGTATGCCGCAACAGGTAATGGGTGGATGGAGACAGCTGTTTTTGAGGCGTGGTTTGAAAAGGTTTTTCTGCCAACTGTGGGACAAAAGCGGCCCATACTTTTAATATACGATGGGCACTCCACCCACGTGGGAACAAATATTATTGAGAAGGCCCGAGCAGCACAAATAACGATTTTGAAGATTCCTCCTCATACCAGCGATGTGTTGCAGCCGTTAGATTTGGCTTTTAATAAACCTTTTAAAGATAGATGGGATGCAGCTTTGGTCAAGTGGCAACGATTAAACATTGGTTTAAATTAAAATATATATTTGGTCTTTTTTTAACGAACGGCATTTAAAATTAAAAGTGATGTTGATGATTCCTTTTACGAGAGATGGACTTGTAAAGTCTTGCTCAAGGAGATCCACTCTCGCCTCTGTTATTTAATGCGGCCACTGTAGAGATTTGTCACTCTATTCAAAATGTTTTAAAGTCAATATGCCGATGATATTGTTTTATATTCTATCTACCGCCCTTAATTGTTATTGGAGGTGATAATTTAAACCCAGTCTGCATAACTATCGCAACCAATAGTTCTAAAAGCAAGTCAAATTCAGAACAATAGTTGGACCAAAAGGTTGAACCAATGATGCCTGAAATTATTGAGGAGGCGAAACTGATTAGTACTCGTGTTTATATGTTATGTCCCGTGGCAAAGAAAACACACAGTAACAGGCGGAAGCACTGGAAAGCAAAATTGAAGATTCAAAAAATGAAGAGCTGCCAAGTGGCGTCCAGTCTGGAGTCCAGGGGCGCCAACACTAGAGATTGACGAACACATAAACTCAGGGGCGTACGCCAACTTTATTCAAGAGGAAACGGGGGAGGAACGGCCCAAGAAAAAAAAGAAGCGACGTAAACGCCGAGGCCGAAAGTGGTTAAACGGTCATAAGAAGGGCATAGTCAGACTACCTAAATATAAACAGATGACAAAATAAAAAGTATAGTGAAATTCATCTAAAGAAAAGAAAACTTAACACAATAAAGCAAGGCCAGCTTCCAGGAGTCAAAACAAATTAGTCAATGTCCATGTTCAAATGAATGTGTCTGCACCTATCACAGACACTTCAAAAATAGTGGGGATACCAAGAACTAGCGTTGGATCAATATTAAAAAAGGGTAAAGTAAAATTTAAAATAAATTTTAATACATTAAGAGTGGTGCAATTTCATAAAAATAATCCTATTGCTAAATTTCAATATGGATTTTTTGAGTTTTGTAAAAATTATGAAATGAACACGGACTTCGTCATTAGATCAAGAGCAAACAGTGCTACTGTACAAAAAGGACCCACACCTTTATACGACGATGAGCTCAATATTTTAGCAGATTTAAAAGAGCTATGCAACAAAAATATAATACCAAAAACAGATACCATCAACAATATTTAAGTATGAGGCATAATGAAACCATACGTGATGCTTTAGCTGAAACGGACGAAGATGATTCAAATATGGAGAGTTAAAATACTTTACTTCATTTTACATAAGTACTTAGTATATAATCTGCTTGATCTCATTATCCCAAATGTTGACATAAATATATTGCTAATGATACATAATATTTTGTTTAAAAACCATGATGGGACAAGTTAACACAGACGAAGTTGATTCGTACCAGAAGAAATACTTTATTTCATTTTATATATCATTCATATTTATATTTCATTTAACTATGACAAGCTTAGATCCGCACTTGTAAACAGTCTCCAGATGTTGCCAATGTCTGCAGAAATAATAACAGCTTTGAAGGAAGCAAGCCATCCTGGGGTGTGTCAGGTGTTTTAAAGGAATTGGGGGACATATTGTTACTGACAACTGCTAGGTCAAGACAGAAGATTTATTTTCCTCTATTACTTTTCAGCCTATTATGGAGAGAAAAAGGAAATGTTCAGTGGAGTTCCTCCGGGGCACCAGTGCTCAAATAATATACTAATATACTATATGCGGTCAAGAATAATCAAATATATAGCAGTATTGTGGACGTCACATTAGCAACCCATGAAATACTACACAGGGTCACCAATTGGCATGTCGATCTACAAATGGTCACGTTATCTGACCAGAGGTGTATCCAATTTTATGTGGACTTTAATGGAAATAAAGTCCAGAACGGCCAAAAGGAACTCTACCAGAAGATACAACACGTCCAAAGCTGACTGGGGTTATATTGCTGCTGCTCTGAATGCCCAGTTGGCTGGAGGATATGTCAATACCGTAAACATCCAAAACATTGAAAATACAACAGACCTGGAGGCATTAGTCTCCACCTGTCTCCACCTATATACACAGCATTCAGCAGGTCTGTGATTTGACTATTCCTAAGATCTCAGCTAAGGTAAATCTAGGTAAGAGCGAGTGGTGGACACCAGAACTTACAGATAAAAAAGCAGAAGTAGTAAGGAAGAGACGAAAAATATCCAAGTCTCATCCGAGAAGATGACCTTTTGTAGTGGACAAATATCTAACGGCCTTGGCCAAGTATAAAGAACTGATGCTAAGCACAATAACTAGCAGTTGGAAAGAATTTTGTACACGTCAGCAATAAGACACAATGTGGCAGAATATTTATCGTATACTCAAAAAGGATAATAAATACAGCGAAGATAAACTGCTAAAATCTCCTGCAACGAACACAATTATGGACCCTCAACAGTCAGCCGCCTTGCTCGCAGAAACTTTCTATCCACTAGATCATCACAATACAGACTCGAACGAGCAAAAAACAATTAGAAAGAAAGTAAAACAACTGATTGAGGTGAACATAGTAAAAATATAGGAAAGCACTGTCAACTTTACCAAAGAAGAGGTAGAGGGAGTTCTGGCGGATATGAGTCCCAAAAAGGCCCCTGGAGAAGACGGTCTCACTGCCGACATCCTCAAACCTAACCTAAAGCCTATCAGGTGTGCCCGGAGGTGTTTCTTGCAATTTTTAATAAATGCCTCCACTTGCGCTGCATACCAAAGGTCTGGAAGTCTGCCATTATCAAGGTAATCCCTGAACTTCAAAAAGAGGGTTATACATGGTTGCACCATAATCAAATTTCCAAAAATCCTTTCCTAATTACCTGTTTATATCCTTTACCTATATCGGCAACTTTGCAATCTACCGCGAGATGGCGCTACGCGTCTCAAATACAGGATTATTGCATATGGAAGAAGATCGCCCGCGCCCCGCGCGACCCGCAAGATGGAAGATCGAAGATGGCGATCGGCGACATGAAGTCGATATAGTGTGCACCGCGAGCTTAATTATTATCGAAAAATCCATTTTTGTCCAAACCGCTACAATAGACCAAATTTACCGTGAAATACGCGTGTGCCCAAATCTAAATAATTATAAATAGACTGTGTCCATCGTGAAATAATCGCCAAAGGTGTCTTGGAAGATTAAAGGCCAGCAAGGATATGTGAGAGTGCCGCAGCTGTAATATAAAGGTATGCCGATTTCCCTTCCTTAAGTCCCTTACGCAGTCAAAATAACCAAACTACAGTCCACAAGCCCCCCTGTCGCATTGTCGCGAAGCCTGTATTCGAAAAAGGATACGGCTTCGACTCCCGCGCCGCCAATACATCCCCCAAGGCCTACCGTCCTATAGGCCTACTCCCAATCTTGGGAAAAGTGCTGGAAAAAATGACGGTAAAAATGATGTTACTTGCTGCTACGGAAACCTCTTCATGGGCGAGTCCGCCTCGCACTTGGCCGATTTCTTTTATAATTAAGTATTTAATCGAGTATCCTACTGTTTATTTTTCAGGTACCAATAGTTTAAATGATTTAAAAAATACTACAAATGAAGAACTGAAACTTGGTCTGTCTAAACTTAAAGGCTGGGTCCCACGGCCCGTGTTGTCACATGCCAGATCGCACCAGGCCAGACCGACAGGCCATGGGAACGATCGCACCCGATGAAGCCTGTTGTCGCCCGTCCGATCCGTCGGGAGTCGGTAAATTCAAAGGCGCGGCGCGACGGTGCCTGCCGCGGCCTGTGCGGGCGCGTCCGCGTCGGTTCTAACTCATTTATTTCACCTGCGACGGCGCATGCGCGTACACGCACGTGATGGAGTGGCCGAAGATTTAGTTTTCGAGTTTTTAACTCTTTATGAAACTGAGCCGGCGATATGGAATAGCTCGTCGCCACAGCATAAGAACAAACACGATGTGCATGATGCACGAATAAAAAATAACTTAAAAGATGGAACCATGCCTAAGGAATTAAAAAAGAAAAAAGAAAATTTGATGTCTACCTATAGAAAGCTGAAAGGTAAAGTCAAGGAATCTACAACAACGGGTACCACAGCAGCTGCACACGCAGTCATGCGCTCCGTATCACTTAGGGCGTGTCCAAACATAGCGCGGCAATCGTGAGCGGCATGCCGCGCGCGATTTCCGCGCTGTGTTTGGACGGCCGCCGCGCACGAATGCCGCGTGTTGCTGCCGCGCGCGAACGAGGTTGCCGCGCGCGTAGTGTTCGTTCGTCAGTGAAGGTGTGTGGACGTAAACGATGGATAACGAAACGGCAATTCGACTTATTGAAATATATGGTTCATTTAATGCATTATGGGACACCAGGCGCAAAGAATATCATAACAATAATTTAAGAGAAGACATGTGGGATGAAATCGCAAAAAATTTCGAGCAACCGAAAGCAGTTCTAAAAACCAAAATGAAAAGTCTTTTAAGCTCATACAGAAGGGAGAGAAACAGAGAAAAAACGAGTAACATTACTGGTTCGGGTAAGTTTAATCTTTTATTTAATGATATTGATGAAATGACAATAAGTACTCCTACAGCAAACAATAACAAAATGAAGTACTTGTAACAAAAGATTCTATTCTACTTACATATAGGTATCTAAGTTAAATGTATACTGTGGTATATGTAGTTCTTGGAATTTACGTAACCGAGTGAGCTTTATTTGTGGTTACGTCGTGTACATGTATAATTGTGTAAGTGTGCGTGCCTGTCGGAGCCTAGGTGAGAGCGGTCAGGCGCATGCATTGCGCTCGCTCACATAATGATAGTAATATGGTTCGTACGCAGTTCGCACGTTTGTAATGCTCAACTAAGTATAGTACGTTTTTTCATGCACGACCCAAAATATAAATAAATATGGCAAACCGATTGAGTTTGACATTTCTTAGAGCGCAAAATCATTGAATGAATGTTTTTAATAAATCAATGAATTAATGCAATTACGTAGATTGAATAATTTTCGAAATACGTATAATCATCATCGAAATATTTTGGTTAAAATATGTGACCGTTGTAAAATATGTTTAACGGTCTGATCAGCTGGTAAACTAGACTGATGGTCGTGAGTTTATACACACATGTTTAGGAAAGTATTTCTCACAAGCAGATGGATATAACAGAATTGACACTTTTATTGTTACAGATAGAAACAAGGCCTACAAGTCTAAATGGTTTGCCTACGAATCTTTCCACTTTTTGCATGATAGGGGTAATCCTATTGACACAGTGGTAAGTACGCTAATTTCATACATACATTCATGTATAACCATACTAATATTATAAATGCGAAAGTGTGTTTGTTGGTTTGTCCTTCAATCACGCCGCAACAGAGTTACGGATCGACGTGATTTTTTGCATAGGTATAGCTGAGGACCTGGAGAGTGACATAGGCTACTTTTTATCCCGGAAAATCAAAGAGTTCCCGAGGGATTTTAAAAAATAAATTCACGCGGACGAAGTCGCGGGCGTCATCTAGTTTCTCATAACGTAATTATTTAATATCTATCTTGCCAAATAATCGACCCGTTTGCCATAAAATGTTCTGCCAAAAAATTACGAATATCGGTTGGAGTGCCACCTATACATTCGTTCGGTGTTAAAGTAACTGATTCATTCATTGAGTTATTAGAGGTTGTTATTGAAGAGCTGTTTCGAAGAAAATTATGCAAGTGAACAGCAGCTAGAACTACCTTTTTAGCTGATGTTGGGTTTAACATAATTGCATTTCTCAGTACTCTAAATTTAGACGCCAAAATACCAAAAGCATTTTCAACTACTCTACGTGCTCTCGATAGTCTGTAGTTAAAAATCCGTTCTTTAGACCCTTTTGAATGAATTCCTGCAAAAGGTGTCAACATATATTTAGTTAAAGCAAAAGCTTGATCTCCTAATATGACATAGGGTACTTTTGTTGTGTAGGGTATATTTAAAATTTCTGGTGCTGGTACATTAAGTTGATTATTTTCTAACTTTCGGTACAATTCACAATGTTTAAAAACGCCTCCATCTGATATTCGACCTTGACTTCCAACGTTAACGTACATAAAATTGTAATTTGAGTCTACTAATGCTAAAAGTACAATACTAAAATGTTTTTTATAATTGTAATACTCGGTGCCGCTTCTAAAAGGAGCCTGAATAGTTATATGTTTTCCGTCCAAAGCACCGATGACATGTGGGAAATTCCATTTTTCCTCGAATTCTTTAGAGACTATCTTCCAATCTTGTTCCGATACTGGTAACTGAAAAATATAAAGTTCACATTAAAAAAATGCGAAATTTATCTTAACACGGGTGGGGGTGGGTAACCTCAAAGAATCGCGTGGAAATCTAACTACGACATTCTACGACAGATATAAATGAAAACAGTCGGACATCATACGAAAGCATTTTAGTCCTAGCTGAAACGGAGACACTTCTTAAATCCCAAAGACTATACCTATATTCTACAAACACAACTAAAAATCGTTGTTTTGATTACAGGATTGTGGCTCATCGTCGCAGTCACATAATACAGAACAAGGAGCTACAGAACAAGGCGCTACAGAACAAGGCGCTACAGAACAAAGCGCTACAGAACAAGGCACTTCAGAACTAAATACGACTAACATGAATACTGCATCTACGATTCCAACTAAAAGGAAGCCAACAAAGAGAACACACGAAGATCCGGAGTATGATGCCGAGAATAAAATGTTAGAAGATGCATTGGAAGAAATGCGAAAACAAAGCGATAACAGCAACGATTTATACGTTGCTTTTGGCATGCACGTAGCGGCAGAGTTGAGAAAATACGATCCCATAACCTTAGCAAGAGTAAAACATTCCATAAATACTATAATATTTGACGCTGATATGGCATGTATAAACCAACTCAATCAGTCTACAATTCAAGAAAACGATGAAAGAAGACCAGGTTATTTTACTACACGTTATACCGATATCTCCAATACGGCATCCTCTAGTGACTCTAGTATGGGATCCGGACTTACACAATTGATTAACGATTTGAATACTGAGAATAGTTTATAATTAAATAGTGATTGTTTCATTTTTATTGTCTGCACATTAAACATGCACATATTTATGATTGATTAAAAACTTAATAAAAATAATGTAAGTAATAAAGTTGTTCTTTTTTACCTTTATCACATCCTTCAGAGCTTTCACTAGGGCATCGCACACCTCTGGGACTATTTTTGAGATTGTTTGCTTTGACACGTGAAATATATATTGTAGACTAGTATATGAGTCTCCTGTGGCCAAATATCGCAAAGTTATTGCGAGTCTCTCTTTCGTCGTTATTGCTACACGCCAGTGTGTATCAGTTTTTTTAATAAATGGTTCCACCAGTGTATGTATATGTTCAAATTCTTCCAAGGTCAATCTTAAAAACTGTGTTGTTCGATAGTGGATTTCATAATTAATCACTTTCAAATTCTTTACCCTCTGTTGGAAAAGTGGTCGTATCCAGCATTGCCTTGTTTTTTTCAGTCTCTTCCTTCTGCGTAATTTTCGAATAATAAGTAGAGCTACAACACACGCGGCCGCTTTCATTTTGGATCGAATGCAAACTGAGAGCACAGCGTGTCTAGGACATGCCGCGCAGTATTGCCGCGCACACATTTCTGGGATGTCTACACTAGTCGCGCATCAGAGCTGTGTCTCGCGATTGCCGCGTGTTGCTGCCGCGCACTCGCAGCGCTATGTTTGGACACGCCTTTAACATGTTGAACTGGCAGTAACGACAGGCCGACACAGGCCTTGGGAACGGCACTGCGCGAGACGCAATCAGACGCACAGGCGTGGCACGATCCGGCCTGGCCTGTGATAACACGGGCCGTGGGACCCCAGCTTAACTGTGAAGAAGACAGGCCAATGAAGAAACGAAGTCTCTTTCGCTGTCAGATTTGACCTCGGATACTATAATACAGCGTACTTACAGCAGAAAAAGCCAGTCAGTTCCTGCACTAACGAGCGATTCAACTCCGATTAGTCCTTCATTTCTAGCATTTTATGCAGATGAAAACGAATTTCGCCCACCGAGTTCGAATGAGAGTTCAACTGACCATAGTCAGTTGAACTCTCAGAAACCGGTCACATCTCCAACGGAATATGGACATATAAATGAAGGAAGAAAGCGCTGACTCAAAGCCGATCCCAGCAGTTGGAAAAAAAATTAAGTCCTCTTGCAACAAAATAATCTGATGCTTGTACACACTAAAAGATGGACTATGAAGAACACCCATTTCTTTGTTTTTTTGATCAAGGTGACAAGTTCATTTTGGATAAGGGGTTTTTTATTCAAGTGACAGGTCCTCATGCAACAAAACAATCTGATGCTTCTATACTCCAATAGATGGACGATGTAGAACTCCCATTTCTTTTGTTTAAGTGACAGGTCCCCATGCAACAAAATAATCTGATGCTTCTATACTCCAATAGATGGACGATGTAGAACTCCCATTTCTTTTGTTTTTTGATCAAGGAGACAAGTTTATTTTGGATAAGGGGTTTTTGTTCAAGTGACAGGTCCCCATGCAACAAAATAATCTGATGCTTCTATAATCCAAAAGAGGAATGATGAAGAGCACCCGATTCTTTGTTTTTTAGATCAAGGCGACAAGATTATTTTGGATAAGGGTTTTTTAATCAAGTGACAGTTCCTTATACATCAAAACAATGTGATGCTTCTACACTCCAAAAGGATTATTAAGAACACCCATTTGTTTTTTTTATCAAGGAGACAAGTTTATTTTGGATAAGAGGTTTTTTATTCAAGTGACAGGTTCTTATGCAACAAAACAAACTGATACTTGTTCCTGTATTCCAAAAGATGGACTACATCGCGCCACGCATCGCTCCCGACTAGACGCCATCACGCGTCCCGCTTGCGCCAATGCGAAGATCGACGCCATGAGTGAATCAAAAAAAGATACGTTAAAATAGGGAAATTTCGACATAATTCGTTTCTTAGGTGTATACAGAAAGAACGAAGAATTGTGAGATACCAATACAATGTGGGAGGTCCAAATGACGACATCTTCTAAACAACCAACGCGCCGAACATGTAACGATCAACTACCGGATTTCGCGTGTAACGCACGACACGCACTTCGCTACATGTGACAAACAGGCAGCGAGTGGCTCGCTGCGACCTATTCGCAACGAATAGATCGCAGCGAGCAAACTCGCTACGTGCGACTTAACCTTTACATGGGCCTTTCTCTACTAACAGGAAAATCATTGTCCTAGCATTTTTTTTACTTTGGCTATATTAATGCATAGTTTTATTTATTAAAACACACAATATATAACCTGTTATTTAAGGAGCCAAGCTTAATCAATATTTAGAATCATTATCATTTAATAAATTCGGTCTAAAAGCCATTAAAAACAGTCCTCTGTTATGTCCTAATTCCAGATCGAGTATGATTCGGTTCGGTTTTTATTAGTTGTATTTAAAAATGTAAAATCTTATAACTCTATAAACATAAAGAATATTGAATGCATGTGAACAAAAAACAATTATAATTTTAGATAATTTTTTAGTACTAAAAACTAGTGTTCGAATTTTGTCCATACATTTTTGAACAGTCCTCTGAACAATTTGAATATATCGCGCCACAAAAATATTAAACACTATTGTGGTTACATTTCCCTTGAAACCGAACGTTAACAGTGTGAAGTTTGCTCGGTCGCCATGCTAAACAAGTCGCCGCCATTTTGCGCAGTGACAACTCCGCGTCTGTGTGGGGGCCACGTTTCTGTAGTGTCGAGTGAACATTCCTCTGGTAAGTCTATTTTACGGTGTTTTATGTGTTGTAATTATATTTATTTAACAAAATAATTGCTCAGTGTGATAATTTATAGCTGTTTCTGTGTTATGAAGTAATATTTAAACTGATACGTGGTATGACATTTTTTACGTAAAAATAACAGTCCTCTGTGCAACAGTCTTCTGGAAATTTATAACACAGAGGACTGTTCAATGTGACAGAGGACTGTTTTATTTGACGTCCGTGTTTATTATTAATATTCTTTATAGTCTGCGCTAACCTACTGCTTGTCGATAGCCTCTTTCTTTCTTACCAATATTGTCACGCTAATTCAGGTCTTTTGTTTTCTATTATTATGGATTTTGGAATATAAAATAATAGTAATTAGTAACGTAAAGTTAACGTAACATACGTGTTTTTAAACCTGTACGTTTTTTTTTAAATATTGAAAGTATGTTTTATTGTTTTAGTATTGCCGCAATGCCACCAAAGAAGAAACCTAAAACCAAAGAAGAAATAAAAGAGCAGAAACGAATTGCAGAAAGATTAAGATATCAACGGCTAAAAAATGACCCTGTAAAAAGAGAGCAATTGAAGGAAAAAGAACGACGAAACTACCAGAGAAAGAAGGACAAAGGTACAAGAAAGCCAGTTAAAGATATGAGTCGACGTGAACACAAAGCTGTGACTAAAGAATGGAGAAAGCACTGTGCTACCTATCGCGCAAAAAAAAAAGCTTTGAAAGAATTACAAACAATTTTGTACGACAAAATACCCCCGAATCCGAGGGTTCACCTCCTCAAAGTTCTGTCTCTCCATCAATACTAACTATGACCATTCCACGAAGTGATGCAAGTAATGCGAGAAAGCGTAATGCTAGAAAGAAACGTGACAAAATTATAAAGGATAAAGACAAAAAGATCGAGTATTACAAAAAAAAATCAGAGAAGTATAGGAAGAGATTAGAACGTTTGTAAAAAGCTAAGACAAAGGAAAATGTAGACACACCTAACACTAAACTTACCAAAATGTGTGATTCGCCAGAAACTCGCAGAGAACTAGTCAAAAAGGCGCTATTCGGTGAAGTGTTGAATGCACAGCTGAAAGAAAACTACGCTAATTTAAAAACCTGCAAAGAAAAACAAATATTCGGAAAAGTCGTGTCCGGTCAACTAATACACAAGTACAAGTTATGGCGAAGCAAAGATAGTGCTATATCTTATAAAACAATTCAGAAGTCAGCGCGTCAATCAGTTTCAGTACCCAAGCTTCGGACTCGTAAAGACAAAATTTCATCTGATTGCATAAATACTGTACAAACCTTCTATGAAAATGATGACAACAGCAGACTTGGCGCAGGAAAACGAGAATGCCTGACCAGAAAAGGGGTTAAAAAACAGAAAAGATATCTATCGGATAGCATCGCAAATTTATACAAGTTTCAAGCTGAACATTTTAAAATAAGCTACACAACGTTTTGTCGTCTACGTCCTTTCTGGGTCATAACACCAAATGTAAACGAACGTGACACGTGCCTCTGCATAAAGCACGCGAACATCGATCTGAAACTGACAGCATTGCACAGGCGAAGAATTTTGACTTACAATAGTCACACTGCACTGCTTGAAAAAACATGTTGTAATCGCTATGACGAGCTATGTTTGTCACGAACCTGCCAACGCTGTATCGACAAGAATCCTGACTACAGGGAGTTTGATGACAGCAAGCCTATTGAATTTAAAAAATGGATATCCGAGAAACAAACTTACAACGACCCCAAGACCAAGAATGCTCGAACAGTTACCAAATACCTAAAGAAAACGTTCACGGTTCGCCCTCGAGAACTAATAGAAGAGCTGCACGAGGATTTGCAAGCCTATTATCAACACGAGAGAAACATTACCCATCAATACAATGCTATCAAGAAATACAAACAAAACCTTACTGGCGAAGACGCTATCATACATATGGATTTTTCAGAAAATTATTGTTCCAAATACGGTCAAGAAATACAAGCATTTCATTTTGGAGGGTCGAGACTTCAGCTAAGTCTTCATACTGTGGTGGTGTATACCAAAAACTCTATCAAGTCTTATTGTACCGTTTCCAAAAATCTCACACATTCACCAGCTGCTATATGGGCACATTTGCGGCCAATCTTTAAAACTCTCACACCTAACATAAAGAGCATCCACTTCGTCAGCGATGGACCCGTAACTCAATACAGAAACAAAACGATGTTTTACATCCTGGCATCAAGGCTTCAACAAGAGGTTTTTAATGTGAAGAAGTTTACGTGGAACTATTCTGAGAGTGGCCATGGCAAAGGGGCCCCTGATGGCATTGGAGCAACCTGCAAGAGGACCGCTGATGCCGTCGTCGCTACAGGAGGTGATATTGATAGCTTGGAATCATTTGTAGAGGCTATTCAACGAAGATGTTCCGCAATTACCTTGTTCACAATCAACGATAAAGCCATCCAAGAATTGACAGACGACCTTCAAAATGAAACAGTTAATTTAAAAAGCTTTAGTGGCACTCTAAAAATACATCAAGTAAAGGCTGAAATATTAAGAAGTCCTCTGGAATCAGCTCCAATTGCCGCTAAACTCATAATGAAAAGTTTAAGTTGCCCTTGTGAAGACGAGTGCCAGCATTTCAATTTAGGAGTGTTACAGTACAAAAACAAGACAAAACTTAACGTAGATGATATTTACACAGACTCTGCAAGTGAAAACATGGACTACTCACAGGATTCCACAATGGAGACCGACGACGACGCTGCACTGGCTGGACCTAGTTCAATCAACCAACAGAATTACACCATCGGTGATTACGTCTTGGTTAAATTTCTAGTAAGAAACACTGAATATTGTTATGCTGCAGTAATCAATAAGATAGACATGGAAGAAGGCGAACTAACAGTAACCTTCTTAAAAATTTGTGATGACAAAGGACACACATTCAGAGTCGATGAAAATGATGTTTCTGATGTGTCCTTTGACCAAGTATTAAAGAAGTTGCCAAACCCAGACATTGCCCTAAAAGGGAAACGAATATTTTATTATTTTAATATACCTGTACCTGTTTTTGAGAAATAAGTCTGCATTGATAAGTAAACAAGGCTGATTCTTAGTACCTAAGCTTAATTTTGATTATAATTATTTTAATTCGTTACTTAGAGAGCTAAACTCGGAATTTGTTCCTGATAATTAGAAGTATTTAATTTCTGTATGTGATACAGTGGCCCCGATTCTCTAGTCTCTTTCTAAACTAAATTTAGAGTATCTGCATCCTTTTCTTTTTACTAATGCTAAAAAAGGAACGGAACATGACTTTCACATTTAAAGACTCTAAATTTTAGTGCACAATACAAATTTAAACAGTAGGTTCGCGAGTGCGTGCTAAAAGCACGGGTTTTACCATCTAAAAATTAAATTTAGAAATGTCAAACTGCTTCTGTCCTTTTCATATTACAATAGTAAGAAGAGGGTGCGATTACTCTAAAATTAGGTTGTGCTTAGAATCGGTGCCATTATTCAATAAAGAAGAGAATTTATTTGATTACATTTAATAATTAATATTGTGTTTTTCTTCATATTAACATTGACATAAACTGTTCTCTGGGGTGGAAAAAACAGTCCTCTGGGTGGCGAAACAGTCCTCTGCCGCATTTTTTACAAAATTGCCTATAATTCGAAAAATAAGGAAAAATTACAATGGTTTCTTGTTTATATGTATTTATATTATAACTATCTATCGACTTAACATATTATTTTTTTAATTTTCTAGAAAAATAGGGTTGGGACAACTGTCAATAGACAAGTTTCCAGTTAGTAGAGAAAGGCCCACATTCTTTTCCAATGTTGACGGAGGAGCAACTGACAACTTTTGGTCTTGAAACTTATCAACTCAAACTGACTAAAAGCTATTAAAGTAAGCAAATCAGAAACGGAGTGTATACAAGTATTTGAAGACAATACACAACTCATAAAAGATTTGAATGCTGTTGCTACAGGGATTCAGGGACACGATTTATTGCTTTTAAGAGGGAAAATATTTTAAAAAAGTTGTCTTTCTCTAAACTAAATTTAGAGTATCTGCATCCTTTTCTTTTTAACAATCCTAAAAAGGGACAGAACATGAACTTTACATTTAAAGACTCTAAATTTTAGTGCACGCTACAAACAGTAGGCTCGTGACTGTGCGCTAAAATCACGGGTTTTACCATCTAAAAATTAAATTTAAAACTGTCAAACTGCGTCTGTCATTTTCATATTACATTAGTAAGAAGAGGATGCGAATACTATAAAATTAGGTTGTGCTCAGAATCAGTACCAATGTATACTTATATTTATAAATTTAATAGTAGTTATTTAATACTAAAATCACAATGAAAAATTCTTTGGGTTTTATGTCGCTTATAGACTAGGTCTTCATCATCGGTTTACGGATGCCGAAAGCTTGTGTCAGGTCCTGGAACAAAACAAAGTAACATTTTTATTAACTGTACACACCGTTCACTATTGACGTCATGTTGGCACCATTGAAAATCACACAATAATACAGTGCGACAAGGCTATCTTGGCGCGTGGCGAAAATGCTTGACGGCAACGAGCTAACGTTTGCCGTCAAGTGTCCCCTTTGTTCGTGTTTTTTTTTATATGATATAGCGAGCAAACGAGCAGGCGGGTCACCCGATGTTAAGTGCTTACCGCCGCCCATGAACATTTGCAGCACCAGAGGAGCCGCCGATGCGTTGCCGGCCTATTTTTTTTTGAATATTCTAAGCCTTTGTTTTCCAACAGCGCCCCCCTGTCAATGTCATTCAAGTGCCAAGAGAGCCTTGTCGCACTGTAAATCCTAAGTTTAAAGAAATAAAGCAATGGTGCCAACATGACGGCACAGGACAATTTATAGTCTGTACTTTAAATTACCGTCAAATTTGTGCATTGTATAGGATTGACCTAATAAGAAAGCTCAGAGTCACTCAGCGGGCGATGGAGAGAGCTATGTGCGGAGTTTCTCTACATATCATATCAGAAATGAGGAGATCCGTAGGAGAACCAGAGTGACCGACATAGCTCAACGGGTTGCAAAGCTGAAGTGGCAATGGACAGGGCACAGAGTTCGAAGAACAGAGAGACGTTGGGGTTCCAAGGTGCTAGAATGGCGACCTCACACCTGAAAGCGGAGGGTTGGGAAATACAGACACACACACACACACACACACACACACACACACACACACACACACACACACACACACACACACACACACACACAACACAACACAACTCACCCTCCATCTCTGCATGTCCATTGAGACCACGAATTGGTTTTCCTCGTTGTCCTCGGCGCGACGCTTCTTCTCCCCTCCCATTCTCGTTACGAAAGGCAGCCCGGCCTTTTCATCTACAAAATATACAGAATCAGTACCCTTATTATAAATGCGAAAGTGTGTTTGTTTGATGGTTTGTCCTTCAATCACGTAGTAACGGTGCAACGGATTAACGTGATTTTTTGCATGGGTATAGATAAAGACCTGGAGAGAGGGATAGGTTAATTTTTATCCCGGAAAATCAAAGAGTTGCCGCGGGATTTTTAAAAACCTCATTCCACGCGGACGAAGTCGCGGGCATCAGATTTTGAAAATATATTATTGTATGTCCATAAAACATAAGTAGATTTAAAAAGGCAAGTCAGAGGCGGTGAGTTTTTGTGGGCTCTTCTCAGACCAGGGCGCTTTTGGAACCCTCGTAGCTTTAGTTTTAAGTTAACGTAACTAAAGCAGCCGCAGTGTGGGTGGGGTGTCTTCCCGCCTCATACACCGATTGCCATCTCAACCTGTCGCGGACTATAGTTGGAAGTACACCAATGGCACCGATTCCGTCGTCTTTCTCTAAACTAAATTTAGAGTATCTGCAGCCTGTTCTTTTTAAGAATGCTAAAAAGGGACAGAACATGAACTTTACACTTAAAGACTCAAAATTTTAGTGCACGCTACAAATTCAAACAGCAGGCTCGCGACTGTGCGCTAAAATCACGGGTTTTACCATCTAAAAATTAAATTTAAAACTGTGTCTGTCCTTTTCATATTACATTAGTAAGAAGAGTATGCGAATACTCTAAAATTAGGTTGTGCTCAGAATCAGTACCAATACTCACCCAAATTGACAGCAACCAAGCCGTCTCTGGCCAGGAACGACATATCGTATATGTTCTCGATGGTGCGCGTGAAGCAGTTGGGGTCCAGCACCAGGTGGAAGTAGCTGATCGGTCCACTCTTGCACACCTTGGTCACGAAGCGCAGGACCTGCTGGACCCTCTCCGTACCCTCATCTGGTTTTTTGGACACCCTGGGCAAGAAATGTAACCCATAAATGCGAAAGTGTGTTTGTTTCTCCTTCAATCACGTCCAACGGAGCTAAGAATCGATGTGATTTTTGCGTGAGTACAGTAAGGATCTAGAAAGTGACAGGCTACTTTTTTAGTACAATATCTTACAGGTCCAGCTTCTGAGGGGTCTTCATATCACCGGGGCGCTGTCTCTCGACCCTTCTGCGAGGGACCCGGGGCCTAAGTACCAAACAGGTACAACAACGCGTATAGGGGGAAATAACAAATAGTGCAATATCTTACAGGTCCAGCTTCTGAGGGGCCTTCACATCGCCAGGGCGCTGTCTCTCGACCCTCTTGCGAGGGACCCGGGGCCTCTCTTCGAGGGGCGTGGGGGCGAACGTGCCAAATAAGTACGACACCGCCGGCACTTCGTATGGGAACGTAAAATCCCAAAAGTCAGGGTTTTCCGCCTGAAAAAAGGTTGATGATCTGCACTTGGCTAGCGTGGTGGGTTGTAGCCTAAACCATTCTCATTTTGAGAGGAAACCCGTGACCAGTAGTGGGCAGGCGATGATGGGGTGAAATGATGTATGATCTTATAAGTGGGAGGTTCCGTGTTCGATTCCTGGCATAGGCAATTAAGGGATTTATATTTTCATAATAATTGTCTCTGGTCTGGTCTAGAGCTATGTTGGGTATCACTCTCAGGGATAAAATCCGGAACGAGGAAATTCGCAGAAGAACAAAAGCGACCGACATAGCTCAAAGGATTAGCGGGCTGAAGTGGCAATGGGCAGGCCATGTCTGTCGCAGAACCGATGGCCGATGGGGCAGACGTGTTCTGGAGTGGAGACCACGTACCGGTAAGCGCCGTGTAGGACGACCCCCCGCCCGCTGGACCGATGACCTGAAGAAGGTGGTGGGGAGCGGTTGGATGAGGAAGGCGGAGGACCGTGTTTGGTGGCGCGCTCTTGGAAAGGCCTATGTCCAGCAGTGGACGCAAACAGGCTGATGGATGGATGGATGGATGGATGGATGGATGGTCTAGTGAAACGTACGATGCCGTGTAGAAACCGATATTAGTATGAAGAACAAGAAAGAGGGTAGTTCGCTATTGCCCTTGACGGCTGGAACTTCATCTCTCGCAGCACCGCAGTCCCGTCGTGAAATTGGGTTGAAATATCAACAAATAAAAACGCCAAATTAATCAAGGTATGTACCCGTTATATACATTAAAATAGAAATGGTGTGCACTTACAATACTCTGCGCAAGCGCAAACTTGTCATAGTTATTGACTTCGCCAGTGACTTGCTCGGTGCAGCGCTTGGTCAGCTCGCTGGTGTCCTTCAACACCCTCGAGTGTAGGTAATAATCGCCTGAGACAACAACAACAACAGTCATAATTGAAAGATTTTTGAAAAAACTGCTCTTTGAAAATCTTTTTCAGCCCGCACATAAAAGCCCAAGAAACCGCCATTTTTTAATGCTATGATAACACCAAAAAAAAAACGCGAACACATCTAAAAATCCTCTATTTAGTAAAAGTTCACGATGCAAATAAAACATCTGACTGACGCGAGAGGTCAAAGAGCGCCATTCGGAGTCAATGCCACGTCGCAGGCGGGGCATTGACCTGAGTTTTGCACGCTATACGTTGCGGGCTTGAAAAATATTAAATCACTAAAACTACAAAATGAGGCAAATGGTTATTGGTATTGGATTGTGTTTAGGTAGTATAACAATAACGATAAGTTTTTGCTAGCGTTCTGGTTACTCTCTGTAGTTACGACAATAGTGCAACGGGTGGGGTTTGAACCGCAAACCTTTCGGGTTTCAGTCCGCTCCTTTAATCGTTGATCTATTGAGGCTATATTGTGCATTTTTTTTTTTTTTTTTTTTTAATATTCCCCTTTCCTCTCCAACTAAGCGTCAGGCTTGTGCTAGGAGTAGGTACGACAATAGTGCAACGGGCGGGGTTTGAACCGTCGACCTTTCGGTTTTCAGTCCGCTCCTTTACCGGTTGAGCTATTGAAGCTCTAGCTATTATAAGTATTGATTTAAACAACATGCTGTGTTTACCTATAATTAGCTTATCATTTTGCGAACGTATTATAAAAAATTAAAATTAGTTTTTTGTACCTAAATGTTTAAGCTGTTGGTAAACCCAATAAAAGAAATAAATAAAGAAATAAATGAAATAAACAACAAAATGTCTCTTACCTGTATATAAACTATTGTTGTTTACGCTCGGCGCTTCCGACTCCACCTTGTCTATGATTTCTCCGAGTTTTCTTATCCTCTCTTCATGGTTTATGTTGTCTTCCTCTGAAACAAGCACAAATAGAACAAATCAAAAACAACTTTGAACTGGCCCTGCAAAACAAATAACATAAAGGAGGTCGGCGAAGTTAGATCCATACTCATACTCCAAAACCTCAGGTTTTTTGTTTTTTTTATTTTTTTTATTTTTTTTTTCCACACAAACATAAAAAACACAATATTGGTTTCTTCGTGCTCGTAAGCGTATCAAGAGAGAGAGAGACTTTGTTATTCAAGAAATCTTTCATCTATGAACAGTTAAGAAAACCTATCGACACTAATTTTTGGAAAAATCTACTCTATTATTACGAAACAAATAATCTAGATCACCTGCCCATATATTTGTCACTCATGCTTGCAAAAAATAAGAGCAAATCAACTGCCATCGACCTGTGTTTTCTGGCCTGGTCTGGTGGGAGGCTTCGGCCGTGGCTAGTTACCACCCTACCGGCAAAGCCGTGCCGCCAAGCGATTTAGCGTTCCGGTATGATGCCGTGTAGAAACCAAAGGGGTACGGGTTTAATAAAATCTGCCATATCCCTTCCAGGTTAGCCCGCTATCATCTTAGACTGCATCATCACTTACCATCAGGTGAGATTGCAGACAAGGGCTAACTTGTATCTGAATTTAAAAAAAAATGATATCTACGTTAGTACTGTTCCACCACAGATAAATGAGTTAAATGACTATGAAAATATATTAATTCAACGCGCCAAAGCATTTCAGGTGGTAGGTAATGTTAATGAATCCCGTCGGAAACAAACATTTACCTAATAAACATATGGTAAAAAAGGTAAAAGGCAGAACTTTCCACCTTCCATTGCCTTGTTTCAGCCAAACATTAAAAAAGCTCCCTAGACCATAACAGCCGATTACTAACCCTGAACTATCATGGTACGAGATACACCGACAAAATCAAAAATAGTGTGGGAGGATATAGTAAATATCAACAAAGTTTACCAAGCATTAAGCAAAGTTTATTACTAAAAGGTGTAAATGCTCTTTATTCTCAAATACGTATTTTCCAAAGCGTTCTCGCGGTGCCTTTTTCCACAGCCGCGAGAACTCTTTTTGAATTTATTTTAAGAATAATAGACACGTAACAATATTATGTACTAAGTTAAAATAGAGAGAAGTGTAATTAGGGTATTATGGATCTGACATAGTCACATAGTGATTGAAAGATCCCAAAAAATTTAGAATAAAAAAAAAATAACTTCCACATTCACATCAACAATTAATTAGCTATATAAAAGAAGAAAAACCAAAACAAAGTACTCAGGAATATTGTAAATGCACCCTGGTACATCAGAAATGACGATATTCATCGGGACCTTCAAAGCCCACGACTATAGGCTTCTCCATCACGTTAACGTTGAAGCAATCCAGCTGCTTGACGTAACGGAGTCAGTGAGAAGACTAAAAAGGACCAAACCTTTTGAGTTAGTGTATAGTGATTAGTGATAGTGTACATAGTGTAAGTGCTGAAAGAACACGTGAACAAAGTGTATCTCAAACCAAGAAAGACTAAGATGCGTCAGTGGACAATTTCTTAGTATATAAGATAGTTTATAAGTTTAGGTTAAAATAAAATTACTTACTATTCATACATTAGGCTAGACCGTAATATAATTGAGTAGCTAATTGGCACTCAACAATAAAAAAAATTAATGAAGAAGACAATTTGCATCATATGGTAGACCAATCACAAACTAAATTAAATAACAACGTTGTAGAAGGTAACGGTAACGCAGATCTGGAGGAATTCGATGGCCTTGGTGCGCTCTGGACGCGTCTGGTCCAGAGAAGAAAGGACTAGATACTGCGGCGGCAGGGAGCGAACTGAACTGCTCGCGCTAGTTCTCCAATATATGCCCCGTGTGGCTGAATTCTAGCGTCAGCAGTTCCCTACCACACCCAGCAGTTCCCTACCACACCTATGTAAGTCAAACCACACAGTCACTAGACACAGAATCTTCAAAACTCGTATCTATACCTTCAAATCTACCACCATGCTATGTACCGGAAACACCGTCAACGGGTTCTCTAGGGACACCATTTACACCAAGAGTAAGGACACGGCGTACCAAACAAACAGCAAATATTGAGTCATCGCCAAAGTTCCACCGTCCATTTTACCTGCTTGTAGAAAGCGCAAAATGAAACATCTAGAGTTTTCTAGACAAAGTTTTGATTGATTTTTCATTAGTCTTGTCAACCCATTGACTGACTTTCATTGAAGGGGTCAGAACCCTCAGACAATTTAGCTATACATGCAGACCTGTTTTTATATTTATTTATAGACAAAATTTTGATTTATTTTTAAACGACTTCTTAAAAGGAGGTAGGTGGTTCTCAACTCAGCCCGTTTTTTAATGTATGTACATCGATTTTTTTTTCATTAGTCTTGTCAACCCATTGACTGACTTTTATGGAAGGGGTCAGAACCCTGAGTAACGCGTATCGTTGCTGAGGGTTCTGACCAATTTTTTATTATTTATGGACAAAGTTTTGATTTATTTTTCATGTCTGTCAACCCATTGACTGACTTTCATTGAAGGGGTCAGAACCCTCAGCAACGATACGATGCAGAGACAATTTTGTTATTTTTAACCGACTTTTAAAAAGGAGGAGGTTCTCAATTCGTCGGAATCTTTTTTTTTTTTAATTTTGTTTATTTATAGACAAAGTTTTGATTGATTTTTCATTAGTTTGTCAACCCATTGACTGACTTTTATGGAAGGGGTCAGAACCCTTTGCGGCGGTTTGAGGTGTCATGGCGGTTTGACACAAAGTCAGTGAAGAAAATAAATCAAACAGAAATCCTTTCGCTATTTGATCTAATTTCCCATCCTCACTTTGCTCGTGTTGTTGACTAAACGTGTTGATCTGTGTTAATTGTATTGACCATTATATTTAATAGGCCTTAATTAATTAATAGTATTTGATAAGAATAGTACATAAGTAGCCATTTTAGATTTAAGATTGTAATTAGGATAGTAAAATAATCATAGTTTCATTTATTTCCAATATTATAAGTTTGTGTTTAATATAAGTGTTAGATAAGAATGTACTGTGTTTAGTTTAAGTAATTTGATTTATTGTAATCTGCCATTTATAGTTCACTTATCTTACCGTGTGACATTTTGATTTGTATCCAGATTCATCATTTGTGACAATTGATCTATTTGATTTGTCAGTGTTTGTAAATTCCGTTAACTCATTAATCTAACTCCTCAAACTGGGGTCTAGGTTAAAAGAGTCTCCGGGTCATACCAGTCTATACCCACCTCTCCATAGGGACATCTTGAACATGTCCCAAAGCAGTTTAGCCAGCGGATCAAGTGACCCCAAGTGGGAGATCCTGAGTGGATCGACCAAGCTCGCCACTACCAGTCGAGAGATCTATGATCAGGTCCTAGGGGTTTTCGAGAGGCTTGGGGACTGCAAGGAATGGATTATAACCCACTTCGGGTATGCTGGTTTCGATATCCTAGCATTCAGAGCTTTAATCTATAAGAAAGTGGATTCTGTTGCGGATTTAGCGTTCCTCATTATCATTTTCCTAGTAAGAGGAAATAATGTCCCAAGAATTCTCGACTCGACCAACAGTTCTCAAGTGGCGGAGAAACTTAAAAAATTAGTAGCGAAACTCTCTATCAAGGCAAAAGCGGCAGGAAGGACACAGACAGTGACTTTATCAAGAGTCGCTATTTCATTTCCTGAAATAGTGGCAATGATTCTAATGATATGCCCAGAAATTCCTGGGGCTCTTAGAATAGAAGATGTCAGGGAGATACTAAAAGTACCCGACTATCCGTCATTAGCCCGCCAACCTGCGTTAGCCTGCTTCCTACCCAAATCTCATCCAGAGTCGTTGAGAATGCTCAACGTATTTTTGATATGCAACATCATGATGTCAGAGATCATTAACACAAATAATGTGAAGTGGAACTCTCTAACTGAAAATGCAAAGGCCAACACTACTAAAGCACACCAGATGAATGCTTACAACTCCGCTCTATATAAGGAAGGCGAGCGAAGAAGGTGGTGCGAAACACTGAACATAATGATCGGTGATGAATTCACCTCCTCCTGGAAACAGTCAGCGGCGGCTGCGAAGAAGCTGCTGGATGAAACATATAAAACCTCATACTAGCCTTGGTATATGTCAAGGCTTACTGTGATGACTGTAGGCAAACGATTAGGCTTCCTTGATGAATTGGCTCCCCTCCCTTCCTCCCTCCATGTTCCCCATAAAAAAAACCCCTGAGAAACGCGTATCGTTCCTGAGGGTTCTGACCAATTTTTTTTTATTTATGGAAGTTTTGATTTATTTTTCATGTCTGTCAACCCGTTGACTGACTTTCATTGAAGGGGTCAGAACCCTCAGCAACGATACGATGCAGAGACAATTTTGCTATACATGCAGACCTATTTTTCAAATAATTCCGTGGCGCCGCCACCCGAATCAGGGTTCCTACTGAAAACCAGCGCTGTATGTTTTTGTACTTGTGCAAGACATATGGCATTTATGCTGAGTAGGGACCTTTTTTTTTTCGGGTTGTGCCACACATGACATGGTTTATTCCGGCGCTTCTTCTACTTGAGGTCTTTTGACTTTACTACTCAAGTATAAGAGGCGCCGGGATAACCTAACCTAACCAGCTAATGTTTAGCTGGTAATGTGTGGTACACCCTAAAAAAATAAACGTTTTTCTTTCTTTCTTTTCTTCTTTCTATTTTTAATTTTGGTTATTTATAGACAAAGTTTTGATTGATTTTTCATTAGTCTTGTCAACCCATTGACTGACTTTTATGGAAGGGGTCAGAACCCGCAGCAACGCGAATCTTTGCTGAGGATTCTGACCATTTTTAACCGACTTCAAAAAAAGGAGGAGGTTCTCAATTCGTCGGAATCTTTTTTTTTTTTTTTTTTTTTTTTTTTTTTTTTTTTTTTTTTTTTTTTTTTTTTTTTTTTTTTTTTTTTTATGTATGTTCCCCGATAACTCGAAAACGCCTGGACCGATTTTGAAAATTCTTTTTTTGTTTGAAAGGGTATACTTCAAAGTTGGTCCCATTTCAATTTGGTGAAGATCTGATGAACATCTTCGAAGATAGATACTGGAACTCCTCAACGAATAAGAGTAAATTGCTCGCGATCAGTGTAATAGCTTAGTAAACAGTAGACTTTTAACCAGTCATAGCATAATTCCATGGGGCCACTAAAAATTGTGAAATAAAAAATTTTTACAAAAAAAATAAAAACCGACTTCGTTACACAAACACTAAAAATTGAAAAATAATTTAATTTATTACCGAATATATTATGTATACAAGAGTTAATATAGTTCCATAATAATATTTTTTGGGGTCGGTGCCAATGAGGTGCCATTGTGGAGTCCCATAAAAATATGAAGTCTAGACGATTCGCGCAGCTAAAGCTAATTGGCACCGGCACCAAAAAGTATTATTATGGAACTATATTAACTCTTGTATACATAATATATTCGGTAATAAATTAAATTATTTTTCAATTTTTAGTGTTTGTGTAACGAAGTCGGTTTTTATTTTTTTTGTAATTTTATTTATGGACAAAGTTTTGATGTATTTCTCATTAGTCTGTCAACCCATTGACTGACATTCATGGAAGGGGTCAGAACCCTCAGCAACGATACGATGCGGATACAATTTTGCATTGTGGCAGATCAATTTTTTATTTTATTTTTGTTTATGGACAAAGTTTTGATTTATTTCTCATTAGTCTGTCAACCTATTGACTGACATTCATGGAAGGGGTCAGAACCCTCAGCAACGATACGACGCAGAGACAATTTTGCATATATTTCGTTGATTTTATTTTATTCATTTGCTTTCATGATTACATGAAGCCCCATTAGGGCATTGCAAAGCTAGGTACTTTAACAATATATACAAAAGTTATGTACATGGGCCTTTGGAATGACATTTTGGCTTTGTAGAGTGTTCTCTGTCACTCATACCTGTATGACGTTTTGTTGGTCTCAACGACAGGGGCAGCGCTCTACAAATCTGCTATCTCCTTCTAAAGGTCGATGTACATTACTTTCGGCCGCGTACTGTACATAGAAAATACATTATTATACAGACTAAATTTAAAAAAAAAACTGAAATTGTTATATATAGATGACTGACAATACGTACTTTGTACAAACTTAGAAGATTGCATAGCGTGGTAGTATTTTTTTTTATTTTTTTTTTTTATTCAGATACAAGTTAGCCCTTGACTGCAATCTCACCTCATCTGCATTTGTTTAAATAATCATAAATTAGTTTTACAATATTTTATGATAATTTTTATGTATATACTATATTTACATATTTACGCTAAAGACTGTTTCTTACATTGTTCTTACGTACTTACTAATATTTTATTTTTTCAGACCTATGTACCTATAGTTAACTAAATATGTAACGCTCAGGGCTAAGCCATTTCAAATTCAAATGTTTAACTTTTTCGCTGTGTCAGCGATAACTCAAATACTTACTTAATTAGAAAGTATTTATTTAATTTCATATTATCAGAAACTAGATGATGCCCAGTGGCCCTACCGCGGTTGTTTGACAGCTACAATGTCACGATCGCAATCATCTCTGATTGGTTAATGCTCGCTCACTATTGGCCACAATGCTTTGTTGCAACATGAATCGCACAAATTCAGCCAATCAGAACAATTGAGATTGTAATAATGATTGATGCAGGTTTTAGACAATCGCCCTACTGGACTTAGTCTGCATGGATTTAGATTTTTAAAAATCCCATGGGAACTCTTTGATTTTCCAGGATAAAAGTTGCCTATATCAATGCAAGCATTTGGTACAAAGGTAGGATGCAAGCTACCTTTGTACCAAATTTCATACAAATCTGTTCTCATCTCATCTCATCTGTCTGTCAAACGGATGGGCCTTTTAGAACTCTTTGATTTTCTAGAATAAAAAGAAGCCTATGTCCCTCCCTGGAACTCTATTTACCAGATTTCATCAAAATTGGTTACTGTTGGGCCTTGAAAAGCTATCGGACAGCCAGACACACTTTCGCATTTATAATATTAGTATGGATAGTATGGAAGTACAGATAAATGAAAATTCCATGACATGCCTAGTAGTTTAGATGTCTGCCTACTATTGGGGAGGTTAGGGGTTCAATTCCGGGCATGCACCTACTTTTTAGAATTATGTGCATTTCAAGCATTATACAGAAGGAAAACATCGTGAGGAAACCTGCATGCCTGAGATTTTTCCATAATGTTCTCAAAGGAGTGTGAAGTCTGCCGTCCGCACTTGTCCAGTGTGAAAAGAGACCTATTCTCAGTAGTGGGCCGGCGATGATTTGATCGTGATGATATAATTGTATCAACAAGTCAACTTACCTACATCGTTTGTGCTGGCCCTAGACCGACCGGCGCGGAGCCGGCTTAGAGCGAACACGCACTGATGTGGCCACGACCACTACTCAGCTGACCGCATATGACCAGCTAGGTCATGATCGTAGCCGTGGTCGTACCAGAGGACTCTGGGCAATACATGCTCGGCGTTTGTTCTTGGGAGTTCATCACCATCGAGACCGCCATATTGAATTTTCAAATCACGCCACAGTACTTTTTCGTTTATCTAGTATTAAATACCTACCTAAAGCGAAAATAACACATCAAGGACCAATTTCTAGACAATATCATAGCTTAGATAACTTACCTGAAATATTTTGGACCTCTTGGGTAATTTCCCCAAAAAAGAACCGCCTTTCGTGGTTTGTGAAACTTGAGCGGGACTGTTGACTTGCGTTGAATGATGATCCAGACATTGTTTTTAACAGAAACAGTAATTAGAGTCAATAATGAACTTTAATAATTAATAAATAGATGGTATATAAAGTTTTAACCACACATCTCTAAAATGGCAAACTATGCTATGAATAGGTAATCAATAAAGGCAAACAACATTTTTATTTTTTTAAATTTATTTTACGGCCCTGGATAACAAGGCAAACAACAAAATGTTTCCAACCACAGACCAATAACATATAGGATAGTGTCCAACGGTTTCTCTAGTAATATAGTAGATAATCTATGGGGCAACGGCTTCCGAAAACCAAACATATAGTAAACCATAGAGATAGTATACTAGTATAGTAAACACAGACCAATAATATGTACGGTGCGACAAGGCTATCTTGGCGCGTGGCAAAAATCGGAACTAGAACTGTGCTTCTTGGAGATTGTTCTTTACTTTGTCAAATGATTTGAAACAATAATTTGCTGTATATTTTCAATGTATTTAGTTAAATCGATTTTTATATAATCTAATTCTATTCTCTTATTCTTATTTCTGTAACGGTTAGTTTAATTACTAAGCTTTTAAGTGAACGCGTATATTGTCAATGTCAATTGAGGTTATAAAAGTGAATCGAGGAGTTTTTGCGTGGTTTTCAGTAAGTTGAAATGGATTCAGGGCCAGCCCAAGAAGTAACGGAGCTATTAAAACAATGGGAGGAGCAGCACACTACACCCAGCTACGATCCCATACCAACTTTGACAAGGTAAGTTCACAGGTGGAAATTTAATTAATTTTTACCTATGATGGTTGTACCTGCTGGCCAATAGTAATTGTGTTGTTATGGTCACTGTAACCTGTGATATTTAGACTTCCATATCTTTTGACTAGCTTATGCTCGCGGCTTCGTCCGCGTGGACTACATAAATTTCAAACCCCTATTTCACCCCCCTAGGGGTTGAATTTTCAAAAATCCTTTCTTAGCGGATGCCTACGTCATAATAGCTATCTGCATGCCAAATTTCAGCCCGATCCGTCCAGTAGTTTGAGCTGTGAATAGATAGATCAGTCGGTCAGTCAATCCTTTTATATATTTAGATTATGTATAGTAATTAGAGAGTGATTGACATATCAATGGTTAAATCTATCTAGAAACTCCAACATATATGTTGTGCAATGCACATGTAGGTTTCCTTATATATAATACTAGCTTTTGCACGCGACTCTGTGGATTTAGGTTTTTAAAAAACCAGTGGGGACTCTTTTTTATTTCTGAGAGAAAAAGTAGCCTAACTCAGTACCAAAATCGGTTGAACGGATGAGCCGTGAAAAGCTAGCAGACAGACAGACACACTTTCTCATTTATAATATTAGTATGGATAAATGTTTTGGTTATAATTTAGACCCCCCACTAAGAAATTATTTTGATAAGTGAAGCTGGGGCAGCTCGACTAGTTATCTATAATCTTCTATATATATATAAAAGGAAAAGGTGACTGACTGACTGACTGACTGAATGACTGCCTGATCTATCAACGCACAGCTCAAACTACTGGACGGATCCGCTAAGAAAGGATTTTAGAAAATTGAACCCCTGAGGGCGTCAAATAGGGGTTTGCAATTTGTGTAGTCCATGCGGACGAAGTTGCGGGAATAAGCTAGTCTAAATATATAAAACGAAAAGGTGACTGACTGACTGATCTATCATCACACAGCTCAAACTATCGGACGGATCGGGCTGAAATTTGGCATGCAGATAGCTAAGAAACCTACAGGGTACTTCCCGTTGACATAGAATCATGAAATTTGGCAGGTAGATAGGTCTTTAAATATCAGACTGATCTGAAAACCTCGAATTTGTGGTCACATTGCAAGAAAAAAAATTTAAATGTGTTTTGAACAAATAATTAGTATTTTCATCTTTCAAAGTAAGATTACTATACCAAGTGGGTTATCAAATGAAAGGGCTTTACCTGTACATTCTAAAACAGATTTTTATTTATAATAGTTTTTGATTTATCGTACCAAATGTTGAAAAAATACGACGACGAAAAAGTACGGGACCCTCGGTGCGCGAGTATGACTCGCACTTGGCCGGTTTTTACAGACTTAAATTGCTAACAGTATAGATATATGTTACCAGGATAGCAGAAATCATAGAAGCAGAGACAGAGAACTTCATGAAAAAGGACCCAGACCCCTTTGATGAGCGACATCCTTCCCGCACGGACCCTGAATGTGCCTTGGGACATGCACTCAAAGTTATGTTCAAGAAGGACAACTTTATGACTAAGGTGGGATGCGTCTTCTTTTTCCTTACCTCCTGATACTGTAGGGCGATTGTCTAAAACCTGCATCAATCATTATTACAATCTCAATTGTTCTGATTGGCTGAATTTGTGCAATTCTTGTTGCAACAATGCATTGTAGCCAATAGTGAGCGAGCATTAACCAATCAGAGATGATTGCGATCGTGACATTGTAGCTGTCAAACAACCGCGGTAGGGACACTGGTCTCCATGTTGCTAAAAATCATAATAGCTTAGAACTAAGTATAATTAAAAAGAACTGGCCAAGTGCGAGTCAACACTGAGGATTCTGTACTGCAATCGTATTTTATCGTCATTTTGCATGATAAATCAAAAACTGTTTTGTCTAAAAATAAATAAAAATCTGTTTTAGAATGTACAAGTGAAGCCCTTTCATATAATACTCCATTTGGTATAGTTATCTTATTTTGAAAGTTGAAAATAGCAATATTTTTTCATGAACACATTATCCATCCATACTAATATTATAAATGCGAAAGTGTGTCTGTCTGTCTGTCTACTAGCTTTTCACGGCTCAACCGTTCAACCGATTTTGACGAAATTTGGTACAGAGGTAGCTTGCAACCCGGGGAAGGACATAGGCTAATTTTTATCCCGGAAAATTTAAGAGTTCCCACAGAAGTTTTAAAAACCTAAATCCACGCGTACGAAGTCGCGGGCATCAGCTAGTAATATTTTTTATTTTTTTGTTCTCTCTTTCTCTTCTATCTGCGATCAGTCCCTGGACTATAAACAGATTGGAGGTTCGTAAATGTTCACAGCTAGTAATATAATAATAGTTTTTTACTTTGTTAATTGCAGCTAGTAAATGACTATGTTCGAGACACATACTATTCTCGCCAGAACATAACGGGGCGGGATGTTACCAAGCTGAATGTAGCCGCTTGCAGACTGACCCTTGATCTGATGCCAGGCCTGGAGATGAGCGTCGTATTCCAGGTGATTATTGAATTCTATCAATTTTCGAGTGCTTTTGGTTGGTTTCATTTAGTTCCGAGATTACGGTTGCTTTTGGTGATTATGGCTGATTTTGGTTGGTTTCGAATGATTTTAGTTAGTTTTGTGCGACTTAGGTGATAGAAACAATCCGAATGGGAGTTAGAAGAGTACCAGGCATCCATGTAGTGAAAATGAAAAAAATTCTTTATTCAAGTAAACTTTCACAAGTACTTTTGAATCGTCGGATGCATCTACCACTAACTCAAAGTGTGGAACTTGGAAGGTAATTTACTCTGCCATCCCCCACTGAGTGCTTGTGAGCTTTCTTATGCGATTATTAGGTACAGTACCACAGCCTTGAAATATACAGTCCAATTACCAATAAGTGTCGTTTAGTAAGTTCTATCATAAAATGGTGCATTACTGTTCTGTCTATGGATGCTATACGAATTCTAAACAGAACAAGGGTCTAAAATTTCACCGATTTCCCCGCGATTTTAATCCCAATTTTGTGACAACCCTTGCATATTTGCGTAGGAACACGTATATACCTACACGAGCGGCGGCATTGCTCGACTTCAAAGGCGTCGAACAACTGGTAGTATTTCGTTAAACTGTGACAGTACGATTCAAACTTAAATGCGTCTGCGTGAAGTTGCGAGACGTGCGCTTTTACCCTCCCCGCTGCCCCGAACACCCAAAATGTGTGCGGTAACGTCGTGCGCAATCTTTCAGGGGCGCATTTACGTTTGAATCGTACTGTACTTATCTCTTTTTCATTCTACTTTTTCAGGATAATGAAGCATTAATCCACCGCCTAGTGAACTGGGCGACCAGCGCTACGGACCCCCTGCAATGTTACGCCACGGGGCTGCTCGCTGCTGCAATGGAGGTGCAAGACATCGCCACTAGCTTAAGGTGGGTTGTGTGTATAACGAGGCGTTAGTCCACCGCCTAGTGAACTGGGCGACCAGCGCTACGGACCCCCTGCAATGTTACGCCACGGGGCTGCTCGCTGCTGCAATGGAGGTGCAAGACATCGCCACTAGCTTAAGGTGGGTTGTGTGTATAACGAGGCGTTAGTCCACCGCCTAGTGAACTGGGCGACCAGCGCTACGGACCCCCTGCAATGTTACGCCACGGGGCTGCTCGCTGCTGCAATGGAGGTGCAAGACATCGCCACTAGCTTAAGGTGGGTTGTGTGTATAACGAGGCGTTAGTCCACCGCCTAGTGAACTGGGCGACCAGCGCTACGGACCCCCTGCAATGTTACGCCACGGGGCTGCTCGCTGCTGCAATGGAGGTGCAAGACATCGCCACTAGCTTAAGGTGGGTTGTGTGTATAACGAGGCGTTAGTCCACCGCCTAGTGAACTGGGCGACCAGCGCTACGGACCCCCTGCAATGTTACGCCACGGGGCTGCTCGCTGCTGCAATGGAGGTGCAAGACATCGCCACTAGCTTAAGGTGGGTTGTGTGTATAACGAGGCGTTAGTCCACCGCCTAGTGAACTGGGCGACCAGCGCTACGGACCCCCTGCAATGTTACGCCACGGGGCTGCTCGCTGCTGCAATGGCTGCAAGACATCATGCTCTTATCATTTTACGGTGGGTTCATCTCCTAAGTAACTTAGTTATTTGTTTAGTTAAGTAGTTAGTTAAGTTCTTTTTAACCGACTTCAAAAAAAGGAGGAGGTTCTCAATTCGTCGGAATTTTTTTTTTTTTTTTTTTTTTTTTTTTTTTTTTTTATGTATGTTCCCCGATTACTCAAAAACGCCTGGACCGATTTTGAAAATTCTTTTTTTGTTTAAAAGGGTATACTTCAAAGTTGGTCCCATTTCAATTTGGTGAAGATCTGATGAACATCTTCGAAGATAGCTACTGGAACTCCTCAACGGATAAGAGTAAATTGTTTACGATCAGTGTAATAGCTTAGTAAACAGTAGATTTTTAACCAGTCATAGCATAATTCCATGGGGCCACTAAAAATTGTGAAATAAAAAAATTTTACAAAAAAAATAAAAACCGACTTCGTTACATAAACACTAAAAATTGAAAAATAATTTAATTTATTACCAAATATATTATGTATACAAGAGTTAATATAGTTCCATAATAATATTTTTTGGGGTCGGTGCCAATGAGGTGCCATTGTGGAGTCCCATAAAAATATGAAGTCCAGACGATTCGCGCAGCTAAAGCTAATTGGCACCGGCACCAAAAAGTATTATTATGGAACTATATTAACTCTTGTATACATAATATATTCGGTAATAAATTAAATTATTTTTCAATTTTTAGTGTTTATGTAACGAAGTCGGTTTTTTTTTTTTTTTTATTTGTCTAGATATTTTGCAAATGCTGTGTACACATTTTATAGATACATTTATCAGCCTGTGTTTGTTTATAAGTGTCGTAGTTTGTGTTAAATTAATGTATTGTGTGTGTTCCTAATAAATAAAAATAAAATAAATAAATAAATAAAACATCGCCACTAGCTTAAGATGAGTTTACCCTAAAAAACCCTAAAACCCTAGAATAGAATAGAATAGCTAAGCACTAGGCTATCACTGTTTTGATTTATGTTGTAATCTTAATTAAATAAGATTAATTAACCGCACCAACCCGTGCTTTCGTGATTCCTTTCGCCAAAGGTCGTCTGGAAGAGATTGCTTTAGCGATAAGGCCGCCTTTGCATGCTACAGCTATCAACCCGATCATGATCATTGTTGGAACTGGCTGTAAACTAAATTGTTTGTAATTAAATATGTTCTTATTCTTATTTTTGCTAAGAGTTTTTGTTTTACATTCGATGATATATTCACTTACTTCAAATATATATCTCAAACAGCCAACAGGACGTCCAAGTTTTTCTTTTTACTGATATTTTTCCCATAAATTTTAAATATCCCAACAACCTCGACGAATTTTGACGACCTCCCTGGCGCAGTGGTCTTATTAGTTGGAGGTCCCGGGTTCGATTCTTGGCAGGGATTTGGAATTTTATAATTTCTAAATTTCTGGTCTGGTCTGGTGGGAGGCCTCGGCCGTGGCTAGTTACCACCCTACCGGCAAAGCCGTGCCGCCAAGCGATTTAGCGTTCCGGTACGATGCCGTGTAGAAACCAAAGGGGCATGGATTTAATAAAAAAACTGCCATACTCCTTCCAGGTTAGCCCGCTCCCACCTTAGACCTGCACTTACCATCAGGTGAGATTGCAGCCAAGGGCTAACTTGTATCTGAATAAAAAAAAAAAAAACAATGATGATGATGACTATTTGGTTGCAGGGACGTCAACGCAATGCTGGTGCCTTTGATGTTAAAAAGGTTACACGAATTGAGGGCAAAGCCGTTAGATGACAAGGTTAGTATAAATAAAACATGCCAAGTGCGAGTCAGGCTCGCGCACCGAGGGTTCCTTACTACAGTTGTATTTTATCGTCATTTTGCACGATAAATCAAAAACTATTATGCACTAGCTGATGCCCGCGACTTCGTCCGCGTGGATTTAGGTTTTTTAAAAATCCCGTGGGAACTCTTTGATTTTCCGGGATAAAAAGTAGCCTATGTCCTTTCCCCGGGATGTAAGCTACCTCTGTACTAAATTTCATCAAAATCGGTTAAACCGTTGGGCCGTGAAAAGCTAGCAGACAGACACACTTTCACATTTATAATATTAGTATGGAAAATATTATCTACTAGCTTATGCTCGCGACTTCGTCCGCGTGGACAACACAAATTTCAAACCCCTATTTCACACCCTTTAGGGGTTGAATTTTCAAAAATCCTTTCTTAGCGGATGCCTACCTGATTATAGCTATCTGCATGCCAAATTTCAGCCCAATCCATCCAGTAGTTTGAGCTGTGCGTTGATAGATCAGTCAGTCAGTCAGTCAGTCACCTTTTCCTTTTATATATTTAGCATTTATAATATTAGTGTGGGTAAAAATAAATAAAAATCTGTTTAAGAATGTACAGGTGAAGCCCTTTCATATGATACCCGACTTGGTATAGTTATCTTACTTCGAATATTGAAAATGGTAATTATAGTTTGTGACCACAATTTAATTTTTTTTGTGTGATGTAACCACAAATTCACGGTTTGTAGAAACCTACAGGGTACTTCCCGTTGACCTAGAATCATGAAATTTGGCAGGTAGATAGATCTTATAGCAGACATTCGGGGAAAAATCTGAAAACCGTGAATTTGTGGTTACATCACACAAAAAAAATTAAATTGTGGTGGTCATGAACTAATAATTAGTATTTCCAATTTTCAGAATAGAATAGAATGTTTTTTTATTCATGTAAACTTTTTACAAGTGCTTATGAATAGTCAGGTAGTTTTAATTTACCACTGGTTCGGAATGCCGTTCCTACCGAGGAGAACCAGCAAGAAACTCGGCGGTTGCTCTTTTTAATTTTTCAATTTACAATGTTATTATACCGTACTATACAAGCCATTGCAGCCCCGTGCATTGCTGGAGCGAGTCAAATCCAAGCTTTTTCGAAGTAAGATAACTATATCAAGTGCGGTATCATATGAAAATTCTTCGCCTGTGCATTTTAAAACAGATTTTTATTTATTTTTATGCATCATAGTTTTTGAATCATCGTGCAAAATGTCGAAAAAATACGACTGTAGTACGGAACCCTCGTTGCGCGAGCCTGACTCGCACTTGGCCGGTTTTTACTTTTGAGGTACGGAACCCTAAAATTTGTATAATTTGCAGCCAGGCGCGAACTTAGTGACTCCCCCGAGTCAAACGCGCCACTTTGCGCGCTTCGACAAGAAGAAAAACAATGAATTCAAATGTAATGGACCCACGCCCGACAAAAAAGGTATGCGTTTTATTATCTACTAGCTGATGCCCGCGACTTCGTCCGCGTGGATTTAGGTTTTTAAAAATCCCGTGGGAACTCTTTGATTTTCCGGGATATGAAATGAAATGAAATGAAAATCTTTTTTATTCGTATAACTTTTACAAGTGCTTACGAATAGTCGGATGCATCTACCACTGGTTCGGAATGCCTTTCCTGCCGAGAAGAACCAGCAAGAAACTCGGCGGTTGCTCTTTTCAAATATTTGATATAGGTACAAGATTATGACATGTATAAAATAGTATTTGCAGTCTTGCGCGTTGCTGGAACGAGCTGCAGGTCAAATCCACGCTCTTTTATCATTTAGATAATCTTCAATTGTGTAATATGCTTTTTTCAGGAGCATATTTTTAATAGATTTTTTAAACTTGTGCAAAGGTAAGTCCAAAATAGTTTGCGGGATTTTATTATAAAAGGTAATACCAATACCCACAAATGACTTTTGGACTTTCCTGAGGCGGAAGGCAGGAGCTGCAAGTTTGTCTCTGTTTCTAGTTAGCCTATTGTGTAGGTCACCAATTTTCTTGTAACTAAGAATATTTTGTCTTACAAAAATTATGTTATTATAAATATATTGAGAGGCTACAGTAAGGATATCTATTTCCTTAAATTTCTTTCGAAGGGAATCGCGTGGTCTTAAGTTACAAATTGCGCGTATTGCCCTTTTTTGTAATACAAAAATTCTCCCAATATCTGCCGCTTTAATCGATAAAAAGTAGCCTATGTCCTTCCCCGGGATGTAAGCTACCTCTGTACCAAATTTCATCAAAATCGGATAAACCGTTGGCCGTGAAAAGCTAGCAGACAGACACACTTTCACATTTATAATATTAGTATGGAAAATATTATCTACTAGCTTATGCTCGCGACTTCGTCCGCGTGGACAACACAAATTTCAACCCTCTATTTCACCCCCTTTAGGGTTTGAATTTTCAAAAATCCTTTCTTAGCGGATGCCTACCTCATTATAGCTATCTGCATGCCAAATTTCAGCCCGATCCGTCCAGTAGTTTGAGCTGTACGTTGAATGTTGATAGATCAGTCAGTCAGTCAGTCACCTTTTCCTTTTATATATTTAGATTACACCATCCATTTACGGTATTTGACAACTAGTCACATCAGTAACTTTTTATCAAACGTCAAAACGCGCGCTAAGTATGCGAAATTCTATGAAATACCGGTGTATGACGTCACAATCATTTGACGTGCTTTTTTTAGTTTAATCGATATTTTAAAATGGTTATTACACTTAAAACCAACAAAGGACGTGGATTTTACGTATATTGGAAACCCTCTATTTAATAAAGATGGGCGTTATTGGCTATTTACGGCAACGGTTAATCAACAGTTACTTAGTTTCAATACCGATATTGTTAACCGTTGCCGAATATCGGTATCAGAGTTGTGTTTCAACTAATTTATATGCGCAACGCGCAGCGGTTTCCGTAGTAGTAACTAAGCTAGCTGCCGTATCAATACCGTCTGTATAGCTAGCGCGCGCATATTCACTAAAATAAAACCAATTTTACTTTCATGAATATCGTGAAGTAATCACAACCTTAAGTTCATAGTAGTAAAGTTTAATTTGATCATTGACATAGGTCAAACTATAGTGGACGCCTGCATGAATAGTTTGCCACAGTCCAGTTAACCAAAAACATTTCATGAAGATTGATAAACCAAAGAGGACCTTATCTCTATTAATCTAAGGCTAACTGTATTTAGATTGACAGATCAAAGTGTAATGGACAAGTACTTGTACAGTTAAGCCTTAGCGTAATAGAGATAAGGTCGGCTTTGGTTTACCAAGTTCTTAGTTACTAAGCCGGTAGCCAATAACCGCTCCTTCTCAGCTTTCAGTGAATGAAAGAAAGAGAAGGCATAATTATTGCGTTTCTAGTTACCAAAAACCAAACAATGCATTGTCAGTTGCCAGTTGGAAGTGTTGCGTTGTCAGGTGGTTATAGATGATAACTGAAAACCGTTGCTAGCTACGACAATAACGCTATGGTACGCTATAGGCACGGCAGCGGTTTTTAGTTAAGTTAAGCTATAGCGGACACATGTCTACTATTTAATAATCACTGCGAAATAATTTATTTTTGACTAGATTTTATTTTCTTTGATTTTCCGGGATAAAAAGTAGCCTATGTCTTAATCCAGGGTATAATGTATCTCCATTCCAAATTTCAGCCAAATCCGTCCAGTAGTTTTTGCGTGAAGAAGTAACAAACATACACACACACATACAAACTTTCCGAGGCCGACGGTTGTATCTTGAAACTTCTATATATAGTCCAGATTGCAGAACACTCTGTTAGTGCGAGTACTGTCGGTGGTACATATGTTCGGGACTACGTCATCGATTGAACAGCGCCATCTAGTTTCTACTGTGGCAACCCCCACACTGTCAATACTTTTATTTGCAGATCGTGAGAAAGACGACGGCGGAGGGGGACATGACATGTTGACTGATGAGGTGCCGTCCATTGCCAAAGATCCTGAGACGCCGGTCAAAAACTTTAATTGTAAGTCATCATCATCTACAACAGATAGACGTCCACTGCTGGACATAGGTCTCTGGTAGGGACTTCCACACGCCGCCTGAATCCAGCGGCTCCCTGCGACTTGTCCGATGTCGTCCCTCCACCTAATGGGAGGTCTTCCAACACTGCGTCTTCCGGTGCGAGGTCGCCATTCCAGCACCTTGGGACCCCAACATCTATCGGTATAAGTGGCAATGGCCACTTCAGCTTCGCAACCCGTTGAGCTATGTCGGTTACTCTAGTTCTCCTATTATAAATAACTACTCGGTGCTATTTAAAACCTTAAAACATAACTATTTCTTTACTCTTGCAGGTAGCGCAGGGTCCCCCGAGCGTTTGGGCCTCATGTCCCCCCCGGCGAGGCCCCCGCCCCCCGTGCCCCCTGTCATCCACCACGAGACCTCCTCCAACTCCAGCTGGGTAGAGATGGAGACATACGTCATAGGTAAGAGAGAGATGGGGAGACTATTGTAGGTAGTGCAGGGTCCCCCGAGCGTTGGGGCCTCATGTCCCCCCCGGCGAGGCCCCCGCCCCCCGTGCCCCCTGTTATCCACCACGAGACCTCCTCCAACTCCAGCTGGGTAGAGATGGAGACATACGTCATAGGTAAGAGAGAGATGGGGAGACTATTGTAGGTAGCGCAGGGTCCCCCGAGCGTTGGGGCCTCATGTCCCCCCCGGCGAGGCCCCCGCCCCCCGTGCCCCCTGTCATCCACCACGAGACCTCCTCCAACTCCAGCTGGGTAGAGATGGAGACATACGTCAAAGGTGAGAATAGAATAGAATATATTTTATTCAAGTAGACTTATTACAAGTGCTTTTGAATCGTTAACTAGTTTAATTTACCACTGGTACGGAATGCTGTTCCTACCGAGAAGAACCAGCAAGAAACTCGGCGGTTGCTCTTTTCAAGAGATAATTTTACAATATTATCATACCATACTCTATGAAGCTGTGATAGCCTAGTGGTTAGGACGTCCGCCTTCTAATCGGAGGTCGGGGGTTCGATCCCGGGCACGCACCTCTAACTTTTCGGAGTTATGTGCGTTTTATGTAATTAAATATCACTCGCTTTAACGGTGAAGGAAAACATCGTGAGGAAACCTGCATGCCTGAGAGTTCTCCATAATGTTCTCAAAGGTGTGTGTGAAGTCTACCAATCTGCACATGGCCAGCGTGGTAGACTATGGCCAAAACCGTTCTCTGTGAGAGGAGACCCATACTCTGTAGTGAGCCGGCGATGGGTTGATCATGATGATGATGATGATACTCTATAAGCAATTGTAGCCCCGTGCATTGCTGGAGCGAGTCAAATCCACTTTTGTGAAAGCCCAACGCTGGGGTGTCTTGTCCCCCGACGAGAACGAGGGCTTAGGGCACGCCCGAGATCGAACTCCAGACCGCCCGAATAGAGAAGGGCTGTTACCGCGATTTTTTTTCACCATCGTCATCATCAACAACCAATAGACGTCCACTGCTGGACATAGGTTTCTTGTAGGGACTTCCACACGCCACGGTCTTGCGCCGCCGCCATCCAGCGGCTCCCTGCGACTCGTTTGATTTCGTCTGTCCACCTAGTGGGGGGTCTTCCAACACTGCGTCTTCCGCTGCGAGGTCGCCATTCCAGCACCTTGGGACCCCAACATCTATCGGTTTTACGAACTATGTGCCCTGCCCATTGCCACTTCAGCTTCGCAACCCGTTGAGCTATGTCGGTTACTCTAGTTCTCCTACGGATCTCCTCATTTCCTCATTGATCACGTAGAGAAACTCCGCACATAGCTCTCTCCATCGCCCGCTGAGTGACTCTGAGCTTTCTTATGAGGCCCATAGGTAGTTAAAGACGTCAAAATTCGGTCACCCATTCAGATACCGACTTGGGTCAACGTTGCACAATCAATTTTTACTTTTTTTCAGGTAACATACAAATCCATCCGCCAACAGACGCCACTAAACAGATGCTAATACTCAGGTACCTGACCCCCATCGGAGAATATCAAGAGGTGAGGAAAGTAGTTTTTTGTATATAGTGCGTGAAGTTAAAAAGCTGTAATTTATAAAAATATAAAAAACACAACTGCCCTGCTAAAAAACACTTAAAAGCGAAATAAAAATATACCATCAGCTCGAAACTTCAGTCTAGTGCTGACTTCACTAAAATGGCGACCACGCGCATTAGCAATTTGAGGGACTTATAATAAAAATTACAAAATGGGTAAGGTCATGTAAGTTAAAAAAGTTAAAGTTTTATTTCTTGTACGATGGTACGGAACCATTCGTGTGCGAGTCCAATTCGCACTTGACCGATTTTTTTGTTTTTTTTTACAGTTCCTATCCCATGTGTTCGAGTGGAACGCACTAGGCCTCATATTGGGGTACCTCAACGTTCGCGAGTCGCGGGACTCGAGGCTCGCTTTCGAGGCCTTGAAGTATCTAGCGGCTCTGCTATGCCATAAGAAGTTCTCTATTGACTTCATCAATATGGGAGGGCTACAGGTAAGATACTAACCCATCGCCGGTTCACTACAGAGAACTGGCCTCATATTGGGATACCTCAACGTTCGCGAGTCGCGGGACTCGAGGCTCGCTTTCGAGGCCTTGAAGTATCTAGCGGCTCTGCTATGCCATAAGAAGTTCTCTATTGACTTCATCAATATGGGAGGGCTACAGGTAAGATACTAACCCATCGCCGGTTCACTACAGAGAACTGGCCTCATATTGGGATACCTCAACGTTCGCGAGTCGCGGGACTCGAGGCTCGCTTTCGAGGTCTTGAAGTATCTAGCGGCTCTGCTAGGCCATAAGAAGTTCTCTATTGACTCCATCAATATGGGAGGGCTACAGGTAAGATACTAACCCATCGCCGATTCACTACTGAGCACTGGCCTCATATTGGGGTACCTCAACCTTCGCGAGTCGCGGGACTCGAGGCTCGCTTTCGAAGCCTTGAAGTATCTAGCGGCTCTGGTATGCCATAAGAAGTTCTCTATTGACTTCATCAATATGGGAGGGCTACAGGTAAGATACTAACCCATCGCCGATTCACTACTGAGCACTGGCCTCATATTGGGGTACCTCAACCTTCGCGAGTCGCGGGACTCGAGGCTCGCTTTCGAGGCCTTGAAGTATCTAGCGGCTCTGCTATGCCATAAGTTCTCTATTGACTTCATTAATATGGGAGGGCTACAGGTAAGATACTAACGCATCACCGGTTCACTACAGAGCACTGGCCTCATATTGGGATACCTCAAGGTTCGCGAGTCGCAGGACTCGAGGCTCGCTTTCGAGGCCTTGAAGTATCTAGCGGCTTTGCTATGCCATAAGAAGTTCTCTATTGACTTCATCAATATGGGAGGGCTACAGGTAAGATACTAACGCATCACCGGTTCACTACAGAGCACTGGCCTCATATTGGGATACGTCAACGTTCGCGAGTCGCGGGACTCGAGGCTCGCTTTCGAGGCCTTGAAGTATCTAGCGGCCCTGCTATGCCATAAGAAGTTCTCTATTGACTTCATCAATATGGGAGGGCTACAGGTAAGATACTAACCCATCGCCGGTTCACTACAGAGAACTGGCCTCATATTGGGATACCTCAACGTTCGCGAGTCGCGGGACTCGAGGCTCGCTTTCGAGGTCTTGAAGTATCTAGCGGCTCTGCTATGCCATAAGAAGTTCTCTATTGACTCCATCAATATGGGAGGGCTACAGGTAAGATACTAACCCATCGCCGATTCACTACTGAGCACTGGCCTCATATTGGGGTACCTCAACCTTCGCGAGTCGCGGGACTCGAGGCTCGCTTTCGAGGCCTTGAAGTATCTAGCGGCTCTGGTATGCCATAAGAAGTTCTCTATTGACTTCATCAATATGGGAGGGCTACAGGTAAGATACTAACCCATCGCCGGTTCACTACAGAGCACTGGCCTCATATTGGGATACCTCAACGTTCGCGAGTCGCGGGACTCGAGGCTCGCTTTCGAGGTCTTGAAGTATCTAGCGGCTCTGCTATGCCATAAGTTCTCTATTGACTTCATTAATATGGGAGGGCTACAGGTAAGATACTAACCCATCGCCGGTTCACTACAGAGCACTGGCCTCATATTGGGATACCTCAACGTTCGCGAGTCGCGGGACTCGAGGCTCGCTTTCGAGGTCTTGAAGTATCTAGCGGCTCTGCTATGCCATAAGTTCTCTATTGACTTCATTAATATGGGAGGGCTACAGGTAAGATACTAACGCATCACCGGTTCACTACAGAGCACTGGCCTCATATTGGGATACCTCAACGTTCGCGAGTCGCGGGACTCGAGGCTCGCTTTCGAGGTCTTGAAGTATCTAGCGGCTCTGCTATGCCATAAGAAGTTCTATATTGACTCCATCAATATGGGAGGGCAACAGGTAAAGTAAGATTGTCAACCGATATATGTCCACTGCTGGACGTAAGTCTCTTATAGGGGCTTCCACCCGCCACAGTCTTGCGTAGCCTGAATCCAGCGGCTCCCTGTGACTCGTTTGATGTCTTCTGTTCACCTAGTACAAGATCTTCCAACGCTGCGCTTTCCGGTGTGACGTCGCCGTTCCAGCACGCTGGGACCTCAATGTCTATCGGTTTCTCAAACTATGTGCCCTGCCCATTACCACTTCAGCTTCGCAGCCCGTTGAGCTATGTCGGTCACTCTGGTTCTCCTACGGATCTCCTCATTTCTGATTTGATTACGTAGAGAAACTCCAAGCTTAACTCTCTCCATCGCACACTGAGTGACTCTGAGCTTTCTTATGACCATGTCTCGGATATTTATATGTACACGTATGTATTATAGCATATCGAAGTGTATATAAATTTTTGTTTTTGCAGAAATTTCTAGAAGTGCCTCGTCCGTCCGTGGCCGCGACGGGCGTGTCTATCTGTCTGTACTACTTGGCGTATTGCGAAGACGCGATGGAGAGAGTTTGTCTCATGCCGTCTCACATCCTCGCTAATCTTGTCGAGTAAGTAGCTCTTTTCCTAAAATTAGCGCTCTATTATTATATAGCTAAACAATCCAATACTAATAACCATTTGCCTTATACTTGTAGTTTTTGTGATTTAGTATTTTTCAAACCCGCAATGTATAGCGTGCAAAACTCGGGTCAATGTCCCGCCTACGACGGTCACCTCAAACACGGGCAGCCCAAAAAGCCGCAACCGCGATACTAGCCTCGTGCAGCTCCTCGTTTGTGTAGGTTGTCGGGCACGCAAGGCACCCAGTGATGCGGCATTGACCCCGCGGCACCTATCTACACAATGGTCGTTGACCTCTAGCGTCAGTCAGATGTTTCTTTTGCAATACATTGCTAACTTTTAAAAATACAGGTTTTTTTAATTTATTTTTCGGGGTTTTCTTCTGATATTTTAACCTGTCTTCGTTTTTTCATATATTCCGCGACAGGTCGAGATGGCAATAGGGGTATGAGGCGGGGGAACGCCCCGCACGCTCGTACGTCGCCGGCGCTCGCCCGCACCGGGTTAGCGCGGGGGCTGTGCGGGTGTGCGGGGCGTTCCCTCTTCGATAAATAGTCGGATCCGTCCAGTAGTTTGAGCTGTGCGTTGATAGATCAGTCAATCAATCAGTCAGTCAGTCAGTCACCTTTTCCTTGACGCAATTATTGTTTTTTTTTAGGGTTCCGTACCTCAAAAGGAAAAACGGAACCCTTATAGGATCACTTTGTTGTCTGTCTGTCTGTCTGTCAAGAAACCTACAGGGTACTTCCCGTTGACCTAGAATCATGAAATTTGGCAGGTAGGTGGGTCTTATAGCTGGCTTTAGGGGAAAAATCTGAAAACCGTAAATTTGTGGTTACATCACACAAAAAAAAAATTGTGGTCATGAACTAATAATTAGGTAGTATTTTCAATATTCGAAGTAAGATAACTATACCAAGTGGGGTATCATATGAAAGGGCTTTACTTGTGCATTCTTAAACAGATTTTTATTTATTTTTATGCATCATAGTTTTTGAGTTATCGTGCAAAATGTCGAAAAAATACGACTGTAGTACGGAACCTAGTATGTGCGAGCCTGACTCGCACTTGGCTGGTTTTTTCCCCAGATACTCGCTCTGGCTTCTGGAATGCTCGCACGACTCGGGCAGGTGTCACGCGACCATGTTTTTTGGCCTCTCGTTCCAGTTTCGGGTGATTCTAGAAGAATTTGATAAGCAGGTTAGTTGAACTCTTTTTTTTTATTTGTATTTGTATTTATTTTTCGATTTAGACTTATACAAGCGCGTACGAAAGTCAGATAAGCATAGTACTATACAAGCCATACTTCCATACTTATACTTATTTACGTTTTTTTTAAAGAAAAAAAAAATTAAAAAAATATTTTTTCTTAGGACGGCCTCAGAAAGCTGTACAATGTGATATCGACTCTGCCAATTTTGGGTTCGGACGAGGAAGAGTCGCGTGTGTCGGACGACGAGACCTGCGCGGCACGACAAATCGTACGACATGTCTGCGTTGCACTCAGAAGGTATAATCATCATGATCAACCCATCTCCGGCTCACTACAGAGCACGGGTCTCCTCTCAGAGTGAGAAGGGTTTTGGCCATAGCCACCACGCTGGCCATGTGCGGATTGGTAGACTTCACACACCTTTGAGAACATTATGGAGAACTCTCAGGCATGCAGGTTTCCTCACAATATTTTCCTTCACCGTTAAAGCAAGTGATATTTAATTACTTAAAACGCACATAACTCCAAAAAGTTAGAGGAGCGTGCCCGGGATCGAACCTCCGATTCCGATTAGATGGCGGACGTCCTAACCACTAGGCTATCACAGCTGAAGGTATAATAGTACTTTATGAAACGGATTGTTGTCCAAAACTCCTCAGTGCTTGAAGACGAAAGGCTTCGAACAGTGCGTGTTGCCATTGATGACATATGGATCCGAGACATGGTCTCTAACTATGGGCCTCATAAGAAAGCTCAGAGTCACTCAGCGGGCGATGGAGAGAGCTATGTGTGGAGTTTCTCTACGTGATCAATGAGGAAATGAGGAGATCCGTAGGAGAACTAGAGTAACCGACATAGCTCAACGGGTTGCGAAGCTGAAATGGCAATGGGCAGGGCACATAGTTCGTACAACCGATAGACGTCCCAAGGGTTGAGCTGTGCATTGATTGATCAGGCTGTCAGTCAGTCGGTCACCTTATCGTTTTCAAGCCAAAACTTGATTCTTTGAACATCCGAAATGTGTCCTATGGGACGCATATCGTCTTAAGAGGTGCCTCCATGACGCAGTGGTGAGCGCTGTGGTCTTAATAGTGGGAGGTCCCGGGTTCGATTCCTGGCAGGGGTTTGGAATTTTATAATTTCTAAATTTCTGGTCTGGTCTGGTGGGAGGCTTCGGCCGTGGTTACCACCCTACCGGCAAAGCCGTGCCGCCAAGCGGTTTAGCGTTCCGGTACGATGCCGGTAGAAACCAAAGGGTTTAATAAAAACTGCCATACCCCTTCCAGGTTGGCCCGCTATCATCTTAGACTGCATCATCACTTACCACTTGTAGGGCGATTGTCTAAAACCTGCATCAATCATTATTACAATCTCAATTGTTCTGATTGGCTGAATTTGTGCCATTCTTGTTGCAACAATGCATTGTAGCCAATAGTGAGCGAGCGTTAACCAATCAGAGATGATTGCGATCGTGACATTGTAGCTGTCAAACAACCGCGGTAGGGCCACAGGTGAGATTGCAGTCAAGGGCTAACTTGTGTAAAAAAAAAATTGAATCCCCGACCTCCCGAATAGGAGTACGTCTTAACCACTAGTCTACAACTAACTAATTTGCAGGTACTTCGAAGCTCACTTGAGGATACGATCCGCGCAAGTGGCGAGACAACAGGGGGACAACGTGCCTGAACCGCCTCCGTATAAAGTGAGTGAACCACATATTCCTTATATATACCCATAGAGCAGAAACAAAGAGGAGTTGGCCTAAGCAACTGTGCACTGTGATTTTCAACTAGGTCCTGACGTCATCACTGTGGGCGGGGCCTTAGTTAGTATGCTGTCTGCGTTCGTCAGGTTCACATATATTGAGACTCGTATTATCGGTGTGTTTTCGCGTTTTTAAGATTAAAAGGATGAAGTGTTGTGTTTTATCGTGTCAAAGTTATTCAGACAGACGTTCTGATGCTATGAATGGTATCACATTTCATTTGTAAGTAATTTTATACGTAATTTCTACACTTATTGACATCTAGTGTGAGATAGCTGAACTATGTAGTGACATCAATATATCGATGTTAGGTCGCTAAGCGAGTAGTTTTGCTACTAACCCGCAGATGGAAAATTGAGAAGTGGGCGGCGTTCCACAACCCCTCACCCCGCAAAATGTCACTCGATATTTCATAGGGAAATCTTAATACAACATCTCCTCTTTGTTTCTGCTCTATGTATATACCCTTCGTCCTCGTGGATTTAGGTTTTTTTAAACCCGTGGGAACTCTTTAATTTTGCCGGATAAAAAGTTCTTCCCCGGGATGTAAGCTAACTGTGTACCAAATTTCATCAAAATCGGTTAAACTGTTGTCAAAGTCAAAGTCAAAGTCAAACGATTTATTCAAAATAGGTAATAAAATACTCGTATTGATGGTCTGGTATGGTGTTACATTTGTAAGATATAGTGGTGATAATTATTACGCAAACTTAAAACTAAAGCTACGAGGGTTCCAAACGCGCCCAGCAGGCCTAGCATGGGCCGGGAAATTTTCTCCCCGAGGAAAGGATAAAATTTTTATCCCCTCCGATAGTTATTTCCACTCTCCGAGCATGGGCACAGGGTTGGATATAATTATCCCCGGTGATAAGGCGGGGAAAGACTAGTCCTCGGCTAATGTCAAAGTGTTATTATTTTTTATCTGTGCTTTTGATTTTGCTCGTTTTCGTTACTCGTAACTCGTCTGTGGCTGCTTTTTATTTTAAAAGAGCTAGAAGCCGGAGCCGTAAAATAGTTTAAAAAACATTCACAGAAGATTATGCACGTAAGTATTGTTATTGTTTGTGTTTACCTAACCTAACTCCACTTTTGAATTATCCAAATTAAAAAATAATCGAATAGTTGAAATTCCTAGCTATCACAGTAAGTATCACAAAGACAATTTGTGTTAGTCAGTACACAAAATTGAAGTGATAATATATTGATATTGTTAGCGACAAAGAAATGCATAAATTGTTGTTTTATTTGCAGACATGGAAATATGTACTTGAAGAAGGGCACTGGCCACTGACTGACAAGTATGATGAGGCAGCTCGGGATGTAGGACCACCGGGAAATGTCTCAATAGTGCCGTCGGTCACATATATGAGCACATAAGTGTTCAATATTAATTATCACTGTTGGGCATAAATGCTCAACAGGAATTGGACCTGAAGACTCCATAATGGGCCAGCCAGAGAGATGCGTGTATTAATTTAGTTCTATTAAATGTGTGTCTTGTATAACAAACTCAAAATAACTTTAGGTACCTACCTATTGGAATAGGTAAGTTAGGTACACATCTTATCAACATAAAATATTTTCATTATTGTTTGAGATGATGATAAAACTAACAGTTTAGCACACTGCACTGAGAAGAGTTCAATATCACTTCAAATTGGTTAAGCTGGTATGGTTTGAGCTATTAAACTAACCTAATTTCTTTATAAGCATGTTAAGCCAATGTTTTTTATCTTATGGCAGGAAATCTTTGAAGTGTCGGTGGTGGACTATGGTGAGACTGTCGTTTAACCCACTTTGTACACAGTGGGTACTTTATAAAACCAATAGCCCCGAGTAGTTTTCCTATAAATGCCAATAAATAAATAAAAAGTAAGTAGAGGATATGTACATTTTTGTAATTTGTAAATAGTTATGAATATAGGAAGTTATTCTATGGCAGTGTGGTTTGATTGAACATTAAACTTGTTACTTCCTTTTCTTAAGGATAATAGCACTACTTTTAGATCTGTTAAGTTAACATCAGAGATTTGTGTACATCCAAATAAGCATTGTTTTAATTGGTATTCCTAATATTATGCCTAAGAGTTTGTGTTTGTTACTCAATCACACAGAAAGAGTACTTAAAGCAAAATTATTTTTTGAAGAAACTTATTTTTTGTTATAGCAGCAATAGAAATAAGTACAAAATTTCAACTTTAACCTGTTACGTTTCAGGAGACAGACAGATGGAGAGCTGAGACTGTAATAGGGTCCCATTGGTACCCTACAGAACCCTAGTAGTAGTAGTAGATATAAGGATGGGTTTGCACAAGGTGGTTTTAGGTAATAGGTACTTAAAGAAATATATTTTAATGCAAATATGTATTTATTATTCCATCCCTTTTTCCCTTTTATTGTCGGGCAACAGTTAGCAGTCTGGTTTGATACATAGATATGTGAGATTTCTTTATTTGTTACATTTTCTAGTCTGTCCTTTGGTTGTTCCATTGGAATTCTGAAACATACAATTTATACATTAATGATTTTCAATAATAATAAATTAAGAGTAAGAGGATATACTGAAATGGTCTATAAAGTATAATAGGCTAACATATTTACTCTTACAAAACACTTATGATGAACCATTATAATTTGTAAAGTGTTATTGTGTTTGTGTATCATTATGTATTTAACTATGATATAGGTGTGTATTTTAATTTAAGAATTGTTTTGTTAAATTAGACTCCTGCCTATTTTGTTCAAATAAATGATTTTATTATAATGAGTCATTGTGTTATTTTATATTTCCAATAATCCATACTAATATTATAAATGCGAAAGTGTGTCTGCCTGTCTGTCTGCTAGCTTTTCACAGCCCAACAGTCTAACCGATTTAGATGAAATTTAGTACCTACAGAGTTAGCTTACATCCCGAGGATGGACACCGGCTACTTTTTATTCTGGAAAATCAAATAGTTCTCACAGGATTTTCAAAACCTAAATCCACACAGATGAAGTCGCGGGCAATAGTCATCCCATGACCTTGACTTGTATCTCACTGGTAACTACCATCTGCCAAGAGTCTTATAGATGTGAGGACGTAGAATAAATAGATAATAGCCGCATGTAGGACCTATTTGTAGGTACCTACTACCTACCTAAGTAGGTACCTATTCGTTTGCACAAGATGGTTTTAGGTAATAGGTAAGTACTTAGGTACTTACTTTTATGAATCCATCCATCGAATTAATCGGCTTTAGTGCTTCATTAAGCTGCTCGCACAAGTACAGCACATAATATTTGTCCATCCGAAACAAGTGTCGGAACTCAGCGTCGGGAAATTCAAAGGGATTACTTCCATCACTAATTACGTGCTCATGTTATTTTCGTTCTAAATTCTCTATTTCAAACTAATAAAAAAAGCGCGAGACATGTTTTTTGATCTTTTAATAATTGAGTTAAAGTTCTATGAGCATTATACCCACCTCAAATCTCGAGGATAAAATTATCCCTCTCAAATGTCAAAAAAGGACAGTTTATCTTCTTTTATTTGGCCCCATGCTATAGACGGTGGATAAATAGTCCCCCGAGTCCCCGTGAAATGTCAAACGGGGATAAACTTCTCCTCTCCCCTGTTGCCGTGCTCTGAGGGGTGGAGAAGTTAATGTTATCTCCTGTGCAGTGGATAAAATCGGGGGATATAATTTTTATCTTCGGCCCATGCTAGCCGTGCTGGTCTGAGAAGAGCCCACAACAAACTCCCGTTGGGCCGTGAAAAGACAGCTAGCAGATAGACAGACAGACACACTATCGCATTTATAATAATATTAGTATGGATAATTAATAAAACCCTGGTCTTGTAGGAATAAAGTTATCGCATCAGGAGGCTCCAGATTAGGGATGTTATGGATATATAATTTCGGATCCGGATACGGATATGGATATTGGTAAAATATAATATTGGTTACGGTTATGGATATTAAATTATTTCGGTTAAATCCGATTGTTTCGGTTACTGATATTAATTTTTTTTAAGGAACTGTAAAATGAAATACAAATGTTAGTTCGTACGAGTTGTAGTATTTACTTACAGTATTTAGTTAGTATTTACTATTTAGTTAGACTCCGCCCTATCCGAAACTATCCGAAACTTTTATTTCGGATTCGGTTACGGTTACGGATATTTTTTTTATTTCGGATATCCGATAGTATCGGTTACGGATATGGATATCCATAACAACACTACTCCAGATTATCTCCTGACAGTTCCTGCAGATCTTGTTGATCTGTTTGATTTTTGTATAAACCTTGTATACTTTTGTTCCAGGCGTCAAAATCAACAGTAGAAGAGATCCAAGAACAAATAGAAATAGTGCAAAGCGCGTGGTGGGCGCGATGGACGCCCGTAGATGAGCTGTTAGAGTTGGGAGGCGTTTCTTTGTTACTACAAGTCGTAGGCTACGCGTATGACTGGAACTTTAACGGCAGGTAACTAAAACTAATAACTACTCGCCGCGAACTAAATCCTCGTGTCCTGTGAGTTTTCTCCTCCCTTCCCCCTCTCCCCCTCCCCTCCCCCCTCTCCTCTTCCCTCCCCCCACTCTCTCCTTAGCTCTCTATCTACCACACTCCCTTTCACAATAATAGTAAAGTAGAAATAGTGCAAAGCGCGTGCTGGGCGCGATGGACGCCCGTAGATGAGCTACTAGAGTTGGGGGGGGGGGGGGGGGGGGGTGTTTCTTTGTTACTACAAGTTTCAGGCTACGCGTAAGACTGGACATGGCCAGCCTGGTAGACTATGGCCAAACCCTTCTCACTCTGAGAGGAGACCCGGGCTCTATAGAGCCGGCGATGGAATGATGTATGACTGGAACTCTAATGGAAGCTAACTAAAATAAATAAATACTCGCCACGAACTATATCCGTGAGTTTTCTCTCATCCCCCTCCCCCTCTCCTCTTCCTCCCCTCTCCTCTTCCCTCCCCCTTTCCTCTTCCCTCTCCTACTCTCTCCCTACGTAGAGATACAAATAAAATTTGTTTGCTTCTAGAGCGGAAACGGTGAGGTCGGCACTGGACGTGGTGTCCGTCTGTTGCGTGGCACCGAGAGTACAACTACTGTTAACAGAGAAGATCAACATGAGAGACGCAGACCTCACCACAGGCGTGCATATTGTACTTAGTAAGTATTTATGATTAAAACAACTGCTCAAGTGAGTGTTTCTAACACCCACTTCACTAGTTTTTGAAGTGAAGACTTTAGGCACATTTATCATTACATGACAGAAGGGCTGGCTCATTTGCGCAGCGGATCAGCCTGGCTGTCCAGCGGGGAAATGCAGCCAGTATTCTTGGCATGTTTTCCTTCACCGTTAAAGCAAGTGACATTTAGTTACTTAAAACGCACATAACTCCGAAAAGTTAATCGAACCCGGGACCTCCGATTAGAAAGCGGACGTCCTAACCACTAGGCTATCACTGCTTGTTGATGGAGTAGGTCAAACAAAATATGAGTAGGATTCATGTTGATGAAGTAGGTCAAACTAAATATGAGTAGGATTTTTGTTGATGAAATAGGTCAAACTAAACATGAATAGGATTCGTGTTGATGAAGTAGGTCAAACTAAATATATGTAGGATTTCTGTTGATGACATAGGTCAAACTTAACATTAGTAGGATTTCTTTTAAGGAAGTAGGTCAAACTAAATACGAGTAGGATTTGTGTTGATGAAGTAGGTCAAACTAAATATGAGTAGGATTTCTGTTGATGAAGTAGATCAAACTAAATATGAGTAGGATTTCTGTTTATGAAGTAGGTCAAACTAATTATGAGTAGGATTTTTGTTGATGAAGTAGGTCAAACTAAATATGAGTAGGAATTCTGTTTATGAAGTAGGTCAAACTAATTATGAGTAGGATTTTTGTTGATGAAGTAGGTCAAACTAAATATGAGTAGGATTTCTGTTGATGAAGTAGGTCAAACTAAATATGAGTAGGATTTCTGTTGATGAAGTAGGTCAAACTAAATATGAGTAGGATTTCTGTTGATGAAGTAGGTCAAACTAAATATGAGTAGAATTTTTGTTGATGGAGTAGGTCAAACTAAATATGAGTAGGATTTGTGTTGATGAAGTAGGTCAAACTAAATATGAGTAGGATTTGTGTTGATGAAGTAGGTCAAACTAAATATGAGTAGGATTTCTGTTGATGAAGTAGGTCAAACTAAATATGAGTAGGATTTGTGTTGATGAAGTAGGTCAAACTAAATATGAGTAGGATTTGTGTTGATGAAGTAGGTCAAACTAAATATGAGTAGAATTTTTGTTGATGGAGTAGGTCAAACTAAATATGAGTAGGATTTGTGTTGATGAAGTAGGTCAAACTAAATATGAGTAGGATTTGTGTTGATGAAGTAGGTCAAACTAAATATGAGTAGGATTTCTGTTGATGAAGTAGGTCAAACTAAATATGAGTAGGATTTGTGTTGATGAAGTAGGTCAAACTAAATATGAGTAGGATTTGTGTTGATGAAGTAGGTCAAACTAAATATGAGTAGAATTTTTGTTGATGGAGTAGGTCAAACTAAATATGAGTAGGATTTCTGTTGATGCCAGGCGCGGCGGACGGCGACATAGTGCCGGAGCCGGAGGTGCAGAAGGCGGCGCTAAACGTGCTCGTGAACTGCGTGTGCGCTCCTGTGCATAGGGTAATGTTTTTTTTAACTAGCTTATGCTCGCGACTTCGTCCGCGTGGACTACACAAATTTCAAACCCCATTTTACCCCCTTGTATTGGTTGTATTTTCAAAAATCCTTCCTTAGCGGATGTCTACGTTATAATAGCTATCTGCATGCCGAATTTCAGCGTGATCCGTCCAGTAGTTTGAGCTGTGCGTTGATAGATCAGTCAGTCACCTTTTCCTTTTATATATACAGATTAAGGTTACAATAGAACACTTTCATTTAGAACACTTAGATTTTTGGGGACCAAAAGCCTGTGTCCTAAACGCGGGATGCAAGCTATCTGTTTACCTCTCTCGTCACAATCGGCTAACAGCCGAAATTAATTATAAATCTATCCCTAATCTATAGATAAGTTACTTAGCAAAAGCGGTTATTCGACAGAAAAAACATTCAATTTTTGACAAATAACACCTTTGTTAAGTCATTTATCAATAGATTACAGACTTATTATTAATTTATTATAAGTATTGATTTATCAATAGATTACAGACTTATTATTAATTTCGACCGTTGAATGGGTCGTGAAACGCTAGCACATAGACAGACAGACACACTTCGCATTTATAATATTAACTAGCTGAATGCCCGCGACTTCGTCCGCGTGGAATTAGGTTTTTTAAAAATCCCGTGGGAACTATTTGATTTTAAAAATTTGATTTTCAAGGATAAAAAGTAGCCTATGTCACTCTCCAGGTCTTTATCTATACCCATGCAAAAAATCACGTCAATCTGTTGCGACGTGATTGAAGGACAAACCCAACAAACAAACACACTTTCGCATTTATAATAAGGGTACTCGTTCTAAAATGCCAAGATCATTTTTACTCACAAATCTACTGTAAAACGTTGTATAATGCACATGTAGTGCATTCTCGGCGGTATTTAATAGCCTCGCCTTCGGCTTGGGTATCAAAGTTGGCGCTTCATTATGCCGCACTTCCACACACAGCATGACTAACTATAATGGTATGTTTTAGGGAGGTCCATCATCGGCTCGGTTTTCATTAACTGGCTCAAGTAAAAAGAAAACATCTGTCAAATCATACGAAGATGTTATACAGAGGGTTTGGGAGAGCGTCCGAACGAATAATGGCATTATGGTGAGTGATTATCTTGGTTTTTGGTTTTTAAGATAAAAATGCATATTTTCATCTATAGTACGGAACCCTAAAAAGCAGCTCAGTGTCTACTTGTGGCTGTCGTGTTGAGGTTGCTGTTCATGTAATATAATTCCCGCAAATTGCTAATGCGCTTGGCCGCCATTTTAGTGATGTCAGCACGAGACTGAAGTTTCGAGCTGATGGTATATTTTACTTGTATTAATGTTAATGTATTAATGTACGTCAAATGACTTCTTTTCTTTGTTAATGAGACACGGTTCCAGCGCAATAGCAATTTGCGGGACTTTACTACTGATGGGTTTGGGTGGTTTCCAGGTGCTATTATCGCTAATGATGGTGAAATCCCCCATCACCGACGCAGATCGGTTGCGTGGCCTCGCTTGCCGCGCTCTGGCTGGCCTGGCGCGATGCCCCACCGTGCGACAGATCATCTCCAAGCTGCCGCTCTTCACCACCTCGCATCTCCAGGGTCAGTACATCATCATCATCATCACCAGTGAGAATCGCTTACGGGTTGGCATTCTTCAACTTATTTAGCACATTATACCATCACCATCATTATTAGTGGGAGGTCCCGGGTTCGATTCCTAGCAGGGGTTTAGAATTTTATAATTTTAATCAAAATTTCTGGTCTGGTATGGTTGGAGACTTTAGACGTGCCGCCAAGCTATTTAGCGTTCTTGTATTGTGTACTACTACTGGGTTTAATAAAAACTGCCATACCCCTTCCAGGTTAGCCCGCTTCCATCTTATATTGCATCATCACTTACGACAAGGTGAGATTGCAGTCAAGGGCTAACTTGAATCTAAATAAAAAAAATTATCATCATCAGATTATAAGTTATAAAAATTTATACCTAAATACAGGCAATATACATGTTATAATTGTCTCCGAAGCAGACATTTGACTCGCTAATGCAGATACGAAAAAAATTGTTACTAATGTCTGAAATGCCATCATAGTGTTATTCATGTTTCTTATATACTAGATCAAAACTGAACCCATTTAGATCGTTAAGAGACCCATTTAGATATATGTAAATCATTTCTTAATCTTGGGCACTAACCATTCGTATTTTCAACTTTTTTGCCAATCCGACTTAGCTCGGGAAATCTCAAGTTCTAGATCTAGCGTTTGTGTGTCAGTCAGTCAGTTTCTCTTTTTATGTAAAGAAGAATGTTCTTCCAGTGCTGATGCGGGACCCAATCCTCCAGGAGAAGAGACAGGAACACGTGATGTTCCAGAAGTATGCTCTGGAGCTGCTGGAGCGAGTCTCCGGCAAGAGCAAACACATGGGAGCCGAGTTCGAGACCTCGCTGGCTAACATTCACAGGGTAAGCAATTTTTTTTTTGTATAGTCGAAGACTATTTAAAAGCTGTGATAGCCTAGTGGTTAGGACATCCGCCTTCTAATCGGAGGTCGGGGGTTCGATCCCGGGCACGCACCTCTAACGTTTCGGAGTTATGCGCGTTTTAAGTAATAAAATATCACTTGCTTTAACGGTGAAGAAAAACATCGTGAGGAAACCTGCATGCCTGAGAGTTCTCCATAATGTTCTCAAAGGTGTGTGAAGTCTACCAATCCGCACATCGCCAGCGTGGTAGACTATGGCCAAAACCCTTCTCACTATGAGAGGAGACCCGTGCTCTGTAGTGAGCCGGCGATGGGTCGATCATGATGATGATGTAAATGATAAAAAAGCTTGCATTTGACTCGCTCTAACAATGCACTTGCACAGGGCTGCAATACAGTATCAGTACCCTTATCATAAATGCGAAAGTGTGTTTGTTCGTTGGTTTGTCCTTCAATCACGTCGCAACGGTGCAACGGATTGACGTGATTTTTTGCATGGGTAGATAAGGACCTGGAGAGTGACATAGGCTACTTTTTATCCCGGAAAATCAAAATCCTATGTCTCTCTCCAGGTCTTTATCTATACCCATGCAAAAAATCACGTCAATCCGTTGCACCGTTGCGACGTGATTGAAGGACAAATCAACAAACAAGCCCACTTTCGCATTTATAATAAGGGTAGTGATTAGGATTAGGATATTAGGATTATAAAATTCATTATATAATTTTATAACCTGAAAGTAACATTTTTCGATTTTTATACATTTTAGATTTTTTTTTCTCGCTTGGTGTAAAAGTACCGTATTGATTATGATTTGTTTAAACAGGCAAACGTGGTAGCGCAAACGAAAATAAGTTACAACGAGAGACAGTTACTGCAGCTTGTCGCGTCCCACCTGTGGGCGCGTGGACTGAAGGACAGTGCCTCCGCGTTGCAGAGGGAAGCGGGACTCCCCCCGCCCGCGCCCCCCGTGCCTCCCCACCACCCGCCACCCGTGTACACACCCTCCACACCATCCAGAGTGAGTTCAAGAAAAAAGTAATTTTCAAATCAAATCAAATCATAAATTTTATTGCCTTTAAGTTGCTGAGTGCTGACATAAATTATATAAGGAACACAGAAAAATCTAAATATAAAAAAAGGAAAAGGTGACTGACTGACTGACTGATCTATCAACGCACAGCTCAAACTACAGCACGGATCGGGCTGAAATTTAGCATGCAGATAGCTATTATGACGTAGGCATCCGCTAAGAAACGATTTTTGAAAATTCAACCCCTAAGGGGGTGAAACAGGGTTTGAAATTTGACAAACGTGTTTGACAAACGTGTTTGACAAACGTGTTTGACAAACGTGTTTGACAAACTTGTTTGACAAACGTGTTTGACAAGCCTGTTTGACAAACGTGTTTGACAAGCCTGTTTGACAAACGTGTTTGACAAGCCTGTTTGACAAACGTGTTTGAATGGTGTTTGCACCGTGCTCTCGTGTTTGATGACGTCATCAAACAAAACGTAACAAGAGATTGCCCATTTTCTTAGGAGCTTTGGGCCCCCCCTAATATAATTGTTATGTCACCATGGTTTTAATTTTATTTTGTAGACAAATAATTAACTCTTTATATTCTGCAAACGATTTCTATTTATTCACCCTGGTTATAAAGAAATCTTATTTTTTATATTGCTGATATTGAGGTTATATTTAATTAATACTTTTTCAAAATAAATGCATGTTTACGATTCTAACTGTAATTGTGGATATTTTCAATAATAGAGTGAAAAAAAGTCGTTATAAAATATAATCGTAAAAAAATAACACATTTAAAAAAAAATTAATTTAAGTTTTGACACGACGCCACAAAAGAGGGCCCGTTCACGGGCGATCTCCTTTGGCAAACATGCTTAATGTTTACGGGGCCTCTAAGACTAGGGGCATACGATGCGTTGCGGCGCCGCACCGTAAAGATTTCACCGTATCAGCGGGCACACGAGCGGTGCGGCGCCGCAACGTTGTTATGTCGCAGCAGCGCCGTAGCAGCGTTGGTCAGTCTGTTAATAAAAACAACTGGGCGGCGCCGCTCCGACGTCGCAACGCATTCACCCCTCCCCGCCTCGTGTCGGTGGTTGCAAGTCCGGTGCGGCGCCGGAGCGCATCGTGTGACAGATATTTGAAAGAAAGAAAGAAAGAAAGAAAGAAACGAAGTTTATTAGTTGATCCGACACATGTTAAACACAAACACAAATATTTACAAAAAAAACATTCCTTAAAATCTAATAGGTACCTATTATCTAAAATGTGTCGTGCCGACGAAAAGGCCCGAACTCAGCTGAATGTTGTGGTTACACGATGTAACCACAACGCTGGTTTTCTGTTCGAGCCCAAACGAGGGAAGTCCTGGTTAGTAGCATCATTATTTATTTGTACTTAAAATAAAATAAAATAATAAAAATAGGTCAAAATTGTGTTCTTTATTTTTATGTTACTGCTATTATAGATTAATCTAGGGGTTAATTTAGGGGTGATGTTGTTGTTTGGACTGCCACAAACTAGCTTACCGACTTTTGAATATTTAGTAGGTGAGCACGGTATAATCTTTTGAACGCAAATTTCTATGTAAGACGACGCAGCGACAACGGTCCGGCGCCGCACCGCCGCCGCAACGCATTTTATTTTATTTATTTTTATTTTATTTATTAGGAACACACACAATACATTAATTTAACACAAACTACGACACTTATAGACAAACACAGGCTGATAAATGTATCTGTAGGCTCGCCGCCATTTAATTGTAAACACTTTGCTCATTGAACATCGCGTCATCGTCCCCACCGTCATTGTGAGATTATAAAATGAGATGCGCAGTGTGTCACGGGACATTATTCGTGTGACTCTTTCCGAGGGCACTTCTTAGTAGACACTATGTGTGTCGTACTGTAGGTTATTATAATTGTTGTTGTGACCTAATGTGGTTTCAGTTGTTTGAGGTTATACTACTAGGTTGTGAAAGGTTGCTGTGAGTGTGTTTTGGCGATCTAGACAGGTTGTTTATCGGGTGAGTCCTTTTGTATCGTTCCAATTTGTATTAGACAAACGTGATTGTTGTAGTTGATGTTAATTGAACTAATTGTGGTGTGCTAGGTTAGCTGGTTGGTCTGGGACCGGTATGGGGACATGGTGGAGCCGGTCGCTAGGTAGGGTTAGGTTTACCTACGTTACGCTAGTGGTTTTCACGTGTAATAAGTGAGTATTACAATGATGGTAATTGAAATTACTACCTTCTGATGTCGGCCATCCCCTTTGTTCTCCGACATATCTATAAAATGTGTACACAGCATTTGCAAAATATCTAGACAAATAAAAAGAACTTAACCAACTACTTAACTAAACAATTAATAATTAAGTTACTTAGGAGATGAACCCACCGTAAAATGAACATTGTGTGCCCCCGTTCTAATAGTAAATAGTTTTGTATTACACAATTGAAGATTATCTAAATGATAAAAGAGCGTGGATTTGACCTGCAGCTCGTTCCAGCAACGCACAAGACTGCAAATACTATTTTATACATGGCATAATCTTGTACCTATATCAAATATTTGAAAAGAGCAACCGCCGAGTTTCTTGCTGGTTCTTCTCGGCAGGAAAGGCATTCCGAACCAGTGGTAGATGCATCCGACTATTCGTAAGCACTTGTAAAAGTTTATACGAATAAAAAAGATTTTCATTTTCATTTTCATTTGTCCGCAGTCGCGTCTGTCCGTGTCGCGAGCCAGCAGTTGCGGCTCTATGCTACATCGCGACAGTCTCGATCACTCGCACGCGCCGCACAACGAAGACAGTCCTGTGCCGTCCGTCATCAAACTCAGGTGAGACCACCTGTTTAGAAGAAAAGCTAATGGACGGTCAGTGTTTTGTAATGCAGTCACTTACCGGATCCGGGAACGCGCTCCGATGCTGGGGGCCCCCAAGATGCGCTGGTAAGGATTCAGGGTTGATGCTCTGGTCCAAGTTTGATGAATTTCGCGTCTATAATTTCGGCTTTTGTCGGCGATAGCCGTTAGAGGCTTGTTTTTTGCGTCACGGTTCGCGCGGCGTTCGCGGTATGTGTGTCAACTTCGACTGACAGCTGTAGTGTTGCCACTTTTGATAAGCGGCCACATTGGTAAACCCCGACCGATTGTAATAATGAAATGTAGTAAAAATTTGGAAAAGGGGGAACTGTTTTGTGCTAGGCTAATAAAATACCAAAAGTACGGAACACCACCTTAAAAAAGGAGATGTTTCAAATGCGGTATCTGACAACTAGTCAATTCAGTAACTTTTTATCAAATGTCAAAACGCGCGCTTAGTATGCGAGATTCTATGAGTTACCGGTGTGTGACGTCACAATCATTTGGCGTGCTTTCTTTAGATTAATCGATAATTTAAAATAGTTATCACACTTTAAACACAAGAACACCCAAAGGGGCGGATTTTACGTATTTTGGAAGACCCTCTATTTAATAATCACTGAGGAATAATTTATTTTTGATGTAGTCAAATACCCAATTGTGCCACATACATGTAAAAAACCGGCCAAGTGCGAGTCAGACTCGCGTACCGAGGGTCCCGTATCACAGTTGTATTTTTCGACATTTTGCACAATAAATCAAAAACTATTAAAAAAAACAAATCAGTTATATGAATCAGTCAGTCAGGACTTTGAATTTCATATATATAGATAATTTTTCAATTTTTTTCAGGAAAGTCCAGAACCCATCCCACACGAATCCCACGGGACCGCCTACACCATTGCCGGAACAGAAGCGATCCCTCCAGAAGCAGCTGAGTTCCATGGGCAGTGACCGACCCTGCTCCCCTCCCAGGGTCACTCTGCACTCCATCATCACGGAGTACCTCTACAACCAGCACGCACTATGCAAAAACCCCGTCGTCACCTGCCCACAGTTCAACCTCTTTGAGTGAGTATACATGATGGATGTCTACCAATCCGCACATAGCCAGCGTGGTAGACTATGACCAAACCCTTCTCACTCTGAGAGGAGACCCGTGCTCTGTAGTGAGCCGGCGATGGGTTGATCATGATGATGATGACATGATGTATGACGTATTTATTGCGCCGTTAAAAAGGTATATGTAGAAGGGAAACACCAAAAAACATTTATTCTGATAATGGATATACATTTGACGAGCTTTGTACACTCAATTATGCTCCTTGAGGAGTGCCCTCCTCCTCTCCTTCCTCCCCACTTTCTCCCTCCCCCCTCACCGTCCAATCCCTTTCACAAGAACTCTACTCCACACACTCTACACTGTATCATCCCAGAGTACCTCAACCAGCACGCGCTATGCTAAAACCCCGTCAAAAAGTACTATCATACATCTCCAGAACCATCTACACTCCTGAGGCGGAGAAAAGACTGACTGATTCCTTTGAAATGTATGTGCAGGCCCCACAAATGCCCCGAGCCGTCCTCGGGCGGGCTCGCCTCGGTGGCGGTGCGAGGCGCCGAGGCAACCAACCTGTTGGCTCGCGTGGTGCGTCGCGAGATATTCGGCACCACGTCGTGCCGTGCGCACGCGCGCCTCGCGCACTCCTACTTCGCGCACGTTAGGACACTGAGGCTGCAGGACGATGACGCATACTTCACACACACGATATTCCATGTAAGTACTAAACATCATACTAGATGGCGCTGTTTGTTTTTACCTCGCGCGTGTGTTGTTGCTGCCACCTTCAACGTGTGATATTGTACTCCTACTTCGCGCACGTCAGGACACTGAGGCTGCAGGACGATGACGCATACTTGACACGCACGATATTCCATGTAAGTACTAAACATCATACTAGATGGCGCTGATTGTTTCTATCCCGCGCGTGTGTTGTTGTTGTCACCTTCAACGTGTTATTGTACTCCTACTTCGCGTACGTCAGAACACTGAGGCTGCAGGACGACAACGCGTACGTCACACACACGATATTCCATGCAAGTACCAAACATCACACTAGATGGCGCTGTTTGTTTTTACCTCGCGCGTATGTTGTTGGTGCCACCTTCAACGTGTGATATTGTACTCCTACTTCGCGCACGTTAGAACACTGAGGCTGCAGGACGACAACGCGTACTTCACACACGATATTCCATGTAAGTACCAAACATCACACTAGATGGCGCTGTTTGTTTTTACCTCGCGCGTATGTTGTTGGTGCCACCTTCAACGTGTGATATTGTACTCCTACTTCGCGCACGTCAGAACACTGAGGCTGCAGGACTACGACGCGTACTTCACACATACGATATTCCATGTAAGTACCAAACATCACACTAGATGGCGCTGATTGGCATTGATTGAAAGGCATTCCGAACTAGTGGTAGATGCATTTGACGATTCAAAATTATAGGTTAATTAGGTTAATTACTATTCCGCAAATTGCTATTGCGGTGGAACCACATCTCATTATCATCGAAATGACCTCATTTTGACGTCAGCCGAAATAAAAATATACCATCAGCTCGAAACTTCAGTCTAGTGCTGACGTCACTAAAATGGCGGCCATGCGTATTAGCAATTCGCTGGATTATATCACCTGTCATAGTTTTTGCCAGCGTTCTGGTCACACCCTGTATATGGTGTTGTCTGTTGCAGCCGACGCAACAGCAGCTGCTGACGGCGACGTCGTCCGGGGACATCCGGGTGTTCAACCTGTTCACCGGAGTGGAGGAGAACTCCTACCAAGTCCACGAGTCCTACATCTATCATATGCAGGTTGGTACACACTTCAAGCTTTAGTTCATACTAGCTGATGCCCACGGCTTCGCCCGCATGGATTTGGGTTTTTAAAATCCCATGGGAACTTTTGATTTTCCAGGACAAAAGTAGCCTATCCCTTTAAAATAAAAACACTTTAAAAATCCCATGGCATCACCACGATTTAAGAATGTAATTCCTTACAGCATCAGGGCTGAGGAGTTTGGATCCTCGAGTTCAAAAAGTCTACTTGGTAGATACCTTTTTCACTTCAACAATACACGGTGAAGTTTTAGTGGTTGTCTTCCCGCGGCAGAAAGATTTGCCCTCAGTAGTACTATCGAAATTTTGAGTTAAACTTAAAAAATAAAAATGTTTTTGTTTTGAAGTAATTGAAAAAAATATGGACAACTCGAAAGTGTGAGAAACAATAGTAACTCCTTAGACGTAACGTGAATAGTAGGTAGGTACATCCACTCGAACAGCGCTGCCAATAAAGTGAACAATTTTAGAGCAAAATAAGCTCTCGCGCGTAGTGATACGGCATAAACTGGCCTGCACGCACGCGGTGTCACTATTGGTTCAAGGTTTCATTCGATTTTTGTTTTTCTCGATTGTAAAGGAGATTGCCCATTTTCTTAGGAGCTTTGGGCCCCCCTAATATAATTGTTATGTCACCATGGTATTAATTTAATTTTGTAGACAAATAATTAACTCTTTATATTCTGCAAACGATTTCTATTTATTCACCCTGGTTATAAAGAAATCTTATTTTTTATATTGCTGATATTGAGGTTATATTTAATTAATACTTCTTCAAAATAAATGCATGTCTACGATTCTAACTGTAATTGTGGATATTTTCAATAATAGAGTGAAAAAAAGTCGTAATAAAACATAATCGTAAAAAAATAACACATTTTTTAAAAAAATTATTTAATTTTTGACACGATGCCACAAAAGAGGGCCCGTCCACGGGCGATCTCCTTTGTCATTTTTGACTCTAATATTTTTTTATATTTATAAATCGATTGTAATACCACGACAAAATCATTTCGCTTCGGGAAAACAACCATTAAAATTTCAGCGTGTATATACATGTATATCCGCAGGCGAGCAGAGACGGGTGCTTGTTACTAGCGTCGTCGACCACCTCGTGGCGGACCCTCTCCGCGCTGTGGAACATGAAGGAATTTGAACAACTGTAAGCTATTTGCAAACGTAGAAGAACACACACACGCACACATACACACTCACACACACACCTTCACGCACACACACACGAACACAACCACCCAAAATCAAAACCAATAGATTAGATGCACAGACGACAGCAAACGAGTCTGCGGGAGCCGCTGGATGGCGGCGGCGCAAGACTGGCGTGTGGAAGTTCCTACAAGAGACCTGTGTCCAGCAGTGGACGTTTATCTTTTGATGATGATCATGATGATGAAGCTATTTATAGAATAGAATACTTTTTATTCAGATAAAATTTTTCAAACAGACAGACACACATACTTTTGCATTTATAACATTAGTATCATCATCACCATCATCATCATCAATCAATAGACATCCACTGCTGGACATAGGTCTATTGTAGGGACTTCCACACGCTACGGTCTTGCGCCGCCTGGATCCAGCGGCTCCCTGCTACTCGTCTGATGTCGTCCGTCCACCTAGTGGGGGGTCTTCCAACGCTGCGTCTTCCGGTGCGAGGTCGCCATTCCAGCACCTTGGGACCCCAACGTCTATCAGTTGTACGAACTATGTGCCCTGCCCATTGCCATTTCAGCTTCGCAACCCGTTGAGCTATGTCGGTTACTCTAGTTCTCCTGCGGATCTCCTCATTTCTGATTTGATTAAGTAGAGAAACTCCGCACATAGCTCTCTCCATCGCCCGCTGAGTGACTCTGAGCTTTCTTCTGAACATTAGTGTATGGATTAATAACCCTCAGATTCCAACTCGACAACGAAGAGTACGTGGAGTTTTCCAAGATGTCGGACGACCGTATAATCGGCACGAAGGGAGAGACGGCCAGCATCTTCGACACCAGAACTGGCCGCGAGCTGATGACCCTGACTCCGGCCATCTCCAACCAGTACGCCAAAAACAGGGCCACTTTTAACCCCACCGATGAACTAGTTTTATCAGGTAAGAATAACCCCTTTAAGGGTCATTAGGGGACATTAAGGGACATTGAAGTCCGACTTTGGCCATCTCCAACCAGTACGCAAAAAACAGGACCACTTTTAACCCCACGGACGAACTCGTGTTATCAGGTAAGAATTAACTTAAAGGGCTTTCTGCTGTTCTATACCTCATATGTATGGTTTGGAAATACTCTTCCACAATATGTGTTTCCTACCAATTACAATTCAGGTATCTTTACAACAAGAGTGAATAGGCATCTTCTAGGTAAACGCGTCCCATCTTAGGCCACATCATCACTTTCCATCAGGTGTGATTGTGGTCAAACGTATCCCAATAATGAATTTAAAAAAACAATTAACCACAAACAGTAGTTTTTAAGCTGCTGTTTCTTATAAAAAAAAAGAATGCTATCTAGGACTTAGGATCAAACTAAAAAAGGCAATGATATTTTTTTCAGATGGGGTCCTCTGGGACGTGAACACGGGCAAAGAAATACATAAATTCGACAAACTGAACCAAACGCACAGCGGCGTCTTCCATCCCAACGGACTAGAGGTTATTATACACTTTCTTACTTCGCCTTCATAATTATACAGTACACTTACGTATAGCAGTAATCGTACACTTAGGCTAGTGTATAATTGCACACTTTGGCACAGGAATAAATTGTTGTAAACTTAACGTAGGTGCAGGAGTATTTATACATTTGCTTAGATGCTGGATACTTGAGGGATGCGACAGAGCAGATAAGTTGATTGCACTGATTAAGTGACTTTGACTCCAGATGCGCGATTGCGTGAGATTGATAGCTACAATGTCACGATCGCAATCACCTCTGATTGGTTGATGCTTGCTTACTATTGTCTACAATGCATTGTTGCAACAAGAATCGCACAAATTCAGCCAATCAGAACAATTGAGATTGTAATAATGATTGATGCAGGTTTTAGACAATCGCCCTACTGTACGAATATGATCTGTTTTGAAGAGCACGCTAAGCTGTCGGTCTAATTTCGAATTAAAAAAACGTTTTAAAACTTTTATTGCGTTTCAGGTAATTTCAAACACGGAAGTATGGGATTTGAGGACATTCCATCTTCTAAGAACAGTGCCTTCATTAGACAAATCTGAGGTGAGTATTCTTCCCCCTTCCCCCTCCAACCAGCTCTCTCTTGCTGTTTCCTCATTTAACTTTTCAAGTTGTAACATAGAATTTCAGGTCACTGAATTCAGTTTAACATTATTCGCGTAGCTGGATCCAGTTTAACATTATTCCGGTCATGGATCCAGTTTAACGTTATTCCGGTCATGGATCCAGTTTAACATTATGTCAGTCACTGGATGCAGTTGAGCACTATTCTGCATAGATCCAGTTGAACACTATTCTGCATGGATCCATTTTAACATTATTCGCGTAGCTGGATCCAGTTCAACATTAAACCGGTCACTGGATCCAGTTTAAAATTATTCCGGTCATGGATCCAGGTTAGCATTATTCTAGTTACTGGATCCAGTTTAACATTAATCCAATCACTGGATCCAGTTTAAAATTATTCCATTCACTAAATCGAGGTTAACATTGTGCCAGTCACTGGATGCAGTTGAACACTATTCTCGTCACTGAATCCTGTTTAACATTATTCGCGGAGCTGGATCCAGTTTAACATTGTTCCAGTCATGGATCCTGTTTAACATTATTCTCGTCACTGGCTCCTGTTTAACATCACTAACATAATGAATGCAAAAGTGTTTGTTGGTTTATTGGTTTGTCCTTGAATCAAATCAAATCAAACGGAAAGTATGTGATTTATTGCATGGGTTTGCATGGGTTAAAGACCTGGAGAGTGACATGGGCTACTTATTATCCCGGAAAATCATAGAGTTCTCACGGAATTTTAAAAAGAAAAGAGCCCTTAAGGTTTTATAGTCAGTACAAAATGACTCCTCATGCGCCATTTTAACTGTATGGGTCAACTGTCAAAAATACAGTTCACCTTTAAAATGAGGACTAAAATCTTACTTTTGAAATGAAATTTGACACAAAAATTTAAAATGGCGCGTGAAGAGTTAAATTTTACGCGTTATATGTACTCGTATGCCGGCTGTATGTGAACTATTGTACGTAGGTAATATTCAACCCCACATGCAGTGCGCTGTACGCGGTGTGCTCGGACCAGGACTCGGAGGAGCGCAGCCAGTTCGACACCAGCTTCAAGACGCTCGACCCATATGACTACTCCAGTATAGGTGAGTTGTACCTGTCACAACAGCATGGCCGTGTCGTTACCTAAGTACAGTACTACCACTGCCAGTACGACACCAGCTTCAAGACGCTCGACTCATACGACTACTCCAGTATAGGTGAGTTGTACCTGTCACAACAGCATGGCCGTGTCGTTACCTAAGTACAGTACTACCACTGCCAGTACGACACCAGCTTCAAGACGCTCGACTCATACGAGTACTCCAGTATAGGTGAGTTGTACCTGTCACAACAGCATGGCCGTGTCGTTACCTAAGTACAGTACTACCACTGCCAGTACGACACCAGCTTCAAGACGCTCGACCCATACGACTACTCCAGTATAGGTGAGTTGTACCTGTCACAACAGCATGGCCGTGTCGTTACCTAAGTACAGTACTACCACTGCCAGTACGACACCAGCTTTAAGACGCTCGACTCATACGAGTACTCCAGTATGGGTGAGTTGTACCTGTCACAACAGCATGGCCGTGTCGTTACCTAAGTACGTTACTACCACTTATACAGGGTGTAACCAGAACGCTAGCAAAAACTTAATGTTATTGTTATACTACCTAAACACAATCCAATACCAATAACCATGTGCCTCATTTTTAACCGACTTCCAAAAAGGAGGTGAATCTCCATTCGGCCCGTTTTTTTAAAATGTATGTACATCGATTTTTTCGAGGTTTCTGAACCGATTTGTGTAGTTTTAGTGATTTAGTATCTTTCAAACCTGCTATGTATAGTGTGCAAAACTCGAGTCAATGCCCCACCTACGACGCGGCATTGACTCCGAGTGGCCTACTTACGGAACGTTCGTTGACCTCTAGCGTCAGTCAGATGTTTTATTTGCATTATATCGTGAACGTTTACAAAATTCAGGATTTTTTTTGTGTTTTTTTTGTAGTATCATATCAGTAATCATTAGTACTTATCACCTGTCTTCGTTTTTGCCAGCGTTCTGGTTACAGCCTGTATAAGCTACACGGATGTATCGGCACAGAAATCTTAATTTGAATGGCGCGAAAATCTCAGCCAATCATAGCCCGCGTCCGTCCGCTATTGGTTGGTTGCCTACGCGCCATGTTTTGTACGAGCGAGATAGCACGAGTCTCTGTTGATCTTGCGTTTAAAATCTTAACGTCAAGCAATAAGGTCTGTATTTCATCGGTGTACATTCGGTTTTACAATAAAAAAATCCTCAATCATCAGCTCTTTCCATATTATTTCTCCGAATGAATTTTTGTCTTCTGTGTGAAACCATTAGTGAACAAAAAAATTCATACAAAATTTTACACGAGGAAGTTTTTGGGGAAAATCTCGAAAACTACCCCAAATGTGGCAAAACTTAATTTTTTTTTTTTTTTTACTTATTTTATTTTTAAACTACAAATACATCTTCAACAGCGACCATAGACGTGAAACGCAATATCTACTCGCTGGCCGTGTCTCGGTACGGCACGCAAATATCGTTGGTCGAGAACATGGGTGACTTCGAGCAAGTGCAAGAGTCGTGCGTCAAGTTATACGACGTGGGCAGGAAACGCGACCACGACGACGATGCGGTGAGTGCAATCCCACTTCTGATGTTGCTGCGGGAATCAGCATTATTATCAATCGACATATGTAGGTTCCACACGCTACGGCCTTGCGTCGCCGCCATCCAAAGGCTCCCAAAGACTATTGTGTGGGGAGGGGGGGGGGGGGGGGGGGGGGGGGGGGTTCAACACCTTGGGAGTTTCGCAACCCGTTGAGCTATGACCGATGACGGTTACTCTGACTCTCCTACGGATTTCTTGTTGCTAACCGACGAATATTCTTCATTACAGGACGAGGAAGATGAAGAAGAACTAGCGGCTGGCTCCGAGAACGATGACGGCTCTGACTCCGGCTCGGACAATGTTGATGACTGTGAGTCTTTAGTTTAGATCCGTTAGATCCGTGCTCAGTAAGCCGGCGATGGGTTGATCATGATGATGAACGTTAAACTTACAGTAGCCTCCAGCCTCCTGCAGCGATACAACGCGGTGATGGAGCTAGCGGAGGGATCCGGATCCGGATCGGGCTCCAACTCCGGGTCCGGGTCCGGAGACTCGTCGCACGACGACAACGACGAGCCGCCGCGACGACGACGACGCATGCGCACGAGGCGACGGGTGAGCGCTTTGATACTGTATTTGAAACTAGATGGCGCCAGTAGTATCCTGAATCGCGCTGAATTTTCATCTTTTGGTTGTATCACATATTGCGATCAAGTAGTTAGGAGCATTGACGTTTTTATTTTTGGTATCATAACGCTTTGTTAGAAAAACCTGCCTCGACGTGAGGTAGAGTGTGATAAGTTACATATGTAGATGCTGCCTCGAGTCGAGGCCACATACTAGTGTATAAACAGGTCGAGGCCCTCGACTTGAGGCAGAATAGCAGTTCAAGGGAGACGCTGCCTTGACTTGACCTGAGCCGATTGATAATTCAATTAGAGACTTCTTCCTCGACTTGAGGCAGAATGGCTGATTAATTGAAGACCCTCGACCCGAGACAGGGTCTTGCATAGAGAGTGGAGACGCTGCCTCAGCCTACCTCGACCTGAGGCAGTGACAATATACGTGGGGACGCTGGCTCAACTTGCCTCGACCTGGGGCAGAGCGAAAGCTCATCTGGAGACGTTGCCTCAGCCTGGCTTGCTCTGAGCTGCCTTACTCTTGAAACCTACCTAAGTTTGAAGCCTCAGTCTATCTGTCTCCCTCATAGCTCTCAAACGGTTGCACCTATTTTAATGCGGTTTATTTTGCATTACAGGCGGCGGAGCGGAGAAGCAGCGACAGCGATGGGGACATAGACTTCGGCAATATCATAGAGTTCGAGCTAGACTAATAAATAATGCTGATTGCACATTACGACTCTCAAAGCTAAAGGCGGAAACAAACTATCGGACGTGGCTGACAGATGGATGTGACGTCCCTGACGCAGTGGTCTTCTCAGTGGGAGGACCCGGGTTCGATCGCGGCAAGGGAAATTTGGAATTTTATTATTTCTAAATTCCCTCTTGATCGGACGTCCGAGCGCTCAAGGAAGGGCCAAGGTGACGTCCGCTACTTACGTCCGATTTAGCATAGTTCAATGTACATTTAATTATCCAGCTATAAATCCAGCATATGCGTAAAAAATGGAATTTCACACGCCATTTTAACTTTTTGTGTCAAATTTCATGTGAAAATCACGATTTTAGTCCTTATTTTAAAGGTGAACCGTACTTTAGACATGACAGATGACCCATAGAGTTTAAATGGCGCGTGAGGTGTCATTTTGTACGAACTATATCTACATATAAGCCGCGTCTGATGATTTGCTTCCGCCTTATAACCTGACGCAACGCATGTTTTAGTACTAAAAGTGCAAGTAATGAGTTGTTACATTTGCAGTACTGTGAAATGCATTGCGTGCTACTTTTGCGGCAGTGTGCGCTCACCTTTACAACAGTACACATTATAAATAAATAAAAGTTTTTAAAACGTTCAGTGTATTTTTATTTATTCATGAGAAGTGTTATTTTTTTAAGGGGGTAAAATAGGGGTTTGAACTTCGTGAAGTCTACGCGGACGATGTCACGGGCCTGAGCTAGTGTCTAGTATTATATCCGTTTTTTTTAGTTTTATCTAATTGCCAGTATTAAATTTTGGGTGTTACTGTAAAATATGACTGTAGAACGGAACCCTCGGTGCGAGAGTGCCTCGCACTTGACTAGTTTTTTTAATAAAAGGGATGTTATTTCTTAGTTAGTTTTGGGTTACTCCTATGTAGCATTCTTTCTATGGTTCCATACCCGAAGGGGGCTTATAAAGCCTCCGCTGTCCGTCCATCTGTCAGTGGGCTGTGTCTCATGAACCGTAATTGATAAGAGTTGATATTTCCAAAGAATGTGTACCTATATTTCTATTGCCGCTATATTATGACAATAAATGAAAATCTCATTTGACATTATAATAGCGCCATCTACATGCTTTACTTTGAACTACTAGTTCTACGTTTAGTAGGTAAGTAGTTTTACATAGTTCTTAGACATGAAACTAGATGGCGGTGACAAATATTAATTTATTATAATATTTTACTGTGCGTGGTACTAGTAACGGCCGGGTTCACACATGTCTCCGTTTCACTGTTCCGTTTTATCGTGTACGTTTTTTTTTTCGTCGATGGCGTATGTTGTTGTATGAGCGATTTCACACATGGCACAGTATTCTGTATACAGTAAAAAATATCGTTCCGTAAAAAATGACATACCGTTTTGTCATCGAATACTGGACGGACGGAACGGAGATACGTAGAATTTTAACGGATAGTTACTGTGTGCGTGGCGGGCGGTGTGTGCGGGGTGTAGGAGGGGGAGTGAAAAGTTTCGATTCATCACCTCGTAACTGACTCATAAGTAAACTGTAAGCACCCTCTCTAGATCTTTGGGACATAAGTGGATGCTGCCAATAACGTCGAATCTTCCTTCTCCGACGATAGTACCGATACAACGCGACAGCGTCCATCCTTGTGGAATAGCGGCGGTATACTGCGAGTTTTCTGTTCACTCATCGCATCCAGTAATGACAGATCCGTTGAACGTTATACGGTGCCTATGTGTGAACAGAGCATAAATTTATGACGTATCCGTTAAAAACGTACCAGTGAAACGGACTCCCATGTGTGAACGGGCCGTAACGTGCTAGCAGAGTACTTTTTGTATACGGGAATAGAGCAATCTTGTACGATGGTACGGATCCCTTCATGCGTGAGTCCGACTCGCACTTAACCGGTTTTTTTTCGGAGTTAAGTATATTATATTATGTGCGTTTTAAGCAATTAAATATCACCTGCTTTAATGTGTTACCTGTCTGAGTGTTCTCTATATAATGGTCTCAAAGATGTGCGATGAAGTCTTCCAATCCGCACTTGACCAGCGCGGCGGACTATAAATAAATAATAATAAATAATTTTTATTTCAGGCAATGAAAATACAACCCATAACAATATACACAGTATGAAGCGGATTAAATTAGTATTAGAATTGAATAGATTAGAATATAAATGTAAAAAAATGGAGCTAACAATTTAAAAACCTTATCTAAATAAAGGTGTTGTCGCACCTGTTACATATCCTAACGATAACCTAGTTCAAATCACTTACGCAGCAAACCATCTTTGAAGGCTAAGTCACTAGGTCATAAGTCCAGCGCTCCGTCAGCAAGAAACTACCTCATTGCCATACGTGACTCCGCAACGAATTGGGATTTAGCTATATTTTAACATTAAGGTATTTAAACCAAGTGAGAGATGTGAAGAGGGGCAGTCTGTCGTCACACCTCGACGCAGTCTCTTAGTTAGGTTAGATTAGATTAGATTTAGGTCGTCACTATGTGAAACTCTGCATCTAACCTCGGTGCAGAGTGCAGACGTTAGGTTAAGTTAAAATGTAAAGATTTAAGAATAAATTTAGTAAAAGCCTATCTTCGTTTCCTTCAAAAATCCTTCTGGTTGCCGCTTACGTAACTCACCGATGCAGGTTGGACCAATGTTTTGTAAAAGGATTACTAAGAATTACAACAGCACACAAGATAGCGTCTGTGTGTCAGTCTTTTCCAGAAGGATGCCGTCCTTGCTCGGAGTATGGCGAAGAAGTCAGGGACTCTTGCAGCAGCAAACATAGCTTTAGCACTGCAGAAACGCGGGTGCTTTATTAGGATGCGGATGGCGTTGTTATATTGTACCCTAAGTGCATTATAGCTGCGCTTGATAAACTTTGTCCACAGCTGACATGTGTAGAAACCATAGAGCAGAAACAAAGAGGAGTTGGCCTAAGCAACTGTGCACTGTGATTTTCAACTAGGTCCTGACGTCATCACTGTGGGCGGGGCCTTAGTTAGTATGCTGTCTGCGTTCGTCAGGTTCACATATATTGAGACTCGTATTATCGGTGTGTTTTCGCGTTTTTAAGAACAAAAGGATGAAGTGTTGTGTTTTATCGTGTCAAAGTTATTCAGACAGACGTTCTGATGCTATGAATGGTATCACATTTCATTTGTAAGTAATTTTATACGTAATTATTAAAATAGTTCTAGAAAATGACATCTAGTGTGAGATAGCTGAACTATGTAGTGACATCAATATATCGATGTTAGGTCGCTAAGCGAGTAGTTTTGCTACTAACCCGCAGATGGAAAATTGAGAAGTGGGCGGCGTTCCACAACCCCTCACCCCGCAAAATGTCACTCGATATTTCATAGGGAAATCTTAATACAACATCTCCTCTTTGTTTCTGCTCTATGGTAGAAACATTGACAAAAAGCTTTAATTAAATTACGTCACCTTCACATCATCAGAGCAACGAGCGAATCTGCGCGCTATCATGTTAGCCCGTACCGAAAGAGCCCTGCGCTCCCTCTCCATATCTCTGTCATCTTTTATGTCTTCTGATAAAATATGGCCTGAGCCCTCATTTCTTTATGATGATTAAAAAAAACTTCCGTTTTGTTTCTCTTAAATGCATTTAATTTGTCCGTATCATAAATAATAATATGTTTAGAATATCACAACTCGTTTGTTCTATGCTCGCCGAAAACTTCTTTTGATAAGTACCTACAATGACATATAATACAATTTTAATACGAATTACTTAGTTAAGTACATAATAAATCTTAGGTATATAGACATGTCTAACTAAATAATTGGGTATTTGCCTACTTTTGAATTTAATCAGCTCGAAACTTCAGTCTAGTGCTGACGACACTAAAATGGCGGCCACGCGCAATAGCAATTTGCGGGACTTATGCTGACTAGCTTATCGGGGATACAAATTAGGTAGGTATGAAGATACCTACCATTTCTATTAAATAATGTTGTAATTCTGTGATCGGCAGAACAATAAATTAGGTATTTGACTCCAATTTTTTATTACTTTATTATAAACTAGAATAAAAATAATGACGTACACTGAAAAAAATATTAAAACTCAACAAAGATTTACAAAGTTACAGGCATTTTAATTTTGGCGTGGGAGGGTCTTCTATCCCTTTCTCGCAAAACGAAAATTTGTATAAAACCGCACGAAGCTACTATGGCATTAGTAAGGTGTGACGTCAAATTGCTGTATCGCTATCTCTGTCCAATCAGAAATATTTAAATGCTTATAACTTTTTTGTTATTTGATCGATTTAATTAGTTGTTTCAGTTTACGTCATTATTTTTATTCTAGTTTATAATAAAGTAATAAAAAAGTCAAATACCTAATTTATTGTTCTGTCGACCACAGAATTACAAAATTATTTAATAGAAATGGTAGGTATCTTCATAATTTGTATCCCCGATAAGCTAGTCAGCATAAGTCCCGCAAATTGCTAATGCGCGTGGCCGCCATTTTAGTGACGTCAGCACTAGACTGAAGTTTCGAGCTGATGGTATATTTTTATTTCGGATGACGTCAAAATGACGTCAAAATGACGTCATTTCGATGTTAATGAGACATGGTTCCAGCGCAATAGCAATTTGCGGGACTTATACCAAAAACTTATCTCTTTTGTACAGTAAGTGGCAGAAAGTATCTAATGTACATCGAAATTTAGAAGGAGATAGCAGATTTGTAGAGCGTTGTCCCTGTCATTGAGACCGACAAAACGTCATATAGCATATAGGTATGAGTGACAGAGACAACTAAAGCCCGATGTACATTACTTTCTGATGCGTACTGTAATATTGTGCGTGTGAACAACCCTTTAATACTGAAGTTTATAAGATTCAAATTACATAAAATTATTGCTTAGTTATTTATAAACTAATAAGTAACTACCTACTTGATTATTGAGATTCGAATAAAAACAACTATTTTACAAATATTACATAAAACTAAAATAGGTACTTATACGAACACAAAAAGGCAGGATCAAGCGCCCCGGGCGCGTGGATGTCACACTGTGAAGACAAAATGTATGGCGCTCTATGGAACGATTTAAAAAAAATTAACAAGTATAGGGTTTAGAGCCCCACTAAAGAATGGTAGGGGAGCCCAAGAGGGGGTTTTCGGATTTACTCGAGCGCGTCAGATTAAGACAAGCCAAGTGCCCCCGCCAAGACGATCCAAACTAAAGGACGGGGCACTACGTACCTTTCTCGAAGCGTTTCGTCGTATTTTCGATTTCATTGATCTGAAAGTTTGAGCGTGACATAAGAAAATGGGAGAGTCACAGAGTTTCAAAAACAGCCATGACTTTTGGTTGCGTCCAAATCGTCAGTTTTTTTAATAAGAGCCTAGTTGAGTGTTCACTTAACATCCCTTCTCAATATCTGACGCGTTCGATAAATATGTTTAACTCTAAGTATTTCCACTTTTCTTTTAATTACATCATATAACCTTTTTTTCTTTTGAGCACCTAATCTGCACAATCCAACAGGTGCCCACGACGACGCTCGAGTAAATCCCTATTTAGCATCTTTGGCTCCCCTACTAGAATGGATTTTCTGAAGTTCTAATGGAATTTTCTAAAAGTCTAAATAAACTCGGATGCAGTTGCGAGAGGAAGCTATAGTATGTCTATTAAATATATTTAGAGCCTTGATAGGTCAACGGTTAAAGGAGTGGACTGAAAACCGAAAGGTCGCCGGTTCAAACCCCGCCCGTTGCACTATTGTCGTACCTACTCCTAGCACTAGCTTTACGCTTAATTGGAGGGGAAACGGGAATATTAGTCAGCAAATAACTTGGCTAATATTCTTTATTAAAAAAACCGGCCAAGTGCGAGTCAGGCTCGCGCAATGAGGGTCCCGTACTACAGTCGTATTTTTTCGACATTTTGCACGATAATTCAAAAACTATGATGCATAAAAATAAATAAAAATCTGTTTTAGAATGTACAAGTGAAGACCTTTCATATGATACCCCACTTGATATAGTCACTCACTTCGAAAGTTGAAAATACTAATTATTAGTTCATGACCACAATTTAATTTTTTTGTGTGATCTAACCCTAAATTCACGGTTTTCAGATTTTTCCCCAAATGTCAGCTATAATATCTACCTACCTGCCAAATTTCATGATTCTAGGTCAACGGGAAGTACCCTGTAGGTTTCTTGACAGACAGACAGACAGACAACAAAATGATCCTATAAGGGTTCCGTTTTTCCTTCTGAGGTACGGAACCCTAATAAAAATTTAAAAAATCTTATTTTTCAGCCTTATGCATAGATATTAAATACAAAAACATGTTTACATAACACTCTATTATTGTCACTAACTTGATATTTTGGCTTACATACATACATTATAAGTCCCGCAAATTGCTAATGCGCGTGGCCGCCATTTTAGTGACGTCAGAACTAGACTGAAGTTTCGAGCTGATGGTGGGTATATTTTTACTTGAATATACGCCAAATGACGTAAAAATGGCGTCATTTCGATGTTAATGTGACATGGTTCCAGCAATAGCAATTTGCGGGAGTTAGGTAGTTACTATGCCTACCTATTATAATTTTATATTTCTACGAGTAGGTACTACTTAATTAAGTAGGTCTTTAAACAAAACTAAAAATCTAGCCGCACTTTCTTTTACAAAATAACTAAAAATCATTAACTAAACTAAATAATTCTAGGAAATAAATTATAAAATGTTTTAGAGCTACCTAGTTAGATGTACCTAGGTAGGTACTAGGTATCCTAGCATATTTTGGTTATCTGTTATTAATCAAAGAAAAATAATCAATAATATTTACAATATTTACATATCGTGATTGTATTTTAGTGATGTTCGTAACGATAATACGAATATCGTATCGTACCTAATCTTATAAACGTTACTGGAATCACGTTGCCGTTTTTTTACCGACACCTGTACTGTACGCCGCGTACAATACGCGGTAGAAAGTAATGTAAATCGACCTTTAGAAAGAGGTAGTGGTTTTGTAGAAAATTGTCTCTGTCGTTGAAACTGACAAAACGTCACATAGGTATGAGTGACAGAAACAACGCTCTACAAAGCTGAAACGTCATTCTAAAAGCCGATGTATACTTTCCGCCGCGTACTGTCCCTACCTACTATTACGTATTCTGAGCAGACACAATTTATGTTAATACACAGGTACAATGAAAATATGATGCCACTTAGTTTGAATTTTTGCCAGCAAAAATAATAACTAAACAGGTAGGAAATTTCGACAGTTCGTTATTCCATAACATGTATTAAATAAAATTACATATTCATAGAAAAGATCGCGTGATTTTTTGACTGTCAAACTTGAACGATTTTACAATCCTTGCAAAGTGTTTCACATGTTTTCACTGTAGTTGAGAAATCTTTTTTTTTATAACTCCGACCGCTGGATGGTGGCGGTGCAAGACCGTACGAGGTATGTGGAAGTGCCCACAACAGAGCTATGTCCAGCAGTGGACGTCTATCGGTTGATGATGAAGAAAATATCATTATGCTCTAAAAACCGATTAACGTTATCAATGCACATATTCGTTAACCCCGCCGCCATGATGGTGAAACTGTTGGGTATTATCGACTATTACACTTGTATAACCCCCTTCTTGCACTTGAGGGTTGGGGGTTATTTTTCCAAAACTACCCCCAAAATTCTCCACAGGCCGACCGTTTTGGGGCTGATTATGACCGTAAAAGGTAATTAAATTGGTGTAATTGTATTGGTTTATTTCGGAGCTTTCTATTGAACTACACGAAGATGAGCTAGCTGAAAATGGTCGTTGATTTTGTGGGTACGCGTAGTTGTTTGGTATGATTTCAGGTTCGGTGTAGTTTTCGTAAAATAAGTCTTGGTATGACCCGTTTTGATGGTACTCTTCGTGGTTATCGTATGGGGGGATAACTGGCAGGTTGTATTCAGGGTAGTTGTACCCCCCACTCGAGTCTGTGCTAAAGTCGTTTTCGTTGATGTGACTTATTTTGTCATGCCTGGGGGGAATATGGGGGGATTCAGTGGGGGGGACGTGACTCGCTGCGGGGATGTCCACGTGGTTTAGCTTCGGTGGTCCTTGCTCTATGTTCAAGATTAGGTGTTTTTCTTCAATGTCGCTGTAAAAAAAAATATGTTAAAAATGTTGATTTTTAAAAAAATATTTTTTAAGCTTAGACGGTGCTGTACAAAAAATACTTTGGGCAAAATATTATATTAAATATTATATCATATAAAATTTCAGCGTATTGCAGGCCCTCTACTTAAGACTTTGACCTGGCTGTGTCTGTCAGAAATATAGCTTGATAAGTTTACATGCCTTCAACGCATCATTCAAACATAATATTATTATCAGTGCATGGTCTGACTTCAAATTTCCATTACAGAGCTACCAAAGGACCTTTTCTGGCGATCTCGCACCGGAAAACGCAGCGTTGGGCAACTCCCCACTAGGTGGACAGACGACATCAAATGAGTCGCAAGGAGCTACTGATCGGTGGCGCAAGACCGTGGCGTGTGGAAGTCCCTACAAGAGATTTATGTCCAGCAGTGGACGTCTATCGACTGATAAAATAGAGAGCCATACCTGAGCACATAGTTGACGGAGACGATGCAGTGCGGTCGCGAGGAGCGCGAGTTGTGAACGATGGTGGCGTAGCTCTGCATCCACACCCAGCCGCCCGACTTGGTCAGGAAGCGGTAGTACCGTGACGTCACTTGTCCCTTTGTTAATACTGCAAGTAAAATATTAGGTAGCAGACAAGCTGTGGTAGCTGGTAGCCTACAAGTGTTTAAGACGTCAGCCCCCCGGTCTAGGTTTGTGTGGTGTTGTGTGTTGGTGTTGTGTGTTGGTGTTATGTATTGCTTGCTTTTCCTGCTTATTCAGTTGTGGGAGGACGGGCAGTGCATATCGTATGCTGCACGTTGTAACATACAGATTTGTCTGACGACGCTGGGAATCTCAAGGAGGTAGCACTCGCGTTTTTCCGCCACGGCCGTGCACTCTAGCAGCACGTGCATCGGTTTTTTATGTACCTCCATGCAGGGCATATTTATGTTATTTTAATACGTAGTTCGAAAAACCGATATAGACGTTGGGGTCCCGAGGTGCTGGAATGGAGACCTCGCAACGGAAAGTGCAGAGTTAAAAAAGTAAACCCCTCATGTAGGTGGATGGACGACATCAGACGAGTCGCAGAGAGCCGCTGGATTCAGGCGGAGTAAGATCGTGGCATGTGGATGCCCTTACATGAGACCTAGAAGAGTAGACGTCTATCTGTTCTTGATGATGATGATGAATATACTTACATGTACAATGTGAATACCGCATGTGCAACACGTCAGTTCCGTGTATGTAGTGGTATAGCGTCTTCTCGATTAGATCCTGCGGCTCGTAGCCCGTCAGTGACGCCACTCTGTAACGTTATAAAAGTATCGTTACCGAAAACCGATATTATCGCTATACCTACCGTTACTGGCAAAACTTATACCTATTATTATGCGTAGGTACAGTAAAATATATAAAAGGAAAAGGTGACTGATCTATCAACGCACAACTCAAACTACTGGACGGATCAGGCTGAAATTTGGCACGCAGATAGCTATTATGACGTAAGCATCCGCCAAGAAAGGATTTTTGCGAATTCAACCCCTAAGGGGGTGAAATAGGGGATTGAAATTTGTGTAGTCCATGCGGACGAAGTCGCGTGCATAAGCTAGTCTAGTAAAAAGCTCTTAAAGCTTAATTGGTGTATTATGTGTCACATGTCACCCTCTCCACTCCACGCCACTTCTGTTCTTTCAAGCGAAAAAACTGTTGACAGAAAAAATCCGATCGCTTCCGCCAATTAACGACGCCATATTGTTTTACACCCCTTCGTAGAGATTGCATTTTTGAGCAAAAATATTCTTTTTATAGTACGAGTGCTTTTAAATGATTTTTTTCGAACACTATCTCGTTTAGCCTCCGCTCCAGTCCATATCATCCATATAGTCCAGTTCATTTTTTGATAATCTCTATAGTATTTAAAAATGAATGTGTTGCTGATCGCAAATCTCGAGAACGGCTGAATCGATTTCGCTAATTCTTTTTTAGGGTTCCGTACCTCAAAAGGAAAAACGGAACCCTTATAGGATCACTTTGTTGCCTGTCTGTCTGTCTGTCAAGAAACCTACAGGGTACTTCCCATTGACCTAGAATCATGAAATTTGGCAAGTAGGTAGATCTTATAGCTGACATTTGGGGAAAATCTGAAAACCGTGAATTTAGGGTTAGATCACACAAAAAAAAATTAAATTGTGGTCATGAATTAATAATTAGTATTTTCAACTTTCGAAGTGAGTGACTATATCAAGTGGGGTATCATATGAAAGGTCTTCACCTGTACATTCTAAAACAGATTTTATTTATTTTTATGCGTCATAGTTTTTGAATTATCGTGCAAAATGTCGAAAAAATACGACTGTAGTACGGAACCCTCATTGCGCGAGCCTGACTCGCACTTGGCCGGTTTTTTATAATATACCTTGAAGTACGAGTATGGTTTTTACGGAGAGAAGAATTTTAAAAAATCCTGAAAAAGAATCGACTGTTAGGCGGTATTAGACTAATATTATAAATGCGAAAGTGTGTCTGTCTGTCTGTCTGCTAGCTTTTCACGGCCCATCCGTTCGACCGATTTTGATGAAATTTGGTACAGTGATAGCTTGCATCCCGGGGAAGGACATAGGCTACTTTTTATCCCAAAAGATCAAAGAGTTCCCGCAGGATTTTGAAAAACGTAAAACCACGCGGACGAAGTCGCGGGCATCAGCTAGTAATAAATAAGTAAATAAAATATGTTTTGTTGAATATCAAAAATGTTTGCTTATATTTTGCATTTTCCCCAAATTTTCGCGCGTAAAGTGCAAACAAGTGGTAATTATTCGTGACGCCACCGCGCCATTAGGGCTTTGTTTTTTTTTTCGTTTTTTTTGTCCTTCCTTCGTATAAGGGTGGACAGGAGAGAATATGGGTGGTGTGGAAACTCCTTAAATTAATTTTGTTAGGTATACCTACCTACTCTATTTGTTTTTCTTTTTACCCGTACCTCCTCAAAAGGGAAAACACCCGCCAAGTGCGAGTCAGACTCACGCAATGAGGGTTTCGTACTAGTCGTATTTTTTCAACATTTTGCACGATAATTCAAAAACTATTATGCCTAAAAATAAATAAATAAATGTTTTAGAATGTACAAATAAAGCCCTTTCATATAAAACCCCACTTGATATACCTAGTAATCTTACTTTGAAAGTTTAAAATAGCAATATTTGTTCATGACCACAATTTAATTTTTTTGTGTCATGTAACCACAAATTCACGGTTTTTTTTCCCCAAATGTCTGCTATAAGACCTACCTACCTGCCAAATTTCATGAATCTAGGTCAACGGGAAGTACCCTGTTGGTTTCTTGACAGACCGACAAACAGACAGACAGACAGACCACAAAGTGATCCTATAAGGGTTCCGTTTTTCCTTTTGAGGTACGGAACCCTAAAAAAGAACCCTTATGATCACTTCATTGTCAGCCTATCTGTCTGCATGTCTGTTGTGTGTGTCAAGACCCATCAAGGGAATCAAAACCTATAGGGTAATGGGTACTTCCCGTTCCCGTAGAATCATAAAATTTGGCGATGGGTTGATGATGATGATGATAACATATAGTACGCGACAGGTCCAGATGGCAATTGGGGAGACAACGTCCCGCACACCCGCACATCCCCTCGTTAACGCGGCGCGGACGAGCGCGGCTGACGTGTGGGTGTGCGGGGCGTCCCCCCGCCTCATACCCCGATTGCCGTCTCGACCTGTCGCGGACTATAGATTACGACGTGTAACGGGTAATAGCTACTTACGAATAGGATTGTAAAACAAAAATATGCTTAATTTACATTCTTATTGCCCGTCGGCTGTCAACTAAACGGCACGCTTTGCTGATGCATGCGGAAATCAAATGATAAATGCATTTTCTAAACTAATGGGTAAGTAGTACCTACTGTTTAATCTAAATATATAAAAGAAAAAGGTGACTGACTGACTGACTGACTGATCTATCAACGCACAGCTTAAACTACTGAACGGATCGGGCTGAAATTTGACATGCAGATAAGTAGCTATTATGACGTAGACATTTGAAAATTCAAACCCTAAGTGGGTGAAATAGGGCTTTGAAATTTATGTACTCCACGCGGACGAAGTTACGAGTATAAGCTAGTTACATCCATACTAATATTATAAATGCGAAAGTTTGTCTGTCTGTCTGTCTGTCTGTCTGCTAGCTTTTCACGGCCCAACAGTTAAACCGATTTCGATGAAATTTGGCACAGAGTTAGCTTATATCCCGGGGAAGGACATAGGCTACTTTTTATCCCGGCAAATTAAAGAGTTCCCACGGGATTTTTAAATATCTAATTCCAAGCATACGAAGTCGCGGGCATCAGCTAGTATAAAATAGTTTTAACGCTAAAATTAATAATGCAATTTAAAAATACAACAATAAACTAAAAAAAAAAATGTCATCTCCATCGTTTCTTTTATGCTGACGCACGCGGAAGTTGGGGGAAGGACTTGCTTCGAGTCTGTCAACACGTATGAGACTTGACAGTGTATATTGAGTTCTATTCATTATTTTCTAAGGTCTATTATTACTTGTGGGGTGTTTCGATTGCGATTATGTTTCAGTGGCCCAACAGTTAAACCGATTTCGATGAAATTTGGCACAGAGTTAGCTTATATCCCGGGGAAGGACATAGGCTACTTTTTATCCCGGAAAATTAAAGAGTTCCCACGGGATTTTTAAATATCTAATTCCAAGCGTACGAAGTCGCGGGCATCAGCTAGTATAAAATAGTTTTAACGCTAAAATTAATAATGCAATTTAAAAATACAACAATAAACTAAAAAAAAAAAATGTCATCTCCATAGTTTCTTTTATGCTGACGCACGCGGAAGTTGGGGGAAGGACTTGCTTTCGAGTCTATCAACACGTATGAGACTTGACAGTGTATACTGAGTTCTATTCAATATGCATTAAGGTCTATTATTACTTATGGGGTGTTTCGATTGAGATTATGTTTCAGTGAGCTTAAGTTTTGTAGAAGAAAGGAAAGTAAATAGTTTTAAAAAGCTTATTAATTCATACCTATACGAAAAAGCTAGGTTTGTTTCACAACTTTCTGATGAACTTTATCTAATGACATTATGACAATTTTTAGGGTTCCGTACCTCAAAAGGAAAAAGGAACCCATAAAGGTTCCTTTTCCTTTTTCACACACAGTTATCAAAGCTTTTTTAGTGATCCTATAAAGTATAAACTTTATAGGATCACTAAAAAAGCTGTGATAGCACACGAGTAGATTCTACTCGTGTGGTTATAGCCTAACGGTTAAGACGTCTGCCTTCTAATCGGAGGTCGGGGTTCGATCCCGGGCACGCACCTCTAACTTTTCGGAGTTAAGTTGCGTTTTAAGTAAAATATCACTTGCTTTAACGGTGAAGGAAAACATCGTGAGGAAACCTGCATGCCTGAGAGTTCTCCATAATGTTCTCAAAGGTGTGTAAAGTCTACCGATCCGCACATGGCCAGCGTGGTGGCTATGGCCAAAACCCTTCTCACTTTGAGAGGAGGCCCGTACTCTGTAGTGAGCCGGCGATGGGTTGATCATGATGAAGTAATGATTTGACCCTGGGAACGGGGACGGGCGCTAATGTGGGACGCAATGTCCGTTGACACATTGGCCCCGTGTCATATCAGGGAGACAGCATCAAGACCGGGAGCCGCAGCAGAAACAGCTGAAAACGGCAAGCGGCGCAAGTATGCCTCTCTTATCGAGAGTTACATTTTTGTCTGCCGTGAAGACCCTGGGGCCATGGAGTCTTAGTGCTAAAAAAAAATTACTGCGATTATTGGCACCTCATCTGGTGACAGAAGGGCTGGCTCATTTTTTGCGCAACGGATCAGCCTGGCTGTCCAGTGCGGATATGCAGCCAGAATTCTTGGCACCATTCCACGCGGAAATGATTTGTATAGTAATTAGATAAGGCTAGCTTTAAGTTTTATTGCAATATTTTCAATATACATATACCTATCTACTCAATAAAAAGTGATGACTTAATATGACAGTTATCTGTCAAACTGACAAAACTATCCGTTAGATGAAGTTTATCTAGCGGTTGTGAAACATCCACACTCATCATCATTGTCAACCGATAGACGTCCACGGCTGGACTTAGGTCTCTTGTAGGGACTTCCATACACCACGGTAGTGCGCCGCCTGAATCCAGCGGCTCCCACAGATTCGTTTGATGTCGTCTTTGCACCTAGTGGGGGGTCTTCAAACGCTTCACTCTCTGGTGCGACATTCTAGCACCTAGGGTTGAGAGTTGGGACCCCAACGTCTATCGGTTTTTACTTTTTCGAACTATGTGCCCTGCCCATTGCCACTTCAGCTTCGCAACCCGTTGAGCTATGTCGGTTACTCTAGTTCTCCTACGGATCTCCTCATTTCTGATTAGGTCTACAACAAAGTGTTTTTTTTTTTAAGAATATTAGCCATATTAAATGACTAATATTCCCCTTACCTCTCCAATTAAGCGTCAGGCTTGTGCTAGGAGTAGGTACGACAATAGTGCAAGACCTTTCGGTTTTCAGTCCACTCCTATACCGGTTGAGCTATTGAGGCTCTAATTTAAGTGTATTTTTAAGTCTTTAACATCGCGCCACGCTGCCGCCTCGCGTTGTGTGTACTCAGGCCCTTAATTCGATGCAAAATCGTCTAATCTCAAGTCGTTTGAATCATCTTATCTTATTATAGAAGTCCGAATCATCACAAAGTATAAATAATAAATCGTAAAAGGTGTCTGATGTCAAACAGATGGTACCCCACGTGTGGTTACTTACAACTTATTTTGATATTTAATACCTATTGATGTTTTGATTGTTATAAATACTTTGAACTATGACCGTAGGTATCTGTTCCTTTTTCTATTGAAAACTTTGTACCTTGGACCTACCTACTACTAGATAAATACCAGGTATTTAGGTTTTGTAGATTCTAAATACCTGGTATTTATCTAGTAATAGGTACTAAGTAGATGATGCTCGCGACTTTTTCAGTATGGATTTAGCCAGTTTTGTTTATAAATTATACAAATACAAATACAAATTTCTTTATTGCGAATCTGGGTAAACAGTGGAGATGTTACAAAACAAAAAGGTACAGCCAAATTCTGCCTATTAGCATGCAATATGATATTCCTAACAAACGTGTACATAGTTTTGATAAAATTTGCCAAATTTAATACTTAGTCGCAAAAGAATAAAAAAACAAGATACTTAAATACTTACAAAATATGTCAAAAGGTAACCAAATACACACTAAAGGAAAAAATGACATCTTAGATATTCGTCAACACTATAAAAAATGTTTTTAATTAAATATTCGAATAACTTCTTTTTAAGGCTTTCTATTTTATTTATATATTAGATAAGGCTAGCTTTGACTTTTATTGTAATACTAGCTGATGCCCGCGACTTCGTCCGCGTGGAATTAGGTTTTTTTTTTAAATCCCGTGAGAACTACTTGATTTTCCGGGATAAAAAGTAGCTTATGTCACTCTCTGTCTCCAGTGGCCCTACCGCGGTTGTTTGACAGCTACAATGTCACGAATTCAATCATCTCTGATTGGTTAATGCTCGCTCACTATTGGCCACAATGCATTGTTGCAACAAGAATCGCACAAATTCAGCCAATCAGAACAATTGAGATTGTAATAATGATTGAGGCAGGTTTTAGACAATCGCCCTACAGGTCTTTATCTATACTTACCCATGCAAAACATCCGTTGCATTGTTGCGACGTGATTGAAGGATAAACCAACTAACCAATAATACCGATCTCTCCTCAAAGAAATCTTGAGAAGATTCCCCCCTCCATCAAAAAAAAGAAATCGAACCCGGGACCTCTCACTTGTAAGCCACAGCGCTTACCACTGCGCCAGTGAGGTCGTCAGTGGTGCGTAGGGAAATGTCACATAACATTAAAGCTAATCCTGACAAAGCGTAGTATTTCACCGCTCGCGTCCCCACCCTAGTGACGATAATAATTTATAGGCGTTCCGAGAAATGTATCGGTAAAGAACAATATGGTCCTTCAAGGCGTTTTCCATAGGACCCGGCGCAAGATGACATACAATGCGGTGAATAGAAAAGTCGATGACCTCGACATGTCGACTGTCACTTAAAAATTCCGGTTTGCAAACATTGACTATTTGACATATTACTTCGTATGGACAGGGTTATTGGACAAACAAAATGGCACCGACTCAGTGGTGCTTAATTTATAGGCGTTCCGAGAAATGTATCGGTAAAGAACAATATGGTCCTTCAAGGCGTTTTCCATAGGGCCCGGCGCAAGGTGACATACAATGCGGTGAATAGAAAAGTCGATGACCTCGACATGTCGACTGTCACTTAAAAATTCCGGTTTGCAAATGACTATTTGACATATTACTTCGTATGGACAGGGTTATTGGACAAACAAAATGGCACCGACTCAGTGGTGCTTAATTTATAGGCGTTCCGAGAAATGTATCGGTAAAGAACAATATGGTCCTTCAAGGCGTTTTCCATAGGGCCCGGCGCAAGGTGACATACAATGCGGTGAATAGAAAAGTCGATGACCTCGACATGTCGACTGTCACTCAAAAATTGCGGTTAGCAAAGGATTTTTCCAAGGAGAAATATATCAGTTAAAAAAAAAATGGCCGTTCAAAGCATTTTCCATAGGCCCTTCGCAAATGACATAGCTATAATGAATGATAAATGCATAGTGCAAATCTTTCCTATAGGGCGAAAACTAAAGGGTGATATAACCTATCCGCGCAAATGATTGTCAAACCAATCGCGCGGGGGAACAGACAACCCCATCGTCACCAATCCGTAACGTCAAATAGATCAATAAACTACTCACTGCGCAAGTTCAATGTCAGAGTTATTTTTATTTGACGGCATTGTGTATGTCGACAGTCGACACCTATGGCAAACCACACTGAGCAAGTTCAACTTTTATTAGTTCACGGCACTTAGCAACCCGTAAAGCTGTCTACATTCTCCAGCGCGGGCATCGGCTTCGGCGAAACGACACAGTGGCCCTACCGCGGTTGTTTGACAGCTACAATGTCACGATTGCAATCATCTCTGATTGGTTAATGCTCGCTCACTATTGGCCACAATGCATTGTTGCAACAAGAATCGCACAAATTCAGCCAATCAGAACAATTGAGATTGTAATAATGATTGATGCAGGTTTTAGACAATCGCCCTACAGGTATCACATTGGACAATCGCATTCTAAAGGTCGATGTACATTATTTTCTGCCGCTTACTGTAAGTGTGTCGACACCTATGGCAAACCACACTGAGCAAGTTCAACGTTTATTAGTTCACGGCATTTAGCAACGCGTAAAGCTGTCTACATTCTCCAGCGCGGGCTTCGGCGAAACGACACAGGTATCATATCGGACAATTGTGAAGGTAGGAAATAGGTATAGGTAGGTATTAGGACAAAAACCGGCCAAGTGCGAATCAGGCTCGCGCAATTAGGGTTCCGTACTACAGTCGTATTTTTTCGACATTTTGCACGATAATTCAAAAACTATGATGCATAAAAATAAATAAAAATATGTTTTAGAATGTACAAGTGAAGACCTTTCATATGATACCCCACTTGATATAGTCACTCACTTTGAAACTTGTAAATACTAATTATTAGTTCATGACCACAATTTAATTTTTTTTGTGTGATCTAACCCTAAATTCACGGTTTTCAGATTTTTCCCCAAATGTCAGCTAAAATATATACCTACCTGCCAAATTTCATGAGACAGACAGACAACAAAGTGATCCTATAAGGGTTCCGTTTTTCCTTTTGAGGTACGGAACCCTAACTAGACACATGTCAGGCCTTAAGATTAAGGGCAGTTTTGCCAAAAAATATACAATTGAATGCAAAAATATATTGATGTTACCTGGCGTCCAAGAAGATCAGCCTCATGTCCAGCGAAGCCCTGAACATGAACATGTTGGAGTGCAGCTTGAGCTCGGTGACTGCGGAGGGCGGGAGGGAGTGGCCCACTGCCACCAGCCCCAGCGGCGCCGTCGCCTCGCCGAACCGCCTCGCGCGGAGGTACCCCGAACAGTGGATCACCTAGATATACAGAATGAATAGTTCAGAGCCTCAATAGGGATCGGACTAAATTCCGAAAGGTCGCCGGTTCAAACCCCACCCGTTGCACTATTGTCGTACCTACTCCTAGCACAAGCTTTTCGATTAATTGGAGGGGAAAGGGGAATATTAGTCATCATTAACAGAGCTAACATTCTTATTAAAAAAAAAAATGGGTCAGGTAAAGAAAATCTGTCGTAAAACCTGCATCAATCATTATTACAGTCTCAATTATTGAGATTGCGATCGTGACATTGCAGCTGTCATTCTACCGCAATCGAGCACCTGATTGGTTGACGCTCCCTCACTATTGGCTGCAATGCATTGTTACAACAAGAATCGCACAAATTCAGCCAATCACATCAATTGAGATTGTAATAATGACTACTGCAGGGTTTAGACAATCGCCCTACAGGTGCTCGATTGCGGTAGAATGACAGCTGCAACGTCACGGTCGCAATCACCTCTGATTGGTAGTGACGCTCGCTCACCATTTTGGCTACAATGCGTTGTTGGAACAAAAATCGAATAAACTCAGCCAATCACATCAATTGAGATTGTAATAATGATTGATGCAGGTTTTACGAAATCGGCCAGCAGTGGCTCTACCGCGGTTGTTTGACAGCTACAATGTCACGATCGCAATCATCTCTGATTGGTTAATGCTCGCTCACTATTGGCCACAATGCATTGTTGCAACAAGAATCGCACAAATTCAGCCAATCAGAACAATTGAGATTGTAATAATGATTGATGCAGGTTTTAGACAATCGCCCTACTTAGCAACGGATTGACGTGATTTTTCCAAGGGTATATTACTTATATGTAGTTAGAGACCAGTAGAGCGATTGTCTAAAACCTGCATCAATCATTATTACAATCTCAATTGTTATGATTGGCTGAATTTGTGCGATTCTTTTTACAACAATGCATTGTAGCCAATGGTGAGCGAGCGTCAACCAATCAGAGATGATTGCGATCGTGACATTGTAGCTGTCATTCTCCCGCAATCGCGCAGTGGCTGGAGAGAGGCCACTTTTTAGGCCACTGAATATTTTTTTTTTTGCCGGCGCTGAGTTGATTATGATGATTCCTATATTGGGGCCGATTCTCTAGTACACAATTTCTAAACTAAACTAAATTAACAGGTCTAAATCTAGTGCTTTCCTTTTCCGCAAGCAACATTATGAAAGGGATAGCAATAGATTTAGACGTGATATTTTAGTTTAGTTTAGAGATTGTGTACAAAGGAATTAGCCACATTATCATTTCAAATCCCGCTCCGTAAGAACTAATTACGGATGCATACAAGCCCTCTCAATTATACTAACACATGCACGCGGCGACACTCGCAGCACAATGAGGAGGGTGTGAGGGATTGTGAATAACAAATACACGCATTTGTTAATCTAATCCACCACTTGTATAAATCTCAGACGTGTGATTGTTGGATATATTTTTTTTAGAAAGAATATTAGCCAAGTTAATTTCTGATTAGATAAGGCTAGCTTTAAGTTTTATTGTATTAAAAAAAAAATAAAAAAAAAAAAAAAAAAAAAAAAATCTGACTAATATTCCCCTTCCCCCTCCAATTAAGCGTTAAGCTTGTGCTGGGAGTAGGTACGACCATAGTGCAACGGTTGGGATTTGAACCGGCGACCTTTCGGTTTTCAGTCCGTTCCTTTTACCGTTGAGCTATCGAGGCTCTTAGATGATTAATATGATGATTTCTGATGAAGACTTAAAACTAAAGTTACGCGAGTTCTAAACGCGCCCTAGTATGAGAAGAAGTCCAAAAGAAATCAATATTCATTCTCCATCTCCATCTCACACTATTCAATATCATCGGGCCATAACCAGCCATTGTAATAACAATATAATAATAATAATGTGCAACAATTAGCGCTGGTCTACAGGGTGTAAACAGAACGTAGGCAAAAAACCGGCCAAGTGCGAGTCAGGCTCGCACAATGAGGGTTCCGTACTACAGTCGTATTTTTTCGACAATTTGCACGATAATTCAAAAACTATGATGGATAAAAACAAATTAAAATCTGTTTTAGAATGTACAGATCACAGATAAAGACCTTTCATATGATACCCCACTTGATATAGTCATCTCACTTCAAAAGTTGAAAATACTAATTATTAATTCATGACCACAATTTAATTTTTTTTGTGTGATCTAACTCTAAATTCACGGTTATCAGATTTTCCCCCAAATATCAGCTATAAGATCTACCTACCTGCCAAATTTCATGATTCTAGGTCAACGGGAAGTACCTACCCTGTAGGTTTCTTGACAGACAGACAGACAACAAAGTGATCCTATAAGGGTTCCGTTTTTCCTTTTGCGGTACGGAACCCTAAAAACGAAGACAAGTGATAGTACTGATATAATACCACATAAACAACGCGACAAAATTAAAAAATCCGAAATTTTGCATAAATTCACGGTAGGATATTGAAAACGAAAACATCTGACTGACGCTAAAGGTCAACGAACGAAGTAGGCTACTTGGAGTCAATGCCGCGTCGTAGGTGGGGCATTGACCTGAGTTTTGCACGCTATACATTGCGGGTTCGAAAAATACTAAATCACTAAAACTACAAAATGAGGCAAATGGTTATTAGTATTGGATTGTGTTTAAGTCAATTTTTTGTAATTAACTTTTAACGAAGCTTTTGCTTGCACCGTGATGAAAGCTGCATGCTTTTGAATTTTCCATAATGTTCTTAAAGGTGTGTGAAGTCTGCCAATCCGCACTGGGTCAGCTTGACTGGTTATGGTCCTTATTTCAATCTGAGAGGAGACCAGTGTTCAGTAGTAAGCCGGTGATAGGTTGATCCTGATGATGATGATATCATTTTGTGCTGTAAATCCTACCTATTGTCGGGCAGGATTTGATCGTCAGGGTCGTTAAGGACGTGCTTAGGGCGTCTTTTATCATTTTGTGCTGTACCTTCTTACCTTATATCCAGAAGTAGTCAGTCCAGCATTGCGTTTCGCAAGCACGCACTTCATGCGTATGAAGAAGGCTCGCTCGCATTCTATATCTACATTGGGACCCCACGTACCTCCCACTGGGTACCTAAAACAAGCAAATTTTTTTTTTTTTTCCTGTGTCATTAATATGAATCATCCTTTCATCATTATCAGCAACCGATAGACGTCCACAGCTGGACATAGGTGATATTAAACTACTACATTTCTCTGTATTGCGTGTAAGTACTATCCAACACACCTAGTTTCTCCTTTCACCAAAGGTTGCCTGGTAGAGATTGCTGTGAGCAATAAGGCCGCCTTTGCATACAATTATTTTTTTAGTTTTAGTTTCTTTGATTTTGTGATATTATGTAATTTTTTTGTATGCAATAAAATATTTCTATCTATCTATCTATTTCTATCTATAGGTCTCTTGTAGGGACCTCCACACGCCACGGTCATGCGCCACCTGTAGGGCGATTGTCTAAAACCTACATCAATCATTGTGGGCCCTAGCCGGTTAAATGCCGGCTAGAAGACCCGGGCAAGGCGCGGGGTAACATGAATACCCCGCGCCTTGCCCGGGTAAGGAGGCTACGCCTCGAGGCCCGTACCCCCGCTTGGCCTTCGCCCAACCGGAGAAGACCCTGTCGTGTCGTCGTACAATCTCAATTGTTCTGATTGGCTGAATTTGTGCGATTCTTGTTGCAACAATGCATTGTAGCCAATAGTGAGCGAGCGTCAACCAATCAGAGGTGATTGCGATCGTGACATTGTAGCTGTCATTCTCCCGCAATCGCGCAGTGGCTGGAGAGTGACATAGGCGACTTTTTAGGCCACTGAATAATTTTTTTTTCATTCATTTTTCATTTTTTTAATTCAGCTGCGCGATTGCGGGAGACTGACAGCTACAATCTGTCACTCTCCCGCAATCGCGCAGCTGAATCCAGCGGCTCCCTGTCTGATGTCGTCCATACACCTAGTGGGGGGGGGGTCTTCCAATGCTGCGCCTTTCGGTGCGAGGTTGCCATTCCAGTACCTTGGGATCTCAACGTGTACCGGTTTTTTGAACTATAAGTCCTCGACAGATTGAAATGGCAATCGTGGTGGAGTCGCCCCGCACACCTAGTGCGGGCGAGCGTGGTTGACGTGCGGGTGTGCTGGGCGTCCCCCCGCCTCATACCCCGATTGTCATCTCGACCTGTCGTCTACTATAGGTATCACTTGCTTTAACTGTGAAGGAAAATATCGTACAGTACGCTGCGGAAAGTGATGAACATCGGCCTTTAGAATGACATTTCATTTGTAGAGTATTGTCTCTGTCACTCATACCCATATGACGCTTTGTCGGTTTCAACGACCCAGACAGTGCTCTACAAATCTGCTGTCTCCTTCTAAGGTCGATGTTCATCACTTTTGGCCGCGTACTGTACATGTCTGAAAGTTCTCAAAGGTGTGTGCGAAGTCTGCCAATCTGCACTTGGCCAGCGTGGTAGACTATTGCTTACCCGAGCGATGGGGGTACGATGTAGGTGTGCGGATGCTGCAGGCTGAGTACCGCGCTCATCTCCTCGTGATCTGCTTGGTGGATGTACTCATATATCGAGTTGCCTGTCAGCTCCACCTGAAATCCAGAGCCATTAGTTTATCTTAGGACATTCTTTTTAGGGTTCCGTAGCTCAAAAGGAAAAAAGGAACCCTTATAGGATCTCTTTGTTGTCTGTCTGTCCGTCGTGTCTGTCAAGAAAACCTATAGGGTACCTACTCCCTGTTGACATAGAATCATGTAATTTGGTATGTAGGTAGGTCTTATAGCTGACATTTGGGGAAAAATCTGAAAACCGTGAATTTGTGGTTACATCACACAAAAAAAAAAAATTTGCGGTCATAAACTAATAATTAGTATTTTCAATTTTCAAACATAACTATATCAAGTGGGGTATCATAATTATGAAAGGTCTTCACCTGTGCATTCTAAAACTGATTTTTATTTATTTTTAGGTACAATAGTTTTTGATTTATCATGCAAAATGTCGATATAATACGATTGTATTACGGAACCCTCAGTGCGCGAGTCTGACTCGCACTTGGCCAGTTTTTATTATTTTCTTGACATACACAACAGACTGACAGACAGACAACGAAGTGATCTTATAAGGGTTCATTTTTTCTTTTTGAGATACGGAACCATAAAAAACAAAAAACAAAAAGGTCATCATACCTACCTGACTCAGGCCAAGGTGCACCGACGCCGTTTCACTGATGTACATGATCTTCCCGTCAGGGGCCACCACGAATATGAACCCGTCCAGGGTCTGCAGCAGGTGGGACCCCAGCTCTCGGATGGACAGCTCCCGCGGCTGTGGGGGTGGGGGTGCTGCACCCCAAGCGTCTCCGAGACCTGCGGAAAATTTAAAATGTGTAATCATAATCATCATCAAACCATAGACGTCTCTGGCGCAGTGGTGAGTCTTGTTAGTGGGAGCTTTCGCCTGCTTCAGATAAACTTCTCAAGAAAGAGATTAAAAGTACCAGGCAAGCAGAAGCTTCCAAGAGATATTTTTAGGAGACGACCTCCCTGGAGCACTGGTAGGTAAGCGCTGTGGTCTTATTAGTGGGAGGTCCCGGGTTTGGAATCTTATAATTCCTTTCTGGTCTGTCGTCCGTGGCTATTTACCACCCTACCGGCAAAGCCGTGCCGCCAAGCAATTTATCGTTCCGGTACGATGCCGTGTAGAAACCAAAGGGGTATGGGTTTAATAAAAACTGCCATACCCCTACCAGGTTAATCCGCATCTTCAAGAAAGAGATTAAAAATACCAGGCAATCAGAAGCTACCAAGAGATATTTTTAGTAGAAGAAGAAACAATTCAACTCACTATCAGGGAAAACCTGTCTCATCTTCAGATAGCTTGTGGTTAATCGGTTATGGCAGACGGCAGTGGCAAGAGTTTGGCAAGCTCTAGAAACTAGGCGTTCTTCTTTTCTTTTCTAGATCTAACATACGTCCTACAAAGCAACTCTTTAGGGACTTCTGCTGTAGTCTTCACACAGACACACATGCTTATTATGGTGCGATAAAAAGTACCAGGCAAGCAGAAGCGTCCAAGAGGTATTTTTAGGAGATTCAACTTACCATCAGGAAAAACCTGTCTCATCTTCAGATAGCTTGTGGTTAATCGTATCACAGAGGCCTTGTCCAGCTGTGAGGTGATGGCAGACGGCAGTGGCAGGAGTTTGGCAAGTTCTAGAAACTCAGCGTTCTCCTTTTCTCTTCTGGATCGCGCTGCGTTCTTGCTTTTCTCCTTCATGATTGCCGTGCTGAGGACGTGCGAGCGGTGCGCCTCTTTGCGGCAAGCTGGGGGCAAAGATTTATTTTACATTTTAATAGCTGACGGTTAGTAGTGCGCGAAAGCACAGAATATACAACGTTAGTTTTAGTATGTACGCAAAATCTAAAAGTAGTTTGTTCAGAATCAGTAACAGAATCGATTGCAATCATTTTTAGAATAAGTTTGGACACCTAGTTGAATGACCGTATGCACCAGCTGATTTAAGCCGTGCAAGCGGGAGCGCGCACAATCGACGCCAGCCGTCCCGTTCGCTCACAGCCGCTCGCTTGGGGTGACCATGTTTTTGCGGGACAACGACTCCACACAACAAGCTAATAACTTCGTAAATTCTCATTAAATATTTTTGAAATTTTGTGTATATGCTGGAATGGACACCTCGCACCAGAAAACGCAATATTGGAATTTGGAAGACCCTGACTAGGTGGGCGGACGACATCAGGCGAGTCACAAGGAACCGCTGGATTGCGGCGGCACAAGACCGTGGCGTGTGGAGGTCCCTACAAGATAATATCTACGTCTAGCAGTGGACCTCTATCGGTTGATAAAGATGATGACGATGATGATGATGATGATGATGATGATGATGATGATGATGATGATGATGATGATGATGATGATGATGATGATGATGATGATGATGATGATGATGATGATGATGATGATGATGATGATGATGATGATGACAGCTACAAGGTAGGTAATCTGATAGCATAAATTCGAATGTTTATTATCGAAAAAAGGATCTGGCACAACAGGTGGTCGAAGTGCTCCAGAAACCCAGGTGGTGAGGGTGGAATTGATTGCGGTGGCGTGCGGTGCGGTTGTAGAAAAAGGAGGGTGGAATGAGATCAAACAACTCTTCGGATTTCGGAACACTTTCCATTATAGAGGCGGTAGAACACGCAAGGAGAGCACCTATGTCCAGCAGTGGACGTCTATCGGTTGGTCATGATGATGATAGGTACAAGCAGTGGCGTGCACAGGATTTGAAGCCAGGGTAGGCATTAGTTAGGTAGGAACCTGTTTACTGGCAGGTCATAATGAAAAATATACAACTGGGGTAAGCAGTGCATTTATGCCTCTATGACCTGCACGCCACTGGGTACAAGGTAGGTTATCATCATCATCATCATCATCAACCGATAGACGTAGGTCTATTGTAGGGACTTCCACACGCCACGGTCTTACGCCGCCTGAATCCAGCGGCTCGCTGCGACTCGTCTGATGTCGTCCGTCCACCTAGTGGGGGGTCTCCCAACACTGCGTCTTCCGGTGCGAGGTCGCCATTCCAGCACCTTGGGACCCCAACGTCTATCGGTTGGTAATGATGATGATGATAGGTACAAGGTAGGTAATCTGATAGCATGAATTCGGATGTTTATTACCAATTCCTTCGCTCCTGGCAACACTTAAACTTAATGGCGGCAATATGTTGGTTTATTGATGCGGTTTTAGCCAAAGGGCCTATAGGGCTGTCAACAATAGTGTAAAGTTATTTTTAATTATTTTTTTAGGGTTCCGTACCTCAAAAGGAAAAACGGAACCCTTATAGGATCACTTTGTTGTCTGTCTGTCTGTCTGTCTGTCAAGAAACCTACAGGGTACTTCCCATTGACCTACAATCATGAAATTTGGCAGGTAGGTAGGTAGATCTTATAGCTTGACGACCTCCCTGGCGCAGTGGTGAGCGCTGTGGTCTTAATGGTGGGAGGTCCCGGGTTCGATTCCTGGCAGGGGTTTGGAATTTTATAATTTCTAAATTTCTGGTCTGGTCTGGTGGGAGGCTTCGGCCGTGGCTAGTTACCACCCTACCGGCAAAGCCGTGCCGCCAAGCGATATAGCGTTCCGGTACGATGCCGTGTAGAAACCAAAGGGGTATGGGTTTAATAAAAACTGCCAAACCCCTTCCAGGTTAGCCCGCTATCATCTTAGACTGCATCATCACTTACCACCAGAAAATCAACTGTGGCTCTACCGCGGTTGTTTGACAGCTACAATGTCACGATCGCAATCATCTCTGATTGGTTAATGCTCGCTCACTATTGGCCACAATGCATTGTTGCAACAAGAATCGCACAAATTCAGCCAATCAGAACAATAGGCTACTTGACAATTTTTTTAAGTTGGTCTTAAATGGTTAATATTTGTCCTATTATATCAAAAAAATTAAAACTATATTTTTTTGCGCCCTAAAAACCGTAAAACTTTAATTTAAAAAAATATTTTTCTTAGACAGGTGAAAACACTGTCGGCCATGTTTGGCCGATAGATTATCTGTGCTCTGACGTCATGCATTTGTAAACAACAGTATAACCCTGTGGTTATACTGTGGTTAATATTTGTCCTATAATAGGACAAATATTAACCATTTAAGACCAACTTAAAAAAATTGTCAAGTAGCCTATTAAGATTGTAATAATGATTGATACAGGTTTTAGACAATCGCCCTACTGGTGAGATTGCAGTCAAGGGCTAACTTGTATCTGAATAATAATAAAAAAAGGAGATAGCAGCTTTGTTGTCTATTTCGTTGAGACCGACAAAACGTCATATAGGTATGAGTGACACAGATAACGCCGCGCGATTTACATTACTTTGTAGGTATAAGCCTTATAGTACTACTATACTAGCAAACTTATACAGCTAAAACTGCTTGTCAGGTACAATAATTATAAAATAATATTTGACACTGGCAACCCTAAGGTTCCCATATTTCTATTTTCTGTAAGCCGGCAAGGACATTTGTAAGAATTACCAACCCTGAATAATTCAAGATGGCGTTGTTGTTTTCCCGCCAATTTCTTTTTTAGGGATCCGTTACTTGCGATTGAAAAAACGGAACCCTTATTACTCTAAGAGCACTTTGACTACCTGTCCGTCAATCGATTTGTGCGTACAAACTACAAACGTATACCTACCAATAATAATTAATATTATTATTCGTCGTATTCGTACGGAACCCTCTCCGCACGGGTTCAACTCGCACTTGTCCGGTGTTTTTTTTAAGGTGCAAAGGGCATAAAAATTCATACTAAGTACTTTCGTGTAGGTACTTACGTACTAGATTAATGAATTTTCAAAAACTTATGGGATTTCAAACTTTCCGGGATAAAAAGGAGCTGTTAAAAAAAAATCTTCTATAGGTACTAGCTATAAAGTAAAGACTGGATTTGTAACTTAATTACAGACTATATGTAGTATATACAATTATACATACAGAAAAATTTATCACTAAAAAATAAATTTATATTTACAAAAAATATACGCCGTCCAAATGGTCATTTATGGGCATTGTGCCCAAAACATTGGCGCATTTGTAACTGGTCTAAATATAACATTTTCTGAATAGGTAGGTAGGTGATCAAATCAGAAATGAGGAGATCAGTAGGAGAACTAGAGTAACCGACATAGCTCAACGGGTTGCGAAGCTGAAGTAGTAATGGACAGGGCACATAGTTCGTAAAACCGACAGACGTTGGGGTCCCAAGGTGCTGGAATGGTGACCTCGCACCGGAAGACGCAGCGTTTTAAGACCCCCACTAGGTGGACGGACGACATCAGACGAGTCGCAGGGAGCCGCTGGATTCAAACGGCGCTAGACCGTGGCGTGTCACCTATGTCCAGCAGTGGACGTCTATCGGTTGATGATGATGATGATGATGAATAGGTAGACGTACAATTAATTCAACATGGCAGTTGACACGTTGCTATTTTCCCGCCAATTTTTTTTTAGGTCTGTGCAAAGGGTGTATGAATATTCATGTCCGTCATCATTAAAAATCTCGTATAAGTACGTGTGAATGTATAATTTTATGATGAATAATTTTTCCTTAGAAAAGTTTTATACGCTGCTGTTAGGATTTTTAGGGTTCCGTACCTCAAAAGGAAAAACGAAACCCTTATAGGATCACTTTGTTGTCTGTCTGTCTGTCAAGAAACCTACAGGGTACTTCCCGTTGACCTAGAATCATGAAATTTGGCAGGTAGGTAGATCTTATAGCTGACATTTGGGAAAAAATCTGAAAATCGTGAATTTAGGGTTAGATCACACAAAAAAAATTAAATTGTGGTCATGAACTAATTATTAGTATTTTCAACTTTCGAAGTGAGTGACTATATCAAGTGGGGTATCATATGAAAGGTCTTCACCTGTACATTCTAAAACAGATTTTTATTTATTTTTATGCATCATAGTTTTTGAATTATCGTGCAAAATGTCGAAAAAATACGACTGTAGTGCGGAACCCTCATTGCGCGAGCCGGACTCGCACTTGGCCGGTTTTATTGTAACATCTCCACTGTTTACCCAGATTCGATTCCAACAGAAACAAACCTACTATCGTCATACGAGTTCAGTGTGTGCAGTATTCCTAACAGTTAAGAAACGAGAGGCCTGAAAACCGAAAGGTCGACGGTTCAAACCCTGCCCGTTGCACTATTGTCGTACATACTCCTAGCACAAGCCTGACGCTTAGTTGGAGAGGAAAAAGGGGAATATTAGTCATTTAACATGGCTAATGTTCTTTATTAAAAAAAAAAAAACTTGTAACTTTAATAATAAGATTGTATTAAATTAAATATTAAGAAATGTATAAAAACATACTTACGATATTCCATATTATCGATTTCAGTTGTATATTTGCTAAACACTTTTCGACACGGATATTTCATTATTAATTTGTAATAATTATTAATTAATAATATAATCTGTGTGTAATATTTCACTGTAAATAAAAAAAATATATTTTCTTATCTGTAGAATTTACTAATTCCAATTTTGAAATTCGAATGCATCAATATTTCTGTCGAAATACTTATAGTTTCAGAACGTACCTTCCTGTTAATTTTCTAAAGTTGCTTTTGTTTTAATTAATTGCACGTTCTAATTATTTGAAGAAAATCGTGCCATATCTACTTAATGTATCTAATAATAATTAATCGAGAAATCAAAGTTTTGCACTTGAATTCAAAACGAAAATTAAACTATTGTTCTATTAAAATATTGCGATTTTTTTTCTGCACATTACCATATTAAAAGTTAAATTATTGTTTGTTATTCTCATAAGAAAACTATTTGATTTGATTCGAACACGTTAAAAACTGTTTCAAAGTTCGATTAAGTCCTGAACGAAACGCGATTTGAAAAAAAAAAAAAATTGCACCTTACACCAACAGGTTCAAATGTATACTGAATACATTACACACCTTCCTTCCTATGTCCGTTCCCGAAAAAAAGTTTAAAAAAAAATCGACAGGTACATACAATAGCTGTCAAAAGGCCCGTATGGATTTTGACGACATGGGTCTTCGACAATTTTATTGTTGTTCGATAGATAATACTGTTGTTATCGTTGTCTTGTTACGTAACGGTTCGGGAGACAAAAAAAGGAATGCAAATTTTTATCAACCTACTTTTAATAAATTGAAAATTTCATATCGACTAAATTGACTTTTTCACAGATAGCATGTGTTAATTCATGAGAACAGCCTTTTTATAATAACTAAAGTAGCCTTTGAAATACAGGATGTAACCAGAACGCTAGCAAAAACTTAGCGTTATTCTTATACTATCTATACACAATCCAATACAAACAACCATTTGCCTTTAAAGCTAAGAAGGTTCCAAACGCGCTTCAGTATGAGAAGAAGCCCAAAGGAAATCAACATTCAGTAGATGGGTCTCTATCTCCATCTCACACTATTCAATATTATCGCGGGCCATAACCAGCCATTGTAATAACAATATAATAATAATAATGAGCAACAATTATGCGCGAGCATGTCCCTCGTCGTAACATTTGTAAAGAATCAATAAATTGACAGCCGTTTGCATGATATCTGTGACGGCCATCTTGGATAGTGAAAATTTGAAAAGGCGAATTTCAATTTGAAATTCGAATCGACTTTGCTCGCCTCTTTTTTTACGAAAAGTTTTAAACCGTGATTAAAATAGCCTCATCTGGTGACAGAAGGGCTGACTCGTTTTTTTGTTTGCATGATATCTGTGACGGCCATCTTGTATCGTGAAAATTTGAAAAGGCGAATTTCGATTTGAAATTCGAATCGACTTTGCCGGCCATTTTTTTTACGAACAGTTTTAAACCGTGATTAAAATAGCCTCATCTGGCGACAGAAGGGCTGACTCGTTTTTTACGCAGCGGATCAGCCTGGCTGTCCAGCGCGGAAATGCAGCCAGTATTCTTGGCACCATTTCACGCGGGCGTGATTTGTATAGTAATTAGATAAGGCTAGAATCAATAAATTGACAGCCGTTTGCAAGATATCTGTGACGGCCATCTTGGATCGTGATTTTTTTGCTTTTTTTTTTGAAAAGGTGAATTTCGGTTTGAAATTCGAATCGACTTTGCCGGCCTCTTTTTTTACGAACAGTTGTATACCGCTAGCTTATGCTTGCGACTACACAAATTTTTAACCCCTATTTCACCCCCTTAGGGGTTGAATTTTCAAAAATTTTCACTAATCATCACTATCTAGTATCTGCATGCCAATTTTCAGCCCGATCTGTCCAGTAGTTTGAGCTGATAGATCAGTTATATAAGTATTTAGAAGATACCCTATTAACATCCAATAATAATTTCCCAGCAGTAAACAATGCCACGCCTAAGTAATACAAGCCCTAAGTATTAAGTAGCTAAGCGAGTAGGTACTTAGGGAGACAAAACCCCGGCAGTCCCGGCACACGTGTGTAATCCCGCAGATCCGGGTCCCGGGTTCCCTTCCCGGTGGTCTGACGTACTTCAAACTGTGTTGTTTTAGAGGGACTATAGATTATATTCCCTCTAAGGGAAGCTGTGATAGCCTAGTGGTTAGGACGTCCGCCTTCTAATCGGATGTCGGGGGTGCAATCCCGGGCACGCACCTCTAACTTTTCGGAGTTATGTGCGTTTTAATTAATTAAATATCACTCGCTTTAACGGTGAAGGAAAACATCGTGAGGAAACCTGCATGCCTGAGAGTTCTCCATAATGGTCTCAAAGGGGTGTGAAGTCTACCAATCCGCACATGGGCAGCGTGGTAGACTACGGTCAAACCCTTCTCACTCTGAGAGGAGACCCGTGCTCTGTAGTGAGCCGGTTATGGATTGAGATATAATTAAATGGCCTATTAGATGATGTCCGCGTGGATTTAGGTTTTTGAAAACCCCATGGGAACTCTGCTTTTCCGGGATAAAAGTTGGGAAACCTGCATCAATCATTGCATTATTACAATCTCAATTGTTGTGATTGGCTGAATTTGTGCGATTCTTGTTGCAACAATGCATTGTAACCAATAGTGAGCGAGCGTCAACCAATCAGAGGTTGCGATCGTGACATTGTAGCTGTCATTCTACCGCAATAGCGCAGCTGACTAACCCGATTAGGATGCGGTTAATCCTAAAGAGTTATCCAAATTATATAATTTATTTCCTTTCCGTGGGAACCAAGTAACAAGTCAATTTTACGCGCCAAAGTAAATATCTATGGCATTGTCTTTTTTTTCGGCAAAGGCGTAGTGTCATAATGCCTATTGTCTATGGCCGCAAAGAAGGACGCACGTGTCTAAAGCAGGTTTTACTGTTTTATTTATTTTGGACCTTTTTTTGCGGAGGTACACCTGTAGAGTCATTCATAAGTAATTGATAATTTGCTTTGCGTGTGAGAAAATTTTCGTACATTGTAAATTTGTCGTAAAGATTTTTTATGAATGAAGACCCAATAGCTTTAGGCTAAGCGCGCACAACGAAAATAAATCGTTGCGAAAAAAAATCGCAAATCTGTGAACCATCAAAATACATTAGCATCCGAAAAAATCACATGCGATTAATACTTATTCGCAATTGCGGTACGATGCGAATTCGAAAGAATTTTTGTGTTATATGGAAACTGCACTGCGGAAAAATTCGCAATCCTTTTACGTAATATACCTAAGTAGTAAATTATGCATATTTTCTTTTTTGAATCCATATTTAGATGTTCACTCTATTTGATATAATTTATTAAATATTCGTCTGTCTTGTTCATGTTGGTACAGTATTCACTGATTTCGACTCCCTGTCTTTCGTGGTGCGAAAATAAATCGCGGTGCGCGTAGGAATAATATTCGCATTGCGATTAAATTTCGCATTGAACATGCGGAAAAAAATCGCATCGCAGTGCGCGCTTAGCCCTAAGGTTTGCGCGTGGTTTAGAATTCGTAAAGTCACAATCGATTCCTAATCCTATCCATTGGGCATGTATCCAAAGTCTATGCAGTCCGCGGGCCAAACTAAAAATCAAAACCAAAAATCATTTATTTAATTTTGTGACATGTTTATTATTATCTGGATCCAGGTACCTAGTGCAATACAGCAGTATATAGAAGCCCCTACAAGAGACCTATGTCCAACAGTGGACGTCTATCGGTTGATGACGAAAACGACGACTACAGCGCGACAAGGCTCTCTTGGCACTTGAATGACATTGACAGGGGGGCGCTGTTGGAGAACAAAGGCTTAGAATATTCAAACAAGAACAAAGGGGGATACTTGACGGCAACGTTAGTTCCGATTTTCGCCACGCGCCAAGATAGCCTTGTCGCACTGTAAGCATCATCTGATTCCCACGCTCAAATATTTAAAAAAAAAGACAAAAATACTTTCAGATTCAGCATTACCGTGTCAAAATAAACGAACAATTTGTAGATTAAACAATGATTTTTGTCATTCTGAAATCATCTCTTATTACTAACTGCATAAGGTTCATAAAAAGGAGTTTTATTCGTACTTAGTTTTTTTTTTCTAAACCTCTATTGTCTTTGATCGGTTGACACTGACAGGTACAAATTGGCGGGGCGGCATTGTAAAGCGCGGGAAAGATCGTTCAACAAAGGGACCTGTTGGTTTAAACTTTTGCATAAATTATACTTATTGCCTTTATTTATTACCAGCTTTTATAGCTTAGACTTGTGTGAAAGAAAAATTCTTGTAAACTTTAATGCAAGAAAATAAGTATTTTATCCTACTCAATAAATGTAATTTAATAAGACGTCATAATTATTTTTAGGGTTCCGAACCTCAAAAGGAAAAACGGAACACTTATAGGATCACTTTGTTGTCTGTCTGTCTGTCAGGAAACCTACAGGGTACTTCCCGTTGACCTAGACACATGAAATTTGGCAGGTAAGTAGCCAGTAGGTCTTATAGCAGACATTAGGGGAAAAATCTAAAAACCGTGAATTTGTGGTTACGTCACAAGAAAAAAATTAAAATGTGTTCATGAACAAATATTGCTATTTTCAACTTTCAAAGTAAGACTACTATACCAAATGAAAGGGCTTTACCCATAATATATTAGTCTATGGCTTCACTGTGCATTCTAAAACAGATTTTTATTTATTTTTATGTAGGTACCATAAGTTTTTAAATTATCCTGCAAAATGTCGAAAAAATACGACTGTAGTACGGAACCCTCATTGCGCGAGCCTGACTCGCACTTGGCCGGTTTTTTTTCTTGTAATTCCATAGATTAGTAAGTATACTTAGAACTACCAGCTGCAGCAATAACGATAAAATTATATTTTAGTTGTAATTTGTAAACAGAGATTAGTTATTGCAAGGCCAGGTTGTAACTTGTGAATTATACCTACTTACCTGTTGTATTGTATGTAAGTAGATATGACAATAATATAATAATGACAAACAGATAGAAAGAAGAAAGAAAGAAAGAAAACTTTTATTTGATCACAATACTACAATAAACCTTAAAAGCTAATTAAGTCAATCTACATATTATACACTGATAAGTAAAAAATAATACTAATAAAAATATACTATATTATATATACGAGTACGTGTGACCAAATATAGGTCTCCCACTCAGCATTATGCTGCAGCAAGCTGCAGCGCTGGTTTTCAGTGGGAGCCTTAACAAGTGAAGTCACGGACGAGGTATTTACCTACCACAGTGTATTATAAAAATAAAATACGCAAACAACTAAACTAAGGTTTAAACAAATAACTAAAAAAAGACAACAATATAAGAAAACTAAGACCGTACATAAAATAAAAAATAAATAAAAAAATATGAGAAGAGGTATAACGGAATTATTATAAATGATCATTGTAAAAAAACAATAAGTGCAATATAATATGCGACATAAAAAAATATTGTAACACCACTTCACGTGTATTTTTTGCAATAAAAAATTATGAATTATGAATTATAAGTGCTGAAACGATAGCTGTGCTAATGCGAATAGTATAAAATTATTAAGTAGTTAATTTTAACTTGTAATTTTTTGTTGTATAAGAAGATATGTTTTTAATTTAGTTTTGAAAGTTCCAAGATATATTGACGATTAGACAGACAAAATAGTGATAAGGGTTCCGTTTTTCCTTTTGAGGTACGAAACCCTAAAAACTAGGCACTTTTGGACAATCCGTTTTATTAAATGCCGTAAATGTTTACATAATCCCGCTAAAATTCGGAATGCCATTACAATAAATAGTTATTTGTCACCTAATGGCATATCCGTGACTAGCAGAAAGGAGATTGTATGCAATAAAAACAAATATGCCTCTAAACGCAACAAATAAAATGGAAAAAATTTGGAAAAACCGCCGCCATTTTGGATTTTTGACTCACGTACGCGCACCCAAATCGTTATAGATCGTTTTCGTGCGTGATGTTTCTACATTTTTTCGTTTAGGGATTTATTTTGAATGAGAGCTAAAACATTTTTGGACGAATTACGATTATTGATCTATTTATGGGGTTGAGAGGGGTGATCTTTTATTTTAACACGACTGCTTAAAAAAGAAATAGGTATAATGTATTTAGGGTGTATCTATGTATCTACATACAGAAAAAACTAAAAAAATCTTATCACTAAAAATTTTATATTTACAACAAATATAAGCCGTCCAAATGGTCATTTATGGGCATTGTTTGAGCCTCAATAGCTCAACCGGTAAAGGTGTGGACTGAAAACCGAAAGGTCGACGGTTCAAACCCCGCCCGTTGCGCTATTGTCGTACCTACTCCTAGCACAAGCTTGACGCTTAGTTGGAGAGGAAAGGGGAATATTAGTAATTTAATTAGTCGCGTGGATCAGCTTTTGGGATACGACGTTTATAAAAGCTTCAAAGGGTGTATGTTAGTTTAATCACACTAATCACTATCCGTATTATAAATGCGAAAGTGTGTTTGTTTGTTGGTTTGTTGATTTGTTGGTTTGTCCTTCAATCACGTCGCAACGGAGCAAAACGGATCGACGTGGTTTGTTGCATGGGTATAATTAAAGACCCGCAGGGCGATTGTCTAAAACCTGCATCAATCATTATTACAATCTCAATTGTTCTGATTGGCTGAATTTGTGCGATTCTTGTTGCAACAATGCATTGTGGCCAATAGTGAGCGAGCATTAACCAATCAGACATGATTGCGATCGTGACATTGTAGCTGTCAAACATTGTAGCGGCCACTGGTGAGTGACATAGGCTACTTTTTATCTCGCAAAATCAAAGAGTTCCCACGGGAATTGTCAAGAGCGAACGATGTCGGGGGTATCCGCTAGTAGCTATTATACCTAAGGCAAAAGTTTTTATGTAGGTATGTTGTACGCGGCAGAATGTAATGTACATCGACCTTTAGAAAGAGGTAGCGGTTTTGTAGTCTCTGTCGTTGAGACCGACAAAACCTAATAGGTACCTACCTATCTAACTAGTATGAACCCTGAAAACCTTTAGAGCCTCAATAGCTCAACCGGTAAAGGAGTGGCCTGAAAACCGAAAGGTCGACGGTTCAAACCCCGCCCGTTGCACTATTGTCGTACCTACTCCTAGCACAAGCCTGACGCTTAAGGTTGAAGAGGAAAGGGGAATATTAGTCATTTAAAATGGCTAATATTCTTTAAAAAAAAAACATTAGGTACACTCATCGATATAAATGAGAAGATATGCCCAAGCGAACGAAATTTTCACGGTTTTGGAACCAAATAAATCAGCGCCACCTCTGAACGACCCGTTTGAAATCCAGACGTCACTGAGGTTGCACTGGTGCTAAATAAACATTTCAGGACCAATGAATCGGTGCCATTTTGCTCGTTCAATGGCCCTGTCCTTACGAAGATATTATAAATCAATGATTACACTCCATTTTTTATAGGCAAACGGGACCAAGTTGGCGGAAACAGCTAGTACTTTAGGTTTCTAAGTAAGGTATAATTGGTTTAAAGGGAACAGCTAAGTAAACTATAACAAATAACAATAAATACTAAATCCTTGTAAATTTGCACCCTGTAACAATGTATGAACAAGTTAAGGCGTGGGCAGATTACGATAGACCGAATTTAAACCTTTTCATTAGAATAGAATATATTTTTATTCAAGTAAACTTTTACAAGTGCTTTTGAATCGTCAACGATGTAGTTTATTTTTACTGTTAAATTTGTTAATTTACCATAAAAAATCTCATATTACTTCAGCTAGAACCTAATGGGTTTCTTCATCTTTTTTTTCATTATTGGCAAACGTTTGACCACAATCGCATTCGCACCTGATGGAAAGTGATGATGTGGCCTAAGAGGCTAAGATGGGACGCGTTTACCTAGTTCTTTAATAGGGTTTCTAAGTATAATTGGTTTAAAGGGAACCGCTAAACTATAACAAATAACAATTAATACTAAATCGTTGTAAATTTACACCCTCTAACAATGTATGAACAAGTTAAGGCGTGGGCAGATTACGACTGACCGAATTTAAACATTTTCATAAAAAAATCTCATATTAAGTACTTCAGCTAGAACCTAATGATTCTAGATCTAGTACTGTCTCAGTCATCATCATCAACCGATCTCACTCAATGGCTTACTACTGAGCACGGGTCTCTGCTAAGGATGAGAAGGGTTTAGCTCATCTCTAGGCTTTAATCTCTTTTTTAGGGTTGCGTACCTCAAAATGAAAGGTCTTTACCTGTACATTCTAAAACAGATTTTTATTTACTTTTATGCATCATAGTTTTTGAATTATCGTGCAAAATGTCGAAAAATACGACTGTAGTACGGAACCCTTATTGCGCGAGCCTGACTCGCACTTGACCGGTTTTTTTTTTTATTGCCAGCAGCGTATAGCGTATTTTTCCTGTACGCAGTGCACTGTAATATGGGTACACCTTAACGTCTAGCTGATTATAACAGTGGCGATGGGACGTGCGTGGCGCGAGCCGGCCACGCTATTTACGTTACCAGCACGTAGTTGCGCGATTACTGACATAGTTGCACGATGACACACACACTTGCGCTACGAGACTTTGTAGGCTGAATGCAGCTGCGTTCCTTTGCCTGTTAGTTGCAACACCAAAAAAAGTCAAAGCTCGGGGTCATCGAAATATAAGACGAGTATGTGTGGGACTTTACGTACCTATTAGGTAGTTTGATATTATTATAACAACGAAGTCTTAGCACAGAGTCTAGGGGTGAGATCTATTTCTATAGAGCTCACTCTGACTTAGCTTAGACTTAAGACGGAGTTAAAACGAGACAGAGCTATATCTCTCACATAAATCTGTCTTGTTTTAACTCAATCTTAAGTCTGAGCAAAGTCAAAGTGCGGTCTATAGATCTCAGCCTAAGAGTGTGTTCTATAATATAAAATGAATCACTAAACTTATTCTAGAATCTAGAACATAAAAATTACAAATCGAAAATATCATCTAAACCACCGCAACGAGGCAGGGTGCCCAGAACGCTGGCAGCGTTACCTCGTTGAATGGCCAGACTAATATGCTGACCGAGGTAACTGCCAGCCCTCCGGTCCCCCGTGGATTCCGCGAGACGGGATGAAAGGTCCTTAAAAAAGGATCTAGCATCCTCGCCCCACGAACCCATGGTCTCCACCCCAAAAGGCACAAATATGAAACTATTTTCTATATTCTCATATTTGCGCCTCTTGGCCCTTTCTGCCTTAGTAGCCGCCGCTCCGGCCGCCACGGAGGTCGCCTGTACGTGTGACAGCGCCAGTGTATCCCACACGTGGCATCCCACACAAGCGACCTACCTTGCTTCCACGGGACAAGAGTCATACCGTCTGGTCTCTTGCCATCGCTACGTGCCAAACCATTTGGTTCCAATACTGCAGGCACATTAGCCGTGACAAGAGACCAACGTATGACTCCGTTCAAGGAAGCATAAATGTGTTGCTGATCGCAAATCTCGAGAACAGCTGAACCGATTTCGCTAATTCTTTTTTATAATATTCCTTGAAGTACGGGAATGGTTCTTACGGAGAGAAAAATTTAAAAAATTTAAATCGACTGTTAGGCGGAATTAAAGTTCGCCGGGGCAGCTAGTTCTATATAAACGTTGTTTTTTTTAAAAAAAAAAATTTCAAAATAATGACAGTAGGTAATCAATATTCGGCGTCTTATTTTTAAACTAATTTTGAAAGGTGTAAAAACAAGCAATATTTTAGCGGAAGAAGCTATGAATTACTCATGGTTTTTTTGTGCAACGCAACGCTAAGATTATGGGATTAGTCTGTTGGTCCCATAGCAAGAGTTATGGGTGTTGGGGCGATGCTAATCCGACGGCTAAACTGGCAGAACATCTGGCCAAGTAAGTAGGTATAACTAGGTTCATTCATTTACTTACTGAATGATTCAAATGGTACAGAAGTTTAGAGTCGAACTCAAGTCGAAATAGAATCGAACTCGAGTCGAACTAGAGCCGAACTAGAGTCGTACCTACTAGAATTGAACTCGAATCGAACTAGAGTCGAACTTGAGTCGAAATAGAATCGAATTGGAGACGAACTCAAGCCGGACTAGCATTGAACTCGAGACGAACTTATGCCGAACTACTTAGTGTTGAACTCAAGTCAACTAGAGTCGAACTCGAGTCGAACTCGAGTCGACCTCGAATCGAACTAGAGTCGAGTTCAATTAAAAATACGACTATAAATGATAAGTAGGTAGGTATAGATAGAGTACCTATACTTAGATTCCTAATAGGTACATACGAATAACTAAAATGACGTAACCCCAAAAAAACTGCTTTCTCCCAGAAAAAATGTAAAAAATGTCTCACGCAAAACCAGTTTATGTGTGAGTTATATTCAGTAAACGTAAAAAAGGCAAGTTAATATTGACACATCAAAGCGGAGCGGACTGCGGTAGCCATTTTGACGGCAAACAAACTTTTTTAAAAATGGCCGCTTTGAATTATTTTAGGGCTCCGTACCTCAATATCTGAGTTTGTTGTGGGGTCTTCTCAGACTTGGGCGCGTTTGGAACCCTAGTAGCTTTAGTTTAAATGCCTAGCTATTAAATTATCACCACTATAATATCATATCATCTTACAAATAAAAATTTATGACAATCAGGAAGCGTAAAATTTTACCAATTCTGAATAAATAATTTGAGTTTGCGTTTGAAAAGGAAAAATTGAACCCTTAGGTATAGGTTTCCATTCTTCCACTTCGTTGTCCGTCTATCGGTCTGTCAAGAAACCTAGTCCTAGAGAGTACTTCCCGTTGGCCTAGAATCATGAAATTTGGCAGGTAGGTAGGTCTTATAGCACACGTATGGTAAAAAATGTGAAACCAGTGAATTTGTTGTTAAAGTGAAAAAAAATTAAAAATGTGTTCATGAACAAATAGTACCTATCTACCTAATTAGTATTTTCAGCTTTCAAAGTAAGATAACTAAGTATATCAAGTAGGGTATCATATGAAAGGGCTTTAGCTGTAGGTACATTCTAAAACAGATTTTCATTTATTTTTATGCTAAATGATGTTCGATTTATCGTACAAAATGTCGAAAAAATACGACTGTAGTAGGTACGGAATCCTCGGTGCGCGGGTCTGACTCGCACTTGGCCGGTTTTTTTTTTATTTGAATCGTGTTAATCTCACCTATGCACTGAGTAATGTTTTCTTCTTTATAGTCGTATTCCTCATTGCTGAAGGTCATGACTCCTTTCCATTAATTTTACATCGGTAGGAGTTCTCTTGGGATAATTATGCGGTGAGTTCCCTTCCACATACAATTCAACTAAAGCCTATAATTTACACGCATTAAGTTGTTTGGTAGTTAACTAAATTTTGACTTAATCAAAGTCAAATGGTCTATTCAAAATAGGTAATAAATTACTCTTTTTGATGGTCAGATGTTGGATTTCTAAGATAGCATGTAGTCCCGTTGTCCCCGTTAGCCGTTTCCCCGTGAACGGGGACATCGGGATTTGAATAAAATTATTAAAAACTTATCCCGTTGTCCCCGTTGTCATTTCCGTTTAAGGCGAGTCACCGAGGCTAAGCGGAAAAAACTGGTTTGCTAGATCAAATGTTTCAGGTATTTAATATATAAATATACAATATATATATAATATACTTAAAGACATTATCTAAAGAATGTGCTACTTTGATACACAATAGGAAGTACTTCACTCGATCAAATAAAATCTTGAAATAAGCCGAAATAAAAGTCTAAAACGAATTATTTAATACTAAAATTTCTGACTTGGCAAATATTTTTATATGGAAATATCTGTCTTTAAGTACTACAGAGAACCTGCTAAATTTTGGTTTTCAACAGGACTTCTATAATTTATTAAATTCAAATTTAACGTTTGAAACACAGAATTTGAACGCTGCCAAGCGGTTTACTTCAAAGCCGCGCTGCCCGCCTCGGTGACTCGCCTTAACGGGGACATCGGGATTTGAATAAAATTATTAAAAACTTATCTAGTACTATTACTACTAGTCTACTTACTTACGGTGATAATTTTAAGTGACATACTTAATGCATGTTTCTCTATATCATAACTATTCTCTATATCATGTTTAGCTATAGCATATTGCATGCTAATAGGCAGAATTTGGCTGTACCTTTTTGTTTAATTTAATTTAATTTAATTTAATTTAAAACAGCTTTATTGTTACTAAAATTACAGAGAGTAAGAATACAGGATACACTTAAAAAACAAAGGGCGACCTTATCACTAAAGTGATCTCTTCCAGGCAACCCATACTTAAGAACTTATAGAACTGTAAGACGGGGAGTCGCAATGTAGTTATAAATATATATATAGATATATAGGCATACATAAACATACACTCTAATAGGTACATACTATACAATATAATGTTATATAGCATAATTTAATATAATATATACATATATATAAATAATATATAAAATATGTTTTGTAATATCTACACTGTTTACCCATATTCGCAATAAAGAAATTTGAATTTGAATTTGAATTCTCATGGTAGAACGAAGAAAAAAGTAGAGGTACAGCTTGTCATATAAATTATAAACTTGACCCACTAACATCGAAATCTCGAAGTAAGCTGATTCGGTGAACTCAATAAAGTGGTAAGTCAGCAAAATGTGTAATAAGTGTTATAAGGTCAAAATTACGTTTCTTTTCCGCTCTTTTTAACCCCCAACGCAAAAAGGGGCTGTCAAGAGCCTCAATAGCTCAACGGGTAAAGGAGTGGACTGAAAACCGAAAGGTTGACGGTTCAAACCCCGCCCATTGCACTATTGTCTTACCTAGGTACTCCTAGCACAAGCTTGACGCTTAGTTGGAGAGGAAATATTAGTCATTTAACATACCTAATATTCTTCTTTTTTTTTTAAACTATAATATATAGGTACTAGCAGATGCCCGCGACTTCGCGGATTTAGTTTTTTAAAACCACGTAAGAACTCTTTTTTATCCGGGATAAAAGATGCCTGTGTCAATTTGCGGGATGCAAGCTACCTCTGTACCAAATCTAAATACATATATCCTAAAAGGAAAAGGTCAGACTGGCTGACTGACTGATTCTATCAACGCACAGCTCAAATTACCGGACGGATCGGGCTGAAATTTGGCATGCAGATAGCTATTATGTTCGAAATTTGTGTAGTCCACGCGGACAAAGTCGCGGGCATAAGCTAGTTCTATATAAATCAGTTAAACGGATGGGCCTTTAAGAATCCCGTGGGAACTCTTTGATTTTCCAAAGTAAGAAAGATTTCCTCCGTAAGTAGGCTATGTAGGTATGTCCTTCCCCGGGATGGAAGCTAACTCTGTATAAATCCCGCAAACTGCTATTGCGCTGGCACCATGTCTCATTAACATCGAAATGACGTCATTTTGCCGTCAGCCGAAATAAAAATATGGATACCATCAGCTGGAAATTTCAGTCTATTGCTGACGTTTCTAAAATGGCGGCCACGCGTATTAGCAATTTGCGGGACTTAAAGCAAATTTAATCACAATCGGTTAAACTGTCAGGCCGTGAAAAGCTAGCAGACAGACAAACAGAAAGGCACACTTTCGCATTTATATTATTAGTATCTATGGATGAGTTTTTTTTCAAACTCTGACTATCGAACCTTAAAAACGAAGAAAAGACCGACTGGATCTTTGCCTGTACCAAATGGGAGAGTTAAAAAAAACGGCCGAATTGAGAACCACCTCCTTATTGGAAGTCGGTTAAAAACTAAGCTCTTTGTAGCAACCACAGCAACAAAGCTTTCCCTAATTCTAGGAAAAAAAAAACATAACTTCGTACCCATTTTCCTAGGGATCTTCATTTTTGTCGCAAAAAATCCACAAAAACACAAACACTAAATTTAAAAAAAAAACACCCAAAAATAAAATAATAACAACACTGGCACAAAACAATAATTCACATATTTTCGTTTTCCGAACGTTTCCAGCAAATATGGCGGCGTGAAAAGCGCGCGAACCGAACTGTCAACTTAGAATGAACTAATTAAGTACAATGTATTTTACAATGCTTTACATGCGTTGAAACAAATATATTAATATACATATGTGGTAGGACTGTCTGTCCATCGAAAAAAATATACGGACATTACTCGTAGGTAGTACCTAAGTCCGTATTTTTTTCGATAAAAACGGACGTCCGTAGTTTTTTCGATCACTATTTTACGCCCTTTAGGGATTGAACTTTCAAAAATCGTTTCTTAGCGGATGTCAACGTCATAATCTAGCTATCAGAAATCAGCATGCCGAATATCAGCCTGATCCGTCTGACTGACTGATCTATCAACGCACAGCTCAAACTACTGGACGGATCGGGCTGCAGATAGCTATTTTGACGTATAGGCATCCGCTAAGAAAGGATTTTTGAAAATTCAGTCCCTAAGGGGGTGAAATTGAGATTTGAAATTTGTGTAGTCGAAGTACGACGTAAGTTGTGTAGGACGAAGTCGCGAGCACAAGCTAGTTTTATATATTTAGATATAAATATATAAAACTAGCTTGTGCTCGCGACTTCGTCCGCGTGGACTACACAAATTTATAATATATATAAATATATATATAACGCACATAAACCCCGACCACCCTAAAAGAAGGCCGACTGCCTAACCACTAGGTTATCTCCGCTTATTTTCATATTTATTACCTATCGACAAAAAAAATACAGCCATAGTCGCGGTTAAATATAAGTTAATTTCATATCTTCCGTGTTTTATTTGAAGCAAGCCCAGTTTCCGCGCGGTCAGCCATTTTCAATAAGTTATTGCTTGAGACATGACGTTGCCCTCATTTCTGTATGATTATGAGTGGCGTGCTATACCTACACATAGTCTGTTCAACACAATTGATTCAGCGTGACGACCGATTCGACGACCTCCCTGGCGCAGTGGTGAGCGCTGTGGTCTTAATAGTGGGAGGTCCCGGGTTCGATTCCTGGCAGGGGTTTGGAATTTTATAATTTCTAAATTTCTGGTCAGGTCTGGTGGGAGGCTTCGGCCGTGGCTAGTTACCACCCTACCGGCAAAGCTGCCATACCCCTTCCAGGTTAGCCCGCTATCATCTTAGACTGCATCATCACTTACCACCAGGTGAGATTGCAGTCAAGGGCTTACTTGTATCTGAATTAAAAAAAAAAAAAAAGCGTTTTCAGGTTTTCGTATCTCCACAGAAAAAACCAACCAAGTGCGAGTCAGGCTCGCGCAACGAGGGTTCCGTACTACAGTCGTATTTTTTCGACATTTTTCACGATAATCAAAAAACTGTGATGCATAAAAATAAAAAAAATCTGTTTTAGAATGCACAGGTGAAGCCCTTTCATATGTTACCCCACTTGAAATAGTTATCTTACTTTGAAAATTGAATCTACAAATTTTTAGTTCATGACCACAATTTAATTTTTTTGTGTGAAGTAACCCTAAGTTAACGGTTTTCAGATTTTTCCCCTAATGTCTGCTATAAGAGCTACCTACGTGCCAAATTTCATGATTCTAGGTCAACGGGAAGTACCCTGTAGGTTTCTTGACAGACCGACAGACAGACAGACAGACAAGTGATCCTATAAGGGTTCGGTTTTTCCTTTTGAGGTACGGAACCCTAAAAAGGAAATCTTATAGGATCACTTCGCTGTTTGTCTGTCTGTCTGCCTGCCCGCCTGCCTGTCCGACTGTCTGTCTGTCTGTCGTGTCGGTCAAGAACCGTCGAGGGAATCAAAACCCGTTCTTTTTAAATTTTATTCATTTGTATCAGAAAGTTGTAACAATAAAGAGAAAAAGAAAAAAACTGGACTGGGAAGCATGATGTAATGTACCTAAGTTTCTTTATCCTAAAATAACTTCTAAACGTCTGAACCGATTTGAATGTATGGGGCATCGTTAGAATCCTTACATCATCCCGACTATCCCGAGTGACACTAGCTATGAATTTTTTGAAATAAAATTCATTATGGCGGCTGTACAGCGCTAATTTCAAATGTGATTTTTTAAAACTTTTTAGTTTGTTTTTGGCAGGGTAGATGTGTTTTTTAATCTTTAAATTACACTTGTTGCAAAATTTTCACATTCGTGGTTTGGAATGTCGAATGACGATAGCCGCGCCAATATCGAATCCGTTCCGATTCTCCCGCCTGGTCCTGCTGAGCCCACTATGTGTATAACAATCGTGAGACTAAAAACTGTTAAAACTGCAGTCACTGCAGTTTTCTACTACAATATTTCATACCACATTGGCGCCGATTCTCTTGACTTTCTGTAAACTAAATTTGGAGTATCTGCATCTTTTTCTTTTTAATATTGCTAAAAAAGGACGGAATATGAATTTTACATTTAAAGACTCTAAATATTGGTGCACGCTACAAATTTAAACAGTAGGCTCGCGACTGGCAGCTAAAGTCACGAGGTTTGACAGCTCTAAATTAAATTTAAAACTGTCAAACTGTGTCAAACGGTAAGAAGAGGATGCGAATACTCTAAAATTTAGGTGTGCTCAGAATCAGTACCATTGTGTAGGTAGATGGTTTGTTACAATTTTGTTCTAATAATGTTCGTGTTTCAAGGTTTTAGATTGGTGCCTGTACTTAGTAGATAAGTAGGTAATTATTTATATTATATTTCTTTATAATTTGTTTGATAGAATACCTACCGTAAATAATTCTTGTCTTGGATTGTAGTACCTAATAAAATGTTGTCATTTTTTTTGTATAGCGGTAGTTTTTAGGGCTAAAATTTATTATTGAAGGAATAATTAAAACAACTCATGATTTTTAATTATGTTAAAATAAATAATTTTTAACGTAATTAATTATTAAAGTCACATTGTACGGAAAGCGAATAATGACGTCACAATCCGCAAACGACAAATAGGTACCTAAGTGTTTTTCAAATCAGTATTTAACACAAAAATAGAGTAATTTCTGCTGGATTTTTTTATGGTAAATTATAATAGTACCTAGTAATTAGAAGTAGATAATAATCCATATTTCCATATTAGAATATTATAAATGCGAAAGTGTGTCTGTCTGTCTGCTAGCTTTTCACGGCCCATCCGTTCAACTGATTTTGACGAAATTTGGTACTTTTAGGCTAGGCTACTTTTATCCCGGAAAATAAATGAGTTTCCACGGGATTTTTAGAAACCTATAACCACGCGCCACGCGGACGAAGTCGCGGGCATCAACTAGTTTATAATAATAACTCAATGCAACACTGAGTTACGCAATATAGGCCTGAGTAGGACGCATATTCCCCAAAAAAGTCACAATAGGACACAAAACAGACAAGGTCAAAACTTCAAAAGAATTTAGAGACAAGCATGTCTAGCCAAAATAATACACTTGCGCCCGCATGATTAGATCTCGATAGCTCATGTGACCAAAGAGGGTTTTTACGCCATTTAAATGTTACGACAAATCGTGTAAAGTCCATTTCATGAAAGAAGTCCCCCAGACGCAGCGCTGTAATCGCGTGACATAATGGCATTGTAAACAATCTTTAAAATGCACTAAGCTAGTTCAAAACTCACAAAAATCTACCACAACAAACGAACTTGATAACATCTTCGAACGTCAAAATGGCCGACAATCCCCGCCAACATAGTCCGCCGACATCATAGTTCCAAAAATCACCGCGGGACTTCTTTCATGAAAAGGACTTTACATACAATCACTACGAAAGTCGTTTCGAGTTCTATGCGCTTTCTTTTTGCGTCTCAACTTGCGTTAGAAGTAAGCACCACCACAGAATATATCGTATCGTTACCTTGTATCAAGAAGGCTCTAATACAGTGCGACAAGGCTCTCTTGGCACTTGAATGACATTGACAGGGGGGCGCTGTTGGAGAACAAAGGCTTTGAATATTTAAACAAGTACAAAGGGGACACTTGACGGCAACGTTAGTTCCGATTTACGCCACGTCGGTGGTTAAAAAAGACACCAGCACCTAAACTGTTGTCGATGTCGTGTTGCATAAGATCGTTGTCGTATCGTTACCTTGTTCAAAAAGGTTCTCGAAGTGTCAATTTGACATGTTATCATCTTCGATCCGAGATAGACAAAGGCGAAGGAATCTATTTTCTCTGCCGCACGTAGGGGATGTGGGGCCATATACTTAGTTCCGCATTCAAATAAGGTCGATTTGATAGCAAAAATGCTATAGACAGATACACAAACACACACGTTAAACTTATCACTATGTGTCGGGGGATAAAAAAGACACCAGCACCTAAACTGTTATCGATGTCGTGTAGCGTGAGATCGTTGTCGTATCGTTACCGTGTATCAAGAAGTTTCTCTAATGAAACTCTCAAGTGTCAATTTGACATGTTGTCATCTTCAATCCGAGATAGACAAAGGCGAAGGAATCTATTTATTCCGTCACACGAAGGAGATGTTAGGCCATATAGTTCCGCATTCAATTTCAAATCAGTTCATCCGGTCGGCTTGATCGGTATAATGTCATCAACAGATACACAAGTTAACCTTATAACACACACGGCACACCCATTTGTATGTGTCGGGGGTTAAAAAAGACACCAGCACCTAAACTGTTGTCAATGTCGTGTAGAGTGAGATCGTTGTCGTATCGTTACCGTGTATCAAGAAGGTTCTCTAATGAAACTCTCAAGTGTCAATTTGACATGTTATGATCTTCGATCCGAGATAGACATTGTAATCTGTGGAGATAGACAAAGGCGAAGGAATCTATTTATTCCGTCGCACGTAGGGGCTGGGGGGCCATATTGTTTTTGTCTATTGTTCTCTTCTTTATTATGTTTATTAGACTATAGAAGTATAGACAATGAACGTAAGTTTGGGCTATAATCGAAAATGCTGTGTCTGTCTGTCTGTTACATTTTCACAGCCCGTCCGTCTAACTAATTTTGGTAGGTAGGTTCAGATTTAGAAGTCGGATACCTATATAGACTGGGTATGTCTCTATCCACTACCTACCTACCTACCTATCCCAGGGTTGGTAATAAGATTGATAACAGTGAATTACAAAATAATTTTGCTAATAAATTTCATAATTTTAATAATTTCATCGTTTTAGTACATACAGTACCTAAGTTTTTTTCATAATAATGTAGAAATATTGGGCCTTATCTTTTACAAATTACCTATACCAAGGAACATATTTACCATTTTAATTTGTTATTCATATTCATACTAGCTGACCCGCCCGCGCTTCGCTCGGGTGGAATTTAGAAAATCGAGGCGAGGGATGAATTTCCAAAAATCCTAAAACACGTATTTGTTCATTTGTGCCTGAAAACCCAAATACCAATTTTCATGCAAATAACTTGAAAAATGACGGACTTTCATACAAACTTTCGGCCCCTATTTAACCCACTTAGGGGTGGAATTTCGAAAAATCCTTTCTTAGTGGATACCTACTCTTTACAAAAGAACACACCCTCCAAATTTCATGTCTCTAGGACTAGTGGTTTAGGCTGTGCGTTGATATATATGTCAGTCAGTCAGTCAGGACTTTGAATTTTGTACCTATATATAGATTTCACACAAGGATTATTATAATAACTAGGTAAGTAGCTGATGGCCGCGACAATTCGTCCGCGTGGGTTTAGGTTTTTAAAAATCCCGTGAGAACTTCCGGGATAAAAGTAGCCTTTGTCACTCTCCAGTCTCCGGTGACCCTACCGCGGTTGTTTGACAGCTACAATGTCACGATCGCAATCATCTCTGATTGGTTAATGCTCGCTCACTGTTGGCCACAATGCATTGTTGCAACAAGAATCGCACAAATTCAGCCAATCAGAACAATTGAGATTGTAATAATGATTGATGCAGGTTTTAGACAATCGGCCTACGGGTCTTTAACTAAGTACATATATCAATATACCTACCAATATACCATGCAAAACAATCCCGTGCAATCCGTTGCACCCCTCGCGGCTCACTATGTCTCTATCCGCCTTCTCCACTCCTGTCCCGCTCCCGTCCTTGTCCGGCAAGTAACCTACCGATTTCAAAGCCCAAACACAACAGAAGAAAAGAAAAACACGACTCGTCCTTTTTTGAAAATTGGTTTAAAATGTTATAAGTCCCGCAAATTGCTAATGCGTGTGGCCGCCATTTGAGTGATTTCAGCACTAGACTAAAGATTCGAGCGGTATATTTTTACTTAAATATACGTCAAACAACATCAAAATGACGTCATTTCGATGATAATGAGACATGGTTCCAGCGCAATAGCAATTTTTGTAGCCTTCCCTCTTAAAGTGTGGGCGGATTACGTATCTACATAATGGGTGCTCAAATCATTAAGCATAATAAATTACACATTCTCAATACCGTGCCATAGAGTATAGAGGTGCAATGACAAATGAGGCTGCAACAAAAAGATCCCATAGGTCGTACGTGCCGCGGAATGTGTCGGCCGAATTACATTAGCTCGATAGACGGCTTGTCTGTGCTGTGGTGCATTTTGTTTTGGCGGGAAGTCGCTTTATGCGGGCCGATTGTGACACTTCCGATGTGAATTTTCAAAAAAAAACGACCGGCCAAGTGCGAGTCGGACTCGCGCACGAAGGGTACCGTACCATCCGTACTTATTATAAATGCGAAAGTGTGTTTGTCAGTCTGTCTGCTAGCTTTTCACAGCCCATCCGTTCAACCGATTTTGACGGGTACAGAGATAGCTTGCATCCCGGGGACAGGAAAAGGACATAGGCTCCTGTTTATCCTGGGAAATCGAAAAGTTCCCATGGGGTCTTCACTTCATCGTCACAATTTCCCCCTTCACGTTTGTACCTATACTAAATAAGCTTTCCTATCATACTTAAGTATTCTCTGGCATACCCGCATTTAAAAATAAAACTTGCTAAAATAAAATAGTTGCCATTGTACCTAGTGGCGGCCATTTTTGTTTTAACAAAACTATTTGTTGTCAACAATTCGAGATTGGAATAAAAATGACACAGACATTAAAAATTTCACACTAACAAAACAATTTTAGTTTTGCGTACAATTTTATTAAGTGTTTGGACTTTGAATCTTAGTACCTTGTAATAAGGTGCTATTAAACTGATCTAAATGTAATTAAAACTTTAAGTTCGTACGTGTCAGTATAATGACAGCTCGGTAGTAGGTCTTTTCCAGTGTCGCGATTCCCACGCATTTGTTTAGAATTGGGTGTTTAATGAATGCGTTTTTGTCACTAATTGTTGTTTTGCTAGCGGGTGGGCTGGGCGTATGCAAAAAATTTGAGAAAAATGCTAGTTTCTTTGTTTTGTTGAATAAAATAGGAAGCTTTATGCTTTGTTCCGACTTTACTTGATTGATTAGATATCTAGTGGTGTAAATAAGTTTTGAGAGAAAACTTTTGTATGGAATAACTCCATTCAAATCGGTTCAGCTCTTTCTATTTTATATACTTATTAGGTACTTACCTAATTACTTACTATAATATGATGCCTGCGACTTCGTCGTATTTGACTTTTAGTAGGTAAGTAGGTACTAAGGTACCTAGTTGAATTTTCAAAAATCCTTAGGTAGGTACCTACCTACTTAGCGGATGCCTACATCAGTTTTTTTTTTTTTTAAAGAATATTTTTTTTTTTACAGGCGGACATAAGATACTTTTTAGGGTTCCGTACCTCAAAAGGAAAAACGGAACCCTTAGAGTCCCCGCAGACCACAAACTTTTTATCGGCCGATAGTTTGGTCGCTTTCTTAATCAGTATGAAGATGTACCTACCTATGTGTGCGCAAATTATCTTCATACTGATTAAGAAACCGACCAAACTATCGGTCGATAAAAAGTTTGTGGTCTGCGGGGACTCTTATAGGATCACTTTGTTGTCTGTCTGTCTGTCTGTATTTAGTTAACTTGTCGGGTTTTAGTTTTAAAGGCCGGCTAGTACCGGAGCTGGCAAGTGACCAAGTCGCATATGTGTGAGTGCACTGCGGTGTTGTATCTATTGAATTATATTGTTGCTGTGTGCGGGGCGGACCCGGAACTAGGCCCCGCCTTTGTAGTACCTTTACCAGAGTGAACTAGAGTGAAGGAACTCTCGGTTTGATCCTGAATCGGCGATATGTGAAAAAAATACATAAAAACATAAATAAATTTAAAAAAAAGTGACTGTCATAATATAAATACTAGAAATAAAAATAAACTTGTAATGCCCGCCTCTAGGCTCAGAAAAGTAATTTATAATTCCATACGTTTCTATAATAAGCTTCCAGAAGACATATTGGAGATGTCTCTCAACAAGTTCAAAGTTTTCATAAAACGTAAACTAATTGAAAAATCCTATTACAATGTAAAGGATTATTTAAATGATAAGCAAGCTTGGGAATGAGTTGCTTAACGACTTTGTGATAGTTCTAATAAGTTTCAATAATTTTGTAAAGTGGTGATAATAAAAAGAATACCCGGCTGGGTTTGTTGTGGGCTCTTCTCAGACCTGGGCGCGTTTGGAACCCTCGTAGCTTTAGTTTTAAGTTTGCGTAATAATTATCACCACTAAGTATACTTATCTTACAAATCTAACACCATACCAGACCATCAATAAGAGTAATTTATTACCTATTTTGAATAAATCATTTGACTTTGACTTTTGACTTTGAATAGGGTTTCTATAGGGCTACCTAATGTACCTAAGTACTAACATTAATGGACGCCTGCCAGTGACGTCGAAGCGTTTTGTTAGAAGTTCACTTACTGTCGTGAACTGTGCCTGAAGTGGTCTGTACACAGAGATAGCAATATTTCAGCGTAGAATTTTGTAGGATACGGCTACACTACGTCTGCGTGGACTACTCTTTCAACCCCCTATTTTACCCCCTTAAGGATGGATTTATCAAAAATCCTTTCTTAGCGGATGTCTACGTCATAATAGCTATCTGGATGCCAAATATCAGCCCGATCCGTCCGTGCGTTGCCTTTTCTTTTTATATAAGTAAGTATTTAGATAGATAACGATTATTTTGACGACCTCCCTGGCGCAGTGGTGAGCGCTGTGGTCTTAATAGTGGGAGGTCCCGGGTTCGATTCCTGGCAGGGGTTTGGAATTTTATAATTTCTTAATTTCTGGTCTGGTCTGGTGGGCGGCTTCGGCCGTGGCTGGTTACCACCCTACCGGCAAAGCCGTGCCGCCAAGCGATTTAGCGTTCCGGTACGATGCTGTGTAGAAACCAAAGGGGCATGGGTTTATTAAAAACTGCCATACCCCTTCCAGGTTAGCCCGCTATCATCTTAGACTGCATCATCACTTACCACCAGGTGAGATTGCAGTCAAGGGCTAACTTGTATCTGAATAAAAAAATAAAAAAAAAAAATTAGATTTGATACCCCTAAACTGTCGTCGTCTGCGTACGATATGCTAATCGATTCCGGGATTGCCGGGATATGCGGGATTAGCTGCACTTCAGCCTATAGGTAAGTAGCTAAGTATAACTAAACCTATTGTTTGTATTACACACGCGCGCTTGAGTGCTAGGATTTGTGATCATATTACTATTTTAGTGTGTCTGTCAGCGGGATGTATCTCGTCAACCCATAGGCATAAGTACCTAACTCTCTGCCTATTAGGCAAAAATAATGACTTACAAAGATCTAACAAAAATTATGATGGCATTATTTAAATAAATATGTAGTCTGGACTTCATTACAAATGTTCTAAGCTTGATTTAAACTGGGGCGAATTCCGCGCAGGTTGCGGGACGCGAATCATATGCAACTACCCGCGAGTAAACGTCCCACGTCTAGCAAGTCGATTCCGAAAGTTGTAATTATCACATTGCTAAAGTTTCAATTGTTTTGAGTGGTTGAATTAGCCAATCAGCGTTAATTACGATCGTCAGAAAGTAGCTAAGTATCAAACCACAGTAAGTAATCGACCCTTAGTGTGTATACGATCTAACGCACGGTCGACTAGTAGACTATTGCCACTATGATATAAGTATATTTAGATCAGCGTTGCCAGTTTTTTAAATTGCCAAGTCGGGATTTTGGAACTTTTTGAGAGAAAACAGCGGGATTCTTTTGTTAATTGTTACCCAATCACGCAAAAACTACTGGACGGATTTGGCTGAAATATGGAACGGAGATAGATTAAATACCCTGGATTAACACAGGCTACTTTTTATCCCGGAAAATCAATGAGTTCCCGCGGGATTTTGAAAAACGTAAATCCACGTGGACGAAGTCGCGGGCATCAGCTATTTTTAACCGACTTCAAAAAAAGGAGGAGGTTCTCAATTCGTCGGAATCTTTTTTTTTTTTTTTTTTTTTTTATTTTTTATGTATGTTCCCCGATTACTCAAAAACGCCTGGACCGATTTTGAAAATTCTTTTTTTGTTTGAAAGGGTATACTTCAAAGTTGGTCCCATTTCAATTTGGTGAAGATCTGATGAACATCTTCGAAGATAGATACTGGAACTCCTCAACGGATAAGAGTAAATTGCTCGCGATCAGTGTAATAGCTTAGTAAACAGTAGATTTTTAACCAGGCATAGCATAATTCCATGGGGCCACTAAAAATTGTGAAATAAAAAATTTTTACAAAAAAAATAAAAACCGACTTCGTTACATAAACACTAAAAATTGAAAAATAATTTAATTTATTACCGAATATATTATGTATACAAGAGTAATATAGTTCCATAATAATATTTTTTGGGGTCGGTGCCAATGAGGTGCCATTGTGGAGTCCCATAAAAATATGAAGTCTAGACGATTCGCGCAGCTAAAGCTAATTGGCACCGGCACCAAAAAGTATTATTATGGAACTATATTAACTCTTGTATACATAATATATTCGGTAATAAATTAAATTATTTTTCAATTTTTAGTGTTTATGTAACGAAGTCGGTTTTTATTTTTTTTGTAAAATTTTTTTATAAAATAAATAAAAAGTGTAGGTATAAGACGGCGTACCCTGCAAAAATAACAGTGTAAGTAAGTAATATTATTTGTAGTTATTTAGGTAGTTAGATACTTTGTACGCGCCGACATAAGTGGCATCGGGGATTTGTGATAATTTTTAAATAAATAAATCCACACTGCAGGATTCCAGGCATGCGCAATGCAGTTGCAACATTATTGAGGGTAAAGGCCTCTTAAATAATGTGAACTTGGCTAATATTCTTTAAAAATATTAAGTAACAAATAAATTTACCACCAGGTGAGATTGTAGTCAAGGGTTAACTTGTATCTAGGTACTTATCTGAATTTAAAAAAATAGTTTCAAAGTTACACGCGTCTAACAACAAATAAAACTGGGTATTTTTACGGTAAACTGGCAAACCACAAGAACGTGTTTTACCGGTGAAGGAAAACATCGTGAGGAAACCTGCATGCCTGAGAGTTCTCCATAGTGTTCTCTAAGGTATGTGAAGTCTACCAATCCGGACATGGCTAGCGTGGTAGACTAGGGCCAAAACACTTCTCACTCTAAGGTTGAGATCTATAGAGCGCACTCTGACTTTGCTTTGACTTAAGACACAGTTAAAACGAGACGCACTCACATAAATCTGTCTCGTTTTAACTCAATCTTAAGTCTGAGCAATAGGTAAGTACTTACTTAACTCAATCTTTTAAGTCTAAGCAAAGTCAAAGTGCGCTCTATAGGTAGATCTCAGCCTGAGAGGAGACCCACATCGGGGTGATTAGATACGTATCTCGCGACAGACTTGCGACAGACGTATATCTCGCAATCATTGCTGTCAAACGTCCGGCTAGAGAGAGACAGCAATATAGCCACAAACACAGATGAGTTTTTCTAATCCGTGGCCACAAAGCAAAATAAGAAGAAGAAGAGAGACAGAAAATGAACTCTCGCATTGCTACTGCTGTCGGTACTGCAACGTTTTACGTAATCACCCCGACGACGTGCTCTGTAGTGAGCCGGCGATGGGTTGATGGGATTAGCCTATAGGTAGGTAGGTACAGCTAGGTACGTGGCTTTCGTTCTCAACGTCATAACAAAGTCTCGAATTACATTTGGAAAGTCAAAAACATGGGGCTTTGTTCCCGTTGGCCTCAATACCAACCATTCTTTGTTTTAAATCTGCCGTTCATAATCATTTCGAGTTTTGAGGTCACAAGACGGACGTAATGCTTAATTTATATCGACGTTTAAAGATGCTTTCAGGGTTCCGTAAAACCAACTAATACTAGGTAACTTTTTTTTTTTTTTTAATTTATTATCAAATAAAAATACATACAAATAAAAGCTTAAACTAAAAACACCGAAAAAACCACAAAGGTTTGTCGTCGGTGCCTATCTGCAACGAAGATACCTATTATTCAACAAGCGCTCGTTGCAGACTAAAACTAAACAGAACTAAAACCAACCTAACGTACCCTTGTTATAAATCGAAAGTGTTTGTTGGTTTATTGGCCGGACAGACCAGTCAGATTGGCCGGACATTTGGGTAGAAAGGCCGGACACCATACATTATTGAGGATTTTGTGTCTTAGTACCTATTAATAGGTACGACAAAAAATTGTAGGGTAAAATCAAGCTTTTTTTAATCAGTAGGTACCCTTATCAGTACCCTTATTAGGTATAAATGCGAAAGTGTGTTGGTTTGTTGGTCTAATATTTTTTTTTTTTTTTTTTGGTTTGTTGGTTAAATATTTTTTTACTAGCCGATGTCCGCGACTTCGTCCGCGTGGAATTAGGTTTTTTAAAAATCCCGTGGGAACTCTTTGATTTTCCGGGACAAAAAGTAATCTATGTCACTCTCCATGTCTTTAACTATACCCATGCAAAAAATCACGTCAATCCATTGCACCGTTGCGACGTGATTGAAGGACAAACCAACAGACAAACACACGTTTGCATCCCTTCGCATCGTACCCTTATCAGTAGGTAGGTATCTACCTACCCTTACCTATTATAAATGCCAAAGTGTGTTTGTTTGTTGGTTTGTTGGTTTATTGGTTTGTCCTTCAATCACGTTGCAATGGAGCAACGGATCACCATATCCTGATATTTGACATATCGTCGATTCAGGATCAAACCCAGAGTTCCCTCCCTCTAGTTCTCTCTGCCAATGCTCAGTGATCATCAATCAAACCTATATCAAATTCAAAGTTACAAATTGTTCTTTTTGTGACACAATTTAGCCTGAAATTTAAAAATCGAACCGGGGTGGCTGCTTGCACCCCATTGGCCGCCACGGGGGTGTCTGGCTCGGTCGCCAGCCAATGGCAGAGCCGCTCTCGAACGTGCCCTATCAGCGCCAGGCACCCCAAGTATCTGAGGGCTCGAGTTTTGTTTGCGTTGCGTTTTACTTGTTTGTGGAATTAATTGATGTTCCTTTTTTAAAAGGGACGCGTGGATTCGAGAGTTTGAAGAAGGCGCGTAAAGTGTTCGAATTTTGAAGTGTCAGGACTTAAGAATGCTTATTAGGTGCTAGGTGCACTCGGCGACTTCGTCGGCGTGGATTCACTTACCGGGAATCGAACCCAGGACCTCCCGCTTAACCACTGCGCTAGGGAGGTCGTCAAACAAACATCATCATCATCATCAACCGATAGACGTTCATTTGCTGGACATATAATATGTAGGTCTCTTGTAGGGACTTCCACACGCCACGATCTTGCGCCGCCCGAATCCAGTAATATAGTTTAATATATTTTATTACCTATAGTTTAAATATAGTTTAATTCTCAAAAAATTAGAGATCCCTAGAGAAATTGAAATAATGTGAATTAGGTCGAAAAAAAATTCCTCTCATTTGAGTTTCCGAGGCATAACACCACATTAGTTTCTACATTGCACCCATGCGAAGCCGGGGCGGGTCGCTAGTAGAATATATTACAATAAACTCTCGCAACGACAAAGACAATGCTCTACAAAACCGCAAGGTCTAAAAGTCGATGTAAGTAAGTACCTACATTATTTTCTGCCGCGTATATTATTATAGCCCACACCTAACTAATTTATCAAAATAAATACTTAACTGTTTAAATTTTTTTTTTTTATAAAATAATAATTTGTTTAAAATTGATTTTCTGGTTCTTCTCGGCAGGAAAGGCATTCCGAACCAGTGGTAGATGCATCCGACTATTCGTAAGTACTTGTAAAAGTTTAGGTATACGAATAAAAAAGATTTTTATTTTATTTTATTTAAACGTAAGGGTGATAATTTGGGATAGACCAGTGTACCAAAAATTAGAGATGTAATTTTTTTTTAAAGGATATTTTTAGAGAGTAAAAAAGGTTAGTTATACCTATCTACTTAGGCTCTAGGTAGGATTATAATTACTAAGTAGAGAAGTTTCTAATCTACTCAGACAAACACGATTAAGTAGAGATTTTTGTAAAAGAAATTTGTAGGTAAATTAACTTAGGTAGGTAGTTATCTATAGGTGTGGGTATCTATGTAGATTGAGTAACTAACCTTCTAAGGACATATAAATACCATAAATTAAATTAACTTACCTTAACATACCTAATAATATTACAAGAAAGAAGGTCATAAAGATTCTCAGTATTAAAAATACCTTATAAGAATCCTGTAAGATGCTTCCTGGGAAGTGTAGCGGCCATTTTCAGCACTTTTTGAATAGTCTCCATTTTGTTTTCCGAACACACTGGTAACATTTTTTAAATTTAAGAACACAATTAATAACTTATCCTCTATTAAACATTCTAAATTAGAATTCACTTTATTTAAAAAATATCGTTTATGCACGTTATTCCGTTATCAGTTATCACTTTAAAAAATCAAGCTTATTTTTTTTATTATTAAAATTAGCTCTGTTAATTTAATTAGGTAACTAAAAATTTAGTCTTTCTTAATTAAAAAAATCTAATTAATTTTGCACTCCATAAGTATTTAAATTATTTTAAAACACGTTTTCTCAAAAACAAAGAATAACACCTATCTTTAAAACTATCTATTGCTCTATGGAGCTAAATTAAAAGGATAAAAAAATTACAATTACCTAAGTAGGTCACAGATAAAAAACCGTCACTAAAAAAAGGTTTTTAAAACGTGAACTTTAACACGCACTGGTTTTTTTTCACATTATCCATAGATTAAAAAAATACTTTTTTAATTAATTAGCACTTATTCACAGAGTCATAGGTGATAGGTTAAAAGGTCATGGTTTAGAGCGCGTCGCGTCGTCGCGGGCGTAGGTTGTGGACTGAGGTGTCCCGTTTTCTCCCGACGGGAGGGAACGGGAGGGCTGGAGGGGTGACTGAGGTGTGATAAACTCGCACTGAGATTTGCTTTTGATTTAGGTAGGTACCTATAACAAAATAGCTGTCGCTCGCGACTTTGTCCACGTTTAAAGATAAGTTTCTTTTGAATCTCGTAGGGAGACCTTCAAATTCTGGTAGGTATGAAAACTATCCTATGCCCGTTTCTGGGATATGGGATAGGATACTTATTGGTTCATCAAATGAATCTTAAAAGAATAACAAACAAACAGACCTAGGTAGAGACACCCTTTCTCATTTATAATATTTTAAATATTAGTATGGATACCACGGATGCAATTTTTTTTTAGAAATTCCTTAAAATTAAAAATCCTTTGGATGCAATCGTGTCAAAATTACCATCTTGAGGAAGTTGAGACGAATAGCAATGTCTAGATAGAGAGTTCAAAAATGGGTGTCATATAGGTAGGTACCTACACACAGTTGATAAAATGAAATGAACTAAGTACCTAATAAATGAATATTTTTTTAGGTTCAAACCTAATATTCGGATCAGTTTAGCTGAAGGTCCTGTTTTCGTACTTATCGACCCAAAACTCCTATCTACCTACAGCTGCAATGCTCAATTTTTTTTTTCAAAATAAGTATAGATAAAAAAATATAAATTAAAAATATCATTTGAATCAATGCATTAATACGATGCAAGATGCCCTGCAGAACGCTAGCTGCATTAGTTCCTCGTTGAATAGCCAGATGGTGATCGAGGTTACCTACTGCCAGGCCTCCGGTCCCCAGAGCAGTGGACTAAAAAAGAATCTAGCAACCTCGCCACTCGAATCCATGGTTTCTACCCCAAAACGCACAAATATGAAATAATTTTCAATATTTTCATTAATATTATGAAAGTAACTAAATATCTTATTATTTTCTTAATAAATTTGCTACAAACAAGTAGCTTTACCAACAGCTAGATAGCTTATCTAAAAATTATTATGTCGTTACTGTGTAAAACGACATATCGTTCATTCTTAATCCAAAGCCAACATCATAAAGAACCTCGGGGCATAAAATAACCATTTCAGCTCTAAAAGACCAAACAAAAGCCTCAAACCGGTTCGTGAAAAAAAATAAAAACGTCATTTGCATCTGACGTTTGCCTCTTCCCGCCTACTAGAAAAGGCGTGCGCTGGTTGGTCACGCTTGAGCCAATAGCGCCGAGAGATACGCAGGTGCTTCCAATTTTGAATTCAAATTATTTGGAAGGCGTCGCGCTCTGTTGTTGAATTTGTATTTTATTTTATTATCTATTGTATTGTATGAGATTATTCTTGTTTATTGACGAATAAACGTAACGTAAGATCTCTTATTTTATTGTAAGTACTTACACATTAATAATAAAGTTTAGTTTTTTAGGGTTCCGTACCGCAAAAGGAAAAACGGAACCCTTATAGGATCACTTTGTTGTCTGTCTGTCTGTCTGTCAATAAACCTACAGGGTACCTATTTCCCGTTGACCTAGAATCATGAAATTTGGCAGGTAGGTAGATCTTATAGCTGACATTTGGGGAAAAATCTGAAAACCGTGAATTTAGGGTTAGATCACACCAAAAAAAAATTAAATTTTGGTCATGAACTAATAATTAGTATTTTCAACTTTCGAAGTGAGTGACTATATCAAGTGGGGTACCATATAAAACGTCTACACCTTTACATTCTAAAACAGATTTTTATTTATTTTTACTGGCACTTGGCCGGTTTTTGTTTTTACTTATTTCTAAAAGTAGCTACCGAATTTAGAGCTATCTGGGTACTTAAAATTAAGTAGAAAAATATATTGTATCTACCTATTGGTTTGCCTTTGTATATTATTGTATATTGAATACGATTATTATTAAGTAAATACCTAGGTACTATGTATAGGTTGGTAACTAAATTGTGATCTATTTTCTTTGATTGTGCAGAAACCCTAATGGCCCTACTGCGCCGAGTCTCCCTAAAAAATACCAAAATATTTAAAAATATTATTTTAATACATTTTTAGGGTTCCGTAACTCAACTTATAAGATCAGTTTGTTGTCTGTCTGTCGATCTGTCAATAAACCTACAGGGTATTTCCCGTTGACCTAGAATCATGAAATTTGGCATGTAGGTAGATCATATAGCTGACATTTGGGAAAAAATTTGAAAACCGTGAATTTAGGGTTAGGTACACCACACAGAAAAAGTTAAATTGTGGTCATGAACTACAATCTTCGAACCAAGATAACTAGGTAAGTATATAAAGTGGGGTATCATATGAAAGATCTTCACCTGTGCATTCTAAAACAGATTTTTATTCATTTTTATTCATCATATTATGTTTTGAATTAACGTGCAAAATGTCGAAAAATACGACTGTATAGTAGGTACGGAACCCTCGTTGCGCGAGCCTGACTCGCTTGGCCGGTTTTTATATTCAGGTAGGTAGGTACCTACTTACCTACTACTCATACCTATAGGTATCTAGATACCTAGGTACATCTATCTAAACCTACAGTTAATACCTAGGTAGGTATATTATTACAATAATTGATAAAGTAATACAAGCCATGAATAAAACTAGTCACTCTCCAAAAAACTAGTCACTCTCCAAAAAACTAGTCACTCTCCAAAAAACTAGTCACTCTCCAAAAAAACTAGTCACTCTCCAAAAAACTAGTCACTCTCCAAAAAACTAGTCACTCTCCAAAAAACTAGCCACTCTCCAAAAAACTAGTCACTCTCCAAAAAACTAGTCACTCTCCAAAAAAAAGTGTGTACAAATGCAGTTATTAGTATTAGTAAGATGTCAGCGTTCTATAATCTATTCAGGAGGTCGGGGGTTCGATCCCGTGCTCTGAAATTCTGCAACGGTAGCAGCCCTACGCTAAAGGGGAGGTGTCTACAAATTAGTTCAATTTGCAACAAAATGGCGCGCGGAACGACGTGCCAAATTATCAGGTAGGTACGTATCTACTTATAGGTAAGTAAATACCTACCTACCTAGGTATCTACTTTATTTATTTAAGGGCATATTCCACCTTCCTAAATCCTACGTCCTAAATGGTAGGTGTAAGTACCTACCTACATATGTAAGTAGTTACCGTCAAACTGGCCAACTTTGCCATTTGATAAGACTCTCGGCATCGTATTGCTCATTGTTGGGGGTCTTAAAAGCTTCCTTCGTCATATAAAGCAACAGTTTTTAGAAAATTACGCAAGTAAAATACCTAAAAAACCCGATTTTAGCAGTTAGCACCTAACTGAAAAGAAAAATAAACTTTGTACCTATTCTATGATATAAGTAGAAATTGATAAGGTCATACCTACACACAAATCTCAGAAAATGTACCTAGATCATATAGCAGGCAGGGGCAGGGGCAGGGGGAAGCAAACCTCGTCGGATAAAAATCTGTCAAATAGGTACAACCCGTTTACTAAAAGATTGGACCTGGCGTCGATTAAAAATAAAAAAATATTAAAAACTCAACAAGTGGCAGACAAAAAGATTGGAGGCGTCGATTAAAAATTAAAAAAAATTAAAAACTCAACAAGTGGCAGACAAGAAGATTAGACCTGGCGTCGATTAAAAATTAAAAAAAATAATTAAAACTTGACAAGTGGCAGACAAAAATTTGTAGTAAGTAGATACGTGTGTGTTCGCATCTTTGTCACTGATACTTACAACTAATTTTTGTCTGCCACTTGTTGAGTTTTTAATTTTTTTTTAATTTTAAATCGACGCCAGGTCCAATCTTTTTGTCTGCCAGTTGTTGTGTTTTTAATTTTTTTTAATGTTTAATCGACGCCAGGTCCAATCTTTAAACGGGTTATAGTACTTGCCTACCTAAGTACGTTATTCGGTATAGTTTTAACCGTTCTAAGGATTGACTTCATCTTCCCTCATCTCTCATCGCCCTCATCGCACGTGCCGTTAATGACGTCACGTGTTTGTAATTGGCTTTGTTTTAAAGTTTTTTTTTTATTTCATACCTTCTTCCGAACGTATGCTGCGTTTAATTGATTATTTTCGGATGAAAATTTTTGAATAAGTAGAAAAAAATATAGAAATTAATAATTGAGCTAACAGTGGCTTTGGGTTCTTTGAATGGGGATTCTCGATCGAATTAATTTGGATTTTATAATTTCTATGGATAGGAATGGGTGGACAGAATTATGCTTGGAGTTTCTCTACGTGATCAATTCGAAATGAGGAGATCCGTAGGAAAATCAGAATACTTAACGGGTTGCGAAACTGAAGAGGCAACGGGCAGGGCACATACTTAGTTCGTACAACCGATAGACGTTGGGGTGCCAAGGTGCTACGACCTCGCACCGGAAAGCGCTGTGCGGGTGTGCGGCACGTTCTCTCCCCGATTGCCATCTCGACCTGTCGCGTACTAGGTACTTACTATACTAGAGTACTTATTATGTACTAGCTTATGCTCGCGACTTTGTCCGCGTGGACTACACATTATTACAAACCCCTATTTCACACCCTTAGGGTTTGAATTTTCAAAAATCCTTTCTTAGCGGATGCCTTCGTCATAACAGCTATCCGCATGCCAAATTACAGCCCGATCCGTCCAGTAGTTTGAGCTGTGCGTTGATAGATCAGTCAGTCAGTCACCTTTTCCTTTTATATATTACTAGCTTATGCTCGCGACTTCGTCCGCGTGGAATACACAAATTTCAAACCCCTATTTCACCCTCTTAGTAGTTGAATTTTCAAAAATCCTTTCTTAGCGGATGCCTTCGTCATAACAGCTATCCGCATGCCAAATTACAGCCCGATCCGTCCAGTAGTTTGAGCTGTGCGTTGATAGATCAGTCAGTCAGTCACCTTTTCCTTTTATATATTATTTAGATTTAGAAGATGATTGCACTCCATGTCACGTGCGTGGCGACAATTATAATGCACCCTGTTGTGACTCATGGTGTCGCCCACTATTATAATAATAGGTAAATACCTACTAGCTGATGTCCGCGTCCGTTCGCGTGGAATTAGGTTTTGAGAAATCCCGTGGGAACTCTTTGATTTTCCGGGATAAAAAGTAGCATAGGTATATGCAAAAATCGTGTCAATCCGTTGCCCCGTCGCGACGTGATTGAAGGACAAACCAACAAACAAACACACTTTTGCATTTATAATATGGGCAGTGTTTCGCATTTTATGGGTATATGCCCTTGGCTTTGTCTGCGTGAAATGTATAGGTAATTCATCTGAAAATAGAAATACTATAATTTAGGGTTGATCAAAAGGCGTGGATTTGTCTCGCTCCAGCAAATAGGTACTCGGGATTCGGGAATTTATTATGTTTATACCTACCTACTATAGATAGGAACTACAGTACGCAGCAGAAAATAACATCGACATAAGTGCTGCCATCTCAAGTAATAATGTAAAAAAAATAGTTAAACAATGTTCCGGTAGATGGCGTAAAATATAGTTTTAGTCTATTGCACACAAGATGTCAGTACTAAACATTGCTGTTCGCTTACTATTAGATTCTAGATGGCACTTTTACGATAAATTAAAATTGACAAATTTCAGTAACTATAGAGTTTAAATAATTTGGGACAAATACTACTTTGTGGCAATTTTCTAAGCTTTTGCTGAAAAATTAATTTTTCCGAATAAATTATTTGAAAAATACATTTATTATCCATCTATCGGTGTGAAAAAGAATTCAAGCAGCTGATATTGCTATTCCTTTATAGATGGCGCTATTTCAAACGTAAGTTAATTTATCACAAGTTGGCGCTATTTTATTTTTCTTTGTAAAACGAGGGTTTTATTTTGATTTTCAATTTTCAGGTTGCATCCAGCATCACAATTGGAATCACAACTCAAGTTTGATGATTACAAAAACTTTATTAATATTATCGGATATATCAATACTCTCGCGCCCGTGTACAAGGTAAATATATAGAAAAGCCAAAAATAAATATAATAGACTTACATATATAAATGTAGATAAACTTACATACACTTTACATAAATACATATTTGTACCGGGCGGAGGATTTCACCCCGGCAGGGGAGACCAAACGGCCGGGGGTCAGGGCGACAGGTTAAGAAACCGGCGGACTATCCTAGCAGAGTCCAGCAAGTTTTTATTATTATTATTAAAGTATTAAACTAGACCGACTTAGTCCAAAGTTTCAAAAATGTGATCAGTTAGTTTACTTGATCCAGTGCTTTTTGCGTAATGCATTTGAGATAGCACAATCGGGGTGTAGGCGACATATTCTACTAACTACTAAGTACTAACTAACTACCTACATATTATAATAACATCCAAATTAACTTAAAGTAACTTATTATTATAATAAAACCTATTACTAAAATTTATCATTATAACTAAAACTAATCATTAAACTTATAGCTAATACTTATAAATATTTATATTAATCTAAACCTTAAATCTAAATAAATGCACATATATTCCATACAAAATGTACTTTCCGGCCGACCGAAAGACAAGTTGACCGTACGATTGAATTTTACATTTTGCGATAGTAGATTTTTGGGTACCTACGACAAAACCATGGTCGGTCGGCCGTCGCGAGGTATCGTTTATAAAATTAGACCAGTGTGTGGCGGCACGCACACTGCACAGGGCACGTCCCCATAGCGTTACACTTACATTGGTGCATTTTTATTTCATCCAACTTCCGCTTAAATACCGTCCGTAAACCCTCAAAAAACCATACGGGGTCTTCTTCTTCTTCTTCGCTCTGGGCTGGTTTCCGCACCTAAACGTTTCCGTCTGTTGTGCGTGCATTGCCCCTCCCCGCTGAAGTCTTCACTCCAGCCATCCAAGCTCACTCCAGAAGCCGAGTAGACCGCCCAGGTTGCCGAGGGCTTCATGGAATGAGGTCGGGGAACCCAAATGGCGTTCGCGTTGTTCTGCTACGCCCGTGCACTCTAGGACCACGTGCGTCGGTGTTTCGTCGACCTCCATGCAGGCCCTGCACAAAGGACTGTCGGTGACACCTATAACGAAAAGGTGTTTGTTTAGTGGGCTGTGCCCTGTTATGAGTCCCACCACCTTCCTAAGTTTACCTCTGTCCAGGCGGAGTAGTTTGTTAGTTTGCCGTTTGTCTATGTTGGGGAAAGCCTCTTTGGCTTGCCTGCAGTCTGTTGTGTTTGCCCATAGTTGGGAATGCTCTTTTAGTGTTAGTTCATGCAACCAGGTTTTATACTCACTGAAGGGTATGGGAACAATAGGTTCTGGCCCGATCACCTTCAATGTCGTAGCCTTTCGTGCTAGTGCGTCGGCCGCCTCGTTTCCCTGGTCTCCATCATGTCCTTTGACCCACCTTAGGGTGATGTCGTTTGACATGGCGAGTGTTTCCAGAGTCTTGTATGAGTTGTGAGGTCGTCGAGAATCTAGCCAAGGCTTTAAGAGCAGCTTGGCTATCAGAGTTAATGTTAATAACCATACGGGGTATGAGGCAGGACTCTCCGCACGTCACCCGCGCTCGCCCGCACCGGGTTAGCGAGGGGGCTGTCCTGTGCGGGTATTCCCTCAACGATTACCATTTTACCTATCATTAATGTACAGTGCAAACTCGATTAACCGGACTAATTGTTGTTAGGAATTCGGATAATCGAAAATCCGGATAATCGAATGTATGAAGAAAAGCGGGTTTTGTGCAAATTATGTAGTTCACTATAATAGTATTTTCTATTTTCAAAGTAAGATAACTATACCAAGTGGGATATCATATGAAAAGGTGTACATTTACCTGTACATTCTAAAACAGATTTTTATTATTTTTTATTTTTATGTTTTTGATTTATCTTACAAAATGGCGGAAAAAATACCCGAGTATGGAACCCTCGGTGCGCGAGTCTGTCTCGCACTTGACCGAACAATTTTCGGTTGGTAGTCCGGATAATCGCGAATCCGTATAACTGAGGGCCGGATAATCGAGTTTCTACTGTACTTACCAACTATTAGAACTCGCGTCACATCATTTCAATCCTTTGGTGGGAAATGGGTGGGTAAATAAGACACATCTTTCAAAAATGTACAATAAACATTTTTATTTCTTAAAATCTATCTTATTTTACCAAACAATCAAAATATATCTTGATTCTGTGGTTTATAAATTGCGCTTTTTACAAACAATTGATGCTAATTTATTTGGTTTTATACAATCTCTAAACTATGACATATTTTGTGGACTGCTCAGACTGGGATTGAAACGAGACAGATTTATGTCTTAAATCTGAGCAAAGTCTAAGTAGGTATAATGTGTAAAAAAATGAGTTCTCATGCGCCATTTTAACTTTACATGTAAATTTATTGTCAAAAGTACGATTTTAGTTCGGTGAATCGTACTTTTGACATGACAGTTGACCAATAGAGTTAAAAAGGCTCGTGAAAAGTCATTTTGTACGGACTATACCTACGTTCTAACGATCACAGTTCGCACTCAATTTTGTTTTAAAGACCTGTTATGTATTTTTTTTTAATAATATAGTATAGATGATGACTGCGACTTTGTCCGCGTGGATAGTGGTTTCGCAATTTTTACTATTTGTTGTTATAGCGGCAATAGAAATACACATTCTGTGAAAATTACAACGCTCTGCCTATTACGGTTCATGCAGACAGACCGACAGACAGTGGAGGCTTAGTAATAGGGTCTATTGGCACACTTTGAATACAGGTTTGTAGGTTACAAATGGGACTTTAATAGATAGTTGCGGTGCGGGATAGCGCAGGTGACGTGCGGGGAGTCCCCCCGCCTCGTACCCTACTATATGTTGTTATTATTGTTGTTAAAGCGGCCATAGAAAAACACATTGTGAAAATATCACCGCTCTGCCTATTTCGGTTCATGAGATACATCCCGCTGACAGATGGATAGACGGATGCTTTCAAATAAAAATGCAGATAGAGTTAGAAAGCTAGCTTCTTCATCAGCAAGTACATGTGCTGGTCCACCTCGAACCCGTGCAAGTTGTTGGCGTCCCCCTGCAGCCGCATCAGCAGTCCGCCGAAACTCACGTACGCTGACAGACGAGCCGCTGGCTCCATCGCCACCTCGTCACCATCTATCCTGGAACATAGAAATGAAAAGTTAAAAAACCAGCCAAGTGCGAGTCAGACTCGCGCACCGAGGGTTCCGTACTACAGTCGTATTTTTTCGACTGGATCCACTTAACCATTCAAAATTCAATTCGAAAACATAGTTTTGTTTTGTTAAACATAATATGTTTGAGATTGGTTGGTAATTCAAAATAGCACCCACTGAGATTTTTGGCTCTATAATTTGTATGAGATGAGAGCGCTAGTAATTTTACATGGATAAAGTAAACAGTTAGTAGATCATCATGATCAACCCATCGCCGCGCCGGCTCAATACAGAGCACGGGTCTCCTCTCAGAGTTAGAAGGGTTTTGGCCTTAGTCTACCACGCTGGTCAGCAGATTGGTAGACTTCACACACCTTTAAGAACATGATGGAGATCTCTCAGGCATGCAGGTTTTCTCACGATGTTTTCCTTCACCGTTAAAGCAAGTGATATTTAATTAATTAAAACGCACATAACTCCGAAAAGTTAGAGGTGCGTGCCCGGGATCGAACCCCCCACCTCTGATTAGAAGGCAGACGTCCTACCACTAGGCTAGCATAGATAGTAGATACTTACTTATAAACCTTCCCATACATAACATATTCAAAACTGTCTGCCCTGTTGCCCTCTGTCTCTAGCGGGTTCCATTCACCACCATCTGGATAGCCGTTCTCTCGCAGAGTTGTTGCCAGAACCAATCTGAAACAAAATTAGCATTCATCATGATCAACCTATCGCCGACCCACTACTGAGTATGGTCTCCACTCCTCTCAGAGTGAGAAGGGTTTAGGTTAGGTTAGCTAGTATGCCACACTGGCCCCCGATTGCCAGACAAAATAAACATTATTGACTCCATATTTGTCAAATCAAAATAGGTATCATTGTACATTTTTAGGGTTCCGTACCTCAAAAGGAAAAACGGAAACCCTTATAGGATCACTTCATTGTCTGTCTGTCTGTCCATAAGAAAACCTATAGGGTACTTCCCATTGATCTAGATTCATGAAAGGTAGGTAGGTAGGTAGGTCTTAAAGAACAAGTAAACAGTAACCTCGCCATCCTCTTCTAACCTAACTCATCTGAGTCGGAGTGCCTCCGGTCGACGAGAAGAGACCACCCACTATGGTGGGGGGTCTCATCCCCTAATCTATAAATTAAAAACTAGCCTCCTATGCTCTCTTTATACTTTACTAGCTGATGCCCGCGACTTCGTTTGCATAGATTTACGTTTTTAAAATTCCCGTGGGAACTCTGATTTTCCGGGATAAAAAGTATCCTATGTCACTTTCCAGGCTTTTAACTATACTCATGCAAAAAATCACGTCGATCCATTGCTCCGTTTCGACGTGATTGAAGAACAAACCAACAAACCAACAAACAAACACACTTTCGCATTCATAATAAGGCTACTGATTCATGTAAGCTACAATTGACGTCACGCCAAAAGGTAGGTAAGGTAGATCTTGAACTTGCGCAGCGGGTGATATATCGATCTACATGTTTGGCGTCTCATTAAAAGGCCTCTGAACTTGTACCTGCTCAGTGGGCGATTTTTCGATATATGGCTAGAGCAACCCACCTAAACTTATCACCAAGCTCCATAGGATATATCCACGAGTTTATATCCAATATTAGATCCATTTTGAAAGACTCCGATTCACAATGCAGTCTGCTGACACGGTCGAACTTCTTTCCTTCTGGATCCATGTCTTTTACATTAAATATATCCTCGAATAACACTCCCGCCATTGTGGTAACAAGCACCAAGTTTAAAGTTATCTAACTTATTATATTTATTAAGTTTTATTGTAATAATATTATATCGTAAATCGTACTAAAAATAATAACAATAAACATGCCGCTTTTGAGTGGACCACCGGTGGACCGTGGACGTCACAGACCAATAACATATAGGATAGTGGACGTCAGACCACAGTTGCGTCACAGTGACATTTTTGACAAATTACGCCACCGACCAGAAATAAAAGATTTACGCCATGGATAATATTTACACTCCATAAAGTAGGTATGCTAGGAAAACTTTTTAGAAATACAAAGTAGGGTTTTACTTTGTATTTTTAAAAAGTTTTCTTATCTTACTTATAATTTTGTTGTGATATTAGTGAAAAATGTGAAAAATATTCTCAAACAGATTAAATCTACTAATTTTGTTGTTCAAATAAAGCCCGCCCGCGTTTATCCTATACCTACAGTCCTTGTAAAAGCTACCACAGACCAGTAATCCAATACCGAATACCGATTGAAAAATGGGCAAATAGGTAGGTACCTACCTACTAAAACTAAACCAAGTCCGCCAAAGTGACTTTGTATAGCACAGAATATCGATTCATAATCTATCATAATCGTTTTCAGTTTTTATTTTCATCGCTAATATGGATAAGCTCATTTCGCTGTTCTGTCAAGTGTCAACGCAAAAAAAAATTAAAACTAACCTCTTTCTGTAGATACCTACCTCTTGTTTCACACGTGTTGGTTTACAAACATTAAAATTCGTTATTAATTTACAAGTTAATTATAATACGCCGTGTATAGAACATTCAGTGCAGTGTACGAATTTAAATTCAAGCAAAAAACATGACGGACGTGCTACCGTCGAATACCGAAGTGTTTACAGAGAAGAAGAAAAAGAAAAATAAAGATGCGGTGACGCTGGGCGCGTTCCAGAAGCTAGGGGACTTCAAGATCGAGCCTTCCGAGAGCGTTACGAAGTTGGATACCGCTTACTGGCCTTTATTGTTGAAGAATTTCGATAGGCTCAATGTGCGCACTAACCATTACACGCCGCTGCCTTTTGGCAGTTCGCCGCTAAAACGCTCGATTTCTGAATACGTTAAATCCGGTTTCATCAACGTCGATAAACCTAGTAACCCGAGCTCCCACGAAGTCGTTTCATGGATAAAAAGAATTCTAAAAGTCGAGAAGACCGGCCATTCTGGAACCTTGGACCCTAAGGTGACCGGATGCTTGATTGTGTGCATAGACCGAGCTACGCGGCTGGTTAAGTCCCAACAGAACGCTGGTAAGGAGTAATAATCATTATCATCATGATCAACCCATCGCCGGCTCACTACAGAGCACGGGTCTCCTCTCAGAGTGTTTTGGCCATAGTTTACCACTTTGGCCATGTGCAGATTGGTAGACTGCACACACCTTTGAGAACATGGAGAACTCTCAGGCATGCAGGTTTTTCTTCACGATGTTTTCCTACACCGTTAAAGCACTTGCTTTATTGATATTTAATTACTTAAAACGCACGTAACTATGAAAAGTCAGAGGTGCGTGCCTAGGATCGAACCCCTGACCTCTGATTAGAAGGCGGACGTCCTAAGTCCTCACAGGAGTAATAATAATAATTAAGCTTTTTATTTCCATCTTAACATGTTTACAACTTCATGTGGTTACTTATTTGAAAATGTTACAAACTTCATACTGTTAGTTGTTTTAGTAAATATTTATTAAAAAGTTAGTGTTAGTTTGTTAGTTTTTGATGGATCCCAACATCTGGGTGAAAGCCTCCTCCATTTCTTTCCACTTTTTCCTATTTTGGGCAGCATACATCCAATCTCTTCCAGCCACTTCTATAATGTTCTATTTCTAATCTTTTCATTCTAGGTAAGGAGTACGTAGCTATTTTCAACTTGCATTCTGCTGTTGAAAACATCAAGAAAGTCACTCAAGGGTTAGAGAAGCTGCGCGGTGCTCTGTTCCAGCGTCCTCCACTGATATCTGCGGTGAAACGTCAGCTTCGCGTCCGCACGGTGTACGACAGTAAACTACTTGATTATGACCAAGAACGTAACATCGGTATCTTCTGGGTCAGTTGCGAAGCTGGTTCCTATATACGTACCATGTGCGTCCATTTAGGATTGATGCTTGGAGTCGGTGGACAGATGATAGAGCTGCGACGAGTACGATCCGGCATCTCAGGTGAGAAGGAAGGTATGGTGACTATGCATGATATTTTAGATGCCCAATGGGCATATGAAAATCACAAGGATGAAACCTATCTACGTAGAGTTGTCAAACCATTAGAAGGTTTACTGATCGCTCATAAGAGGATTTTCATTAAAGACAGCGCTATTAACGCAGTTTGTTATGGCGCAAAGGTACTTTTACCTGGTATTTTAAGATATGAAGATGGCATAGAAATCGATCAAGAGATTGTCATAGTCACAGCGAAAGGGGAAGCTGTAGCATTAGCTATAGCGCTTATGACAACATCGACTATGGCGTGCTGCGACCATGGTGTTGCGGCGAAACTAAAAAGAGTTATCATGGAAAGGGACACCTATCCTCGCAAATGGGGGCTAGGACCCAAGGCGTCTCACAAGAAGATGCTCATTCAACAAGGGAAGCTGGATAAGTTCGGTAAACCCAATGAGAATACTCCGAAGGAATGGTTGAACAGTTACGTTGAATATAAAGGTCAGAAAAAGACAGAAAACGGAGAGGGCACAGCAGAAGAAGGCGGCAGGAAAAGGACAGCAAGCACAGCGAATGCAGAAGACCCTAACAACTCTGTAGAAGCAAAATCAGAGAAGAAGAAGAAAAAAAAGAAGCGTGATACCGAAGCAGAAGCGGACACAACAGTAGAACCAGAGCCAGTAGCAGAATCATCAGAAGCAAACGCAGATGACTCTGTACGTAAAGAGAAGAAAAAGAAGAAGAAGAAGGACAAACAACAAGAAAAAGAAAAAGAAGAAGAATGAATATAGAAGTAAATCTTGTACATAATCTAAACATCATATAAATGTGAACTAAAGTTTATACTTATGTGTATTGGTATTGATTCTGAGCACAACAAAATTTTAGAGTATTCGCATCCTCTTCTTCGTAATGTAATATGAAAAGGACAGAAAGTCTCATGACTTTAGCTGTCAGTCTCGAGCCATTGTTTATTGTAGTGTCCACTAAAATTTTGAGTCTTTAAATGTAAAATTCATGTTCCATCCATTTTTAACAATATTAAAAGAAAAAGATGCAGATACTCTAAATTTAGTTTAGAGAAACACAACAGAATCGGCACCATTGGCTTAATCAGACAGTAAATATTGCAACATTCAAGACAACATTTATATTATCTAATCAAAATTTACATTATGTACCTACCTATTATGTACTTTTTCCGTGTGAAATTAGGTTTTTGTAAATCCCATGGGAGCTCTTTCGGGACCATAAGTTTATTGGGATTGAAGCTATCCCAGCAAAACAGTAAGCTTAAGTAAAAAAAATATTTTTTATGTTTATAAATTTTAATTTTTTATTCTACGATTTTTTCTTACTACTTCACCTTAGACTTCTGTTTTCAATTCAATTTTGTTTTTATGGTACCATATGGTCATCATCAACCGATAGACGTCCACTGCTGGACATAGGTAGGGCCACGGTCTTGCCAGTGGCGTAGCTACCTTGGGTGGCACCCGGTGCGGAAGTTGGTGGTGTCACCCCATCGAAAGTAAAAAGCAATAAATTTTTAACCGACTTCCAAAACGGAGGTGGTTCTCAATTCGGCCCGTTTTTTTTTGTTTAATGTATGTTCACTGATTTTTTCGAGGTTTCTGGACCGATTTGCTACATTTTTGTTTTGATTGACAGGGGCTGTTTCCGTGGTAGTCCCATAAAAAATTCTAGATCCAACTCCTCAATCCTGATGCTGCAGGGTTACTGCCCGCCTAAGTTATCAAGATTCAGGAAGTGTTCATAGTGAATTAACGTTGTAGGTACTAAGCAACGACCTTATGCTTGGACTCCAAATCCCAACTCCTCAAAGTTGAGAGACCAGGTGGGTGTCACCCCAAAAAAGGTGACACCCGGTGCGGCCCGCCCTCGCCGCCCCTCCTTAGCTACGCCAGTGGGTCTTGCGCCTCCGCCATCCAGCATCTCCCTGCGACTCGTCTGATGTCGTCCGTCCACCTGCGTCTTCCGGTGCGAGGGCGCCATTCCAGCACCTTGAGGTTGAGACCCCAACGTCTATCGCACAAAAACCCCATTACAAAATGTTAATGGTACAATTTTTTTCATTTTTTTTGCCAATAACATATGAAAATGTAGTTATGTGAGTGATGGTTGGCATCAATAGTTGTGAATTATGCATCCTAATAAAATAGTAGATAACAATAATTACTAAGTAATTTTTTGCTCGAAAGTCCTGCTAGTTATTGCTAAACATATTTTTTACTTATATCTAAGTAATTTTGTTTTAAGTGGTAACATAAGTAACATATGATTGATGAATTTTCAAGCTGCAAATACCTGTGTTGAGGTACCTGTCCACTAAAGCGTAGCTGAGTGTTAAACAGACATGATTCGATTCAATTTTCATTTTATGGCACCCTAATGGGTACAATTTACTATCATGGGTTGGATAGAATAGACATGCTAGAGAATAGCTAGGAATTTTGAGAATCTAGCTTTGAATTTGGATAATTTATATGAGGAAATTTGGTATAGTAGCTGGTAAGAAATATAATACATTGACCTTTAGAAAGACATTTTAGCTTCGTAGAGCGTTGTCTCTGTCACTCATACCTATGTGACGTTTTGTCGGCCTCGACGACAGAGACAACTCTCTAAGAAACTGCTATAAATAAATAAAATATTTTTTATTCAATATTATATTATATATTCAACTTTTGAATCGTCAAATGCATCTACTAGTGGTTCGGAATGACCCTACCGAAAATAACAAGAAACTCGGCGGTTGCTCTTTTCAGTCTTTTCTTTGCTATCTCTTTCTAAAGGTTGATGTACAATATTTCTTGCTGGCTGCTGTATAGAGATAGCTCGCATTCTGGGGTTAGACATAGGCTACGTTTGTCCAAGAAAATCGAAAAGTTCCCATAGGACCTTTAAAAACATAAACCTATGTGGATTAAGCCCTAGGCATGTATGCTATGTAGTATTATGATAATTTGATCATGTTGTCTTCTATAAAGATATCTTTACTAAGTTCCGCTTCAGTGGACAATCGCCCTTAAGGTGCAGACACATTGTTATGTTGTGGCGTGTTGCAACGCACTAGCGCGACGAACGACCAATGCATTGTTGTCACAAGAATAGCATAAAATCAGCCAATTACAACAATAATTCAGATTGTAATAATGATTGATGCAGCTTTTCTGGTTTTGGTCAACTAACCACGTCTGACGTCATAATATAGTATCGCAGAAAACTGCTTTTCGATTGGGTAAAAGCTGAATCAATCATTGCTACAGTACGCGGCAGAAAACATTGTACATCGACCTTTAGGAAGAGATAGCGGTTTCGTAGAGCGTTGTCTCTGTCTTTGAGACTGACAAACCGTCACACAGGTATGAGTGACAACGCTCTACAAAGCCGAAACCTCATTCTAAAAGTCGGTGTACAATATTTCTTGCCGGCAATTGATAATATACAATCTCAATATTTATATTCCCGCAAATTGCTAATGCGCGTGGCCGCCATTTTAGTGACGTCCGTCAGCACTAGACTGAAGTTTCGAGCTGATGGTATATTTTGGTATATACGTGAAAATAACGTCATTTCGATGTTAATGAGACATGGTTCCAGCGCAATAGCAATTTGCGGGACTTATAACATTGTCAATTGATTGGCTGAATTTATGGTGTTATTTGTGCAACAGTGCATATCGGCCAATAGTGAGAGAGCGTCGTCCAATCGACCACAGCATTGCAAGTTGCTACACACCACAACTCAAGATAATGTGTTAGCAGCTTTAATTTAAGCTAAGTGACAAGTGTTAGTTATACATTTTATGAAATAAAAAGTACTTTTCTTAAAATCAATGTGTTGAAAATAGAAATTTGAAATAAATTACGGGTTTTGTTCCCTGCATTTATGTAAAATCATTGGTATTTCAATTTACCCTTTATATACTATCTATGCTAATATTATAAAAACGAAAGATTTGTTTGTTTGTAATCGATAAACCTGTTTTAATTAATTAAATATCACTTATTTTAACAGTGAAGGAAAATATCGTGAGGAAACCTGCAAGAGTTCTCCATAATGTTCTCAAAGGTGTGTGAAGTCTACCAATCCGCACATGGCCATTGGTTGACTATGGCCAAAACCCTTCTCACTCTGAGAGGACTACCCATGCTTTGTAGTAGGTAGGGGTTGAGCCTGTGATGGGTTGATCATGATGATGATGATTTTGAAGCCACAAGTATTTGAAATACTAACTACAAAATACATCAGCGTTGGTATTCGGAATACCAATTACAAATTACATTTTTAAGAGGTAATTGAATTATACGTATTTATATTTTAATTACAAGTAGTTCAAATACTGCCTAACCCTGTTGCTACTCAACAATAGATGGCGCTTATAGTATAAATATTTGTCTAAGGGTAGACTTATTTTTTGTCTGTGGTATTAAAAATCTCTTAGTCTATGGTTCCCAAACGTTCCCAGCATTGCCATATGTATGAATTTCGTACCTACTTTGTAGTTTACGGTCGAACCTTTGTATCTTCGGTCTTATTTTCGTACCTTTTAAAGTTTCCGTATCTCCAAAGAAAAAACGGAACCCTGATAGGATCATTTCGTTGTCTGTCTGTAATTATCCATTAAGGAAATCAAAACCAACAGGGTACCTGTACAATATTTCCAGCCGAGTTTTGTGGTAGGTAGTTAACATTGTCATAACATAACTCATGGCACAGAAGTTCATGCAAATAATAATAAAATAATTATTATTATTTGCATTCTCGTTTGCACATAATCTTCATTCATAAACAGCCTCAGGAAACATTTGATTCCAAAAATCATGATACCACATTCTACGTAAAACTTTTCAAGTAGCAATGTAAAACCTTCACTATTATATCAATGTTACCCGTGTCTACTGCACCTTTTTAAAGCCCTGCCCCTTTTAGGATCACATTAGTAGGATTTTCCACCTACCATCTGGCTACACTTCTTCCGCTTCCGCCTTCCGCAGCAACGCAACGCAAGCAAACGCAAAACAAGAAAACGCCATTTGATTGTAGTCTGTGATTTGAGTGTGAATGTGATTTGATTAAGTCGCCATTTTGTTTCAAACACGAAAATCAAGAATTTAAAACCAGTGCTTAAAGTGTTCCTCTAATAAGTGATGAAGATTCATTGAAAATTGTAAGTAGCCATGTCCTTAGATTTACTGGTATTAAATTTTGACTCGGGCGTGTACAATTTCGATTATTTTCAACAAGAAGACGTGTGCCGCTTTTGTTGGAAAAGAGAGGCTTCCTCACCATCAACTGAAATAAAGGTAGAGAACGATCTAACGGCTAAAATAGCTGAGTGCTTAGACATCGATATAACCCGATGCGATCACCCGAAAAAGATTTGTCCGGAATGTTCTAGCCAAATCGACAAGTTTTTTAATTTCAAAAAAATTTGCCAAGAAACCGAAAAAAAGTTGCGTGAAATACTCTCTAATCACGAATTAATCGTTGAAAATGTTAAAATCGAAAACGAGGATGTTGATTTCAAAGATGGTAATTTTGATAATTTCTTGAACTGTCTGAAGGATTCTGACGGTGAATCTGAGCGTCCGAACCAAAAAAGGTCTAAATGGAAGCACAAACCTAAACGTACAGCTACATATTGCAATATCTGTAGGTTAGATTTCGAAAACGCCAGCAAAATCATTAGTCACAATTCAGAATGCCATGGTATAGAAAGAGGTGGTTTTAAATGTTTTGGTTGCGAGAAAGTGTTCAGAAACCGTAAATCCCGACTTGGACATGAACAGAACTTCTGTAAGAACCTGAAAGATGGGTATAAATGTAGTATGTGTGATAGATATTTACCAAGACGTGGTATGTATGAGGCCCATATGCAGAATCACAGACAGAACGGCAGAGTAGAACTTCCTGAAGAGATATTTAAGTGTAACAAGTGTAATTTGTTGTATAAAACAATGCAACTGTTGAAAGAACACATTTTAACACATAAAGAGGATAAAAAGAAATATGTTTGTGAGGTAAGAAACATCTATGCCTCTTTGGTTACAAATAATGCACGCTTCAAGCCTTAGGTTGAGATCTATAGAGCACACTTTGACTTAGCTCAGACTTAAGATTGAGTTAAAACGAGACAGATTTATGTGAGAGATATAGCTGTGTCTCGTTTTAACTCAAGTCTAAGCTAAGTCAGAGTGCGCTGTATAGATCTCACCTGTAGAGGTGTTCAAACCAAAATTTAATGCAATTTGATAAAAGTATTAATAAGAGACAGCCACAAAATAACTACTTTTTTAAGATAATAATAATATCATAAAATATATCATAATATCATATAATATATCATAATAATATCATAAAAAAAAAAAAAAAAAAAAAATCATTTGATGTGTGATTATCCATACTAATATTATAAATGCGAAAGTGTGTCTGTCTATCTGTCTGGTAGCTTTTCATGGCCCAACAGTTTAACCAATTTTGATGAAATTTGGTAAATATACGACAAATGCCGTTAAAATGACGTCATTTCGATGTTAATGAGACATGGTTCCAGCGCAATAGCAATTTGCGGGACTTATAATATGCTTGTCTTTTTTTTTTTAAAGAATATTAGCCATGTTAAATGACTAATATTCCCCTTTCCTCTCCAGCTAAGCGTCAAGCTTGTGCTAGGAGTAGGTATGACAATAGTGTCTTTGTTGTACTTAATTGCAATATTATTTGTTTGACAGAGCTGTGGGCGAGTGTTTACGCGCAACGACTACCTCCTGAAGCACAAACTCACTCACACCGGGGAGAAGCAACATGGGTGTCCACACTGCAGCTTCAGAGCCACGCAGCGGTCGTCGCTGGTTGTGCATATCAGGTAGGTATCACTACCCCTATTTTAGAATCTACTAGCTAACCTGGCGAACTTCGTTCTGGCTAACAGTCAACATTTAACCCAATAGAAAAGTGTTGATTTTAGACTTTCAGGCAATTTTTAAAATTCTCTCCGTAAGAACCATCCTCGTACTTCAAGGAATATTATAGTATAATAACATTGTAAATTGAAAAATTAAAAAGAGCAACCGCCGAGTTTCTTGCTGGTTCTTCTCGGTAGGAACGGCATTCCGAACCAGTGGTAAATTAAAACTACCTGACTATTCATAAGCACTTGTAAAAAGTTTACATGAATAAAAAAACATTCTATTCTATTATAAAAAAGAATTAGCGAAATCGGTTCAGCTTTTCTCGAGATTTGCGATCAGCAACACATTGCAACACAGCAAGCTGATGCTTACGACTTTGTACGCGTGGATTTAGGTTTTTAAAAATACCGTGGGAACTCTTTCATTTTCCGGGATATAAAGTAGCCTATGTCACTCTCCAAGTCTTAAACTATACCCATGCAAAAAATCACGTCGATCCGTTGTTCCGTTGCGACGTGATTGAAGGACAAACCAACAAACACACTTTCGCATTTATAATAAGGGTACTGATGACTTGCCTTAACGGTGAAGGAAAATATCGCGTGGAAACCTGCATGCCTGAGAGTTCTCCATAATGCTCTCAAAGGTGTGTGAAGTCTACCAATCCGCACATGACCAGCGTGGTAGACTATGGCCAAAACTCTTCTCACTCTGAGAGGAGACCCGTGCTCTGTAGTGAGCCGGTGCTGGGTTGATAATGATGATGATATTTTATTTGTAGGAAGCATACAGGGGAGCGTCCGTACCAATGCAGCGTATGTCCACAGCAATGTGTGTCCAGCTCAAACCTGAGAGCGCACCAACGGAGGCATCTAGGAATTAAAATGCATGAGGTAAGGAATTGATTCTATCTTTCATATACAATGTGCACCATTAGGGTGTAATATCGTATCGTGTAGCCTCTTTCTTGGACGCAAATAGGAAAGGGGGTAGATTTTTTTAAATAATAATTTTTATATTACTAGCTGATGCCCGCGACTTCGTCCGCGTGAAATTAGGTTTTTAAAAATCCCGTGGGAGCTCTTTGATTTTCCGGGATAAAAAGTAGCCTATGTCTCTCTCCAGGTCTTTATCCCAGGTTATGTACCCATGCAAACATCACGTCGCTATGGTGCAACAGATTGACGTGATTTTTGCATGGCTACTTTTTAACCCGGAAAATCAAAGAGTTCATACGGGATTTTTAAAAACCTGATTCCACGCGGAAGAAGTCGCGGCCATCAGCTAGTATTCAATATATTTATCTAAAAATTAAAATTGCCAAAAAAACTGACTTCAACTAACTGTTTGTCCAACATCTAGGTACAGTTTGTAAACCCCATTATTTGTTTCAGTGTAAAATTTGCAGCAAGAAGTTTGGGTACAAAGTGAGCCTGCAAGAGCACATGTCGACTCACGCTCCGGCGCAAACTCACGCGTGCGACCAATGCGCCGCCTCTTACTCACGATTGCGGGCACTGAAGAGGCATATAACCGCTAAACACACTGAAAAGATACCAGCAGAGTGAAGTTGTTACGTCAACTTACGGTGGACATAATGCCGCCTCTTGCTCACGCTTGCGGGCACTAAAGAGGCATATAACCCTTAAACACTGAGAAGATGCCAGTAGATTGAAGTTGTTACAACTCACGCGTGTGAACGTAACGCCGCCTCTTACTCACGTTCACGGTAACTGCAGAGGCAATACAGCTACGAAACAGAAGATAACAGCAGAGTGGACATTGCTAAATGTGTACACACGTAAACTCACGCGTGTGAACATAACCCTGTCTCCTCACCTTGGCAGTCACTGAAGAGGCTTCGACTCGGGAACACAATGCCACCGCTTGTTTACAACACACGACGACTCACGATTGTTAACATAACTCACGTTTGTGGGCACCGCAGAGGCGTATAGCTGCTAAACACACCAGAAGATAGCAGCAGAGTGATGTTATTAAGACTAATTCACGCGTGTGAATATGACGCTGCCTTTTGTCGGAATTTTGGTCTTGTCGTCGATATTTTATTGTCTTGTTTCGGCAAACAAGGTTTTCATACTATAAAGTTTCCCTTCATTCAAACAATCCTAGTATAATTTTGTTATTGCCAGAGTTCTGGTCTTGTCTCAGTAAGCTTTACCGGCAATTTTGTCTTGCCGGCGTTTTGATGGTCAATCACAAAATCAAAATCTAAACATGGATTTCAACAAAATTTTGTCATTGCCAGAGTTCTAGTCTTGTCTCAGTAAGCTTTACCAGCAATTTTGTCTTGCCGGCGTTTTGATGGTCAATCACAAAATCAAAATCTAAACATGGATTAATAGAGATTTCAACAAATGTAAAAATAATATAAATGATCGCACACTATATGAATAAGCTATTTTTATAATATAAAGTTTGCGTTCATTTGAATCATTCCTGTCGTTGTCAGTCTTATCGCAGCAAACTTTGCCAGCAATTTTGTCTTGCAGGCGCGGCGTGTTGATGTTAAAAAAAAAACATTGATTTTACTAGAGAACAACAAAGTTGAAACAAATTCAAACGATTTTGTCATTGCCAGAGTTCTGGTCTTGTCATAGCAAACGTTGCCAGCAATTTTGTCTTGCCGACGTCTTGATGGTCTATCACAAAATCAAAATCTAAACATGGATTAATAGAGATTTCAACAAAATTTTGTCATTGCCAGAGTTCTGGTCTTGTCTCAGTAAGCTTTACCAGCAATTTTGTCTTGCCGACGTTTTGATGGTCAATCACAAAATCAAAATCTAAACATGGATTACTAGAGATTTCAACAAATTTGAAAATAATATAAATGATCGCACACTTGATATGAATAAGCTATTTTTATAATATAAAGTTTGCGTTAATTTGAATCATTCCTGTCGTTGTCAGTCTTGTCGCAGCAAACTTTGCCAGCAATTTTGTCTTGCAGGCGCGGCACGTTGATGTTAAAAAAAACATTGATTTTACTAGAGAACAACAAAGTTGAAACAAATTCAAACGATTTTGTCATTGCCAGAGTTCTGGTCTTGTCACAGCAAACTGCCAGCAAATTTGTATTGCCGGCGTTTTGGTGGTAAATCGCAAAATGAAAACGAGTGTTACTAAACATGGATTACTAGAGATCTCAACAAATATATAAATGATCGCATGTGAATAAACGATTTTTATTTTATAAAGGCTATTCATTAAAATATTCATGGTAGAATTTTGTCGTTGCCAGAGTTCTGGTCTTGTCTCAGTAAGCTTTACCAGCAATTTTGTCTTGCCGACGTCTTGATGTTCAATCACAAAATCAAAATTAAACATGGATTACAAGAGATCTCAACAAATATAAAAATAATATAAATGATCGCACACTTTATATGAATAAGCTATTTTTATAATATAAAGTTTGCGTTCATTCCAGCATTTATGGGATCGTCCGTCGTTGCCAGAGTTCTGGTCTTGTCACAGCAAACTGCCAGCAATTTTTACTGCCGGCGTTTTGGTGGTAAATCGCAAAATGAAAACGAGTGTTACTAAACATGGATTACTAGAGATCTCAACAAGTATAAAAATGATATAAATGATCGCATGTCAATAAACTATTTTTATTTTATAAAGGCTATTCATTAAAATATTCATGGTAGAATTTTGTCGTTGCCAGAGTTCTGGTCTTGTCTCAGTAAGCTTTACCAGCAATTTTGTCTTGCCGACGACGTTTTGATGTTCAATCACAAAATCAAAATTAAACATGGATTACAATAGATCTCAACAAATATAAAAATGATATAAATGATCGCATGTCAATAAACTATTTTTATTTTATAAAGGCTATTCATTAAAATATTCATGGTAGAATTTTGTCGTTGCCCGAGTTCTGGTCTCTCGTCTCAGTAAACTTTTCCAGCAAGGTTGCCGGCGTTTTGTTGATAAATCACAAAATCAAAACGAGTGTTACTGTTCCACATGGATTACAAGAGATCTCAACAACTACTTACAATCTGTTTATAAAATAAAATAAAATAAAATAAAAATCTTTTTTATTCAAATAAACTTTTACAAGTACTTTCGAATAGTCGGATGCGTCTACCACTGGTTCGGAATGCTTTTCCTACCGAGAAGAACCAGCAAAAAACTCGGCGGTTGCTCTTTTCGGTTTGGTGGTAAATCCGTATCCGTAGCGCGTATCCATAGTCCACTCTCTGAGTGAATCTCGCCTTCATGGCGCGCAACACTGGGCACGACTTCGAGGTGGCCTTGTGCCCCGTTGGAGATGGTATTCTAAAGTTTCTATTTCGCACGCTACAATTGTGGCACTTGGGGGCGCCTCCGAGCCGCAGCTTCTGCGGGCAGTTTGCCTCTCTGTGGCCGGTCTCCGCACAGAAGGCGCATAGCAGGCGCGACTTGTCCCTGCACTTCTTCCGCGTGTGTCCGAACTGCAAGCACGAGAAGCACTGAAAGAAGGGGGAAAAATACTCTACGTGCACCCTCTGATGGTCCACGCAGAGGCCTCACCGCCTCCATGGCCTGCGCCATGCGCCGGGATCAGCGTCCAGTACGGCGTTGTACAAATCGGGGTCGCGCAGGAAGCGGAGCCTAAGCGTCCGCGGATTTCCCAGTCACGGATTCTGCCCGGCGTGGACGCCCACCACCTCCCTGCTTATGCCCTTAAGAACCATCATGGGTCGCAACTTATGAGCTGGCTCCGCGCTTACCACTTCCGAGCCGCTAAGGCGCCCGAGCGCTTCGTCTCGCTGGTGGACAGTTTCAAATTCTACAATAATTTTCCCTTTAGACTCGGGGCGTATCCCCACCGGGCCATGGCCGCTGCCGCGAAAACTGATGCTCTTTTTAAATTTTTCTAACATTTCTTGTCGGCTCCGCTGTATAAAGCGTAATAAAACATACTACAAGTGAAATCTTTTTAAATCTTCATTCAATTGAAATAATTGGCAATGAGCTGTTCCCGTTTGGCTTGGGAGAATCTTAGAAGATGCCTAGGTTCTTCCACTCCACTAGACTCGTCTCCGTACTGCTTAGCATTTTCAGAATCTTCCTCCAATGGTATACTGTAAAACATAACAGCATTACATAAATTAAATACATTACCTTCAGTTAATAAAAAATAATGTTATGTAGAGATTATTAAATTGCTTACCTAAAATGCTTCATAAAATTATAAATGATACAGCAAGCATATATTATTTCAGATGCTTTTTCTATGGGGAATACTGCAGAACTCTGTCTATCCCCAGGCATCTTAGGCTACCCTTGAGATACCCGTTTGTCTTCTCCACTGCATTCCGTACTTGGCCGTGCTAATCTGTGTACCTCTGTTGAGGAGAGTTAGGTTCTGCATGCAGAATTGGGGTCATTAGCCAAGGTTCCATTCGATACCCCGAATCATCTGCAATAATAAAATATCAAAATAGCTGACTTTATGACCTTTGCTATGGTTTCAGTGTATGTTTACCCTATGTTAATACATAGTGAAACATAGCATAACATATAACGTTAAGTTATTAAATGTAACAATAGCTTAAATCTTCCCCCTTCAGGGATTCCGTACTCGTTATTTGGCTCCCTGTTGTATATAATTGATTGTATTTGTCGAGACTCCATTCGTCCGTGTTGTCCCACATCAAGTAGAATTTCCTCGGCTTCAGGATTGATTTCATCCACTCCGGCGATAGCTTCACGCAGTGCTGTCCTTTGTTCGGTAAATAATGGATTTCGCCCTTGGGGATACTCAAGCTGAGCGTCGTTTTCTTGTTCCGGGTTTGTCTTGGATATTATATCCCAGCGAATGTTTGATGCAGCGGAAATGTCTTTTATCTTCCTCTGTGAGAATGTTTCTAAGTTCAGTACGACTAGCGTTGGGAGATAGATACTCAAGTAAACAAGGTAAACATGCAATTTTGCTAACCGTATGCTGTTGTTCCCTAATTTTTGCCAAATCCGCTATTATGTCCCCAGGCTTTTGCTGTTGATATGTAGACGATACGATAATGGTCCCTCCTTGTTCCTGTATGTTTACTGACGACCTTCCAAGGTGATAGCTCAGTAGGGCATAGTTGATATTTTCTTTTGTGCATCCTTCCTTCTATATTTATAATGGCCAACTTGTGGGCCGGATGGAGGAAATATTTTAATGTAGGTACAATTCCAACGAGTTCCATGTGTCTCGTGACTATCTTTTGTTGGCGGCATTCATATTAGAGGTGTCAAATACAGGTTCATGTGTGTATTACAATATGATCACGTGTTACAGACAAATATTTAATAATTATTAACGTTACTTTGTTATTGCTTGAACCGTGAGGCGCAAGCAGATAAATGGGTGCAAGAGATTTCCGACCTTATTGACATAGAGAACAACATTTTAACAATCTATGAATGATACCTACTGAACAAGAATATGACAAAAAACAACTTTCTCATAACCGTCAATAAGGTCGAGAACTAGGATATAGCTTGATTTAACTAGATTGATTTAAATTTTACTCTTAATAGGTACCCAATCCATACCTTCGCGACAGGTCGAAATGGCAATCGGGGAGGGAACGCCCCGCACACCCGCACGGCCCCTGTGCTAACCCAGTGCGGGCGGGCGAGGGTGACGTGCGGGGTATCACCCCCGCTTCATACCCCGATTGCCATCTCAACCTGTCGCGGACTACAGTACCTACCTATGTATGTAAAAATAAAAACAAGTAGAACGATAAAGCAATGTCAAGTAGGTACAATACAATAGGTAGGTAAGTTTACCTAGTTACCTATAAAAAAATCTTTTTAGTAGGTAACTACTATATTTATTATCATATATTTCTACATATTTATTATCATAAGAATTATAAAATGATGATGATGATTTCTAAAAAGAACAATACCACTTCACGTACCTAACCTACCTAACCTATAATACTTATAATGTATGATAATACCTACACTTTGAAAAACATTTTCTCATACGATTTATAAAATGACGCAAGTATTTCCAAAAAGAACAAATCTACTATAATAGGTATTATTAACGCGCGACACAAATCTATCACAACACAAAAATGTACCTAATCTACATTATTTTGCCTAATCTACATTACAATTATTCACATTGAATATTTATCGACACTCAAGTTCACAAATAAATAAAACTGCATTCAAAATTTATTACCAAGATCGAAACAAACAAAATGATAAAAATACTAGCCGCATACTCGTATCATCACAGTCAACATGTAACAGGCCAATACGAAAATTCGATGTAATAATTATTCACCGTTGAGTCGCGACGATATTTGTAACAGCTGTACCTAATATTTATTCTCATATCGTCGGTCGCGCCGCGCGCGGCGTATCAAATAATAATAATAATAATAATAATAATAAAGTTTTTTATTAAAGGCAAAGAACCCAGTATACATATTATTCATAAAATAAAATAATCAAAGATCGAACGCCTGAGTTATTTTTTAGGAAGGATTTTCTCAAATTTTCACTACTTAGTAGTTAGTACTTACTGTATTTTGTATTCAATTTTGTTTTCATCTAAAAACGAATATCTTGAATACATTTATATATTTAATAAATGTATTAGGTACATTATTTTTTTACACCTCTAATTCATATCCACATGGATATGAATTAGAGGTGGAAAAATAATATCTTCAATATCTCTTAAAGTAAATATGAAGGCATAATTTGTTTGGAGGAGCAATGTAATGGATTCTCTCAGTTATTCATTATATCACTCACTTGCTTATGCCTGCGACTTTTTCCGCGTGTACTACTCCAAGTGAAGTTCCACCCCTTATTTTATCCCCTTAGAGGTTTCTTTTCCCAAACCACTGTCAGCTTATGACATGCCCCTTGACTCCTTGGAGTGCAATAAACGAATGTACCGTTCGACTCAGGTGTTTGTCCAAATGGATGTTTTTCTTCTTCAACTTAGCGCAAACCCCCATCAGCTAATGACGTGTCCCTGCAACAAGGCCCTCCAGGTGGAGCACTACCGGATGAACTTACACCTCCAGAAATGCAGAAAGCAATACAAGGAGAATAAAGGAACGTGTCCGTTCGACACCTCTCACTTCTTCTTCAACTTAACGCAAAATCCCGCAATAGTTGGGGTTGGACGAGTCTGGAGTGGCGTTTGCCTGGCTCGCCTGCTTGGCTCTTTCAGGGTAAGGTATATTTTCTTTGTTGCGGGAGTTCAAAATACCAATTGGGGTCATATGGGACCTTTTCCCCGTCCCATTCTTTCGTTTTTCTTTTGTCACTGATAATGTTCACTTTCGACATGTCGTCCATCAGATCGTGACTGAGGCGATTTTTCGCTTTTCTGATATTTTATTTGTAATTTCCCCTTTTTGAGGGCTCTCCGCTCTGCTTTGCAAGCAGCACTGCTCTGTGTGAGGCGTACAGTTCTGCTTGAAAAACAGTGCAGGCTGAATTGAATCTAAGGTGTAAAGTGCGTTTTTGTTTCCCTCCCTTCCTCCCACCATGTAATGGCAGCACCAACTTTTCCTTCTAATTTGCTGCTGTCGCGTCGGTGTAAACATGTGGTCCTGTTATTTGGTGGGAGTCCTGGGAGTTCTGGTCCAAGCTTTCTAGGATAGTGTATTTCGTTGTTGTGAGATAAGAAGGGTGAGGTTGGTCGATGTGTTTTACATTATATTCTAGATCTCGCTCTGGAGGCAAGTAATGAGGTTGGTCGATGTGTTTTACATTATATTCTAGATCTCGCTCTGGAGGCAAGTAACCTTTTGACCAGTTCTTTTTAGCCATGTACAGACTTGCCGCTTCGTGTACTCTATAGTATAGGTTGGGGAAAAAGTCTTTTCGCATGTATGAACTTGTAATAAAATTTCTTTGGTTATACTATTTGTATGGCTGAAGGCCAGAGTTTAAAATACTTTAAACCCTTTAAATTACTGTAACGGTCACGGGACTCTACAAGAACGTTATCTAAAGCTTCGGTAAAAACGCGTTTGTAATGCAATTTTACATTCTCAATATTCCATTTCCTTTTAGGTTGGCCGAATTCATTTACAACTCTATTGAAAATGATCTCAAACTTAGCTCGGTAATTATTGATACACGTTTCAAATTCGCTTATTTTACTTACGCAATCGGCTTTGTCACAAGTTTTCTTTTGTAGAATTTCGTATAAAATGTCAGTTTGACAAAAAATATCTGAATACACTCAAAATCTTTCAAATTCATTAAAATCTTGGTTAAAAATGATGAAACTTGCGACAAAGTTTCGCCATCCCACTTGTCATCGTGTTGTCATGTCCTAAAATAATTCAATTAAATGTTTGCCTTCTTTACAAATAACGTTTCCAGCACCTTGGGACTCCAACGTCTATCGGTTGTACGAACTATGTGCCCTCTGCCCATTGCCACTTCAGCTTCGCAACCCGTTGAGCTATGTCGGTTACTCTAGTTCTCCTACGGATCTCCTCATTTCTGATTTGATCACGTAGAGAAACTCCAAGCATAGCTCTCTCCATCGCCCGCTGAGTGACTGAGCTTTCTTATGAGGCCCATAGTTAGCCACCATGTCTCGGAACCATATGTCATCACTGGCAACACGCACTGTTCGAAGACTTTGGTATTCAAGCACTGAGGAATTTTGGACAAGAAGACATCTCGAAGCTTCCTGAACATTGCCCAACCGAGTTGGATTCGGCGGTTGACCTCTTTCTCGAAATTGGACCTACCCAACTGGATTGTGTGTCCTAGGTATATGTATGTCGGAGAACAGGAGGATGGCTGATAATTATTATTCATCTTTAGCCGACATCAGAAGGTAGTAATTAATAAGTAGGTACTTTAATCCATGTTCTTTACAAATAGTTCTCAGTAACGTATCGCACATGGAAACCATCAACGTAACACAACCAGATCACCCTAACCTAACCCTACCTATGGTCGCCTCCAACCACCCCTCACAGCGACCCCTCACCTCACTCTAAACTAGCTAACCTAAGCTAAACACTACATCGTGTGATTAGGGCGCAATTGCTATTGCAACCTCTCAATCAAGTCACGACCTACTCCGTTATCTAATCATCTCAAGGTAATCAATCACAACTTCATGAACGCTCTTAAAAGGATCATTGCATCGACTCTCTTACGATCTAAACCAGATCTTATAATTGACTTCTCATTACTAATTCAGAATATCGCAATAGCTCTACCTTCTCCACTCTGTGCACATCTGCATACAGAACACCATAGCATCGTGCGCCACACGCGCCACGACTACTATCGACCCAAATAAGCGATCACAACAGAAACCAGGTAGAATGTAAGCTATTCGATCTCATGGGCAACTCATTGTCTAATCCATTTCAACATTACACGAGAGTCATCAATGATTCTTTACCAACCGGGTTATACGATTCTAAAGCGGGTACCTACTATCAAAGTTAACTTCAAGTTACTATCACACTAAACTATCACTTCAAACTAATCATTATCTCAACTGCCGGTATATCTCCAATTACACTCTAAATCACTAGCGTCTGCAGAAATAACCTTAACGGATGTCCTTATAATAATCTATCCACTGAGCCAAACGTTAACTCACGAATTACTCTAATATTCACCAATAATTAGTATTCCATATTCGTCAAACAACTACGCGAACATTATTAATAGTGCTTTGCAGACAAAGTCACCGGATGGCACTAGATGTTACGATTTAACACAATGTACATTAGCATCGAACAATTACTGTTCTAACTATATCACAATCACCGAATTAAATATCACGATTAAGAAACTACCTACCTATCTCAAAGAATAATAATTAGCTAAGCTATAATCTGATACTTAATTAATTTAACGCGAGAGAAAGTTGTGAACGACAACAAAATTCGTGCGTGTCAAAGTCCAACTCTGACAACTAAAATAAAGATGGCTACCTTCCGTAGAGTAAAGCTCATACGTTTCTTTTCACGGAGTGTACTGATACAGTAAGAACTCTTTCAATATCGACCCTCCAATATGTATATACTCGTCTACAATTTCGAGTGCAGAGCTCTCAACGATTACTGGGTGAGGCCGGATATAAGCAAATTTTCGTCTTACTCATCATTCTTCTCATGTTTACTCATTGTCGTCTTCGTTTCAGTAATTCTGTCAAAAGATTTTGAAAGAATTAATTTGAGAACATGTGCGGAACACCAAACAAATAACGCTTGCGGGTGCGTACGTCTAATAATCGCTTGAATACCGTTGACTTCAGACGACATGACTGCCGCGCCGTCAACACTTGAACACCGTTAACTAGACGACATGACTACCGCGCCGTCAACGCTTGAACACCGTTAACTACAGATGATATGACTGCAGCGCCGTCATAAGTTTGAGCAACCAATTTTGACGAACATTTGTATTCATTGAGTACTTCTAATACCAAAGAACTTAACGCAGCTGCCGTCCGATCGGAACTGACATCGATATAATTGTGATGTATGTGTAATTATGTGCAGCCCTTCCTGTAGTAAGATAGGTCAAAAATTCATGAGTAAAAGTTCTCCTGCGAACCCCTGAGAATAAAGGACGACTGGTTGCTACAGAAACTTTGGCTTAAAAATCAGAACTAACCAACTATAGCGAGGCACAATATTTTTTGTACCAATTCTAACAGATCTTGTTTTTTTCTATCACTTATCGGTATATTAGACGTATAAGCAGGATTCAAGGATATTTCCTCTATATTTATATAATTCCTTGGATGTGTTGTATTTTGCCGCAATGTCCTGGTTTGGCCGTAAATGTTTGCCTCATTCAAATTATCAGTCTAGTATGTAGTTTTATACTTATAGTATAATATCACAGCCCTTCATAAAACTTATAACATATCAGTCGTTTTAATAGCTTCTCCAGAAACATTTATTGTTGTATTTATATTTAAGTCATCTGCTAGTTTCTTCAAATACATGAAATCGGTATAGTTTAATTCTTTTACTATAAAAGGTTTTCCTGTCTTCTTAGCGTTTCTGATTAAAGAAATGTACTGGTCTGGTACGTAAATAGCACCAGATTTTTTTGCCCTAGTGACAGATTTTTCAATTACTGAGTGAGCCGCATCTCCCTCATTCTGTGTGTGGCCCTTTATTAAAAATTTATGGGTCACGGAATTTATTTGTAACTTGTTAACAGCATAGTAGTACATACAAAATATGAACAAAATATGTATTTACGCTGTTGATTACTTTCAAATAAACAAAAAAAAAAAAAAAAAAAAAACAATGTTATTATTTTTAATATTATATAAACATTAAAAATAATTACTAACATTACACAATAATTGGTGTTGGATCCCAGATTAGCTGTTGGGCAATCGTTCCTCCAATGTTCTTGGGCAGGGGAACGACCTTGTAAGTTTTAATCTCCCTTATACGTCGGAGTGCCAATTCAAATGGCTCTGGGCTAAAGGCATAACGAGGGATAGTCCTCCTCGCGTGGACAAACTCCAGTGGCGCATCTTCAAAGATGTTGCGCAGCTCTGAGAGCTGGTGTCCAGATTGGATTGTTGCGCTCGCAGGACTAGTTCGACTCGCTCGCTAGCACAAACCACGCAGGTACGTGAGTCGGGATCTTATATAGGTCTTGTAGATTCCGACTTTAGTGCGTAGCGGGAGTCGAGTTGGAGCACCGGTCGAAGGGCATGTGTAGCCACCCTGGCCTGGTTGGAAATCTTCTTTATGTGAGCCTTCATTGTGAGATTTCGAGAGCTCACCCACAATGATATTTCACATTCTGTCATTGGTCGGTTTTCTCAAACTCGGTGACGTACAACAAAAAAATTAGAGACCACTCCTCCACCCGTCATAGTTGATTAACACCTTCCAGACAAAAAAACCCCGCGATGGCAATATTACGTCTGTCCAGACATCTGGATCGCATTTCGTTCACTCAATACTGTACTCAGAAGTATCTTTTTTATGGCGTCTTGCCTGCTGTTTAAATTATGGGAACGTCACATTGTTACGGCCCTAAGTTACCCCGGCAAGAGCCGCCTGGGTTAGGGCCCATCAGTAACCCACGCGACGGGCAACCTAGGGTCGGGTTTTAACACCTATGGATGTCGGGGAACTGATCCACCGACAGCGGGTTGCTACGATAACTTATGGGTACTTACCTCCCTCAGGAGTCCAGCTCGTTGCCTTAGGTGCCGGCAGGGTAGGTGGGTGTGTGTGTGTCAAGTGTTGTGTTAGGGTGTGTATGATAGTGAATCCTGCGGCACCGAAGCCCAACTCCGGCGCTCGCGCCGGTCCAACGTCGGCAGAGAGGTCGAAGGCCGGTCGTCGCGACACAATAGTGTGGTTCAACTCGTTATAGCACTAAGGATCACGATTTACTCCTTAAGGTTCTTCTAATATCATTGAGTTCCACGGCGAATTCGCAAGGTTTCGACTAAAGTACGGTCACCCCGCGTGCTCGACACAATTTGTGTCACCAAATCAGAGCACCGACTCGCTCGGCGGGATAGCAACATAACCTCGATACGGCTATTATGATCGATAGAATTAGACGAATAATCGCTAATTCGCGTCGTACGCGCTTCACAAACGTTAAAAATCCGTTCAACAAAACGAACACACCGGATTCCTTGCAAAAAGCTCATATTTTTTTTTCTTATGTCAAAAAGCGAAAGATCACGCGATCGGATACACCGACCATTAAATCACGCGTCCGGATACATGGTACGCATGATTCGCGCCGCGCATTTTAGCCGGGTAAGTTTGGTAACGTTGCGCGTGCGCGAACACACATATTACCCCAATGACTTGATTGTTCCACAATTTTATGAGCTCTGTTAAACTTAATATTCCCTTTTTTTTGTTTGTCTGTGTCTTAAGCACGTAAAATTGTTTTTGTTCATAACAATTTTAAGAAAGCGGCGTTGGGAAAAAAAGGTTAAGTTATTGCCGTCTGCACTACACGAATGTTTTCTGGGAATCAATAAAATAATAAAAAAGTTTCTACTATGGGTATATTATTGGAAAGTGACTATAACAACAACGCGTATGTATAGGCTTATCGTGAGATTACCGTAACAGTAAAGCAAAGTAATCATTAATTAAGTTATTTCGCACAGTGTTATTTTCTGAGTGGTTTATTTGGTCATTTTCACCATCTTGTATGCTGTCCAGAGCATGATCTTGTATGTCTTCAAATTGTACATCGTGCAAGTCAATTGCAATATTGTGCAAAACTGCACATGCCACTATTACAGACTGAACTCGTGACAGATGTAAATTTTTTTGATAAGACGGGGAAACGATTTTTCTACACACCATAAGTTCTTTCCACTACATTTCTACTTCTTATCTCCAGCGTATCGACCCATCGCAATATCGGGTCTCTGCAAACTCGACTAAAATTTCGAATTGGCGAACAGACACTTTTCTTCTTGGAGGCATCTAAATAGACAAAATAGGGCAATTCATGACTTAGATTCAAATTGGATGCTGAAGGAATAATTAGGTAGGTACACAATAAAAGCACTCAAGAATACTGTAATTCTATAGTCATAGTGATTAATATGTTTTTACTTACTTTCGAATCCAAAATTATTAATTACAAAACACCAAAACACAAAACCGTTTAAATTCAAACTTCAAAGTTCAAACAGATGTAATGTCAATTTATTGTCCATAGATAAGTAATTAAAAACTAGTCGAAGTCGTATAAATTAAAAAGTCTTACATTTCTACTACGCTACCCGTGGAAATTCACCCGTGGAATAAATATTCCAAGATGTCTGGATTGTTTTGATGCACGTTTGCGATGAACGCAGTAAAGCTCTCTTTAGACTCTTTGAGAAGAATCACCATATATCATACTAGCTGATGCCCGCGACTTCGTTCGCGTGGATTTACGTTTTTGAAAATCCCGTAGGAACGTAATTTTCCGGGATAAAAAGCAGCCTATGTCACTCTCCAGGTCTTTGACTATACCCATGCAAAAAATCACGCAGATCCGTTGCTCCGTTGCGACGTGATTGAAAGACAAACCAATAAACCAACAAACCAACACACTTTCGCATTTATAATAGGGGTAGTGATAATTAGTCAACCACGCAGAGACGTGCGCGGTACAGAAATGATGCACACACGTCCAGATGATACCACTTCATTGGGCTTCTTGTCGACTAAGTCTAGTATCGCGGACGGCCTCACAAAACCTCTCTTACCTGGCGGCGCGGCGGCCTCCAAAATAGAGTCCCGAGCAAGTCCCAATTGATCAGCAGGCGATCTTCTTCCGGCCTCGTTGCATTGAAGCTGTAGCGGACGGAGCGTGGCTTCCCGGTAGGAACGTCAATTTTAGGATTCGGATGGTCGCGAGAAACTTTTGATATGCAGTGTCGAAATGCATAATATATTCGCTTAGGCTGAGCGGGGGTCCATCCGGCATAGCAAGCCCGCGCATCTGAAGGTGTCCACCGGGAAAGTATGTGTTCTGTCGTGATCTTCTTGGAACGGCATGTTGAGGTCTAGATGTCACGGGGCTTCTCTGACTAGTTGATGGTCCTTCGCAAACGTTGACTGTTTAGTGTCCAACTACCGACTACACGCAGTCCAGTAGCTCGTTATACCGAACACATGAACTTACATGCACTTTGAAATGAAATAATATGAGTAACAGGTTTTTTATATTTAAGAACACTAACTTACAAATTATCATAAAACACTAACATACGTGATGATATATACGACTAGGATGACTTTGGCCGGTTTAGTGTTCCAAGAAAATATTTAATAATTTTCTTGTTGAAAATTTATGACGCAATGAGGTTAGGAAAATATGAAAACTTACCGCATAAGCGCTCTTATTTTACTAATCCATATGAGTCTATAGCCTTTAAGGCTGGAATTACAGTTTTTTGGGCATTTTACCACAAAATGTCTTATATCTCGTAAAAATTTCGAGAGTTCAGCGTTCATCGTGCGAATTCGGGAGAAAAGTGAAAAGTTATTGTCAAATGGCTTCCACCAATTATAAATTTCGTTCAGAAAAAAACGAACTGTCAAAATAAGGTCTAAATACTGATCTATGGTTTTCAATTCAACAATGTATGAAGGTTATTTATTATAAGTTGACGTTAGGTTTTCGAACGACTCGCCGCAAATGTCAATTTTGACGTTTGAGGATGACATTTCTAATGTAAACAAAAGCTTGTCAGTGTTTGACTCAAAATTATATCGCAAAAAAAACAATTATAAGGAATGTAAACGGGACCGCACCAGGTACACGTTACAAGTTGCAGAAGCGATAGCAACGCGACCAGTAGTAGCAATGCGACAGTTCATTTGCTGACTCTCTTCTTTTTATTTTGCTTTGTGGCTATTGCTGTCTCTCTCTAGCCGCTGTTACGTGTGACAGCAATGATCGCGAGATTTACGCCTGTCGCAAGCCTGTCGCGAGATACGTAATCACCCCGCCAAGCCGGCCCGGTATAACCATAAATTATTACCTCGTAGATGAACTCTCTGGCTTTTGACTTGGGCCCGATGTAGCGGACCTGCACGGCGACGGATATAACAATAATGGGATTTATTATTAGAGTTGTCCTCATAATACAATAGATTTACATGTCGATTGTAGGGATTCGCCTGTGATATGTAGAGGGGTGCAATTATTTTGAATTTATTATTTTCAATCCCGTAAACGTTCACGTTGATTTCGTTCATGATTTCGAACCGTTTAATGCCCCCAATCGATACGGGTAAATCTATTGTAGACGTTTTGAGGTGCGGTAATGAGGATACACGATCCGAGTGTGAGCCGGCCGGATGAAGAGCACTCGTCACGGCCCAAAAAAAAGCACGCATTGTCCTTGTTCTTCACGTTCACACACGCGTTTTTATTTTTAATCCATGCTGGAAGTGGAATGTAGGAGGAATAATATTATTAATATTAACCTCCAAAAATTCTTGATCTTGATTCTTTCTCTTGAAACACACCACATTTGCATATAATTTTGGCACACGTATCCTCATAGTATAACGATAGATCCGATGAATTTTGCAAATGAACATTTCTCGTGTTAAATGATTTCAAATCTTTTGCAACTTCATCACCTTTTATTAGAACATACGTGCAAAAAAGTTCTAAATTTGCTTTAATATTACTATGTTCCGCACACTCCATTTTCAATAATTGTTTCACTTTGTTGGCAACCCTTTTTAAGTACACGTCCGGCGTTAATGTACTTGATGCGGGGCCATTTATTCGGTAACTTATTATCCGACATTTGAATGCTGAATTTACCACATACGTAAAATAATCTTCACCGTCATTTTGTTTGCATAGCAACTTGTGACGTTTGGTGCGTGAATGAGCGATCAGCTGATTGCCTGCAACTTCGACATTACAAAATGGGCATTCGTACATTTTGGCGGCTGCCGGCGAAAAACGAATGTTATTCACACGGCGGCGCGGCGGCGGCGGCTCTCTCCTCCTCCACAACTATGATTAGTTTTAGACAGTTATACATATTATATACAAGCGGTAGGGGGGCAGTATCGACATGTATATTATTGTGTGGTGCAGTATTATTATTTAATTACTATATACGCGCACCACAATAACTGCCATTTTTTTATTCCACCTGCATAGAATTTTATGCCGCTCCGTCTGCGAGTGTGAAATTAATTTATTGTTTTCCACCTCAACATTGCAAAATTTGCATTTATACATTTTAACGTATGCGTGCGCACAAGTTAATGAAAAAAAAACTAGTAGGTAGGTACTTAGGTAGGTGGCTAGCTAACACCGTTATTCGCACACTGTCGGCTCGCAACTAAGTTGTATCCCAGTTGTTTGAGGATTATACATTTATATAGGTATGACATGTAGGTGTGTAATTTTGCAATGATGCCACTGTGCATAATGTAATAGGAGCGGGATAACATACATTTAATTTCGTCAGGTTATACGACGGTAAAGGCAGGATGTTGCGGTTTGACGAATGATAATAATATTATTATGTTCAAAATAGGTATGGTGATGATGAGAAGAAATAAATAGGTCAATAATAATTAATAGCATTACATTTTAATTTAATTACGTTCAACATTTTATCATAATAACAATGAACAATAAAATATATGTTCTATAGCATAACATTTGAGTTCATTATCTACAATTGATGTTTTATCATGCATATTGTTTACAAACGTGTGAGCATCGTACAATGTTTTTACATACAGCTTTTTACATAACGATTACACACACACACACGTGTTTAAAAAACAAAGAAAAATTAAGTTCACAAAATATATTAATTAATAACATACAGCTTTACATAATGATTACACGCATGTTTAATAAACAAAGAAAAAAATTAAGTTCACTAATAAAATCTTATGTGCACGCGCACTCACAATACTTGAAAGGCGCCCTCGTTCGACACGGCGCAAATTATATAGGTCACTAGCGTGTGACCAATTTGTTCTGTAAATGGTGTGTATGCAAAACACTCCGGGGGCACGTGATTCAACAGTTCCAACCACTCTGTCGCATCGACATTGGTGTCACCGACCGTATCTTCTAGGTAGGCTGTGATTGCATCCCAAATTTTTATTAACGTATGTGTTTTCATCATCAAATTCAGTGTTCTCGTATACGTTCACCAATAGAATGTTCACATTAGCATAGACTTTGGCCAATGGCACCGGTCTTGTCGACAGCCGCATTAGTTTGCTAGCTGACATACAGTTGCACCAGCTCATTTTGCATTCGTTATAGAGCACCTCCATAATCATTATAATTTTATGCCAGCAGGGGGAGTTCAGATAGAGAGAGAGAGAGAGATATGCTGCTGCAACACAAAAAAACAGCTATTATTCTTCAGCAGTGGTGGCAGTGTTGAAAAAGTTAATTATCCATGCCTATGCTGATGTCCCGCATTGGCCTCTGCTAATTATAAAAAGTTCACCACTGTTAAGCTCCCCTAAGAGTTCACTATTGATATCATTAAACTTCGATGGGAGCGTCACCATGCAACCGTTTTCCAAGTTTACAACCGTCTGCATGACGTTCGCTATGAACCTAGATGGTGTTTGAAACGACTCCGAAATTCTATAGGGCTTTCCAACCTCCAAATCAGAGATTTTTTCCACACCCTGTTACCACTTCTATTAAGCTGATTTAACAGCTGTTGTCTGTTGTTGTTGTTATAGCTTCCACTGTTGCTGCTTGATGAAGAGTTTGAAGCTATTTTTTATTTTATTTTTTAAATATTAATTATTGATTAAAAAAACTTACAAAACTATATTTAGAGAGAGAGAGAGAGAGAGAGAGATGAGCACTGCTTCGTAAACTGTACATTGATTTAAAGACTTCAGTTGAATGTACAAGTTTAGATTCAATGTTGGTGTATTTATACTACGAAAACTCATGTACCTAAATGCGCAAATTGCTGATAAAAGGAATTCATAATAAATAATATGGGAATAAAATATACTCACCATTAGCTGAAAATAATTATTATAAACCGCAATAGTAGGATTTTAATGAGAACATAATTGATAATTCTCAATGTTGCAATAAATTGCTGTTGGAATAAAAATGTTAATGATTGAACTAAAAAGATAACACGCTGAGCGAAACGCAAAAATATGGTTTACTAAAATAGGAAAAAATAATCAACAATATATGCCCGGCAAACTAGTATCACGAGCAAAATGGACTAACGTAATAATCCATTTTCTTCATGATACGGTCCGTAACAAGCAATGCACAGCCAAACGTTGAGTCAGGGCAGTATATGCCACTGCATTTCCTTTTTTTTTTTGGATTTTGCATCTCACGCAGATTCTGCGTTTGATGCAGCCGCTATCATTGCGATCTAAAGGAGATGGCATGTGCGTCGGAAACGTTGGTCGTGGATTGCTTGTATTTTTTGGCGGTAAAAGTTCAAATAGAACTTTTTCTCTGAAGTTTTCCAGAGAAATCGCCCGATTTGTACCTTGCCTGTACAAAAAATACGCGTTCACAAACATAGTTTGTAGAATATTAATGCCTATTTTAGCAAACCATCTCATCGATTTGTGCTCACAGGTGTAGTAAGACAGCATTTGGTCGTGACGATCAACACCCTTCATAAATTGGTTATATTGAACCACCATGATGGGCTTTGACGTCACAACCGACCGGCCAGCCTCACGGCGACGTGATCTCGGCCGCCTTACTACCTCTGTCATCCTATGCGAGTGCTCAGTAGAGATAGTCAAAACGTCTCTTTTATGTTTCCATTTCATAACACAAACACCTTTCCGATTATAACGATAAATAAACCCACCTTTGGATAATTTTTTTTTGGTCACCACGAGTGGGTTTTTTCTCCTATTACATTGGAGAGTGCCTGTACAAAATGTTTTTTTTTTCAAAAGTTTTCGTGATTCTAGGTCAACGGGACGTACCCTGTAGGTTTCAGACAGACAACAAAGTGATCCTAAAAGGGTTCCGTTCTTCCTTAGAGGTACGGAACCCTAATGCTGCCTTAACTTTGGTAATGAAAACTATTGAAATATATGAATATGACGTGAGTTTTTCATTTAAATATAAGTATAGGGATTGTGTTTTAATAAATAAAATTAAAATTTCAAATAAATTTGATTCTTATAATTATATACATTCTTATAAGATTAGGAAATAAAGGCTTAATAATAATAAATTATATACAGGCAGATTCTCCCGCCGGGTGATCATTTGTGGGGTGAATTTCCACCTCCTCAGCAATTGGAGGCTGGCAGCAGTTGGCGACCCCCGGCTGCAACAAACAAATTATATTATAGTCTCATAATATATCCTAATAATATTAGAAATGTGAATGTGTAGATGTTTGGATGTTTACTTAATCACGCAAAAACGGCTGAACGGATTTGGATGAAATTTGGAATGGAGATAGATTATACCCTAGATTAACACATACGCTACTTTTTATCCCGGAAAATCAAAGAGTTCCCGTGGGATTTTTAAAAATGTAAATCCACGCGGACGAAGTCGCGGGCATCAGCTAGTAATAAATATCACCTGAAACTAAAACCTATTATCTAAACTATGTTCCCCAGTGGGCCAATGCTGTGTCAACCCATGCTATGCCATAATATTAAATGTCACCAAAACAGGCTTGTACCTATTCTAAAATTGTGGTATACCTACATAGACATAACATTACCGTGCTACAAGTACACGGGTGGACGTGGCCTTGACAAGTTTTCTTTGTAGGTAGTCTGTGTGCTTACCTCATCTTCATGTATTCGTACTCCGTTGTGTCAGAATGACGGAGCCGGGGGTATGAGCGGTCCGCGAGTTCTATAATCGCCGCCTTTATTTCACCGAGTTCCTGTTTCATCGGGTCCATAATCGCCGCCTTTATTTCACGTAGTTCCTGTTCCATCTGTTGAAAGATAATTAGGTATATATAAGCATCATCAGATTTAGATTTCTCATATAAACAACTTTATTGAAGAAAGAAAGAAAGAAAAGACGTTTATTTATACAAATTGTGCCACACATCACAACTTAAAGCTAAGAGCTGGTTATTCCGGCGCTTCTTCCACCTGAGAACAAGCAAAAGAAGCGCCGCAACAAACTGTCATATTGTGTGGCACAACCCGAAAAAAGGGTCCCAGCTCAGCATTATGCTGTATGCCTTGTTGCACAAGAACCCTGAACCGGGTGACGCCACGGAATCATAAACTAATGATAACTAAACATAACTAATAAAACACACGGAAACATAAAAAAATAAAATAAAATCACTAACTAACAACTATACTTATTACTGACTATACTAACACAAGTCACAGACTGTAACTATACTAGTTATTTAGCACCATACATATTTTAATGTCTAATAATAGTAAAACAAAAACTAAGCACACCTACATAATTATATTATAGGTATATAAATATTAACTTAATATAAATGTTAACACCAGGTAACAATATATAAAACACAACTACATATACATACATATACGTACACATATATAAATATATACACATAATACATGTATACATGAAACTACAGAAATGATATTGCATCATCATGATCAACCCATCACCGGCTCACTACAGTGCACGAGTCTCCTCTCAGAGTGAGAAGGGTTTTGGCCATAGTCTACCACGCTGGATATGTGCGGACTGGTAGACTTCACACACCTATGAGAACATTATGGACAATTCTCAGGCATGCAGGTTTCCTCACGATGTTTTCCTTCACCGTTAAAGCAAGTGATATTTAATTAAATAAAACGCACATAATTCCGCAGAGTTAGAGTTAAACTATCACTACATAAACGTAAATGGAATTGGGACTTTTTCATATCCGCACTCGTCACAGTCACATAATACGAATGATATGTCTTATCATCTCTGAGGCCAGCTTGTTTAAAAAAAAAACTTCATTGCCCAGGAATTAATCGGCTTTTCATTATGACGATCATACAGCTGAACTGCTCTTAGATTTTTCAACTGTTGGACACACAAATATCCCAAGTCCTTATTAATCAAGGATTGCGTAACATTTCTCAATACCAACGTGGGGTCATTGTCACGTTGCAAATAAAAAAATACTATCCATGGCAACAAACTAGGGAACAACATTATAATTAGCACGCACACTCACGGCTGCAGAAAAATGTAAATCACACATTCCCACACACATGTAAAATAGACATAACACGTGGAGGTGCACCGCGCGTGGAGGCCACTAAAACACGTGTAAGACACCAAGGTCACACATTAATGCTCAGTAGTGGCGCAGCGCGGCGCTGCCCACGCAAGGCCAAGCCTGACGCGGTACCGAAATAAGCATCGACGTATGACGCGTCATGTCGACACCTGCGTGACGTCAGTGGGCTGGAATCCGCGAACCGCCTTAAGCTTTGGTCTGGCGATCGTGACGCGCAACGCTGCGGTATGCGCCGCAACGCAGCGTCACGACGCAGCATTTAGCGTCCCTGCGGAGAGGTGGTCAGTTGATTTTGCCGCAGCTACCAAGGTAGACGTGAACATGAACAATTTTTCTGTAATTTGCGCTTTGCTTGAAGAGGAGGAAGAAGAAGAATTTTTACTGCTTCTGAATAGACAAAGAAAATCTCCGAGGAACATGTATTTACAACGGAGGAGTGAAGGTTGTTACGAAACCTTAATAAAAAGGCATTTAATTGATTGTGAAGAAAAATTCATGGGTTACTTTCGGGTTTCAAGGGAGATCTATAACAAGATTTTAATGGCCATAAAAGATGATATTAGTGACACACAGCCTAGAACCAGAAATCGGAATTTTGCTATTACGGCACAAGAAAAACTATTCCTAACGTTGAGGTAAGTTAAATGAATTTATTTCGGTAATTAAATAAAACAATTCATAATCATATTATTTTTATTAATCGAATACAGTAACTCGGTATAACATCAAAGTATGTTGAATGATTGCTGTGGGGATGGTGTCTCTCGTTGCGAGTTGTATGCGTGGATTGGATGCTGTGGTGTGTTGAATGATTGCTGTGGGGATGGTGTCTCTTGTTGCGAGTTGTATGCGTGGATTGGATGCTGTGGTGTGTTGAATGATTGCTGTGGGGATGGTGTCACTCGTTGCGAGTTGTATGCGTGGATTGGATGCTGTGGTGTGTTGAATGATTGCTGTGGGGATGGTGTCTCTCGTTGCGAGTTGTATGCGTGGATTGGATGCTGTGGTGTGTTGAATGATTGCTGTGGGGATGGTGTCTCTCGTTGCGCCAAGACCAATAATTCCATTTCAGTAACGATGTTACAAACTTGAGCTCTGATTTGAGCTATTTTGTCCGGAGGAAATTGACTAACTACGTCGGCCATACTCCTAAAGAATGTGTGTACTGGAGTATTGCCTTTTTCTGTAATTTGTCTCAACATGTTTGTTCTTTCTTCTCTATTCTTTCTAAACTCTTCGACAAGGCTCTCTCTTTTTTTCTTTTTCACTTGTGATGTACCTTGAGTTTTGTTTTGTGTTATTGAATGTCCTTCTTGCGATGGTTGTTGTGAAATAGATTCACATGGTGAATACGGCGTTGAACTCGGCATTGAAGAAGTTGGTCCTGAACATATCTCTACTGGCAAATTGTTATCTTCATCAACCTCAAGAACATTTCCGGGATTTAGATTTGAAATAGACTCCCTTTCTTCAAAGCTGTCATTTATAAATTTAAGTCTTTCGTCGTCATACTTTGAAACGAAAGAAGCACTTCCAGTTTTCTTCTTATTTTGATTTTTTCTATAATTGTCGCGTAAATTACGCCATTTATTCTTACATTCTTCAGCTGAAACAATAACATTGTTAGTTAAACAAGTGGAGGTAAACATGAGTAGTGATTTTAAACGAGATAATCCGAATAAATAAAGTATTTTTCTTCATGGAGAAATAAGATTTAGTTAGATGGATTCATAATTGATAATTTACTATTATGTTTACCTACACGGACCACTGAACTGAAACGGACTACCTTTGCACCGATGTTTGACCCATTAATTAAGTACCTACTTTTTTACAGGTATTTGGCGACTGGTGAAAGCTATAGATCTTTAAGTTTTCAATTTCGAATTAGCCATAATTGGATATGCAAAATTGTGCCTAAAGTCTTACAAAGTATATGCTTGAGACTTTTAAACGTTGCACTTCCTGAACCCACCGAGGAAGATTTTAAAAGAATAGCCGAAGAATATTGGTTTTTATGGAATTTTCCTAATTGTATCGGGGCAATAGATGGTAAGCACATACGCATCGTGTGCCCAAGTAACAGCGGGTCCTTATTTTTTAATTATAAGCAGTTTTTTTCTATTGTTTTACTTGCCGTGGTCGATGCGAATCGAAAATTTATAACAATAGATGTTGGTTCTTATGGCAAAGAAGGTGACGCAGGCATATTTATGAAATCTGATTTATTTAAGAAAATTCAAAATGGGCAGCTAAAGATTCCCCCGCCAACAAAGTTGCCGGAAGCTGACATAGAAATGCCTTATGTTTTCGTAGGTGATGATGCCTTTAGTCTCACCAACTATATGATGAAACCATACTCAAAAAATCATGCGTCTCAAGATAGGTCAAAACGAATTTTCAACTACCGCCTTAGTAGAGCAAGAAGAACATCTGAAAATGCTTTTGGCATATTATGTCAACGATTTCGAATATTTTTTTCACCTATTGCAGTAAACCCTCGTGTCGTAGACAAGTTGGTTATGTCAGCTTGTATCATCCATAATATGATGAGTTCTTTGATCATACACGATTCAGACAGAAATACTCTTGAAATGCCTTCTGAAAATGTAATTCCTATGGCGCGTATACCGGGAAGAGGTTATAATATAAATGGTTCGGTGACACGTGACTTAGAGCCAATTTCACCGACAAAACTAAACGCGATTAGTTCACGCTAAACTCAGTTTACGCACATAACTGAGTTTAGGGCCATAGTTTGCATTTCACCGACGTCAATTAAACGCAGTTAAAGCTAAACGCGGTTTAAATTCTAAACGCCCAATTTTCTACGTTTAGCTTCGTAAAACCGAGTTTAGAGAGCTGTCAAGTGTCAACTGTCAACAGTGTCCATGTCTTAAGTTATATATTTTCATACTATTTGTATTTTGTAAAGTAATCTTTGCTGATCACTATGAAAAGAGCATTGGCATTAGCTTTTGACGATAGTGATACTGATGAGGAATATATTGTTCGTCGTCCAAGATGGATACGAGAAAGAGAACAGCACTTCGACACCCTTGATGATAAGGACTTTGTAACAAGATTTCGTCTCACGAAACCCACAGTTCTGTCTGTATTGGAATCGATTGAAGACAAGCTTGAGTTTCCTACAAATATGTAAGCCCTAAAATGTTGTTCATATTGTGTATTTTATAGTTATTATACTAGGGCCAACATATTTATTGTTTATGAGCTCTTTAGCTGATTGATTGTTTGTATTGATTGATTGTTTTTATTCCAGAAATTACAGTGTAGCTCCTATTAATCAGTTGCTATGTGCTTTACGTTTTTATGCTACTGGGTGCTACCAAGTAACTGCTGCTGACTTATGTGGATTTAGCACATCTACTGCACACAGAATTGTGCACAGAGTTAGCGCTGCAATCGCTTCGCTCCGAACACAGCACATTTACTTTCCGGAGCTACCAGATGAGATCCGAGACACACAAAGAGAATTTTATGAAAGAGCCAGGTTTCCATGTGTTATAGGTGCAATCGATTGCTCTCATGTGAAGTTCATTAAATCACCAGGTAAAGCATTATTTCATTTTTCATGCATTACCTAAACCTAAATGTTTCATATTACATTCTTATAATTTTATTAATAATTAATTATTATTTTAGGTGGAGAGAATCCAGAGATTTTTCGGAACAGAAAACACTATTTTTCTTTGAATGTTCAAGCCATATGTAATGCCAAATTGGAATTTACAGATGTGGTTGCTCGATGGCCAGGGAGTACACATGACTCATATATTTTCAGTAATTGTTATAGAAGAGCTATGTTTGAACAGGGCCGGTATGGAAATGCTGTGCTTGTGGGAGATGCAGGCTATGCCTGTAACAATTATATGATGACTCCATTGGATCAATGCAATACTGAGGCTGAAAATTTGTACAATGAGTCTCATATAAGGACCAGAAATTGTGTAGAGCGATTGTTTGGAGTCTGGAAAAGACGTTTCCCAGCGATGGCAATTGGATTAGGTGTTTCAGTGCAGCATTCATTTCCAATAATTATTGCCACAGCTGTATTGCACAATATTGCAAGGAGAAGTGGTGAAACAACACCACCAGATGATAATATAATAATTAATCCAGCCTCTTGGGATGCTATATTAGCTGATGGCAATATTAATATTGCGAATATGAATGCTGCACGAACACAAAGAACAAATCCAAATCATAGAAGACGTCATGAATTTGTAACAAACTATTTTGCCCAGTAAGTTTATTAGTTAAGTTTTCCAAACTTATTTATAAATTTATTAAAAACAAGCTTTTGCCCACAATTTCGTCTGCTAGGCATTAGGCTCTTAACTTTATTTTTTGGGATCATGTCATCCTCCAGGTGCTCACTCAACTTTACCATGCAAAAATATGGCTATGTAATACATAGCTCCATTTTTACATGATTGAAGGACAAACACACTTTGGCATTTATAATATTACACTCAAAGCTAATTGCAGGCTGAAAATTATTTATTTGAGAAATTTTAAATTACCCATGCTATATTAACTTATTTTATTTTCAGATTGGAAAGATAAATTCTAGAGTCTATATTAATAATGACCGCAGGCTGTCGACCATAACATATTTCAGGCGCACTTTGGAATACTTTGGACACTTTGCCCTGGAAAAACATCATATTATTATGTGAGGTGATCTGCGCTAAGGATTGTGACCCTCATTAATGGGGATGAAGATGCCACATGTCACTCTCTTGTTTACCGAACAAACTTAAAGGAAATTAAAATTATATAACATAAGGAATATGCCAATTTCCTTATAGTCTATAGTCATAGTAGTTATAGTTATAGTAGTTATACTGATTGATATATAATATATTAAAATAAAGATAATTTTATTGCAAATGCAAAGATAAAATATTGCCTTTGAAAAAACGTTCATGACTTACTAATTGCCAGGCTTTAAAATTTCAAAATTTTAATTAAAAATAGCCTTGACCATATTTTTATAGCCAATACAATTGCAATTTGTTTTTAGGGTTCCATACCTCAAAAGGAAAAACGGAACCCTTATAGGATCACTTTATTGTCTGTCTGTTATGTATTAATACCTTGATGGTGTGTGATGCAATTGTTGTGCATCAGAAAAAGTCACATCAGGCTGTGCTGGTTGTTGTCTGTCAGGTAACGGGCTTTCCAATCTGCCAAGAATATGATTCATTGGCTCCCTTAACATACTCGGATTGTACTGAGACCAGTCCTGTATGAAAATATGAAGACATTATTATTTTGAACATTTTATGTATAATAATTATAACTACCTACGTATAATTATGTACCATATATACCTATATTTATAAAATAGAAATTAATGAAGAACACTAAATAATAGTTCTTGCTTGTGTGCATAGTATACTTACAAGGGTCATAGTGGTGGCCGCCTCAGTTGATATATTTTCATCCAGTATTGGTCCACTCTCACTCTCCTGAACCAATACTGTGTTACTGATATCTGAAAATTAAAGTCGTTTTATATACACCCAATACTAGCATGATGTAAGGGCCCATTTCATAGTTGAAGAGGTAGCAAAAAGGTGACTGCATAGCATCATTGTTTAATGTTTGCAGAACAATTAATATTAAGTATATCCAAAAATAAGGATTTTAAGGTACATACCACTTAGGACTGTATCGTGTTCTTCATCAGCTATTCTTACAGAAAGAGTATCAGGTTGCGATGAGGCTAAAAAATATGATTGTAATAATTACTACAATGTTATGAAAGTTGTTTGTCAGAATGGGTGTGACATATATAATAATAAATAAAATTGAATTGTCTATCTGTACTTTCGAAATTACTACCTCATATTACTGAACCAGTGGTAGATTTACTTGATGATGCCGCAATCCAAACTACTAGGTTATCACTGCTTATTATACTACATACTTATCACTGCTTATTATACTACATACTTATATTTCAATAAAATTAATACCTACCTATAACCTGAGTGTTATCAGAGTCATACTCATTAACAAAGCCTGACACTCTTGACTGAATTAACTGCAGCACGCGTTCAATGGCAGGATCGTCAATGATTTTTTTTGGTGGTCCTCCTCCTACAATAAGTAAATAATTATAATGAATCCTGTTGTTGTAGTAAGGTTGTTATTATAAGTCATGTTGGACAAACAATCTACAGAGTGAATATATATAAATTTGCATATAAAAAGATTAAAATCTTTTAATTGTAATCATAAATTAATTCACATTAATATTGTTTACAACATATTTTGACTTTTTTACTTTATTTTAAGAAGTTAAACTTTAATTATTACATCAATTGGGTATATTGTCTACAAGTTGGGTATATTGTGTACACATTACAAGATTACTAAAATAATATAATAAAATGCACATACCTGTTCCCAAAAAGTGCTGATTTTGAAGCGTCAATTTATTTTTCGCCTTTTTTTTTAGGTTTTCCCAGCAATTTTTTAGGACCTCCCACTCCCTGGGGTGCAGGCAGGACACAGTATTAAATTCAGTGGCTATTTTGCGCCACTCTTCACGTTTTTCAGCCACTGAAGCCGCGTCCGTTTTTTTATTTTCGACAATGTTGAAGTGTCTTTCGACGACTTCAACAAGAGCCAATTTTTCGCTGGCGGCAAAAGTGGCGTCTCTTTTTCTTTTTGACATAATTAACTAGTAGGTAACAATCTAACAACGTAACAACTAACAATACAAAATAAACAAAACAAAATACTATAACTAAAAAACTTATATCGATATCAATTTCAAATAAATAATTAACTAATAAAATTTTTAAAGAGAAACACAATGACAAACACCGATCAGAAAAGGATAATCAAGGATAATGAGTTGTCAAAGAGTATAGCACAATGACAATGCGCTTTGTTCTTGCAACTAAAAATTGTTAAAAAAGGGGCAGCAAGGCGCTGTTTAATGTTGCCAAGATGTTGCAAATACAAAACGCATCGAATACTTCCGTGGTTTTGTCTATGATCGTGACAACACTTCATGTAAACTTAGTTTTACTAAACGCGATTAGTTTATAGCCGGTGAAATCGGTTTGACTTAAACTGAGTTCAAATTATTTGTTTAAACTCAGTTAAGCTAAACTTAGTTTTGTTAAACTAGGTTTCTGTAGCGAATGGTGAAATCCGCCCTTATTCAAGCAGTATTTCAACAGTGATCGTGGTAGTGTACCTTGGCAAGACAGTGAAGTAGATAGGACAAGTTAAGTGAGTAGGTAATTCAAAACTTATTGCTTATTTTCTATAACATTAAATAAAGTTAAAGTGTTCATTAAATTTAAATTAAATTTCCAACCTCAGAATCATCAAAATGTTTCATGTGTCACTAGTAATGTTTGCCACTTTTTATGTAAACTTAGGTACCTACCGCTGTCGAATAAACAATTAGAAATATATACAAACAACTCACGTGTTTTATTCAACTTCTCAGCTATCTCCCTCCAGCAATTATCTTTAACTATCAAACTTTTATGTTTTTTGTCTTTATTTTTATATAAAGAAGGATAGTTGCGAACTAATTCTATTAAATTGTCTTCGAAAAATTCCATAATGCACACCCGTGACGCACACCGCACACCGCAGCGTTGAACCGAGAATGACGCCGCGCTGTGCGGCAGTACACCTCCCCACTTCACCGCGCTTGCCCCTCGCCGCTGACGCATACTGCGACGGAACAAGAGAACATTCTCGACGTTTTTCATATAATCAGTGTCCTACAACGCATACCGCATACCGCAGCGTTGCGCGTCACGATCGCCAGACCAAAGCTTTACAGATCTTCAACACCAGACCACCTGACCCCCCACACCATACAAACACACCCGAGGAGAGCTCACTCCACAAATGGACAATATCACGAAATCGTCCCATTGCACACCATCCTCAACCTAAATTCAACTCTAACACCATACTAACACACACATCATAAAGCTCATTTTACCCTGCACAGGATGTGGCCGGGAAACCCCATATTATAGCTACTTATATACGACTAGAATGAATTTGGCCGGTTTAGTGTTCCGCGCCAGGATGCCTGCTCGCGCAAAGCTACTGCATACTGCATTACGCTCTGCTCAAGTCGCCGCTGCTCTTCCCGCTGACGCTTCCTCTCGGTCTTGTCTCTTCCACTCGTCCTGTTGGTCCTTCCAACATCTTTCCTCGGCTTCTCTATAGTTTCCACAATTGTTTCCGGACATGGTGCTTATGTCAAGGGTATATGTGCTAATGATTGATTGTATAGGTCCTTCCTTAATTTATATTAACTCGAAACCTACCTTATATGGACCGGTTTGCATCCCGAAAATATCGGGAATTCATTTGTGGTTAAATATGCTCGCAATAAATTAGGGATAGTTCGAACACCATGACTTGATAATGTACCGCAATAACAATAGAACACTACGTGTGGAAATTCGTCGGCACAGCATCGTTCTAGTTGTTAAGACACGCTCATATTAAGCACACAGTGCCGTATTTGCTTGATAGGTATGTTTTTTACCTGTATACTAAAGTAGCCAATATTCTGCCGTCGCCATCTCGCCGATTGAATAATTAAAAGCCTGTTACTGGCCCGTGCACTTCGCTCACACGGTTATCATAGTGCTTCTGAGATTCTTTCAACGGAATCGCACGTTCCAAGTAGTACTGCAGCCACAGGCAAACGTGGCCCGCGCAGTAGTGATGCCAGTGGTTATCTTGACACTGGTACTCGAAATTCTCTGCACCTGGTTCGATATTGTGCCGGCAGGAGCAAGCAGAGTACTCACCCAGCACTATTAACTACTTAGATTCAGTTGCACCATAGCCGGAACCACTCATGTTGCGAGCCGAGTCAAACAACACTTGTGTGTCTGTACGTTCACCCGTGGAATAATATTCCAAGATGTCTGGATTGTTTTGATGCACGTTTGCGATGAACGCAGTGAAGCTCTCTTTAGACTCTTTGAGAAGAATCGCCATATATCATATAATTAGTCAACCACGCAGAGACGTGCACGGTACAGAAATGATGCCAGTGGTTATTGCACACACGTCCAGATGATACCACTTCATTGGGCTTCTTGTCGACGAAGTCTAGTATCGCGGACGGCCTCACAAAACCTCTCTTACCTGGCGGCGCGGCGGCCTCCAAAATAGAGTCCCGAGCAAGTCCCAATTGATCAGCAGGCGATCTTCTTCCGGCCTCGTTGCATTGAAGCTGTAGCGGACGGAGCGTGGCTTCCCGTTCAGGAACGTCAATTTTAGGATTCGGATGGTCGCGTGAAACTGTTGATATGCAGTGTCGAAATGCATATATTCGCTTAGGCTGAGCGGAGGTCCATCCGGCATAGCAAGCCCGCGCATCTGAAGGTGTCCACCGGGAAAGTATGTGTTCTGTCGTGATCTTCTTGGAACGGCATGTTGAGGTCTAGATGTCACGGGGCTTCTCTGACTAGTTGATGGTCCTTCGCAAACGTTGACTGTTTAGTGTCCAACTACCGACTACACGCAGTCCAGTAGCTCGTTATACCGAACACATGAACTTACATGCACTTTGAAATGAAATAATATGAGGAACAGGTTTTTTATATTTAAGAACACTAACTTACAAATTATCATAAAACACTAACATACGTGATGATATATACGACTAGGATGACTTTGGCCGGTTTAGTGTTCCAAGAAAATATTTAATAATTTTCTTGTTGAAAATTTATGACGCAATGAGGTTAGGAAAATATGAAAACTTACCGCATAAGCGCTCTTATTTTACTAATCCATATGAGTCTATAGCCTTTAAGGCTGGAATTACAGTTTTTTGGGCATTTTACCACAAAATGTCTTATATCTCGTAAAAATTTAGAGAGTTCAGCGTTCATCGTGCGAATTCGGGAGAAAAGTGAAAAGTTATTGTCAAATGGCTTCCACCAATTATAAATTTCGTTCAGAAAAAAACGAACTGTCAAAATAAGGTCTAAATACTGATCTATGGTTTTCAATTCAACAATGTATGAAGGTTATTTATTATAAGTTGACGTTAGGTTTTCGAACGACTCGCCGCAAATGTCAATTTTGACGTTTGAGGATGACATTTCTAATGTAAACAAAAGCTTGTCAGTGTTTGACTCAAAATTATATCGCAAAAAAAAACAATTATAAGGAATGTAAACGGGACCGTACCAGGTACACGTTACAAGTTGCAGTAGCGATAGCAACGCGACCAGTAGTAGCAATGCGACAGTTCATTTGCTGACTCTCTTCTTTTTATTTTGCTTTGTGGCTATTGCTGTCTCTCTCTAGCCGCTGTTACGTGTGACAGCAATGATCGCGAGATTTACGCCTGTCGCAAGCCTGTCGCGAGATACGTAATCACCCCGCCAAGCCGGCCCGGTATAACCATAAATTATTACCTCGTAGATGAACTCTCTGGCTTTTGACTTGGGCCCGATGTAGCGGACCTGCACGGCGACGGATATAACAATAATGGGATTTATTATTAGAGTTGTCCTCATAATACAATAGATTTACATGTCGATTGTAGGGATTCGCCTGTGATATGTAGAGGGGTGCAATTATTTTGAATTTATTATTTTCAATCCCGTAAACGTTCACGTTGATTTCGTTCATGATTTCGAACCGTTTAATGCCCCCAATCGATACGGGTAAATCTATTGTAGACGTTTTGAGGTGCGGTAATGAGGATACACGATCCGAGTGTGAGCCGGCCGGATGAAGAGCACTCGTCACGGCCCAAAAAAAGCACGCATTGTCCTTGTTCTTCACGTTCACACACGCGTTTTTATTTTTAATCCATGCTGGAAGTGGAATGTAGGAGGAATAATATTATTAATATTAACCTCCAAAAATTCTTGATCTTGATTCTTTCTCTTGAAACACACCACATTTGCATATAATTTTGGCACACGTATCCTCATAGTATAACGATAGATCCGATGAATTTTGCAAATGAACATTTCTCGTGTTAAATGATTTCAAATCTTTTGCAACTTCATCACCTTTTATTAGAACATACGTGCAAAAAAGTTCTAAATTTGCTTTAATATTACTATGTTCCGCACACTCCATTTTCAATAATTGTTTCACTTTGTTGGCAACCCTTTTTAAGTACACGTCCGGCGTTAATGTACTTGATGCGGGGCCATTTATTCGGTAACTTATTATCCGACATTTGAATGCTGAATTTACCACATACGTAAAATAATCTTCACCGTCATTTTGTTTGCATAGCAACTTGTGACGTTTGGTGCGTGAATGAGCGATCAGCTGATTGCCTGCAACTTCGACATTACAAAATGGGCATTCGTACATTTTGGCGGCTGCCGGCGAAAAACGAATGTTATTCACACGGCGGCGCGGCGGCGGCGGCTCTCTCCTCCTCCACAACTATGATTAGTTTTAGACAGTTATACATATTATATACAAGCGGTAGGGGGGCAGTATCGACATGTATATTATTGTGTGGTGCAGTATTATTATTTAATTACTATATACGCGCACCACAATAACTGCCATTTTTTATTCCACCTGCATAGAATTTTATGCCGCTCCGTCTGCGAGTGTGAAATTAATTTATTGTTTTCCACCTCAACATTGCAAAATTTGCATTTATACATTTTAACGTATGCGTGCGCACAAGTTAATGAAAAAAAAACTAGTAGGTAGGTAGGTAGGTACTTAGGTAGGTGGCTAGCTAACACCGTTATTCGCACACTGTCGGCTCGCAACTAAGTTGTATCCCAGTTGTTTGAGGATTATACATTTATATAGGTATGACATGTAGGTGTGTAATTTTGCAATGATGCCACTGTGCATAATGTAATAGGAGCGGGATAAGATAACATACATTTAATTTCGTCAGGTTATACGACGGTAAAGGCAGGATGTTGCGGTTTGACGAATGATAATAATATTATTATGTTCAAAATAGGTATGGTGATGATGAGAAGAAATAAATAGGTCAATAATAATTAATAGCATTACATTTTAATTTAATTACGTTCAACATTTTATCATAATAACAATGAACAATAAAATATATGTTCTATAGCATAACATTTGAGTTCATTATCTACAATTGATATTTTATCATGCATATTGTTTACAAACGTGTGAGCATCGTACAATGTTTTTACATACAGCTTTTTACATAACGATTACACACACACACACACACACACACGTGTTTAAAAAACAAAGAAAAATTAAATTCACAAAATATATTAGTTAATAACATACAGCTTTACATAATGATTACACGCATGTTTAATAAACAAAGAAAAAAATTAAGTTCACTAATAAAATCTTATGTGCACGCGCACTCACAATACTTGAAAGGCGCCCTCGTTCGACACGGCGCAAATTATATAGGTCACTAGCGTGTGACCAATTTGTTCTGTAAATGGTGTGTATGCAAAACACTCCGGGGGCACGTGATTCAACAGTTCCAACCACTCTGTCGCATCGACATTGGTGTCACCGACCGTATCTTCTAGGTAGGCTGTGATTGCATCCCAAATTTTTATTAACGTATGTGTTTTCATCATCAAATTCAGTGTTCTCGTATACGTTCACCAATAGAATGTTCACATTAGCATAGACTTTGGCCAATGGCACCGGTCTTGTCGACAGCCGCATTAGTTTGCTAGCTGACATACAGTTGCACCAGCTCATTTTGCATTCGTTATAGAGCACCTCCATAATCATTATAATTTTATGCCAGCAGGGGGAGTTCAGATAGAGAGAGAGAGAGAGATATGCTGCTGCAACACAAAAAAACAGCTATTATTCTTCAGCAGTGGTGGCAGTGTTGGAAAAGTTAATTATCCATGCCGATGCTGATGTCCCGCATTGGCCTCTGCTAATTATAAAAAGTTCACCACTGTTAAGCTCCACTAAGAGTTCACTATTGATATCATTAAACTTCGATGGGAGCGTCACCATGCAACCGTTTTCCAAGTTTACAACCGTCTGCATGACGTTCGCTATGAACCTAGATGGTGTTTGAAACGACTCCGAAATTCTATAGGGCTTTCCAACCTCCAAATCAGAGATTTTTTCCACACCCTGTTACCACTTCTATTAAGCTGATTTAACAGCTGTTGTCTGTTGTTGTTGTTGTTATCGCTTCCACTGTTGCTGCTTGATGAAGAGTTTGAAGCTATTTTTTATTTTATTTTTTAAATATTAATTATTGATTAAAAAAACTTACAAAACTATATTTAGAGAGAGAGAGAGAGAGAGATGAGCACTGCTTCGTAAACTGTTCATTGATTTAAAGACTTCAGTTGAATGTACAAGTTTAGATTCAATGTTGGTGTATTTATACTACGAAAACTCATGTACCTAAATGCGCAAATTGCTGATAAAAGGAATTCATAATAAATAATATGGGAATAAAATATACTCATCATTAGCTGAAAATAATTATTATAAACCGCAATAGTAGGATTTTAATGAGAACATAATTGATAATTCTCAATGTTGCAATAACAGAATACAAATTTTATAGTATAATAATTGACTGTGTGAACTATAACAATAGGAAGGTCATATTATTATCAGCAATAACCCATATTTCCACTTTCGAGAACAAAATAACATATCCCAACCATGATAAGCATTTAAAATTAGAGCTAACATAATTATGATATTGTATATATACAATATACTGCACGCGGTGTTCATGTATGATTTATTTTTAATAGTTTTCTCATTTTATGGGTATAGTAGATATACATTCGGAATCGCTCATATGACCATTTATCATTTTATCTAAACGCTCCTTCGACCGCTTTACATCTTTGACAGGTTTCACTTAACTCTTTACCTGCCTCTGACGCATCAGTATGTGTATTCGCTTTATCTCCGACTGCTCTTAAACCCGCATAAGTGCCAATACATTAATAAGATCGGTGCCTTCGGCGCAAATATGTGTCTATTGTGTAATTTGCTTCAGGCCTTGTTTTTATTGCACCCATTGTTTACTGGTAAACAAAAGAGCCCACAATATTCCAGAGGTTCCTAATCTTTCCAGCTACAAAAATAAAACAACTAATAATTTAATATTTTTATCTTTATAATCATCAACATTAAAAAAACGGTCAAGTGCGAGCCGGACTCGTACACTCGTACTCGTGAGAGCCTGTTATGTAGTCAGAGTGTGGTCCTAGATCTCAGCCTAAGGCTAAGATGAGCTACTGAACATTGAAAATTCAAGAAATAATGACCTTTAGATTTCAATGTTTTAAAGAATATCATTTTTAAAAAAAGCAGCAAGTTTTATAAAAGATTCGTGCAAAGGTAGTTCAGGTACCCAAAACTTCAAAGTAGTATAAACAGTAAGAGATAAATGAAACGGAAGCCAAAATTTTGAATATTTTTCTTTAATTAGTAGGTACAGTGCTATTGAAATAATTAAATATTTAAAGAAAATTCTTTCAACCAAATTTACCAAAATATTAGTACATGAACAATAGAGTCTTAACGAATTTTAAGGATGGCATAAACTAAAACAAAAATGTTAATCAACACATCCATTTGAAAATTGATCCACCAGCAAATAACTACGAACTGAAAGGATCCAGGTTCTATTAATAAAGAATGTTTGGTAAAATACGTCATAAAAAATAAGTCATGAATGAGGATCAAGTTACACATTTAAAAGTCCTAAGCTTCAAGTAGCACAGGTAATGACACAGTATGTAGTTGACCTGATATTGAAAGTGGGGGCAAAGATTGCAAGTTAGATAAAGACAAGTTAGCCAAATACACAAAATATAATATTGTAAGGCAACGTGTAGGCATTGTACGCGACAGTGGGGCGCGGGGGTGCCGCCAAGCATTTCCCCGTGACCGCCGCAGGCGCGTCCCGCTCCTCCGTCTGCCCCTCAGTACTCCCATGTTCGACAACGTGCACGCACGCAAGACAGCGAGCTCGTCACGAGCCCTGCCGCGTTAACATTATTTACCTCGTGCCTATGTAATTCAAGTGATTGTTATTTGTAATATACTTTTATTTTATGTGAGCCAAGCATTTTATTAGCTCATAGTGGCGCCTAAACGTGGAGCACGAGGAAAGAACATTCAATCGGGAGTACGTACATACCTACCTTTGTGTGGTTTCGTGGAATCGCGTTCGTTCGATTTTTTCCGTCGCGCTACTTGTGGCCAACGGTCAACGGACATTTTGTTACGATCCATGAACACTGCCGTGCTAAAGTGAGGTCAACTCAATAGACGTTTTACGTAACGAACGGGGATACCTATCGCGTCGAGTTAATTACATCGCGTACGAGAGGTCCGTCGTGCTTCTGGGAAGCCAACGGCCATTTTGGGTGATTGTGAAGCGACACATCGCTACCTAACCCTACTACGACGCGATGACGACGCGCAGCAAGACCCGGACGGAGTCGAAAAACGAAGGGATGGCCAGCCCGGATGACCGGGAGCAAGAAGTAGAAGATCTCATCGGAAGCGCGACCCGGGAGTCGCCTTCTGCACTGATGATAACGGAGAGCCAGCTCGCCGCACTCATCCGAGGGATCTCGGGTGGAAATATCAGCACGCCGCCCGCGCCGCCGCCATGCGGGACGTTCGCGAAGTGTTCGGCTCGCTTCGCGGGGAGTTTGCCGCGCGATCCCGACGTGCTAGAAGCTTTCATCGATGCAGTCGAGGTGTATAAGGACTGCACTAACGTCTCCGATGAACACGCTCTGCGAGGCCTACCCATGCTTCTCACTGGTGAGGCAGCTGTCTGGTGGCAAGGCGTGAAGGCAACAACGACCACGTGGGCCGCTGCGATAGAGTGTCTACGAGGCATGTTCGGCGCACCACGAGCTCCATACAAGATCTTCCGTGACGTTTTCGCCGCCGAGCAACAGGACAGCGAGCGTGCCGACGGGTTCGTCGCGCGCACTCGTGCGATGCTTTCGAAACTTCCGTACAACCTCGAGGACCACATCCAAGTAGACATGTGTTATGGACTTTTACATAAACGCGTGCGTAAACGGTTGAAGCGTGAGGAATGCGTAAGTACTGAGGGGTTGTTACGTAGGGCTAGGGAAGTCGAAGAAAACATAGAAGAATTAGTAAATGTAAGTAGTAAACCTGTTTCAAAGAACTCTTCTCATAATAATAATATGGAAAGTTTGCCTAGTACTAGTCACGCTGACAAGGTAACTATTAAACCACGGCAGAGTCGCCCCAAGTGCAGCTTTTGTCATATTTTTGGGCATGTAGTGTCAGAATGCCGTAGGTTAAAAGACAAAGAGAAAGAAAAATCTGAATCAAGCTCTAAGAGCGACAGTAGTAGTGCGTTGCGGTGTTATGGATGTGGCCAGCTAGGGGTAGTGAGATCTCGGTGCACTACCTGCAGGGCTGCCAGTAACAATAATAAAGCAGGCGATAAACAAGTGGATTTTCACAGCTTTTCAGAAGTCAACGAACCTACTTCTGCACCGGCTCGCCCCGTGGTGCGGGTGAGCGCCGCGGGCCGAGCAGGCGTCGCCATGCTGGATACCGGAGCGACGCACTGCATCGCCAGCCCGGGACTGCATCACATCCTGCTGGATGCAGGGGTGCAGTTCTACGAGTCGCAACGATCAGTGAGACTCGCTGATGGGACTCGCCGGGTGAGTAGAATTTTCACCGGTGACACAGAACTCGAATTGGGAGGCCGCGATTTGCCCATTACCTTTATGGTACTACCTGATGCTGCCGATGCTAGAACTTTACTCGGCCTTGACTTTATTACTCAGGCAGGCATAATAGTTGATGCGCCTCAACAAGTCTGGTACTTTAGTGACTCTCCGAGTACCAAGTATGATTTTGTTACATACCACTTACCATCTAAAAACGATGACCACTCACCATCGCAAAATGATGAACTTCTCGCTTTAAATAATGATCAGTCTGTCTACCTTAGAGATGAAGAGGGTACTAAGCTTACTAGTGACCAGAGGTCCCAGCTGGATCAGCTGCTGTCCAAGTATGCCGACGTGTTCGCAGCTGACGGCCCGCCTACCGAGTACGCTATGCACTGCATTAAGGTGAAGAAGGGTCAACAACCTATTGCGTCACCACCCTATAGAATGTCTGCAGGTAAGAAGGAGATATTAGAAAAGGAGCTGCAAAAGTTACTCGAGCAGGACATAATAGAAGAATGCGAATCACCATGGGCTGCAAACGTTGTTTTAGTAGGAAAGAAAGATGGAGGAGTGCGCTTATGCGTAGACTATAGGAAGCTTAATTCAGTCACCGAACCCGACCGGTATCCACTTCCTCGGATGGAAGATATCCTTCACGAGGCAAAGGCGAGCAACTACATGTCAACTCTTGACCTTCGCTCGGGATACTTTCAGGCTTTAGTACAGCCTGAAGATCGGGATAAGACTGCGTTTGTCACGCCGTTAGGGACTTATAGGTTCAAACGAATGCCGATGGGTCTGAGGAACTCGGGCGCTACCTTTCAAAGGTTGATGGACCGTTTTAAATCCAACCTACAGGATATCAATATATGGGCTTACCTTGATGATTTGTGCTTACTTTCAGACTCATACGAGAAGCACCTGGAAGACCTGGAGGCTGTTTTTCAACGCCTGCGGATGTTCAAGCTGCGCGTCCATCGAGGGAAAAGCTGTTTCGCTAGAGACTCCATAAGATTTTTGGGGCATGTGATAGTGCCAGGCGGCTTGTCCACGGACTGCCAGAAAGTGACCGCCATCGCAGCCATGACCTCACCACTAAATCTTAAGCATCTCAAGAGCTTCATTCAAGCCGCAAGTTGGTTCCGGCGTTTCATCCCTAACTTTGCTGCTACAGCCAAACCGCTGACGGATCTGCTGAAGAAGGCCAGCACCTGGCGATGGGAGCAACCCCAGCAAGATGCATTCGAACAGTTAAAGGTAAAACTTACATCTGCACCTATATTACGACAAGCTGATGGCACAAAACCCTACTCGCTGTACACTGATAGTAGTGGCTACGCCCTCGGGGCTGCTTTGATGCAAGGGGAGGGGCCTGACGAACGTCCAATCGAATACGCCAGCCGCCTACTCAATAGCGCCGAGAAAAACTACACGACGACGGAGAGAGAAGCGCTCGCGGTTGTATGGGCGGTGCAGAAATTTAGAGGATATATAGAAGGATCGACAGTACGTGTGATGACCGACCACCAACCGCTGAAATGGCTCATGAGCTTGAAATCGCCGAGTGGTCGTCTAGCACGCTGGGCGCTGTCGCTACAAGAGTATAATCTTGAGATAAATTATACACCAGGTAAAAAGAACGTTATCGCCGATGCACTATCGCGTCCATCGTGCGCTAACGATGATGCGTGCGATTTCTGTTATACTATCGTGGATATGCCCACGCGAAACCCGGCAGATATCAGAGAGAACCAGATGAAAGATCTTGAAGTCAAGAAAGTTATAGACGACATGGAATCGAACGATCCCTTTAAAGCGCGAATGTGGTCCGATAAAGGCTACGTCATGTCAGACGGCATTCTGTACAGGTGCTCAGCCGACGACGAGGACGTCGAGCAGCCCTGCCTCGTGGTGCCGCAGCACGAGCGCGCGCGCGCCCTCGCCGACCTGCACGACGCACCGACCGCTGGTCACTTTGGTGTCGAGCGCACCTTGGAACGTCTGAGAGCCAGATACTACTGGCCAGGCATGAGAGCCCAGGTAGCTGACTACATCAAGCGATGCGTTCCCTGTCAGAGATATAAAGTGGATACCCGGAAACCAGCTGGCCTAGTACAGACGCCAGCTACGGCGAGAAGGTTCGAAGTCATATCTATCGACTTGTTTGGTCCTCTCCCTGAGACCCAAGAAGGGAATCGCTGGATCTTTATAGTAGAAGATGTATGTAGTCGGTGGGTCGAGCTGTTCGCACTTAAAGCTGCTACGAGCGCAGAGTGTGCTAAAATTCTCATCAACGAAATTTACTTTAGGTACGGGACGAGCCGCCGGGTGATTTCCGATAACGGAGTCCAATTCATCAGTGACGTGATGCAGCAGGCGTGCCACGCCATGGGAGTCACCCAGGCACTCACCCCACTCTATCACCCGCAAAGTAACCCAATTGAGAGGAAGAATCGAGACCTCAAGCCACAGCTCGCTATATTAGTCGGCCGAGATCACACCTCGTGGGATACTCACCTCGCCGCTATCCGCTTTGCGATGAACTCAGCTGTGACTGCCAGTACCGGATTCTCACCTGCTTATCTCACCTTCGGGCGGGAACTCCGAGCTCCTAGCGATGCCACCACCGACGTCCGCGCCATTTTAGAAGAAGACAATTTCGTCCCTAGCTTTACGCCTTACCTGAAAAAGATGGCTAATGTACTAGCCCAAGCCAGAGATGTGCATGAACGCGCGCAAGCGGAATCAAAGAAGTACGCAGATGATGGGCGACGGCCGGCGCCTTTGTATAAGGAGGGTGATTTGGTCCTGCTGAAGACCCACGGCTCCAACGACGCTGCCAGAGGGCAAACGCCGAAACTACTGCCGCGTCGCGACGGCCCGTACCGCGTGCGCCAGGTGTGCGGTCCTGCTACTTTCCAGCTGGAGAAAATCAGCGATCAGGAGGTTATTGGTAAGTACCACTCGTCTGATCTTACTCCCTTCGTTGGTCACATCCAAGCGCCGCTTCAGGAAAAGCGTAAACGGGGCCGCCCCCGTAAGTTAGGTGCTAGTCCTATTGGTACCATGCTACCACCAGGACTATAGGGGGGAGATGTAAGGCAACGTGTAGGCATTGTACGCGACAGTGGGGCGCGGGGGTGCCGCCAAGCATTTCCCCGTGACCGCCGCAGGCGCGTCCCGCTCCTCCGTCTGCCCCTCAGTACTCCCATGTTCGACAACGTGCACGCACGCAAGACAGCGAGCTCGTCACGAGCCCTGCCGCGTTAACATTATTTACCTCGTGCCTATGTAATTCAAGTGATTGTTATTTGTAATATACTTTTATTTTATGTGAGCCAAGCATTTTATTAGCTCATAATATTCGAAAAACACATAAACAGGTTCAATTCAAGTAATAAGGAAAAACAAAAAAAAAACATCCAAAACAGAGATTATAATTGCTGTTGGAATAAAAATGTTAATGATTGAACTAAAAAGATAACACGCTGAGCGAAACGCAAAATTATGGTTTACTAAAATAGGAAAAAATAATCAACAATATATGCCCGGCAAACTAGTATCACGAGCAAAATGGACTAACGTAATAATCCATTTTCTTCATGATACGGTCCGTAACAAGCAATGCACAGCCAAACGTTGAGTCAGGGCAGTATATGCCACTGCATTTCCTTTTTTTTGGATTTTGCATCTCACGCAGATTCTGCGTTTGATGCAGCCGCTATCATTGCGATCTAAAGGAGATGGCATGTGCGTCGGAAACGTTGGTCGTGGATTGCTTGTATTTTTTGGCGGTAAAAGTTCATATAGAACTTTTTCTCTGAAGTTTTCCAGAGAAATCGCCCGATTTGTACCTTGCCTGTACAAAAAATACGCGTTCACAAACATAGTTTGTAGAATATTAATGCCTATTTTAGCAAACCATCTCATCGATTTGTGCTCACAGGTGTAGTAAGACAGCATTTGGTCGTGACGATCAACACCCTTCATAAATTGGTTATATTGAACCACCATGATGGGCTTTGACGTCACAACCGACCGGCCAGCCTCACGGCGACGTGATCTCGGCCGCCTTACTACCTCTGTCATCCTATGCGAGTGCTCAGTAGAGATAGTCAAAACGTCTCTTTTATGTTTCCATTTCATAACACAAACACCTTTCCGATTATAACGATAAATAAACCCACCTTTGGATAATTTTTTTTTGGTCACCACGAGTGGGTTTTTTCTCCTATTACATTGGAGAGTGCCTGTACAAAATGTTTTTTTTCAAAAGTTTTCGTGATTCTAGGTCAACGGGACGTACCCTGTAGGTTTCAGACAGACAACAAAGTGATCCTAAAAGGGTTCCGTTTTTCCTTAGAGGTACGGAACCCTAATGCTGCCTTAACTTTGGTAATGAAAACTATTGAAATATATGAATATGACGTGAGTTTTTCATTTAAATATAAGTATAGGGATTGTGTTTTTATAAATAAAATTAAATAAAGGCTTAATAATAATAAATTATATACAGGCAGATTCTCCCGCCGGGTGATCATTTGTGGGGTGAATTTCCACCTCCTCAGCAATTGGAGGCTGGCAGCAGTTGGCGACCCCCGGCTGCAACAAACAAATTATATTATAGTCTCATAATATATCCTAATAATATTACAAATGTGAATGTGTAGATGTTTGGATGTTTGTTACTTAATCACGCAAAAACGGCTGAACGGATTTGGATGAAATTTGGAATGGAGATAGATTATACCCTAGATTAACACATACGCTACTTTTTATCCCGGAAAATCAAAGAGTTCCCGTGGGATTTTTAAAAATGTAAATCCACGCGGACGAAGTCGCGGGCATCAGCTAGTAATAAAAATCACCTGAAACTAAAACCTATTATCTAAACTATGTTCCCCAGTGGGCCAATGCTGTGTCAACCCATGCTATGCCATAATATTAAATGTCACCAAAAAAGGCTTGTACCTATTCTAAAATTGTGGTATACCTACATAGACATAACATTACCGTGCTACAAGTACACGGGTGGACGTGGCCTTGACAAGTTTTCTTTGTAGGTAGTCTGTGTGCTTACCTCATCTTCATGTATTCGTACTCCGTTGTGTCAGAATGACGGAGCCGGGGGTATGAGCGGTCCGCGAGTTCTATAATCGCCGCCTTTATTTCACCGAGTTCCTGTTTCATCGGGTCCATAATCGCCGCCTTTATTTCACGTAGTTCCTGTTCCATCTGTTGAAAGATAATTAGGTATATATAAGCATCATCAGATTTAGATTTCTTATATAAACAACTTTATTGAAGAAAGAAAGAAAGAAAAGACGTTTATTTATACAAATTGTGCCACACATCACAACTTAAAGCTAAGAGCTGGTTATTCCGGCGCTTCTTCCACCTGAGAACAAGCAAAAGAAGCGCCGCAACAAACTGTCATATTGTGTGGCACAACCCGAAAAAAGGGTCCCAGCTCAGCATTATGCTGTATGCCTTGTTGCACAAGAACCCTGAACCGGGTGACGCCACGGAATCATAAACTAATGATAACTAAACATAACTAATAAAACACACGGAAACATAAAAAAATAAAATAAATAAAAATCACTAACTAACAACTATACTTATTACTGACTATACTAACACAAGTCACAGACTGTAACTATACTAGTTATTTAGCACCATACATATTTTAATGTCTAATAATAGTAAAACAAAAACTAAGCACACCTACATAATTATATTATAGGTATATAAATATTAACTTAATATAAATGTTAACACCAGGTAACAATATATAAAACACAATTACATATACATACATATATACATATACATGTGTACGTACACATATATAAATATATACACATAATACATGTATACATGAAACTATAGAAATGATATTGCATCATCATGATCAACCCATCACCGGCTCATTACAGTGCACGAGTCTCCTCTCAGAGTGAGAAGGGTTTTGGCCATAGTCTACCACGCTGGATATGTGCGGACTGGTAGACTTCACACACCTATGAGAACATTATGGACAATTCTCAGGCATGCAGGTTTCCTCACGATGTTTTCCTTCACCGTTAAAGCAAGTGATATTTAATTAAATAAAACGCACATAATTCCGCAGAGTTAGAGTTAAACTATCACTACATAAACGTAAATGGAATTGGGACTTTTTCATATCCGCACTCGTCACAGTCACATAATACGAATGATATGTCTTATCATCTCTGAGGCCAGCTTGTTTAAAAAAAAAACTTCATTGCCCAGGAATTAATCGGCTTTTCATTATGACGATCATACAGCTGAACTGCTCTTAGATTTTTCAACTGTTGGACACACAAATATCCCAAGTCCTTATTAATCAAGGATTGCGTAACATTTCTCAATACCAACGTGAGGTCATTGTCACGTTGCAAATAAAAAAATACGATCCATGGCAACAAACTAGGGAACAACATTATAACTAGCACGCACACTCACGGCTGCAGAAAAATGTAAATCACACATTCCCACACACATGTAAAATAGACATAACACGTGGAGGTGCACCGCGCGTGGAGGCCACTAAAACACGTGTAAGACACCAAGGCCACACATTAATGCTCAGTAGTGGCGCAGCGCGGCGCTGCCCACGCAAGGCCAAGCCTGACGCGGTACCGAAATAAGCATCGACGCATGACGCGTCATGTCGACACCTGCGTGACGTCAGTGGGCTGGAATCCGCGAACCGCCTTACAGATCTTCAACACCAGACTACCTGACCCCCCACACCATACAAACACACCCGAGGAGAGCTCACTCCACAAATGGACAATATCACGAAATCGTCCCATTGCACACCATCCTCAACCTAAATTCAACTCTAACACCATACTAACACACACATCATAAAGCTCATTTTACCCTGCACAGGATGTGGCCGGGAAACCCCATATTATAGCTACTTATATACGACTAGAATGAATTTGGCCGGTTTAGTGTTCCGCGCCAGGATGCCTGCTCGCGCAAAGCTACTGCATACTGCATTACGCTCTGCTCAAGTCGCCGCTGCTCTTCCCGCTGACGCTTCCTCTCGGTCTTGTCTCTTCCACTCGTCCTGTTGGTCCTTCCAACATCTTTCCTCGGCTTCTCTATAGTTTCCACAATTGTTTCCGGACATGGTGCTTATGTCAAGGGTATATGTGCTAATGATTGATTGTATAGGTCCTTCCTTAATTTATATTAACTCGAAACCTACCTTATATGGACCGGTTTGCATCCCGAAAATATCGGGAATTCATTTGTGGTTAAATATGCTCGCAATAAATTAGGGATAGTTCGAACACCATGACTTGATAATGTACCGCAATAACAATAGAACACTACGTGTGGAAATTCGTCGGCACAGCATCGTTCTAGTTGTTAAGACACGCTCATATTAAGCACACAGTGCCGTATTTGCTTGATAGGTATGTTTTTTACCTGTATACTAAAGTAGCCAATATTCTGCCGTCGCCATCTCGCCGATTGAATAATTAAAAGCCTGTTACTGGCCCGTGCACTTCGCTCACACGGTGATCATAGTGCTTCTGAGATTCTTTCAACGGAATCGCACGTTCCAAGTAGTACTGCAGCCACAGGCAAACGTGGCCCGCGCAGTAGTGATGCCAGTGGTTATCTTGACACTGGTACTCGAAATTCTCTGCACCTGGTTCGATATTGTGCCGGCAGGAGCAAGCAGAGTACTCACCCCGCACTATTAACTACTTAGATTCAGTTGCACCATAGCCGGAACCACTCATGTTGCGAGCCGAGTCAAACAACACTTGTGTGTCTGTACGTTCACCCGTGGAATAATATTCCAAGATGTCTGGATTGTTTTGATGCACGTTTGCGATGAACGCAGTGAAGCTCTCTTTAGACTCTTTGAGAAGAATCGCCATATATCATATAATTAGTCAACCACGCAGAGACGTGCACGGTACAGAAATGATGCCAGTGGTTATATCACACACGTCCAGATGATACCACTTCATTGGGCTTCTTGTCGACGAAGTCTAGTATCGCGGACGGCCTCACAAAACCTCTCTTACCTGGCGGCGCGGCGGCCTCCAAAATAGAGTCCCGAGCAAGTCCCAATTGATCAGCAGGCGATCTTCTTCCGGCCTCGTTGCATTGAAGCTGTAGCGGACGGAGCGTGGCTTCCCGTTCAGGAACGTCAATTTTAGGATTCGGATGGTCGCGAGAAACTTGATATGCAGTGTCGAAATGCATATATTCGCTTAGGCTGAGCGGGGGTCCATCCGGCATAGCAAGCCCGCGCATCTGAAGGTGTCCACCGGGAAAGTATGTGTTCTGTCGTGATCTTCTTGGAACGGCATGTTGAGGTCTAGATGTCACGGGGCTTCTCTGACTAGTTGATGGTCCTTCGCAAACGTTGACTGTTTAGTGTCCAACTACCGACTACACGCAGTCCAGTAGCTCGTTATACCGAACACATGAACTTACATGCACTTTGAAATGAAATAATATGAGGAACAGGTTTTTTATATTTAAGAACACTAACTTACAAATTATCATAAAACACTAACATACGTAATGATATATACGACTAGGATGACTTTGGCCGGTTTAGTGTTCCGCGCCAGGATGCCTGCTCTTGCAAAGCTACTGCATACTGCATTACGCTCTGCTCAAGTCGCCGCTGCTCTTCCCGCTGACGCTTCCTCTCGGTCTTGTCTCTTCCACTCGTCCTGTTGCTCCTTCCAACATCTTTCCTCGGCTTTTCGACGAGCGGCTTCTCTATAGTTTCCACAATTGTTTCCGTACATGGTGCTTATGTCAAGGGTATATGTGCTAATGATTGATTGTATAGGTTCTTCCTTAATTTATATTAACTCGAAACCTACCTTATATGGACCGGTTTGCATTCCGAAAATATCGGTAATTTTTTTGTGGTTAAATATGCTCGCTAATTAGGGTAATTACAGTAATCATATTACCTGCTGCTTTGACCCACATCCATAGCACTTTGAAGGTAGCACAGGTATTCTGAGTGAACAGGAGAATATTTCATGACGCCGGAGAAGCAAGCGATGATAACAGTCGAAATACAGATATTATACTTTTATGCACGAACGGTGCTTTCACACAAGTCGAAGTTATGGCGCTGTTTGCACGAACGGATAAAGGTAATAACTTTATCTGCTCTAAGCAGAGCAGTGAGAAAATAAGTACAATGTATACTCGTGTTTCTGGTATCCATTACACTTTGTGGTGGACACTTTATCCATGATCGCACGTGTTTAGGTTACTCGTCGCCACTGTTTTCTGGAGTTTTCACAGCGCCAGACCCCGTACTGTTCAATATACGCCAAGTTGGCCATTTGCGCCAAAACTTTTGATTTTTGCTTGGCTGCATCAGGCCCAGCAAACCGCCCCGTAATGACTCCTCTGTTCAGCTTCACGAAGTCCACCATTAATCGCCATTCGTGATATTTCCTAAAATAAAAGTAATAATACACTTAGCGGCACGGAATGTGGCCCAAACGCATTATGTGTGTTATTATCGAAATGAACTGCGAAACGGTTGTTTTTTTTCTTTGAAAACCTTTATTGTTTATTTAAATCGTAAATGAAAATGATTAATAAAGAAAAATTGTGGCAACTTTATTAATTTTTTTATGAAATCAAAAAGAAAGACATTAAGCTCTAAATTTAACAAATGTTTATTAATCGATTTTACAAATTAAAGTTAATGGGTACTTAACATTAGTAGCGGGTGTTTCCACCTCTGGCTCTGATGACCGCCTGCATACGATCAGGCATGCTGTGGATGATGTTTTTTATATCCACTTGGGGTATTTCTTCCCAGGCGGCCACCAGAGCGATTTTCAGCGCACTGAGAGTCTCTGGAGGGTTGAGACTGGATCTGAGGCGTCTTTTAAGCATGTCCCAGACATGTTCTATAGGATTCATGTCTGGGCTTCGAGCTGGCCACTCCAATTTAGAAATTCTCACCTCCGAAAGATAATCATTAACACACCGGGCAGTGTGTGGTCGTGCATTATCTTGCATTAGTTTGAATTCTTCAGTCCCAATGAATTCTACGTAGGGTAAAACATGATCTTGGAGGACCTCTTGAATGTATCGCACTGCCGTCAAATGACCTTCAACTACCACCAACTCTGTACGTGCGTCTGTACTGATCCCTCCCCAAACCATAACAGATCCACCATGAAAACTTACGGTTGGCCTGGTGGTGATCGGCAGAAACCTCTCTCCACACCTTCTCCATACACGTTCACGGCCATCTGGAGCTCTTAAGGCCACTCTGCATTCATCAGTCCACAAAATTTTACTCCACTGTTCGTGAGTCCAATTCGCGTGTTCGCGAGCGAACCGAAGTCGTGCTACGCGATGTTGCCGGAGGAGTTCTGGACCTCGGGCTGGTCTTCGAGCACGCAGGTCCCGTTCCTCCATTCTCCTTCTTATCGTCCGCTCACTAACATTGACCCCTCTTGCCGTTTGCAGACGCTGCCTTATTTCAACCGCAGTAAGGAACCGATTTCTTAAAATCGCGAGAGTGATAAATCGGTCATCCTGCGCTGATGTAACCTAATCCCGCCACTTCCTGGTCTCCTTGTGTATAGGCCGGTCTGATCGTACCTTTTTAAGGCGTACCTGAGGGTTGTACGCGGTACATTTAAAAATTCAGCGATCTCCCGCTGCGTTCGCCCTTGATTGCGAAGTAACACGGCTTGAGCAACTTGAGGAGGAGTTAGAGGCATTGTGTTCCGACTGTGACCACAAAAAAAGATAACACATTAATTAAGAAACAAAATGAATTAAGATTCACCAACAATAAAATGCACATCATTTGAATAATGAATTTTAACTCACCTGTGTTTCCTGCGTTCTAACAACAAACTAACGTTAAGCGTCACAAAAGTTAAACAAATTAATTTTTTTTTTGTGCTTACCCTCTTCAATTAACAAAAACAAACGTGTTGACAAACGCCACTTGAAAATTTCAGTCACGATACCAAAATCGCCTGTTATCGGTTTGCTTATGTTTGGGCCACATTCCGTGCCGCTGAGTGTATGATAATTTGTATTGAAAAGATCAACTGAACGTAGATATATTACACTGAAATACGTCTTAGACAATGTACTTGATTCGTATGTAGGTAATTCATACTTCAAAACATTGCATATTTTGGTATGTACATGATTACTTACCGATGCCATATTTACTGTAAGTTTCAAAGAAGTAAACTTCTTACCAATCACACCTTCAATAAAGACCAGCCAGCCGGCAAAAATCACAATTAAAATTTTGACAACTGTGTGGTAGGTATTTACGAGGATAGCTTTAACAAAAACTTTCATAACAGGAGAATGTGGGGTAAGACGGGGCCTTTAAGGATTTCATTGAAAAAATGCATTTTTAATTGCACAATCTCAGAAGTTTAATAAAGAAAATAATAATCAGTCGTCGCTTTCATAAAAACTATATTAATCACAACAAAAACCTAATTATACTTCTAGAAATAATGAATTGAAAAAAATACTAAAAACAACCATCTTCCCCACCTATAGGGCAACATGGGGCACCCCCTTGGGTAAGATGGGGTACGGAATGTTTATTTAGTCAACATCTTCACAAATCGGACAGATGTGGACAGCTTCAGCGTCGTCATCTACGCCTGCACAACCACAATGCACCCATTTACCACAGCACTGACAAGTGATCCATCCTTCGTAGACTCAGAATACAAACCAGGACAGTACAAACATTTTACATCATCAGTCTCACTCTCAGATTCTTCGTCAGCTTTCTCGGTTCTTTTTGATTTTTTTGGTCTTTTTAACTGTTTTTTTTTTGTTTCTTACTTTAAGCAGGTGCAGCTGCTAAGGCTTCTAAGAGCTACAGTGAATTGTAATTCCGATGACTATAACACTTGGTGAACTTTATTGGTTCCTTTGAATAATAAATAAATGTTTTATTTGCAAAATTGTGGGCATAACAAGTTAACAATAACACAACAGTCCCTTACACAATCGACTCAACCGGGTCTTGCTTCTTGCTTTTATCAATTGCTTCTAGTTTATCCGTGTCCGCTATCGTCGGGTCACCACTCACCAGTGAAGTAACTTTATAGCGATCCTTCCAGTATAATAAAGGGTAAATAAAGAAATGCAGGTACGTCATCGGAACTCGAGTTAGACTGCTAGCTTTTTTTTTGTATGCAATTTTAGCTCCTGTGTAGCTTTGGAGGCTTTGAAAGTTGGACCACAATTTTGTATAGTTCACCTAAATAGCTTACACTTAATATAGAACAGTGCTCAGCACTGAATAAGGTCAATGCGCCTTCAGATTCATCGCAAAGCTGCTAACTTCTTTCTGTACATTTAGTTCGATGCAATTTTAGCTCCTGTGTAACTTTGTAGTCTGAAAGTTGAAACACATTTTGCATAGTTCACCTTAATAGTCTACACTTAATATAGAACAGTGCTCAGCAATGAATAAGGTCAATGCGCCTTTAGATTCACCGCAAAGTCTATATGAATCGCCTTAAACAAATCAGTACCCTTATTATAAATGCGAAAGTGTTATGGGTGGTACTAGTGGTATTCAATGATTACGTGACACATCACTAGCAATGAAAATGCCCATAATAAAGATTTAGTAAATATTACTATATTTCTATTAACAACGAGAAGGTAAATAGTGATATACGGTTATACAACGCATGCACATCGGTTTCTATACTACAACCACATTGGTTTTACACCTAAATTCACGTAAAAGATCACAAAACGGTACGACACATAAGATCGCGTAAATAATGCCACGTGCGTCGCGCGGACAGGCGACACGTCGACACTCCGCGTCGAGTGCAGTTTCGGACTGTTCGAGTAATGTAATTAGGTCAACGCTTGCACCTCGCAGTCGGTTTTTTATGCCTATCTAATTTTGTAGTGCAGACGAAGATCGACGATTGCGGTGTCGACAAACTAGTCGATAAAATAGATATTATGTTGTGTGTATGTTTATATTATGTGTTTAAATATGTGTGTGTGTGGTGTAATGTAGCCCACAGTGTGTTGGTTTGTCCTTCAATCACGTCGCAACGGTGCAACGGATTGACGTGATGTTTTGCATGGATATAGATAAAGACCTGCAGAGTGACATAGGCTACTTTTTATCCCGGAAAATAAGAGTTCCCACGGGTTTTTAAAAAACCTAATTCCACGCAGACGAAGTCGCGGGCATCAGCTACTCATAAATAAAGAGGCGGCACGACATGGTGGAGGTGATGGGATATATTACATTCCTCTCACCGCTCGCACTTGTTTCTTCATACCTTACCCATTGCTGTTATGTTTCCCGGACATGTGATCATCGTGGTTCACTACACGTCTTATGCTGCGGTGCATTACAACAAGTATCCCTAGAACAAGTCTTGACTCCATGAGGGATTTGGTTGTTAAACACCAGCAGCAGGCATACTCCCTCTTCGAAATATGGCCATCCCTCGTAATCGGAATCCTTTCTTGTAATGTTTTAAAGGTCTTGCATTGATCATTAAAATGATTTCCTTGACAGAAAATACATTGAAGTTTTCTTTTCTTAGCGTTTCGTCTTTCTCTGTTCCCTTTCTTCCGATTTCCTTTTGAATTGTTTCTTAAAATTTCCCTGACGACCTTGAAATGATTCTCGATTCCTATTCTGAAATTTCCTTTCTGGTTTCTGTATAAATTTTCCTTTATAATTACATGTTGGCTTCTTAGTCTTTACCTTCTTGTTTTGTTATCGAATGTATTCACATGTAGAGATTGTGTAGTATAATTATCTTCTGACTTTTCTTGAACAACTTTATCGGCGTCTTCCCTAGCCGTAACTGACTTCGAGACATTTCCGTATCTGCTCAATGGATTCAGTATTTATTTTCATTTTCATTTCGTAAATGATTTCTTTCGGGAATTTCTCCATAATCCGGAAACGTAAATGATTAAGATTTATATCCTCGCCCAGCGATTTGAGCACTCTAAGGTGTCGTTCGATTTCGTTTAGTGTTTGTCTCACCTCTGTGATATTCATTACTGTTGAGGCCTTTACAGGATACAGTAGTGTGCATTAATTATGTGATTTTGTGGGTTGCGCAAACGTGTTTGGTCCCGTAGCCGTGGATTCATCCGTCCTCAGTATGTTTTCTGCGGATGTTGATGAGCCATCAATACAAGGACGGCGTAAAGCTATTAAAATTTTCTGTCCGGCTATTTTCAGTTGCGATAAATATTCTCTTCTCATTTCAATCCATACTAATATTATAAATGCGAAAGTGTGTCTGTCTGTCTGCTAGCTTTTCACGGCTCAACCGTTCAACCGATTTTGAGGAAAGGTACAAAGGTAGCTTGCAACCCGGGGAAGGACATAGGCTACTTTTTATCCCGGAAGATTTAAGAGTTCCCACAGGATTTTTAAAAACCTCAATCCACACGTACGAAGTCGCGGGCATCAGCTAGTAATTTAATATATTCAACCACACTTTTTTGTTTTCTTTGCGCATAGGAGATTTAAATCCAGTCCCAAAAGGATTTTTTGAATTGAACAAATCGAAAATTCTGTCTATAATTCTTAAATATTCTATGGTGGCCTCACTTACCAACAAAACCTTGATGTACGCTCCATTTTACGAATTCGGCTCGAAGGACCAGATTTTGTAGCAGGGACCAAACGGAGAGTGTCCTAATGCGTGGGTTTACGTTTTGATTTGTGAAGCCCGGACGTATAAATACAATTTTAATCTATGAAATTCACAACAGATCTACTTAAAACTTGTACTGCTAATTTGATATTACATTTTTTCCGAAAAAATTCTCAGGTAATTTTCAATGTTTGCCAATGTACCTGCATGTTCTTACAATTTGTGCAATCGTTTGACGAATACAAAATCTATATCACAATTACCTGTGGACATAGAAGTTTCAGCAAAAACAGTGCGAGCTAACTTAAGCATGTCTGCAGGGTCTAAGTACAATGTACTTAGGTTGATTTGGTTGAGCAATCGAAATAAGTTTTCAAATTGAAATAAAAGATCTGGCTATCAAAGCCTCCTGCTCCAGCTTTGCTGCACGTAGATTGGCTTCGCCAAGCTCGATCTCCGTTTCGCTTAGTTTAAGGGTGAGGGCCGCTATAACCCCCAGGATACCGAGATTGCATTCGTGGCATCCTTATTGAGTCGCGACGAGGGTGCGGTGACGGCTGCCATTACATCTTCTAGGTCGCGGTGGACTCGGTCCAACATCCCGTCTTAGTAGCGCCCGCCAAGGAGCCCTCCTGCTGCGTGTCGTTCGACGGAGCAGTGTCGGGCGCGACGGGACGACCGCTAGGCTGTCTCGGTACCCTGGGTCCCGCAGATGGTGGTGGTGGCGGTCCCCGGGGAGCGGCGACGGCTGCAGTGGGCGGGGCAGGCGGCGGCGTGACGGGCCGGCACATACGCACCACCTCTACTGGACGCCGCTCCTCCAGAGACGTCAGTGGCCGCTTTTGCGCCGAGGGCGCCGCTGTAGCAGCTTGCTGCTCTGGATGCGGGGTTCGCGGGGGCACCGGTGCTGTCTGGAGCAGTTCCTCCTCTTAGTCATGATGAAACCTCGAATGGGGCGGAGCCAAAACGCTAGGCGGCGTCCGCGCCAATGAGCATCGTGGCGCAAATGGTTGGCCACCGGAGTCGCTCTCCTTAGAAATAGTCTCCTTAGACATAGTTGATTTCAATTTCCGAAGCCACGGACGAAACTAAGTTGGGTCGGATAATCGATATCAGTACGGTATATAGCAGTACCGAATGGAGCGCAATTGAGTTACCGATTCAAAACCGGCAATTAATTGTCTATGCGCCGGAGGTTTGGCACTTGACACTTGACAGCTGTCAAGTGTCAAAAATGCTGCAAAATTGACAGATGTCAGCGAATGACACCTGTCACCGCCCGTATGAAAAAACAAATTTCTGACGTCAAAGTGGGATGGAGTGACAGATGACACCTGTCAAAGTTGTCACAGCGCACGCACAGAGTGTCAATGCACGAAAAGATAACCTATAAACGAACACGTGCGACCACGTGCTCAATTTATAGGTTATAAAACTAGCCTAGACTTAAACTAAGTACTAAAACTAGGGAAAATGTTCTGTAAACAGACGTGACATTATATTTAATAAAATAAAAATTGGGTCCTGTCCCGTGGGAGCTGCCAGGAGCATCCTTGAGAGCTCGACCACAATGCCGTGAGGAAAAGGGGGGTCGCAACACGTTCCACACCACTTTTACACCACTACACAGATTAAAACTATAGCACTATAATAAAAGAAAATTCCGGAAAAGCCGTGAAAATTCAGAATAAATGAATTTTCGACACGGAGCGAAGCAAGATAGTATCTTGCTTCGCTCCGTGTCGAAAATTGAGAAAACCTTGAAAACTAAAGAAGTCATAACCTCTCCATCCGAATATGCAGCTGTCTTAGAACAAAATGGTATGTGCAAAGATCTAGCATCAATTTCCGTATTTGATTGGAAAAAAAGTTACAAGTCCATCATTAAACCCACTACGTCTTGGCATTTTCAGTTTATGAAAACAAAAAGGTTTTTTATTACAAGAACTAAAACAGAAAACATTTTAGTACAGGGTGAAGAGACATATAGAAACGAAATACGCGAAAAAAAGACTATCACAAAAAAACAAAAAAAACACTATGATATCTCCCCAAGTAATCCAGCCAAACCGTGTTTTCATAAAACAAGCCAAAATTCAAGACGTAGATAAACTTCTTAAAAAGCACTATGGAGATGAGTGGAGAAATTTGGAAAAGTTGATTTTTTTTTAAACTGTAATGGAGAGAATGAGTACCACTGAAACGGGAGACTTTCTGAGATTGTCAGAAGAGACTGATTTGTGTGAAGCTGGATTTACGGATAATATTTGTCACGTTTAAATTCTTTCATTTTTATATATAATAATTAAAGACAATAAAACCTTTTATTTCATGCCTATAACAGATTTATCATTATTTTTTAATATATTATCCATCAAAAGAAATTACTTGATTCTGAATTTTTATGAGATTTAATAAAAGCTACATTCACCTACTTTCTTACTTTGGTTGATCTTGGTGCTTGTCGATATCTTGTATAACACCATCCTTTGTTAAGATTTTGTCAGTTGCAAAATCCACTAAAAAGTGACATATTACTATCAAATTCCTCTTATTTCAGCAGTGAGTTTCATAAGCCGCTAAAATGAAAGAAAAAACATCCATATTTTTGTTTATTTAACTGATTTGTTGCGGAAAAGGGATTTTAAAGTGGTGCCATATTCTGTGGGCTCATATCATACAAAAATTATTATTGTCTATAACATTTATCAACGACGAGAAGTTTTTATGAGTTAATGAAAAATAAGCAAAACTTATTTTAGTGGCTTTTGAAACTAGACGACTCAATTTATTACGTCCGCACACCGCGAGGGACAGCGGGAATCTCCGCAATGCGGTCCGGTGGGCACGGTGGAATGCGAACGTCCTCGCGATCCACTCCAGTGATTGTACTAGCCAGAAGGATGGCAGGTGAACCCGCCTCCGCCAATCCAAGGCGTCCGGTATAGTTTGGTACGTCACGCACTTTTGACAATACAAAACCTATCAGCGTTCTAACTGCGCTGGCATCGTTTAGTAGTGCGGCACTCCCGTACTGTGGAGGACAATAATATACCAATATACCAATATACAATAATCTCATCTGCGTTGGCCAAGATACCACCTCTATTGAGTCGAATTGAGGGTATCGCGTTGTTATTTTTTTTATTTTTTTATTTACAAGAGAAAATTACACATAATAGGTAGCACGCATTGTAAAAACCACAGAGGTTTGACCCGCAATGCGTACGTCTGCGCTTTACATCATGCCTACTTATATCATTAAAAAAAGATTATAAATAAATAATATTACTATATTATAATATACTAACTAAATATTTGAAAAAAAAACAAAGAACAGACAATACATATACATACACATATATGTATAAACACACATATATGCATACACACATGCACATACACACATATATATATTATTATTATTTTTTATTTTTTATAGGTGACATTATTATTTATGTGTTAAACGCGCGACAATTATATCGTCACGACAGGAGCCGAGGGGACATCTCCGAAGCAACCCGGCATGATCATAGGTTGCCAAGGAAGTATCCCCTCAGCTTCTGTTTAATATTCGTTCGCGTTACCTTACCGGCCAGAGAAGAAGGCAGCTGATTTAAAAGGCGGGGAATAATAAAACCGGTAGTTCTTTCGCCGTATACATTGTTTGCCCGCGCAATGTGCAACCGGTTTGCAGTTATCGCTCGCGTATGTATAGGATGTTCTATTTTGCGTCGTAAGTTATCGTTAAAGAATTCTTCTTTTAGGATAGTGTATTTAAAGAGCTCTTGAATAGGTCAGTGGGTAGACACTTCCATACAAACACTTCAAAGAAATTGTCCAATTATTCTTGAACTCTGATCTATATGGATATTCCAATGGCTTGGTTTCATTGTTATATTGGTTCATGTTGATACCTATTGCCAATGTTACAAATGTTACAAATTCAACCCGACGTCATAAATTCGCTATCGTCAAGTTGGTGCACCTAGCAAAAAAAACGAATAGTTGTCAATTGTCATTGACTTTGACATTTATGATAAAAAAAATTCAAAAATTGAAATAAACTGTTTTTTGTTCGGTGATTTTGTTGAATTTTTCAATGATCCGAAGAAGATGAGTAAAAATTTCCAAAAGTGTGTGATATGCAACAGAAGAAGATCTTCTGTCCCTAATTTGTTTCTTGCCGCCCTGCCTTCAGACCCTGTGAGGTATGTTTTACTTTACATATTTTTCTGCCACACGTACAAAGGTTAGGTAGCAAATAATAATTTCAATCAATCAATCAGCCTGTTTGCGTCCACTGCTGGACATAGGCCTTCCCTAGAGCGCGCCACCACAAACGATCCTCCGCCTTCCTCATCCACCCACTTCCCGCTACCTTCTTAAGATCGTCAGTCCAGCGGGTTGGAGGTCGTCCCACACTGCGCTTGCCGATACGCGGTCTCCACTCCAGAACACGTCTGCCCCAGCGGCCATCGGTTCTGCGGCAGACGTGGCCTGCCCACTGCCACTTCAGCTGGCTAATTCGTTGAGCTATGTCAGTCACTTTGGTTCTCCGACGGATTTCCTCGTTACGGATTTTATCCCTCAGAGAGACACCCAACATAGCTCGCTCCATAGCACGCTGAGGGACTTTGAACTTGTGGACAATAATAATTTGCACCTACTTAATTCTATTCTATTAGAACATTCACTAGTGTAGCTACCTCCTTAAACAAAACGGAGCTGAACCGATATCTCACTACTTTTTAACCAGACTGTGGACAGCACAGCACTGTGGCTCTACTGCGGTTGTTTGACAGCTACAAATGTCACGATCGCAATCATCTCTGATTGGTTAATGCTCGCTCACTGTTGGCCACAATGCATTATTGCAACAAGAATTGCACAAATTCAGCCAATCAGAACAATTGAGATTGTAATAATGATTGATGCAGGTTTTAGACAATCGCCCTGCTGGTCTTTGTGGTGATGCCTGATAGAAGTCTGATAGACTCACCACCTGTCACATTACATTAAGTTCTTTTATACAACAATCATAACTGTAATCAAGAAAACTAAAATGATATTTTCTGGATTTGATTGATTTTCGATATTTCATAATGAGTGAGTTTTTCATCAAATGCACTCAAAAGCTTGTAGTTATAGTTCACTCTATAATACCTACTTAATTATTTTTTGAAGAATGGATGCTCCATAAGTCCATACTATTGATTCAATTGTTTGAAATATAACTGACTACCCCTTCTGTGATTTATGTTACCTATGTGTTTAAATATCAATATTGTATTTTTCAGGTGTCAACAATGGGTTAAAGCAATTGGGCAGGAAGATTTGGTACATTTACCTATAGAAAAACTACATGAGTTAAAATTTGTGTGTGGTATACATTTTGATGCAGAAAGTTTCAACAAAAATGGAAATCGTCTGCTTAAAACTGCTGTGCCCAAATTAAATCTGCCTCACCCACCTCTGCCAGAAGAGTTATTTATAGATTTTCCTCTGAAAATTTGTAGTCAAAGAGCACAATATCCAAAAAGTGAGTAACTAAAAAGCAATGGATATTAACTGAAGTTACACAATTTTTATTTGTAGACTAGAATGCTTCTGTGCTGGGTGTATGATAGACACAGTTAAATCTCATCTGCACAAATATCTGGAGCTATCTGCAAACCATACATGTTATTTTGAGTGTTAAATGAAATGAGCTCCAAGTTAACAGTTATTAACCTCCATCACATGTTATCTATATATATAAAAGGAGAAGGTGACTGACTGACTGACTGACTGACTGATCTATCAACGCACAGCTCAAACTACTGGACGGATCGGGCTGAAATTTGGCATGCAGATAGCTATTATGGCGTAGGCATCCGCTAAGAAAGGATTTTTGAAAATTCAACTCCTAAGGGGGTTAAATAGGGGTTTGAAATTTTGTAGTCCACGCGGACTAAGTCGCGAGCATAAGCTAGTTTGTAATAATTTTTAATGTCTCAAACATAGATGCAGATCACAGATGCATCCTGCTGATCAATAAAAATGACATAATATCAAATGCTTGCGAAAATTGTGATGACAAGTGCAAATGCTGTTATCTTGCAATATCAATAATATTAATATTCTAATATTCTAGTATTAATATTATAGTCGTCATAAAATCAAGAATTTAACTGAAGTATTGATATTCTTTTCCAGCAACCCTCATTGATTGCACTAATCAAGTTATCAATCAGCCCAATAATACTCCTACTGAAGTTGAAGGTATGTTTCAATTGGTTAACCAATATAGTAACTATATTCAAATATTAGTGTTTGAAATTGGTAAATATAATATTATACATCCATACTGAAAGTGTGTCTGCCTGTCTGTCTGTCTGCTAGCTTTTCACGGCTCAACCGTTCAACCGATTTTGATGAAATTTGGTACAGAGATAGCTTGCATCCCGGGGGGACATAGGCTACTTTTTATCCAGGAAAATTGAAGTGTTCCGACAGGATTTTTAAAAAGCTAAATCCACGCGGACGAAGTCACGGGCATCATCTAGTAAAATATATATGCCAAGTGCTGAAATCACTTGGGCTTTATGAAAAGTATAACTATTTCTGACTTATAATAATACTACTAAATTTCACTATTTCAGATTTATCAAAGACTGTCCAGCCCACAATGTATAAGGAACTGGAAAATGTACCAATCACTTCAACTTCTGTTATTGCAACAGAACGTAAGTACTTCCAGTGCTATTATAACAGTGAAATTAGATAAGAGGAATATAGGTACTAGTTTATTCTTTTACATTTGAATTAACAATAAACAATGTAACTGGAAATTACACCCACACCCACACCTGGGAAACACACCCAGTAGTACATTTTCATTCAGTCCCATAAACTACTTTCACTACTTTTAAAACATTGTTATAAGAAGTTAGGCAATTAAGTGATTTGGCTTTGCTGATCAACCAGAGATATTACAGTTGCACATTTAATTCATCTGAGATTTTATTCTAAATAATTAAAATATTATTTCATATTTATACTGTTTCAATTTTTAAAAAATGTGCATATTTTTAATATTATTTTATTATTATTTCAGGTGGTATTGAACCCAAACCATCCACCAGTGCATCAGCAGACATATATGTGCGTAGTCATACACGTATGGCAAAATGTGTTGGTAAGCTTGTGTGTTCTGTCATATATCAGTTATAACAGTTATTGGTAGCGTCAATGCCCACATGCCACAACATGGGACGCATGCAATGCATGTAAAATTGCAGTTCTAACTTTCATGAGAACGTTTTCAGAAGACTTGTCATAATATTAGTCTTATAATTCTTCTTTTTGTGTTGCAGATGGGAAAAAACGATGTGGATCTAGGGAAGAGAAGCTTTTGCAGCGCCTTAAAACAGCAAAAAATTCTCTAAAGGAGCTGTCTAAAACATCTATTAATTTAGATCAATTAGAATCTAATTTTTTGAAAAATGCTCTAACCGATGCGCTTATAAATAAAAAACGAGAGCCTCATGGAAATCGCTGGAACATTGAAAATAAAATATTGTCTTTAGCAATATTTAAACGCTCTCCTAGAACTTATAGATACTTGCAAAAATTACTACCACTACCTAGTGAGAAAACTTTACATCGTATAATAAAAAGTATTCCTATGGAAACAGGAATAAATCATGTTATACTTGAAGATTTAAAGAAAAAAATTGCTGATTTACCTGTTCGTGACAAGTTATATGCATTACTTTTTGACGAGATGGCATTAAAAAAGCGTCTTATTTACAATGAGAGCACTGATAAGGTGGAAGGATATGTAGATCTAGGAGATGAAATGGGACGCTTTCCTAATGTTGCTGATCATGTACTTGTTTTTATGATTCAAGGTATTTGTAAAAAAGTGAAGCAGCCTATTGCTTATTATTTTGTAGAAGGTACAGTTTCTACAGAAAAATTGGCTGTAATAATTAAAGAAAATATTAAAGCTCTAAAACAAGCAGGAATATCCGTACTTACCACAGTGTGTGACCAAGGCCCAACGAATGTTGGTGCCCTGAATTTATTGAAAAAATTCTCACATTTAACTCCCGAAAGCAATTTTTTCTACATAGAAGAAGAAAAGATACTTACAATTTATGACATACCACATCTTTTTAAGTCCATAAGGAATAACTTTTACCAGGCAGGAGAAATAAAATATGGTGTTAAGACAGGAAAGTGGTGTCACCTTATAGAAGCAGAGCAAAGAAATAGGAATTTTTTAAATTTCTATAAATTAAACCAAACAGTGGTTAATCCCACATACAAAATCAAAATGAAGGTAAAATATGCAGCACATGCACTAAGCAACACAATGGCAGCAGTTTTAAAGATGATGGCTTTTAAACACGAGAGTAAAGAAAGAGAAATAAATGAAACTGCATACATCATAGAGGAGCTGGATCACTTATTGGATGCCACAAATGGGCCATCCTGTCACAAAGATGTAAAAAAGGGAATCCGTGAGAATGTCTCTAATAAATCCAATCATGTGGAGAAGTGGAATTATTATTTGAAAATAATGGATTCAATTAAATTTGTAAAATCAGATTCCCAGCTGCAGCTTAGTCATGTGAGATGCATCAATGGATTTAAAATATCTTTAAAATCCTTAAAGGATATATGGGGGGTTTTAAACACCAAGGGTTTTAAATATCTTAATCTGCGTCAATTAAATCAAGACAGCTTAGAAAATTTATTTGGAATAATACGCCAACATGGTGCTACAAACAAAAACCCTACATGTTCTCTTTTCACCGCAGCTTTAAAAACTGTTTTAGTATCAGGCTTTACAGCATCTGTTAGTCGTGGATCAAACTGTGAAGAGGACGATAACAAATTTTACTTAAATTTTCAGAAAATTCTAAAGGGAAAAGTAGAGCTTAACCCAGATGTTCCCAATCCCAATACATCTATAGATGAAATAGAAAAAGAAAATATAGAATATCCAATACTATCATTACCGGACATATTTCATGACTATGAATGTGATTTAACATCTTTCGAAGAGCAACCTATAGTATATGTAAGTGGATATGTTGCCGCTAAACTACTACATAAAAACTCATGTGAGACATGTATAAAATGTTTAAAAAATGATAATCCGGTTGATGAAGATGGACTTTATAAATATATTTCACTCAGAGAATGGTGGCAGGACAAACAATCCCTAACATACCCTACAAAAAGTCTATGTGACACAATATTAAAAGCAAAAATTATATTTGAAAATAATATCTCAAAGGATCTGTATAAGAAAAATATTTGTTGTTTATCGAATTTGGAATTCATGGTATACTGTGATATGAATTGGGTTGTTTGTTCTGACCACCGTGAAAAAGTAGTAGAAAAATTATTTAATATTATAAGTAAAATTTTCATAAGAAAACAATGGGGCCAATTCTCTTGTACACAATCTCTAAACTAAACTAAATTAACAGGTCTAAATCTTGTGCTATCCTTTTCCGCAAGCAACATTATGAAAGGGATAGCAATAGATTTAGACGTTCCATTTTAGTTTAGTTTAGAGATTGTGCACAATGGAATTAGCCACAATGTCATATTATAAATAACATGGCTAAAAAAATTGAAGATAATTTTGCAGACTTTTCTAAAAAGGCTCAGCAACAAAGTAAAGATAAATAACACCATCACCATCATCATGATGGTCTCCTCTCAGAGTGAGACGGGGTTTTGCCATAGTCTACCATGCTGGCCATGTGTGGATTGGTAGACTTAACACACCTTTATGATGATAAGAACATTATGGAGAACTCTCAGGCAGGCAAGTTTCCTCACGATGTTTTCCTCCACCATTAAAGCAAGTGATATTTAATTACTTAAAACGCACATAACTCCGATAAGTTAGAGGTGCGTGCCCGGGATTGAAACCCCGACCTCCGATTAGAAGGCGGACGTCCTAACCACTAGGCTATAACAGTTAATTACAAAATAACAGCAGTAAATCATTCCATGCGAGCATGATTTGTATAGTAATTAGATAAGGCTAACTTTAAGTTTCATTGTAATTTTCATTTAAAAAAATCAGTACTATCAATACTTATAGTAAAACTGTATATAATATAATGTTATTTAGGATTAATTTATTGTTGTAGCTAGTATTTCCAGAAATCGTTAATTTTATTATTTAAATACAAAGAAATAAAGCTATACTTATTGCTATGTACAGTTTTTATTTACACGTAAAAATATAACAATAATTTGGGTAGGTGCAGCTGGCGGCCCCAGTAGGAACTATCGATACTACGATGTCGATACTAATTTTATCATTAGGTACAACACTAGTATCGAACAGGATTGAAAACATGTGGTACATCCCTACGTCAGTTTGTGATACATAGTACTCTGTGGTTTGTGACTTTGTGTGGAATGTTGGTAGTCCGTCATCTCTTATAAAGTTGGTATTATTTTACTACGTGAATTTTAGCTATAGTTAATGTTCTAAGTGCCGTCTCTTAAAACGTAGTGATTATATACTCTTTGGAATAGGTAGTGTTTCGCAATGTTTGAATAAGCTTAGTTCATTTTTGTCATATTTTGATTTGACAGAGTTTGAGACAATAGTTTTTAGGATTCTTAGTTGAAGTTTATATATATTATTTAAAAAAGTATTGTACGTACGGCCATAACTACTGAGGCCATACTGAATATAGGATTGTGCAAAGCAATAGTATAACATTAGTTTCACTTTAAAGGGTACTCGGCGGTTTAAAACAGTTAAATTGGCCAGAAATAATGGGGCCGATTCTCTTGTACACAATCTCTAAACTAAATTAACCGGCCTAAATTTAGTGCCATCCTTTTCCACAAGCAACATTATGAAAGGGATAGCCATAGATTTAGACGTGCCATTTTAGTTTAGTTTAGAGATTGTGTACAATGGAATTAGCCACATTGTCGTAATTTATTAGAAACATAATCTATGTGAAGGCTAAAGTTAAAATGGCAGTCAATAATAAATGTACTTGTCGACTTGTTCTATAGTGGGGCAGTTACATCCTTGATGGCTAATTGGTGCATGTAGGCAGCTGTGAAATTAAATATTAAAATAGTATTCGGCATGCTCCTCACCAGGAAGGGCAAGGCTGGTAACTACGTGCCGTAAGTTCAACAGGTTGGTGCAGGCGAACGATGGTCAGAGAACAACACAGGCATGAAAACATGGTCGTTGTGGGTAACTGGACCTTTCATTTTGATAAATGACGTAATGAATCCCACATTCAATTCGCAAGTCGACATAGCTCTGTGAATCTGATAGTCGACGGCGGGAAGCTGAGGAAGAGCGGATCGGTATGTGTATCTGGGAACAAACTCTTCCATGATCTTGATAGGTAAGTTGAGCCAGACTATATCGGTATGGCTGGAATATGGGGCAGCGCTCTATTATCTTAAGCATAGTTTATACGGAGCCAACACTGGCTGCCAATAAGACTGGCAGCCAGTGCTGGCTTGGTATTGGCCTTGCAGCCAGCGCTGGCGAGAATAGAGCGACCGTCTATTTTTCTAGCCAGTGACCTCCGCCCGCATACCCTTCGACCCCCGCGCCAGCGTTGCGGACACGTGTAGACGAGTCTCGCCAGTCACTGGCGAACGTCCGTACGGTGTGTGTTCTTTGTTGTTTTATTTGTAATTTCTGCGACAAAATGCCGAGAAAATTCAACGAAGAGGATACTTTGAAATTCGTACAACTTTATAGAGAGCACGAATGCTTGTGGGATAAGCGTTGCGATGCATACAAAAATAAAGAAATGCGCGCTTCGGCACTAGAACAACTTCGTGTAGGAATGAATATAGAAGAACTGACTCTCGATGAAGTTAAATCAAAAATCAAAAGTATTCGAAATACGTACTACTTGGAACTCGACAAAATCGAAAAATATATATTGGAGGGTCGATATTGAAAGAGTTCTTACTGTCTATAGACTCCGTGAAAAGAAACGTATGAGTTTTACTCTACGGAAGGTAGCCATCTTTATTTTAGTTGTCAGAGTTGGATTTTGGACACGCACGCATTTTGTTGTTGTTCACAATTTTCTCTCGCATTAAATTAATTAAGTATCAGATTATAGCTTAGCTAATTATTATTCTTTGAGATAGGTAGGTAGTTTCTTAATCGTGATATTTAATTCGGTGATTGTGATATAGTTAGAACAGTAATTGTTCGATGCTAATGTACATTGTGTTAAATCGTAACATCTAGTGCCATCCGGTGACTTTGTCTGCAAAGCACTATTAATAATGTTCGCGTAGTTGTTTGACGAATATGGAATACTAATTATTGGTGAATATTAGAGTAATTCGTGAGTTAACGTTTGGCTCAGTGGATAGATTATTATAAGGACATCCGTTAAGGTTATTTCTGCAGACGCTAGTGATTTAGAGTGTAATTGGAGATATACCGGCAGTTGAGATAATGATTAGTTTGAAGTGATAGTTTAGTGTGATAGTAACTTGAAGTTAACTTTGATAGTAGGTACCCGCTTTAGAATCGTATAACCCGGTTGGTAAAGAATCATTGATGACTCTCGTGTAATGTTGAAATGGATTAGACAATGAGTTGCCCATGAGATCGAATAGCTTACATTCTACCTGGTTTCTGTTGTGATCGCTTATTTGGGTGGATAGTAGTCGTGGCGCGTGTGGCGCACGATGCTATGGTGTTCTGTATGCAGATGTGCACAGAGTGGAGAAGGTAGAGCTATTGCGATATTCTGAATTAGTAATGAGAAGTCAATTATAAGATCTGGTTTAGATCGTAAGAGAGTCGATGCAATGATCCTTTTAAGAGCGTTCATGAAGTTGTGATTGATTACCTTGAGATGATTAGATAACGGAGTAGGTCGTGACTTGATTGAGAGGTTGCAATAGCAATTGCGCCCTAATCACACGATGTAGTGTTTAGCTTAGGTTAGCTAGTTTAGAGTGAGGTGAGGGGTCGCTGTGAGGGGTGGTTGGAGGCGACCATAGGTAGGGTTAGGTTAGGGTGATCTGGTTGTGTTACGTTGATGGTTTCCATGTGCGATACGTTACTGAGAACTATTTGTAAAGAACATGGATTAAAGTACCTACCTATTAATTACTAGCTTCTGATGTCGGCTAAAGATGAATAATAATTATCAGCCATCCTCCTGTTCTCCGACATCAGAAGTGGGATACACGATTTATGCCCACATTTTCGAAAATCATTGCAACACTAGCTTTGTTTAAAAAAAAAAAAAAGTTACAAGATTTTTTTTTTTTTTTTTATTTATTTGTGCAAGACATGTTTTCAATTTTAATACCCACACGTGGTCTTTCTTGAAAAGCTTGATTTACTTTTGTGTGTTTTGAATAAAAAGAGAAAGAAAGAAGGATTATTTTGTGTAGAGATGCGCTAAGGAGTGGTGAAAGTGGCCGTGATTTAATGGAGTTAAACTCAAAACTCGAATCATTTATTCAAAATAGTTAGGTTTAGTTAATTTACAATTTTGACTGTCAGTTGTTGGAGTTATGTGGTATGGTGGTGATGGTGAATTGCGTAAGCTTGGAGCTAAGGCTACGAGGGTTCCAAACTACTTGGTTTCCTTACTAAATGGTTATAGCATTGGGAGTGTGATGTCCCAGCACGGTTGTCATCTAATTTAATAGCTAGTGGTCTGATGTTTTCAGCTGCTGAGATTGACTATCTAGCACTCTCAGATCATGATGCTACTTGGGCATTGGCAGTAAGGGTTGAAAAAAAGGGGGTTATCTAAAAGGCGAGGTGGCCATTTAGATAATAAACGGCGAGGTGGCTGTTTTGAAAAAAAGGGAGTTGTCTAAAAGGCGAGGTGGCCATTTAGATGATAAACGGCGAGGTGGCTGTTCCGATGATGGATGGACGGCGGCGTGGCCGTTTCAGCTGAGGGGAGTTAGCTTGGTGTATAGTGTGGTGGGTGTTTGGAACAGGTGATAGGATCAGTAGCGGGGTACTGCTGGAGTTCGGGTTTTATGAGACATAATTATGAGCGGTGAGTCTATTATGGCAAATGGTGCAGTGTGTTTTAGAAGTTGCTACTATGGATAAGTTGGGCTATGCTTTGGTTGTGTCATGCTTGTTTTATTTGTAATGGTTGTGATATGCATGCTTTAGAATATGTGGTTTGTGTGCTTGTGCTGATTGTCAGGATAAACGAGCGGATGTTCTGACGTTTATAAAATGTTTGTGCTTGATACATACTAGCGCCCGAGGACGGTCGCATGTCAGAATGGCCGTATTGGAGGGTCGATATTGAAAGAGTTCTTACTGTCTATAGACTCCGTGAAAAGAAACGTATGAGTTTTACTCTACGGAAGGTAGCCATCTTTATTTTAGTTGTCAGAGTTGGATTTTGGACACGCACGCATTTTGTTGTTGTTCACAATTTTCTCTCGCATTAAATTAATTAAGTATCAGATTATAGCTTAGCTAATTATTATTCTTTGAGATAGGTAGGTAGTTTCTTAATCGTGATATTTAATTCGGTGATTGTGATATAGTTAGAACAGTAATTGTTCGATGCTAATGTACATTGTGTTAAATCGTAACATCTAGTGCCATCCGGTGACTTTGTCTGCAAAGCACTATTAATAATGTTCGCGTAGTTGTTTGACGAATATGGAATACTAATTATTGGTGAATATTAGAGTAATTCGTGAGTTAACGTTTGGCTCAGTGGATAGATTATTATAAGGACATCCGTTAAGGTTATTTCTGCAGACGCTAGTGATTTAGAGTGTAATTGGAGATATACCGGCAGTTGAGATAATGATTAGTTTGAAGTGATAGTTTAGTGTGATAGTAACTTGAAGTTAACTTTGATAGTAGGTACCCGCTTTAGAATCGTATAACCCGGTTGGTAAAGAATCATTGATGACTCTCGTGTAATGTTGAAATGGATTAGACAATGAGTTGCCCATGAGATCGAATAGCTTACATTCTACCTGGTTTCTGTTGTGATCGCTTATTTGGGTGGATAGTAGTCGTGGCGCGTGTGGCGCACGATGCTATGGTGTTCTGTATGCAGATGTGCACAGAGTGGAGAAGGTAGAGCTATTGCGATATTCTGAATTAGTAATGAGAAGTCAATTATAAGATCTGGTTTAGATCGTAAGAGAGTCGATGCAATGATCCTTTTAAGAGCGTTCATGAAGTTGTGATTGATTACCTTGAGATGATTAGATAACGGAGTAGGTCGTGACTTGATTGAGAGGTTGCAATAGCAATTGCGCCCTAATCACACGATGTAGTGTTTAGCTTAGGTTAGCTAGTTTAGAGTGAGGTGAGGGGTCGCTGTGAGGGGTGGTTGGAGGCGACCATAGGTAGGGTTAGGTTAGGGTGATCTGGTTGTGTTACGTTGATGGTTTCCATGTGCGATACGTTACTGAGAACTATTTGTAAAGAACATGGATTAAAGTACCTACCTATTAATTACTAGCTTCTGATGTCGGCTAAAGATGAATAATAATTATCAGCCATCCTCCTGTTCTCCGACATATATATAATATAATAATATATCAATCAACTCTTCTTTTTCAACAGCCTTTGCCGCGTATTCATTATTTTTTCCAAACGTGTGCACACCAGAAGAAAAAATCCGTGAGTGATTGGCCGCGTCTAAACAACAAGGGCCAGGCCAACGCTGGCTTGTCTGCAGACTGGCGCCAGCATTACTGGCTTCGTGTAAACTCTACCATATTCTGGCCAAAGTGATTTATGAGTTTAATATAGTATTGGTTGACAAGAAATCCTATTGCTTGTGAGTTGATAGGGATAGCAACTGCATGATGTGCTGCAGGAGCAGAGAGATTCTGGAAAGCGTCTAATTCTTGCGAACAGACTGCTCCAGGCGGAATAGCGTATTTTGCGAGAATACGAGATTCCCGTTCCTCAACGACCTTACGACCTTGTTTCTGTCGCCAGGTGTCGGTGCGAGAGTTTGGTTTTCTAGATCCACGGCCGCGACTACCACGGAATCCAGTCTTCGGAGCTTCTTTATTGTCCTTGGAGAAGTTCGATGTAGATGGAGCTGGTAGGGCGTCAGTCTCCATTGATGCTGGGGTAGACATCATAAACTTCGAGCAACAGTGAATAACCTAGGTGGTTAGTGCAGCGGGCAAGGCATCCGCGCCAAAAAACCGGAAATGGGGGTTGAAAGGTTGTATGAAAGTCCTATGTTTTGAAGTTAGAGACATGAAAATCGATGTTTAGGTTATAAGCTTTAAATAATAAAAGTCTGCATAAGTCAACTTGGGAAATTCCCCCCTTAAGGGTGGTAAAGTTTTATAGAAAAGTTTCAACTATTGTTATTTTTACTTGAAGTGTGAAACGTAGGTTCTTTCTAGGGGGTAGGTGACAGATAAGAAAGGATCTTACTAAAGTCTCCCGCTAAGGGGGTGAAATGGGGGTTGAAAAGTTTATATGAAAATCCTATGTTTTTGAAGTAAGAGATATGAAAATTGGCATTTAGGTATTCTGGGTTCCGTGCCTTAAGGTGAGACTGAGTGAGTAGGTAAGTGAGGCCTTTTGCAGCGGGAAAATTTCAGATCTCATGAGAAACCAGAAATTTTACGCGGACGAAGTCGCGGGCAACTGCTAGTACGGAATAAACGAAGAGGGTTCTCAATGCCCGCGCTGAAACCTATTCGAGACAGTCGTAAGCCCATTTCGAGGCTCAAGTACAATGATTTGCAAAAATCTTTACAATGGATTCCGTCCATGTTTCATGACTTTTACAGGAATCTTCCATGTGCAGGTGTCCCTGATTTACCTGAGGCCTGCGAGTAATAGATATTTATTAGAATTAGCTGGAAATAAATGATACATTTTTCAATTTTATAACAAAAATTTACTTTTTTTTATTTGTGTCAATTTGTCAACCCCTCCCACAGTCTTATATAATTGCGTAGCGCTACTAAATAACAGATAGTTGATGTGATATATGCCAAATTAATAGCCATATTTTGGGTTTCGGGATATCATAATGCTTTATTATTGTGTTTAAGTTAATTGACCTAAAATAGTATACGTATTGACGTAAATAGCCTTAAAAGCCTTAGGCCCTATTCAGTGCGACGCGGACCGTCCGCACGCGGATGAGGTTTTGCGTCCGTCGCGGATGAATTCGTCGTTCAGTGCGATGCGGATCGTGATCGAGAGTGGTACAGTGTCATGGATAAAACTTTGAGTTTGGTGATTGCGGCCTATTTATTAAACAAAAGAAGAAGAAGACGCCATGGTAGAAGATTTAATGTGCATCCACTGGTTGAAAAAAGACTTGACTTGTTTTCGGACTTGCGGGATGACGAAATGAAATTCTTCAAATATTTCAAGATGTCCATTAGGACATTTGAAGAGTTGCATGCGAAACTAGAGCCATCTTTAATGCGTTGCGATATATACAAGAAACCCATATGTTCGCGGGAGAGATTGGCTGTAACAATTAGGTAAGTAGGTACTTAAATTTAAAGGTTAAATAAATGAAAAAAAAAATTAATTAAAATTTTATAATCAATTTAAAATGTAATCATGTAATTAATTACAATGCAGTGTAATGACCGTGTTGCCAGCTTTCTAAAGACTCGTCCACATCACTCCCTGATAAGTGAGGTAAATCGTTGGTAGCGGTTGATGCAGATGTGCTGGGCGAGTTCATAGCTGGACCTCTAATTTCCATAGCTAGCTCCAGTATTTTAGTTCGAAATAACAATTTTTTATAATTATCGAAATCGTTTATAATAGGTGCTAGGGAATTAAAAAAACTGAAGTCATCGTCTGTAAGAGCCGTAGACGACGCAGAGTTTGTGGTGGAAGTGTCATTCTTTTTTTCTATTATTTTCAATAATTGTGACTCAAAGTCTGTCATACATCTCTTTCTTTTTCTCTGCCACGGTTTTGGTGAAGACAGCACAGGTGTCTGAAATGTTTCTTCTGTTGATGGCAAGTCCGGGGTCGTGGTAATAGGTAAAATACTTTGCGAGCTTTGCGATGACGTTGAAGCAACATTTTGGGAGCTCTGCGACGATGTTGAAGCCATACTTTCATGTGTGGGTTCAAAGTCCTTTGTGTCTTCCAAAAACGTCATTATATCGAAAAAAATATACTTCTTTTTGACACCCCCTGCAGAACCGGACTTTGATGTCTTAAGATTTGCTCTACACTTCATGTATGCATCACGGGCTGTCTTCCATCTTAACTGAACAGCTTTTTCTGTAAATTAAATAATATAAATAATAAAACAACACATGCTACTAACTTTACTTATTTAATACACACTTTTTTTGTTGCAGGTACCTGACTACTGGGTCAAGAATGTCTGATTTGCATTTAAGTTATCGATTGGGGCTATCCACAATTAAATACATTATTGAAGAAGTATGCTCATTAATATGGGAAATTTTGAAAAACGAATGTCTGCCTGAACCTGATCCAAATTTTTGGAATAAAATAGCACTTGGCTTTGAAAGGGACGCCAATTTTCCCAATTGCGTAGGTGCCCTTGACGGAAAGCATACCAGAATCACGTGCCCAAAAGAAAGTGGGTCCGTATTTTTCAACCATAAGCAATTTTATTCTATTATTTTACTTGCAATGTGTGATGCCAATTACTGTTTTACCTATGTAAATGTAGGGGCTTGTGGCAGCGAAGCAGACGCTAATGTGTTCAAGAAAAGTTCGTTATTTCATAGACTTGAACGAGATGATCTAAATTTGCCACCTCCAAAATTATTACCAGGCACATCTATCAACCCACAGCCACATGTCATTGTAGCAGACGCAGCTTTTGGCATTTCCAATACTATACTTCGTCCATATATTTAATTACAGGTTAAGTCGTGCGCGCCGATACATAGAATCGAGTTTTGGTATATTGACAAACAAATTTGCAATATTCCAAAGATCTATCAATGTATCAACATCATTAGCCGGGTCCACACCGGACGATCCATCGATCCCGCGATCCGCGATCCAGGATCGCGGAGCGTGGATCGTGGATCGTGTTATGCCGATCCACTCTTGGAAACTTGCGATCCCAAATATGCGCTCCAAGCGATCCTAAGGCGATCCGTGATTCAGCCAGTCTAACTCTTGTACGATATGGAGTCACACGTACAACGGCGGCGTCTTGCCGTTGCAGCAGTAACTTTTATTTTGCTTAAATGCTTGCGCAAAAAATCACAAAAAAAGAAAACGACGGTTTTGGGTGAAACAAATTTACAAAAATCGCTTGGAATCTGGGACTCAGCTGTACGCAGAGTTAGTGTCAGATAAAGTTGAACACAATTTTGCAAGAATGAATGCTAATCAATTTGAGATATTGTGTTCATTATTAAATAACAAGCTAAGAAAGAGAAAGAAAGAAGGATTATTTTGTGTAGAGATGCGCTAAGGAGTGGTGAAAGTGGCCGTGATTTAATGGAGTTAAACTCAAAACTCGAATCATTTATTCAAAATAGTTAGGTTTAGTTAATTTACAATTTTGACTGTCAGTTGTTGGAGTTATGTGGTATGGTGGTGATGGTGAATTGCGTAAGCTTGGAGCTAAGGCTACGAGGGTTCCAAACTACTTGGTTTCCTTACTAAATGGTTATAGCATTGGGAGTGTGATGTCCCAGCACGGTTGTCATCTAATTTAATAGCTAGTGGTCTGATGTTTTCAGCTGCTGAGATTGACTATCTAGCACTCTCAGATCATGATGCTACTTGGGCATTGGCAGTAAGGGTTGAAAAAAAAGGGGGTTATCTAAAAGGCGAGGTGGCCATTTAGATAATAAACGGCGAGGTGGCTGTTTTGAAAAAAAGGGAGTTGTCTAAAAGGCGAGGTGGCCATTTAGATGATAAACGGCGAGGTGGCTGTTCCGATGATGGATGGACGGCGGCGTGGCCGTTTCAGCTGAGGGGAGTTAGCTTGGTGTATAGTGTGGTGGGTGTTTGGAACAGGTGATAGGATCAGTAGCGGGGTACTGCTGGAGTTCGGGTTTTATGAGACATAATTATGAGCGGTGAGTCTATTATGGCAAATGGTGCAGTGTGTTTTAGAAGTTGCTACTATGGATAAAGTTGGGCTATGCTTTGGTTGTGTCATGCTTGTTTTATTTGTAATGGTTGTGATATGCATGCTTTAGAATATGTGGTTTGTGTGCTTGTGCTGATTGTCAGGATAAACGAGCGGATGTTCTGACGTTTATAAAATGTTTGTGCTTGATACATACTAGCGCCCGAGGACGGTCGCATGTCAGAATGGCCGTATTGGAGGGTCGATATTGAAAGAGTTCTTACTGTCTATAGACTCCGTGAAAAGAAACGTATGAGTTTTACTCTACGGAAGGTAGCCATCTTTATTTTAGTTGTCAGAGTTGGATTTTGGACACGCACGCATTTTGTTGTTGTTCACAATTTTCTCTCGCATTAAATTAATTAAGTATCAGATTATAGCTTAGCTAATTATTATTCTTTGAGATAGGTAGGTAGTTTCTTAATCGTGATATTTAATTCGGTGATTGTGATATAGTTAGAACAGTAATTGTTCGATGCTAATGTACATTGTGTTAAATCGTAACATCTAGTGCCATCCGGTGACTTTGTCTGCAAAGCACTATTAATAATGTTCGCGTAGTTGTTTGACGAATATGGAATACTAATTATTGGTGAATATTAGAGTAATTCGTGAGTTAACGTTTGGCTCAGTGGATAGATTATTATAAGGACATCCGTTAAGGTTATTTCTGCAGACGCTAGTGATTTAGAGTGTAATTGGAGATATACCGGCAGTTGAGATAATGATTAGTTTGAAGTGATAGTTTAGTGTGATAGTAACTTGAAGTTAACTTTGATAGTAGGTACCCGCTTTAGAATCGTATAACCCGGTTGGTAAAGAATCATTGATGACTCTCGTGTAATGTTGAAATGGATTAGACAATGAGTTGCCCATGAGATCGAATAGCTTACATTCTACCTGGTTTCTGTTGTGATCGCTTATTTGGGTGGATAGTAGTCGTGGCGCGTGTGGCGCACGATGCTATGGTGTTCTGTATGCAGATGTGCACAGAGTGGAGAAGGTAGAGCTATTGCGATATTCTGAATTAGTAATGAGAAGTCAATTATAAGATCTGGTTTAGATCGTAAGAGAGTCGATGCAATGATCCTTTTAAGAGCGTTCATGAAGTTGTGATTGATTACCTTGAGATGATTAGATAACGGAGTAGGTCGTGACTTGATTGAGAGGTTGCAATAGCAATTGCGCCCTAATCACACGATGTAGTGTTTAGCTTAGGTTAGCTAGTTTAGAGTGAGGTGAGGGGTCGCTGTGAGGGGTGGTTGGAGGCGACCATAGGTAGGGTTAGGTTAGGGTGATCTGGTTGTGTTACGTTGATGGTTTCCATGTGCGATACGTTACTGAGAACTATTTGTAAAGAACATGGATTAAAGTACCTACCTATTAATTACTAGCTTCTGATGTCGGCTAAAGATGAATAATAATTATCAGCCATCCTCCTGTTCTCCGACATATATATAATATAATAATATATCAATCAACTCTTCTTTTTCAACAGCCTTTGCCGCGTATTCATTATTTTTTCCAAACGTGTGCACACCAGAAGAAAAAATCCGTGAGTGATTGGCCGCGTCTAAACAACAAGGGCCAGGCCAACGCTGGCTTGTCTGCAGACTGGCGCCAGCATTACTGGCTTCGTGTAAACTCTACCATATTCTGGCCAAAGTGATTTATGAGTTTAATATAGTATTGGTTGACAAGAAATCCTATTGCTTGTGAGTTGATAGGGATAGCAACTGCATGATGTGCTGCAGGAGCAGAGAGATTCTGGAAAGCGTCTAATTCTTGCGAACAGACTGCTCCAGGCGGAATAGCGTATTTTGCGAGAATACGAGATTCCCGTTCCTCAACGACCTTACGACCTTGTTTCTGTCGCCAGGTGTCGGTGCGAGAGTTTGGTTTTCTAGATCCACGGCCGCGACTACCACGGAATCCAGTCTTCGGAGCTTCTTTATTGTCCTTGGAGAAGTTCGATGTAGATGGAGCTGGTAGGGCGTCAGTCTCCATTGATGCTGGGGTAGACATCATAAACTTCGAGCAACAGTGAATAACCTAGGTGGTTAGTGCAGCGGGCAAGGCATCCGCGCCAAAAAACCGGAAATGGGGGTTGAAAGGTTGTATGAAAGTCCTATGTTTTTGAAGTTAGAGACATGAAAATCGATGTTTAGGTTATAAGCTTTAAATAATAAAAGTCTGCATAAGTCAACTTGGGAAATTCCCCCCTTAAGGGTGGTAAAGTTTTATAGAAAAGTTTCAACTATTGTTATTTTTACTTGAAGTGTGAAACGTAGGTTCTTTCTAGGGGGTAGGTGACAGATAAGAAAGGATCTTACTAAAGTCTCCCGCTAAGGGGGTGAAATGGGGGTTGAAAAGTTTATATGAAAATCCTATGTTTTTGAAGTAAGAGATATGAAAATTGGCATTTAGGTATTCTGGGTTCCGTGCCTTAAGGTGAGACTGAGTGAGTAGGTAAGTGAGGCCTTTTGCAGCGGGAAAATTTCAGATCTCATGAGAAACCAGAAATTTTACGCGGACGAAGTCGCGGGCAACTGCTAGTACGGAATAAACGAAGAGGGTTCTCAATGCCCGCGCTGAAACCTATTCGAGACAGTCGTAAGCCCATTTCGAGGCTCAAGTACAATGATTTGCAAAAATCTTTACAATGGATTCCGTCCATGTTTCATGACTTTTACAGGAATCTTCCATGTGCAGGTGTCCCTGATTACCTGAGGCCTGCGAGTAATAGATATTTATTAGAATTAGCTGGAAATAAATGATACATTTTTCAATTTTATAACAAAAATTTACTTTTTTTTATTTGTGTCAATTTGTCAACCCCTCCCACAGTCTTATATAATTGCGTAGCGCTACTAAATAACAGATAGTTGATGTGATATATGCCAAATTAATAGCCATATTTTGGGTTTCGGGATATCATAATGCTTTATTATTGTGTTTAAGTTAATTGACCTAAAATAGTATACGTATTGACGTAAATAGCCTTAAAAGCCTTAGGCCCTATTCAGTGCGACGCGGACCGTCCGCACGCGGATGAGGTTTTGCGTCCGTCGCGGATGAATTCGTCGTTCAGTGCGATGCGGATCGTGATCGAGAGTGGTACAGTGTCATGGATAAAACTTTGAGTTTGGTGATTGCGGCCTATTTATTAAACAAAAGAAGAAGAAGACGCCATGGTAGAAGATTTAATGTGCATCCACTGGTTGAAAAAAGACTTGACTTGTTTTCGGACTTGCGGGATGACGAAATGAAATTCTTCAAATATTTCAAGATGTCCATTAGGACATTTGAAGAGTTGCATGCGAAACTAGAGCCATCTTTAATGCGTTGCGATATATACAAGAAACCCATATGTTCGCGGGAGAGATTGGCTGTAACAATTAGGTAAGTAGGTACTTAAATTTAAAGGTTAAATAAATGAAAAAAAAAAATTAATTAAAATTTTATAATCAATTTAAAATGTAATCATGTAATTAATTACAATGCAGTGTAATGACCGTGTTGCCAGCTTTCTAAAGACTCGTCCACATCACTCCCTGATAAGTGAGGTAAATCGTTGGTAGCGGTTGATGCAGATGTGCTGGGCGAGTTCATAGCTGGACCTCTAATTTCCATAGCTAGCTCCAGTATTTTAGTTCGAAATAACAATTTTTTATAATTATCGAAATCGTTTATAATAGGTGCTAGGGAATTAAAAAAACTGAAGTCATCGTCTGTAAGAGCCGTAGACGACGCAGAGTTTGTGGTGGAAGTGTCATTCTTTTTTTCTATTATTTTCAATAATTGTGACTCAAAGTCTGTCATACATCTCTTTCTTTTTCTCTGCCACGGTTTTGGTGAAGACAGCACAGGTGTCTGAAATGTTTCTTCTGTTGATGGCAAGTCCGGGGTCGTGGTAATAGGTAAAATACTTTGCGAGCTTTGCGATGACGTTGAAGCAACATTTTGGGAGCTCTGCGACGATGTTGAAGCCATACTTTCATGTGTGGGTTCAAAGTCCTTTGTGTCTTCCAAAAACGTCATTATATCGAAAAAAATATACTTCTTTTTGACACCCCCTGCAGAACCGGACTTTGATGTCTTAAGATTTGCTCTACACTTCATGTATGCATCACGGGCTGTCTTCCATCTTAACTGAACAGCTTTTTCTGTAAATTAAATAATATAAATAATAAAACAACACATGCTACTAACTTTACTTATTTAATACACACTTTTTTTTGTTGCAGGTACCTGACTACTGGGTCAAGAATGTCTGATTTGCATTTAAGTTATCGATTGGGGCTATCCACAATTAAATACATTATTGAAGAAGTATGCTCATTAATATGGGAAATTTTGAAAAACGAATGTCTGCCTGAACCTGATCCAAATTTTTGGAATAAAATAGCACTTGGCTTTGAAAGGGACGCCAATTTTCCCAATTGCGTAGGTGCCCTTGACGGAAAGCATACCAGAATCACGTGCCCAAAAGAAAGTGGGTCCGTATTTTTCAACCATAAGCAATTTTATTCTATTATTTTACTTGCAATGTGTGATGCCAATTACTGTTTTACCTATGTAAATGTAGGGGCTTGTGGCAGCGAAGCAGACGCTAATGTGTTCAAGAAAAGTTCGTTATTTCATAGACTTGAACGAGATGATCTAAATTTGCCACCTCCAAAATTATTACCAGGCACATCTATCAACCCACAGCCACATGTCATTGTAGCAGACGCAGCTTTTGGCATTTCCAATACTATACTTCGTCCATATATTTAATTACAGGTTAAGTCGTGCGCGCCGATACATAGAATCGAGTTTTGGTATATTGACAAACAAATTTGCAATATTCCAAAGATCTATCAATGTATCAACATCATTAGCCGGGTCCACACCGGACGATCCATCGATCCCGCGATCCGCGATCCAGGATCGCGGAGCGTGGATCGTGGATCGTGTTATGCCGATCCACTCTTGGAAACTTGCGATCCCAAATATGCGCTCCAAGCGATCCTAAGGCGATCCGTGATTCAGCCAGTCTAACTCTTGTACGATATGGAGTCACACGTACAACGGCGGCGTCTTGCCGTTGCAGCAGTAACTTTTATTTTGCTTAAATGCTTGCGCAAAAAATCACAAAAAAGAAAACGACGGTTTTGGGTGAAACAAATTTACAAAAATCGCTTGGAATCTGGGACTCAGCTGTACGCAGAGTTAGTGTCAGATAAAGTTGAACACAATTTTGCAAGAATGAATGCTAATCAATTTGAGATATTGTGTTCATTATTAAATAACAAGCTAAGAAAGAATGATACAAATTATAGAGATGCCATTACTGTGAAGGAAAGATTATTACTAACATTGAGATTTTTAGCAACTGGAGATTCGTACGTCAGTTTGCAGTATCTGTTCCGCATTTCCAAACAGTCTATATCGATAATTATTCCTGAAGTTTGTGAAGCCATCATTGACCTGTTAAATGATTATGTAAAGGTAAGTAAAACCATACTTTATTACTCAATAAAAAAGTAGTGTATTACAATCATAATTTAAAGAAGTAACATGTTTACAATTATTAATTATTTTTTGAAAACATGATATAGGTAGGTACTTATTTAATTCGGTGGTGACTGTGGAAGTGAATAATCCTGAGGTTTCAGAAACTGGGACTGCGATGAATTGGAGGCTAGATGAGCAGACGGTGATGTCTGTGGAATTGGAGCTGGATAATTTTGAGGTTGTAGAGACTGGGACTGTGATGAAGTGGATGCTATTGGTGTGCCAGGGTATGAATTAGTGTAATATCCATAATTGCTATCCCCATATCTTCCTGTGTCAGCTTGAAAAATAACTTGGCATATAGCATTTTTGACATTAACTAATGTTACTGCATCATATTTCCGCAATTCAGTAGATATATACTGCCCGAAAGCAATGTAAGAATCAGTTTCCGGTTGTGGTGGCTGAGCACATTGTTGCAGAAGTTGGAAAGCCTCTGAAAGAGTTTCATCTGATATGTCATCTGCATTATTAGAAGTAGTTTTCTTTCTTTTTTTTGTTCTTTTATTTGTTGTTTGGACACTGGATTGTGCATTCTGATCATTCTGCTCTCTACTCTGATCTGTGTGGTGGTTGGCTCTCTCCGGTTGTGTGTCACTAGTAATGTTACTGTTCTCGTTTTCGCTCACTGTAGTATTAACTTCAAGTTCCCCATCAGTCGTATCAGATTCTACCTGTAACAACAATTATTATTACTATTTACTGCTTATTCTTATTTTCAGCTTTATATTATAATTAAGATCTCCTTTATTTTCAGGTGCCGTCAACTAAAGAAGAATGGCGTACAGTTTCTCAGCAATTCGAGAATAAGTGGAATTTCCCACACGTGATAGGAGCGATGGACGGCAAACACGTCGCTATACAATCGCCTTTTAATAGTGGCAACGACTTTGATAATTACAAATTATTTCCTAGTATTGTTCTTTTTGCATTAGTAGATGCAAATTATAGGTTCCTGTATGTGAATGTTGGGACTAAAGGCAGAATATCAGATGGAGGCGTGTTCAAAAGCACAAATTTATATAAAAAACTTGAAAAAAAAGAGCTAAATATTCCTCCACCGGAGATATTGCAAGTTCCCTATAAAATTGAGGTACCCTATTATATACTAGGTGATAAAGCTTTTCAGCTTAATGATTATACTATGAAACCATACGATGGTACACGGGAAAGGGGTTCTTGTGAAAGAATTTTCAACTACCGACTGTCAAGAGCACGTAGAGTAGTTGAAAACGCGTTTGGAGTACTTAGTTCTGTCTACAGAGTCCTGCGTAAACCTATGCTTTTGGAACCAGAAACTGCGACTAAAGTCGTGCTGGCAACGGTTCATCTATATAACTACTTACGCAGTAATCCTAACTTTATATCGCCAGGAACGTTTGATACAGTACAGGAGAATGGAGATGTAATACCTGGAAGCTGGCGAAATGAACCGCCATCACAATCGCTACAACCGATGGCCGTCGTACCAAGAAGAGCAACAGAAAATGCCACTACAATACGGTCCCACTTAGCAAGACACTTTGTTACAAACCATACAATAGTTTGGCAAAATGAATATCAGTAAACTAATAGCTCACAATATGTTCCAATGTATCGCGTGTGGTTCCGGGTTCATTTTTATCCGCCATAAAGTCGAAGTCATCATACGCAAACCACTTTGATTTATATGTATCTTGAGCACCTGAAATAAACAAGTTACTCATTAAAATAACCACGTGTATTTCTAACAGCTTAAATGTAAAAAGCGAAATCACGTGAAATCCACAGTAAATATTATGATGTAATTACTTATAATAAAATATATAATTTTAATACCTACAGATAAAAAGTAGCTTTGTTTTCTTACCGGATCCAGTTATACGGCTTTGCTTCTCTCTGTGTTTCTCCCTTCTGTAGCCTCCCGCCAGAGATCGCATTTTTTTCTTTAGGTTCTCGATCGACTTATTCCCCATTTCACGAGAAATCTGACACCAAGCATCATCTCTAACACCTCTATTGGTGTAATTAGAATCTTTGGGATCCCATAAACATTTAAATTCTTTATAAAGCGATATCAAACGGCGACTTTCTGAGATGTCCATGGCGAGGTGGATCGCGCGAACCAACACAACCGTCCACACCGCGCGCATCACGCAACTGAGGCACCTTTGAGGCTGGCACAAAAACCGACCGCACACGGATCGCGCGAGGTAGGGAGCGCGCGCTCCAATACGTGCGCATGGATCGCGCGCGGCACGTCCACACCGCCTGCATCTTTGGATCGCGCTGCTGCCGCGCGCGATCGGAGCGCGATGGATCGTCCGGTGTGGACCCGGCTATTTGCACAAATTTTAATCAAAGCGTGCTGCATTTTACACAATTTCATTAGAGTACGCGATGGTTATACGGAAGAAGACGCTATGATTGTAGCTGGATTTACAGATTACAATGCTCGCATTAATGACAGTACACGATCGGGCAATACAATAAGAGATAATTTTGCAAATTACTTTGTCTCAAATGAAGGATCTGTACCTTGGCAAAATAGTTATATTTATTAGATAACACAGATGTTTCAATAAACATTACTTACCGATTTGTTTTTTTTCTTCACCTGAACTATCTCCGAAATTCGGACAAACAGCTTCGCAAACATCTATCCATGCCTTTAATTTCGCGTCTTTATTTTTATATAAACTATCGCGGAGATTCCAAAGGCATGGTCGAAGTCGTACTTCTTGTATGACCCTCTCGGTTTGCACATTTGACACAGCCGCCATGACATCGACAGTACCTTACGTCCGCTCCGCGCGACTGTCCGCCGAGCACTGAACAAATACATTAGAACCAAGCACCGTCCGCCCGCGGACATCCGCGGCGCGGAGGAGCGGCGCGGAGCGATTACGACCGCGCGCGGATAGCTCTCCGCAACGCGGACAGCTCCGCGTCGCTCTGAACGCGCTGTTAAGGTTTCATACATTTTACCGTCCGTCGCGGACGTCCGCGTAGGTCATCCGCGTCGCACTGAATAGGCCCTTAGCCTTTCGCTCTTCTTAAAAGGAATAATAAATTATTTAAAAAGTAAATAAGTAATGAGAAACGGTAAATATAACTTTTGATTTCGAGGGTATTTTTCCCTGAATAAAACAGTTTATTTACTTGTACAATCTTTTATTTTGTCTTCTTACAATAACCACGCCCAAGATTAATAGTAACTAATTGTGCGCGCAAACATCTGGAGTCAATTTACTCTGTGGCGAAATTGTGGAGCGGAGGGGGTCGCCGCTCTGGGACGTACACTGACGTTTGTGTTCGGCTCTTTGTTTTTTTCTCTTGTTGGAAGATATAAAATAATATGTGATTCTCGTTTTGTAAACTATAATTACTTAATTAAAACTAAAACTAAAGCAAATTAAACAAGTGTTTAAATCAATGAATAACTCAAACCCGGCGTGATGCGCCTCCACTAATTAAAGTCTAGGCTCTTGTAGATTATTTGCTGGCTGTATTATCTCTATCTTCTGTTGAAAATCTAGCACGTGCTTCATTCAGCCACTAATGAAATATATTTTGTGTCAAATTCTTCACGCTCAAGAAACAGAAAGGTAATATAAACATACCAGAAGTGAAGTTAAATATTAACCACGACACACAGCGGCTTATCGAGAGTTTTGCCTTTCATAATAACCTTACTGAAATATTAACTTGATTAGGGCACAATTGCTATTGAAACCACTCAATCAGAACGGCGACCTAAACACAAAAGCATTTAATAGTCGAATGAGTTTGTGGTTGAACACAGACTGCCTTAAGAATCATCAAACTCTCGCTTTTATACCAATCGATTCAAGATAGTGATGCAACACATTACGTGACTTCTGTCAGAGATAATTAATTATTATAAGTGCGCTAACAGTAACGTCCGTCAATAACGCGAGCTCCGTCTGAAAATCGAAATCATTCTGTAGACTCAATTTTACTCAGCCGGCATTCAAGTTCGTTGTATTGAGTTTCGTTTATGTGGTCACATTTATCTAATGGCGGAACCACACTTCGTTATGTGTTATTTGTTATGCGCACTATCCGGCCGCATACGACGAAGTGTGGACCATTCGTCTATATTTGCTTTATTCGTAATGGAATCAAATCTGATCGCGCTTTTGCTTTGTTCAAAGGACATTTACGATAAGTACGCCAAAGAAGAGATTTTCCAAATTCTTCATTCTTTGGTTGAGAACGGTAGATTGTTTTCGACGACTCATTTAATCGATTTTTGTTCAATTCTAAACACTTCAAACAGTATCGTCGCGGAAGGTCGTGCCGACCATCTTGAACGCTACGTCGAATCGGTAAGAGTTCTCTTGTCCGTATGAAAAATTTCAGACGAGAACGTGCCTCGTACTGAAGAGGCGACCATAATCACCCGTAGCAAAAGCGGTCTTGGACCGGCACGTTCCGAACGTTCAAAATCACGCGCTCGCTCTCGTAGTGTAGGTATCACGAAAAAGAAGACCTTCATCCACACCTCACAAGGAAGTGCAAACCGTAGCAGATAATTCCAGCTTATTGGACAGAGCAGAGGCAAGATCACCTCGTCCATCAACATCATCAGCACTGGTACCAGTTTCACCTGTCCCTCAGACTAGTTCATCTGGTTCTATCGCACTCAGTCAAATAGGATCATCCCCTTCTTCTTCAGGACCAGATCCGTTGGTACCTGGGTCTCCTGTGTCATCCGGACCTGAGTCACTGACCAGGCGTGCAATTTCACTTACTATTTGCGATACTGTTCCTGTTGAGGTGTATAGGAAGGAGAAAAGGTTGCGTCTTGCGCGAGAGTTGTGTCTCGAGAAAACTAAAGCGGAGTTAACGTCGTTAAAGACAAAAATGAGTGTACTACTCGTATGGATACTACGCTGCGCAACATCACTGCTTCTATGGCAGCTCGACCGCACAGTTCTTCGGTCAATATGGTAGTGGATCCACCGGGTGGTTACACAAATTGGGCAGATCAACATAATTTACTGCTCACTCACCAATATGTCGACAAGAATGTGCTGTCGGATATGATCGCAGCTGCGGGTAACATTCGCTTCACGACCACTGCTGGACGCGATGAGATCCGCAACTTATTTACTAATATGCCTCGCTTCACTGTCACTAGAGAAGCGTTTTCCTTCAGTTGGTGTTCACGTTAACATCAATAGTCGTTTGATTTCGCTGTATATCGCGCGCATGATGAATGCGTGTGATTTCAGTGAAAGGTCTTTGGAACACACCGAGAATACGGTTCAGAAGCGTTACTCGAGTATCGATGACGCTAAACAGTCCTTTTACACGGCGCTGCGGAGTCTTAACACCGCCGTCACTCGTTCCTCAACACCCGATCGGGTTCACGAGGTCTTTGACAGGAACTCGTTTGAGTTTACATATTCTTTGATATGGAATGCTTAATATCGACTTTGTGTAGTCGTAATTTGTCTTTCTTCTAATAAAATTTTTATTATTCACACGCATAACGCATAAGCGCGAATAACTTCTCAGACCTGTGCGCGTTTGGAACCCTCGTAGCTTTAAGGCTTTGTCAGACAGGACGCGTACTTAGCGCGCGTCAGAGCGTTAACTTGACGCCGCGCTATGACGCTAAGATGTGTTGTACTACCATCGTACAATACCGTCAAACAGAGCGCCGGCGCTAGCAGTACGCAACGCTCTGTCGCGGCGTTAGGACGCTTTTAACGTCGGGTGTTGTATTTTTTTACAAATTTTATTTTAGCGTCGGAGTGAATAGGCGTAAAATAATAATAAAATACTGCATAATGATCGAAAATTTGATAGAATTGGTTAGAAAATATCCATGCTTATATAATACGAAGGATAGTTCATATAAAGATATATCAATGAAGGCAAAATTGTGGGCACAAATCGGAAAAGAAATTAATGAAACTGGTAAGTAAAAAAATTCGTTTATTGATTAAAATAAGACACAAATTGTTCACGAGTTTCGAATGCTGCAGTCGTTGATCTTCTATTTGTTGGACGATGAGTTATTAAAGCACGCATAGGTGCGTTTTCGTCTTCCGACTCCGGAGTTAATATCGCTGTACCTTGTTTTGTTCGCAAGTAATTATGTAAACAACATGCAGCTTTAATAATATCAATTGATGTGTCCACATCACAGTCAATAGGTCGTAAAAAAATGCGCCATTTTTGTGCTAATATTCCGAATGTATTTTCAACCACCCGACGTGCCCTGCAAAGTCTTTTATTAAAATTTGTTTTTCTTTCGTCTTGTGTGGCTAAGGCTCTTGGGAATGGACGCATCAAATATGTTTTTAAAGCAAAACCTTCGTCGCCGATAAGTACATGAGGTACGGGCTCCTCGGTGCCTGGAAGAGGTTTATCTGGCAGCAGAGATTTTCCGTGGATATATTGCCGATAAAATATTGAGTTCTCGAATATACCACTATCACTTTGCCGCCCGTAACTACCGACATCTATGACGGTGAATTTGTAACATGGATCGACTATAGCAAGAAGAACTACAGAAAAAAACTTCTTGTAGCAAAAATATTCTGATCCACTATTTTGGGGACACTTTATAGAGACATGTTTCCCATCAATACTACCGACACAATTCGGGAAGTTCCAGGTTTCCCTATAACCCTTCTCTGATTGTTTCCATGTCTCTTCAGTAGGCGATGGCATATATTCTGGTTGTAATGTATTCCAGATTTCTGTACAGACTTCTTTTACAATACCACCGACTGTTGAACGACCTACTCGGAAGGAGAAGGCTATGGTCTGATGTGAATCACCCGTAGCTAAGTACCTGAAACAAAATAATACAATTTATGTTTATTTTATAGGTGAAGTAGCTAAAAAAAAATGGAAGAGCTTGAGGGACAATTATATGAGATACAAAAAAGAGGTTGCAGGTACTACAGGACAAGCTGCAAAAAAATTTACAAAATGGCCTTGGGCTTCCCAGTTACAGTTCCTTGACTCAACTCTGACAGATCGAGAAAGAACTTCAAATATTCGAGAACCTACACCAGAAACATCGTCAGCTATAGAAACTCAATCTCCAGAGACGCCTCCACCACAGACACCTCCACCAAGAACACAAAGCGCACCCCCGCCAGAAACACCTCCGCTAGAGACGCCCCAAACAAATGACACAAATAGTTCACGAGCTAAGAAAATTAAAAAAACTGACAGCGAAATGGATAAAGTTATAAATTTTCTTCAAAATAAGAAAAAACAAGAGTATGATGCCATAGATCACCTATTCCAAAGTTATGCCCAAACATTTAAAAGTTTTTCCAAAGACAAACAGATAAAAGCCAAAGTAGAACTAGCCAAGTTATTTGCAAGCATAGAAACAGAGGAACTGCAAGAAAACGTCCAGATATTGAATTCACCACACTATTCCATTATTAGTACCGAAGACTCCGTCTGCTATGCAGTACCCAATTCTGTTCCCGAAGATTCATCCCCAGTAGCTGTTATAGATTTATCTAACAGTACTTCATCATACCTGCAACAGCCTGAGCAGCTACGTCAACCACTACGCGAAATCGATATTCTACATGTAACTAATTTTGGAGCATCGACTTCTGATTACAACTCAGCTGATTTTGATTGATTTTCATAATAATAACGCAATGAACATGTATTTAAAAAAATAAATATTTCTTACCTTAGACAGATTACAAGTCTTTCTCTTGTAGAAATAGGTGTCCTCCAGTTTGTGGTACATTTGCTTATTTTTGGGATGAGCAGTTCATGTAGTTCTTCGAATAAATCTTGAGACATACGAAAGTATGTAAAAAAACGATCTTCATGTGATGCAAGCTCACGACACAAACGATGATACTCTCCTAAATTCTTTCTCTTTTGATTGATGTCGTGCACCCATACTCTTTTTCTCTGTGACCGTGATAAAGCATATAAAAGTAATAATTCTTCCACATCTGAATCACTCGACATCTCCATAACGAACAAACTCTTCACACTGCTATCGATCTGCACTACGCTTTGGCGAATGGCGAAATGGCGGCGCGGTGTCGTCGAGTCAGTGCCCTAACGCGCGCTAAAGCGTTCTGTTTGACGAAGCCTCGCGCGACGTTAAAACGGGACGCTATAACGCTACTACGCAGCGCTAAAATACGCATCCTGTCTGACAAAGCCTTTAGTTTTAAGTTCGCGTAAAAAATTTTTTTTTACCTACTTTGAATAAACGTTTTGACTTTGACTTTAACAAATATGCTTATCCGTCCTCTTGTCGGTTTTTACGCACACTTCAAAGGACACGAACAAGACGAATATGTGTGTCGACTGCCAGACTTCGTTCCCTTAGTCACTTGCGTTCGCTTGCTTAGGACGATCGTGTCTTGCTTGACTGTGTGTGCGGCAATGGAGTGGACAAACGACACAGTAATGCGATTTCTGGAATTGAAACAGCCTTGCACCTGGGACCCAAAGAATGGTGGCCACAACGTGAAAACAATGGTTAATGATGCCTGGATTGAAATAAAAAATAATATGGGAGAACCAACATGTACTGTGAAAGAACTGAAAATGAAAATGTACAGAGGATATAAAACTAAGGTTAAGAAGTCCGAAGTATCAGGTGCAGGTGCATCAAGTTTTCAGTCCTTCATGATTCGCCTACGAGTTTATGGATGCTTTTTTGTCGGGCATATACAAATGCAATGTATCCCAAACCAAAAGTCAAACCAAACATGCGACATAATACATATATTTGGCACATCAGCACCAAGTGTGGATAGCATGTTTGTTGTTCGCTCACATAACAAATATTTGGACGAATACGGCGTTGCTGCATAACACGTAACGAAGTGTGATTCCGCCTTAAGGTATTCAAATAATTTTGAAATATAGTTAGCTTCCCCTTAATTTTACCACGAAGTTTAATTAATTCTTTACTACGTGAGTCACTTATTTTTAAAGAATAAAGTCAAGCTAAATCAACCTTTGATGTCTAGTAGCAGGACCGCTTCCAAGAGATGTCATAGTCCGGTAATCAGCAAAAGTACCACGGATGAACGATTTTATAACGCAACAAAACATGTTTTTTTTTTTTTTTTCCCCGCTGGTGGAAATGCATTTACGCATCCCCGTCTGGACCTACTCCCTCATTACAAGGGAGCACGTCTAGGCAGGGTATGTGGGACTCTCGGGATACCCCGACCTACCCACTAAAACGGCCCATTTTACCCTGTTGCTATTTATTCTGCAACATCCTTGCAACTACAGAAAATTCAACTATTAACATTTAATCCTATTCAGTCGCGCGCCGATACGCTCCCTGATACAGACAAATCGCTTACCTACTGTTATTATATATGTATTCCTTCTGTTATTATCTGCCTGCTTAACTACTATGAGATGAAAAACTAACCTATAGTTAACCCTACTACGAGATACTGGGGTTTTTTTTTTTTTTACTTTCACTATATCCACTTGTTTACATATTTACACACTATTAGGGGTTTTTTTTTTTTTAACCCCAGTGCTCGTTTATACATAACTAGCAAACTGTATTTATTACCTAAGCCGTAGGCGAGCTGCGTAGCCGTTTAAGCCGCTAGCCGTTACGCTAAGCCTTTCTTACAAGGAGTCACCGTTTTGTCACCACCCTGGCACCAACCTGTCACCGCATGTCACCACTCGCAGAACGGTGACACGGTGACAAGCGGTGACGCTGCGGCGACCAGATGGTGCCAGACGGTGACTGAAAAACGGGATTACAATGTAAACAGAACATGCTGACTTACACCCTAGTAACTTATATAAACTATATACTAAATCTTACCGTATGCTATATCATATCCTACCAATACAACTAGTTACAGTACAAGACATATTAATTATAACTAACTATAGTTCCTATCCAGAGGGCGTATTACTGCCTCATTTGCAAGAAGTCACCATCTGGTCACCATGAGCAGTTATGCCAAATGATGCAGATGATTAATATATATTGTATAATTAATCTTTATATATATATATAATTAGTCTTTCCGGGTCAGGACTGATTGTATTATTTTCAACAGTATATCCAAGCAAGTTGATTTTAGTCTTATTGAAAACACTCTTCTGTTCGTTTAGAGTTAAATGAAATTTATTAGCGGCGTCCATAAAGCGTTTTAGATTGTGGTCATGATCCCTTTGATCTTTGCCGCAGCCGTACGGTTACATCGTCTAAGTAGGCGAACGTTCCTTCTAATTTCTCTTCTGTTATGATGAAGTCCAGAGTTCGTTGAAATTAAATATATTATGATCAAATGACAATGTAAACCGATTAGTTAACCAAAGAAAACAATGTGTTCCTTCAGCTCATTCTTGTGACACGTTTTCTATACTATCACACCCAAACGATGACGATAAAGAAGACACTTGAATCCCTCCACCTCTTGTAGATGAACCAGCAATAGACGCTGAAGACCAAATTGAGGAGCAATTTGAAGACTTTGCTCCTGGAACTAAGGAAACTAAAGCGAAAATTCGAAGGCCGAGGAGACCTCAGTCAAACAAGGAGTCAGTTGCCAAAGATTCAATTCAGATGGTTGGCAAAATATACGATATGCAGATGTGCAAAAGCATTTCCAGGCGACTCCAGCCTTCACTGCACTTAAAACAAATAGCAACTTAGCTACCGTCACACCACCTTGGCAGCTGTATAAATCCGTTTGTAAAAAAGACAAAACCGTCAAAATTCTACGCCAACCGTCATTGACCCAGATGCTTGAATGAAGCTCAAAAAAGAAATTTGAAAGTAGCTGTATGTGTTGCGGGAGAAATTCTGAATCGTCCGAAGAAATTTTGATTCCGCCTTCCATTAATTCTGTAATTAATCAAACTTTTGAATCTCCAGCACCCCACTCAAATCAATCAGTCATTACTCCATCTTGTCCATCTATACGCCGTGGCTCTCCTTCTCCAACGATGATAGCGATAGAGCTAATGATTAAAGTATGTTGTTACAGGTTGTGGATGTTGATTGCCGCATCATAAATATAAATGCCAGATACCCAGGACGTGTTCATGACCAATTTATATTTAATAACTCTGAAGTTAAAGAGAATATGAAACGTCTGTATGATAGTAGAATTGGACAATACTAATCACTTATCTATGTGATTATTTAAAAAATACTTGTTACCTGGTGCTTCCTTTTTCCTACTTCCCTAAACCCAAAAACATAAAACTAAAACTAAGACTGCGAAGACACAAGCGCCTTTCAAGACAAATGCGCTAGAAGCCAGAGGTGTCACGTGAGACGCCACATACATTAAGAAAAAATAACACTGCTTCTCGGGACGTATCAAGTACGCGCGGAACGAAAGTAATGGCCGTTCATTGAACTTTAAAATAAGTATGTAAAATAACGTAACTTACCCTAATTGTGCTTCAGTAAGATCCCCTTGGGACCTTATCATTTATGTTTGTGCCTCTGAATAAATGAACTGTGATGAATCTGGACGTGAAGGAGAAGAAAACGAAAAATAACGTCGGCCATTACTGGAAGATCTTCAAAGGCAGATTTCAAGTAAGCGTGCTGTTCCTTCAGACCCAAGAATCCTTTCTTATTTCATTTGCACCACGGTTGCTATATTTGCCTATTTCTAGATACAGTCCACCGCTAATTCATATTTAAAATTCATAATTTACCATAACATAACTTGGCGCAAGCTGGTATCTTACTTACTTATAATACTATCTTCCTTAAAAAAATATCCATTCTTTCAATTTTTTGCAAGAAAGATGTTAATTCTCTATCAAAAGTAGTTAATTATCTAATCGGCCAGTCTATATCACATTATTGGGAATACAAAATAACACTCTGATTATAATAAAAAACATTTATATGAGCAAAACAGGCAAGAGTCCAATATCATTCATAAATATAAATAAAACGAGTTACACACCTAGATCTTATTTTGATACTAGCTAGTTATATCGCATAGCCCTAAGTGGAGCGCCGACTCTACGATATTGCTAGAGACACGTGTGGCAGCGTCAGCTATTGCGACATTGCGACCCAAATTGGAGTTTTCCTTAATTATTGTAAACGTCCAAAATTCATTCTGATTCTTTTGTTACATCGGGTAGCAATAAATCCAAAATTTAGTATTGTAAATTAGTTTTAATTTTATTTTAATAAAGTAATTATAAAGTAATAGTTTTTTTTGGGCCCTCCGGCTGTGTCTTCCTTCACTAGCTGATGCCCGCGACTTCATCCGCGTGGATTTAGGTTTTTTTAAATCCTGTGGAAATTCTTTGATTTTCCGGGATAAAAAGTAGCACATGTCACTCTCGTCATTAACTTAATATTAATATTTTACAGGGGACTCAGGCTATGCACTAGAGACTTGGATGATGACTCCAGAAAGCTGTACCAAGTAGTTCTGCCGAAAAGTACACAAATTGGCATTTGCCAAGTGAGAAACTGTGTGGAGAGGACAAATGGGTATCTTAAGGCTAAGTTCATATGGCCGCGCGGTACCGCGCGGAACTACGAACCGCGCGGCACAAGATCAATATAAACGATAATTATCGTCTACATTACCGCGCGGTACCGCACGCCAACGCGCGGCGCGCTCTGACCCGCGCGCAAGATCTAGAACCGCGCGCTGCCGCGCGGCACAAGTATTTCAAACCTGTATCGACCTGTTCAGTTGATCCGCGCGCCTTGAGACGGAAAGACACATAGATCGATGCAATGAGTACCGAAGATGACATTGTGCCTATCGATTTGCTTATCGACGAAATCGAAAAAAGAGATGCGATTTGGAATCTTAACTCTAAGGATTATTCAAATAAAATATTAAAAAGAAGGTCTTGGGAAGAACTAGTTTTAATTTTTTGCAAAAATGATGATTCCGAAGAAAAAAAGAAAAATTTGGGTAAGTTTTTTTTTAATTAGTTTTATTTATTTAAAATAAGTTTTATAAAATCATAGGTAGGTACCTATTACACCATTTTATCTTGCCAATCTAATTTACCTTCAGTAACAAAATAATTTGTGAATTTAGTTCGAATATTATCTACTTCATGGATTGCTCGTCCACTGTTAGTTGGATTCACATTAGGTAATGGCGCTGGATTGATCATATCATCCTGATTTATACCATCTCTCATCCTTACCAAGTTATGTAAAACACAAATAGCTTTGACGATATCAACAGCAAAATCTATCTTCACGTCTATTGGCCGGTGTAAGATACGCCACTTGTTACACATTATGCCAAATGTACATTCGACATACCTTCGTGCTAAAGAAAGGCGGTAGTTAAATATATTTTTTTCTTTTGACAACATTTTACCACCATAGGGTCTCATCAAATTTTTAGTCATAGCGAAAGCCTCGTCAGCTACAATTACGTATGGTAGTTTAAATGCATCGCTCTCATTATTTGTGATAGATCTAGGCTCTGGTAAGTTCAACGAATTTTCTGAGAGTTTTTTGAATAATGACGTTTCCTTGAAAACACCCGAATCACTGTCTTTTCCGTAAGCTCCAACGTCTATCCATATGAAGCAATAGTTAGCATCACATAAAGCCATTAAAACTAATGAGAAAAAGTGTTTGTAATTGTAATACATTGATCCTGATTCTGGTGGCTGTATTAAACGAACGTGTTTGCCGTCCAACGCTCCAACACAATTTGGAAAATATGCTTTATTTTCAAATTGTATAGATATTTGTGTCCAGATTTCTTTTGTTGGTGGACTCATGACCAAAGTTTTTAAATTTCTCCATAAAACTTGGCACACTTGCTTAATTATACCCGATATCGTAGACTTGCCAATTTTATAACCATATTGTAACTCTGCAAATGAAGAACCAGTTGCTAGGTACCTGTAACATAATAGTTATTTAAGATACACGTGCATAAAGTAGATCTTTACCGAATAAGTGCTACAGTGAAAACACAAGCATAGCGAGTGTTTACAGTGTGGCACGCGAGCATAAAGTGCATATGCTCACGTGCCACGATAAATATTCCATTTCTATTCCTACTCCTATTCCTCGTCAAATTCCTATTCCCATACCTATTCCTACCCCTACTTACTCCTATGCCTACTCCTATTCCTATTCCTAATTCTATGTCTATGTCTATTTCTTTTAAGTAAATCTTTACTGAATAAGTGCTACAAAGAAAACACATTCATAGCGAGTGTTTACAGTGTGGCACGTGAGCATAAAGTGCACAAAGTACAATTTGCATAAAGTAGGTCATAAGGACTCTTTATGCACCCGTATCGTACAACATTTTTCAATAGTTTTGCAATGAAAACTAATAATTAATTATTTACTTTCTAGGATCGATTTTGCAAAAAAAATGGAAAAATTTACGAGATGCCTATGTAAAAGAACTTAAGAAAACAAAACATTTGAAGTCCGGTTCCTCAGCATCAACACCATCTTCATTTGCGTATTTCCAAAGATTGTCATTTCTTAAACAAGTTGTCCAGAAACGAAAAACTGACAACAGCCTTGATGTTGCGGAAGTTACAGAGAATCCTGATTTGGATAGTGCAGTTAACAGCAGCGGCGTTCAAGCTTCAACAGAAAATGTGCTCCGGAAAAAATTCAAACTTCACCCTGCCGATGAACATTTTGCAAATCTTTTACAACAAAGCATAAATACTCGAAATAATAATGCAGCAGAAAAGAAAGATGACGATGAAGATAAATTATTTTGTCTTTCATTGGTTAGGGAAATAAAAAAAGTTCCTGAAAACCGGCGTTTAAAACTGAAAATTGAAATTTATAATTTATTAGAACGATACCAAGCTACACGAGCACAGCCACTTGAAGATTTTAACTACCCGTCTACTTCATATAGCTCACAACGACCACCCAGAAACTATCATGCTTCATTTCAAAGTTCTCAATATAGCAACCCAATGCAGTACTCTGATAGAGAATCAACACAATATGGCTATACAACTAGTTCATACACTTCACCTCCCACAAGTTCATCGCAAGTAACATCACCCCCGGGTGATGTTACTTGTGACCCGTCATACGAAGATTCTCAAGAATTAGATCTGTTCAATTAAACTAAAAGTTAATTTGCCAAGAAGCCTCGCTCATAATTTCTTATTTTTTATAATTTTTACTGTGATTATGATTAATAAACAGTTAACTTACCGCAATGTTACAATGAGTTTTTCTTTTGGTGATATGCAATATCTTACAGCATTTTCACTGGATTTTAAATCATTTTCAATGAAATCGTATAAAAAATCAAAGGTTGCAACTGACATACGGAAATAATTAAAAAAATTTTCTTCATGTAACCTCAACTCAGGGTATAAGGTGACAAACAGGCTTGAAGAAAGTCTGTCACTTAATATTGGATGCACCCAGTATCGCCTTTGTCGTCTTCTGCGACGTCTCAGTCTTCTATATAAAATCCACAAGCAAATTGCCTCCTCCACGTCCATTGTATATCAATGTTAATGCCAGACTGGCGCTCGTATATACCCTGTCATGTGAACTCTAACATCGCGCGGCGGCGCGCGGTGCCGCGCGGCCATATGAACTTAGCCTAAAGGCACGTTTCGTAGCTTGGGCATTGACAGAGCACTACATTACAGCCCAGAGAAAGCGTCACTACTAATATCATCATGATCATCATGATCAACCCATCGCCGGCTCACTACAGAGCACGGGTCTCCTCTCAGAGTGAGAAGGGTTTGGCCATAGTCTACCACGCTGGCCATGTGCATTGGTAGACTTCACACTTTTTAGAACATTATGGAGAACTCTCAGGTATGTAGGTTTCCTCACGATGTTTTCCTTCACCGTTCAAGCAAGTGACATTTAATTACTTAAAACGCCCATAACTCCGAAAAGTTAGAGGTGCGTGCCCGGGATCGAACCCCCGACCTCCGTTTAGAAGGCGGACGTCCTAACCACTAGACTATCACAGCTGTTATATGCTTGTGCAACACTTTACAATATAATGGTCCATTATAGGTGTGTTTTGTAAATGTATGTATACTTGCTTTATAATATTTCAGTAAATCCTCACACTCATATTATTATTATTATAATTGGAAAGGTATGCATTTGATTAACATTAATATAGGTACATTGTATATTTCAGAATTCCAATGGAGCAACTAATGGACAGGCTTGAGAATATTACAAGTGAAGAGAGACATCCCACATATATTGACCGAACCAGTCTTTTTGCCCGCCAAAAAAGGGAGGGACTAATAAACACATATTTCAATTAAAATACAGGGTCACAGCCCGTTCACACTAGTCGTAAGTCGCATATGACTAAAAGTCGAATGCTCTGGTCACCATACACTTTATATGGAGCTGTTCACATTGGATGAGACGCGATTTTTAGTCTAATACGACTCAAAAAACCATCCGACGGGCCAGCGCCCGTTGTAAGACTAAAAATCGCGTCGAATCGTGCTTGCATAGGTGCCTTCTTGTTGCTGTTCACACTAGTCGTGCATCTTATCGACTCGAGCGCGTTGTTACCTCTCTCCCCGCCCCGCTTCCTAGATCGCTACACATTGCTTGCTCACTCCATTCGTGTTTTATTCGTCGTGTTGGTTGCGCGCGCTGTTTTTGTTTGTTGTGTGAAAATGGAGAAAGAAATAAAACCCGAAGAACTAATTCCATTAGTTCACGAAAGAGTAGTCCTTTGGGATAAAACTTTAAATGACTACAAAAATAATAATCTGAAACTATTGGCCTGGCGCGAAATTTGTACCATACTAATACCTAATTTTGAAAACATGGAAGAAAAAGAAAGACAACATTTCGGTAAGTGCCAGTAAAGTTTATTAACTATTATACTACATAGTTATGTATTTACAGTTGTATTATTAATTTTTAACTCATTTATATTATGCGTATCGCGCATTAGTTTGCCAAGGCAGCGAACCAATCGGGGAAGTAAAATAGTCTGCAAAGTCCGATCGTATAACATTTGCAATCGGACCACCACGAGGATTATGTACTCTCTGTTGTTGATCTTGTTCTTGTATCGATTGTTCTAGTGCAAGTCGAATATCTTCAATCCCTTTCTCTTAAATAATTACGCGCGTGATAGCACACGGCGATCGGGGTATTCGACACAGAACTATAATTATTTATATACCGATGAATCCGGAGATTCCTCTCAAAACCAGGCTGTTCTTACCCCACATGGGTCTGGATATGCAAGACGTCAAACGTATGAGGAAGGATCGCTTGCTGCATCTACTTGGTCGGAAAGTACTGACTTAAATTTCTCCGATTTTGAATTATTGTAATATGTTGCGCTGTTTTCCTACTTAAAATAAATTAAAATAACTTTTGTTTTTCAATACACCTCAGAAATCACACTACAACTGCTACAAATTGTACCAGTTGCAGTGTGTGTATTCTAAAAAAAAACACCTAAGAAATATCGACAGTCTTTCTTCAGGACAAATGCAGTCTCTAAATGTCGTATTCCGATACGTGATGCTCGCAGAAACTCTTGACAGTAGGTCGTTGAAAGTTGCTTGTGACATTCTAAAATAATTAAAGAATTTTCGTTCGTCATTTTTTAATGCATGTATTAAATTTTTATAACTTCCCAAAGTCGATCTTTCTGTTAGGATTGGGTGCATCCAGTATTTTCTTGGAATTGACTTTTTTTCAACTTTTTTAATTTTCTTCGTAAATAGTAGAGCACAACAAGTTCTTCGTCGGCGTCCATCTCGCGAGTTCGCTACGTACCGAATGGCGCGAAACTACGACCTATACGACACGCGATGCAGTGTGAACAGGTACATCAGACTTTCGACTTTTAGTAATATGCGACTTACGACTAGTGTGAACGGGCTGTCACAGGAAAATAGGACACGATCCCGTCAAGAAGTTATAGTACAGGACATTAGCTATCAAACGACCCCTAAAGTGCTTATGCAAAAGTGCATTGTTTTCGAGTTATTCATTTTTTTTCTAGGTAAAGGGGACAATGTATTTCATCAGATTTTTTTTTATTTCTTTCTAGTACATATCCTTGTTAATAATAAACAGTTATAAAACAAGAAAAATCTTCAAGCATTTTAAAATTACAGCCCAAAAACTGTAAAAGATTTCGATTTTTGAATTTAATTCTTTGAATAACTTGCTAATTTTCTATGGCAAATTACTATTGCACTTATCCTGCAGATTATTTTAAAAACATCTACGTATCGTTAGCTATCCATTGGTACATAAAAATTACAGGAAAAATTATAAAATCAAGAAAAAGAGACAATTAGAAAATTCTTACAAATGTTATCGTCAAAGAATTAAATCAGGATCAATGTAAAAAAAGACTTTAATGCAAAATGATCTAAAGATTTTCAAAAGGTAAAATAAAATCAGTCAAGTGCGAGTCGGGCTCACACACGAAGGGTTCCGTATACAAGAAATAACACTTTTAAATTTTTTTAAATTTTCATGGCAGGCATTCTGTAATTTTTAGTATTTTTTAATACATATAAAGGCAAAAAAATACACATTCTGTTAAAATTTCATGTTCGTCCGACCGTCCTACCGTCTGTCCGGCAGTCCGTTTGTCTGTCAATGGACTGTATCTCGTGAGCCGTATTAGGTAGAGACTTGAAATTTTCACAGAATGTGTATTTCTATTGCCGCTATAACTAAAAATACAAAAAATTACAAAATTCGCAGCTCTGGAAGCCTTGTCGGAGCAGGTACCCGGGCTCGAACCCAACGTTTCAGCTCATCCCATGAGTGTTCTATCGGATTCAAGTATGGGCTTCGAGCTGGCCAGTCCATTGTACGAATGCCGACGTCCGATATCCAACTTACTGTTCTGCAAAATCGCCGCCTCAACGCAGTTCAAGCGCAATTATCGAGATGAAATATCGAGCAAATATCGAGATGAACATGAACCAACAAAATAATTACCGTGGAGCACCACGTGGCAGAGGCCATTCCGGCGGCAACCGCCGAGCAGCCCGCGACGCGCAACGCGCGTATAATCATTATAATGAAAGGCGTCAATAAGAAGATTGGGCGTATGAAGCACAACCCTACGACCCAAAATAAAAAAATAATAAAAAAAAGCTCTAACAGTGGCTAAGCTGCACCACCAACAAGCACTAGGAAATATGCCAGTCAGCTTGAATTTTTGTTGCCTTATACATATGAAAAACCCGCCCAATAAGTCAAAACGTAAATGAAAACCAGAATAATACAACAAACAGTTCAATGGAAGCTGGTAATGCAAGCGAAAGCCAGGATATTACTACTAAATAAATATCATAAAAGGCTATGTCATCCCGTTTCTGAGAAAACCACCAATAACACATACACCAATAACGTTCGTAGAATACCGAATTCATCCGTAGAAACTACAGGATATTACGACTAAAATGGCAGTAGGAGTTTCATATACTGAGACACTGGAAGATACTGAACATGTTTCTAACACTATAAAAATCTTTATCTCAGCTTATCGTCTGAAGAAAGGCAAAGAAAGAGCAAAACCAACGATGAATCTTTAGCTGATTTACTGACTGACAACTTTAGTTTAGTTTAGCTTAGTTTAGTTTAGTTTGAGTTTAGTTTTCACGTTTAGTTGGCGGTGGACGATCGGCTTAATCCCAAACTCAGTTCAATGCATAACAGACTTGGGAACGAAGTGTCACCACCGAAGATGAACCAAATATGTCTAATACCGAGGGAAATATATTTACAAGTTCCACTCTAGCAACTGCATGAGCAGCAAGATTTGCTAATATGACAAAAAGAAAAGCGAAAAGGGATGTACGACGGATATCTGAGGTCGCGACAATTCTAGGAAAATATTTAGATTGCTGCGAAAATCAGGCAGCAAGAGCAAGCACCAATAATATCATACATTTATTTGTCACACAGACCTAATACGTAGACTTAAAAGGACTAAAGCCTTTTGAGCTAGTGTAGTTATAGTGAAAGTGTAGTGCTAGTGCAATACAAAGAACACATGAACAAAGTGAAAGCATAGTGCTAGTGCAATATAAAGAACACAAGAACAAGTGTCTTCCAATAAAGTATGTTAACTATGGGACTAAGATAAGTCAATGGACCGATTCTTGGGTATAAGTACGTGTATAAGTTTAGGTTAATATAATATTACTTATTAGCCTCTCTGTAGGCTAGATTGTAATGATAGTAAAGTACTGTTGTCAGTACTTTACGATTTAAAAAAAACACTTTTCACAGCAATGGCTGATACAGTCGTGACTTTCCCTCCGGATGTGCAATTAAAAATTACAACCAATTATATGTAGCAGTTTCACAAACTGAATTTGAGTTTCAGCAGCGTCAACCCCTCCATGATTTTGAAAATATTTCTAGACGAGACACAGTGCTTTAGTACTCTGACTTCTACACCTGCAAGAACAAGATTTATTTTTTTAAAAGAATATTAGCCATATTAAATGACTAATATTCCCCTTTCCTCTCCAATTAAGCGTCAGGCTTGTGCTAGGAGTAGGTACGACAATAGTGCAACGGGCGGGATTTGAACCGTCGACCTTTCGGTTTTCAGTCCACTCCTATACCGGTTGAGCTATTGAGGCTCGTTTGAGTGTAGTCTGAGCTAGAATATACTCCTTCCACTTCAATGAAGGGTGACAACGCACCATAAGATATGACCCGTTTTCTTTGCCGGATATCGAGTTCAAACGGCGATACAGCTTCAATAAAGATACCACGAGGTTCATAATTAATCTGTTCAGGCATGATTTGCAACTCGATTCGAGAGGCTGTGGCACACGCACACATCACCACAGTTGCAAGTTTTAACCGCCGTAAGAAGCTGGGGAGGTCGTGAAGAAAGTCCCGAAGTTTCTATTCATGTAATTATTCCTTCACATAGGTGATTTCTTCTAATATGTATTTTTTTATCTAGGTTTAAAAAAATGTGAGAGAGTTATATGGGTTGTCTCAACCAATTCTAAGCCACATTAGTGCCAGAGTAGCTCGCGCGACAGCTCGATACTGTACGAGTTACATTAAAATGCCTCAGACTCTGATAGAACAGCAAAAAGTTATCAAAGATATTTTTTTCGAAATTTAAAATTTTTTTTCAGTGCTGGGCTGCATTGATTGTACGCACATTAAAATAAAGAAAGGCGGTGATGCAGCTCAGTACTACATAAAACGAAAAGGATTTTATTCCATGAATGTCCAGGTACCTTATACATACTTTTTACCTTATACTTAACAAGTTACAAGAACTGTATCTAAATGTATGGATAGCATTGCGAATATCATTGAATATACCTGTAACGGTTGCTAGCGGGGAGAGGAGTTTTTCAAAGCTGAAGCTAATAAAAACATATACTTCGATCAACAATATCTCAATCTAGATTGACAAACTTAGCAACTTTAGTCAATTGAAAACGAAATTGCTGAAAACATCGCCCTAGATAACCTCATAAAAGAGTTCGCTGATAGAAAGGCCAGAAAAGTAAAATTTTATTAGTTTTTTTTCTAATAAACGGTTAATTTCTATAATAAATAATTATTTGTTTCAATAAATGGTTATTTCATTATATCTTTTCCCTTTTTTTTGCAGTTGGGGGGCGCTGTAGAAATCTCAACCAGGGCGCCTGGTATTGTTAAAACCGGCAATGGACCCAGGGTCTCCACGGTTTCTTTGTGATAGCAGACATTTTTTTTCGGGTAAATTGTGATGCCAGACTTCGCATAAGGAATATTGTTGCCAGATGACGAGGTTAGTACCCATGACTCTCGCATATTCAATGAGTCCACCCTTAAAAAGAGATTGGGGGGGGGGGGGGGGGGGGATTCAGGCTACCGACCTAAAACTTCCTTCACACCTGCGACCTCAGAATGCACGTGAAGAGAGTTATAATCGTGCTCAAATCGCTACACGGACCTGTGTAGACAAGTCCACCCTCAAAACCGCTTTGATGTAGGAGAGATTAGGGGGCGACTCTTGGGAGATTCAGGCTACCGACCTGAAACTTCCTTCACACCTGCGACCTCAGAATGCACGTGAAGAGAGTTATAATCGTGCTCAAATCGCTACACGGACCTGTGTAGACAAGTCCACCCTCAAAACCGCTTTGAGGTAGGAGAGATTAGGGGGCGACTCTTGGGAGATTCAGGCTACCGACCTGAAACTTCCTTCACACCTGCGACCTCAGAATGCACGTGAAGAGAGTTATAATCGTGCTCAAATCGCTACACGGACCTGTGTAGACAAGTCCACCCTCAAAACCGCTTTGAGGTAGGAGAGATTAGGGGGCGACTCTTGGGAGATTCAGGCTACCGACCTGAAACTTCCTTCACACCTGCGACCTCAGAATGCACGTGAAGAGTTATAATCGTGCTCAAATCGCTACACGGACCTGTGTAGACAAGTCCACCCTCAAAACCGCTTTGAGGTAGGAGAGATTAGGGGGCGACTCTTGGGAGATTCAGGCTACCGACCTGAAACTTACTTCACACCTGCGACTCCCTTACTGACTAAACGGTCCCCTAAATTTAGGAGATGGATAATTGGTCCCGTAAACCTTCAGATAACTAAAAGTGACTTCAAGAAGACAAGATGGACACTGATTTATTCATTTTATTGATAACTTAGACACGGTAGATACAATATTTGATATAAATCGTAGTCGAAGACCTAAAATATATAGAAAACGACCAAACTATTTTAACTATTTTGATGAAATAGATTTTTTTCGAAGGTATAGGTGGTTATCCAAATCAACAACGTTATATTTGTTGGAAAAAAAAATTGAACATCTTTTGGAATTTCCTGATAATAGGTGAGTTTTTAATATAATCAATTTTATATAAACAATTTTAATGCACCTAGGATACTAATCTGGGTTTTATTAAACCTATTACTGCCTGCCATATTATTAAGTGTAGTGAAATATTAAAACCTACCTAGTATAGGTACACACTTACCTCAAAGCTACGAAATAAAAGCATAAAAGATTAGGTAGGTAGTTTATTTCCCACTTAACGGTAAACTTTGAAGGGAAATTGATTTCAGGCTACCGACCTAAAACTTACTCCACACCTGCGACCTCAGAATGCACGTGAAGAGAGTTATAATCGTGCTCAAATCGCTACACGGACCTGTGTAGATGAGTCCACCCTCAAAACCGCTTTGAGGAAGGAGAGATCAGGGCACGACTCTTGGGAGATTCAGGCTACCGACTTGAAACTTACTTCACACCTGCGACCTCAGAATGCACGTGAAGAGAGTTATAATCGTGCTCAAATCGCTACACGGACCTGTGTAGAACGTTGCTTTGGTGTATGGAAACAACGGTTTCAAAGCTTGTATGGAGTCACTGTCCACATGCACAATGTAAAACCCACAATAGGGTATCGGACTATAGTAATAAAATGATGTGATTTTTTGTATAGCGACTGAATCTGAATTTTCATCATGTCTGTATTACCTATAGGAATGTAATAATAACATTACTTCTATGTATGTAACAAATATCTGGTTGGTATTAAGATTATATTATATTAATAAATAAAACCATACTATAGCGGTAGTTTATGGGGGAAACAATATTTACCTGACAAACATAAATGGGGATTAAAACTTTTTGTTATATGTGGTGTATCTGGATATATATTTGAAGTTTATAATGGTGTAACACCGCGCGCTTTACCTCAACCCCACGGGATCCCCGAGCGAGTGGCTCGACTCGGCCGAAGGTCAGCCGTGTGAACGCAGGACGCGTAAAACAGTTTTACGAAACACTTTATAAAATTGTGTAATTACCCCTAAAATACTACCTACCGAAATAATACCAAGCATACCAAACTATTTGCGAAAAATGTGAATGTTTTATATTGTGTAGGTATAGTTTAAGATCTGCACATTGGCGACACGGGTCCTTTCATGAGATAATTCCAAAAGTGTGTGATATGCAACAGAAGAAGATCTTCTGTCCCTAATTTGTTTCTTGCCGCCCTGCCTTCAGACCCTGTAAGGTATGTTTTACTTTACATATTTTTCTGCCACACGTAACCATAGGTTAGGTAGCAAATAATAATTTCAATCAATCAATCAATCAATCAGCCTGTTTGCGTCCACTGCTGGACATAGGCCTTCCCTAGAGCGCGCCACCACACACGATCCTCCGCCTTCCTCATCCACCCACTTCCCGCTACCTTCTTAAGATCGTCAGTCCAGCGGGTAGGAGGTCGTACCACACTGCGCTTGCCGATACGCGGTCTCCACTCCAGAACACGTCTGCCCCAGCGGCCATCGGTTCTGCGGCAGACGTGGCCTGCCCACTGCCACTTCAGCTGGCTAATTCGTTGAGCTATGTCAGTCACTTTGGTTCTCCGACGGATTTCCTCGTTGCGGATTTTATCCCTCAGAGAGACACCCAACATAGCTCGCTCCATAGCACGCTGAGCGACTTTGAACTAGTGGATATGTTGCCGCTAAACTACTGCATAAAAGCTCATGTGAGACATGTATAAAATGTTTAAGAAATGATAATCCGGTTGATGAAGATGGACTTTATAAATATATTTCACTCAGAGAATGGTGGCAGGACAAACAATCCCTAACATACCATACAAAAAGTCTATGTGACACAAGATTTTATTATTTATTTATTTTATTTATAGATTATGACTGTGATTCGGTTGAAAGTGTAGGTACCTGAAATATTCTGAATCATAGTTATAACCATAAGCCTACCCAAAGTTGATTATGCTGTAGTAGGTTAGGGCGGGGCTAGTTGGGCAATCGAAATATCTCGCAAACTATTCACCGGATGCATAGGCATCGTATGGCGGAAAGAAGGCGCTAAAACTTGCGATCGATTTTAACTCGGTGGTGTCGAAGTCCCTCACCGAGGAGATATCAGAGTGTATTGGAGCAAAATTGTGGCAACTCTCTACGTATCGTACTATAACTACATTCCTAAAGGGTGAACCATTGACCGTAGAATACAACTACAGTCCTTGGAGTAAAAGGAAGAGCGCGTTCTCGTGGCTCGTTCCAACACTTGCTAGTTGAAAAATTTCGTCAAAATGCACATCATTTAAACATGTGCACGGAGCGTCGATACGCCTCCTGTTCCTGTTATCTGGAAGCCGTTGAGCCCTACAATGCCGCAACGTTTGCGAAGCCTTCAGTAGATACGTGCGAGTTTCAACATTTTCACCATTACTGCTGGCAACACGTTAGCTATTGGCTCATATTTTTTAAATCATGCCCCCGGAACATAATGGATTGTTCGACGAGCACACCACCAGAGGTTACTTAAATTTTCTGAGCAAGACAATTTTTCCGGGGCACTAATGACGACTAACGACTTGCTTGATTGAAGCAGGCCACCAGCGTGTAAACCCAGGATTCGGTGTAAGATCAAACGCATGTTATGCCTGTTCCAAATAAAGGAGAATGGGACTTATGGGATGTTGACAAGTAGAAACATACCTTTTAAGAAAAAGATTTTTCTGATGTAAAATACAAAAAACTAGCTCACAAACACAAAGAATAATTCGCGTAGGCGCAAAATATCGTGGGACGGAGGTAAACGACTGACGTTACGACGTAAACGACGATACTTCACCTCTCCGCGTATCTGTCTTTTGCCGATTTCCGAAATTTTGTTCGCTCGCTGTGGCCTCGAAAGGACGAATGTCCCCCTGTCATCCGAACAAAGTTGTGGCAATAGTCAACTCACAAAATTGACTACTTTCATTAATGGCAAACGAATCAAGATTGAATACATCATTGATCCTTCGAGGAGCAGAAACCAAGATGAAATTCTGATAATTCTGGCGCCTTTGATCTATCATCCTTCGGACCTGAATAAATTCTTAGTTTATTCTAAGTTTTATGCTGCTCGCTGCACGTTTCATGTGCCTTTTTCTGACTTGTTATGATATTGTTACAAATAACTGGAAGTCTCGAAGCTTGGAGTATCTACCTGCCTATGTTCTTTGAGACAAATACCTACCTCATTGTTTACATCACTTTTAGCGTAGGTACCTTTTTTTTTGCCTTGCTGGAAGCTTCGGGGCGGGGTTGTTTGCGTTTCGTCGAATAGCAAAGAATGTTCGATCAGTGGTGGGGAAACTGTAGGTATATAAGCGACGCCTCAGACCGGCCCGAGGAAGTTCAGTTCTAAGAGCGATCAAAGTGAGTGACAAGTAATAGTGATCCTAAGTGATTCTTGTAAGTGTTTGTGGACTTTTAGGGTACAGTGTGTAAATAAACGTTCTTGTTCGGAAACTGGCATTTCAATACGAACCCCTAGCACGTAACAATATTTAAATACGACGTTGTTACTCTTAGAGTTAGTGGAGGACAGGAACTCTGAGAGCTGCTGCAAAATACAACATACCTCGCACTAGCAATTAAGAATTAAAAAGAAAACAGATCATGTAGGGACATTACACCGTTGTGAAAGTACTGAAAGTGAAGAAAAGAGCTTCATTGCCCATTACGTCGTTGCACTTGCAGAGTATGGCTTCCTCTCACAGAAACTGGTCTCATCTTTGTTATGTGAGATTACTTATCATCTCAAGGTAGACAAGTACAAGAATTTACAAACGCTTTCTAAAAAAAGCAAAAGTTTTCTAAAAAGACACACTAAATTGTCTAAGCGATTTGCCAACAATATAAAAAGAGTTCGAGCTCAAGTAAGACAAAGGAATATTATAGAGGTTATTGAAATTCTGATTCCAGTGTTAGAGTAACAATAACACATGAGACCCACTGTTTCTGTGGACCTACTAATTGTTCCTACTAGTAGTGTAGTAGGTAGTATTATTACGTTCCCGGAGCCTCTCAATAACGCGCTGAGGGCCACCGAGGGGGTTTTAGTGGGTAGAAATCCCACATTACCCGATTGGGTATCTTCAGAAGATTTCCCCCTCGAGAAAAAAAAAAAATGTAGTATTATTATGTAATAATAAAGTCAGTCGTCATCTAATCATGGTTTGATTTAGACCCACGTACTATTTATTACATGGTATCAGGTGTGGTGAAATATAACTTAATTTGTTGGTGGTTTAAATGATGGAGACGGCTGGGTGCAGACGCGTTTATTAAGCCGGCCCTGAATTGGTTTACATCAAATGTAATAAGCACTTCACAATGGAGCTTTCAATATTTCCTTTTGGCGTAGTGGAATCAAAAGTATATTATTATTTTAATACATGTGGACCGTGAAGGTGAACGTCTCCTTAATTATTTGCCACCACGGGTACTAACTATAATGGATGCCAATATTCAGGAGAGCGGGCGAACGCGAAGTCCTAAGTGGTGGGAGCGCTGGGTGTGCTTCGGTGAAAGGTAAGCTTTCAATTTTTTTTTTAGGGTTCCGTACCTCAAAAGGAAAAACGGATCCCTTATAGGATCACTTTGTTGTCTGTCTGTCGGTCTGTCAATGATAGGGCAAATGTTGGTATTAAAGGGCTAAGACCTGAGCATTCTAAAACAGATTTTTATTTATTTGTTAATTAATTAATAATTTAAACTAAAACTAAAACCTTAAAAAATATAATATTATACCTCCGTTGCTGCTCCTTTTGGAATCACCCAGATCTTTTGACACAAGTAGACGACTTAATCAAAATTAGCTTAGAATCAATTCTTAATATGCAGCTGAACGAGCTATCTTGGACCCAAGTATTCCTACCCATCCGTTATGGTGGTTTAGGGATTCGCAAAATTTCCAGTGTCGCTTTACCAGCCTTTTTATCTTCTGTCCATAGTTCTGCAAATCTCATAAGTAAAATTTTAAAGGCATCCCCTTCAAACTTTGAGATTGCTGGCTTGGAAGAAGCTAGAAACGCTTTCTTAATTGCATGCCCAGGTCAAAATTTTTCAGTTTCTCCAAATTCACAGAGGAGCTGGGACGACAATCTGCAAATTAACCTATGACAATCTTTTGAGCTGTAGTACATGTTCGGCGCGTGCTGGGCTTTTGGCCGTGGGTACGCGTGAGGCCGGCTACTGGCTTCACGCGTACCCTTCGTATGTGAACAAAAATTGTGGAGGGCGTAGCGTCTTTCTATTTGGTAAATAGAATTCTTTAATTTGTAGCGTAGGAATGATGTCTGATTTTAAATGATCTACTTATAACTCATGGACCTATTTCGTTCTTTATCAAGTCATTGATTAATTTAAAATAACCTAATACTATGGATGACGATTGAGACAAGATCTCGTGTGTCGGCACGTGGCTCCAATGAAACAAATCCATCGGAAGCTGAGCAATCCGTCGCTAGTTGCACGCGTGGCCATTCAGGACTGCAAGGGCAAGGCTGGAACCTTCTCGACGCGAGCTTATTTCTCTTCCATCGAGCGTGGCGGACACACCGAGAAATTAATTCAAAGTCAGGTGTTTTTATTTCATTACTACTTTATTAGAAATGTTTTAATAATATTTTAAATTCACAATAATTGATGGTTTACACAAGTATTTTCTAGTATTACATTTAAGTTAAATTAAAGGAGACTGCCCACCACTGGTATCGCTATAGATATAGGTGTACACCGAAATGGTTAAATTAGTAATTCCTGTTTTTAATTTTAAAAAACATTTAAAATGTTACGAAATAAAAAAACAGCCGTATAATTAGAAACTGACCGAAATAAAAGTAGTTGTTTTGTTCATTTTCCTGACATTAGCAAAACACGTAGTGACGCGAATCAAGGAATCGATAAGCTTAGGTCGATTATGATGACGTCTTGCTTCGACTTCCGATTATTACTTTCATGCATCAATTCTTATTACAATCGCAATAATTGTTGTGATTGGCTGAATTTTTGGTATTCTTGTTGCAACAATGCAAATGCATTATAGGCAACAGTAAGCACGCCTCAACCAATCAGAAGTGATTGAGATCGTTACATTGTAGCGGACATTAATTAACAAAATCGAAACAAAATCGAGCCCCTGTCGTTATTACAATAGCAATAGAATTATTACAATAGTTCTGATTGGTTGAATTTATGGTATAGTCCGCGACAGGTTGAGATGGCAATCGGGGTATGAGGTGAGGGGACGCCCCGCACACCCACCCGCATTCGCACGCACCGATTAAGCACGGGGGTGTTAGTGCGTTCCCTTCCCGATTGTCATTTCAACCTGTCGCGTAGGTACTATATTCATATTGCAATGCATTGTAGCAAATAGTGAGCGCCAACAAATAGGTGATTGCGATCGCGACATTGTAGCTGTAATTTCACCGTAATCGAGAGGTTGTCGAATGTCAAATCTAAATGGTGAATCTTCAAAAAAAAGATCGATTTTTAGATCGATTTGAATCGAAATCTGAGGAACGGATTTAAAAAAATCGAGGTCTGGAATATTTATTTCGCAAAAATAAATCTTCGATTTTTTTCGATACCAATATTTTAATTAAAAATCAAATTAGTTACCAGTTATGAAAAAGATTCAAAAAATACCTAATAGGGTATACATATTATATTGATATTCTTCCCAACACTTCTCGGTTTCTGGGTATCTGAATTTGATCAACTATAGTCGAATTTTAATTTTTGGACGTTTTTATGAAAAATAAATAGTGCAGGGGGCAAAAAGATATCAATGGTATAAATGACCAACTAACTTGGTACAGTAGCTACGGGTAACTTTAAAACGTGTCAAACATTGTGAGTCAATAGTTCAATGGAATTAAAGGTAGAACATGCTGTAAATTGTTTAATAACATCAAATAATTACTCAATAAAAAACATATTTATGTAAAATAATATTATACCAACCCTTTTTTAAAATAATATTATACCAATGTTACCCATAAATATGTACTTATTTTATTTTAGTAGTTATTTACAAGTTTTATATTGCTTCTTTTTTACTCTGTTTGCGTAAACTCAATCTAAAATAAAGAAGCAAAAATCGGAACGTAGATCGATTTTCTTGTCACAAGAATAGATTCTTTGAAAATCGATATCGGATCGATATGACATCCCTAATGTCAAATAAATTGTTTGTTTTTAATTCGTTCTCTGTGGTTTGTTTAGCTAAAGTACAGAACACTATTACTGCTGTTTAATTTTTTGTTTAATCACTATTTAATAATTAGACAAAGTGATCTAGGAATCTACAGACGCCTAGTTAGTTGTAGACATAGATAATACACATATTATGTTATGGAAAATCCATCATGTCGGTGTGGTAATTGTTCCTTCCGGGACTCTCCACTGCGACTTGGATCTTGGAATTCACCTGCACCAGTGGGTAAGTAATAAATAAATAACTATTTGGTTTATAAGAGTGTTAGGGCAGAGTGAACTAAAGTGAGGAAACTCTCGGCTTGATTCTGAATCGACGATAATATGTCATAATCATGGAAAATAGGGCTACATTAGAGCTATATGCGTGATGTCGAAGCCTCGACGTTTTATTAGAAGTAACCTAACTGTCGTGAAATGTGGTTAGAACACCTTTTGAGAACATTACGGAGAACTCTCAAGCGTACAGGTTTCCTCACGATGTTTTCCTTCACATTTAATTGCTTAAAACGCACATAACTAACAGTTGAGTTGTGTCTTTGTTTGTGTTGATAGTGTGAGTCGTTGTATCGTATCATTATTCACTTAATTAACTGATTAAAAACAATTAACTGATCAAAGAAGAATTGCAAATGCTTTTGAAATTATCTAATATTGTAAATATATGATTTGACAGATTTCACATGAACATGTCATTTGCATGGAGTGTTTTGGTTCATCACAAAAAGCTCTCCGAGCCGGGCTAGCACCTGCTGCTTTATTTGGACACAGAGTGCGAGTTATGCATGTGGCATATCTCTACGTCCTCGCACAGCCTTCAGACTCTGAGGAAAGAAATATTATTCTGCGTTGGATTTCTGCACACTTGGTATGTATAATAATGAAAAGTACTACTTACCCATTAGACAGCCTAAACAGATGAAGTGGCATATGCAGATATGTTACCCGCTTAAATACCTGTATTTTACCAGTCATAGTACCTATACTATGTACATTCAATCTGTACTGTATGAAATCTGTACATGTTGCAATGTTTAACATATAGTTATGTATTCTGTATGTGTTATTTCGATTTGTAACTAGTAATTACTTAATCATCATCATGATCAACCCATCACCGGCTCGCTACAGAGCATGGGTCTCCTTTCAGAGTGAGAAGGGCCATAGTCTCCCATGCTGGCCAAGTGGATTGATTGGCATACTTCACACATCTTTCAGGACAGTATAGTGAATGCATACAGGTTTCTTCACGATGTTTTCCTTCACCTTTAAAGAAAGTGATATTTAATTGCTTAAAACACACATAACTTACACAAGTTAGAGGTGTGTATACCTATCTTATCATCATTCAATTCACTTAATTAACTGATTAAAAGCAATGTTTAACATATAGTTATGTATTCTGTATAGGTGACGCCTCGCTGTGGCATGACGCCGCGTGCATCGCTGCGGGCTTAGGTGTTCCACGTGAGCGCGAGGCCTTCTACACGTCACGGCTAGACGCGGTGCCTATATGTGTGCTACCAATGCCAGAGCGCAGCTAGCGGATACCCATAGTATGCGACAGGTCAAGATGGCAATCGGGGTATGAGGCTGGGGACGCTCCGCACAGCCGCACGTCACCCCGATTGTCATCTTGACCTGTCGCGTTCTATAGAATGCTGCCGCATCGTTGCCGACGTAGGACGAAAGCGTCAAGCTTGTGCTACCTGAGTAGGTACGACAGTAGTGCGACAGGTGGGGTTTGAACCGGCGACCCTTCGGGTTTCAGTCCACACCTTTAACTGTTGAGCTATTGAGGCTTCTATAATATAGATTTCTTTAGAAATATATTTAATAAAGCGAAATATTTCAGTAAAACGTAAGTTAGCAGCGAATTAACAGTTTCGAAAATTCTAATTTCGGAGGTCGTTCTTCACCATATTTCTGCGGAATCCGGTGGTTTATAATTATTTTTAATGTGTTATTAAATGTAATAAAACTATCCTAAAAATTAAGCTCTATTTTATTACTGGACAACTTATTTGGTAGCGATACTGAGTCCCATAGTCACTTGGGCAATGTCCTTTTGATATAACACGGGGTATCTTTACAATTAGAGATACTAAGTGCGTTGCGTTGCCCGAACGCACCTCCTTGTCATAATATTGTGCCTAGAGTTAAGCCGAGTCTAGTGTTTAGTACATTTGTCTGTACGTAGAATCATTCCCCATGGGAAACTGAACATGGTACCTAATTAATGTATTTGTATCTAATACTAAGCTTTTAAATTCATAGCAAATGATATAGTATTCTCATATATCCCGTGGTTTTCATTAATAACTTAAGATACCCCCCCCCCCCCCCCCCCCCCCCAGCTGCACAGAGCAATCTGATAACGTTTGTCACTCCCGCAACGCACAACTAGGATAATTCAGTGAGTACAAGTACAACGTTAAAGTGACAACGTTACAATACAAACCCAGGGACCATGCCTTTTGATATTTGACGGAGCAGCATGTCATTAAGATCTTTCCATAGTCGATATATCCGATTCATGGCATTAATTTGTACTGCCTTCAAACACAAGATTAAGATTTATAAAAAATTGTAAACAACAGTCCTGATCATAAAATATCAGGTCCATTAAGTACACACGAATTACAAAGTGCACTTAATATATTATTCAAACAATCACAAATTCAATCTTTTCCAGAATACAATATCTTACAAAATAAAAAACACTTACCAAACAAAAACTCTTTACTTCAATTGACACCGTTTCTTGATGTCTTAAGGCTTAATCAGAGTAGGCGGTAGATTAAAAAATTAAAATTTTGACTACGACAAGAAACATCCAGTCCTAATTTCGTGCAAACATTATTTAACTAAACTCATTTTTCTTCACGAACACATCCAAATGTTTCATGCGGCTCCACAACTTCTTTTACCCTCCATCAGACAACAATTTTGGCCGGTAGGTGGTCGAAATTTAGCACGGCAGATCGCACACAAATGCCAGAGGTGTTTTAGGATGAAGGCCCAAACCATTAACCCAATTATGGGTCAGTTGCCTGAGCAGCGGCTCAATCCTGGATATCCCTTTGAAACCACCGGTGTAGATTATTGCGGTTCTCTACTAGCCGCTGATAGGAAGGGACGTGGATGTAGATTGATAAAAGTGTACGTTGCTGTTTTCGTCTGCTTCACCACAAAAGCCATTCATTTAGAACTGGTAACAGAATTAACTAAGGATGCTTACATCGCTGCCTTACGCAGATTTATTGCTCGCAGATCAAAGCTAAGGACCCTGATTTCAGACCAGGGTACTCAATTTATTGGGGCTAAAAATGAAATTTATAGTTTCCTCAGACAACAACAATCAAATTTAATTGGAGATATGGCTAATGACGGCATCAGTTTCAAGTTTATCCCAGCTTATACGCCACATTTTGGGGGATTGTGGGAGTCGAGTGTCAAAACTGTCATATAATTTAGCTAGAATATTAGGAAATGCGCGATTAACATTCGAAGAGATGTATACAACATTAACGCAAATTGAAGCGATATTGAACTCCCGTCCGTTATCCCCAATGTCTCCCGATCCAAATGACCTCAATCCCCTCACTCCAGGCCATTTCCTAGTTGGACGTCATCTGATGGCGATAGCTGCTCCACAAATCAACTCTGAAAACATGAGCCGACTTCAGCGTTGGCATCGGACAGAATTTCTGCGCCAACACTTTTGGAACAGATGGGCAAAGGAGTATGTAGCAGAGTCACGCAACAGGAGATGACGGAGATCACCCGCTTCTTGGACGCCTTCGAGTTTCGCACCCCGCCCGTTCGTCTAGAGTACGTATTCTATCATCCGAAGTATACATTTCCCGTGCTGCCGTCTTGCGAAAAATGTGTAAAGATGTACTGCGTAAATTATGACAAATGTACAATTATCGACTACCTAATGGTCACAGACGTGTTCCATATCGAAATTTCTAGTTTTTATTGCACATTTTGTCGGAAACCCTTGTATACGTTTGTGTCTTCGAATTAATAAATAAAACCACTTGTTATTTTGCGAATGTTTTTTTATTTAATCTAAATAATCCGCCCTATGTCTAGTGCACATGGGAAAATCGATATCGCCCACCACTCTGTACGGCGAGACGCTCGACAGGATGACGGGGGGCACGAATCTGGATCCGGAACACAGCACGGCGCAGGCGAAGATAATAGACAACAAGATAGCGTATCACTTCAAGCTGAACGGCGTGAATAAACAGTTCCACCTGTCTCCGTTGATAATGGAAGCGACGACGCTGTTCAACGCGACCAATTCGATCGGTCCCATATACGAAAAGGAGTACGACGTGAAGGACGGTACGTTTCACGCGGCGAACGAGGGCTTCGAGACCGACGATTCGATACTGAGGGACATGGGAGCGCCGCAACTGATAAGCGCGAGTTCGGGAGGGTTGAGAAGCGCGACGTACGTGAGACACAGGACGAAAAAATTCGAAGAGGCGACGATAGACAATCTGACGATAGGCGGACTGTTCGTGAACGCGCAGAAGGAGTTCGCCGGGAGCCTGGGAGTGGGCATAGTGCCGCTGCTGAACAAGGACGGGTCGTTGGAGGATGCGATATTGAATATAATGGTGGAGACGTACATACAACTGGAGTGCACGTCGCACGGAACGAACTTACTGATGGGAAAATACAACAAACCGCAGCCGAACACTCTGTTCGCGGGTCTATCGGTGGACAGATACAGATGGAACGAGTACGCCATGACGGGAGCTCCGGCCGTCGAGTAGGTAAAGCACAAAACGAAATGGCGATCGTCGAAGGGCATCCTACGCATCGGAGATTTGGCCCTCATAAAGGACGACCAACTGCCTTCCATGAAATGGCAGTTGGGAAGGATCCAACACATTTATGAGGGCGCAGACGGAGTAGGACGCGTCATCCGCACCACCAAAGGACCAATACGCAGGGCGTTCAACAAGATTTGCCCCCTACCCAAGGATTCTGTTGAAATCCCAGATTTCAACGTCGGGGGGCATGTCGAGGACGCCTCTCGCGGCAGGGGGTGCGGAGCGACAGGCAGTGCATAACAAAACAGATCAAACTGGATGTCGCGCGCGACGCGGTGTGCCTATTTAGCATATTATTTAAAATCAAACATTGATCACAAAAATTAAAGTAAATTTTCTAACAGTCTACATTGTCTTGTTAATCAACCTCCCAACTAACAACCCATGAATTACAGCCCCTCGACAAAGCCGTATATCGATAATTCGAGTACTACTGGGATGCTGAATTGTTATAATTTTTGGACCAAAACAGAGACAAAAAACTTATTAAAGCACGCCTTAATATCATTCTCTTTCAAGCGTTTGGTCTAAATGTATGACACACAGCAATATCAGGAGTGGCTTTAAAGTGACTGGCTTGTATCCCTTGTGTAATATGTACGAATTGTCAGTTTAAACATAGCATGTTTATATTAGCTGTAACATAAAAATGCAACTCCTCAATATATCGAAGTAGGTTGCCTGCACATCGGATTGAAAGAGAGGTGATGCAAAATTATGTGGGTTAGGTAGTTAAGCAATACGATTAAGACAATAGTATGTAAGATTTCTTTATTGGTATTGTTAGCCCATAAGTTTAGTAGATCATAAGCCGGCTCTCAATAAACATCTTCCACCGTTGCCGCATTTAATTATTACCATACGGCCACAACATATCTCACTTGAACCCACAGGCCATACCAGAAACGGCTTTTGCCCCTTCCATTTTAACGGAAGCTCCTGCACCAGATGGTGCACAAAAGAACGCACCAGCTCTCGAACATCCTCATGCACAAGCTTCAGAATCCGGAGATACAACACCGTCTATTTTATTGGAAGCCTCTACGCCTGATCGTGATCAAGAAAATATACTACGTATTAATAGTGAACAGCAGAAGAGTCCAGAATTTGCTGCTAGTTCCCCATCAATTTTGACACCAATTCCAATGCCCGATGTCTCGCTTGGAAATATTTCACCTGTTGATTGTCTTCGACCAGAGACTCCAGAACAAACTAAGCAATCACCTGCTATAGCATCAACATCCACAGGTCAGGTCTCAAGAGAACCAATCGTGCAACGCAGCTATTATCGCACTGTTTATGGAACAAGCTCTAGTTCAGATGAATCTGATGATTTACCACTCAGTCGGTTGAAAAGAAATGATTTTATGATCTTCTGCCTACGCCTGTTAAAGTTCAAACATGCACACCGACTGTAAGACGAAAAGCCATTAATTATCGAGGTACTCCAGTCACAAAAGATATATATTTGAAAAATATAATCAAGAGAAAATAAATAGTAAAGAAATGAAAAGTAACAAAAGAAAGAAAAATAAACAAAACGTAAACTTTAGTGATGTTAAAACAGGTAGAAAAGAAAAAACGAAATTTAAAAAGACTTTAAATCGTAAGAAAGCTGAAATCGTATCTGCAAAAATGACTACCGTCAAAGGTAAATCACATAAAATGATCATGGAAAAGGAAGACCTAGTATTCTTATTATCAAAAGACATATATGATAAGCAAGAAAGGCAGGAGCTTTTAATATACTTAGACATATTAAATCGTATTTTACAAAACACGGTAGATTTCAATTTTATAATAGACGCAGTATCAATTCTAAATAATTCCAATCACGTTCCTTCAGAAAGTAAATTTGATCATTTCGAAAGATACGTAGAATCAATCAAAGTAATATATAATTCTCAAAATTTCAGATAGTACACCGCCTCGTAGGACATTGCGATCAGATGATAGTTCTGACGCTCAGAGAGGTAGAATATTAAAAAGAGAAACTACAGCTAGACGAGTTGCTAGTAGTTCGAAAGGACGTAGAACTTCATCAACACCGCGTCGGAAAATCGAAACATCGTCAGAAGTCAACATCCCAACAGCGTCAACATCAAGAACTGTTCAGAGGATAATCAAACAGCATTCATCAGAAGATAGTGATCTTCCTACGACATCGAGTTCACCATCATTGAGTAACATCGGATCATCATCACCGAACGGACAACCTCTTGCGAAATTGACTGAACGTTTGGTTATACACGACACATCGGTGCAAGATAAGGAAGTCGAAACTGAAGTTGTAGCGACTGAAGCAGTTGCGTGTGCTACGGACGCCCAACTATTGAAAATTCAATTGGAACGTGAGAGGTCTACACGCAAACGTTTGCAAAATTTACTAGTGACCACTCAAAATAGGTTCGAAGCGACTTCATCGGAACTCAAGACTATTCGTGAAAAGTACGAAGCAGTTGTTTCGGAATTAAGCAGTACTCGTGAAATACTTGAAACATCTCGTGTAAATTTAGATAACATCATGGTACAAACAGGTCAAGCTGCCGCAAATGAGTTCGAACAGCGTTTGCATACGCTGATGAACACGTCTTTTGACGTCTTTTCAAAACGATTGGAGGCAGCAGTAACTGACCAGCTCAGACGCATTGAGAGTACGCGTCTTGACAATGCTTCATCAGCGACTGCTGGTGCTTCAAGAGACATAGACATGATTCTACCTGATAATCATTACTCAGACTGGGGTCCGATACATTCAGCTATTCACGGTCATGCGTATGTTGATCGCGAAGCACTCGCCGATTGTGTGAATAACGCACAATATATAAGGTTTACAACTGTCGCGGGGAGAGATGAAATACGGAGTATTTTCTCTATACTGTCTCGACATCGTGTATCACCAACGAAACGTTTTCCTGCTGGTGGTATATACGTTAATATCAATGGTAGACTAGCTGCATTGTATATATCACGTATACTCAATGCTTGTGATTTCGGTGAACGCTCTTTGGAGCATACTGAAAACACAATGCAGAAACGTTACGCGTCAATCGATGACAAAACAATCATTTAGTACCGCACTTCGTAGTTTGGGTGCTATTTTAGCCAGATCACAAGTGCCTGATCGTGTAAATGACGTCTATGACAGAACCTCATTCGAACAGGTGTATTCTTTGACTTTGAAATAAATTCCATAGATTAATTTCTTGACAAAACAGTTTAATGTGTTACTGTAATTTTATTATTTTATTTCTTCATTTCTTTCTTTAATTTGTATTTCATTTAATAATAAACAAGGGTCTTGGTACTGTCATGCCTGCAAAGAAGATAGAATGGACGATGCAATGAGGCAATGCTCGCGATGCTCCAAGTGGTACCACGTGTCGGTTCGACTGCAGAAGATACTGATGACTTTCAGTGTCCTGATGGATGCAAATAAAGGCAATTTATTTAATTTTCTAAGACCACTATGCTTCTTACTGCTTTATGGTAAAGATTATTGATCTCAAGAATACCAATTTAGTATATGTTGATTTTTGGATAGTTTAAAGTATAGGCCTTTTTACCCTATCCTAGTATAATAAGGCCTACAGACTGCGTTTTAAAAAAAGTTGTATATTGTTTTGGTTTTAAGCTAGAGAAGCTATTTGTTGTTTAAACTCTGTAGTAATTTAAGTACATGACTGATTAATAATAAAACTTGTTGATTATGTTGGATATTTTTCATTTTTCCCTTACTTAGGCCTTAATTACCTTAGATATAGATGTTGCTTATGAAGACTATGTAATAGTCAGCACAATCAATACTTATAATAAAACTGTAATAATAAATATAGTTTGTAAGCATTGATTTATAAACAGTTTTATTTATTACTTAATAATAACGAAATACCTATTTTAAAGGTAACTTTTTCTAGAGTGGCAACTCTGGTAATGTTTTGTCATTATAACCAACACCGGATATGAATTTAATCAAATAATAAATTAATAATAATTTATTAATTTAATAATTTAATCTACGATAAAGTCTTACAAAACTAATTTTGTATAAAAACTAACTAATTGAATTACTAAGTTTTGCATAGGTCACATTTCTAGACACTTCCTAAAACATTCAGGTAATCCCATGCCTATGTTCTTTGCTACAGATAAGACGGCAAAATATCATAGACTCAGTAGAAAAGAAAAGGAAAAAAAACGTTTCAAGCGACAGTTCATTTCTAACGGTTTGTCGTGAAGTGCTCGTGAACAGTGTTCGTCGTATTGTGGTCGTATTTCACACAATAAAAATTGTTTTGTGCGTATTATCGTTCATTTAACGAGGTAAGTAAATTAATATGTTTTTAAAAAGATTTCACCATAGAACACAACATTTAACTGTTTTCGGAGACTGAAATGTTCGTCTCAAACATTTTGGCAGTGTGAAATCGAATTTTTGACTTCAGTTTTAATACTTTTTTACTCCTACTATCATATTTTTCGAAATTAATAAGTTACATTAACTATTAATCAACCGGAATCAGAAATAAAATTAGCAAAATATGGTTAAATCAAGCAAGGATTGCCAATTTCAAACAGACTGTACTCGTAAGTAATAGTTGGTATGGTATAAGGCTTGGGGCACACCGCGTGATCTGGAAATACGAGCCGAGTTATTTCAACCGGTAGTTGACACATTTTATACGTATACATTTTGTATGTTTTTTTTTTAAATGCTTTGGTGGTAGATCGTGCAATTCTTTAAATTATTGTGATAGGCTCCGAAAAAGAACTATGCCTCCGAAAAGGGTGATTGGTGGGAAGAGGGAGAGGCGGCAAACCACGCAGTGCTCGGAGGATATCCTTTTCTAAGTATGTACAAATAATATATTTTGTTTTTTTGTGACTTCACTTATTAACTAACAAAATGCGCGAGAAGGGTTAACTTTTTAATTTTTAACCGACTTCAAAAAAGGAGGAGGTTCTCAATTCGTCGGAATCTTTTTTTTTAATAATATTTTTTGGGGTCGGTGCCAATGAGGTGCCATTGTAGTCTCGTAAAAATATAAAGTCTAGGCGATTCGCGCAAGTAAAGCTAATTGGCACCGGCACCAAAAAGGTATTATTATGGAACTATATTAACTCTTGTATACAAAATACATTCGGTAATAAATTAAATTATTTTTTAATTTTTAGTGTTTGTGTATTGAAGTCGGTTTTATTTTTTTTGTAAAATTTTTTTTCTTTTGCATGCCTTTCAACTCAAAAGGGTTGTTGGAATTTGTATTGTGAGGTGTCGTTGGATTCGTCTTAATCGCAAAACTAGCACTCGGTACTTATAGAGCAACCTTTATGTTCAGTTCGGAATCAGCGAGTGCAGAGCCTTTGCCAGGTCCATCAAGTGTTGCGACTCCATCAAGTGAACCAGGACCATCAAGACGGTAACATCAACACAAAAATGCTTTTAATATTGAACACATGGCAAATTTGTATCGGATTTCATAATATATTTTTTCAGCTTGGTGGATGAGTTAAAAATTGTGCGGACGGCAAGGGCTCTGGACAAAAAACACGTTGCCATGTTGTCCCCGGAGCAGCGGGCACAACTGGCAACGATGAAAGATAGAAAAGCAAGTGGGTAACTTTAAGTTACCCGACGCTCCGGAGTCAAAATAAGTACTTTTGGATATGTATTTGTATATGTCACCGGAAAATAATACGTACAACCTTAATTTGATCAACTTCCTAGTTAGATGATAAACGGATTTTTTTAAGGGATAGAAATAATAACCCTAATTCAAAAATTTCAAACCCTTAAAATAGCTTTTACTAGAAAGTTGATCAATTTACGGTTCATATTATTTTCCAGTGACATTTAAATATAACATAACTTAGCTTTATTTTTTAATAATGTTTTTCGTTCAGAAAGGGAAAAGGAAAGGGCAAGGGGGAGGGAAAAGAGGACACGAGGCAATGGGTGCCCTGCCCACTCGCACCTAACGTGCCGACTGTCCCACCTGCCAAAATCCAGCAACCTTGGGAAATCCAATCCCAACGTGTTCGTGTCTGTTGTATAGATTATCATATCATTCATCATTCATATTAGTAAATAATCATTGACCTTTTAAACCCAGAAACGGAAGCTGTGGCGGGCATGGCGAGGCAGCCTCCCTTAACCTTCCCTGAGCCTTTACCGGGTAAGATTGATGGTACGCACAGAAATCTGTTTTTGCGTTTGAGCACACTTTACACTGCACCTACTGTCTTTATTTCAGAAACAATTGATGAGGATATAGTTGAGGGCTCGCCTCCTCACGTCGGAGCCATACCAGATCATTGGTTTGGTAAGAAAGTTAATTAGTGTACTTCGTTTAACACAAAAGTCGGAAGACTTATGATTATTATTATTTTTAGGGGTCTCGAGAAAACGTACAACGGACGAAACACAACAAGGAACGCCATCTCAAGCGAAGTAAGTAACAATAAGTTATTGGTTGTATTCAAGTAAGATAAGGTTGTATTCAAGTAAGATTTCATGATCGACACAGTCGAACTAGTCACATTTTTTAAAGAAACATGTTTACTTTTTTGTTATTGACAGGAAACGGAAGTTAGTCTTTACTCCATCCACGGGGATAGTGCAGGCATTGGAGTCGCCCATTAACCCTGTGCCTGTCGAAATAGAGTTCCTGGGATTTACACCTAGTTAGTATTATATTCTTAAGTTTTTTTGAAGTGTTTGTGGACATTGAACTAACCTTTTTAAAATGTTTCAGCGTCTACCACTTCAGCAACGCCGGGATCTGGCAGAAGTAGCATGTCATGCGAGATCGGTTAGTTACAAAATTTAAAATTTGATTGTTTTATGTGCTGCCTCTATTATGTAAATAAAAAAATATATAATTGCAGGAGCCGACGTTGACATCGAACGTGATTTGGAAGAAATCACAGGTCCCAACGTTGGCAGTGATGTTGAAGACGACGACTATGACATGTCACTGCGGCAGCGGGACGTCTTCGAAATCCCAGTGGAATTCGAAGACTCTGAGGATCACGGCCTTGCTGAAGCGGTGCAAAGGATTGACACCGCAGCCGACGTTGCTCTTCGGGCTGTGCCCGAGTCCGAAGACTTGCTTCACTTTGATTGGCGGGGAAGCTTAGAGAACTTCGAAGGAGTGAAGGAAGAGTTTATCGGGCCCTCTGGCCCGACATTTGATATCTCGGGCTAACTCCCTTAGAGATATTTAAAAAAAATTGGGATGCTGATATTGTCACTCACATTGTCCGCGAAACAAATAAATATGCGCGCCAATCGCAGCATGATAATATTTCAAAGCCCAACTCCAGATTAAGTCGGTGGAAAGACACCACAGAAGACGAAATCTGGAGGGTTTTGGGTATTATTATGCTGCAATCTCTGGTTGTTATCAATGTTGAGCGGGAATATTAGTATCCCCAATTAGAAGAGCTCAGAGTTGAGGATTTCGGGGAGCTCATGCCGTACAACCGCTTTTTACTTTTAAAAAGGTGTTGTTAGCACTTCGTAGACAACACCTCCTTGCCCGAACATGCCAACAAACTCCTTAAAGAAATTATTGAAGCAATAAGGCCGGCATACACGGACTGCTCGAGGGGTTAGCCAGTGATCAACATATACGGACCGCTCTTGCAGTCAGAGTCAACAGCTTGAAGCTGCCATCGAGCAACCGCCCGAAGCAGTTGTAACTGCTTGAGCTGTTCATGTATGTACGTACGTTGAAGTTGCAGTCGCAGCTTGGAGCAGGCCATCCTGACTGCTTCAAGCTGTCCGTGTATGGCCGGTCTGTAATGGAAGATTTCTTCTGAGATTAAATGTATCTGATCAAGGATCTGCCAATGTTGCTGCAATAAACTCGTTAATGTCAGACGCAGATCTCCTTCGCAGTGGCAATGATGGGTCGAATGTTAATTATTATTGTATTAATGGCAAAAAAGTATATCATGTTTGATGTTTCACATCTACTAAAATGTCTTCGTAACAATTTTCAGAAAAAAATATACATATTTATACTGGTCAAATTGAAAAGAGATCTATACAAAAACCAGTGTCAAAGGAGAGAGGGACTTCTGGGCCTGATGTTAACAAGTTGAAATATACTTTACAAAAAAGAGTATATTTTTCTGATGTAAAATACAAAAACTAGCTCATTTTGCAATCTACAATCCGAAAAAACTTTAAAATACAGAAAAAATGGAGAAAATCGATTAAAATGGAATCGAATGAATATTTCGCACACTGATAATCAAACCGTCACTAAACAAAATTCGACAAAAATGAGTTAAAAGTGCCATCTATTAACGCTCCCCAAAAACTATAGTTTGCAAAAACACCGACATTAAAAAGTTACATAGAATAGTAGATGTCGTTAGTGTCGCTTTGCCCCCAGGCGCGGGGAGGGCGGGTAGCTTACCGCAACACTGACATCGTCGGTTAAATGGAAAAATGACATTTCTCAAAATTTTCAGAAAGTAAGGTTATCATTAAAAAGAGTCTGTTATCAACATTATTTTTATATGGATAAAAGACACTTTATAAAATTACACGTTAAGCTCACTAGATGTCGCAAGTGTCATTTCGGTACTTTATGTTCATCTGCCATATTGGTTGTAGAATAACGTCACTCTGCCATTTGCAACCCAGCCACGGAACTGAGTACATGTGCGTTTTTATAGAAAATTGTCATTTTTCAAAAAAGTGTTTGGATACGATTGCAAAAGGTAAGAAAAATTTATAGAACAATGTATTTTTTTGAGAAATTACGTTTGTTCTTTAAAATTTAACTGTAATTGTGTTAGTAGCTTATATTGAGAAACGACATTTTTAGAAATGTGACTGCTTGTTGTGAAATGAAGTTATTGATACTCGACTTATTTGTAATTATGACATTTTTCTGTATAGTTTTTGTACATTTAGTATCATGAAGTTCATCAGAAAAATGTAACAATTTCAAATATGACTGTGAATGCTTAGAATGAATATTTATTGTATTGTGTTTTTAAAATAATGACGGTTATCTATTAAAATACATAGTACATTTTAACGTTAAAGTACAAAATTAGTTAAAATGATTGAATAAAAATATTTGATTAATTTTGATTTAACCTTTAGAATAAAAAGATGGGTTTAAAACTTCTTTGTTTTTTGTAGGATGAAGCGTGGTGAAAAAATGGTAAAAATGATTACGACGTCTAAAGAATTTTCTAAGGAGAATCCAGTAGAGTTTAATTCAGTTCAGTTAAAGTCAAATGAAGATCCACAAATATCTGTAATATCTTATGTGCCCGAATTCATAAAACCAGTTACTACAGAGCCCGAGCCAGTTTTTCAAGACCATACCTCAGCTACTGAGGATAAATATCCACCAAACGAAGTATCTACATCTAAATTATGTGAGATTATCGTCGTCGAACCACTGCAAAATAATTTGAATTGCACACGCACTCCTTTGATTAGTTTAAGTAGCAATGTTAAGGTACCGACTCCTATTAGCAACAATTCTTTTTTGGATTTACAAATTATTCCATACCTGCCAAATGATCAACCTGGGCCGAGTACAAATATTATGGAATCAGCTGATGTAAGTGATTCAAAATCAGAAGAAAGTACTAACGTTCTCTTTTCAGGCCAACCCAAGACTTCATGCAATATAATAATATCGGAATCAGATATTTCCTATGAGGACGATGACGATAGTTCCTTCAACTCCATTCCTGATAGTCAAAAGGACTTTTCGTCTAACGACGTAGATAATGACCCTGATTTTATACTACGCAAAGATCTTGCAATGTCATCGACATCTTCGGAAGATGAAATCGCTACAGTGAATGAAAACCTAGAAAATACAGTTGACGATGGAAACAAAAAAGCAAAGACTGGCCGAAAAAGAAAAGCTGTACCGGAAGAATGGAGCAAAAATAAAGCTAAATTATTAAGAAATTCTGGAAAAGCGTATACATCGACATCGAAGTCACAAAAACAAATGCAAGAAAGACAAATAAAACCAACATGCACTGAAAAATGTAAACTGAAATGTTATAACAAGATTAGTGAGGAAAAGCGGAAACTTATATTTATGAATTACTGGAAGATGGGAAATTTAGATAAGCAACGTCAATTTATTAATAAACATGTAACCGCAATAAAACCGAAGTATAGATATATTCGCGAAGGAAGTACAAGAAAAGATTATAACCATGCCTTCAATTTTGAAGTAGACAGAGAAATAATTCGGGTTTGTAAGACTTTTTTTAAAAATACTCTGGGTATATCCGACAGACCGATAAGAACAGTAATTTCAATGCAAAACTCTACAGTTGGAGGGTTTCTGAATGAGGACAAAAGAGGAAAGCATCGCAAACACAATAAGCTTGATGCTGCAATTATTGATGGGATCAAAGAACATATCAATTCTATACCTAGAATTGAAAGCCACTACTGTCGAGCTAGTACGAGTCGGGAATACATTGAAGGAGGTCTCTCTATTGCACAGCTACATAGGGACTATATTACAAAATGTCGATTGGAAAACGTTCCTCACGCTGATTATCAAATATATTACAATATATTTACCAAAGAATACAATATTTCCTTTTGGTCTCCGAAAAAAGACCAATGCGAGGATTGCGCTGCTTATAACAATGCAGAAGATAAAGAGCCGTTAAAAATCAAATATTACTCGCATTTAGAAGAAAAAGATTTAGTAAGAAAAGAAAAAGAGTTAGACAAAGAAAATGCCAATGAAAAATGTATAATTGCCGTCTATGATTTGCAAGCTGTAATGCCGTGCCCAAGAGGTGATGTATCCAATTTTTATTATATATCAAAACTTAATGTTCTCAACTTTACTATTTACGAACTCGGATCCAAAGACGTAAACTGCTATGTCTGGCACGAAGGTGAAGGGGCCAGAGGAGTCAATGAAATAGGATCCTGCGTTTTAAGTTATTTAAGAAATTTACAAGATAAAATCAAAGACGATTTTGATGTCATATTTTATAGTGACAACTGCTGTGGACAGCAAAAAAATAAATATATGATTGCAATGTATATCTACGCCGTAACTTATCTAGAAAATTTAAATTCTATAACCCACAAGTTTCTCATAAAGGGTCACTCACAAAATGAAGGAGATTCCGCGCATTCTGTGATTGAGCGTAACATTTCAAGGTCTTTGAAATCCTCACCTATTTACGTCCCGGAACAATACATAACATTGATCAGAACTGCCAAAAAAAAAGGAAATCCATACAAAGTCCATGAACTAAATCATGAGAGCTTCTTTGACATTAAGAAAATTGCAGACGGTGTCGGTTCAAATTTTTCAAGCAATGAAGACCGAGAAAAGTTAAAGATGGGAGATATTAAAGTTGTCAGAGTGGAAAAAAAGTTTAATGATCGATTCTATTACAAATGTTCGTATAAAGAAGATAGTTTCAAAACTGTCATGGTCAAAACTAGAGCTACCAAGAAAAAAACTAACTTGTGTTCCGAATTACAGCCGCTGTACTCAACAAAATTGGATGTATCTGACACTAAGAAAGCCGGTATACTTACACTAATAGATAAAAACATAATTCCCCGATTTTATAAAAACTTTTATCAAAGTCTTTAACCAAATAATCTCACATTGTTTTTCTTTTGTGTGATACGTTATTTACTAAATAGTTTTTTTTTGGATTTTGAAATCATCTCAAAAACCTATTTACAATATCTAGGTAGACTGAGTATGAAACTTTACATATATTTTGGAATATTTTAATTTTTTTTGAAGAGGCTCTATAACTTTTAAATAAGTAGATACTAATAATATTTTAGTTTTATAATTGATTGGTAGAATCAGTACAAAAATGCATACTAAAGCTAATAATAAAAAATTGATTTACATAAAGGAGAAAACGTTTTCAATATCTTATGAAACATATTTTACAGATTTTACAGTTTTATATTCTTATTCAAAACCCAAAATAAGCAGATTTAAGTTTAAGCTCATTGATCTCAATATTGTTGCCATTGATTTATCTAATAAGTAGGGATTACTCTTAAAATAGAGGTTTGTTTATGATTGTTATTGCATATAATTTTAAGTGGATTTGTAATTATTTGAATACCTCAATTTATAAAAACCATATACTTAATAAAACCATATTTTTTCCATTATTGTGTTACATTTTTACAAAATTCATTCCGCAAAATGTTTTTAATTATGTAGAAAAATGACATTTCTTGCTAGAAATACCTCTTTTTTAGTAAATTAGTTAAAATAACCACACCATCTTTATTTTCATGTAAATACCTTTAAAATGATATATAACACTTACACATAAATATAAAACTCAAAAGGAAAAATTAGTATTAATTGAAGTGAAAACTTTAAATGCTTGTATTGTAAAATTTGTTCTTTTTGAATAACGTCACTTTTCTATTTAACCGACGACATATTTCCATTAGTGACGCGGACGGCGTAATGTTCACGTGGACTCTGTGCGGAAAACGGTCATTTTTTGCTTAAGGACACCTTTCTTCAAAATTATAAGGTAAGTTGAACTAACAATTACGAGAATAACGTCTTTACATAAAAAGTGTCACTTTGTCAATATTTTTGTGCATAATTTGTTGTAATTTTTACCCGCATAGTGTCTCTAAACAAAAAGAATCAGTTTTTCTGTTATTTTTGTGTTTAAAACAGTCAATCACTTACCTGAATACTGACCTTAAACTAAACATGTCAGGATTTCGTTATTTGCGAATTGAACTTCAATTATTTGTTTTTACGAAAAGTGACTCTAAATAAAAAGTGTCGGTTTTTTGCACTTTTTGTATTCAAATAAGCATTATAATTTGAATAAAACGTGCGTTTTGATTCTATCGTAATAATAATATGTTCCTTATTTTTGTTTGATAGAAGTTTTTTTGACTTGAGAAGTGTAGGTACCTACTAAGTACAGTTAAGAAATTCGATTTCTTGACCATTTCATGAACATTTTATTAGGTATTCGCTATACAATAAGGTCGAAAATTTAAAAATCCGTGACTACGATCAGTGAGTCAAAATTTTGTTCAACCCCCTGTACAATGTAACTTTGCGTTTTAAAGAGCTAGTTAGTTATAATTTAGCGATTCGTAAGTAGGTACATAATAATACAAATAAATAAAATAAAAATAATTTTAAACGAGAATTTTTATTTTAAGATGATCTTTTATTTGATTTAAATGGCTTTTGACAACAATGGTTAATACTGTGAACAGTTCCCCTAGCACGAATCTTTACGTAATACGTAATGTAACATGACGTAACGTCAAAAAATTGTATGAAAATCTGACAACGCTCTACTGCGCGTGCACTCGTTAAGATTGAATTACGTTTACGTAAATATTTGTGCTATACAGGACAGTATACATTGGACGTTGTTTTCAATAATATCTTTTATTTTTTACAGTTATCAATATGCCACGTCTCAATCCAAGAACTACTAAATTTAAAGAAATAATAAAGAAAATTAATACAGGTACTACTAGCGATACACCAATGGAAAATGATTCCGACAATAAAGTAATAACCGAGGATTCTGCTAACAAAACTAAGTTAAATGCTGCGGACCAGTCAAGTGTAGATTCTCTAAACTTCAGCACTGTCGTCACACAACAAAGTCGAAATAGGAATAATTCTACAGATTCTGGCAATAGCAACAGATCAGGTAGAGATTTTTCGCCTGCATCAGATGATGATCCAGAGTATAAACTCAGCCCTAATGATCATATATCTTCTGAATCAGACACAACTAAAACACACCTTCCTAAGATTAAGCAAAAACAAAAAACAGTCGCAGAAGTACATAATGTGTCAACACTTAACACTTCTCCTTCGTTATCAAGAAAATCAAGGTCTTCTTCTGCAAAGTCATCTAATTCATCGTCTTCTAGTTCATCAGGATCATCCACTTCATCGGCGTCGTCATCCAGATCATCTTCAACTTCTTCACGAAATGATTCAATGAGTGTGAACTCTAACTCTGCCACGCCATCGAAACGAAACTGTATTTCTCCAAAAGTCTTGTCTCCTGAAATAACGTCTTGTAAATTGAATAAATCTGCCTCTGCTTTACAAATAATAGCTATGGAATATGGGAGTGAATCTTTTTCTGATAGTGATGGCAAAATAATTAATAACATACCCATTTATAACCCATCCTCTTTAAAAAGTTTAGCAATAGAACAAATAAACAAAACAACACATTTAAATAATATCACACCTGAAACTATCTCTGATACTCACTCTGCAACACAAACACGAAAAAGAAAGCGTGGTAACAAAAAAAAACTGGCAAAGTTACTGAGAAATAAGGGATTACAATATTCGTCGTCCTCAAAGCAAAAAAAAGTAATTCCTGAAAGAAAAATAGGGATTCCTTGTGGTATGAGTTGTCGATTAAAATGTTCGGAAAAATTTACCGAAGAATCCCGTCGCTACATATTCAATAATTACTGGCAAATGAGTTCCCTATCAAAACAAAGAGATTTCATTTCTAAACACATGACAGAAATCAAACCGAAATATCAATACAAAAAAATATTCAATAATAGAAAAGCTAAGCACGCATTTTATTTAACAGCAAGTAATGAAAAAAAAAGAGTATGCAAAATATTTTTCAAAAACACTTTAGGCATTAACGATCGCCCAATTCGAACAGTCATCGCAAAATTAAATTTATGTGGTATTGTTGAACCAGACCTGCGAGGTAAACATGACAACCATGGGACCAAAACATCAAGCGAATTATTGGACAGGGTTAGAAAACATATTGCGAGCATACCTCGAATTGAAAGTCATTATTTACGCAAACAGACGACAAGGGAATTTATAGAAGGTGGGAAAACATTAACCGATTTATATAGAGATTACAAAAAAGACTGCGAAATTGAAGGACTTGACTACGTGAAGCTACATATATATCGTAAAGTTTTTAAAGAAGATTTTAATATAAGTTTTTTTGTCCCTAAAAAGGATCAGTGTGAAGACTGTGTGGCTTATGAAAATGCGAACCTTGAAGAGAAAGAAAAAATGAATGAAGAATATACATTACATTTAAAAGAAAAAGAGTTAAGCCGAGAAGAAAAAAAACGAGACAAAGAATTAATTGATGACAATAACATAGTAGCATGTTATGATTTGCAAGCTATCCTGCAAGTTCCTAAAGGGGATGTTTCATCTTTTTATTATAAGTCAAGACTGAACTGCTTGAACTTTACAATTTGTGAGCTCAAAGCCGATTGTACTCATTGCTATTTCTGGACTGAAGTAGAAGGGCAAAAAGGTGCTAACGAAATAGGTTCTTGTGTATTTAAATTCTTACAAAAAAAATCGGCAACAGCATCGTCTGACCTCAACATAATTTTTTATTATAACTGTTGCGGACAACAAAAAAATCAATTTGTTTTTTCCATGTATTTATATGCAGTGGCAAATTTGCCAAACATTGCCTCTATTACCCACAAATTTTTGATCAAGGGTCATACCCAAAACGAAGGGGATTCCGTCCATTCTATGATTGAGCGCCAGATAAAGAAGAAGCTTAGGTCAGGACCAATATATGTTCCTGATCAATATATAAGTGCTATTCGAGACGCAAAAAAAAGGGGCAATAAATACAATGTAGTGGAAATGGCACACCATGAGTTTTATGACATCAAAAAGCTGCAAGAATTCAAACTAACTAAAAATACGGAAGGGGGGGCCATAAAAGTAGGTGACATAAAAGTTCTAAAAGTTGAAAAGTCTGATTCTAACCATAACGTTAGAGCTTTTTACAAAACTTCATATTCTGATGAAACTTTTAAAGAAATTAACTTACTCAAGCTTCGACGGATACAACCTCAATTAGTGCCTTTGTATAATAATAAATTGCCATTAGCTGAAAATAAAAAGAAGGATCTGAAAGATCTTATTAAAAAGAACGCAATTTTGCCTTACTATGTATCGTCTTTTTACAATAATATTTTATAAAATGTTTTTTTTTTGTCATTTTACTTTAGAAAGTTTTTTATGTTTTGTTTTGTGAGAGATTTATTGTTAAATTTAGAAAAAAGCTGTATCTCAATAGAGATGGATGAGTAATTTAATTAGGACTCACAGAAGACTGTTTGCTTTTAAGTGATATTATTATTAACAGTGCCAAAATATTATTAAGTACCTAATGTTATTAGTTCTATGAGAATTTAAGAAAGATTTTCTGACAATTTATTTTCATTGTTTTGTAACTTTAATAAATAAGCATTATCTCTTAGAGATAGGATTAATTTAATTAGAACTCACTGAAGACTGGTTGATTTAAGTAATATTAACATAGTCTTAATATTTGGGCCAATTATTAAGTAATGTTATAAGTTTTTCTGTCAGTGTGATTTACAAACAAGTACATTTTTATCATTATGTGTGAGGCGAGGATGTTAAATTAATAAGTAATTATAGTTAATAAAGATGGTTGATTTCTGCAGTGGTAGTTTTAATTAAAAAATCATTATTTTAATTTTTGTTCCTTAAATTACTAAGAATATAGAGACATTTTAACCTAAATGTTTTAGATAACATATGAATGAATCTAATGAAAAAGTGACACTTTCAAAAATTTTGTGGAAAAGTGACACTATTTCTGGAGAAAAATTAAAATATTTCATAAAATAAATATAAATAACAGCTATAATTAATAACAAGGAGCACTAGGCTAGACACAAATATTATTCACTTAAAAAAAATGTTTTTTTTTTACATTTTGCACAATATGCAACTGTTTCTTTAATTAGTAACTTTAACATCATTTTCTGAAAAATCGTGTTTTTCGTTTAGTGACGGTTTGGTTATCAGTATGCGATTTGATCGATTAAAAAACATTAAGATCTAGTTGTTTTATTTAAATAATATTAGTTAGGTGCATATTTGAATTTCGAATGATTATATTATGAATAAAATATACAGGTTGTCCCAAGAAGTTGGTTGTCCAGAGGTAGAACAACACTAGGGCTACCTGAATTACCCCCATGTATGTTCCGTGATTTTTATAATGTTGGTGTCCCAAGGTGGTTCACTCACCTCAAGACTGTAAAATGCAGCATTGGAACCACTAGGACATAAGTGGCAATGAACCATGTTGACAACTATGTTCAGAAGTAGACATTTGAGACGTTGACTAACTTGGTAATACTGACCCATTCAATTATTATTTGTCATTTTCATGGTCTTCAGACAGACTTTACTAACAATTTGCTCAAATTTAGGTAATAGAAACCTAAGTTTGGGCAAATTCACTTATTCATTTATTTTTGACACTTTGTCAAATATTTGTATTGGTCAAATTGAAATGCAAAACCAGAGTCACATTGCTCGGAGAGCGATGGATGTTGGTGTCCCAAGGTGGTTCAATCACCCCAAGACTTTAAAATGCAGCATCGGAACCACTAGGACAAAGTGGCAATGAACCATGTTGACGACTATGTTCAGAAGTGTACATTTGAGACTTTGACTAACTGACCCATTCAATTATTATTTGTTATTTTCATAGTCTTCAGAAAGACTATTTAGAATTTGCTCAAATTTAGGTAATAGAAACCTAAGTTTGGGCAAATTCACTTATCCATTTATTTTTGACAATTTGATATTAAATACTTGTATTGGTCAAATTGAAATGCAAAAACCAGAGTCACATTGCTCGCAGAGCGATGGATGTTGGTGTCCCAAGGTGGTTCAATCACCTCAAGACTGTAAAATGCAGCATCGGAACCACTAGGACATAAGTGGCAATGAACCATGTTGACAACTATGTTCAGAAGTGGACATTTGAGACGTTGACTAACTTGGTAATACTGACCCATTCAATTATTATTTGTCATTTTTATGGTCTTCAGAAAGACTTCATTAAGAATTTGCTCAAATTTAGGTAATAGAAAACCAAGTTTGGGCAAATTCACTTATTCATTAATTTTTGACACTGTCAAATATTTGTATTAGTCAAATTGAAATGCAAAAACCAGAGTCACATTGCTCGGAGAGCGATGGATGCTGGTGTCCCAAGGTGGTTCAATCACCTCAAGACTGTAAAATGCAGCATCGGAACCACTAGGACATAAGTGGCAATGAACCATGTTAACAACTATGTTCAGAAGTGGACATTTGAGACGTTGACTAACTTGGTAATACTGACCCATTCAATTATTATTTGTCATTTTTATGGTCTTCAGAAAGACTTTATTAAGGATTTGCCCAAATTTAGGTAATAGAAAACCAAATTTGGGCAAATTCACTTTCTTTTTTTGTAGTGGTTGAATTGAAATGAGTAGATCCATACAAAAACCAAATAACGACACACAAACAGAAAATAATTCTTAAAATTTAAGAAATTACCTATCCTTGTTCTTCTTCTCCGCTCATGTAGTCACATTCTTGTGAATCATGTGAGTCAGATTCCGAATTTTTTTCATAGTCAGTTGTGTCTGAGTCACTATCATTTTCAGTGTTAATATTAAACGACTCGTCAATCAATCTGTCTCTGTGCCAGTATTCCTCTTCTAGCTTCTTCACATGATTTATCTCCTTTCTCCAGTCGTCAGCAGTAATCGACTGCAAAACTTCCAGAGTTAAAGACTCTATTTCGCTTTCTAGCTGATCTACATTTTTCTCAGAAACTCTTTGCTTAACAAGATTCCAAATGTACTCGATCGGGTTTAGGTCACAGTTATAAGGCGGCAATCTCACTACTTCATGACCGTGGTCACCCAACACATTATCTGTTATATAGTTTTTCTGCTCTTTATGGCTTTTTATAATCAAATATAATTCCGGTGTCGTGCAATAGTCAGGAAACTCAATATTGCGTGCTCGGAGCCATTCCACCATTACTTGTCTTCTTGAACCCATGTTAGGAGTGGCTTCCTCTTTGTTGTGGTGAGAGGCATTGTCCATAACAATTATGCTATTTGGAGGTATGTTTGGTACAAGTTTTTCTTTTAACCATTTAGTGAAATTTTCAGAGTTCATCCGATAATGATCCCCAGTTTTGGCATCGGCTTTAAACATCAACAGTGCACCGTCCACAAATCCGGTTTCACTCCCAGCATGAACAATAATCCAGCGACGACCAGAGCTAACATTCTTTTTCACTCCACTGTCCGTAGACTGCCAACACCTTTTAACAGCGTAAGGCGCATGAATCCACGTCTCACCTATGAAAATTACAGTTTTTTTGTCAGCCCCTAGCAAATCATTAGCCTTCATACGGCGTAAATAAACAGCCCTCCAAGCTTGAATACTAGGTCTTTCAACGAGAACGTATCCTTTTTGATAGGATTTCTTAAATCGATAACCCAGTGAATTTTTCATTATCGATCGCAAAGTCGTCTCACTTCCACTATAATCCAGATATTGTTTAGCGGCTGCCATAATTTTACGCATAGTGGGAATTTCTTTTCCCACAGTGTACATAGAATTAATGATATTTCTTAGAGCTGATAGTGCAAATTCATCCAAAAATTGCTTTTTGCCCCGCTTTTTTTTGACTGGCGTTTTTATTTTACTACCACTAGCAATGGATATTTCCTTTTCGCGCCTTATTTTTGCTACGGTATTTTTAGCTACCCCTGTGGCACTCAGTACACGCTCCGTGACCTTGGTTTTATTTTGAAGTAGTTGTAACATTTCCAATAAAACTTGCTTCGGAATAACCACGTTTGGACTGCTGTCAGAGGCATTTTTGAGCGATTGGTTGATATTCTGAAGTAATACTTTTGAATCCTCCTTCTCTTTTACAAAATAATTGTCTACTTTAATAATAATCTCTCGGGCACGACTATCAATTATTTTCCTACTCATATTTAAAGCAAAAGGAAACAACAACTAAAATAAATTAACAAAAAACTTTAACAATAACAAACGAAAACGAAACAAAATGTGTGAATTTGCAATTATTTAAAACACGTTGCGCGTACTCTACCAACAGTTAGCTATTAGCCTATTATATCAACGGCACTGGTTGCTCGACAATCGACATTTCGGTGACTGTCCTAGTGCTGACAAGTAAAAATCCGAAAACTGAATTTGAGGCCTTCACAAAAATATTAAAGATTTGTGTTGTTAGACGCTACTGTGATGCGTCAAAATGGCGCCTGAAATATTATTGATTTAAAAAAATTTGAAAAACATAAAACATAATACCTTTGATATATCAACAACTGCGAGACACCGTAATAAACACGAAATAAGTTTCGATTTTAAGAGACATTCGATAAAATAGATTCAGCTTATTGCGACAATTCCAAAATGGAGGGCAAGCCGCAAGGCCCAAAAGACAATATCCTCTAGTTAAGTCGAACCACGGCAAAACACATGAAATATTAATTCAACTTACTTACTTAAAAGCTTTATACACAATTAATACAGCAAATTCAAGTTTTTGATAAAAATAACGCTTAAAATTCCCATACAACAGAGATTCACCATTTTACACCAAAACACGCCGCCGGCAAAAATCACAATGAAAAATTGCAATTTTCACCATAGAGCATAGAAAAAGTCTACAACATACACTGATCTCTACTAATACAAGTACGCTGGACCTGTTTTACAAGCAACTTGATTTTGATTCTGATGGTCCGCCAAATGCTTGGGACCAACAGTAAACAGCAAGCGTGGGGACGGGTGTAATGTGTATGCTTGTCAACGCTATGGAGCGTTCCAATTGGCAGGCAAGCTAGATGATGACACCATAGATGTGGTGTTTGCCGATACTTGCTGTATGTTGTTTGCTACAAGCATGCTTATCATAGTGTTACTTCATGCTTAAGCATGAAGTAACACTATGATAGCAGCTGCAGCAGTGAGTGTAGGTACTTGTAGCTATATTTCAATGATGAATGACACTAAATAAGGTGTGCCAAATCGATTTTGAATTTGATCGATTCGAAATTGACCCTTTTTGCCAAACGGTCCTCGTGTTGACCAATCACCATCACTAAAATTTAGTTCTGAGTACATTTAGATGATGCTCATTACTGCTTTAACCGAGTGGTTTACCTCAATATATAAGCGCTAAAATGGGGACAATCAAGTTGCTACAAAAACAGGTCGGCAATAGCAAGTCCAGCGTACTTGTAAAAATAGAGGTCTTTTAAGAGTTACAGATAACCAAAAATTAAGAGAACAGACTACATAAGACCACAGACCGTATAGATTTAAACTGCTAACAGACGCACCAACTTGATTGGTACTTGGCAGTAAGCACCGATATTGGAGTCAATAAAAATTTGGGTTCATTGAGCACTTGTACAAACTTGTAAATTAAAAAAAAATCCAACTACCTGTAATAGTAAAAAAAAATGTCCAAAATGATGCCAGTGGCTTACAAGTTACTGTCTGTGTCTGTCTGTCTGTCTGTTTGAACGGGCTAATTTTCGGAACGGCTGAACCTATTTTTGTGTAAGGTCGTTTTAAATTTAAACAATAAAACAACAACATTTTTCTGCATCACTTTATTAATATTCGAATATCCAAGTTTGAAGACGTTATTTTACTTTGAATAATTTAGTAAGTACATGCCATGAAACATATATTATAATTTATATAATTTATGTACGTTTTAAAAGAAATTTTTAATTTTATAGCGTAAGGGTTACAATATAAATGATGTATTATAATTTTTTGACATACATATTATGTGTAACTAATACGCGACAGGTCGAGATGGCAATCTGGGAGGGAACGCCCCGTACACCCGCACAGCCCCTGTGCTAACCCGGTGGGGGCGAGCGTGGGTGACGTGCGGGTGTGCGGGGCGTCCCCCGCCTCATACCCCGATTGCCATCTCGCCCTGTCGCGGACTATAAGCAAGTGTATCTACTGACGACAAAAAAGTAAGGAACCGCGTGCAGGCGGACTTCAAAATTCAGATTACAGATTTATAATACAAGGCCTTCTTCATAGGGTCCTCCATACAGTCCCTCCCACCAGGTCCTCCATATAGTCCCTCCCACCAAAATGACCAACGAATACGGTGAAAAATGATTACAACTTGTAATTATTATCCGACAACATGAAGGAGTGAATAAAGCTGCTTAAGGCCAAACCCTAGAGGCAAAGACCAAAGTACAGTGTGTGTGTGTGTGTGAGAGAGAGAGAGAGAGATGTAGTAGTGTGTAATAGTGTTATAAAGCAAATGGGGAGTAATACATTCTTTATCATGAAGACGTAAATAATTTACTACATCTTTTAGTCTGCTGAAACAAATCTATACTTAAATTATTATAAATAATAATTATTATACATAAATAATATTGATTATAGAGTTACCCTTCACAACCGGTTTTGATGCTCAATATCCGTTTTATATTACTCTTATACATAAATACCTAATATCGTATATTATAAACATCTAGGTACACTCTAGTACACATCATCACATTTACACTACACAAATATTGTCAAATAGAGGAACTTTGAGAAGTAAAACTAATCTTATTTATTAAAAGAAGCTTTCTGACTTATAATACTTACCTGCTGCTAGGTACCTACCTACTTACTTATATATGTATATAGATTGGTTTCAGTCGCAAAAAAACCTTGCATACAAATCCCTAATATTCCTTTATCATCGATATCTTTGATCTTCCTTACCAAATTATACTCCATCCACAGAATCAAGTTAATATAGCGTCCTGTCTACCTAATCCCATACAAAAACAGAGAGAGCGTTATACTAACTTCATTCCACGGAGAAGTTAGTATAGCGGTCTCTCTGTTACTTATCCATACAAATGATAGAGCTAGACAGAGAGAGCGATTAACTCGATTTCGTGAATGGAGTATAGTACCAGGTACAGTGCGACAAGGCTGTCTTGGCACTTGAATGACATTGAAAGGGGGGTGCTGTTGGAGAACAAATGACAAAAGCCTACGACAAAAGCAAAAAGCTTAAGAATATTCAAACAAGAACAAAGGGGACACTTGACGGCAACGTTAGTTCCGATTTTCGCCACGCGCCAAGATAGCCTTGTCGCACTGTATTGAAAAGGGGTCTCAATAATTACATATTATATTATTATTTAATAAAATGTTCTAGGGTTCTACACACACTGATATCGACTTATACAAGTACGCTGGAAAAGGTGTGCTATGAGAAAATTGACAGTTATTTTTGTGCCGATTCGAAGCACGCAGCCGTGCGTACCGGGAATTAAAATAATTCACACCGTGTAGTCTTCGTGTTGTCTCATCAGTCCATCATCAATCATCAGTCATCACTAAAATTCAGTTCCGAGTACGCTCACATAATGCATTACAGCTATCAGCGCCAAAATGGCGAAAATCATGTTGTTTCAAAAACAGATCGGCCATTATATTATACTAGCTTTATGCTCGCGACTTCGTCCGCGTGGACTACAAAATTTCAAAACCCTATTTCACCCCCTTAGGAGTTGAATTTTGAAAAATCCTTTCTTAGCGGATGCCTACGTCATAATAGCTATCTGCATGCCAAATTTCAGCCCGATCCGTCCAGTAGTTTGAGCTGTGCGTTGATAGATCAGTCAGTCAGTCAGTCAGTCAGTCATTCAGTCAGTCAGTCAGTCAGTCAGTCACCTTTTCCTTTTATATATATAGATTATACTATACATACGCGCACGAAATGAAATTCCAGCGTCTAAGTGGAGGAGTAAATTATTATAATATGTGGTGAAGGTCAGTGTTATAGTTCCACAAAATACATAAACAGCATACTAGCACTAACGCCACCTATTATCGAGTAGTTAATTTATAATAAGTAATACAATCTATTAATTGAATTAGTTATGTAGTACATAAAGCTCTATTAAGAATTATTCACAAAGTACCTACCTAATTTTACATAATAATTGATTGATGAATATCATCACCATCATCATCAACCGATAGACGTCATTGCCACTTCAGTTTCGCAATCCGTTGAGCTATGTCGGCAGTCGGTTACTCTAGTTCTCCTACGAATCTCCTCATTTCTGCTTTGATCAAGTAGAGACTCCAAGCATAGCTCTCTCTATGTTAATAATTATGTTTCTGATAAAAAAAAATATAAGCATGCACTGGAATTTAAAAAATACGAAAATTAAACTTAGTGTTTTATGTAGGACGACTAATTAAATCGCTTATTTGTCGCAGAAATACTTAATATATAAAATAAAAACAGATTACTTTTTGTGGTTATTTCACCCATCGTCGCCGTCGGCACACTACTGAGAACGGATCTTCTCTCAGAATAAAAAGGGTTTAGGCTCTTAGGCCAACAGAGTGGTATGTGATAATCATAAAATAGTAATAAATTAACGATAAAACATACGTACTAGTGCATAGTAAAATTAAAACGTAAAATTCCCTGTGAAAATTACTATAAATAATAATTAATAGGTAAAAACTTAAAATAAAATTACAACTTTCTGTATATTTTACTTTTACAACTATATACATTTATATTACTAAAATAGAGAAATAAATATTTATTTTACAAGATGTATGAACCAAAATGTTTAGAAAATTAAATCAACATTTAATTAACGCCATCTAGTGAGTAGTGGATGTAACATAACTTTTCTGTTGCGTACTAGATGGCGCTGCGACTTCCTGTCGCACTAACATGATATTTTTTTATCGACAGCACGATACATTATAAATTGACAAAAGGTTCTAGAAAGAGATTCTGTTGTGTCCAATGTACTTTTTAATAGGGCAAATTATATCTCAGGAATTAGAATGGAAATAACCAGACATATACCGCCATCTAGTGTGCAGGAGAAGTAACATTACTTTTTCTAGTGCCTACTAGATGGCGTTGGCAGTCGTAATAAATGAGTTCTTTTTCGGGTTGACGTGCAAGTTAAAATTATAATTAACATCTGACATGATAAATCATAAGAGATTCTGTATAATAACATTCATGAACATTTTAATACGGCAGGTTATCCCTCAGGAAGGCCTGTTTCATGACGCCCCGTCCCAAACACTTGCCCCACCAAGAACGATGGGTGCAAACCTTCACTGGCTTCAATATGAAACACTTGGTTTGGACAATGTTGAAGAATAGCTTCCCGACCATGTTGGATACGGACGTGTCGGCCAACTTGAGACATGCTCGAAACCTGGAAACATAATAAATTATTTTTATAAGTAGGTAGTACTTATACGAATGATTTTTTTTATAATATTAAAAAATGGCTGATGCCCGCGACTTCGTACGCGTGGATTTTGGGTTTAAAAACCCCGCGGGAACTCTTTGAGTTTCCGGGATAAAAAGTAGCCTATGTCACTCTCCAGGTCTTAAACTATACCCATGCAAAAAATCACGTCGATCCCGTTGCTCCGTTACGTGATTGAAGGACAAACCAACAAACAAACGCACTTTCGCATTATAATAAGGGTACTTTTTTAATATTTTGTTAAAATCATTTTCGTTGTCTGTTACGAATAATTTTGTCTGGCAAAATCTTCACTCTTTGGTGGAACTCCACCAGTTTTATAGAACAGTTTATGGTAGTCGTATGGTGGTCATATAATGGTTATATTAAGGGGTATAACGGATTTTTATTGCCACATTTTATTGTGTGTTTTATTATTTTCGTCAGCATTTTACTTTAATCCCTCCCTTAACAAAGTTAACGTCTTTCGGTTAGATCTATTTGGTCTCATTTCTTAAGAGCCTCCGACACGGTCAAGCGCCTTGACGTCAAGCACGTAGCGTTGCTTGATCAAGGTGCTTGATGCGAGCTTGACGCTCCCCTCCAGCGGCTTGATCTAGCAAACGGCACATCCTAATCCTAATCTTCAATCACGCAAAAACGGCTAAACGGATTTGGATGAAATTTGGATTAGAGATAGATTATACCCTGGATTAACACACAGGCTACTTTTTATCCCGGAAAATCAAAGAGTTCCCGCGAGATTTTGAAAAATGTAAATCCACGCGGACGAAGTCGCGGGCAGAAGCTAGTACCTATATAAAAGGAAAAGCTGACTGACATGATCTATCAACGCACAGCTCAAACTACTGGACGGATCGGGCTGAAATTTGGCATGCAGATAGCTATTATGACGTAGGCATCCGCTAAGAAAGGAGTTTTGAAAATTCAACCCCTAAGGGTTTGAAATTTCCCGAGAGTTCCCTCACTCTAGTTCACTCTGCTAAAACTTCGAAAAGCGCGAATAAAACCATAATAATATCGCGATGCATCGCACTATAAACGTTCGGAAATACAGTGCATGTGACATTGACATATGCCACTGACATAAAGGCAGTTTGGCGCCATTTATTGCGCCGAGGTGTTTCTGAACGGATATCATTTTGAAGATGGCCGATTATTCTTTATTATTTGTTTGTTCAATTTTGTTCCTTGATTTTATGTTACCATAGGCCATAGCCATTTGACATTATCGTCGATTCAAGATCAAACCGATAGTTCCCTCACTAGCAACCGCCTAGTTTCTTACTGGTTCTTCTCGGTAGGAACGGCATTCCAAACTAGTGGTAAATTAAACTAGTTGACCATTCAAAAGCACTTGTAAAAGTTTACTTGAGTAAAAATATTCTATTATATTCTAGTTCACACTGCTAAAACTTTGAAAACGCGCGAATAAAATCATAATAATATCGTCGTAACGGTGCAACGGATCGACGTGATTTTTTAAATGGGTATATTTAAAGACCTAGAGAGTGACAAAGGCTACTTTTTATCTCTGGAAATCAAAGAGTTCCCACGGGATTTTTAAAAACCTAATTCCACGCGGACGAAGTCGCGGGCATCAGCTAATAAAACCATAATAATATCGCGATACATCGCACTATAAACGTTCGGAAATGCAGTGCATGTGACATTGACATATGCCACTGACACAAAGGCAGGCGCCATTTATTGCGCCGACGTGTTTCTGAACGGATATAATTTTGAAGATGGCCGATTATTCTTTATTATTTGTTTGTTCTATTTTTAAATCTTTAATAGTAATCGGATTCTTATTGTTCCGTACCTCAAAATGAAAAAAGTACCCTATTGCTTTAACGGTGAAGGAAAACATCGTGAGAAACACCTGAGAGTTCTTCATAATGTTCTCAAAAGTGAGTGAAGTCTGCCAATCCGCACTTGGCCAGCGTGGTAGACTGGCCAAAACCCTTCTCATTCTGAGAGGAGACCCATGCTCTGTAGGGAGCCGGCGATCGTTTGATCATAATGTTTATGAGTCAGTCAATGAGTGAGTCAGAACTTTTCATTTTAGGGTTTCCTATAAAGTTAAGTTCCTTTAATACCATTTGGTACGGAACCCTAAAAAGCTAATATTGGTACCGATTCCGTTGTCTTTTTCTAAACTAAATTTAGAGTATCTGCATCCTTTTCTTTTTAACAATGCTAAAAAGGGACAGAACATGAACTTTACATTTAAAGACTCTAAATTTTAGTGCACGCTACAAATTTAAACAGTAGGCTCGCGACTGCGCGCTAAAATCACGGGTTTTACCATCTAAAAATTACATTTAAAACTGTCAAACTGCGTCTGTCCTTTTCATATTAGATTAGTAAGAAGAGGATGCGAATACTCTAAAATTAGGTTGTGCTCAGAATCAGTACCAAGGCACAACCTGCACTCAGCGAATAAAAGATAAACCTAACCAAACAACACCCAGTTAGCACGATCGGTCAAAAAAATAACCAAATCGGTTAAAAAAACAGTGCGTTTTAACTCCTTGTCAGGAGGAAATTACTTTGGGGTTGTTGATGGTGGTGTAGGAAGACCAAGATGTTCCCCAATAATCAGAAGACAGGCTCCAGCACTCAATCTCAATCTCACTCAGTGTAATGTAGCCCACATTACTACACGGGATTCGGCCCCCAATAGACTATAGGTGCGGATTGCCACACAATCCGCACTTGGCCAGCGTGGTGGACTATGGCCAAAAGCCCAAAACACATCTCCTTCTCATTCTGAGAGGAGACCCGTTCTCAATAGTGGGCCGGCGATAGGTGGAAAATGAAAGAATTCTCACGGAATTTTTAGGAAAATAAATCCACGCTTATAAAGTCGTTATCTAGTTAAAATAGTGGTAAATTAAAACTGCCTGACTATTCATAAGCACTTGTAAAAAGTTTACATGAATAAAAAACATATTCTATTCTATTCTAAATCTACTCGTATTTAAGATTGCCTATAAGTAGTAAAGTACGAAAACCAAAAAGTTTCTAAAAAAATTAAATTAAACTAGCTTATGCTCGCGACTTTGTCCGCGTGGAGTACACAAATTCCAATCCCCTATTCCATCCCCTTAGGGGTTGAATTTTCAAAAATCCTTTCTTAGCGGATGTTTACGTCATAATAGCTATCTGCATGCAAAACTTAAGCACGATCCGTCCAGTAGTTTGAGCTGTGCGTTGATAGATCAGTCAGTCAGTCAGTCAGTCAGTTGGTCAGTCACCTTTAAAAAAATTCAAAAATGTGAAAAAAAAGATGGCCGCCATACAAATTTCGTCGGTGTCCATCTCGGACGGTATAAAATATGGAAGAGTGGTTTCTTAGCAAAAATGATCAGGATCCAAAGGTCTACTCGATGGAAAGAAAAAAAATTAAAAATGGCGGAATTTATTTTTCATAGAAAATGTATGACTTTTTTTTAAATCGGCAGAGAGCTGGAAAAAATTCAAAATGGCGATTATAAATTCTCGAGAGGTGCTTTAGCAGCTCGAGCACCGAGCAAAATACTAGTTTAGATTTATGTACTCCTGATGTTTAACTGGGCTTTGATGTTTTTTTTCGTATAAGAACAAAATCATGCGGGCTAGAGTCAAGACTTTCCGCCTGACCGACACGTTGGCTAACGAGTGAAAAAAAAAAAAGAAAAACAATAAGAAATGGCGTTTTTCGCTAATTCCTTTTCGGGTGTGCTCAAATCCCCTTTTGTTCTTAAGTCGCCCGCATGGACCGCTGTTTGGCACTTGTACCCTAACTAAGCCACTTACTAGGGCGGAGCTATCGATTGTATCGATAAAAAGATAAGTTGAAAGCTAAAACCCGACTACAAATTACAATCGTCCATTAGGACGATTGTAATTTGTAGTCGTTTGTAACGCTGTAATTAGATAAAGCTAGCTTTAAGTTCATTGTGATATTTTCAATTAAAAAAAACCGGCCAAGTGCGAGTCAGACTCGCGCACTGAGGGTTCCGTACTACAATCGTATTTTATCGACATTTTGCACGATTAATCAAAAACTATTAGGCCTAAAAATTTATAAAAATCTGTTTTAGAATGCACAAATAAAGCCCTTTCATATAATACCCCACTTGGCGTAGTAATCTTACTTTGAAAGTTGAAAATAGCAATATTTGTTCATGACCACAATTTAAATTTTTTTTTGTGTCACGTAACCACAAATTCACGGTTTTAGATTTTTTCCCCCAAATTTCTGCTATAAGACCTACCTACCTGCCAAATTTCATGATTCTAGGTTAACGGGAAGTACCCTGTAGGTTTCTTGACAGACAGGCAGACAGACAACAAAGTGATCCTATAAGGGTTCCGTTTTTCCTTTTGAGGTACGGAACTCTAAAAAAGTATGCACCAGTTAAATAATATTTCATTTATCTTACTGGTGTGCTGTGTATTATGCTGACTATGCCTACTACCTATCTATTTGTGATTATATTATATTGTATTAGCTTAATAGTTGTATTATAATATAATAAGGCCGCCTTTGCATACATTATTTTTTTAGTTTTAGTTTCTGTAATAGTTATGTAATATTTTTTGTGTGCCATAAAGTATTTCTATCTATCTATCTTCTATAATCTACTTACCATATTAAGTTAAACACAGTGCTCAGTAAAACCAACTGTGGTTTTTGTGGCACTGAATGTAGCAGGAATAATAATATGTAATTTCAGTTTAATAATAATAAAATATCGATACATCGATATTTAAGTTGTCGATACTAAGTTATTACATCCCTAGTCGCCTTGCCGCTTGACCAGAAGAACTTCGCAAAATCAAACGAGTGAATGTGAGCTCGTCTCGATCGTACAGACTAGTTTACATGTAGAGCTCACGGAATTTCATACTAGCTTTTTAAGGATCCATACCCGAAGGGTGCCAAAGGGTCCCTATTACAAAGCCTCCGCTGTCCGTCCGTCTGTCTGTCTGTTACCGGGCTATATCTCATCATCATCATGATCAACCCATCGCCGGCTCACTACAGAGCGGAGCGGGTCTCTTCTCAGAGTGAGAAGGGTTTGGCTATAGTCTACCACGCTGGCCAAGTGCAGATTGGTTGCGGAGAGCAATGAAAACAGACTTTTGTGCAATCAGTAGGTACCTACCCCTATTATAAATGCGTAAGTGTGTTTGTTGGTTTATTGGTTTGTCCTTCAATAACGTCGCAACGGTGCAACGGATTGACCTGATTTTTTGCATGGATATAGATAAAGACCTGGAGAGTGACATAGGCTACTTTTTATCCCGGAAAATCAAAGAGTTTCCGCGGGATTTTAAAAAAACCTAATTCCACGCGGACGAAGTTGCGGGCTAGTAAATACATATTAAGATGACAATAACACCAGACTAATTGACACCATAGAATACAGTGCGACAAAGCTCTTTTGGCACTTGAATGACATTGACAGGGGGGCGCCGTTGAAGAACAAAGGCTTAGAATACCTATTCAAACAAGAACAACGGGAACAAACACTTGACGGCAATGTTCGGATTTTCGCCACGCGCCAAGATAGATAGCGCCTTGTCGCACTGTAGAATAGGATAGGTATACTTTTTTTACTGCAACCTCTGTGCCTCTGTTAATCTACGCGAATTGCATACACAGAGAAACCTCTAAAGGGCTCGTTAAGTGCGAAATAAGTACCGCTTGTCAGCTTGCAGTAATCCCGCGCGCCGCCACCAAACTATACCGATATTCCACCTATACCTACACCGATTTAGCCGATTTATAATAAACTAGCTGATGCCCGCGACTTCCTCCGCGTTGGCGAATGCCTACGTCATAATAGCTATCTGCATGCCAAATTTCAGCCCGATCCGTCCAGTAGGGCGATTGTCTAAAACCTGCATCAATCATTATTACAATCTCAATTGTTCTGATAGGCTGAATTTTTGCGATTCTTGTTGCAACAATGCATTGTGGCCAATAGTGAGCGAGCATTAACCAATCAGAGATGATGCGATCGTGACATTGTAGCTGTCAAACAACCGCGGTAGGGCCCACAGTAGTTTGAGCTGTGCGTTGATAGATCAGTCAGTCAGTCACTTTATATATTTACACTAGCGACCCGCCCCGGCTTCGCATGGGTGCAACGTAGATACTAATGTGGGGTCATTGAGGTGTCATTGTCCTCGGAAGCTCTGAAATGAGAGGATTTTTTTCCGACCTAATTCACATTATTTCAATTTCTCTAGGATCTCTAATTTTTTGAGAATTAAACTACAGCTATAAACCTTCCTCTTGAATCACTCTATCTATTGGTGAAAACCGCATTAAAATCCGTTGTTTAGTTTAAAAGATCTACGCGTTCATACATACATACAGACGCGGGAAGCGACTTTATTTTATACTATGTAGAGATACTCTTTTAGGGTCCCGTAAGTTCCCTATGCGTACGGAACCCTAAAAAGAGTACCTACTTATAGACGAGAAGCGTACACTCAATTAGTTCTCTGTATCTTCACACTCTTATAAAGACGACGATGTCTTCTCTCTTCACAAAGCCTCCGTACATTGATATACATAATATTACTTGTCAAAGATACACAGTCTTAACACAATATCATCGTCATCTCAATCCATCGCTGGCCAACTACTGAGTACGGGTGTCGTCTCAGCATAAGAAGGGTTTAGGTAATCCACCACGCTGCGACCAAGTGTTGATTTAAAGACTTCACACACCTTTGAGAACATTATGAAGAACTCTCAGGTGTGCAGGTTTCCTCACGATGTTTTCCTTCACCGTTAAAACGAGTGATATTTATTTAAGTAAAACGCACATAACTCGTGCAGAGGACTAAATCCCTTTTAGTTATTAAGTACTAACTAGTGATTAAGTATTTTTGTTACTAACTCCTTAGTGTTTAAGTATTAACATAGTTTTTAAGTATATTTTATTGTTACTAACACTTAATGGATCTTTTGTTGTCCGATTAAATAAATGAATTGATTGATTGATAACTCCGAAAAGTTCGGGATCGAACCCCCGATCTCCCGAATAGGAGACGGACGTCTTAACCACTAGGCTATCACATCTTGTAATGTACTGACTGTATGTCTAGGGTTTGTTAAACATCAATGTCTGCGCGCTCATATTTCGTAGACAACTGGCCGTTTACAAGATGACACGAGTCATGAGCCCGCCGCCATCTTCGAGAGTCGAGACGTTCGAAATTCGAAAATCGCGCGCGCCTGAACGCGCGACTAATGGCGCGGAAACCATAGACTAAAGATGTCTTATTTTAAAATATTTTTCAATACGAAAAGTTTTGATCAAAATATTTTTTTAGGGCAAAGGATAAGTTATACGTTTACTAATAATTATACTAGCTTATTCCCGTGATTTCGTCCGCGTAGACTACACTTTATTAGGGGTTGAATTTTCAAAAACCCTTTCTTAGCGGATATCTACGGCGCCATTATAGCTATCAGCATGCCACAGCCTGATCCGTTTAGTAGTTTGAGCTGTGCGTTTTTAGATAAGTCAGTCAGTCACCCTTTCCTTTTATATAATAATAATAGATTATTCAAATTAAGAACTAACACAGGTACTTATATGTATATAAGTAGGTACCTACTTCTGCATCAATACTACTTTCATATTTCATATTTGTATTTTCTAACAGTCTCACTTAGCTTAGCTTAAAGAATTTAAAATGTTACTGCAAATTAATTATTATTATTCGTGGCTTTGTAAACAATGGCCGTTTCCCGCCAAAAGTGCTGTCAAAAGCCGCCATCTTGAATCCTGGCTTATGGGTGCGTTCCTTTATCGCCACGCTTGACAGCGCATAATGTGAAAAATACCGCGTAGGTTAAATACAGCGGCTGACAATACATAAATTATGAACGTCAAATAGGGTTCTTTGTATGTAGGTATCTGCGATATCTATTTTCTTGTTTATTCGGGCGGAAAGGTCTTTTTGTTGGTCACGGGGAAGTTCGCGATTAATAAATGCCCGAACGAATGTTGCCATGTCAAAATTTTATTACAATGCCTTTGGGATGGGAAGCGGTGACTATTTTTTCTTTTAATCATTAGATTTTATTTTATTTTGTTTTTATTCAGATGCAAACTAGCCCTTGATTGCAATCTCACTTGGTGGTAAGGATGATGCAATCTAAGATGGATGCGGGCTAATCTGGAAGGGTATGGCAGTTTTTATTAAGCCCATACCTACTTTCTATATCGATGGAGTTTCCTCTAGTTCACTCTGTCCATATTATGTCATCTCTGGCAACACGCACTCTTACCAAGGCAATATTGCGGCAATTTCGCAGAAATCAATCAAATTCAAAGCACGCTAAAAATTCTCGTCTCGGCATTCCTTCTGAGAAATGAGAACTTCGCTAAAAAAGTCATGTTGTGTTGACCGCCCGCTGGCTTCAATAATGCAGTGATGGTATCGAAACATTTCTTAATTATTATTAGGTAGGTATTTTGTAATTTATAGACTATGCTTGGCTGCAATCAGACCTGCTGGCAAAAGAATTGGGTAGGTAAAAAACTATGTTTAACACCGGACGGATGGCAACCCTACCTGGGTTTCCATCCGTCCGGGTTTCCCCGGATTTGTCCTCGTTTAGAGCGCGTCCGGGGAGCGTCCGGGCACGGCTTCATTTGTAGTCCGGGTTTAAAAAATTAAAGTCTTGGGCCGCCCGCCCGCGTCACACACAGTATGTGACCGCATGCCCGCCACCCGCCCTTTAGTTTTGGTCCCTTGTGACACAATTTACTATTTTTTATTACACTGTCTATGTTAAAAAAAACTGTTGACATGTCCGGGTTCTGGGCTCTAAAATCCGGGGTTGTAAAGCGTCATGTCCTGGTTGCCCAATTTTAGAGATGGCAACCCTATGTTTAGGTAGGTATATCTATGTATTTATAATGCGTAAAAAATGTATGTGTCAAATTTCATGTCAAAAGTACGATTATAGTCCATTTATTTATAGTCCTTATTTTAAAGGTGAAGTCAGGTGAACTGCACTTTTGACATGACACTTGAGACCCATAGAATTAAAATGGCACGTGAGGAGTCATTTTTTACGGACTACACATATTATGTAATTTAACTTTAATGACAAGACAACTCTAACCTAATAAAAAGATTATTTTACGGCAATAAAGATCTGGGGAACAGTTAAAACTTCCTCAATAGGCTTTTATAAGTTTTTTTGTGAGTTCATTATCTGTGGTGCCCTTCTCTAAAAGGTAGTTTTTATCTGTGACGTTATCTATTAAGTAAAATGGCGGATACCTTACACTTACACGATGATATTACAATTTTGACCCCGTATCTGAATAGAGGGTGTTAAAAGTTTAATCATAGGGTGACTTTTTCTTTTTTTACCTTTACCTTTATTAATTCGAATTCAAAAAATCTCTATTTCATGTATGTGGGATGCTCTACCGTGGCCAGTTACCACCCTACCGGCAAAGTCGTGTATGCCGCCAAACGACTTAGCGTTCCGGTACGCGGCGGTGTAGAAACCAAAGTATGGGTTTAATTTAAAAAAAAACAGCCATAAAAATCAATGGGCCGTAATAGCTAGCAGACAAGCAGACAGACACAGTTTACATTTATAATACCTATAAGTAGGTAGGTATATGAATTAATAATTATAATAGTCATATTTGGTAGGCTTTTTAAAATTAAAAATATTTATGTCCAAAATTATATAAAATCATCTTTTTAATTGTCTTCATAACTCCCAATCAGTGTAACCGAGCAGACAGACGGACGGACGGACGGACGGACAGATAGACTGAATTTATAGCCACCAATTAGGTGGTATGAGATTTTATCAGTTTCTGTGATTGTAGTTTGGAATAGAAAACGAATAGAGTCGATCGTTATCAGAACCTTTAAAGTTTTATGATTTTTCGATTTATATTATTTTAAGTTTTTATATGTAGGCGTAGTTTAAAATTTAAATAATATACTTATAGTTTTGGTTGCCTCTTATATTAAGAACAAATTCGTCATAGTAGGTATGCTCTTGGACTTAGATAGTCGAAATCCCGCTACTCCGTAACTCGATAGTCAATGCTGGAATCTTTTTAATTTTATGCTTAGTGTATTTTTTAATTTAAGACTAAATAAGATTAATAAAGTTCTAAGGTTTAAAAAGTATCCTATACCCGTCTCCGTGTTGCGCGCTATCTCTGTAACTTCCAATTTTCGACAAATGCCGTGAAAACAGACTTTTGCATTTATAATACACTAGCTTATGCTCGCGATTTCATCCGCGTGGACTACACATATTTCATTTAACTCCTTTAGGGGTTGAATTTTCAAAAAACCTTCTTAGCGGATGTCTATGACAATAACTATCTGCATGCAGATTTTCAATCTGATCAGTCCAGTAGTTTGAGCTGTGTGTTGATAGAACAGTCAGTCAGCTTTTCCTTTTAGATATATATTTAGACTAGCTGACCCGCCCCGGCTTCGCTCGGGTGGAATTTAGAAAATCGAGGTGGGGGTCAATTTCCAAAAATCCTGGAACACGTATTTCTTCATTGGTGACCGACAGCAAAAATACCAATTTTGATGCAAATAACTTGAATAATGACGGACTTTTATACAAATTTGCATCCTCTATTTAACCCACCTAGGGGTGGAATTTCAAAAAATGCTTTCTTAGTGGATACCTATTCTTTACAAAGAACACTCTTCAAATTTCATGTCTCTAGGACCAGCGGTTAAGGCTGTGCGTTGATATGTAAGTCAGTCAGTTTTATATATACAGATTAGAATGGATAATCGTCTCCACCGACTCCTTGTTCCAATGGCTGCGTCTATCTTGTCCACCGACAGGGTGGTGACGTTTTTTATTATTTCTATCCATTTTATTTCGAGTATAAAAACATTTCATTTTACCCTTTTTTACCGACGCTTTACCAGAAATGACTCTATTAATGTGATCATTTGGAGACTTTCTGGTTTTTGGAAATGGTACTTGGTTTTATTTAGGGTTACCAACCGGGCCTACTGACGGGCTCGGTGGCTATCGTTCAGTGTTAAACACTGAGTTAACGCATCACCCAGCTGGTTGAGAAAAATTATTTCAATGTACAAAAAAAAGAATCTTAAGTTTTTTGCGACTTCATGGATTTTCTGTTTTCTCGAAAGACTAGAAAATATATTTTTAACTATTTTGGATTTTAGTCAATTCTCTAAATCTCTGGATTTGAATAAGCATTCTTGGTTTTTCTCTGAATGATAAGTAAGTACCTACATAAAAATTTAATCATTTTTACACTCCCAAGCATAATCTTCTTCTAAATATATAAAAGGATTGACTGACTGACTGATCTATTAATGCACAGCTTAAACTACTGGACGGATCGGGGTGAAATTTGGCATGCAGATAGCTATTATGACGTAGGCATCCGCTAAGAAAGGATTTTAGAAAATTCAACCCCCTAAGAGGGTGAAATAGGGGTTTGAAATTAGTGTAGTCCACGCCGATGATGTCGCGAGCATAAGCTAGTATTACAATGAATGCACAATATAATGAAATCATGCAAAACTTATGATAAAATGCTAAAAAAACCCATTTCCTTCAAGATAAATACAGGAAAAATATTACAAATAATTTTTATCCGATTATATTTTATTTCATTCATTAGCATAAACTTTATACTTATCAACAATTTGCAAATGAAAAAATGATGTAGGTATGCAACATTTACAAATTCGAATAAATAATTACGATAATACAAATAACTAAAAATAAATGGATTATAGTGTGACAAGGTTATCTTGGCGCGTGGCGAAAATCGGAACTAACGTTGCCGTCAAGTGTCCCCTTTGTTCTTGTTTGAATATTCTAAGCCTTTGCTCTCCAACAGCGCCCCCCTGTCAATGTCATTGTGCCAAAAGAGCCTTGTCGCACTGTACCATTTAATTTTGCCAAAGACTAATTAAAAAACTAGACTCCGCATCACATACATTAGCAGTCCTGGCTTTATAGCCAAAGAGTAAAATAAAAAAATAGACAGAAAATCACAAGCATCTAATTTGAAGCATTCCATATTGTGTCGTTCTCACCTCTCGTCACAGCGGCAGTGCATTAGCGTGTTGACACGCCAGTTGAACAGACCATACTTCTTCTCTGCGCCGCCGATCCAGAAGGGGCACCTTAGATCATGGACCCTGCAGCATCTGTCAGTTCTCGTGTGACCTCCGAGCTGTGAGTATCTTGTGGCCGAGTAACCTTTGCCACACCACTTCGTCCCCGGAACCCGTAGAAGCTCCATAGAATCGCGTTTTTTTCTGTTAAGTATTTTTACTAAGCAAAGGTACATATCGGCGCAGCCTTTGCGAAAAATGGACGCTATGAACGTATTCAGTAAAGTGATGCCTGAGCCACAGTTGCTTTGAAGCTATAGGGATATAAGTCTCGCAAATTGCTAATGCGCGTGGCCGCCATTTTAGTGACGTCAGCACTAGACTGAAGTTTCGAGCTAATGGTCAAAGTCAAATGATTTATTCAAAATAGGTAATAAATTACTCTTTTTGATGGTCAGATGTTGGATTTGTAAGATATATTTGTGATAATTATTACGCTACGAGGGTTCCAAACGCACGCAGGTCTGAGAAGAGCCCACAGCAAACTCAGCCGGGTATTCTTTTTATTGGTACATTTTTACTTAAATATATATGTATGTCAAATGACGTCATTTCGATGTTAATGAGACATGGTTCCAGCGCAATAGCAATTTACGGGACTTATATAACTGTACCTACACAGTAAAACTGAACAGAAAAAAAATCCAGAACATAACAATATACAATTTTACTTACATAGTTTAACTGTACTAAATGTGCAGTTATTAAACTACGTTTGTATGGAGAGAGTTAAGGAAACTTGCCTTATAAGACCCGCAAATTGCTATTGCGCTGGAACCATGTCTCATTAACATCGAAATGAGGTCATTTTGACGTCATTTGACGTATATTTACGTAAAAATATACCATCAGCTCGAAACTTCAGTCTAGTGCTGACGTCACTAAAATGGCCACGCGCATTAGCAATTTGCGGGACTTATAAGGGCCCCTATCGTCAGGTAACTTGAAAACATAATATGCAAGACTACAGTTTGTATGAACATGGCACTCTATTGAAATCGGCTCCTTTAAGCTTGCTTCATATTTTTGGCGTCAATTTTTTTATTATTCTATGGATACTGTTTGACGGCCTACCAATCCGCACATGGCCAGCGTGGTAGACTATGGCCAAAACCCTTCTCACTCTGAGAGGAGACCCGTGCTCTGTAGTGAGCCGGCGATGGGTTGATCATGATGATGATGACTATATGATGCAACCACCAACACGACACCGACACACTATTTTTTTAATTTATATGTCAAATCGTTAAAATTTTAATGTAAATTGTGTAATGTTTAAGAATCCGTCATAGTCCGATCCAGTACATCTGTCAGATTATGACTTCGAGCCGAAAATTCCTAGAGCAGCCGTATTGAGTCACTAATGTCTTTAACATTAATTGTCATAAACTCAGTGCTAAAGCGTAACTTTGACGATGCGAAGTTTATGTAAAAAGTAGTCTATTTAAAAAAAAAAAAAAAATGAGTTGATAATAATTTATCCCCCCCCCCCCCCCCCATATAAAAGACGCCCTAAGCACGTCCTTAACGATCCCGACGATGAAATCATGACCGACAATGCTCCCTATCTCGTAGGGCTACACAAGTCAACTTTTTTACAGCGTCTTCGCCGGCGAAGACGAGGCCCCCGATTTCTCATCACCCGGACGTGGACTCACGCCACGGCCTCGGGGGCGTACGGACTAACCAGTTGATAAATATACATAATATTACATGGTCATTTTCATATTTTTATGTCTAGTCTAGTCAAGCCATGACTGCCTCAAGCTATCCATGTTTGGTAATTGGTTGCTCCATGGCTCTAAAGACTATTAGCTCGATAGAGTGCTATAATAATAAATGAGGTACTGAAGTGTATTTACGAGTTTAGATCACATGTTTTATAGTTTTATAGGTTTACTAGCTGATCCCCGCGGCTTCGCCCGCGTAGATTTAGGTTTTTAAAGATCCCGTATAGCCTATGTCACTCAGGAATAATGTAGCTTTCTACTGGTGAAAGAATTTTTAAAATCGGTTCAGTAGTTCTAAAGATTACCCCCTACAAACAAACTTAACGACATCGGGCCGTGCAGCAGAAATCGTAATATTTTAATTTCGCCATAACTTCAAAACCAAACGTCCAATTTTAATCATTCAAAGACCAAATATTATCTCCATAAACTGTTCTTAGTGATGAAATCATTTATTTTGATAAGGATTAATAGCATGAGTAAAATAAACGCGTTTAAATGTAGTCCAAAAAAAATTCAAGATTTTTAAATAAAAAAATGGTTGCTGTGCCTCACTCGACATAGATGGGTATAGTGTGTCGCGGACTTTTTTGTAGATATTTATAAGATCTACAATTAATTAGAACATTTTATGGTTCTATCTTTTATAGTTTAGGCAGCGTACGCAAAATAAGTAACTTTTCTGGTTGATTTTTTACACCTTGTGTCCGAAAAACCCAAATATCTTACGGAACCCTATTTTTTTCCAAAATAAAATATAGCCTATGTTACTCGTGGATAATGTAGCTTTCGAATGGTGAAAGAATTTTTAAAATCGGTCCAGTAGTTTTTGAGCCTATTCAGTACAAACAAACAAACAAACAAACAAACAAACAAACAAACAAACAAACAAAGTTTTCCTCTTTATAATATTAGTGTAGATTGGTACGATAGTTACAAAGAAACTCGGGTTTTGAGTCCCCAAGCGATGAATAGAAGATGTAATAAGCAATATAAAATGAAAATATTTTTAAAAAACATATAACATATATATGAAAATAATGAAATAAGTACTTTAGTGTACGTCTTACGCCTTGTATTGGTGATTAAATCGTGAATTGAATAATAACATGTAACAATACCAATCGCGCTCAAATAAATAATTTATTTTACAAGCGCTGGTCTATAAAAAAAATTTAAAAAAAAGTGTGGTATAACATCGTGTACAAATAAATGACTTGGCTTAGTAAATGTTGTGTAAATAACATTTGCGTCGAGATTAAACAGCACATAAATAGGGGAGCAAACTGGACATATTATACCTGTCCAGTGCATTACAACTTTGTATGTTTCGCCGCCGTAAATATTTAAGTATTTATTATTCTTGGACATAAAACTTCCATCAGAAGGACATAAATCAATTTCTTATCCTACTAATTGTCGTTAAAAATATTAGTATCAATCAAAAACAAAATTTATATTTAGTTTTACCAATGAGAAAGTTGATTTTAATAAAGCGATCTGCCATTTTGAATCTTGACAACATATCTTTGGCAAGTACTGAAGTACAGTGCGACAAGGCTCTCTTGGCACTTGAATGACATTGACAGGGGGGCGCTGTTGGAGAACAAAGACTTAGAGGAATATTCAAACAAGAACAAAGGGGACACTTGACGGGAACGTTAGTTCCGATTTTCGCCACACGCCAAGATAGCCTTGTCGCACTGTCCACTGTACACCACTTGATAAACTTCTTGTTTATACCCCTGTACAAAATTCCCTGAAAACTCCCGTGAAACACCAGCTCATTCACCCAAAAACAGCACCAATTCCAAAAATCCTCAAGCCCAAGCGTGACACTACCAAAAAACCCGGAAAAAAAACAAAATCATAGACAAACCTCCTGTCACAGCGGCAGTGCGAGATCGTGAACGGCATGAAGTTGAAATAGCCGAATCTTCGCTTAAACCCTCCAATGTTCATCCGACAGTTGTCGTGAGCTCTACAGCACCTATCTTCGTTCCTATCGCTCCCCAATTCGGTGTAAGCCTCTGCCAATTGCCCAGCGCCGCACCATTTCGTCCCGGGCATTATGAAATTCTCCCTGAGTGATCTGCGCGACCTGTCATCCGTTGTTGCATGTTAATTTTACCAGGCTGTACGGTTTTGCGACCTTTGCCTGTCAGAGGATAAAATAAAAACAACAGTCTATGGTTGAAACGGCGGGAACGTATTTTTTTTGTGCAGCAAGATGGGCAAAAGCGTTGAGATGTTCAGCTTATTAGTTTGAATTTACATATTAATTTGTTTATAAATGATGATGAAATACTAATAAGCATAATAAATAGTAATTATTGAACCCCCAAAGAGAGTTAATGAGCATTGAGCGAACGAAATGAATGGTGGAGAACGAATGGAATGGTGATGTGAATGAAGTGATCGTGCAATAAAGTCGGTATCCTATTCAGTAAGCCAACAGTTTTCAATTTACCTAGGTACCTACTGATTTGGATACCAACTCGTTTATGTCAAAACCGGTAGCATATATTTTCATATATTTTCTAAAGTAGCTAAAACAATTTTTTTTTAAAGAATATTAGCCATGCTAAATGGCTAATATTCCCCATTCCTCTCCAACTAAGCGTCAAGCTTGTGCTACGACAATAGTGGTAGTAGGTACGACAATAGTGCAACGGGCGGGGTTTGAACCGTCAACTTTTCAGTTTTCAATCCACTCCTTTACCCGTTGAGCTATTGAGGCTCTAAAATTGTTTTAAAACCCTAATTTTTATAGTAGTACCAACTGTTTTTTTTTAAATAATAAGTAGGTAGGTATGTACCTACATTATATTTTACTGATTTTTCGATAAAATCAAATGTATCTAATGCTTTTAAAGGCTTTCGATAATCGAACATTTTATTTACGACAGAAAATATTATATTTTCTGTCGTCGTTTCTTCGTCTTAATATTTGCAAAGTTAAAATAATAGAAAAAATAAACTTAGTTTTAGCATATTACTTAGTTACTTTAGCGTTTAAACTACCGTGAGTGATTTCCATTCTAAATCGACGTCTAGCGTCGACTAAACACGTGAGTAAAGCCGGGACAGATATTACTTAGTTACTCATAATATTATATATAGGTACCTACACTAAGTTGTAATCTTATCCATTTTTCACGTCGTCTTATAACAAGAAATTACCTATTTAAATAAATACCTTGATTATTGCGCTTCATTAATTCTAAGATGCATTCTAGAGCTTAATATGTCCAGCTTTATTGCTGTATTTTTATGGTTATAATTTATAATAAGATATATCCGTGTTTTTTATTTATGTATCTGCCTAACCATATTTAGTATAAGACCATAATCCAGGCAAGGCTATCAATAATCCATAGGTAATGTATTGTAAAAAACCGGCCAAGTGCGAGTCAGGCTCGCGCAATGAGGGTTCCGTACTACAGTCGTATTTTTTCGACATTTTGCACGATAATTCAAAAACTATGATGCATAAAAATAAATAAAAATCTGTTTTAGAATATACAGACCTTTCATATGATACCCCACTTGATATATGTAGTTATCTCACTTTGAAAGTTGAAAATACTAATTATTAGTTCATGACCACGATTTAATTTTTTTTGTATGATCTAACCCTAAATTCACAGTTTTCAGATTTTTCCCCAAATGTCAGCTATAAGACCTACCTACCTGCCAAATTTCATGATTCTAGATCAACGGGAAGTACCCTGTAGGTTTCTTGACAGACAGACAGATAGACAACAAAGTGATCCTATAAGGGTTCCGTTCCCTAAAAATTACACTGTCTTTAACTTAGGAAAATTTATAGTTTTTATTTTTAAGTACCTACGTAATACTTCTATAATTTTTTAATAGATATAATATGTAATATACAATTTATAGGATACTAGCTGATTGATGCCCGCGACTTCATACGCGTGGATTTACATTTTTCAAAATCCCGCGGGAACTCTTTGATTTATCGGGATAAAAAGTAGCCTATGTGTAAATACATGGTATAATCTATCTCCATTCCAAATTTCTTCCAAATCCGTTCAGCCGTTTTTGCGTGATTGAGTAACAAACATCCAAACATCCACACTTTCACATTTATAATGTTATTAGGATTAGGATGACCTATGACTTACCACTTAAAAATTTGAAATTAGACCGATTATATCGATATTTTTTTGTGAAAATTTTAATGACGATTTCGATATTTAAAAAAATCGATATCGATATATGTATATCGACATTTTTTGGCACTTCCGACATCCCTACTGTCTTTGTTCGGCTTGAATTTACCTATAGTACTGTCCTTGTCAATAGATGATTAAATCTATTCGCTTGTATGATAATTTGATAACTGATAAGTTTCGTATGCGTGCTAGTGTCGTGTCGATGGTTTTAGTCACAAAAGAAAATGTATAATTAATATGTATAAATATAATTATATAATATGGTGCGAGGTGCAGAAGAGGTCATAGCATCCAAAAAACCGGCCAAGTGCGAGTCAGGCTCGCGCAATGAGGGTTCCGTACTACAGTCGTATTTTTTCGACGTTTTGCACGATAATTCAAAAACTATGATGCATAAAAATAAATAAAAATCTGTTTTAGAATGTACAGGTGAAGACCTTTCATATGATACCCCATTTGATATAGCCACTCACTTCGAAAGTTGAAAATACTAATTATTAGTTCATGACCACAATTTAATTATTTTTGTGTGATCTAAGCCTAAATTCACGGTTTTCAGATTTTTCCCCAAATGTCAGCTATAAGATCTACCTACCTGCCAAATTTCATGATTCTAGGTCACCGGGAAGTACCCTGTAGGTTTCTTGACAGACAGACGGACAGACAGACAGACAGACAGACAACAAAGTGATCCTATAAGGGTTCCGTTTTTCCTTTTGAGGTACGGAACCCTAAAAAAGGAAAAATAATCCTTTTATATAATATTTAAGATGTAGGATCAGTCGTCAGGCTTAAGGAAAAATGAAATAATATGGTAAGCGTAGCACCAAAATATGAAGCCAGTTTAGAGAAGCCAATAAAGAGTGGACCACGTGGTCAAGCTTCACTTTGTTGAACATATTTTTCGCAAAGGCTCCGTCTATTACTTTCCTTTAGTCTGTGCGTGTACAAATGAGTGAATAGTGTAAGATACGTAACATATAAGCACACATAGATTAATTAGTGCATTGTGTGGAAGAGACGTGTTATTTCAAGAAAGATGTTTGAAATTAATGTGTCTAGATGGCCACAAGTGGTCGTTTCGAAAATAGCCAGCCACAAAAGGATGTTTTATTTCAAAAGTTATAGTTAACATGTACCGTACCTACCATACGTGTCTGAAAAATTTGAACCGTTTCGGATTAAGTTAAGTAACTAATTTTAAAAGCCAAAACCATGCGATAGTATAGCTTTTGAAATAAAAACCACTTGTGGCAGGATATTTTTTACTTTTCAATATTTTCACTCATAGAATTAAAAATTATGTATAGTCCGTAAAAATGACTCCTCACGCGCCATTTCAACTCTATGGGTCAAATGTCATGTCAAAAGTATGAAACGAAGTCACCTTCAAAATAATGACTTTCAAAATCGTACTTTTGACATGAAATTTGACACAAAATCTTAAAATGGCGCGTGAGGAGTCATTTTTTACGCATTTTACTAATTTCAATGTATACAAAACTAACCTTTGCAAGCTGTTTTCACTGACTTTGTTCCTGTTTTCCATCATAAAAGTCAATTCTTCGTGCTTTTCGAAGCATTCCGTTTTTAATCTGTCATAGTCGAACCAACTAGCGACATCTGTTGGTAGACTTTCGCCGTTTTTTAAAATCCGAAACGTCACATTTCCAAAATGGCGGTAATATCGTTCCTCTTCCAAATTTCGCGGTTTTTTTTTCCAGTATCCTATAACTTTCTTCGTCCAACGCTAGTTTTAGTTCTTTTCTTAAGGTTTTAATGAAGTTTCTTGCTGATTTTGGCTCTGATAAGTACTCGCAGTCCTGGAGGACGCCATTTGGTGTGTATATGACTTGAACAAGATGGCGGCCGTCTGTCAGCTGACGGAGTTTCAGGCCGCTTCTGAAACAAGGAAAAACGTCATCTAAGTATCTTCACTAACTTAGAATCTATACAACTATACTAATATTATAATTTTGACGACCTCCCTGCCGCAGTGGTAAGTGCTGTGGTCTTATTAGTGGGAGGTCCCGGGTTCGATTCCTGGCAGGGATTAGGAATTTTATAATTTCTTTATTTCTGATCTGGTCTGGTGGGAGGCTTCGGCCGTGGCTAGTTACCACCCTACCGGCAAAGCCGTGCCGCCAAGCGATATAGCGTTCCGGTACGATGCCGTGTAGAAACCAAAGGGGCATAGGTTTACTAAAAACTGCCATACCCCTTCCAGGTTAGCCGCTTCGATCTTAGACTGTATCGTCACTTACCACCAGGTGAGATTGCAGTCAAGGGCTAACTTGTATCTGAATAAAAAAATAAAAAAATGCGAAAGTGTGTCTGTCTTTCTGCTAGCTTTTCACGGTCCATCCGTTCAAACCGATTTTGACGAAATTTGGTACAGCGACAAATTGCATCCCGGGGAAGGATATAGGCTACTTCTTATCCCGAAAAATCAAAGAGTTCCCACGGGATTTTAAAAAACTTAAATCCACGCGGACGAAGTCGCGTGCAGCATCTATTTGAGAATTAAAATGTATGGGTTTATGTATGGCTAAAGGGCACTAGTGAAATCATGTTGAAATGATTAACTTTCCAATTATAACGGTAATGACTTAATCAAACATTTTTAATGATTTCTGCGTAAAACGGAACGCCCAAATCTTGTAGGTGATTATATGTTTTAGGTTGATATTATATTTTGTTTGATTGTTAGGTATACTTGTGAAAGTTTGACTTGTAATGAATGAAATGAAATGAAAATCAAAGGGCAAAAAAGTCATATTTTTTCGACAAATTTCACGATAATTCAAAAACTATGATGTATAAACATAAGTTTTAGAATGCACAGGTGGAGCCCTTTCATATGATACCCCACTTGATATAGTTATCTTACTTCAAAAAATGAAAATACTAATTATTAGTTCATGACCACAATTAAATTTTTTTGTGTGATGTAACCACAAATTCACAGTTTTCAGATTTTCCCCTTTTATGTCTGCTATAAGACCAACCTACCTGCCCAATTTCAAGATTCTAGGACAACGGGAAGTACCCTGTAGGTTTCTTGACAGACTGACAGACAGTTCCGTTTTTCCTTTAGAGGTACGGAACCCTAAAAATGGATAAAAACAAAAATGGTAAATCATCAAAAGGATCTAAAACTGCAAATGTTCCGGATTGTCCTTCCTAGCGAAAAGAACCAGATAGAAACTGGACGGTTGCTCTTTACAAACATTCAATCAGTCAGTGACATAAAGGGTCAAACATTCAATCAGTCAGTGACATAAAGGGTCAAACATTCGATCAGTCAGTGACATGAAGAGTCAAACAAAGGGTGTAAGCAGAACGCTAGCACAAACTTAGCGTTGTTGTTATACTACCTAAACACAATCCAATACCAATAACCATAATATGCCTCATTTTGTAGTTTTAGTGATTTAGTATTTTTCAAACTCGCAATGTATAGTGTGCAAAACTCGGGTCAATGCCCCACCTACGACGCGGCGTTGACTCCGAGTGGCCTACTACGATACATTCGTTGGCTCAGTCAGATGTTTTATTTGCAATATATCGTAAACTTTTACAAAGTTATGGGATGGGTATCGTATCAGTAATTATCAGTTCTATCACCTGTCTTAGTTTCGCCAGCGTTCTGGTTACAACCTGTATACTATATAGCCACCCTAATGTCCGCGAATAATAGTTTTGCAAGTACAAACAGTAATTTTATTACATCCCCTAAAACTGAGAGTAAACTGACACCAATAAAATTGACGACAAGCAGAAAGGCAATAACAAACATTTATTATTACTCGTAGTGTATCTGTTTACAAACCTATGATCTGTCTGTCCGTTAGTGTGTAACAATCCATGCAAGAGTGCACCAATCACTACTGTTAGCGGCATTGCCTTTGATGTGTTTAAAAAAAAAAGATAGTTGGGGAGATGTAAAAATGGCGGCAAGAAAAGAGGGGGGTTATTGATTCGAAGCAGAAAAGATTGGAATTTATAATTACGTTTTGAAGAAGTTAATGGTTTAGAACTTAGGTTGAGGTTTATTAAGCATTGTATAGATGGAATAAAGCTAGTTCTTATAAGTTGAGGTTATTTTTATTACTACCCATATTATAAATGCGAAAAAAGAGGACATGTTGGAGATGTGTCTCAACAAGTTCAAAGTTTTCACAAAACGTAAACTAATTGAAAAATCCTATTACAATGTAAAGGATTATTTAAATGATAAGAAAGCTTGGGAATGAGTTGCTTGTGATTTTGTAAAGTGGTGATAATAATAAAAAATACCCGGCTGAGTTTGTTGTGGGCTCTTCTCAGACCTGGGCGCGTTTGAAACCCTCGTAGCTTTAGTTTTAAGTTCGCGTAAAAATTATCAGCACTATATCTTACAAATCCAACGACCGACAATCAAAAAGTGTCATTTATTACCTTACTAGCTTATGCTCGCGACTTCGTCCGCGTGGACTACACAAATTTCAAACCCCTATTTCACACCCCCTTAGGGGTTGAATTTTCAAAAATCCTTTCTTAGCGGATGTCTACGTCACAATAGCTATCTGCATACTAATGCCTTTCATTAATCTCATTGATGGATGTACCCACTTTGGCCAAAAACCCTCTGACGAATCGGCGTTTCCCTTTGTGTAGTCCACGCGGACGAAGTCGCGGGCATAAACTAGTTTTGTAATAAAAATAAGAATAAAAATCTTAAATTGCCGCTCTACAACAAGATGTGACGATATTTCAATATTGCATGAGGCCATCCTGTCGCCCTATATGTCCCTGTGGACTTGTTAATGTCCCCAATGTATAACTTAATTTTATTATCGTTCAAAAGAACATCAAACAATAATTTTTATGACATGTAAAAATATAAGGACTAATGCTTACTTAATTAACAGTTAATTAATGTCTTTTCTAAATTTATAAAAGGAAAAGGTGTCTGAATGACTGATCTATCAACGCACAGCTCAAACTACTGGACGGATCGGGCTGAAATTTGGCATGCAGATAGCTATTATGACGTAGTGTGACGTTGTAAATTTTGAACTACTAACTAGCGTTTCGCTTTTAATAAAAATCTATTTTGTTCAAAGTATGTTGGTGCCACCTAGCATCAAGGTGCAGAACTACGCGTGGGTCGATGTTCAGAGTTCATTCGAGCCACAATAGATGGCGTTTGCTTCGTTGTCAATTGTCGTAAAAATAAAACAAAATAATTAAATAAAACCATAATATCATTTGTTTATTGTTAAGTCATTAACAAAACGGTTCTTATAATATATCCTTAGGTTCCGCAAATATTCAAAAATGAATTGGCTTCATGATCAAACTAAATGAGAGCGGCCACACTCGGGTTGCGTCTGGCAGCACCGATTGGTGAGATTTGGAATTTTTCTGGAGTCAACATGTGAAGACGAATTTTTTCGTTCCAGGAAAATCTCACTCCTTTTCGCCCATGGCTTCGCCTGGGAAAATACAATAGTTATAAATTTAGTCATCCTAACGTATTTCAATGTTTCATCAATTATGGTGAGTGAAAAATCAAGTGACGTGGATTCGACAAAATGGCGGTTTGGTTAGAGAAAATCCTAATTTCATGATTTCCCTTTCAGTTCCAGTTATTTTACCTTCCCAAATAAATGAGGATAATGGGTTGTGGGTGGACTCCTGAAAACCATTGGTGGCCAGGAGTTCAATAGGTGAGTTGTGTTTGATCGGGAAAATTCCACGTGTCGAAATTTTCACACAGCACAAATTATAATCTTGTTTTTTCTTTGTTGCAGGGTTTCCGTTTGCGTTTCCGTTTGCGTTTCCGTTTTTAGTTTTCGGTTTTCCGTTTTTTCGCTTTCGTTTTCCGTATTTATTTCTTTTGCACATTCACGTTGGCAACTTAATTCTATGGATAAGACTTGGTGAAAATCTTTGTAATGAAACATTTCGGTTGTGAAGAATCAAGTTAAATCGAGTTTTGGGAGCTTGGCCGATGCCGTCCAGCTACCTTGCAGTCTTCGCACCTACAAGTAAGCAAATGTTTGTATCCTGGAACAGTTTAGTGAACCTTCTTAGTGTATGTGTACAGTAAGAACCCTGTCTTTACTACTGAGCTTTTATTTTGAAACAATTTTATGAATTTTACTGTGTCATTGTCTATTCCATGCCAATGGCATCTTAAATTTAAAACATAGATTTTATGTACTATCTACCTAAGGCATTCTAATGTATCTAAATTAAGTCTTGGCATTAAGCTAGAATAACTAAGCATTATTAGCCATCACTATGTATTAAGCGACCCCGGTAAAAGTTACATTAAAAACAATTTTGCCTAACATCTAGCAAATTTCATTTATAACACCTCATATACATTACAAGGGAGTCGACGGCTAGCTTCTATTCTTTACTAGGTAGATAGATCAAGTAAGAAAAATTATTTTTTTTTCCTCTAATCTTTGTAAGGTGGTAGATTATTCCGTATCCGGGTATATTTCTATTCCGCCCAATTTACCACCCTTACAAATGGCGCCCGAACGTTTTTTTATATAGTTATTTCAGTATATTTTGAGAAATTTTGTGAATTTTATGAAATGTACTCCGCTGATTGTACAATTTTCTAAGTAGTGACACATTGCAAAGAGCACTAAGCTGTTTTTTATGGTTAACTAACTAAATAATAACTAATAGTTAGAAATTTTGTTTGATAGTTTAAGTAATTTTCTGAGTATAGTCCAACAGTGGTTTTTTCTTATTTAATTAACACATTATAAATGGTGTTTATGCCGTTCAATTATGTTATTTGACTTACCTTGGAGGTGTATAAGTGAATGTTTGCCTTCAGTTTAGTAATAAACATTGCTTAACTGAGTTGTTGTTGGGTATTGCTTTCAATAGTAAGTACATCTTATGTTTGAAAATTCCGGTAACTTAGTATAATTAAAGTTTTGAAACGCTATGTCCTGTTAACTAGTTACACACATACATTTATAAATACTAAGAGTTACAACTTGTGAAACTAAATATATAAACTATATTCAGAGATTACATTAAGTTCAAGTAGGAAGTTATGAACAATTTTTTTTCAGTGACTTGATACTTCATTATTTTGTTGAAATTTTGTTTAGAGCTGTGTTAAGGTTATGATAAAAGCTACTTCACACACAAACATGTTAAGTTTAATTGAATGCTGGTAGTTTAAAGTGACATTTAGAAACAGATTTTGTTGTATTTTAGGTTATGTGTTAAAAGTGTAAAGTAACAGCCATCAAACCATTGCACAATCTCTTTGTTTTTTTTGAAAGATAATATGCTAGTCAGAGTTCATTGCAACTTTGCTGCCTGTTTACTTTTGTAATTGTAAAGGTTGTAACACACTGTGTACTCATAAAGGTGATACTGCACCTTACAATCATTTATTCAATTTTGGGAAGTTTTATTTTGTTATATTTTGTTTACTATAGTAATAATATGTGCTTGTATTATTAACAATATTTTGGAATAGGAACATAATTGATAAAATAGGTTAGGATAGACTTAAGAATATTGTTTTTGTTGTGTATTTTGCTTGTGTATATTTAATAGTTTAAATAACTTCTTTTGTGTTTGTGTTTAACCAATTGGTATAAGGCTAAACATAGACAGTTACACAAGCTCGATATTTTGTTAAATGTGTTTTGACTTAACACAATGGAACAGACTTTTGCCCAGTTTCATTCACTTTTGAAGGACGAATTGTGTTATGAGGTATCCATTCGTTCCGAAACTCCAGCACCTACAGTGCTAGGTTTAAAGAAACAGTTAAAACAATTAATTCAGGAAATTCCTTCTGAATCAATTTTAGAGACAGATTTCTCTTCTGAAAGTGAGTTAGGGGTTATTACTAAAAAACTTCAAGACTTAGAAGATTTATTAAAAAAGTGTTCTGACACTAAAGATAGACATGCCCTCTGTAGGTCTAAAGCTTTAGCTTCACATTTGTACTTTAGAATTTTGAGAATACAGTGTTCCGAACTCAGCTTAATAAGTAGGAAGAGTGAATTACATACAAAGTTGCAGAGTTTGATTTCCAGATTAGATGCTGACAATGAGTCGTCTCACGACGAATCACTGGATTCCGAGAGTACCGCCGTTGACTGCACTGGTGATAAAAATGTGGCCAAGTGGAAGTTAAATTTCAACGGACAGGGTGATCCGCGCAGTTTCATCGAACGCGTTGAGGAATATAAAAGATCTTATGGCGTTTCAGATGGAAAATTATTTGTTTCTGCATTTCATCTTTTTACAGGCCGAGCATTGTTATGGTACAGAGGCAACAAATGTCAAGTTTCGTCTTGGTCAGAATTGAAAACTTTATTTTTAGAGGAATTTGATGCAGTAGATTATGACTACAGGTTGCTAGGTGAAATTCGAGCAAGAACACAAGGCTCTGAAGAACCTGTGTCTATCTATTTCGCTGTAATGTTTGGCATGTTTTCAAGGTTGTCAACACCACTTTCCGAAGAACAAAAGTTACAAATTTTATTACATAATATTCGCCCTTTTTACTCAGAACAATTAGCTCTTGTTGACATTAAGTCTGTCGCAATGTTGAAGGAAAAGTGTCGCAAACTAGAGGCTGCGAGGCAGCGTTCCGCCTTATTTTCTGAGCCTACTAACAGTAAGGCAACTTTAAGTTCAGAGTTTGCTTACAAACAAGTGACAAAACAGATAAACACACTTTCAGTCACACCTGCACCTAAGGTTGATACAAGTAAAGGCACTGATTTTACGAAAACAAATAAACAACTATGTTACAAGTGCGGCAAGGGTAACCATTCCTTTAAATTTTGCAGGACAGTTCCGAAATTTATTAGATGTTTTTCGTGTGGACGTCAGAACTTTACAGTAAAGACATGTCCAAGTTGTAGTAAAAAGGCGATTAGTAAACCCGCTCCGGACAAAAATTCAAAAAACTAATTAGTAAGAACTGTGCAGAGACACAAGTAAAGAACTTGGTCATTAACAACAAAACATCCCTTTTACCTGACACAGTTCTGTATTCAGTGGATAAACGAGACTTTAGGCCATATTTAAAGGTTTTTGTTGACGGGTTTGAGATTACAGGTTTACTAGATTCCGGTGCTTGCGCGTCAATTTTGGGTAACCAGGCGCACAAGGTTTTTTTGAGATTCGGTTATAAACTGCATAGCAGTATTGATACCACATTTTCAGTGGCAAATGGAGACAAACTTGATTGCATGGGTTATATGTTTATTCCGATTACTTATAATTCCGTAACTCACATAATAAAATTTTTTGTAGTACCCTCTATAATAGCGGATGTTATTTTTGGTTGTGACTTTTGGAAAACATTTCAGTTAGCCCCTGGAATTTTTGATAATTTAGAATTAATTAAGGCACCTTCTCAATTTTACAATATTTGTGCGATTGATAATGAACAAATTCATACCATCACTTCTTTTGAAAACTTATCATCTCAACAGAAAGAATTAGCCCAGTCTGTAGTAAATAAATTTTTAGATATTTCTTCAGAGAAAATTGGATTGGGTAGAACAAAATTAATTGAACATGTTATTGACACCGGTGATGCCTTGCCAATAAAAATAAAACAATATCCACTTTCTCCCGAAAAGAAGGAAGCTTTAAGTAAAGAGTTAGATAGGATGCTGGAAATGGACGTAGTTACTCCGAGTGAAAGCCCTTGGAATAACCCAGCAATTTTAGTGAAAAAGGCAAATGGAGACTGGAGATTTTGCCTAGATTGCAGGAAATTAAATTCAGTGACAAAGGGGGATTCATACTCAATACCGTACATTCCACAAATTCTAGATAGCTTGAAAGAGGCAAGGTTTTTATCATCGATTGATTTAAGTTCAAGTTTCTGGCAAATTCCGTTAGCTAACGACTCTCAGGAAAAAACCAGTTTTACAGTTCCTGGTAGAGGGTTATTCAAATTTAAAGTCATGCCGTTTGGCCTATGCGGTGCACCAGCACGACAGCAGAGGTTAATGGACCAGTTATTTAATCAAAATTTTTGTAGTGATATTGAAAATGGAATAGTATTTTGTTATATAGATGATATTGTTATTTGTTCTGCTGATTTTGAAACCCATTTAATTTTATTAAACAGAGTTCTGGATAAACTAAAAATGGCTCAACTATCCATAAATTTTGATAAATGTAATTTTTTTCGAAACTCTTTGAAATATTTAGGGTATATAGTGGATGAATTTGGTTTACGCACAGATCCTGGAAAAGTTGCCGCAGTTTTGAACTTTCCGACCCCAAAAACTGCACAGGAGGTAAAGATTTTCCTAGGCACTTGTTCTTGGTACAGGCGCTTTATTAGGAATTTTTCAACCATCGCTGCACCACTCAATAGACTAACGAGTAAAGGAAAGAACGCACCTAAATTTGAGTGGAGCGAACAGGCAGAGGTAGCATTTAATACATTGAAGAATGCGTTGGTAACCGCACCTGTTCTTGCGGTACCGAATTTTGAAAAACCATTCAAAATACATTGTGATGCTTCTGCATATGGTGTTGGCGGTATGCTGACGCAAGAAACCGATGGTTGCGATCATCCCATTGCGTATGTCAGTAGGAGCCTAAATAAAAACGAAAGGAATTACAGCGCGACGGAACGCGAGGCTCTAGCTGTGATTTTTGCAGTGGAGAAATTTCAGGCTTATTTTGGTTCCAAGCCAGTCACAATTATCACAGACCATGCATCCCTAAAGTGGTTCTTAAATTTAGAAAATCCCTCAGGACGACTCGCCAGATGGGGTTGTAGATTATCACAGTATAATTTTGTTATCGAACATAGGAAGGGTTGTGATAATGTAGTTCCGGATACCTTGTCGAGACTCATACACGTAGATGTAGTTGGTGATCGTAATGATAACTCTAGTCAACAAGTTTTGGTAGATGACTGGTATGACAAAACATTTAATGGCTGTAAAATCAATCCAGCAAATTTTCCGAATTTTTGTATTTTGAACGATAAACTATATCGTTACAGTAAATGTAAATACCAGCTTCTCAGTGAGTTCGACTGGAAAGAGGTAGTCCACAAGAACGACATCCTTAGAATTATGCAACAAAACCATGCAGATGCAACTGCAGGTCATTTTGGTGTGTTCAAAACTCATCGCAGATTATCCCTCAGATATTTTTGGCGTGGTATGTATAAGGACGTGGTTGAGTACGTTAAGAATTGTGATACTTGCTCTGCGTATAAACACACGACATCAGCCACTCCAGGTCTGCTAGGGAAGCCTAAAGTCTGCGAGAGACCTTTTCAGGTCATTTCGGCTGATTTAGTCGGACCTTTGCCTAGGTCTAAATCAGGATTTACATTTCTTTTTGTGGTGACGTGTTGTTTTTCGAAATATACAATGTTGTTTCCGTTACGGCGTGCCACAGGTGCCGCTGTTGTTAAAGCGCTAGAGAATTTTGTATTTTTGAACCATAGTGTTCCAGAGACTGTGATTGTGGACAATGGGTCCCAATTTACAGGATCTGAATTCCGTAATCTCATTAAGCGTTATAATATTCCGAAATTACACTACACACCACTGTACACTCCGCAAGTTAACCTTGTTGAGAGGTACAATAAGGTTGTTATGACTGCTGTAGCCGCTTTTGTGAAAGATAACCACAGGTCCTGGGACGAAAACCTGTACAAGGTCCAGTTCGCCATAAACAGTGCGGTTAATGAATCCACTGGATTCTCCCCGTTCTTCCTTGTCCACGCTAGAGAACCGGTTTTAAATGGTTCCTTCTATAAGGACACGGATAAGGAGTACGAGGCCGGAATTCCAAGGGAGGAATACGCAGGAAAGTTTGGAACTTTGGAGGACATATTTGGTCAGGTTAGGAGAAATTTGTTTCAGGCTCATGCAGAGTATGCAACGCATTACAACTTAAGGCGTAGGTCTGCAAGCTATTCTGTTGGGGACATAGTGTGGAAAAAGACCTATCCACAAAGCGACGCTACAAATTTTTTCGCAGCTAAGCTGGCACCTAAGTATGAAAAGTGCAGGGTTGTCAAGGTTTTGTCACCTTTGGTTTACGAACTAGTTAGAGTAGCTGACAACCACCCAATAGGCACTTGGCATATTAAGGATATTAAGAAGTAGATATTTGCCATTACTTAGTTTGGTCTAAACTGTTTGAATATTTAAGTTATCAATATTCAATTAGGAATTTGTATGAGTGTAGTGATGTTCTGAATTAACAGTTACATTACCATGGTTCAGTTGAGGATGAATGTAGTGGATATATGTAGGGATGAATATGTGATGATTGGAATGCTTGTGGTAGACCAACCGGTAGAGAAAGTAAAAATGCAAATATCGTACTTTGGGGATAACGAAAAGGGGGGGTTTTGTGTTTTGTTTTCGTTTTCCTTCTAGATAATGGATCATTTCTGTTATTTTTCCGATTCTGTTCCGAGATCTATTTTCTAGGAGAGTTATTTCGTTTTTTTCTCATATTCCGATTTTGATTCGGTTTTATTTTTCCGAATGGGATAGAGAACGGTTGCCATATCAGATGGACCCGTTCACAACCAGTTTTTCCGTATTTGTTGAGTAACAAATATTAAGATGGTAGTTTAAAAGAGTGAACCACCGTAGGCCTAGACGCATTCTATCAGTCAGCTGAAGAATGATGCCAAGATGTTTCCACTCAAGTGTCTTAGACACCATGAAGTTTTTTTGTATATATTCTTTTTAGAAGTTAGGGTTGTGTAGTTAAGTATAATGTATAAAACCTTACACTGTTTTCAGTATATTTATTTTGTTAGACAATTTTCCTTGTTAGTAGTAGATGTGCGTTCACGCGTAACTTCTGTGTTTTTTTTGTTTGTTTCAGGCAAATTGTTAGTAGTTGTTGGATGACGCTGAGGGCAGCGTGGTTCAACCTGTTGAACCTTTTCGTAGGAGGGGAAGTATTGTGACGTTGTAAATTTTGAACTACTAACTAGCGTTTCGCTTTTAATAAAAATCTATTTTGTTCAAAGTATGTTGGTGCCACCTAGCATCAAGGTGCAGAACTACGCGTGGGTCGATGTTCAGAGTTCATTCGAGCCACAATAGATGGCGTTTGCTTCGTTGTCAATTGTCGTAAAAATAAAACAAAATAATTAAATAAAACCATAATATCATTTGTTTATTGTTAAGTCATTAACAAAACGGTTCTTATAATATATCCTTAGGTTCCGCAAATATTCAAAAATGAATTGGCTTCATGATCAAACTAAATGAGAGCGGCCACACTCGGGTTGCGTCTGGCAGCACCGATTGGTGAGATTTGGAATTTTTCTGGAGTCAACATGTGAAGACGAATTTTTTCGTTCCAGGAAAATCTCACTCCTTTTCGCCCATGGCTTCGCCTGGGAAAATACAATAGTTATAAATTTAGTCATCCTAACGTATTTCAATGTTTCATCAATTATGGTGAGTGAAAAATCAAGTGATGTGGATTCGACAAAATGGCGGTTTGGTTAGAGAAAATCCTAATTTCATGATTTCCCTTTCAGTTCCAGTTATTTTACCTTCCCAAATAAATGAGGATAATGGGTTGTGGGTGGACTCCTGAAAACCATTGGTGGCCAGGAGTTCAATAGGTGAGTTGTGTTTGATCGGGAAAATTCCACGTGTCGAAATTTTCACACAGCACAAATTATAATCTTGTTTTTTCTTTGTTGCAGGGTTTCCGTTTGCGTTTCCGTTTGCGTTTCCGTTTTTAGTTTTCGGTTTTCCGTTTTTTCGCTTTCGTTTTCCGTATTTATTTCTTTTGCACATTCACGTTGGCAACTTAATTCTATGGATAAGACTTGGTGAAAATCTTTGTAATGAAACATTTCGGTTGTGAAGAATCAAGTTAAATCGAGTTTTGGGAGCTTGGCCGATGCCGTCCAGCTACCTTGCAGTCTTCGCACCTACAAGTAAGCAAATGTTTGTATCCTGGAACAGTTTAGTGAACCTTCTTAGTGTATGTGTACAGTAAGAACCCTGTCTTTACTACTGAGCTTTTATTTTGAAACAATTTTATGAATTTTACTGTGTCATTGTCTATTCCATGCCAATGGCATCTTAAATTTAAAACATAGATTTTATGTACTATCTACCTAAGGCATTCTAATGTATCTAAATTAAGTCTTGGCATTAAGCTAGAATAACTAAGCATTATTAGCCATCACTATGTATTAAGCGACCCCGGTAAAAGTTACATTAAAAACAATTTTGCCTAACATCTAGCAAATTTCATTTATAACACCTCATATACATTACAAGGGAGTCGACGGCTAGCTTCTATTCTTTACTAGGTAGATAGATCAAGTAAGAAAAATTATTTTTTTTTCCTCTAATCTTTGTAAGGTGGTAGATTATTCCGTATCCGGGTATATTTCTATTCCGCCCAATTTACCACCCTTACAGTAGGCATCCGTTAAGAAAGGATTTTTGAAAATTCAACCTGTAAGGGGGTGAAATAGGGTTCGAAATTTGTGTAAGTAGTCCACGCAGACGAAATCGCGTGCCCCAAATATCTTCAGCGGGGAGGGGCAACGCACGCACAACAGACGGAAACGTTTAAGTGCGGAAACCAGCCCAGAGCGAAGAAGAAGAAGAAGAAGTGCCCCAAATATGCGACTTTCCTCATCCTGATGGTTTGCATTCGCGTTCTTGATTGACGCGGACGCGTCGCAGTTTGGTCTGATGTGTGTTTATGTTTCAACACCCATCAAAGAGCATCCCGAAGCACTATCGCTTACCAACACAATTAGATTACATGTTGCACCCTCACCCTATTTGCTGCACCCCTCGGGCACCCATTACGGCTCATTTAACCTTTACTGGTTACTAAACCGATTTGGGTGAAACCAAACCATTATTTTAATATTGACATGTCTTTCTACAGTCTACATGTCTAGTTTTTTGACTGACTGATCTATCAACGCACAGCTCAAACTACTGGACGGATCGGGCTGAATTTTGGCATGCAGATAGCTATTATGACGAAGACATTCGCTAAGAGAGGATTTTTGAAAATAAAACCCCTAAGGGGGTAAAATAGGGGTTTGAAATATGTGTAGTCCACGCGGACGAAGTTGCAAGCATAAACTAGGTTATGATTATGACTTCAATTCAAGTTTCTAAACTAAAGTTTCTACATTCTGACTTGAAGTGTGAAGTGTGACTGAACTATTAACTTGAACTTGATTTGATTTGATTTTGATTGTAATTATAGAAAATTGATATTTAATATAAATTATAATAATAAGTTAACTATTCTATTTCGAGCGCAAATAAATCACGCTGAAATAGTATCCAAAAATACTCAAAAACTACTGAACCGATTTTAATAACAACAATCTGAGATGGGTCTTATACTTGGTATAGCGTGGAAGGATAGCGCGGCCGAATACCCTGCAACGCCATCTAGTCGCAAACGATAGAACTAAAATATTGTAAGGTCGACTCTATAATATTTAAATTAGATACAGAAATAGGTACAAAATATGAATGATTATTACGATTAATGAGCTCGGTGGCTATCATTCAGTGTTAAGTGTTAGACATTGAGTTAGCGTCTAGCGATTAACGAATCAGTACGTATACATTCCAGTAAGTATCTAACTACCTATAATTTCCAACTTCTAAGTTTAGTTTGTATCAAATCTTTTACTTCTTCGAACAGTGCGTGTTGCCAGTGATAACATATGGATCCGAGACATGGTCGCTAACTATAGGCCTCACAAGAAAGCTCAGAGTCACTCAGCGGGCGATGAAGAGGGCCATGCTTGGAGTTTCTCTACGTGATCAAATCAGAAATGAGGAGATCCGTAGGAGAACTAGAGTAACCGACATAGCTCAACGGGTTGCGAAGCTGAAGTGGCAATGGGCAGGGCACATAGTTCGTACAACCGATAGACGTTGGGGTCTCAAGGTGCTGGAATGACGACCTAGCACCAGAAGACGCAGCGTTGGAAGACCGCCCACTAGGTGGACGGACGACATTAGACCAGTCGCAGGGAGCCGCTGGATTCAGGCGGCGCAATACCGTGGCATGTGGAAGTCCCTACAAGAGACCTCTATGTCCAGCAGTGGACGTCTATCGGTTAATGATGATGATGACATAATTCCAATCAAAATTAAACAGAATTCCAGTAAATAAAATTGAGCATAGACACAGATAGAGTGACCGTGACCATAGAGTAGGGCTAATCTTTATTGCTGCGCTACACTCTCGCGCCAGACCGCAGCGCAGACGGATTGTGGCCGGGCATGCTCTCATTTTTAATTCACGCTCCTATACGGCTAATTTGCATTTTTGCGCTTAATTACACCTCAAATACTTAAACAAGGTCTGGGATTTGAAACTTTGGTAAACAATTATTATTTTCTTTTATCATCAATCCACACGTCTAATAGATAATTCTCTTTTTTTTAAGATTAGTTATTTGAAGTTCTTTTACAGTCAGATGATTTATTATCTGTTGCCTGGGTTCTTTATCGAGCCGCCGTAACACTCATTACATGTAAAATCAATTTGAAATAGGAACATCAGCGCTGCCATAAAGAAAGTTATCATTCTATATAAAAGAACCTTCTTATCACAAGCGTAACTTTGCTAGTGGCGATTTTAGGAATTAATTTGAGTGGTAAGAAATAAGGTTCAAAATTGCGTGCATTAACCTTTAGTATAAAGACACTAGCGCTGCTATTGACGGCAAAGTAAAGTAATTCGATTTTTGAAATAAAATGAAATGATACATCGGTGGACGTCACACCAAATTAAAATTACCGTTGTTTTAAATTTATACAACCTTTTGATCATTGATATAGAACTTAAAATTGAATGTAAGTATTCAGAATGATGGTAAAGTTAAAATGGTTGTTTAAGGTAAATGAATTGTAATAAATCTTTTAAATTTTTAACGAATATAAAAGATGATTGTATTGACTGCTATAATATTTTTATAAATGATGTAATGCGTACATCGTGGGACCTCACCTTTTTATAGTTTAGGCACAAGATTTTTATTATAAAGACATAAATTCGTTGAACAGATTCATATCTGGTCGAACAACAATTGGTCGAACATTATTTTGAAGTGTGGCAGAAGTAACAGTTATTTAACTTATAAGTAGACCGGCAGTATTGACAATTTTATTGTTACTAATTATTCCTTTACTTGTGCTATAAGACCTAGCTAAATTTCATGAACGGGAAGTATCCTATAGGTTTCCGTGACAGACACGACAGACAACCAAGTGATCCTATAAGGGATCCTTTTTTCTTTTGAGGTACGGAATCCTTAAAAGAGGCGCACTATACGCAGCCCATACGACCTTGTCAACGCAAACTGACACGATACCAGTGAAAACGTAATTCTAGAAGGTCGAAAGCGCCGGACAAATCGCGTCGCTTACGCGTTTCTCCGAGAAGATTTCTGCCATTTGTTTATCTTTAGTATAATTATATTAGTATATAGTATATAACTATCAGTATATGCAGTAGCTATGCGCGTTGTATCACAGCTAGTTAACATATAATTAACATATTATTTCCACACGATGTTAGATATAGTATACAAATTGCACTTTCTGTAAGTGGCACTGCGGAGGTATGAGATTGCGTGCGGACACACAGATAGACATTCCTAGATAATGGACTGATTACTCCAGTTTCTATACTTTAGCATGTAGTACTTACTTCTTTTTTTAAATAAGAAATTAACCAAGTTAATCTTGACTAATATTCTCCTTTCCCCTCCAAAAGTTTCTGCTTGGAGTGGGTATGACAATAGTGCAACTACTGAACCGGTGACCTTTCGGATTTCAGTCCGCTCATTAACCGTTGAGCTATTGAGACTCTCACTTTAGATTTCCTTACTTCACTAAGGTAAACACAAAACAAAGTAGCTTCTGACTGAAAAAAGAGGCGAACTATACGCGGCCCATACAGTCACCGCAAACTTACAATAAAATCGATAACTCTAGAAAGTCGCAAGCGCCGGACAAATCGCGTCGCTTACGCGTTTCTCCGAGAAGATTTCTGCCATTTGTTTATCTTTAATCAACTAAGGAAACTATCATTATATGCAGTATCACAGCTAGTTAACATATAATTAACATATTTCCACACGATGTTAGACATAGTATACAAATTGCACTTTCTGTAAGTGGCACTGCGGAGGTATGAGGTTGCGTGCGGACACACAGATAGACATTCCTGGATAATGGACTGGTTACTCCAGTTTCTATACTTTAGCATGTAGTACTTACTTCTTTTGTAGGGTTCCGTACCTCAAAAGGAAATACTGAACCCTTATAGGATCACATTTTTGTCTGTCTGTCTGTCATTCTGTCTGTCTGTCTGTCAAGAAACCTACAGGGTACTTCCCGTTGACCTAGAATCATGAAATTTGGCAGGTAGGTAGATCTTATAGCTGACATTTGGGGAAAAATCTGAAACCGTGAATTTAAGGTTAGATCACACAAAAAAAATTAAATTGTGGTCATGAACTAATAATTAGTATTTTCAACTTTCGAAGTGAGTGACTATATCAAGTGGGGTATCATATGAAAGGTCTTCACCTGTACATTCTAAAACAGATTTTTATTTATTTTTATGCATCATAGTTTTTGAATTATCGTGTTGCGTGCGAACACACAGATAGACATTCCTCTATAATAGACTTAAATGGAGCGCTGGTTACTCCAGTTTCTATACTTGCATGTAGTACTCTACTTGTTTTATTTTGGGTTCCGTACCTCAAAAGGAAAAAGGGAATCCTTATAGGATCACTTTGTTGTCTGTCTGTCCGTCAGTCCGTCGTGTCTTTCAAGAAAACCTATAGGGTATTTCTCGTTGACCTAGAATTTGGTAGGTCTTAGGTATAGCACAAGTAAAGGAATAAATCCGAAAACCGTGAATTAGTTGTTACATCACCAAAAAAAACCGGCCAAGTGCAAGTCAGGCTCGCGCAACGAGGGTTCCGTAATACAGTCGTATTTTTCGACATTTTGCACGATGATTCAAAAACTATGATGCATAAAAATAAATAAAAATCTGTTTTAGAATGCACAGGTGAAGACCTTTCATATGATACCCCGCTTGATATAGTTATCTTACTTCGAAAATGGAAAATACTAATTATTAGTTTATGACCACAATTTTTTTTTTGTGTGATGTAACCACAAATTCACGGTTTTCAGATTTTTCCCCTAATACCAGCTATAAGACCCACCTACCTATCAAATTTCATGACTCTAGGTCAACGGGAAGTACCCTGTAGGTTTCTTGACAGACAGACAGACAGACAGACAACAAAGTGATCCTATAAGGGTTCCGTTTTTCCTTTTGAGGTAGGTACGGAACCCCAAAAAAATGTATTTTCAATATATTTTTTGCGATCCGATCGCATCTTTGAATCAAAAGGCTTTATATTTCTTACGGTAACTTTATAATCAGCTGGGTGACTCAAGCGCCATGATTAGTCCAAGCGTGAGATAAAAAATCATCTCTCTTCGCGGGGCCGTAAAATGCCTTTTATGCCCTCACTCAGCACTCACTTATGCCCGCGACTTCGTCCGCGTGGACTACACAAATTACAAACCCCTATTTTACCTCCATAAGGGTAAGCAAAGAATTTCAATTCCAAAAATCTTTTCTCAGCGGATGTCTAAATCATAATAACCTGTGAGTCTACATCATAATACATCACAATAATCATAATAACCTCAACATATTTTGACGTTTGCATCCTCGAGAGTGGAGACCCACTCTCGAGGATGCAAACGTCAAAATATGTTGAGCGGTTAAATATGCTGTGAAAACAAGAACAGTACGTGGCAGAAAATAATGTACATCGAAGGAGTGCCTTTAGAAGGACATAGCGGATTTGTAAAGCATTGTCTTTGTCATTGACACCGAAAAAACCAACCAAGTGCGAGTCAGGCTCGCGCAATGAGGGTTCCGTACTAAACAGTCGTATTTTTTCGACATTTTGCAGGATAATTCAAAAACTATGATACATAAAAATAAATAAAAACCTGTTTTAGTATGCACAGGTGAAGACCTTTCATATGATACCCCACTTGATATAGTTATCTTACTTCGAAAATGGAAAATACTAATTATTAGTTTATGACCACAATTAATTTTTTTTTGTGTGATCTAACCCTAAAGTCACGGTTTTCAGATTTTTCCCCAAATGTCAACTATAAGATCTACCTACCTGCCAAATTTCATGATTCTAGGTCAACGGGAAGTACCCTGTAGGTTTCTTGACAGACAGATACAGACAGACAATAAAGTGATCCTATAAGGGTTCCGTTTTTCCTTTTGAGGTACGGAACCCTAAAAACGTCATATATGATATAGGTATGAATGACAGTGACAATGCTCTACAAAGCCGACATGTCATTCCAAAGGCCGATGTACATGATTTTCTGCCCCGTATTGTAAGTAGCGTTTTAGAGCTCCAAAGTTCTAAATTACACAATCGTATTTTTTGCTAATCTTTTTTCCAACAGGTGAACAATCTTCAGTTATTTTATTTACCAATGGCACATAAGTATTAAGTAGAATGGATTATAGATTTTACTTTTTGTTGTAACTAGGCAAAAATATGAAAACTACAGATTAAGGCAAAGCTCGAAAATTGTAGACCGATTCGTGTAAGTCCCGTAAATTGGTATTGCACTGGAACCATGTCTCATTAACATCGAAATGAAGTTTATTTGACACATATTTAAGTAAAAATATATCATCAGCTCGAAACTTCAGTCCAGTGCTGACGTCACTAAAATGGCGGCCACGCGCATTAGCAATTTGCGGGACTTTCTTAATGTGTGAAGTCTACCAATCCGCACATGGCCAGCGTGGTAGACTATGGCCAAAACCCTTCTCACTCTGAGAGGAGACCCGTGCTCTGTAGTGAGCCGGTGATGGGTTGACCACGATGATGATGATCCACATACGCGTAGCGACATAGATAACAGACTATACAGACTAATTTAGCTCAACCGGTATAGGAGTGGACTGAAAACCGAAAGGTCGACGGTTCAAATCCCGCCCGTTGCACTATTGTCGTACCTACTCCTAGCACAAGCCTGACGCTTAATTGGAGAGGAAAGGGGAACATTAGTCATTTAATATGGCTAATATTCTTTTAAAAAAAAAATTAAAAAAAAAAAAAAAAAAAATTAAAAAAAAAAAAAATGCTGTACTGTAGTATAAGGTTCCGCAAATTGCTAATGCGCGTGGCCGCCATTTAAGTGACATCAGCACTAGAGTCTAGACTGAAGTTTCGAGCTGATGGTAAATTTTTATTTCGGCTGACGTCAAATCAACGTCATTTCGATGTTAATGAGACATGGTCCCAGCGCAATAGCAATTTGCGGGACTTATACGGTCCTGTAGTTCATTTCAAAAATAAATTCATTCTTTTTCAGCTCGGAAAACTACACAAAATCTACAATTCTAAACCTCCCACAGTAAAGCCATGTCCCCAACTCTGCAACAACTCGTCAACAAGATTACCGGCGGTCGCCATTTGCGGCCGCCATTTTGGCACAAACGTCAAACTTACAAAATGGATTCCCGCCGCGCCGGGGGACGCGACGCCGCTCGCAATTCCCGAATTCGGACCTCGACCGCAGCTTTTGAAATGCTATTTTGACATTTAAAACTCTGGAATATAAACTCTCTACGTATTTTTCATTCTTATGGGCTGTGAAATACAAAAGGTTCTATTAACTATCGATAAATATTGGATTGATTTTAATGATACTGAAAATTGGAACTGGTGTTGTCGTCAAGTGTCCCCTTTGTTCTTGTTTGAATATTCTAAGCCTTTGTTCTCCAACAGCGCCCCCCTGTCAATGCCATTCAAGTGCCAAGAGAGCCTTGTCGCCTTTGACATTTCATTGACACTAACGCTTCAGGAAGGTTTCAGTTAGTATATTACTGTAGCCGCAGGAAATATTGTACATCGATCTTTAGAAAGAGATTTCGGCTTCGTAGAGCGTTGTCCCTATCACTTATACCTATGTGACGTTTTGTCGGTCTCAACGACAGAGACAATGTTTTACGAAACCGCTATCTCTTCCTAAAGGTTGACGTACAATATTTTCTGCCGGATACTGTATATTAGTTGTTATTGTTATACATATATACTAGGTTATACGCATAAATGTTTCTATATACACTTACTATGTCATCAATATTTTTGATATACTGCTGTCTCCGAGGTTACTGAACCTATTTGCGTGATTTTTAGGGTTCCGTACCTCAAAAGGAAAAACGGAACCCTTATAGGATCACTTTGTTTTCTGTCTGTCTGTCTGTCAAGAAACCTACAGGGTACTTCCCGTTGACCTAGAATCATGAAATTTGGCAGGTAGGTAGATCTTATAGCTGACATTTGGGGAAAAATCTGAAACCCGTGAATTTAGGGTTAGATCACACAAAAAAAAAATTAAATTGTGGTCATGAACTAATAATTAGTATTTTCAGCTTTCGAATTGAGTGACTATATCAAGTGGGGTATCATATGAAAGGTCTTCACCTGTACATTCTAAAACAGATTTTTATTTATTTTTATGCATCATAGTTTTTGAATTATCGTGCAAAATGTCGAAAAACTACGACTGTAGTACGGAACCCTCATTGCGCGAGCCTGACTCGCACTTGGCCGGTTTTTTAATGTAGGTGTAGGTATATCTTATTAACCTGATTTTTTATATAACTGTGTCACAAGAAATTAATGCACTTGATATAATTATACATTTCTTTAAATCATGATAATATGACGAGCTAAAGATATTTGAAGAGCTGTTTTTAGGGTTCCGTACCTCAAAAACGGAACCCTTTATATGATCACATCGTTGTCTACCTGTCTGTCAAGAAACCTAGAGGGTACGAAACCTAAAACAAGAAACGTAGGTCTTGTAGCATGAAATAAATATTAAAATGTGTTCATGAGCAAAAATAATTAGTATTTTCAACTTTCGAAGTAAGATTACTATACCAAGTGGGGTATCATATGAAAGGGCTTCACTTGTTCATTTTAAAACTGATTTTCATTTATTTTTATGCTAAACTAGCTGAACCGCCCCGGCTTCGCTCGGGTAGAGTTTAGAAAATTGAGGGGGAGGTTGAATTAAATTTTTCTCTCCGTAAAAACCTTCCTCGTACTTCAAGGAATATTATAAAAAAATAACTAGCGAACTCGGTTCAGCTGTTCTCGAGATTTGTGATGACCAACACATATTTTGGTGATTTATTTTTATATTAAACTAGATGATGCCCGCGACTTCACGTGGATTTAGGTTTTCGAAAATCCCGTGGGAACTCTTTAATAAACATGGGCGTTATTGGCTATTTACGGCAACGGTTAATCAACAGTTACTTAGTTTCAATACCGATATTGTTAACCGTTGCCGAATATCGGTATTCCAACTAATAAATATCGGTGTTTCAACTAATTTAATATGCGCAACGCGCAGCGGTTTCCGTAGTAGTAACTAAGCTAGCTGCCATATCAATACCGTCTGTATAGCTAGCGCGCGCATATTCACTAAAATAAAACCAATTTTACTTTCATGAATATCGTGAAGTAATCACAACCTTAAGTTCATAGCAGTAAAGTTTAATTTGATCATTGACATAGGTCAAACTATAGTAGACGCCTGCACGAATAGTTTGCCACAGTCCAGTTAACCAAAAACATTTCATGAAGATTGATAAACCAAAGAGAACCTTATCTCTATTACTCTAAGGCTAACTGTATTTAGATTGACAGATCAAAGTGTAATGGACAAGTACTTGTACAGTTAAGCCTTAGCGTAATAGAGATAAGGTCGGCTTTGGTTTACCAAGTTCTTAGTTACTAAGCCGGTAGCCAATAACCGCTCCTTCTCAGCTTTCAGTGAAAGAAAGAAAGAGAAGGCATAATTATTGCGTTTCTAGTTACCAAAAAACCAAACAATGCATTGTCAGTTGCCAGTTGGCAGTGTTGCGTTGTCAGGTGGTTCGTCATAGATGATAACTGAAAACCGTTGCTAGCTACGACAATAACGCTACGGTACGCTATAGGCACGGCAGCGGTTTTCAGTTAAGTTAAGCTATAGCGGACACATGTCTACTCTTTAATTTTCCGGGATAATAAGTAGCCTTTTTCCGGGATAATAAGTAGCCTATGTCCTTCCCCGGAATGCAAGCTATCTCTGTACCAAATTTCGTCAAAATCGGTTGAGCCGTTAAGCTGTGAAAAGCTAGCAGACAGACAGACAGACATACTTTTGCATTTATAATATTAGTATGGATAGAGCAGATAGTTTTTATAGATTTGAAAATGTCGAAAAAATACGACTAGTACGGAACCCTCGGTGCGTGAGCCTGACTCGCACTTGGCCGGTTTTTTTAAACAAAATAATACGCTTTCATACGCATCGGATTTCGGTCCAAAGTTCGATTCCAAAACAAACTAATCAGCATTTGTCTTTGAGTAGGTTATTATTTGTCTGTGGATATCTTATTTCATTCACTGACCTCTACTAATGCAACAAGTACACTGGACCTGCGATTGGCAAGCTGCGGGGTGATTAGCTAACTCAGAAATTCGCTGAATGAAAGCCATCACATTTGACATATTTTATTTTAACCCATTGAAAATGCGGTGGTAGCCTACTGGTTATGTCCGCTTTCTTTTCGGGAGGTCGGAGGTTCGATCCCGGGCGACCACTAACGTTTCGTAGTTATGTGAAACAATTAAAATATATCACTTGCTTTAACAGTGAACGAAAACATCATGAGGAAACCTGCATGCCTGAGAGTTCTCCATGTTCTCAAAGGTGTGTGAAGTCTGCCAATCCGCATTTGGCCAGCGTGGCAGACTATGGCCTAAACCCTTCTCACTCTGAGAGGAGACCCGGCTCAGTAATGGGTTGAAGGTTTGCTCAGTGAAGCGAAAATGTAGAGGCAACTATTGTGAAATGAGTTGAATGGCTTTCATTTAATGATGAATGATGATCACCGAGTTAGCGAATCATCCTGTATAATAATGAGACAGTAAGATAAATAAATAAAATAAAAATATTTTTTATTCGAATAAACTTTTACAAGTACCTACTTACGAACAGTCGGATGCATCTACCACTGGTTCGGAATGCCTTTCCTACCGAGAAGAACCAGCAAGAAACTCGGCGGTTGCTCTTTTTAAATATTTGATATAGGTACAAGATTATGCCATGTATAAAATAGTATTTGCAGTCTTGTGCGTTGCTGGAACGAGCTGCAGGTCAAATCCAGATGAGACATCTGTCAACATAGTGTCAACACAAAGACCATTTGACACAAATTAGTGTCAATTTTTAAGTGTAATCGTGGGACGCTTCGAATCGGCCCAAAATACTTAAATGTCTTTTTGTATTGCACATCAATTCTCTTCCAGCGTACTTGTAAATTGTAATAATGTCCAGTTCAGTGATGTGATTTCATTGCAATAATATACGGGTAGGCACAGTAGTAAGCTCTGTGGGTTAGTGTCCATTGTGAACGATAAAGTATTGTAAAAAAAACCTACCTTCTCACTTACTAGATGGCGCCTTTTTACTTTACATCGAGTTATTACTTATGATTGAACACTGAACAGTAGTGTATATTAAATTGAATTTTACCAAATGAATGTCAACTACGGGGTTTATTCAGTTAGCCTCTGTATAAGTCCCGCAAATTGCTATGGCGCTGGAACCATCAACCATGTCTCATTAACATCGAAATGACGCCATGAATTTTCATTTTGACGTCAGTCGAAATAAAAATATACCATCAGCTCGCAACTTCAGTGATCAGTCTAGTGCTGACGTCACTGGAATGGCGGCCACGCGCATCAGCAATTTGCGGGACTTATACCTACTAAATAAAATGTCTGTTACATAAAGACGGATAGACGAACAGACCATTCATTTTCTATGCCATTTAGGTTTTTAAAATCCTGTGGGGACTCTAATTTTCCGGGATGATATCACTACCCCTGGTGGTGGTGGTTTGTTGGTTTGTCCTTCAATCACGTCGCAACAGAGCAACGGATTGACGTGATTTTTTGCATGGGTGTAGTCAAAGACCTGGAGAGTGATATATGCTACTTTTTATCTCGGAAAATCAAAGAGTTCCCACGGGATTTTTAAAAATCTAAATCCACGCGTACGAAGTCGCGGACACCAGCCAGTAATATAAATAAATAAATAATAAATAATCTTTATTTCCTCAGACATCAAAGGCCCACAATATTATGTTAGTAACCATCTTAACCTATGTTAGTAACTATATTAAATATAATGTATGTTAGTAAGAAACTTATTCTATGTTAGTTAATATAATTAATATACTTATTAACTAATGCAGACATCCAGTGCGCTTTGAGAGCGCTGTCTTGTCTGTCTGCTATCACCTTCAGGATAATGTTGGGACTTCTCTCCAACCTACTTTTAATTGAGGCGATCCTTTTCCGTATGATTGCGAAGAAGCCGTCTACACAGTTATCCGCAAACATACCGGACGCGCTACAGTACCGAGGCAGTCCCAACATTATAGTGATGATAAAAAGTCTGTTAGTTTGTTTGTAGGGGGTAATCTCTGAAACTACTGAACCGGTTTTGAAAATTTAGCTACATTTCTGAGTGATATAGGCTAGGTATATCTTATTTCAAAAAATTAGAGATCCTTACGAAAATTATAATAAGCTACCCGTTCGAAGCCGAGGCGGGCTGCGGGTCTGTGATATTAAAATTAATTAAGCAGAAAGTGGTCACACAGGAAATGTCAGTTCGAATTCGTTCTAAGTTCCAGATTCCAAAATGATTGACAGCTTTGATATAAGCGCGGGAAGACTGTCGCCTCCGAAATATTCGTATTTAATATTTATTTTATTTTATTCAGATACAAGTTAGCCTTTGACTGCAATCTGACGGCCAATAACTTAATTTCCGATCCAATTTTATTTATTTTTTAGGTCAAGGGATCCAGGTGGAGGTGGAAAGTTTTTGGCCGATATCTCCGAAACTACCCGCTTAAGAGGAAAAGTTATAAAACCATTATTGTAGAGAATAAAATTTCGCATCTTTTGTTTTCTGTAAACTTTTTTGTAAAACTTACCGTTTACGATTTATGGCCGATTTAATGAACCAGTTTTTCTATTTCGGCTGATAACTTTTAAAATATTGGAATCTAAAAAAAATGGATCGGAAATTTCAGACCACACTAGAAATTTAGGAATTGTAAAATTCCAAACCCCTGCCGGGAATCGAATCCAAGACCATAGGTATACCAGCCCAAGCCGCAAGCGATTCAGCGTTCCGGTACGATGCCGTGTAGAAATCAAAGGGGTGCGTTTTATAAACATAAAAAAACTACCATACGCCTTCAAGGTTAGCCCGTTTCTATCTTAGACTGCATCATCACTTACTACCAGGTGAGATTGCAGTCAAGTCAATAACTTGTATCTGAATAAAAAAATTAAAAAAACCGTACTTTTGACGTGACTCTTGAAAATTTTGAAATAAACCTTTAACTATGTTACGGAACTCTTCGAGTGCGAGTCCGACTCGCACTTGGGCGGTTTTATATTTTCTAGTGTGTTATGTTATATTTAGTTGCAGAAGGCTTTTGCCGAGTCATAGCTTTCGCTTCGGTATAGGTGTTTGATCTCAGTGTAAAGTGTGGGAATCGAACTGCGGAATTAAATGTTAAGACAGGGATGCCTCAACATTTTTGGGCTTGCCTTTACACAACTTTAAAAAATCTATTAAACGTATACTCTTGAAAAAAGCATATTACACAATTGAAGATTATCTAAATGATAAAAGAGCGTGTATTTGACCTGCAGCTCGTTCCAGCAACGCGCAAGACTGCAAATACTATTTTATACATGGCATAAAAAGATTTGGTAGGTATACCAAATCTTTGAAAAGAGCAACCGCCGAGTTTCTTCCTGGTTCTTCTCGGTAGGAAAGACATTCCGAACCAGTGGTAGATGCAGCTGACGATTCAAAAATAAAACTTTAATTGAATTTTTTTTCTATCAAGTATGTACATCGACCTTTAGAAGGAGATAGCGGTTTTGTTGTAGCGTTGTCCCTGTCGTTGAGACAGACATAACGTCATATAGGTTCAAACGGGATTTTTAAAAAAACCTAAATCCACGCGGACGAAGTCGCGGGCATCATCTAGCCACTACCCCTATTATAAATGCGAAAGCATGTTTGTTTGTTGGTTTGTCCTTCAATCACGTCGCAACGGAGAAAGGGATCGACGTGATTTTTTGCATGGGTATAGTTTAAGACCTGGAGAGTGACATAGGCTACTTTTTATCCCGAAAAATTATAGTTTCTACGGGATTTAAAAAAAACTTAAATCCACATCATCACACGTTTCATTGGTTGTTTATATTATCATGCATCATCTAGTGATAATGAAAACAAGCAATGAAACGTGTTTTAAAAAGTGGTAACCCTATGCACTGTATATTTGGATTCTCGACCAATCAATCAGATTAATTTACAGTTAACGCCCAGTAAGTAATAATGGACGTTAGAAAACTCACTTTATCCGATTACGAAGAAGGAAATGGTTTTAGAAGCTTATGCATAGTATGTGACATGTCGAGATGGCTATCGGGTTATGATGCGGGGGAACGCCCTGTACACCCGCACGTCACCCGCACTATCCCGTACCGGGTTAGCGCGGGGGGGTCGCGAATTACAGGTTACAGGTATGCATAAAAAACCGGCCAAGTGCGAGTCAGGCTCGCGCAATGAGGGTTCCGTACTACAGTCGTATTTTTTCGACATTTAGCACGATAATTCAAAAACTATGATGCATAAAAATAAATAAAAATCTGTTTTAGAATGTACAGGTGAAGACCTTTCATATGATACCCCACTTGATATAGTCACTCACTTCGAAAGTTGAAAATACTAATTATTAGTTCATGACCACAATTTAATTTTTTTTGTGTGATCTAACCCTAAATTCACGGTTTTCAGATTTTTCCCCAAATGTCAGCTATAAGATCTACCTACCTGCCAAATTTCATAATTCTAGATCAACGGGAAGTACCCTGTAGGTTTCTTGATAGACAGACAAACAGACAGACAGACAGACAGACAGACAGACAGACAGACAGACAACAAAGTGATCCTATAAGGGTTCCGTTTTTCCTTTTGAGGTACGGAACCCTAAAAAACCGGCCAAGTGCGAGTCGGGCTCGCGCAACGAAGTTTCCGTACTACAGTCTTATTTTTTGGACATTTTGCACGATAAATCAAAAACTGTTCTGCATAAAAATAAATAAAAAATCTGTTTTATACAGGTAAACCTATAAACCTTGGTATACCTAGTTATCTTACTTTGAAAATTGAAAATACTAATTTATTTGTTCACTAGCTTATGCCTGCGACTTCGTTCCGCGTGGACTACACAAATTTTAAACCCCTATTTTACACCCTTAGGTTTGATCTTTAACTATGAGATTTTAACATGAGCTTAATAAAATATGTCATACTGCTAATTGCAAAGATATTAACTACAAAACTTCTTTATAGACGTTACGACGATAGTTGTCACTTCAAAACTGACAGATTTTCATACGAATTTCAGACCCCTATTTTACCCCTTTAGGGGTTGCATTTTGAAGAATCCTTTCTTAGCGGACGCCTACGTTATAATAGCTATCTGCATGCCAAATTTCAGCCCGATCCGTCCAGTAGTTTGATCTGTGCGTTGATAGATCAGTCAGTCAGTCAGTCAGTCAGACACCTTTTCCTTTTATATATTTAGTTTATCACATTTAATTTTTTTGCATGAATGCATTGATTGTGATTGCGACCGAGTGGCGCAATTGGCCCGAAGCGCTGAAAGTGAAAATGCAAGGGGTGTCACGGGAAGTGCAGCTTAGCTTAATAGCCCTTTTCTTTCATACAGCTAGCTTAGTATAGATAACATCAAAATTGTATTGAGTAAATTTTTTTGTATTTAGGTATAAATATACCGTTTTATTCTGGTACTACCTAATCTAGCTATTATGACGTAAACATCCGCTAAGAAAAGATTTTTGAAAATTCAACCCCTAAGGGGGTAAAATAGAGGTTTAAAATATGTGTAGTCCACGTGGACTAAGTCGCGAGCATAAGCTAGTTTGCATTATAATAATTAACAATTAATTCTATACACTTTAAAACTTAAATCTAAATTAAAACCAGATTTTTTTAAAATAAATCCCAATGTATAAAACACAAAAAATGTTTCTACCTACGTCCGTTATAGACTTTGAAACCATCCAGCCGATGTGCCCAAAACTGGTTTCATTGAAATGAAATACCTAATTTATTTGTGTGCATATGGGAAGACAAGGTGTTTACAATAGAGAGTATAGAGTTTACATTAGAAAGGAAATAATGCAAAGATGGTTTTCAAAAGAATGCATGGCACATTTCTTTAGCGTATCGCTATCGCTTTCAAATTGATATTTCTTAGTGATTGCATTGTGATTGCGACCGAGTGGCGCAATTGCCCCGAAGCGCTGAAAGTGAAAATGCAGGGGGTGTCACGGGAAGTGCAGCTTAGCTTAATAGCCCTTTTCTTTCATACAGCTAGCTTAGTATGGATATTACACTAATTGTATGAGTAATTATATTTCTTTAAATGTTACAAAAACAGCTTAGCTTCATAGCTTAGGTTTAGCTTCAGCAAATCTGTAAGCAAGCATTCTTTCATACACATTTTGTATGGTCATGATTGTTATCAAGTTCTATACATTCTTGAGCCCATGCAGTTTTTCTTTACAGAAGAATTATACCAAAAAAAACCCCTACCATAACAGTCACAACTTTCAGAAATGAGCAATAAGAAACAGAAAGAGACTGGGTATGTCCATATGAAGTTAAGCGTGCATATTATACAAAATACATGTGAGCAAAGCGGTCAAAAGGTCTCCACCCGGCGACTTCTGTCACAGAGTAATGTATTCTTGAACACTAAAGTATTTATTAAGATTTTCCCTATTATAATTGGGTTATTCCCGTCAAGTCACACCCTCGTGAGTAACATTGTGACTCAACGGAGAAAATATTCCCGTTCAGTCACACATATGACTCGAGGGGAATTTTATTTGCCCGTTGAGTCACATCTACATATTGCGTGTGTAACAAGTGTTGACCGAACGTGAAAAATATTATCCTTGAGTGACACTGTGACAACGCCACTTATTTTTAACCGGCTTCAGAAAAGGAGGTGGTTTACGACCCTCAGAAATGAGCAGTAAGAAACAGAAAGAGACTGGGTATGTCCATATGAAGTTAAGCATGCATATTATACAAAATACATGTGAGCAAAGCGGTCAAAAGGTCTCCACCCGGCGACTTCTGTCACAGAGTAATGTATTCTTGAACACTAAAGTATTTATTAAGATTAATCGTTTATCTTCCCTATTATAATTTGGGTTATTCCCGTTGAGTCACACCCTCGTGAGTAACATTGTGACTCAACGGAGAAAATATTCCCGTTCAGTCACACATATGACTCGAGGGGAATTTTATTTGCCCGTTGAGTCACATCTACATATTGCGTGTGTAACAAGTGTTGAACGAACGTGTAAATTATCCTTGAGTGACACTGTGACAACGCCACTTATTTTTAACCGGCTTCAGAAAAGGAGGTGGTTTACGACCCTCAGAAATGAGCAGTAAGAAACAGAAAGAGACTGGGTATGTCCATATGAAGTTAAGCATGCATATTATACAAAATACATGTGAGCAAAGCGGTCAAAAGGTCTCCACCCGGCGACTTCTGTCACAGAGTAATATATTCTTGAACACAAAAGTATTTATTAAGATTAATCGTTTATCCTTAGGTTACTGAGGTCAGTTGATGGTACTCTGTACACCCGAGTCAGACATAATGTAGGTACAGTACGCAGCCGAAAGTGTGAACATCGGCCTTACGAATGACATTTCATCTTTATAGAGCGTTGTCTCTGTCACTCATAAGTCATACCCATATGACGCTTTGTCGCCCTCAACGACCGAGACAGTGCTCTACAAATCTGCTGTCTCCTTCTAAAGATCGATGTTCATCACTTTTGGCCGCGTACTGTACAAACTGGTAGTCAGATAAAATACAGGGTGAAACCAGAACCCTAGCGCGGGGGCTGTGCGGGTATGTGGGGTGTCCCCACCTCGATTGTCATATCAAGCTTTCGCGTACTATATCTAGGGGCCAGGGGACTAATGATCCGATTCTGAAAACTCATTGATGGATAAACTCTACATTTTCCTCGAGTGCTATAAACTATAAATTACTAGCTGATGCCCGCGACTTTGTCCGCGTGGAATTACGTTTTTAAAAATCCCGTGGGAACTCTTTGATTTTCCGGGATAAAAGTAGCCTATGTCACTCTCCCTGGTCTTTATCTATATCCATGCAAAACATTACGTCAATCCTTTGCAGCGTTGCGATGTGATTGAAGGTCAAACCAACACACAAACACACTTTCGCATTGATAATAAGGGTACTGATATCACGCAGACAAAGAAAAGATAATATTTTAGTCTGCCTGTGTAAGTCAGCATCTGTGTCGCAAGTCGTACCTGTCAAACGCGTGCTCACTCGCGCGTCACTGTGTCGGGACAATGCGAGATTGTGCGCGGGGCAAAATGGGAATTGTAAATAAACTGTCCTTATGACTGTTCCCGTAGATAATACCAGCTTTTCAATAGAGTATTTTTACTATATCAAATCTGTTCAGGCATATAGAAGTTATGGTGGAATAAAGAAACATAATATTTTAGTGTGTCTGTGTAATTCAGCATCTGTGTCACAAGTAATACCTGTCATACGCGTGCTCACTTGGGACAATGCGAGATTTTGCGCGGGGCAAAATGGGAATTGTAAAGAAACTGTCCTTATGACTGTTCCCGTAGACAATACCAGCTTTTCAATAGGATATTTTACTCTATCGAATCATTTATACAGCCGCTATGTTAATATTCTTTCAAAATAATTAAAGCCAGTGTCACTCGGGATGATGTAAGGATTCTCACGATACCCCATACATCCAAATCTGTTCAGGCATTTAGAAGTTATGGTGGAATAAAGAAACATAATATTTTAGTGTGTCTGTGTAAGTCAGCATCTGTGTCACAATAATTCTTACCTGTCAAACGCGTGCTCACTCGCGCGTCGCCGAGTCGGGACAATGCGAGATTGTGCGCGGGGCAAAATGGGAATTGTAAAGAAACTGTCCTTCTGACTTTTCGCGTTGAACAATACCAGCTTTTCAATACGGTATTTTACTCTATCTAATCAAAATGTTAACGATTTACTTTATGCCCATTTTCGGAAATAAGCATGATATTAAATTTAAAACAAAATGGTACTGTGAACTGTCTCATTAACATCGAAATGTCATTTAGACGTCAGCCGAAATAAAAATATACCATCAGCTCGAAACTTCAGTCTAGCGCTGACGTCACTAAAATGGCAGCCACGCGCATTAGCAATTTGCGGGACTTTTAACACATAGTTACCTACTGTTAAATACGATACACTGTTAAGCTGTACGAAAAAAGGATACGTTGCGAATAAAAAAATAGGTCAAACGTTGGTCAAACTAAAACTTTTTGTCAAACTTTTTAGTTTGACAAAAACCCAGAGCAAAAGTAAATAAAAAAAAACTTAACCAACTTTGGAAAGTAAAGTTGCACTTTTATCCCGTGTGAACGGAAGCGATGCCAACTGGCCTGGGCCGGGCCGGGCTTGTGTTTTTATTCGCGACAAAATATAAATAAACGGCCAGTAAACTTGTGCGGACGCCATGTTGTTTTGGCGGGAAAGCAAAGAATAATAAAACTATAAAGTTTTTCTTTTTTGTTTTTTGTATCTCTGTTCTTTCGAGTCTTGGACGATTTAACCTAAGGACGCGCCTCGCATGATTATTCCCCTCTGTCAATAGTAATGGATTTTTAATCCACTGCGTTTATAAACACTGTTTGCGGAATCGATTTTGTCATTGTCAGAATCGTTTTCGATGTGTGACGACGTCTTACACGCTGGGTGAAAAATGCCTGTTTGTGCCGTTAGTGAGTGCAAGAACAAATCAAACACATCAAATTTACAAAAAGATGGAATTTCATTTCATAAGTAAGTATTTTTGGTGTAATAAACGCTTTCTATAAATTAAATTACATAAATTATTATAATAAAATAACAATCGAGAACTTTACCGATTCAGTAATTGAGTACGTAATAATTCGGTAGAAACGAGTCACACTCCTCACGAGCTATATTTTGTTTTTTCTAAACAATTGCAACCCTCGATATATACAAATTAGGTTAAAATTTGAATACGCGTGAACAGCATGAAATTACGTAGTAGTACGATAGTGATTGCGGTTCGATTATCGATATCGATGAAAACATTTTCTTTATTATTAACGACTAAATTACCGTCTTCAAGTCAAGTAAAGAATAGTTATTATTAATTACCACAATTTTTTCGCTACCTATACTTGTAATAAAACTGGTCGATTTCTGTGATTTCACGTACTTAATACATTTAAAAAACAATTAAAGCAAACGCAATTTTAGTGATAGGCGCGAAATGTATAAAATTTATGTATTAAATCGCCAAGAATGTACATAACATTAACCTAATGGTAAATAATGACGTGTTAAAAATAGAAGAGGCCACCGTGTGTGTTTACTAATTTATTTTCATAGTATCATATCTGTCTTATGGAATTTTGCTGTGGGGTAAAAGCGGCAGGTATTGAGAAAATTTTTGCATTGCTAATTTGTAAGGGCAATACGTGTTATATTTAATAACTTACATTTAATTTTTTTGGACAAAGAGTACACCATATTGGAATTAACATGTAACCCCAATGTGCAATAAATAAATGATTGATTGGAAAGAAAAAAACATTTTATTGATTGATATACCTACTAATTATGTTTGGTAGGCTTTTGCGCGGTCAGGTTTATTTTGTATTATATAATAATATAAGTCATTAATAAGCACATTTTCACTATCGAAATTTGAAATGAAAATTTCGTTATATAAAAAAATACAAAAGATTAAAAATGATATAAAATAAGTAAAAAAGTATGTGCATATTTTTTAAATAAATATTTTTCTTATTTTTACGTTGCATTATTAGTTTTTGGGATAATTACCTATTAAGTGAGGTGAATGTATGCAAGAATACGCTACGCTGACCAAACACTGGTTTTAAGTAATTAAATACGAGTAATAAATTCTTACTTCTACTTTTGTTTCTGAAAAACTATCGATATATTTTAAAATATCGATACGGTAGCATCGCAAATCAATTTGACTGTCTTACACTCGTAATGTCTTTGTATGTTGATGTATATAACTTATTAGTGTGCGTAAAATGTAGTAGTGTTGAAGATTTAGATATGTGTGTGTTAATAATGACACAAAACTTTGTTGAGTCAGTGTGTCAAGTTGTCTATGTAGTGTTTCCTCGTCCCGCACCAAAAGTGACAGAAATTTTTATTCGTAATATTAGGCGCGTTACAAGTCCATAGGTTACATCGTCCAAGTTTCGAGTTTTGTAATTATTGATTTTATATTTTAAAAATATGTTAATTAGGTAGGTATATACCTATTGTCGTATGAATAAAATGTATTTTTATCAAAAGATTTTTTTAATATCACACAAGTTTTATAAATTTTGTGATTCTTAACAAAACATAATAAATAAAACTAACGATGTATAGGTATTGTATGTACCTAATGAATCTCAGAAAATGCAAAAGATTTTCAGAAATGAGATGAAAAAAAATATTAGATATTATCGTTTACAAAAATGTAGTACCTATCAATATTCAGTTTAGCGTCTATTATTATTATTAACTAGCTGCTCTGGCAAACTTCGTTCCGCCTAACAGTCGATTCAAATTTTTTAAATTTTTCTCTCCGTAAGAACCATCCTCGTACTTCAAGGAATATTATAAAAAAATAATTAGCGAAATCGGTTCAGCTGTACTCGAGATTTGCGATGACCAACACATTTAGTAATTCATTTTTATATTATAGAAGATCATAAAAATAAATTATCACGTGCTTAATTATGTGGTTAAAAGCATCTAATAGGTAAGTTGCTATAATTCAAAATTGAATTACATATCTGTATAAAATGATAGATTAAAGAAGATCAAAGTCTAAAATATGACCATTGCATGCACAGTAATAAAAAAAGAAATTTACGCGCCATGTTGAAAATTTAAATTTGGAACGCTCTAGTGCAGTTCGAATTGATATCACGTAATTAGACACGGCACAGATTAAACAGATTTTCGTAACTTCCGATTGTAGCCAGTTTATATCATGCGATAAAATTATTATCTAATGCATTGAATATTTTAATCCATACTCTATACTAATATTATAAATGCGAAAGTGTGTCTGTCTGTCTGTTAACTTTTCACGGCCCATCCGTTCAACCAATTTTGACGAAATTTGGTACAGAATTAGCTTACCTCCTGGGAAAGGACATAGGCTACTTTTTATCCCGGAAAATTAAAGAGTTCCCACGGGATTTTAGAAAAACCACAGCGCTTACCACTGCGCCAGGGAGGTAAGTTTTCAAAAAGCCCGTCGAAACTTTATTTTCCTTGGTCTATTCATTGCTCTTTAGCAAACAATAATCAGTTGCGCGTTGAGGTGTAAAAATAGTAAATACATCTAATAAAAAAAAAACCTAAACTAAAATCTTTTATCAAAAAGGTTTTAGTTTCAGGTAGATTTCGAAAATTGTGAATTTATTTGATTTTTGTTTAAGTTTTTTTAATAGAATAAATACTTCGGATTTTAAATGGTTTTGATAAAAAAATCGATATATAGGTAATTTATTACCATCGTATTCAGGTCGTGTCGTGGTTGAATAATCATGTCGGATCACAATCGATCGTGAGGTATAAAACATCATACAGTTGCTCTCTTTTGACTTTCGCTGACTTCCTTCAACTATTAGCGTCTTGTCAACAAAATCTATCATGCACTGCATGCCTACTTTATTCCCACGCAATAAGATTTATTTTCGTGTGCACATCAATCTAATACAATTGGTTATGAAAACCCGATACGCAAAATTAAATTGCCGTTCATATAGACCGTATTCCAAATACATTAAGTTGATTTTTAATTGGCAAAAGATGGTTTAAAATTTGTATGTGTTTAAAAATAATATAAGCGCTTGCCAACGAAACGAAGTGGCGTGATGATTGTGTACTATCTCTATGGATGTGTACTTTTCATCTATGTACCTATTATTTTAATATTATATTGGTCATGTGTTTAATTCCTATTTCAAATCGCTGAATGTGTTGCTGATCGCAAATCTCGAGAACAGCTGAACCGATTTCGCTAATTCTTTTTTCATATTATTCCTTGAAGTACGATGATGGTTCTTACGGAGAGAAAAATTTAAAAAATTGCCTGAAAAAGAATCGACTGTTAGGCGGTACGAAGTTCGCTGGGGCAGCTAGTAATTTGGAAATAATTTTAATAGGCTACTTGACAATTTTTTTAAGTTGGTCTTAAATGGTTAATATTTGTCCTATTATATCAAAAAAATTAACACTATATTTTTTTGCGCCCTAAAAACCGTAAAACTTTAATTTAAAAAAATATTTTTCTTAGACAGGTGAAAACACTGTCGGCCATGTTTGGCCGATAGATTATCTGTGCTCTGACGTCATGCATTTGTAAACAACAGTATAACCACAGGGTGTTTGGCCGATAGATTATCTGTGCTCTGACGTCATGCATTTGTAAACAACAGTATAACCACAGGGTTATACTGTTGTTTACAAATGCATGACGTCAGAGCACAGATAATCTATCGGCCAAACATGGCCGACAGTGTTTTCACCTGTCTAAGAAAAATATTTTTTTAAATTAAAGTTTTACGGTTTTTAGGGCGCAAAAAAATATAGTGTTAATTTTTTTGATATAATAGGACAAATATTAACCATTTAAGACCAACTTAAAAAAATTGTCAAGTAGCCTATTAGAAGTGTAGGTAAAAAAGGTGTAAAAGTACCTAGGTACCTATTTCGGACTTTGATTATATAGTTATATACTGATTGCATCATTGTTTTAAATGACTAGCTTATGCTCGCGACTTCGTCCGCGTGGACTACACAAATTTCAAACCCCTATTTCACCCCCTTAGGGATTGAATTTTCAAAAATCCTTTCTTAGCGGATGCCTACGTCATAATAGCTATCTGCATGCCAAATTTCAGCCCGATCTGTCCAGTAGTTTGAGCTGTGCGTTGATAGATCAGTCAGTCAGTCAGTCATTCAGTCAGTCAGTCAGTCACCTTTTCCTTTTATATATATAATATATAGATTAGAAGTGTAGGTAAGAAAGGTGTAAGAAAAGTACCTACCTACTTCGGACTTTGATTATATAGTTATATACTGATTGCATCATTTTTTAGGGTTCCGTACCTCGAAAGGAAAAACGGAACCCTAATAGGATCACTTTGTTGTCTGTCTGTCTGTCTGTCCGTCTGTCTGTCAAGAAACCTACACTGTACTTCCCGTTGACCTAGAATCATGAAGTTTGGCAGGTAGGTAGATCTTATAGCTGACATTTGGGGAAAATCTGAAAACCGTGAATTTAGGGTTAGATCACACAAAAAAAATTAAATTGTGGTCATGAACTAATAATTAGTATTTTCAACTTTCGAAGTGAGTGACTATATCAAGTGGGGTATCATATGAAAGGTCTTCACCTGTACATTCTAAAACAGATTTTTATTTATTTTTATGCATCATAGTTTTTGAATGATCGTGCAAAATGTCGAAATAATACGACTGTAGTACGGCACGACTGTAGTCTACAATCGTATTTTATCGACATTTTGCACGATAAATCAAAAACTACTTACTAGATCTCGTTCAAACCAATTTTCGGTGAAAGTTTGCATGGTAACCTACATCATATTATATTTTTTTAGTTTTATCATTCTCTTATTTTAGAATTTACAGGGGGGGGGGAGACATTTTACGCGGTACTCAAAGTCGCTAATCGTTTCTTAAGATTTAAAACGAGACAGATTTATGTGAGAGATTATAGCTCTGTCTCTTTTTAACTAAACTTAAGTAATGATTAAGCGACTCTGAGTACTGTCTTCATACGGCTGTAAGTTCAATTAGTACTATTACTATATTATTCTGTGGTTCAAGCAAGGTTAAAGACACTTGTAAACATAGCGTAGAGTGTAAATAGTCCGCAATGCGATTATATAACTGTTATATCATTACTGATACTGCCAATGTCAATGCCAAGGCGGGCGCCAACTATTTCTACACTTATTTATATTAGGTACTAGCGACCCGCCCCGGCTTCGCATGGGTGCAATATAGATACTAATGTGGTGTCATTGAGGTGTATTTGCCTCGGGAACTCTCAAATGAGAGGATTCTTTCCGCCCTAATTCACATTTTTTCAATTTCTCTAGGGATCTCTAACTTTTTGAGAACTAAACTACAGCTATAAACCTTCCTCTTGAATCACTCTATCTATTGGTGAAAACCGCATTCAAATCCGTTGCGTAGTTTAAAAGATCTACGCGTTCATACATACAGACAGCGGGAAGCGACTTTATTTTATACTATGTAGAGACTAGCGGATGCCCGCCTGCGGCTTCGACCGCGTGGATTTAGGTTTTTAAAAATCCCGTGGGGAACTGCGATTTTCCGGAATAAAAAGTAGCCTATGTCACTCTCCAGGTCTTTAACTATACCCATACAAAAAATCACGTCAATCCGTTGCTCCGTTGCGACGTACGCCTAATAGTATTGTGTGAAGCGTTGTCCTTGTCCCGCTCGATTTACGTATGTACGCTGTACTTGTCAATAACACCAACTGTACGCGTGTGTATTGTATGCAATATAGCTGCACGATTGCCATCTGGACCTGTCGCGTACTTTTTATTTTATTAGCCATGTTAAATGACTAATATTCCCCTCTCCTCTCCAACTAAGCGTCAAGCTTGTGCTAGGAGTAGGTACGACAATAGTGCAACGGGCGGGGTTTGAACCGTCGACCTTTCGGTTTTCAGTCCACTCCTTTACCGGTTGAGCTATTGGGGCTCATTTGAGCTGCATGCATTGAGTTACACCCCGATTGCCATCTCGACTACTAAGTATAGGCACACGAGTAGATATTATAGACCAGAGGGGAAGCTTCACACTAGCTCACGCACACCACGACGTGCCACGGACGCTCCGTGCGCCCAGTGCGGCGGCAAACCGAGCGTCCGTGACACGTCGTGGTGTGCGTGAGCTGCGCAGAGTGAGTGAACCTACAGCCAGCCGCTAGTATGAAGCTTCCCCTCTGGTCTATATATCTACTCGTGTGGTATAGGTATATAGGTACTACCACAGAAGATATAATAGTACTGAAGGTACCTAATAGTAGGACTAGAAGCCGTACCTAATAGGTACAGGTAGGTAGGTTACCGCTTTAAAATGCCGCTCATTCAACACGCGGTATCTGTCTGTCTTCGCGTTCCGTTCTATCTGATAAACAATTGCTCAAACGTATTTGAACTTCTATTCCTATCAGATCGAGATCTATTACGCACTAGCTGATCCGACCCGGCTTCGCTCGGGTGGAGTTTAGAAAATTGAGGGGAGGTTGAATTAAATTTTTCTCTCGAAGAACCATCTAAGAACCATCCTCGTACTTCAAGGAATATTATAAAAAAAGAATTAGCGAATAATTTGGTGATTCATTTTTAGGGTTCCGTACCTCAAAAGAAAAAACGGAACCCTTATAGGATCACTTTGTTGTCTGTCTGTCTGTCTGTCTGTCTGTCTATCTGTCATGAAACCTACAGGGTACTTCCCGTTGACCTAGAATCATGAAATTTGGCAGGTAGGTAGATCTTATAGCTGACATTTGGGGAAAAATCTGAAAACCGCGAATTTAGGGTTAGATCACACAAAAAAAATTAAATTGTGGTCATGAACTAATAATTAGTATTTTCAACTTTCGAATTGAGTGACTATATCAAGTGGGGTATCATATGAAAGGTCTTCACCTGTACATTCTAAAACAGATTTTTATTTATTTTTATGCATCATAGTTTTTGAATTATCGTGCAAAATGTCGAAAAAATACGACTGTAGTACGGAACCCTCATTGCGCAAACCTGACTCGCACTTGGCCGGTTTATTATATTATAGATTTGAATTATTGGCTACCTCGAACTTAAGCCGGGTCCACACTTACGCCAAAATCTTCTAAAGGACGATGGCGAGCTTCCATATAGGTTCAGATTCAGACTAGGCCCACATTCACGAATCAAACTTTTGATACTTGTTCTACTTACCAGACTAACAAAAAGGGTTAACAAAGTTAATCAAAATTAAAAAATAATAAAGTAAATACAGTTGGAAATCAAATTGGCAAACGCAGTTCCAGCGTGTAACGAAGGCCAGTGATACCACCCTTGAAATATAAAAAATCGGGATCATCATGTCAAATAGGCCATTGTCATAAGGGCGGCCTCACAATGAGGTTGTGTAAGTGTGTAAATGAAGTGTACACAAAAATAGGTCGATTACTACACCGAGCGTACTTGGTTATTCATAGAAAATCGTAAATAACTATTGAGCTGTTGAAATCTTGTATTCGTAGTGAGAAAAACTCGCGTAAAGGTATGATTCCGAACCGCGCTGCACGCAGCAGTGCTGCCGCAACAGTGCTGTCGCGGCACTACTGGTCCCCATATCTATAAGCTTATATGAGACTAGATGATGCCCGCGACTTCGTCCGCGTGGATTTAGGTCTTTAAAAATCCCGTGGGAACTCTTTAAATTTCCGGGATCAAAAATAGTCTATGTCCTTCCCCGGGATGCAAGCTATCTTTATACTAAATTTCATTAAAATCGGTTCCGGTTTTAAACGGATGGACCGTAAAAAGCTAGCAGACAGACAGACAGACAGACAGACAGACGGACAGACAGACACACTTTCGCATTTATAATATTAGTATGGATTACATTCCGAGCTAGGCAGCAATGTAGCGGAACATTGCTGCCTAGCTCGGAATGTACTCATATTTTTATAGAGATTGTATGGGGAGCAGTAGTGACGTATGGGCAGCACTGCTGCGTGCAGCGTGGTTCGGAATCATACCTTAAAACAAGAGTAAAACTAAATTAACTGATGAAAAGTGCGTGGGTAAGTAGCAACGCAAGCATGTAACGAATGTCATATTTTGGACATTCGCGGATGCGAAAGCGAATGCGAATATCTGCTACCAACATGCGAATATCTGCTACCAACATGCGAATATTCAGTTTTTGTTTAAATTTGACGCCATTTGTCTATGGCTTGGTGACCTCGGCGCAGTCCCGTTACCAAAATAAATGATAAAAGAAAAGACTGATAATGGGTTAAGTTACTTTTAAGAAATTCATGGATTTTGTTTTATTAACCAACTATCACATCATTTTTAAGGTTCCATACCTCAAAAGGAAAAACGGAACCCTTATAGGATCACTTTGTTGTATGTCTGTCTGTGTAGAAACCTACAGGGTACTTCCCGTTGACCTAGAATCATGAAATTTGGTAGGTAGGTAGATCTTATAGCTGAGATTTGGGGAAAAATCTCAAAACCGTGAATTTAGGGTTAGATCACACAAAAAAAATTAAATTGTGGTCATGAACTAATAATTAGTATTTTCAACTTTCGAAGTGAGTGACTATATCAAGTGGGGTGTCATATGAAAGGTCTTCGCCTGTACATTCTAAAACAGATTTTTATTTATTTTTAAGCATCATAGTTTTTGAATTATCGTGCAAAATGTCTAAAAAATACGACTGTATTACGGAACCCTCGTCGCGCGAGCCTGACTCGCACTTGGCCGGTTTTTTTTATATTCGCAAAACATTCGCAGTAATTTCGCGGGATACGAATGTGCAAAAATATGCGAATATCCGCGAATGCGAATGCGAATATTCGTTACATCACTTAACAATCGTTAATCTTTTTTTTGATAAAAATTGAAAAAATCTTAATTTAATGATAAAAAGCGGCCAAGTACAAGTCAAGCTTGCGCACCGAGGGTTCCATACTGCAGTCGTATTTTTTTTGAGATTTTGCACGATAAACAACACGACTCAATCTACTCGTGTGACTCAGTAGTTTAGGTGCTACGGTGAAACACATAGATGCAAACATACATTTATTATATACGTACGCGATAGGTTGAAATGGCAATCGGGGTAGGAAGGCCCCGCACACCCGCACAGCCCTCACGCTAACCCAGTGCGGGCGAGCGCTTGTGACGTGCGGGGCGTCCCCGCGCCTCATACCCCGATTGCCATCTCAACCTGTCGCGGACTAGATTTCTCTACGTTTAAAAGGTATGATATAAAGCTGTGATAGCCTAGTGGTTAGGACATCCGCCTTCTAATCGGAGGCTTAGGGGTTCGATTCTGGGCACGCACCTCTAACTTTTCGGAGTTATGTGCGTTTTAATTAATTAAATATCACTTGCTTTAACGGTGAAGGAAAACATCGTGAGGAAACCTGCATGCCCGAGAGTTCTCCATAATGTTCTCAAAGGTGTGTGAAGTCCACCAATCCACACATGGCCAGCGTGGTAGACTATGGCCAAAACCCTTCTCACGCTGAGAGGAGACCCGTGCTCTGTAGTGAGCCGGCGATGGGTTGATCATGATGATGAAAAGGTAGATATTTAAAAGATAAAAGAACGCTTACCCATCAGCACCAACAAAAGTTTCCTTCGCGGTAACTCCGTTGAAATGTATACGGTTCTCAATTTCACCATCCACTAGAACGTCAGTCATCACAAAATTCACCATTTCCTTATTCAAATGCCGCCTTAAATACCTAATCTCGCTTAAAATCCGTTTATTGTCCACTACAGTACCATTTGACTTAGTATTAGGCTGAGGTCCATGCCTGTGCCTCAATTTGAAACTGTTTAGTCTATGGGTAGAGTTTGACATTTCGATGTCAATGTCAACGTCACTGTCACTGTCACAGTTTATTGAGCCAAGAAGCAGCAGCAGTAGAACAGGAGTGCGCAACATTTTTTTCCACGTTAAAACAGGTGGTAGCTTTTTCTTCGCTTTTGGTGAATTTAACTCCATTTTGAAATCTGAAACAAATAGATGCATCAATTGTTTTTTCATCCTCATTCTAATTTCAGTGAATTTCAGTACAATAAAAGTGGTAGACTTCGACAAACCTTGAGAACATAACTGACAACTCTCAGGCATGCAGGTTTCCTCACAATGTTTTCCTTTACCGTTTATACATATAAGTGGCTTTAATTGCCTAAAACGCACAATTAACTCTCAAAATTAGAGGTGTTAGTAATCCCACATTTTCTAAATCTTTACATCTTTCAGTTATACCTCGATCTATCATCATCATCATCAACAACCGATAGACGTCCAATACTGGACGTCTCTTGTAGGGACCTCCATACGCCACGACACTTATCTGTTGTCATCCGTCCACCTAGTGGGGGGGTTTTCCAATGCTGCGTCTTCCGGTGTGCGGTCGCCATTCCAGCACCTTGGGACCCCAACGTCTATCGCGATCGGCTGTACGAACTATGTGCCCTGCCCATTGCCACTTCAGCTTCGCAACCCGTTGAGCTATGTCGGTTACTCTAGTTCTCCTACGGATCTCCTCAGTTCTGATTTGATCACGTAGAGAAAGTCCAAGCATAGCTCTCTCCATCCTTGATCTATCGTCTATTTATAATTAACCTAATTAACATAAACCAAACAATCAATTAACTGTTTGTTTATTTTTGACTTTACTCAAGTTACTCTGTGATTAGATAATGAGATTGATTGAGGCTATTCTTTTTATCATGACAATATCGCAAGGGAAAATCTTCAAGGTCGCGTCACCGACATGCTAATATTCATAGTAGGCATATCTATTAGTATCAGTACCCATATTATAAATGCGAAAGTGTGTTTGTTTGTTAGTTTGTCTTTCAATCACGTTGCAACGGAGCAACGGGTAGACGTGATTTTTTGCAAGGGTATAGTTAAATACTTGGAGAGTGACATAGGCTACTTTTTATCCCGGAAAAGCAAAGAGTTCCCACGGGATTTTTAAAAATCTAAATCCACGCGTACGAAGTCGCGGGCACCAGTAAAATACAAATCATCGAATATCTGAGACGGAATCGGCTCTACAGTTTTCGACCTCAGCTTGTTGCGAGGGATGAAATAAAAACAAAAAAATTGTTTATGGCGCCAATATTCTTTCTAGCCTACTAAGATCTATCCTATTACATACAAGTATTTACCACACAAGCTTTATATCACATTTCGCTATAGTCTTCATATATTTTAGGGTTCCGTACATCGGAATGGGAAACGGAACCTTCATAGTTTTACTCGTGTCTGCCTGTCCATCTGTCACAGCCAATTTCCTCCTTAAAAAACTTTAATTAAAAAGCCCTTTACACATTCTCGATATAAAATGGGCGTATGGACTTGTAGCCTTGGAGAAAGAATGTAAATATGCTCATAATAAATCGTGGCTTGCATACACTGACCTCTATTAATAAATACAAGTACGCTGGAGCTGCGATTGCCGACTTGGTCAAGTAGATCGATTCCGGAGCGAAGCGAGACATATTATTCGATTAATGATTACCTTGTAGAGAAGTTAAAGATTTATTTTATCTTTTGACATTTGTAATACTATTATTTAAATTTGTATTTTTTTGTGACTAAGTATTTAATGTACTAATTTTATCAAAACTATGTACACGTCGTTAGGTATATCATAACATACTGCATGCTAATAGGCAGAATTTGGCTGTACCTTTTTGTTTTTGTAACATCTTCACTGTTTACCCATATTCGCAATAAAGAAATTTGAATTGAATTGAATTGTATTCAGATATTTGTCTACTTAAGTGAAATTGCACTTATCCGTCTGTCAGAGTCTTCTGAATTACTGAAAATAATTACTTCAAATTTAAACATTATTATGTATACTAGCTGATGTCCGCGATTTTGTCCGCGAGGAATTATGTTTTTTGAAAATCCTGTAGGATGGGAACTCTTTGAATTTCCGGGATAAAAAGCCTATGTCACTCTCCAAGACTTTATCTATACCCATGCAAAAAATCACGTCAATCCGTTGCACCGTTGCGACGTGATTGAAGGACAAACCAACAAACAAACACACTTTCGCATTTATAATAAGGGTACTGATTATATTAGGATTAGGATTGTGGCGCTTCTAATCGCCACAAAAATAACTATTATTTTGTATGCCAGTACGGCACACCTCTTCCAGCGTACTTGTATAACATTATGTCCATATCAATTTTCAGTGCTTGCATATGAGTTGGCAGAATGCAAGATGACGTGTCACCTCGATGGAAGTTACGTTCGATGACGTCACATCGCGTGATTCGTGTGTATAAAGTCCCGCAAATTGCTAATACGCGTGGCCGCCTTTTTAGGGACGTCAGCACTAGACTGAAGTTTCGAATTGATATTAGTATATTTTTTCGGCTGACGTCAAAATGACGTCATTTCAATGTTAATGAGACGGATGGTTCCAGCGCAAATTTGTTGTTCAACAAAAAACAAATTCACGATACTTATTCGATTTTTTCCTTTACTTGTGCTGTAAGACCTATTATACCTGCGAAACATGATTCTAGGTCAACAGGAAGTACCTACCGCATAGGTTTTGATTCCCTTGACGGGTCTTGAAAGACACGACAGACAGACAGACAGACGACGATGTCATCCGTATAATACTAAAAAATGTAATCGTATAATAAACCAGGACGCTGGCAAAAACGAAGACAGGTGATAGAATTGATGATTGCTGATAATATGATACCATAAAAAACTCCAAAAAAATTAAAAAAAATTATATATTTTGTAAAAGTTCACGAATCACGATAAAACGGCTCGAGGTCAACGAACGTTACATAAGTAGGCCACTCGAAGTCAATGCCGCGTCGTAGGCGGGGCATTGACCCGATCTTTGCACACTATACATTGCGGGTTTGAAAAATACTAAATCACTAAAATTACAAAATGAGGCAAATGGTCATTGGTATTGGATTGTGTTTAGGTATAGTATAACAATAACGCTAAGTTTTTGCTAGCGTTCTGGTTACACCCTACGGAGAACGTATACCTAGAGAATGTGCTGCACCCAGACAAGTCGACAAGATTTAAGGGTGTTAAAGAATCTATGCTTGGAGTTTCGAGAAAGAGGTCAACCGCCGAATCCAACTCGGTTGGGCTTTTCAGGAAGCTTCGAGATGTCTTCTTGTCCAAAATTCCTCAGTGCTTGAAGACCAAAGTCTTCGTAAAGTGCGTGTTGCCAGTGATGTCATATGGATCCGAGACATGGTCGCCAACTATGGGCCTCATAAGAAAGCTCAGAGTCACTCAGCGGGCGATGGAGAGAGCTATGTACGGAGTTTCTCTACGTGATCAAATCAGAAATGAGGAGATCGGTAGGAGAACTAGAGTAACCGACATAGCTCAACGGGTTGCGAAGCTGAAGTGGCAATGGGCAGGGCACATAGTTCGTAAAACCGATAGACGTTGAGGTCCCAAGGTGCTGGAATGGCGACCTCGCACCGGAAGACGCACCGTTGGGAGACCCTCCACTAGGTGGACGGACGACATCAGACGAGTTGCAGGGAGCCGCTGGATGGCGGCGGCGCAAGACCGTGGCGTGTAGAAGTCCCTACAAGAGACCTATGTCCAGCAGTGGACGTCTATCGGTTGATGATGATGATTATGAAGAACCTATGTAAATACCTATATTTGTTATGGAAATAAAATATAAATATATAAGGATTCAGAAGAAGCAGTGATAGCCTCGTGGTTAGGACGTCCGCCTTCTAATCGGAGGTCGGGGGTTCGATCCCGGGCACGCACCTCTAACTTTTCGGAATTATGTGCGTTTTAATTAATTAAATATCACATGCTTTAACGGTGAAGGAAAACATCGTGAGGAAACCTGCATGCCTGAGAGTTCTCCATAATGTTCTCAAAGGTGTGTGAAGTCTACCAATCCGCACATGCGTGGTAGAGTATGGCCAAAACCCTTCTCACTCTGAGAGGAGACCCGTGCTCTGTAGTGAGCCGGTGATGGGTTGATCATGATGATGATGATATAAGGATTCTTTTCCTCTAGAGATAGGTACATGAAACATTTACGTACGCACAATCATTTTACGCAGAAACCATGCGTTTTCCTTAACACACGCCGCCGGAGTAAGCAAATAGGCGTTTAGAATATTTAGATTCATAGAAAATTGTGAATCATTATTAAATCGGTTAGGTGCCTATATTATCCAGAATCCAGAATTAAAATTAATCGGGCACGTGCCAAAAAGCGGCTGCAGCAGCCGAGTCAGCTCAAGAGCTTAAGCGCCGTAAATACTCAGTCATTAGTAAGGACTATGTATTTGCGGCGCTTGCGTTTGAGACTCTGGGCCCATGGTCATCGGACACGAAAGCTTTTATAAACGTCGTGTCCCAAAAGCTGATCCACGCGTCTGGTGACCCAAGAGCTGGTGCTTATTTCGCTCAACGGTTGAGCCTTGCCGTTCAGCGAGGTAATAGCGCCAGTGTTTTGGGCACAATGCCCATAAATGACCATTTGGACGGCGTATATTTTTTGTAAATATAAATTTTTTAGTGATAAGTTTTATGTATATACTATATATAGTTTTTTTTGTTGTTTTAATGTATGTTTGCAAAATAATTTTTTTAACATGAATTAAAATAACTGTTTAAAATTTCTGGGCACCCTGCCTCGTTGCGGTGGTTTAGATGATATTTTCGATCTGTAATTTTTACGTTCAATAGCTCCTTTAATTTTATTTCACATTTTTTTTTAGCTAGCCTTATCTAATTACTATATAAATCGTGACAGCGTGGAATGGTGCCAAGAATACTGGCTGCATTTCCGCGCTGGACAGCCAGGCTGATCCGTTGCGCAAAAAATGAGCCAGCCCTTCTGTCACCAGATGAGGCTATTAATCGCGGTGAAATGTCTCGTAAATTTTTTTTAGCACTAAGACTCCATGGCCCCAGGGTCTCCACGGCAAACGGCACAAAAATGTAACTCTCTATGTGAGAGGCATACTTGCGCCGCTTGCCGTTTTCAGCTGTTTCTGCTGCGGCTCCCGGTCTTGACGCTGTCTTCCTGATATGACACGGGGCCAATGTGTCAGCGCAAGTTGCGTCCCACATTAGCGCCCGTCCCCGTTCCCAGGGAACCAGCGTCAATCCATCAGATATCTTGCCATCATCCCGACTAATCCCTGCCGGCTCAATGAGCGCAGGAATATTTATGGTGGCACGTTCAATTGTTTAAGGAATTCATAGGAAACTCCTTATTCGTCCCCGACTTTTTCGGCGGGACTTCTTTCCACGCACTTGCAAACTGTGGAACCAACTCCCATCGGCGGTGTTCCCACTAGATTACAACATGGGGTTATTCAAGGGGCGGACAAAAAAAATCCTGAAAGGCCGGCAACGCATCGGCAGTTCCTCTGGTGCTGCAAATGTTCATGGGCGGCGGTATAATCACTTAACATCAGGTGACCCGCCCGCTAATTTGCTCGCTGTCTCTATTTTTTTTCCTGTTGCGTGCCGATTAGCTACTCTACGATCTAGCCTAATTTAAATCTCTATTTAAAAAAAATCTACCGTTCAGTTGAACCGAAAATGAACGGGAATTGAATCCATGTAGGTACTTTAGTCAAGAGGTATGACAACACCACATGCGCTCAAGTGTCAATATTTCATATTAATAATTAATAACATACCTACATAATTATTATAATAATTATCGGCCATTCGATTTTATACCTACACTGACTTTTCCCGCGATTTCGCGTGAGGGAAAAAACACCACTACCCATATTACAAATGCGAAAGTGTGTTTATTTGTTGGTTTGTCCTTCAATCACGACGCAACGGAGCAACGTATCGACGTGATTTTTTGCATGGGTATAGTTTATGACCTGGAGAGTGACATAGGCTATTTTTATCCCGGAAAATTAAAAAGTTCCCGCGGGATTTAAAAAAATCTAAATCCACGCGTACCTACAAAGTGGCGGGCATCAGTCAGTTTATAATAAAAAATTGGTAGACCTATGTTTTCCTTTCAAATAGCTGTGATAGCCTTGTGGTTAGAACGTCTGCCTTCTAATCAGAGGTCGGGAGTTCGATCCCGGGCACGCACTTCTAACTTTTCGGAGTTATGTGCGTTTTAAGTTATTAAATATCACTCGCTTTAACGGTGAAGGAAAACATCGTGAGGAAACCTAAGAGGTTTTTTTTTGCAAGAATATTAGGCATATATTAAGTATATAATAGGTATATAGGTACGACAATAGTGCAACGGGTGGGGTCTGAACCGGCGACCTATTAGTTTTCAGTCCGCTCCTTAACCGTTGAGCTATCGAGGCTCTGAATTGAAATTCTCCATGTTCTAAAATATGTGTGTTTAGGCCACAGTCTGCCACGCTGGCCAAGTGCGGATTGGCTTTGAGAATATTACGGGAGAACTCTTAGCAGGTTTCCCACGCTGTTTTCCTTCACCGTTAAAGCAAGTGATATTTAATTGATAAAATCGGACATAACTTCAATCAAACCCCCAATTTCCCATATTTTCTAATTTTTATAGCAGAACAAGTAGGTAGGTAGGTATGCCTCTCTTATCGAGTTACATTTTTGTTCAGTTTGCCGTGGAGACCCTGGGCACTGGGGCCATGGAGTCTTAGTGCTAAAAAAAATTTACGAGACATTTCACCGCGATTAAAATCTGGTCTGGTCTGAATCTGGTTGATCTGGTGACAGAAGGGCTGGCTCATTTTTTGCGCAACGGATCAGCCTGGCTGTCCAGCGCGGAAATGCAGCCAGTATTCTTGGCAACATTCCACGCGGGCATGATTTGTATAGTAGGTAATTAGATAAGGCGCTTTTTTATTGTAATATTTTCATTAAAAAATAGTGTTTTAACCGACTCCAAAAAAGGAGGAGGTTCTCAATTCGTCGGAATCTTTTTTTTTATATAGTAAAAAGCAAATGTCCTACCTATGTCATTTCTCGTTCAAAGTTTTGCATTGTACCTAAATTGTAATATGGGCCTTTGAAAGTAGTTTCGATAGCTGCAAAGTGTCGCTACTAGATGGCATTAACAGTCGCTTCAGTACTGAGTGAACATACCAACATCAGCAAGCAAACCTTAGCGGTCAAGCGTTCCCAGGAGACGTGGGTTCGAATCCTGCCGGTCCGCAATTATTGATATGTACATATTAAAAATTAATTAGAAACTAGCTGCCCCGGCGAACTTCGTACCGCCTAACAGTCGATACTTTTTCAGGCAATTATTTAAATTTTTCTCTCCGTAAGAACCATCCTCGTACTTCAAGGAATAATATAAAAAAAGAATTAGCGAAATCGGTTCAGCTGTTCTCGAGATTTGCGATCAGCAACACATTCAGCGATTCATTTTTATATATAGAGATTAGAGATTTCCCCAATTTCCCGAATAGGTCCCAGAACGCGCCGTGGTCTGAGAAGAAGCCCACAACAAACTCACCCGGGTAATGAATAATAGGTAGGTACATAATGTAATTTAAACTTACAATCACTCAATTTATTTATATAGGTAGGTACATTAAGTAAAAGTGCTTAAATAATAACAGGTAAAGGCAATAACACCTATTATGCCCTTAAAATTAAAACGAACAACATTGGAAACCCGAAAATTCACTTCCTTAACTTTTCCCTCACGAAATTATCCAATTAAGACTTCAAAAAAATACAAAAATACGCTCAATTTAATAGGTCACTAAAGCCAGGGTTATTAAAAAAAAGGTTCACCCACCTGTTCGTCCGTTGATACGGTCCAATCTACTGAACTTTTACACCGACATTTCACTTAAAATCATTTTCAATTCAAACTATATATCCATTATAAGTACAAAATAAATAAACTTCCTAAAGAATTTCAATGTTTCTTATTAAATAAAACTCGATTAAATCGTCAATATGTGTGATAAAAGTTTTCGTGCGTAATTTTGGCGCGGTCTTACGTCGAAGAGTTACACGTCCACTCTCGATGGGCGTTTAGCCAACACTACTAAAATAAAAGTACTGAACTGTAGTAAAGTTAAAGCCAGGGCTGCCAGGTAAAATATTCAGCAATCGCAGTAAAAAAAGCCGTATGCCCAGGGGAAAAACGAAAAAAGTCGTATAGGTATATACTACTAAATCTTCCTTATAATGTTGTATTTAAAACAGGCGTTAGTTTTGCGGAAGTCCATGATATTATACAAGGAACCAAAAGCTTAATCACTACCCATTACATTCACTACCCATTATTATCACTGTGTAACATAGGCTAGGTAGGCCTACTTACCTACTTTTTATCCCGGAAAATCAATGAGTTCCCACGGGATTTTTTAAAAACCTCCACGTCCTCCATGGCGCAGTGGCAAGCACTGTGGTCTTATTAGTGAGTTATGCTCCTGAAAAAAGTATATTACACAATTGAAGATTATCTACATGATAAAAGAGCGTGGATTTGACCTGCAGCTCGTTCCAGCAACGCACAAGACTGCAAATACTATTTTATACATGGCATAATCTTGTACCTATATCAAATATTTGAAAAGAGCAACCGCCGAGTTTCTTGCTGGTTCTTCTCGGCAGGAAAGGCATTCCGAACCAGTGGTAGATGCATCCGACTATTCGTAAGCACTTGTAAAAGTTTATACGAATAAAAAAGATTTTCATTTTCATTTTCATTTTCAGTGAGAGGTTCCGGGTTGGATTCCTGGCAGGGGATTGAAATTTTATAATTTCTTAATTTCTGGTCTGGTCCGGTGGGAGGCTTCGGCTGTGACTGGTTACCACCCTACCGGCAAAGCCGTGCCGCCAAGTGATTAAGCGTTCCAGTACGATGCTGTGTAGAAACCAAATGTGTGTTGGCTTATTAAAAACTGCCATACCCCTTCCTGGTTAGAATCGCTTCCATCTTAGACTACATCATCACAAACTTACCACCAGGTGAGATTGCAGTCAAGGGCTAACTAGTATCTGAATTAAGAAAAACCTTACAAATGACAGCCCTGAGTTAAACCAACCTAACCTGTAAACTGAATGCATGGTGCGGTGCCACCAGGCTGCAGGCAGTGCCACGTTGGTCTACGCATCGTAATATGATCGTGATTAAATAAGGCACTTTCGCCTCTTTACCTGTTCGAAGTCGGCCGGCGAAAAAAATTACCTATCGATATAAATACTTCAGCGTGCATAGCAGTGTATTTTATCACTAGCCGATCCTCGCCACTTCATTCACGTGAATTTAGGTTTGTAAAAAACCCGTGGGTCCCCACGGGATTTTTACAATTTCATTGATTTTTCGGGAAAAAAGTACCTAGTCTCTTCAACTAGGTGCCCAATATACAAAAAATCACGTCAAACCTTTCCTCCGTCGCGTCGTGATTGAACGACAAACCGGAGAACCAACACACTTTTACTGATAATATGGGTAGTAGTGATATCAAAAAACTTAAAAATGACAGCCCTAAGTTAAACCAACCTAACCTGTAAAACTGAATGCATGGTGCCACGTTGGTCTACAGTACTCTACACATCGTATGATCGTGATTAAATAAGGCACTTTCGCCTCTTTACCTGTTCGAAGCCAGTCGGCGGAAAAAAATACGCACCTTCATAAGTACCTATCGATATAAAGTATTGGTTCGCCCCAGACAGACCTTGCGGTATCCCATACTTCCGCCCTAACATCTTGTTCGAGACAATAATTGTCTTGCCATCTCCACCAGTTGCGTACTATTATTGTACTTATCGATTGTCTAAAACATGCATCAATCATTATTACAATCTCAGTTGCTGTGATAGGCAGATTTTGTGCGATTCTTGTTGTAACAATGCATTGTAGCCAATATTGAGCGAGCGTCAACCAATCAGAGGTGATTGCGACCGTAACATTGTAGCTGTCATTCTACCGCAATCGAGCAGCTGTAGGGCGATTGTCTAAAACCTGCATCAATCATTATTACAATCTCAATTGTTGTGATAGGCAGATTTTGTGCGATTCTTGTTGCAACAATGCATTGTAGCTAACATTGAGCGAGCGTCAACCAATCAGAGGTGATTGCGATCGTAACATTGTAGCTGTCATTCTACCGGAATCGAGCAGCTGGTATAGTGTAAGGTGCCCACGAAGGAAAAATAACTCGAAGACGATTTCACAAGTTTATTTGTCGATTTTCATTACAGAACTACCTGCCTATTAGGCCACACGGCTTTTTATATCGTTTATCATGAATGAACTCAGATATTAATCGAAATGACGTGAAGTTACCTTCGTTCATTCCTTAAGAGTCGTTTTCAGAGTATCTTAATTAAAGTCATTATTATGTTAACAAACAAATATATGTAATACTACTTTGATAAATAATTTTAGTAATTTTAACGATTAGCAAGCTTAGTAAGTAAGTTACTTTAAATAGATATGCAATTTAGGGATGTGTATTGTCAACAACATTTGATTGAATGAATCACATAAGGTTTAGGTTGCAATATTCTTCATTCAATCAAATGTTTCCATCATATTATATTTAATGCGCTCTATTAATTATGGCCATAGTATTTAACTCATTACAAATTTTAATATTTATAACATGATTTCTAACAATAGGTAGGTGTCAACTTGTCAAGTAGGTACCTAGGTATTGAAGAGCTGGACGGGTGTCCCCACGCAAACCTGTGCTGTAAACTGGCCTGGCCTGGTTAACTGGATTTGTGGGTCTAACTTATTACACCGACACTTAGCAAATCTACCTACGTATACTCGCAATATTAGTTAGCACGTACAAATTAATTATGTGCCTTGTAAACAGGTGGAAATGCGGAGATCCGTAGGAGAACTAGAGTAACCGACATAGCTCAACGGGTTGCGAAGCTGAAGTGGCAATGGGCAGGGCACAAAGTTCGTAAAACCGATAGAGGTTGGGGTCCCAAGGTGCTGGAATGGCGACCTCACACCGGAAGACGCACCGTTGGGAGACCCTCCACTAGGTGGACGGACGCCATCAGACGAGTCGCAGGGAGCCGCTGGATTCAGGCGGCGGCGGCGACCTTTCGATTTCCAGTCCGCTCCTTTAACCGTTGAGCTATCGAGGCTCTATATTCCCATATAATTTTAGTTATATTTTTATAAATCGTTAAAAAATAGAAAGCTACCACTTTATTTTTAGGGTTCCGTATCTCATAAAAAAACTTACTTGTTGTTTGTTAGCTTATACTTACCTAAAATGCGAAGTGCGTCTGGCCTGCTCATACTCAAGAAGTTATACTATACTTAGGTTTGTAAAAAGATTCCTTATAGTATCTACGTACGGAACCCTAAAAACTAGAAAGACACTCGGCACCCAATTCCCATTACACAATTGACAGTTAACAGTTAGTCAGTTAATAATAAAATCGTATAACGAACAATAAATAAATAAGAAAAAAAAACCAAAAGTCGCCCATGCAAAAGATCTACGATCTCTTTGGGAAGGGAATCAATGGCATTCCACTTGACTGCGTCCGCCATTTTGTTTTGTTTTGTATTTTTTTTTACACTTTTTTAATTCACATTTCACCGCCGCGTCTTTAGTAACTGGCCGTCTCTATTTGGGTTTCCTTGTGAAATGACTAAACCTATAGTCTACTATCGGTTTATTTAGAAGGAGATAGATTTGTAGAGCGTTGTCCCTGTAATTGAGACCGACAAATCGTCATATAGGTATGAGCTGTACGGGTCTCCTCTCAAAATGAGATAGGTTTGGCTGTAGTCCACCACGCTGGCCAAGTGCGGATTGGCAGACTTCATACACCTTGGAGATCCAGGTATGCAGGTTTAGTCACGATGTTTTCCTTCACTTCGTCGTTAAAGCAAGTGATATTTAATTATTTAAAACGCACATAACTCCGGAAAGTTAGAGGTGCGTGTCCGGGATCGAACCCCCGACATCCGATTTGAAAGCGGGCGTCCTAACCACTGGGCTATCACAGTTCTATACCAAGTAGGTATTTGTAAAATATCAATATGGCAACTCCAAAATTAGTATGACTAGACCTTTTTACCACCCTACCGGCAAAGCCGTGCCGCCAAGCGATTTAGCGTTCCGGTACGATGCCGTGTAGAAACCAAAGGGGTATGGGTTTAATAAAAACTGTCATACCCCTTCCAGGTTAGCCCGCTACCATCTTAGACTGCGTCATCACTTACCATCAGGTGAGATTGCAGTCAAGGGTTATGACTTGTATCTGAATAAAAAAAAAAAATTAAAAAAAAAACCTAATTTAGTACTTTAAAATTACTTATTATTATTTCTGTTCTATCAAATTAGGTGTGTCATGTCTGCTAATTCGCACTTGGCCAGCGTGGTAGACTATGGCCAAACCCTTCTCAAGACCCGTGCTCAGTGGTGAGCTGGCGATGGGTTGATCATGATGATGTTGAAACAGGAAACACAGAACCTGCTTTTTAGATAGGTCATCATCATCATGATCAACCCATCACCGGCTCACTACAGAGCACGGGTCTCCTCTCAGAGTGGGAAAGGTTTTGGCCATAGTCTACCACCTTGGCCATGTGCGGATTTGGTAGACTTCACACACCTTTGAGAACATTATGGAGAACTCTCAGGCATGCAGGTTTCCTCACGATGTTTTCCTTCACCGTTAAAGCATGTGATATTTAATTACTTAAAACGCACTTAGCTCCGAAAAGTTAGAGGTGCGTGCCCGGGATCGAACCCCCGACCTCCGATTAGAAGGCGGACGTCCTAACCACTAGGCTATCACAGCTATATCACAGCTATAGATAGTTGTAATATTTATTATAATAGTACGGAACCTAAGGCCGTGCACACACTCTTGGCATCAGTTTTTGTCTGTGGTCGTGAAGACATGTAAAGCGGTGCGCACATTATCGTAGAATTGACACCTTTGGAGCCCTTTGTGTGGGGTGGCGAAATGACTGGCGGGAATTTTTAGTTCTATTATATACGGGATGTTTGTTCTTTGACAAATTATTATCAGTACCCTTATTATAAATGGGAAAGTGTGTTTGTTTGTTGGTTTGTTGGTTTGTCCTTCAATCACGTCGCAACGGTTCAATGGATTGACGTGATTTTTTGCATGGGGTTTAGACAAAGTCCTGGAGAGAAACATAGTCTACTTTTTATCCCGGAACACCAAAGAGTTCCTACGGGATTTTTAAAAAACCTGATGCATCTCTCACTCTATCTAACACTCTATCTAACGTACTCATCTTGATCGATTTTTCATATCACGGATAGGTATAAAAAATATCTACGTCATATGCCATAAGCTACCATACCAATAATTCTATGACAACTCCGGAACGTATTTTCACGGACTCGGATCGGATGAGTACGTAACCGACGTTAGTATTATCAATTTTAATTTCGTTACTTCTTTTAAAGACTCATATTTTAGAGATGGTACAGGAAACTTGTGTCTTTGAAATGTTTTTTGTTGTACAAATCAAAAAAGAGCAAGCTAAAATCCAAGCACCCTGTATACACAAAGGGCCGCCCAGGTAGCCTACTTTCCTATTTGCGCTGCGCTGCCCTAAACAAATACGCATAAGTACTGTCACCCGGCTTGCTCCACTAAATACTATTACATCTTTGTTTAGTTCAAGTAGGTAGGTGTCCAGTTTAAAGTTTTTAAAGAGGCCATAAATATCCAATAAATTATAAAAATGGGATTTATGGTCGCTAACTATGGGTCTCAACTCTCATAAGAAAGCTCAGAGTCACTCAGCGGGCGATTGAGAGAGAGTTTCTCTACGTGATCAATCGAGGAGATCCGTAGGAGAATCAGAGTAACCGACATAGCTCAACGGGTTGCAAAACTGAAGTGTCAATGGTTCATCATCATCATCATCATCAGCCTGTGGACGTCCACTGTTGAACATAGGCCTTCCCTAAAGAGGGCCACCACACCCGGTCCTCAGCCTTCCTCACCCAGCGACTTCCCGCCAGCCTCCACTCAAGGACTTTCTGGCTCTAACGGCCATCGCCTCTACGACAGGCAATGGTTAGGGCACATAATTGGAAAAACAAAAAACCGGCCAAGACGAGTCAGACTCGCGCACGGGGGGTTCCGTACTCGGGTTTTTTTTCGACGTTTTGCATATGATACCCCACTTGGTAGGTAGTTATGTAGTTTTGAAAATTGAAAATAGTAATATTTGTTCATGAACACATTTTAATTTTTTTTTCTGTGATGTAACCACAAATTCACGGTTCCCGGATCTATTCCTTTACTTATGCTATAAGACCTACCTACCTACTTAATTTCATGATTCTAGGTCAACGGGAAGAAACCCCCGGATGTGTTCGAAACTAGTCGACTAAATACGTGAGTAGAGCCGTAACAATCTATACTTATAATAGAAATCACTCACGATAGTTTAAACGCTAAATTATTATGATTGAGACTTTCTACTTATTAGAGCTTCTAATAAATAAGCGTCAAACAGACGCGTCAGCAATAAGTGATTTTAAATGAACACTGATTGCCAATTCGGTGTCTGTCTGATGTATTGTCTTGGTGACACTTTAGATGGCAATTGATCTTCGACACTTTGCGCAACTCCGGTTACCGACAGACTACTAGTAAGTTTTACTTGTGGCACAGAATATAAATAATAGTAGTAATTTGTGGCTCAAAATCAGGTTGCAAAGGCAAAAATAGTAGATTATTAACCAAGGGGATAAAGCAGTGTCTTCTGTCGCGGGTGACGATTTAAACGTAACGAAGGACTCGAGGTTTACTCCCGAGCGTAGCGAGGGTGTTAAAAACTTAAATCACGAGCGAAGCGAGTCCTGAGTGTAGCTGAGTAGTCCCGCGCGGAACATCTGATTTTGATTTAAAAAATCGGGACGTCCCGCCAAAATCGGGACGTCTGGCATCGCTGACTGGAGACTTTAGGTAAGCCCAAACATTCGACCTTTGAGTTTACCTACAGAATTTTCTTTATCTTTCCTGTAATACTGCGAATTAAAACAAACAGCTTATAATGTTATGTTACTATGTAGGTACCTATTCATTAAAATACATTATGTACAAAATGGTCCATATTATGTATAATAAATCGTTGTTCCCCAATACAGTAGTAGGATTGTTTCAATATATTATCCTTATCTTGTATTATATTAACATACAAGTTTCTTTTATAAGTAGTGCCTAGTGTTTTTATAGTATACGACATTTTTAATTTTATTCCTATCCCTATAACTAAGTAAATAAAAATCAGTAAAGGACCCCGGATGGGTTCGAAACTAGTCGGGCTAACGTCGACTAGAAACGTGAGTACAGCCGGGATAGATATTATTTATAATGGAAATCACACACAGTAGTTTAAACGCTAAAAATCAGTACCCTTATTATAAATGCGAAAGTGTGTTTGTTTGTTGGTTTGTCCTTCAATCACATAAATGCGTTGTATGGGATTAAGTGTTAAACGTCTTCTTAAACGTAAAATCGCTGTGTAAGATAGTTAATTTTTAAATTCGATTTTTTAAGAGTACTTCTAAATTTTAATTACATGTAAGTTATACGTACTAACATAGGGTCTTTAAATATTACTACTATTTATTAACACCATATAGACCACGGTCTGAAATAAAGAAATTTTATTTTATTTTAATTTTTTTAATTGGAATTAATATGAAAATAATTAAAAAAAATCAATTTAAAATACACATCGTGTCGCAATCGTATCGTTGTCGTACACAGCAACGCCTACATTACATGAAAGATAACATTTCGCCGCGTTGCACATGTTTTGACTAATTAATTATTTACCTAATCTACAGATGACCCTGCCGACCTGGAGAGCCGAGTGCGTCAGATGGTGAGTGGTGAAATGTCAACCGGAACTTGTACCTAAAGTTTATTTTAAAAAACAATATAAGATACCTATAGTAGGTACGCGACAGGTCGAGATGGCTATCGGGGTGGGAACGCTCCGCAAGCCCGCACAGTTCCCGCGCTAACCCGATGCGGGAGTGTGCGGGTGTGCAAGGCGCCCCCCGCCCTCATGAGGTTGCTGTGGGCTCTTCTCAAACTTGGGCGCGTTTGGAACCCTCCTCGCTTTAGTTTTCAGTGTACGTAATTAATAATCACCACTATATGATCTTACAAACTATCAATAAGAGTAAATCAAGAATAAATCATTTGACTTTGACTTTGACTTTATACCCCGATTGCCATCCAGACCTGTCGCGTATCGCCCATTGCCCAATGCCCATTGCCATCAAACGAGTCTGGATAGCGGCGGCGAAACACCGTGGCGTGTATAAGTCCCGCAAATTGCTATTGCGCTGGAACCATGACTCATTTACATAGGGCTGCCATACGTCCGGATACACCGGGACATGTCCCGGTCTGAAGCGTTGTGTCCCGGTGTCCCGGTCAGTAAGTTAGTTGTCCCGGTTTGGCAGTCAGGGCGTTTGTCCACTGCACCGCCGCCGTAAACGCACCGTCAAGGAAAAACGAGATTATTTTGGACGGAGTTCTAAATGGCGTTCGCCCACCGCGAACGAATTCAACTCAGATCAAAAAATTCGCGCTCGCTTCGCTCGCGCTTTACTTCTGTATTAGTTAATGCCTGCTCGCAACTATGTCCGCATACATTTAGGTTTTCAGAAGTCTCGTAAGAATTCTTTGATTTTCAGGGATAAAAAGCCTGTCTGTTACCTGGTTAAAAAGACAGGCCGTGAAAAGATAACAGATAGATAGATATACAGACACACTTTCACATTTATAATATTAGTATAATACTAATAACTACAGTTTTTTTTGTAAATGTATCAAAAATTTCACGCTCGCTTCGCTTGCGCTTTTGTTTTGCATTGGTTCATTGCCCGTAAGTTCGTCTACATGGATTTACTTTTTAAAAATCACGTAGGAACTCTTTAATATTCTGGGATAAAAAGCCGTTTCCAAGTCCAGACAGACTGACTGACGCTTTCGAATTTACAGTATCAGTATGCACTATGCATATGGAATATGGATGGATGGACGGTCGTCCTTTCAGCAATTATGGCAGCCCTACATTAACATCGAAATGAAGTCATTTTTATGTCAGCCGAAATAAAAATATACCATCAGCTCGAAACTTCAGTCTAGTGCTGACGTCACTAAAATGGTGGCCACGCGCATTAGCAATTTGCAGGAATTATAGAAGTCCTTAATAATAATAATAATAAATCTTTTTTAATCAAGTAAACTTTCACAAGTGCTTTCGAATCGTCGGATGCATCTACCACTGGTTCGGAATGCCTTTCCTACCGAGAAGAACCAGCAAGAAACTCGGCGGTTGCTCTTTTCAAATATTTGATATACAATATTATGCCATGTATAAAAAAGTATTTGCAGTCTTGTGCGTTGCTGGAACGAGCTGCAGGTCAAATCCACGCTCTTTTATCATTTAGATAATCTTCAATTGTGTAATATTATGCTTTTTTCAGGAGCATACAACTTACAAGAGACATATGTCCAGCCGTGGACATCTATCGACTATCAGTTGACAATGATGATGATAGTGAAGCGTTGGTCCGTCATAGATAAAAGAAAGATAGAAACGTCTTGTCAATGCTCTAATATGCTCCCTAGCACCACTTACAAGAAAATCATATTTCATGTCACTGCAAGCGATCTATAGCGATAGCCACGAGCGGACGCGATTTGAATTTTGAGGTGCTGTGGTTAGTGAAGTTTCCTTCTCTCTCGCACATTCTAACATTTTCAATGATTGTAAAAGAATCAGTGCACTTTTAAAAAATATGGTTCGGTCAACATCTTCCAGGCAACCTTATTTATATAAATAAATAAGATACCTATACAAATGTAAAAGTACCTGCCATAGGTACCGATCTAAATAATATAAAAAGAACTTGTCCTGACTGACTGATCTTTTAACCGCTGGGGTTAGAAACTTGAAAATACTAGGTTTCTATTATGACGTAGGCGCTCACTAAGCAAGGTTTTTTGAGAATTCCAAGGCCGTTTGTGCACTCATCCGTATTCGGTTCGTATCCGTGATTCTTCGAAGTGGCCGTCATTATGAAATGGTATGACGGCGTCATACTAATAAATTAATGAAATAAAATAAAATACTATTTCACGGATGAGTGCACAAACGTGGTGATCAAATATTGGATTAAAAATTTCTACGTCCGTAATTTTTCTAAATATGTATGAAAATTAGTATTAATTGATGTTTTTGATTAAATAAAAATGAAGAAATACATTTTTCATGATCTTTGGAAATTCCACCCTCAGTAATTAAAAAAAAATTCCAAGCCAAGGTGGGTCAGCAGCAGGTTTTTAGAAAGTGAATAGAAATAAAGTGTTTGATGTTGGACCAAACCACGAAAGTGCTGCAGTGAAGGTGCCAAATCACCGAAAAAGTCGGCATTTCACCAGGGCTGTGCATTCCTAACAATATATTTTAAAAAAAAAGTATAGGTAATTCGTTAAGGTTTGCTGACAGTTTTCCTCACATAAAATTTCACCAGTCATTGAGTACAGTGGGGCCTACCGCGGTTGTTTGACAGCTACAATGTCACGATCGCAATCATCCCTGATTGGTTAATGCTCGCTCACTATTGGCCACAATTCATTGTTGCAAGAAGAATCGCACAAATTCAGCCAATCAGAACAATTGAGATTGTAATAATGATTGATGCAGGTTTTAGACAATCGCCCTGCGGGTCATCGCACACCGGTGTTAGCCTACGCCATAGATTAATATAATGTATATCTGAGCCTACGCGGCGCGGCGGCGTCGCGTCGGCGTCCTTTCTACACTTCGGGCACCCCTAAATTTTCCGAATTAAATATGATTTTGCTTTAACGGCGAAGGAAAACATCGAGAAGTTTTCATCATGTTTTCAAAGGTGTGTAAAGTACCCAATAATGTAAGTACGTACGTATATTATATTGACTATTTTTTTTAATTATTTCTTGGTTAATATATTATAGGTAGATAATTATTATGTGACATTTGATATTATATTATATTATGTGATATCTGACTGTTGAACATTATAATTCTAAAAAAAAAAAAAAAGCTTATTAATAATAGATAATAAGAAAATAAATTTTGCATGCCCACTGTATGGCGGATTGTAGCTGTAAATAAACCACTGTAACACCATCATTGTACCTGCAATCGTGCAAATAAATGATTTGATTTGATTTGATTTGATTACGTGGAATCCAGTGGTAGAATTATGCAAACCAAGACAGCATCGTATGACATCGAAAGTTAAATAGAGACGTTGTGAGTGTATTTTGCCGGACAGCTCCTGAAGTTCCAGCGAAAAGAACAAGAAAGAGGGTAGTTCGCTACTACCCTTGACAACTCCAACTTCATATCTCGTAGCACCGCAGTCCCGTCGTGACCACGACCCGTGCAATTGGGTTGAAATATCGACAAATAAAAACGCTAATTTAATCGTGGTATGTACCTACCCGTTATCTACATTAAAGTATGTCGTTAAAACCACGAAATAAGCTTAAAATCATTAGTTTACGTAATTAGTTATCACCACTACATCATTGTATTGCAAATTCAGCAATCGACAATCAGAAAGTGTATTACTATAATTTCCAATATGAATAAATGATTTGAGTTTGAGTTAAAATAGAAAGTGGCGCGTGTCAGCCCTGAGTTGTTCAGTGTGACGTCACAGTCAGTGCAGTTGTCAGATTTACTGGCACTGCGCGGAGAGAGGTGCAAGCCGCCACTTGACTGCTGTTTGTGGGCCGCGTCAATAATGCCATATTGGAAATATTCCTATCTTTAACGATGGAGTAACCTACTTTGAACTGGCTTTACTTAAAAGGAGCTTACTAATCTATACTAATATGGCAAAGAGGGTATCTCTGGACCTGCTGAACCGATTTTGAAAATTCTTTTACCCGTTTAATGCAACAATTCCTAACTCCTGAATGACCAGTGGCGGTGCAATCTTGGCCGCCCTAGGCCCCCGGTCATGTAGTAAGTTTCTCACTCCTTTATTAATTAGTATTGCCCAAAGAATTCTAATAACAGTACAGTTAGTATAAGATTTCATAGTTTTAAAAATACCAAAGTCGAAATCGACTGTTTCCATACATCTACAGGCAGCGACACAGCGGAAATATTGCGAACTAAAGATGATCGAGTGTTTGCGAGTATAGCTTTCAACTTTACGATACCAATTACCACATAACTACGTCACCATCGAGAATGGTTTGCGTTTACCTACACCAATACCAATATCGAGTAATTTGGCAGTACGAGTCCTAAGTTTGACGTCCTAAAACTAGTAAATGACGTCATTTTCGCTTATGGATACGAGTCGATAGTCGAATTGTAACTCACCAAAAAATACTCGGTGAGAGAAGCGTGAAAGCTTATTGATAATTAAACAAAATGATGAAATTTAATAAGTGAAGTGCCTTAATTTGCCCACGGAGGCAAGGAGAATGTTTGGGAAGGTAGTCAAAGCTAACCGTCGTGATTGTGTAACTTAAATTTGGTTCAGCGGCGTAATTTGTGATGTGCGCAGTGTATCGGTCAAAGAAACAGGTTCTCACATAGCCCAAACCCTCCAGCAAGTTGAAGTGACAGTGAACAATCCATGCATGTCGTACTGGGTTGAGCATCCGTCAAAGAAACAGGTTCTCACATAGCCCAAACCCCCCCGTAAGTTGAAGTGGCAGTGAACAATCCTTGCCTGTCGTACTGGGTTGAGCATCCGTCAAAGAAACAGGTTCTCACATAGTCGAAACCCCCCAGCAAACTGAAGTGGCAGTGAACAATCCATGCCTGTCGTACTGGGTTGAGCATCCGTCAAAGAAACAGGTTCTCACATAGTCGAAACCCCCCAGCAAGTTGAAGTGGCAGTGAACAATCCATGCCTGTCGTACTGGGTTGAGCATCCGTCAAAGAAACAGGTTCTCACATAGTCGAAACCCCCCAACAAGTTGAAGTGGCAGTGAACAATCCATGCCTGTCGTACTGGGTTGAGCATCCGTCAAAGAAACAGGTTCTCAAATAGTCGAAACCCCCCAACAAGTTGAAGTGGCAGTGAACAATCCATGCCTGTCGTACTGGGTTGAGCATCCGTCAAAGAAACAGGTTCTCACATAGTCGAAACCCCCCAGCAAGTTGAAGTGGCAGTGAACAATCCATGCCTGTCGTACTTGGTTGAGCATCCGTCAAAGAAACAGGTTCTCACATAGTCGAAACCACCCAGCAAGTTGAAGTGGCAGTGAACAATCCATGCCTGCGTTCCTACTGAGTTGAGATTTGGTACCACAGCATACCTACAAGTACCTAGTGGGGTACCGACCGATGGACCGTTCATATTATAGAGTAGGTACCTAACGTGAAGTGGCTGAATGAGGATGCCTCAAGACTGGATGTAGAAGACAGACATCCACAGGCTAAAATGATAGATAATGATAATAGTGCATCTCGGATGAATCATTTTGTGCAGCGATGACTGGATGTAGAAGACAGACATCCACAGGCTAAAATGATAGATAATGATAATAGTGCATCTCGGATGAATCATTTTGTGCAGCGATGACTGGATGTAGAAGACAGACATCCACAGGCTAAAATGATAGATAATGATAATAGTGCATCTCGGATGAATCATTTTGTGCAGCGATGACTGGATGTAGAAGACAGACATCCACAGGCTAAAATGATACATAATGATAATAGTGCATCTCGGATGAATCATTTTGTGCAGCGATGATTGGATGTAGAAGACAGACATCCACAGGCTAAAATGATAGATAATGATAATAGTGCATCTCGGATGAATCATTTTGTGCAGCGATGACTGGATGTAGAAGACAGACATCCACAGGCTAAAATGATAGATAATGATAATAGTGCATCTCGGATGAATCATTTTGTGCAGCGATAGCCATCCATACATATAGCTCGCAGAATGCATTTACTTGTAGCGTTGTAAGATCGATCACAAAGAGTATGTCACACCTTGATCATTGAGGCAAAGGTAAGATATGCACAATTTATTACCTACCTATACCTAGGTACCTAATACCTACATAATATTATTCTAAGCCTTATGGGTAGGTACATCAAACGTGTGGCTCAAATTTCCTACTAAGTAGGTGCCTACTTACATTAATTTATGATTCAATTATACATATAAGTTGGTACCTACATCTGATAAAATCAACCCATTTTTTCACCAGAATAGAAACCTAGGTAGGTACCTACCTACCAGGTATATTAAGAAACATACATACAATAACAGAAAATACCTACCTACTACCTACCATTACTTGCATCCATTCACAAACAAGAAAGTAGGTACTTAATTTATCTATATATAAAAAAGGAAAAGCTGACTGACTGATCTATCTAATTGAAATTTGTGTAGTCCTCGCGGACAAAATCGCGGGCACAATCTAGTATAGAAGGGTATAAGTTAGTAAAATTTTGTATGAAATGGACCTACCTACCAAATTTAGCTAGCTTATTATATTAAGTATTTTTCTAAAATAAATTATTATTTTCAGGTTGCAGATCATCTATGGTACCTAACCTATACTTACCAGATTATGTTGCCTATCTTCCAGCTACCTAAGCTAGGGCCACTAGAACCTAACTTAATTCAAGAGTCAAGACTGCAACTAACCTGGGGGTCATCAGACTTGTAGAATACCTATATAATTTGAACTGTTTATGATGTACCTACTTAAATACACCTTATGAATTTTACAGCTGATGTAAAATACTTATACGCATACCTACCTACTTATAGTATCTAATTTAAATTTAAACAAAAGAATTTAATTTGTTTTATTTCATCCTAAAAAAAGTAAGTTTTCAGATGATACTAATAATAGTTAAAAAGTATTCTGGAATTTGCCTGCCTGGATATTTCCGGGAATCTATGATCAAAACTAAATTAAAATGTCAGGTTTATGTGTATTGCTGTTCCTTTCATAAGCTCCCTGCACTGCAGAAAAGGATAGCAATACATTTAGACCTCGTCTAACAGAATTAGCCACACTGTCCCCAACTGTTTGTGCACCAAGTCTCATCAAAATCGGTTCAACACTTCAAAGATTAGCTCACAATTTTTTTAATTATGAGCTTATTGAGAACGTAACAGGCAATTTTCAATTTTGTTTATTTGTATGAACATTTTGAAACGTGCAGCCTTGATGGGGGTAGCTGAGGTAAAAGGGAAATCATTCCCTTGGAAGGAGTGATTTTCCGCCGGGGATGTATACTTTTTTAAATGATTTTTAATTTTGATAAAATTGTCATTGACTTAAAACAGCCTCGGTAGGGGGCGGCGGGGTAAGTCAACCCCTTCACTCCTTCAGCCAGAGACTCACTCACGTTTTGTATGGATGAATCCAGAGACTCCGGAACGTCCCTATCTCCTCTTCTTTTCTCCATCAAGGCGGCAAGTCTCAAAAGCTAGCCCATTGTATGTAGGTATGAATTAAAATGCCTATAAAAGAATCTTATGACATGACTAGCTATAAAAACACTATGTTCATAATAGAAAAGCAGAGACAAAAAACATTTTATTTACTATTAAATTTTTATATTGTTATAAAACTGTAGTTTGTTGCGCAGTGTTACTGCACTTAGATGACTTATGAGGATTCTGTAGAGTGTAGTCTTGATGCAGCAAAATCAACTTGCATTCTTCTAACAAAGTGGATTAGGCAGGTGGTGTGGTCATTCACAGGCTGTTAACATAACGTAACTAACTGGTCCACAGTTATCACTGAAAAAATAGAAATTATTGATCTTTAATTTTTTAAATTGCTAATTAGACAAGAACTATTCTTCTTATTTTACTATCTATCTTAATGAGGTCTAAGTTTTATTTATAATATTAATTAATAAGTAGATGATGCCCGTGACTTTATCCGCGCTGATTTAAAGGGTAAAAGTAGCCCTATCTCCTTCTCCAGCATGTAACAAAGCTCCACACTAAATAATTTATACTCGCAACTTCATTTATCTTGTGGGAACTGTTCGATTTTCAGAGCCTAGTTTATTTAAAAATAGGCTATATCCATCCCCAGGATGAAAGATCTTTGTACCTTTTGTCAAAATTGGTTGAACGGATGAGCTGTAAAAAGCCAGCAGATAGATAGACAGATAACCTTTATACACTAAAATACAGCTCAAACTCAAGGTCCCGAACTTAATTACATGTCTTAAACAAAGAAAACTGAATTGATTATTAAAGAGTTGCCTTTCTGTAATAGATTACCTAGATGTTTTATTGCAACTTTAACTTCAGTGTACCACAAGATTATGTCTAAAATGTGTTGTCATTTATCAAGCGGTCAGTAGTCAAAACTGTTCTAACAAATATAATTATTAATGATGGCTCAGCCCTTTTTGAACTCATTTAATGCTAGGTACCTAGTAGACAGTAATTATTTAAGTAGGTAGGTACATATGAAGTTATGTTATGATTTAACTATACTCTTCAAACCTGGCCACTTGTCTATGTGTCCAAATTCAGATCAAGAGATTTGTATTACCTAGTAATTAGTACATTATGTGAGCGTGATCCGAAGAGAGAGAGTAAACTTACTTAAGGTCGTCAGTCCAGCGGGTTGGAGGTCGTCCCACACTGCGCTTGCTGATACGCGGTCTCCACTTCAGAACACGTCTGCCCCATCGGTTCTGCGGCAGACGTGGCCTGCCCACTGCCAGTACAGATTTCTAATTCGTTGGGCTATGTCAGTCACTCTGGTCATCCAACGGATTTCGTTGTTACGGATTTTGTCCCTCAGAGTTACCCAACATAGCCCGCTAAGCGACTTTGAACTTGTGGACAAGGCCAACTGTCAGTGTCCACGTTTCAGCACCATACGTCATCACAGGTAGGACACATTCATTAAAGACTTTCGTCTTTAGGCTTTGGGGTATCGACGAATTGAAGACTTGACGCAATTTTCCAAATGCTGCCCAGCCCAGCTTATTTTTCTGTCAGCTTCCTTGTCGAAGTTGTTTCTACAAAGTTGTGTTACGTACAATATTATATACCTAATAATCAGTAAAACTTCAGTTTTCTAGTTAAAACTAAAGCGATTGTTCCGTTTGTTTCAGTCTCAACTCTCAGTTTCAGTTATGATAAAAGGTTATGTTGGTTTCGTTGGTTTGTTTTGATTTATTTTTTTACTGACAATGACAGAGTAACAGACTAGAAAGCGGTAACTTTTTTTTTAATCTGATGAAAATTTGGCTCTGGACACAAGTTTCTTGAGGTTTTTAGTGATCTTAGACAAATTACCATAGACACACACACCATAGACTAAGTGGTGGACTGTCACTTGTTTGTCATTGTCACGCTGTCAATCTGTCATTGTCAATCTGTCAAAAACGTCAATAAACGAAATAATAAATGCCAAACTCAACAAAATGGCAGCGTATATCTGTCCCCCTTTTTTTGCGAACGTGTAAGAGAGACAAATTGTGGCGAGAGTTGGACCATCACGTTTACTATTTCTTTTACTCGATGAGTCCAATACTGACTGTTATGGCCAACTCATACTGCCGGACAATACGTAAACATTGACCGTGAGGAGTAAACGAAACGATAAACGATAAATGCATTGTTCAATCTTGTACTAACTGTACAGATCGTATAGCATATGACCCTAGTAATAGAAATAGGGCTTAGATTAAAATTAGGGTCTTGGCACCCTTGGAATGTAGTAATGACGTGATTTTTTTGTATAGCGGTAGTTTATGGGGCTAGAATTCATTATTTAATTTATTCGCCTATAAAATAAAGACTAAAATCGTACTTTTGACATGAAATTTGACACAAAAAGTTAAAATGGCGCATGAGGAGTTCAATTTTGTAATAGAAAATGTTAATAATAATCGTCATCGATGGAAGGTTTGCATTTTGTGAAATGATATTGAATAAAGGATAATTTTATTAATTTCAAATAACATATACAGCGCCATCTGTTTTTGAGTAGCTTATCACTTAGACGCCATCTTTTGTTGAATAGCTGTATAGTAAAAGTACCATCAAGGCTACTCAGTAATAGATGGAGCCACATTAGATTATAAAAAGAAAGCCTAGTTCTTACTTTCGATTCTACATAAAAAAAACAAAGTAGATTGATTTCAATACAGGCTTCACTTGTCTTTGTTTAGAATATTTTCTTAGATGATGCCGTCCCCATGAATTCAGGGTTTTAAAATTCCGTGGGAGCTCGTGATTTTCTGGGATAAAAAAATAGGCCATGTCCGTTTCCAGGATGACGCGACTTCGTCTACATAAATGAGCTTTTTAAAAACCCCGTGGGAACTTTTAGATTATCATAGACCAAAAGTAGTTTTTCCCTAAGATGCAAGCTATCTCTGTACCTTTCGTCAAAATCGGTTATGTGGGCAGGCCATAAAAAGGAGACACTAAAAACTTTGGCATTTTTATATTAGTAATGGATTTCCATTCATCATCACAATAAGCTAGCTACTCCTGCGCTCCGCCTCTGGAAGGTGGGAAAGTCATTTGTTGGAATGAGTGTAATATTTTATAATAAAATTCCACAAGCAATTCTAGACTTGCCTTTACACAAGTTTAAAAATGTGTTAAAAATATGCTCCTAAAAAAAACCTTTTATACAGTCGCATACTATGTAAACGATAAAAAAGCTTGGATTTGACTCGCTCCAGCAATGCACGGGGCTGCAATGGCTTGTATAGTACGGTATAATAACATTGAAAAATTAAAAAGAGCAACCGCCGAGTTTATTGCTGGTTCTTCTCGGTAGGAACGGCATTCAGAACCAGTGGTAAATTAAAACTACCTGACTATTCATAAGTACTTGTAAAAAGTTTACATGAATAAAAAAACATTCTATTCTATACTATGGTATAGACAAAAAAGTTAAAAGTCGCCCACCCGTGCGAAGCAGCGTCAAGTAAAATTAATAAAAACAGCCAAGGATTTAGAGGAAAAATGTATTTTTATTATTATAATTATTATTTATTACTTAACAACTGGATAAATAATACAAGCGAACGGACGTGTTCAATAAATACAAAACAAAATACAGACGCGATAAGGTCCTGGTCAAACACGACGCGTGGCGACAATCGGCGCGTCCTCACTGGACGTTACGTTATTGAGCTAGTTTTGGTTACTACTTTATTTCCGCGACTTTATTTGCGTGGCTAAGCAAATCTAATCAAGATCTTGTAAAAATTAATTTTTACAAGATCTTGATTGGATTTGCGTAAAATCCTTACTTTAGGTTTTGTAGAGCTGCTCAAAGAATATTTTACTCCATATTCAAACCAGCAGCCCCCCCATTGTGTAAGAAAAAGGTATGCATCGTAATCAACAGTTCTCAATTCCACTGATTGGTTGGTTGAATTTGCTGTTCACAGCCAATCATTGGGCAGAATTTTATGAATTACGATTTCCTTACACAATCGGGGGGCAGTTTAAGCTGCGCAAGTCTGTCAGTCAGTCACAATACTCGTTTATATGTATAAAAGATTAACTGAATGTAACAAAAATAATTTAATGAATATTTATAAGATTAAATAAAAAATTAAGATAATTAATCCATCTTAATACAGTTCAATCAGAACTTCTACAAACCGCTGCCGCTTCGCGTTGTCTATGACCAGAACTTTAAAAAACAAAACGCATCCATACATAAGTAAATGTCTCTACTAACATTAGTTTTAATTAATAACTTATAACGCGTAAAATTTAACTTCTCACGCGCCATTTTAACTTTTTGTGTCAAATTTCATGACAAAAGTAAGATTTTAGTCCTTATTTTAAAGGTGAGCTGCACTTTTGACATGACAGTTGACCCATAGAGTCAAAATGGCGCGTGAGGGGTCATTTTGTACGGACTATACATGATTCGAAGATTGTTCAACTACCCTCCACATTAAAATATCAGATTTATAAAACGAATCTCAAAAAAAATAAAAAATGTTTCGTCGCGTAAGTTGACAAGCTCTAACATTTATTGCCATACTTTTAACTAAAAATCTAAATATATAAAAGGAAAAGGTGACTGACTGACTGATCTACCAACGCACAGCTCAAACTACTGGACGGATCGGGCTGAAATTTGGCATGCAGATAGCTATTATGACGTAGGCATCCGCTAAGAAAGGATTTTCGAAAATTCAACCCCTAAGGGGATGAAATAGGGGTTTGAAATTTGTGTAGTCCACGCGGACGAAGTCGCGAGCATAAGCTAGTTAGTATATATATATATATATATATATCATCGGTAAATACTAAATGACTGCAGTCTTTTATAATAAAATCCCGCAAACTATTTTGGACTTACCTTTGCACAAGTTTAAAAAATCTTTTAAAAATATGCTCCTGAAAAAAGCATATTACACAATCGAAGATTATCTAAATGATAAAAGAGCGTGAATTTGACCTGCAGCTCGTTCCAGCAACGCACAGGACTGCAAATACTATTTTATACATGGCATAATCTTGTACCTATATCAAATATTTGAAAAGAGCAACCGCCGAGTTTCTTGCTGGTTCTTCTCGGTAGGAAAGGCATTCCGAACCAGTGGTAGATGCATCCGACGATTCGAAAGTACTTGTAAAAGTTTATTTGAATAAAAAGATTTTTATTTATTTATATGTTAAAACTAGAGTCTTTACTGTCAACTTATGAGACTTTAAACATAAGAAAGAAGGTTACTTAAAACTGTCATCCTTTAACTAAAAAGCTGTTAACTACAAAAACAAGGGAGTTTTCAAAACGAATTTTCATAAAATCATCATGATCAACCCATCACCGGCTCACTACAGAGCACAGGTCTCCTCTCAAAGTGAGAAGGGTTTTGGCCATAGTCTACCACGCTGGCCATGTGCGGATTGGTAGACTTCACACACCTTTGAGAACATTATGAAGAACTCTCAGGCATGCAGGTTTCCTCACGATGTTTTCCTTCACCGTTAAAGCAAGTGATATTTAATTAATTAAAACACACATAACTCCGAAAAGTTAGTGGTGCGTGCCCGGGATCGAACCCCCAACCTCCGATTAGAAGGCGGACGTCCTAACCACAAGGCTATCATAGCTTTTTCATAAAATAATACTATGAAAAATCAAGGTATATGTATATGCCGTATAATAATATGCTATAATATACGCTGTTTTCTTATGTATTTTATTTTTTGATTTGGCTTATATAAATGGCTTGGCGGCACGGTTTTGCCGGTAGGGTGGTAACTAGCCACGGCCGAAGCATCCCACCAGGCCAGACATTTAGAAATTATAAAATTCCAAGCCCCTGCCAGGAATTGAACCCGGGACCTCCCACTAATAAGACCACAGCGCTTACCACTGCGCCAGGGAGGTCGTCAAAAGTTTATCAGCTTAAGTTAAAGGATGGCATAAAAGTAAATGGTAACTAAGTAAAATACAATTTCGAATTTCCATCGCTGAAGGGTTAAATACTGTTGGTGTCACGTAAAAAGAGCTCTGGATATTGGTTGATTGACGAACCAATCGTGCGGCAGCGTTGTCACCCCACCAAATAGATGAATCATCCACTACACAGATTTATTTAGTAGATAAGCTAGATGCTCGCGACTTCGTCCGCGTGGACTACACAAATTTCGAACCCCTATTTCACCCCCTTAGGGGTTGAATTTTCAAAAATCCTTTCTTAGCGCATGCCTACGTCATAATAGCTATTTGCATGCCAAATTTCAGCCCGATCCGTCCAGTAGTTAGAGCTGTGCGTTGATAGATCAGTCAGTCAGTCAGTCACCTTTTCCTTTTATATATATAGAAGACTAGATGATGGGCCTTTACGAATCCCGTGGGAACTCTGATTTTCCGGGATAAAAGTAGCCTCCATCCCTGGGATGTAAGTTTTGTTCCAAATTTCATCAAAATCGTTTTAACTATTGGGCTATGAACAGCTAGCAGACAGACAGACAGACACACTTTCACATTAATAACATGAATATGGCTCACTCACTATCCATATTATAAATGCGAATGTTTTTTTTTTGGTTTGTCATTCAATCACGTCGCAACAGTGCAATGGATCGAAGTGATTTTTTTGCACAGATATAGTTGACAAGAAATAAATCAACAAACAAACACACTTTCACATTTATAATATGGGTAGTGATAGTCTAAATTTATAAAAGGAAAAGGTGACTGACTAACTGACTGATCTATCACCGCACAGCTCAAACTACTGGACGAATCGGGCTGAAATTTGGCATGCAGATAGCTATTATGACGTAGGCATCCGCTAAGAAAGGATTTTTGAAAATTCAACCCCTAAAGGGGTGAAATAGGGGTTCGAAATTTGTTTAGTCCACGCGGACGAAGTCGCGAGCATAAGCTAGTACGGATATAAACTAAAAGCTCTTTATACGTGAACCCAACTATAAAGCGAGGTTTAGACTAGCAAGAACTTCTTGCAAGTCATTCCGCGGCTTTGCCGTTAGAGTGGTAACTAGCCACGGCCGAAGCCTCCCACCAGACCAGACATTTAGAAATTATAAAATTCCAAACCCCTGCCAGGAATCGAACTCGGGACCTCCCACTAATAAGACCACAGCGCTTACCACCGCACCAGGGAGGTCGTCAAAAATTTATAGCGAGGTTTAGACTAGCAAGAACTTCTTGCAAGTTATTCCGCAATTACTTGCAGAACTGTTTACACTACGAGCAATATTGTACATGTACATACACTTGTGACTTGCAGCAAGTCCAGCAAGTTACAGAACTTGCGGAAGTGAGCTTGACGTGATTGTTTACATGGTAGGAATGGCTTGCAGAAGTCAACTATATCAAATATTTGAAAAGAGCAACCGCCGAGTTTCTTGCTGGTTCTTCTCGGTAGGAAAGGCATTCCGAACCAGTGGAAGATGCATCTGACTATTCGAAAGTACTTTTAAAAGTTTATTGGAATAAAAAAGATTTTTATTTTATTTTATGTTTAAACTAAAAGGCCGGCAACGCATCGGCGGTTCCTCTGGTGCTGAAAATGTTTATGGGCGGCGGTAATCACTTAACATCAGGTGATCCGCCTGCACCTTTGCAGCGAGCAGGAGCAGCAAAGGAGCATCCCTATTAAAAAAAAAACTACTGCAAGTTTTGTTGATAATCTAAACCTCGCTTAACACTACCATATTTTACAAGCCTGCAATGATAGTGGCGGGGTCTTCCACTCCTTCCTTGATCTTCCTCAGGAACATCACCGCTTCACGACCATCTACCAGTCTGTGGTCATACGTCAAGGCGATATACATCATAGGTCGTATAACGACTTGACCGTTCAAGGCGATCGGTCGTTCGAAGATCCCATGCATCCCGAGGATAGCAGACTGAGGTGGATTCACTATCGGGGTACCCAATAACGAACCGAACACACCACCATTGCTTATAGTGAACGTACCACCATCCATTTCTTCAATCGTTAACTTCCCTTTCCTTGCTTTCTCAGCTAAATCAGCAATGGTTAACTCGATATCCGAATAAGTCATAGTTTGTACGTTTCTAACGACTGGGACCACTAGGCCTTTAGGTGTTGCTACTGCAACAGATATGTCCACATAGTCACGGTATATTATTTCGTTGCCTTCTATAACAGCGTTGACTACTGGTTGGTCCATTAATGCGTTGGCGGATGCTTTAACGAATGGAGACATAAGTCCAAGCTTCACTCCGTGTTTCTTCGTGAAGGCATCCAAGAATTTCTTTCGGAAAGCCATTATGTGAGACATGTCTATCTCGTTGAAGGTGGTGAGTAAGGCGTTGGTGTCTTGGGCCTGCTTGAGTCGTTCAGCGATACGTTGCCTCATACGGTTCATCTTGACTCGTTGCTCGCTTCGTGTACCGACTATTTCTTTGCTGTAATCGGATGGGGGTACTCTAACGGATGCGGTTTCTATTGCTTGTGCGTGACGGATGGCTGCAACGGGGATGGATGAGGCTGGTGCTGCTTTAGGGGGTGCTGGAGCTGGTTTGGGGGGTGCTTGGGGTGTAACTGGTGGTGGTGGTGGGGGTGGTGGTGCTGCAGCGGCTGGTGCAGGAGGAGCTTCAGCCTTAGGAGCTTCAGCCTTAGGAGGTTCAGGAGCTGGAGCAGCGGCTTCTTTCTTTGGAGCAGAACCGGTTATCTCCAACCTGAAGAGTTTCTGACCAGCCTTGACGGTTTCGCCGTCTTTCACGTAGATTTCTTTGATGATTCCGTTGTCAGGCGCCATGACGGGTATAGCTGTCTTGTCCGTTTCGATTTCTAGGACGACTTCGTCCGCTGCGACCGCGTCGCCGACTTTTTTGTCGAGTTTCACGTCACCTGTAACGAAAAGCACCGTCATTTTAATCTCAGGACGTGTTAAAATTATAACCTACTAACTGATGCCCGCGACTTCCTACGCGTGGATTTCGGTTTTTTAAAATCCTGTGGGAACTCTTTGATTTTCCGGGATAGAAAGTAGCCTATGTCACTCTGCAGGTTATTAACTACTAGCTGATGCCCGCGACTTCGTCCGCATGTAATTAGGTTTATTTAAAATCCTATGGGAAGTCTTTGATTTTCCGGGATAAAAAGTAGCCCATGTCACTCTCCAGGTCTTTATGTATACCCATGCAAAAACTCACGTCAATTGGATGCTCCGTTGCGACGTGATTGAATGACAAACCAACAAACAAACACACTTTCACATTTTAATATGGGTACTATCCACTATATACTAGGGTTGGCGCAGATTGGCGTTAGATAGGAAAAAATGGAGAAGTCTAGAGGAGGCCTATGTCCAAAGAGGACAACCTGATCTGTAAATTGCTGGTGTTACCAATTTTTAGAATAAATTATATAGGATAGGATAATTAAATAATAGGAAATAAGAAATTAGTAATACGGTTAGTTAGTAATATAAGATGTATAATTAGTGTATCAGAGAATAAAGGCTATTTTATTTATTTATTTATTTTATACTATCCATTAGCTGATGCCCGCGACTTCGTACGCGTGGATTTGCTCTTTGATTTTCCGGGATAAAAAGTAGCCTATGTCACTCTCCGGGTTTATAACTATACCCATGCAAAAAATCACGTCAATCGGATGCTCCGTTGCGACGTGATTGAATGACAAACCAACAAACACACTTTCGGATTTATAATATTAGTGATTAAATTAGAAATGAGGAGATCCGTAGGAGAACTAGAGTAACCAACATAGCTCAACGGGATGCGAAGCTGAAGTGGCAATGGGCAGGGCACTTAGTTCGTACAACCGATAGACGTTGGGGTCCCTAGGTGCTGGAATAGCGACCTCGCACCGGAAGACGCAGCGTTGGAAGACCCCCACTAGGTGGATGGACGACATCAGACGAGTCGCAGGGAGCCGCTGGATGGCGGCGGCGCAAGACCGTGGCGTGTGGAAGTCCCTACAAGAGAGCTATGTCGAGCAGTGGACGTCTATCGGTTGATGATGATGATGATGATGATGATGAATATTAGTGGTTCATCTTAGTTACCTTCGGATACAGAGTCAGGGAAGCTGGGTGTCATGACTTCCTGCTCAGCATAGCAAGGGTTGGTGAAGTGTATGGAGGCCACCTGCTTGCGAGCCAGCACCCGGGGCTTGAGGAGCTGGTTAGCGGAGTACACCCCACAGATCTTGGGCACCTCCATCGACCGGTACCGGAAGCCCTGCCTCCGGTATATCGTCTGAAGGTGTCTTGAGCAGCGTCGCAACATTTTCGGTTGTGCTATCTCTGTTTGCCCTGTAATTATAAGAAAATATGTTATGTTAATCATGAGATAGTAGGCGAGAAAGAGGCGATCTAATGGAAACTTGCAAAATACTAAAAAAACTATTATAATGTCCCAAATTTTGAGAGCATGTATTCGAGAAGGAGCAATCCTAGATTTATGGGACATGATATGAAGCTACAATATCAATTGCCATCGTCAAATCCATTAAAACACTTTCTGACCAACAGAGTTGTTCACATATGGAATAAATTGCCTAAGGATGTGGTTATGTCAAGTTCTGTTAACCAGTTCAAGAATAGATTGGACAAACATTTGGAAGACTCGAAGCACTTCTGATATAGACGCATCAGCGAAAGCTGCTTAGTCTATTAATAATAGTAATAATAAAAACAATGTAAAAAAAACTGACTGTACTATGGAACCCTCGGTGCGCGAGTCTGACTCGCACTTGGCCGGTTTTTAAGCCTTACATGACTTTTATGTACTGAATTACATAATATCATACAATTAGTTATACAGAATTATGGAACGAAATTCTTTGTATTGTTGTTCTGTTGACTTGTTAATAAGAAGAGTCAACTATTATTTAGAAAGGGACTTATAACACCAAATAGTTGACTCTTCGTCAACTATTTGGTGTTTGTATTGTTGTTCTGTTGACTTGTTAATAAGAAGAGTCAACTATTATTTAGAAAGGGACTTATAACACCAAATAGTTGACTCTTCGTCAACTATTTGGTGTTATAAGTCCCGCAAATTGCTATTGCGCTGGAACCATGTCTCATTAACATCGAAATGACGTCAAAATGACAGCCGAAATAAAAATATACTTACTATCATCTCGAAACTTCACTCTAGTGCTGACGTCACTAAAATGGCGGCCACGCGATTAGCAATTTGCGGGACTTATAGTAATAGCGATGGGCATGATTGCTAACTTTAAATCATTTTGATGAAATAATTAATTTTTCTTCACAGCAATATCACAGGTGCGTTGATAGATCAATCAGTCGGTCAGTCACCTTTTCCATTTATATATTAGATTGTAATGGGAACATTATTCATTCAAAGCATGTCTATTGAAGGTGAAAATACTACAATGTGTTTTAATTGGCAGTCTTCACTTTAGATAATACTAGCAACCCGCCCCGGTTTCACATGGGTGCAACGTAGATACTAATGTGGTGTCAGATATCTACTCGTGTGGTGTCAGTGAGGAGATTATTATAGGCGCCGAGGCACCGCCGTAAATCATAAAATTTAGTATTGTGAGCCAACCTTCAAAGATACATGTATGCTATCACGGACTTTTTTGTAAAACTTTTTAAGAGAAACAATTTCAATATACATTGTTTTCATGTAACTTTGACCATTTAGGCAGCGCACGCCTCGGAAACTCACAAATGAGAGGATTTTTTCCGACCTAATTCACATTATTTCAATTTCCCTAGGGATCTCTAATTTTTTGAGAAATAAACTATACCTATAAACCTTCCTCTTGAATCACTCTATCTATTGGTGAAAACCGCATTAAAATCCGTTGCGTAGTTTGAAAGATCTACGTGTTCATACATACATACAGACGGGGGAAGCGACTTTATTTTATATGTTACAGTTTTATTATAAGTATTGATTAAGTAGAGATTTGTCTTTTTATATATGTATACTTACTATCGTAGAAATTAGCTTAATAATCTAGGTTTTGAAAATAGAACATGCAAATTACTTTTGTCAATACCACCTGCTAAAGTGATCCTATCAAGTACCTAGTTTTTATCTACTTATTAAAAACTTAAATAGGACGCAAACCAAACATACAATAATAGACAACCAAAAACAAATAATAAATTGGTGTTACGAGATAACAAATAATGACAAACATGATAAAAATGCTTTCGCTCAAACATATGTGAACGCAATTTTCAAGGTTAACCAATGTAATATTTCGTACTTCTAGTGTTAGATAGTAAGAGATAAATGTGCATTCTTACCTTTATTTGAGGTAAACAATTCCTACCACTGACCGATATGCTATTTTGAGGTAAAATTGTTACATAAGCGCAGATCTCATGACACTGGGTGCACCGTGAAAATCGTACTTAAAATCGATTTTAGTGTATTGGCAACATATAAACTAGCACAGTGATAAAAAACTAATACTTCACTTTAATTGATACGCTGCTTGCTTGAGAATTTGAGGTCCCAAGATCTACATTAATTTCACCATGGGGCCGGGGTGTTCGGAATTTTTTTCAAGAACTTCAAAATCCAGTTGGCGGTAGGTAGGGCAAGGTAGGTACCCTAGGTACCTGTCATGTGGATTGTGGAACCATAGATGATACACATATGTGATATGACATACGAACACCAACGTTTCGTTTTTGCTAAAAGTTATTTCATGTTTTTTCTGTGATGTTTTACATAAAAATCAGGTAAAGACGAAGTTTAGTTTAGTTTAGCCAAAGAATTTCTAAGTACTACTTCGTGTTATGAGTTTAGCACCTTGTTTAGCACATAAATAATATCAAAGAATTTACAAAGATAAAGACTTGCTGCGTTTCGTCTTTCTCATTGTCTTCCTTCATAGGTTAGCTATTCAACAATAGATGGCGATGTAATTAAAATAATCGAATTTGGGCTAGAGATGGGCTAAAGTAATAATAATAATTGGCTAATAGAGATCAGCTATAGGTAGGTACTAAATCAATCAGAAAAAAATATGAGCCTCATCACCTCAAAACCTCGGAATAAATATCTGTGCTCATCACTATTATCACTATTATAGGTAAATAGAATAATCACAAGAATAATGGATGAATCGGATCCAACGTCCACTCTCAACTCAATCCAACCAAATCATGACATATGTGTTTGCCTTACGAGCCAATACAGCCCAACAATAGAGATAAATAAATTTTAATCAATTGAGACAATAATAAAAGTTTAAAAAATAAAGTAAGTAAAAATAACTAATCTAAGTCAAGGTGTTGCATAGATTCGTTTTATAAAGGTTAAAAATCTTTACAACCTTTTTAGTCTCGTTCGTAGGATTCATCACATATCATCTGGCAATACTTTAAGTTTCTTATCTATTATTTCAATAGGTTTCCATCCATTTCCGGCGATTTCTGAATTCCGATTTCCGGCTCACTGCCGGCTTCTTTCCGCAAAATGCGGCGAACTGCGAAGTCGAACGAGTCGAACAATCGAACGCCATTTTGATGTTTATGTTGTGTGTGAGTTTTGTTGATTGGGTTGTATTCATATTTTAAGGAATTTCTATCCTCATTCCTCTTAAAAGAGTTCTAGATTATTGTGGAATTGCTCTCAAAGTGTTTTTATGCTTGATTTTCGTTTTCACATTTTACCAGTGGTCCAAAAGTTAGTATTGAAGCGCCGGTCAATCCACGTGCTATTGGTACGTTTGTAATTATTTTGTAAACTAGTAAATCTGATTTGGTTTTGATGTTTAGTGAAAGTTCGATTAGATTTCCTCTTTTGAACGATCGCTGATGCTTCAGACGGTTCTTTCTAGTTCGAGAATGGGGGCATGCTGGGGCATATTAAAACATCGTAGCCTGCCCCACAAAGTTGTGATGTGTTTTTTTCATGTTGAAAAAGCTTCCAGAATTAAAATTGTTCATATTTTTACTCTGTAAGTACCTACAGCTTTTGAATTAAGCATAACTATGGAGTTTCTGGTCGGCTTTCTTCTCATTAAAATCATTTCGAACCAGCGCGCAGCGGTTGAGTTCAAGATGATCATCCAAAACTACTACCTATATCGTTATAGTACCAGTTAGGACCTAACTTAACTGGTACCTACTATAAATATATGGAACACCCTTCCATCCAGCATCAGTTTTTCCCTCCAATTATAATATGGGTTCCTTCAAGTCAAGAGTGAATAGGCATCTTCTAGGCAAGCGCGCTCCATCTTAGGCTGCATCATCACTTGCCACGTCTGATTGCAGCCAAGCGCTAGTCTAAATTACTGTGTAAGTATAATTTATAAAATACTCAATGCTTTTTTATAACAAAACATACCTACTGCAAAATATAAAGGGGTACCTAGGTTATGCCATCCCTTTAAGTTCCTCCTCAGATTGCATCGTCGAGATTGCTGTAATGGCCACCACTATGAAAAAAAGTAAATTACAGAAGTTTTGTTCACTAGAGTGTTTGAATTCTTGTTCGCTTTGTTTCCCAGAACCTAGGTGAATCAAAACCTAAAGTGCTGGGAATGTCAGAAATTATTGTCAAAAAAGAGCATAGAATTAAGTTGCAACAACTTTGATAAAGTGTTATTACAATTAAGTAATATACACAAAAAGTTTTTACAACTTGTTTTTGCAATGCGCCAACAGGTTTGCAGAAAAAATGAACATATCTCTCTCCACTGTAATTTCTTACTGTAAGATCTAGGGATGATAATTAAATTGCCATACCATAAAATGTTTTCAAAATGAAGATATTTTCTAAGGATTTGAATCCTTGATCGCTTTGTTGTTCGATTTTCAATCTTCGAGTAAAGTTCTGCAAATGGCAGTAATTAAATTATTGTCAAAAAACAGCATGAAATTAAGTTGCAACAACTTTGATAGTGTTATCAAAGTTTTTGTAATTGTAACTTGGTTTCACAAAAGTTGAACATGTCCACAGTGTAATTTGTCATGGTTGAAGGTTTCTTAGCTTCGCAGTTAACTTGATAGTTAGGGGTAAAAATAAAGATTTAGGGGTTGTGGTCTAACTACTTTAAACTGCCATAATTGCATATTAAATGTTTTCTGAATAAAAAGGGATCTTGTTCAGAAAAGGGGTTGTTTCATGATCGCTTCATTTCAGTTTTCTATTGTTGAGAAGTTCTGCAAATGTCAGAAATTATTGTCAAAGAAGTCTGTTAAAAAGAGCATAGAATTAAGGTGCAACAACTTTGATAAAGTGTTATTACAATTAAGTAATATACACAAAAAGTATTTGCAACTTGTTTTTGCAATGCCAACAAGTTTGCAGAAAAAATGAACATATCTCTCTCCACTGTAATTTCTTACTGTAAGATCTAGGGATGATAATTAAATTGCCATACCATAAAATGTTTTCAAAATGAAGATAAATTTTCTAAGGATTTGAAGCCTTGATCGCTTTGTTGTTCGATTTTCAATCTTCGAGTCAAATGTCTTCCAAATGTCAGTAAGTACATACTAATAATACACAAATATATATACCTATATACATATGTCTATAATATATACTACATAATTCTGTTTACATAGATAAATAATAGTTCTTCAAACGATTTGTAATGTAATCCATGGAATCTGTAAAATAATAGAAAAATTACAAAACAAAAATATGCAAATTACACATTAAAAATTAGGCAAATAAAACTCAAATCAGGCTTTCACGTGCATCGGAAGCATAAAGAATAGGATAAAAACAAAAAGTAATTCTTTTATAAAAAAAACGGTAGAAATTACAAAACAATAAAAGATTATGTAGGCAAATAAAAACCTGTGCTTTTGAATCCTCAAGTGACCACTTCAAGTGGAGCAATAATTTTGAGTTAGTTTAATTTAGTCAAATGAATCTAACAGTAAGAATGCTGTTATTTTACACATGTGTGTGGTTCAGTGAAGTGAATCAACTAAGAATAATGGAGGCATATGAATTTAAAGAAATAAAATTTTGTTGAGTACTACTCGAAAGAGAACAGGGTTTGCTTTTTCACGGCCCATTGTTTAACTGATCTTGACGAAATTTGGCATAGGCTCAGGAAAATCCATACTAATATCATAAATGCGACAGTGTGTCTGTCGCATTTACAATCTACTTAGCAAAATATGGCTATGGATCCTTTCCTTTAAATTACATGTATAATTGCAGTAGCTGATATTTAGTTCAAGTGATCCATATAATATAATTGTTACAATTATTTAAATAAAACAATGTGTCTAATTCCGTTGTACACAATCTCTAAACTCAAATGGCACCCCTAAATCTATTGCTATCCCTTTCATAATGTTGCTTACGGAAAAGGCTAGCACTATATTTAGACATGTTAATTTAGTTTAGTTTAGAGATTGTGTACAAAAGAATCGGCCTCAATGAATAGTTTTGTAAACAATTTAAAAATTGTAATTTTGAGCTAGTTTAATTGACTAAATTAAATTTATTGCTCCACTTCACTTGAGGATTCAAAAGCACAGGTTTTTATTTGCTTACGTAATCTTTTATTGTTTTGTAATTTTGTAAACCAACAAACAAACACTTTCGCATTTATATTATGGGTACTGATTTTTATGCAACTGTCCGGCAGATAACTGTATGTATAGTAGGTAAAGGACAGACAAAACAAAGATAAACTCTATGTATTGCAAACTTCTATATTATGATGAAACCCTTGTCTTCCCTTGTTTTTTGTTGTTGTTGAACGAATTGCTACTACCCTTATGTTGAAACACTGAGCGTAGGTATTTAGACTCCAAAAAATTTACTTGCCTTTCAGTCTCCATCGTGATGCAAAATAAGTACAACGAAGCTCACAATATAATAATGAACCGAATAAAATCCATCCACAACTGACAAGTCCGCGTCCAGTGTCCACAGATGGTTCACAAGGTTCACAGACTAGTAATGATTTTTTAGAAAAGAGATCAAAGATTAATTTACACATAGCACGTAATCATAACGAATAATAACTCTATAAAAAATTAGTTTTTAACTGTCTGTGTTATTTGTTACGCAACCATCCTCTACATTTTCAATTACATAATCTAATGGGCCTCCGTACCCATCGATATCGTCTACAAGACTGGGATTACCTCTTGAGAGATTTATAAAAATGAAGGCAGTCCTTAGGGATTAGGTCAAACATTGATTTTAGATCGTCCAGTTTTGCCTGGGGTATTTCTTTCCCATTAGGCCACAATAATGTAAGGCTTTTTTCATTTATCACCTGGGTTTTCCCTCTTACCTTCTTTTCTATGTTAAGTTCTTTATATTCTTCATCATTTACAGTTTTCATAAATATTGAATTTACAAAATTCTTCTTCAACAAAATTTCTTTTGTTTCAAGCCAGTTTGTTTTAGTTTTATCCATAAAAAAATTCCTGTTAACAATAGCCTTCTTTATAGATTTCGTGCTTAAAAAGTCCGTTTTCAGCATCCTGTATACTTCAAGCGGATGTTTTTTTTGCGCTTTTGATAACATTAATATACTGACATGACATGGCCAAAAAGAACATTCCATGTACACAACATAGTAAATATTTATTAAATATTAAAAATAGAAAGATGAATTAATACGTAGTTTTTAAGCTCTCTGAACTTGTCAGTTTTTATTTCAAAATAATAAGGAATACAAGATGAATTCCTCTACTACCGCCATACGCCATACTGTACCATAGATAAATCTTTATAAAATAGCGGACGTTCCTCACCATGCGTATTACTTATGTAGACACATTATTTGGATGACAAATGCTTTTATTGGGAACATTTTATTCATATCGAAACTGTCTTTATTGATATGTTTGCATTCAATAAATGAAAAAAAAAACCAATGTATTAAAAATACACCAATAGGTATTACATGAGTATTATATTTTGAGTCCATTCCCACATTCTGCAAAATAATACATAAAACGGAACGCGTTTTACCTGTTTGACAATGTGTCATAGTCTGTGTCAAACGTCAATGTTTATGGTAGGCTGTTTGATTGCATTGCCGACTCTTCATTGCGCTTGCGTTCGTACTTCGTTGTAGGTACACCTACTGTGTTTGTGTTTTTGCGATTATCTTCTAATATTTTTGACCCCTGCTTATCTCTACGGACTGATACCTTCTACCACTCGATTATCTTGCTTTTAACAATGGACTTTGATTCGCATTGCGTTTCGAATTTGTTTTGTGAAGATCATTATGGGGTGTATAAACTGCGGAGTACTCTTACACGTTTACGTTTAGTCTGTTGTAGACAAGTTCTGTGAGTTTTTTATTTATACCAATTTAATGTCTATAATCATGAATTTATAACACCAAAAGTCATTGGTGTACACTAAGTTACTAACGCCCATACAAAAGTTGGCCATGTCCTTTTAACTGTGTTTCTATTTTCGAGAAATCCGTGTCATTGGGTAGAAAGGTGTGTCCGGATTCTAAATATTTTAATGATATGGTCTTTAATGTTGGGTGACTGTCTAGTATAACTTTAATCATCAGCACTATTTTAATGTTGCGGTTTTGGCCTCTGCAACAATCACTCCACAGGGCGAGATGCGTTTTGTTAGGGCCCAGTTTATTTTTGGCATATGTTTCATGGAGGACCGAAGACCGGCTGGAGACTGCGACCCCTACCTTGTTTGTTCGAAACGAATTTAAATTAGATTCCGTTTAAACTAAAGCCGTCGAGAGTTTTTCAGGCTCAGGGCTTCCCGAAACTATGAACTATGAACGAAGCCAAAGGCCTATTGTACACATTCCTTTCTCAGTTATTACTTGTACATTGTCCCAGGGCAATTTCAATCCAGAACGATTCACGAGTTCGTGCTCGGGCAAGACTGACGTAGCCTCGTAAAGCACCTTTCCTTTCTTCGTGCGGAAAATCCCGTCCTACACGAACTGTACGAACCTCGCACAACGCATAGCCGTATCCGCTGGGAAAGTCGAACCCTCGTAGGCGTCGACATGTCCAGCGGCGGTAGTAGTCCAGCGGACATGCATAATTGAGTCCGCGTCTGCAGCCTGACAATGTGTATACGCCGTGGTCTTAAGCTCCTCCTCAAATTCACCCACGACATGCACACACAGCAGACTACTCACGGCCGCCGAGAACAAACCGAAATTATCGGTGCTACCCCATTGCCAAGTGATCAGAAAAATCTCCTATCAAAAGATAGCGGTTTTGCTCTCGGTAGTCTGATGGACATGTGTGCCACAATACAGTCTTGAGGGGATCAACATCCTCCGCAGAAGGCGGAAGTCCTAAATTATGTAACATCGCATAAAAAGCGCAGCGACGTCGCCCACCATTTTAACCAAGTTCAGGGAACCACATGTCGTCGCACTGTTGCTCTTCAAGATGTCCATTTAGAAATGCTGTTTTGACATCCATTTGGTCTATATAAGTCCTAATTTAGCTGCCAAAGATATCAGTAATCTCAATGAACTGTGCCTGACCACACACCGAAACTTGTTCAGCTAAAGTGGACCCGCGAAGTCGGTCCCCACGCCTTGGAAGGGCCTAGAAGCTCAAATCCTGTTTTTAGGAAGATCTCCCATCACCAGTTGAGTCGTAAATCTCTTTTATCTGTAGCACAATATGCATTTGAAAGTAATCTTTCTTACCGCTCTTCTGGCCAAAAGCGTTTAGACCTGCATGCAAATTTTTCAAATGCAAATCCGAAATTAAGAGATCATTAAAATGTCCCAATTTAGAAAACGGCAATGGATGTCTTGCTTCACGGAATAGGTACAGTTCTTGCAACTCACGAAGACGAGTGACCTTTGCTTCTGGTTACGTCGTATACAAAGGCATTATGTACGTGTGCATGCATGTCGGACCAATCAGACGCGAGCAAGCGCTCGCAAACGCACACATTTAGTGTTACTTTCTTATACCTATACGACTTAAACACAAGCATGAGCCACTCGCCTTCGTGAAATGCAAAAACTATACTGCAATGGGTGAACGACCTGGAACATCATGACTGCAGCGGGATTTCTGTCTTGCGCGATGTTGATGCCTCATATAATGTTCAGTTTTGTAGAGATTTCCTTTTTATGTTGTACTACTAAAAACTGAGTAAGGAAACCAGGGATAATTTTTCTGAAGGTCTAAAATATTGCATTTAAAAAAGTCTTGAAATGATTACAATTAATTATTATTATTATTTTCATGGCACCCATTGATGCATTGGCCTCATCTCTATATTGTTACTTCCTAGATCTGATTGCTTGATCTTTTTAGTAAGATTCCTGGTACACAACTTCTCTGTACAAGAGAAGGATAATCTAATGAGGAACGGTATCACACATATTAACACAATCAATGATGCCAGGCCTAGTAAAAACCAGATAATCCACCCACTAATTGAGGTGTAAATTCCAGAAAACGCAGATTCGATGCCTCCGGTCCTATGCTCTATTGGACTTGGGAGGTCATTCTTCTCATATTGATCATTTATTCTGACCGGCAATATGTGGTGATCATATATTGGATTTAGCTGATCTTCGATGATCAAATCTTCACTCTTCTGCTGGTCAAACTCCATGGCAGTTATCAACTTGTTCTTCCTAATAAATTGACCATTACCAATATCACATACGATGTCATTTGTCGGTGAACAGCTGCGCGATTGCGGGAGAATGACAGCTACAATGTCACGATCGCAATCATCTCTGATTGGTTGACGCTTGCTCACTATTGGCTACAATGCATTGTTGCAACGAGAATCGCACAAATTCAGCCAATCAGAACAATTGAGATTGTAATAATGATTGATGCAGGTTTTAGACCATCGCCCTACAGAGTCGTGACGGAATTTTAATCCGGATCGTCGTATTGTCAGTTGATCCTAGAATAGAGCTTTAAAATTTATTCAAAATAAAGCTGAATATAAAACGCCAGGTAAATGAGCGGCGCATACCTAAGTCTAAAGTAACACTCAACCAACCATAAGTTTATTACACAACCAAACACAACCAAAAGTTTACCACACACAACAAAACTCGACTTGTCACTTCAAAACTTCTGTCAAACTAGTTCATGTTTGGTGTTACCAGTTACTAATAAAAAATGTCCCAAAATATCGTTAAAAACATTAAAAAACCTATTTAGGCCATAAAAATGTGAAGATAACCACAGATAAAACGAGAATTTGTTAAAATTCAAAATAACTGCTTCATTGCATATTGTCACCTGCAAGGCACATAGTCACCTCGTTCGACGGTAGGCCTGTCAACCTTTCTTGTCCAATCGTCGAGCGCAAGTAAGTTTTTATTAATTTGAGCTTACTGAATGATCTTTTGCAGGAAGCTACAGTCACTGCTATTGTTAAAAAATCTTTATAGCGACTCCTACATTGGGAAACATCTCTTTTAAATTATGTAGTTCGACTATAGCTTTAAGAAGACCCAGACTTAAACTACGGTCCCCTTTATCAAAATATAGTCGATTCATCTTAACTGTTAATTCAGTCCAAAATTCAGTAGCATTAATTAATATCTGCTGAATATTTAATACTCAAATCAGCGGCATGTTTTTTTAGTTCTTCAGCTGGATAATTAGCAATCTGTTCTATTGTCAAGAAATTAAAAAGGTGGTGAATCTTGTGAAGTTTCTCGAATCGCAGTGTGAATTCAGTAATCATTTTATCAATTGTTTCATACATATTAATTTCTTGTGGTGTAATATCGTAGCCGGTGTCTGAGCTTTCTCTTAGGTCGTGCCTTTTTACTCGCTTTTTACGTTTTTTTTTGGAAAATCACATCAATTTCACATTCTTCTGTGTTATATTAAATAAAAGTGCAATGGAGTTAACTTTTAGAACATTTTATGAGAAGTTTTATTCAAATTAGCGTGACCGAAATGATATGCCAAGATACTCTTAACATACTCGTATAATATACGTCTATTATTATGTCTGGTAACATAATACCTTTTCTATGGTAACATACTCGTTCGACATTGTTCAGGCTGAAAAGGGCTCTAACCCAGAGCTAGAGCCAGTTAAAATCCACATTTGTTTGTCTTGACTACGCGTTGCTATGGCAACCATTTGAGTAAACTCAATCCATAAATGATGCAATGCAAGTGAAAACGTGTTTTTATTTAAGAATTACGAAATAATAATAAAAACGTAAGAGTTTTTTTTTTATTAAATAAAAGTGCAAAGGAGTTAACTTGTGAAACATTTCATGACAAGATTCATTCAAATTAGCGGGTGACCTAAATAATATGTCAAGGTACTTAACATAAATTATTCATTTTATGGTACTGCATCCAAAATCAATACGTATTTCACTGACTTCTAATAGTGCATAATAGTGATAATCAATAGAAATCGCTTGTTGCACTTGCACACTCGCTTATAGCCTGGCGACAAAACTATCGAAACTACACACTCGCTTCCCGCTGATCGCCAACTCGTTTATAGTTTCTAGTTCTACTCGTTTCTCGTTCATCGTCGGCGGTCGTACCACTGCCTTAAGGAGGAATGGAGGGAGGTAGGGCTTTTTTAAAAATTAGGCAGGTACTACTATTTTTGAGGCTTTTTGTCACATGACCATTTCTTTAGCTCTCAAATAAGTCTGTTGTCTGTTCGAACTTAACCGACTTATAGACTTAAATTAAACTATTTTTACCTAAATGTAACCAAATAAAACTCGTTTTTAGGGTTCCGTACCTCAAAAGGAAAAACGGAACCCTTATAGGATCACTTTATTGTCTGTCTGTCTGTCTGTCTGTCTGTCTGTCTGTCTGTCTGTCTGTCTGTCTGTCTGTCAAGAAACCTACAGGGTACTTCCCGTTGACCTAGAATCATGAAATTTGGCAGGAAGGTGGGTCTTATAGCTGACATTTGGTGAAAAATCTGAAAACCGTGAATTTAGGTTAGATCACACAAAAAAAATTAAATTATGGTCATGAACTAATAATAGGCTACTTGACAATTTTTTTAAGTTGGTCTTAAATGGTTAATGGGGCCGATTCTCTAGTACACAATCTCTAAACTAAACTAAATTAACAGGTCTAAATCTAGTGCTTTCCTTTTCCGCAAGCAACATTATGAAAGGGATAGCAATAGATTTAGACGTGATATTTTAGTTTAGTTTAGAGATTGTGTACAAAGGAATTAGCCACAATATTTGTCCTATTATATCAAAAAAATTAACACTATATTTTTTTGCACCCTAAAAACCGTAAAACTTTAATTTAAAAAAATATTTTTCTTAGACAGGTGAAAACACTGTCGGCCATGTTTGGCCGATAGATTATCTGTGCTCTGACGTCATGCATTTGTAAACAACAGTATAACCACCTGTGGTTACACTGGCCAAACATGGCCGACAGTGTTTTCACCTGTCTAAGAAAAATATTTTTTTAAATTAAAGTTTTACGGTTTTTAGGGTGCAAAAAAATATAGTGTTAATTTTTTTGATATAATAGGACAAATATTAACCATTTAAGACCAACTTAAAAAAATTGTCAAGTAGCCTATTAGTATTTTCAACTTTCGAAATGAGTGACTATATCAATTGGGGTATCATATGAAAGGTCTTACCCTGTACATTCTAAAACTGATTTTTATTTATTTTTATGCATCATAGTTTTTGAATTATCGTGCAAAATGTCGAAAAAATACGACTGTAGTACGGAACCCTCATTGCGCGAGCCTGACTCGCACTTGGCCGGTTTTTTTTTGTATTGGGTTATTTTAATGTCACATTCCTTTCATGTTTTTAATATCATCAATGAACCTAAAACTAAAAACTATAATAACTAAAATATATTATTAAAAGGAGTCCCTTTAGGCAACGTTCCGAAGATACTGGCAGCGTTCCCCCTTTGAATAGCTAGGCTAATTCTTTGTCCGAGGTAGCTGCCAGTTCCCCTGCAACCCTATGTCTAACTGCTAGTGTGGTAGCACGGAGTATGAATGAAACGGCTGCTCACATATTTACAAGATATAATTCAGGATAAACACAATTAATTTAAAACACAAACTGGTTGTCTCCGACCAGACGAAATCAAGAAAGCTGGAGCTCGGTGCTCGACAGTGATGTGTCGGTCTTGGTATCTGAGGAGCGAATGTGGCCCCTGGATTTCGCCCAGGGCCGCAGGATTTTCGAATCGCTCCGTATTCAAATTTCCGTTCTAAGTGGCAGCTGCGATGTGAAATGTCTTCTTTACAGCTGCCAGTCTTAGAAGAGGCCGCATGCCTCTACACTAGAATCACTTTTATTCAGAGCCTGACCCTTGCTCCCAGTTGGACCACTAGACACGGATCGAAGGACGGCTACAGCTTTTTCAAGCTCAAGCGCTCCCCTGACTCCACTCGTGCCGAACTTGCTAATTTTAGTTGGCAGTGTAGCCTTATTCTGGCCCAGCAAATCAGATAATGTTTTTCCATTTTCTGCCTTCACTGCAGCAATCTTTGCTATGTTGTCCTTTGTTACTTTTTTGCTTCAAGTAACATCAGAGCACAAAGTAGTGGGTACCAAGTAAATACCTCTGTGAAGTGTTCTGCGCCAGGCGTTGCAGCATAGTATAAAAGTCTGTCTCTATGAACATCTGGACCTAAGGAAATTGCTAGTGCACATTTTAGGGAAAAGTCAGTACCTTGCTGAGCTGCATATGCTGCGCAGAGCCCAGTAAGACGGTTCAAAGTGAATTCATTATCGTATATTTGAACTTCTTTTAAAAAAAAAACTCCACTTCCATCTGAAATTGGATATATTTCCTTAACAGCATTAATTAATTTTAAAAAGGGATCTTTTTTTTTCAATTTTACGCCTCCACACTTTTCTTTTTGAGTTTAATTTTGTCTGCTGTCAAATTAATCTCTGAAAAATATTGTTTTCACTAACAACATAATAATATATTAATTTTCAGGCAGCATCGTAAGGATAAATTTGAACTAGTAACTGTGTGACTGTAATTGAATTTTTGATAACAATATTAAGGTCGGGACAAAAAATAATTCAAAATGTCTATGAAAAAACTTGTAGAACAAAAGGTCAAAAGTGATATACCAAAGGATGATAATATAACAGCGAAAAAACCTGACGAAAAGCTTAAAAAGAGCATCTACAGTGTTTCAACGCCACGCAATTTCATACAAAAGTCTTCGGCCGCTGATATCTATGCCAGAAAGGGTAGTGTAAATAATGTCAAAGCTCCAAAGAAAACTTCGACACCTAATAAATTAAGTAATAATGAATCCCCAATGAAAGATTTGCTAAAATCGTCGCCTTCAACCGTCAGCCAAATAAGTACAAAAAGTCAGAGGCTAAATAAATCTATAAATGATTCAAGGACACGGACCTCCGCAAGGTATACTGAAAAACCTAATAATGCAATTGCATCTTCTAGAACTATAGGTGTTGCTAAAAAATTACCATTCACAAATGTAACTGTGAACTCCCCTACAGCTAAAAAGAAGCTAGATGTAGCTACGAGAGAAAATAAAAGAATGGATGAAATTCCAAAAGTCAAAAGTGATATTGTCGATAGAGATGACGTTAGTACCAAAGAAAAGAAAATAACAAAAGAGGTGGTCAAGAGAAAAGTAATAATCAATAACAAAGTTGTCTTACCGGAACGCAGACGCACTAAAACGAGAACTTTAGAAGACGAAGAAATTAAAATTCTGACACCTGATGTAGTTGATAACAACCTTGAGATGTTGAATTTTACTAAACAACTAACCGCGCAACCAAAAGCGTTTTACGTTGGATTGAATGAAGAAAATCCTAAGGTAAAATTTTGTTTTTCTAATAATATTGCGAGTATTTTCAAAAGTTTGTAAAGACTCTCAGGGTCAAAACAGATTATCTGCTGTCAGAGCGTCAAGTTTGACTTTCTCTATTCTGAATGTTGAATATCCAGCAAAGTAGTCGCTGACTCTCTGAATTAGTCGCATGTTTAGAGGTGTACCTGCAATCTGCTCACTGAAGCTTGTGGCGGTGATCCCGATCGAATCGAGTTCTATGCGCACTTTTTCCTTTTGTGGGCCGATTACTCCAAATTAACCCGTTCGTGTTGCTCTGGTTCCCTGAGGTAAGACCCGGAAATGCCGTTTCCCGATGACTGCCATAAGGATCTTCGTAGAGATTGTGTGAGTTTGCGTTTACTTATGTACAAGCTATTCACGTGTCGGTTTCGTGCACCTCGTCGTCAAAATGCTACGTTTATAGATGGTAATGCGCGATAATGAAAAAACCGTTTCTGTCAGAAACCGGTTATACCATACTGAGTGGGACGCTGTTCCGGAGGACATTGCGATTCAACTATGTATGTGCAAATATTTCGAAACCAAAATAAAAAGCAAAAAGTTCATAGTTTTGCCGTTAACAATATCAATTAGTATGAATTAATAACTAAGTATACATGTTACTTAACAATACAATATTTTATATTAAATAATTTTGCAGCTGAAACTAATACAAGACGAGAAACCAAAAGAAAGTGATGAAGAAGTTAGTTACGAAGATGATTTCGAAAGTTACGAATCTGATTTCGATTCGTATCAAAGTGATCATACAAGTAACGCTGAAGATGATCGTGACTGTCCAAGTAATGATGAGGATCATGATTGCCGAAGTAATGATTATAATGATTCGAATGATAGCAATTTACAAGAGAGTGACGAAATTCATTCAAAAGAGGAAAGGATGCTTGATTCTGGTTAGTAGTCATTAAATAAATAATGCTAGTGCCATTTTTAATATTAATATTCAAATAAATGTCGATGCTGCTAATGACGTCATCCAATTTTTATATTACGTCCAATGCAATCGATTGTAGTTCTGTGGTCATCAAAAATTTGTTTTTAAAAAAGAAATTAATTTTAAACTTGGTTTTTATTTGGCAGGCAATTTCGAACTACGCGATCCACGAACAGTGGGCAAATCTAAACCATTGGACTATATTCTGGAGAATTCTCAGGAAATCGACAAAAAGATTTCTTTGACTGATGAGGGTTTCCAAGAAATGTCCAGCTCTAGCGGTCTATCCAGCATGAAAACTGTACATATTGATATTCTGGACAGGTAAGCTGGTGTCAAATCAAGTCATTATTTTGTTAGGTCAGAATTGCCAACACACTATAACACATTCGTGGTGGTAACTTGTCGACACGCAATTTGTTATAGCACCTCTGGTAAAAGCTAATGCTCATTTAAGTCATAGTTTAATATTTGTGATTTCAACAAGTTCAAATACTTCCATGATAAATAGTCTTCCGTAATCCGTACCTTGTAATTTCTCGTTCTCTCTCTGCGTTATTCATCACAATTAAATAAATCAATATATATATATATATATATATATATATATATATATATATTCCTTAGATCTAGTTGGTTCACCTTTATTATTATACACATTATCCATTATTACCTTAAGCAAGATTACCTTACCACATTATTACCATCTTAATCTAGAGTAGGTGCGCTGGTAGTCCCCGGCGTCTGCTATTTGATACATCGGCCGAGGACTCCAGACGCCCCGCGCGTTGGCGCTTAATTTCCTAGATTTATTACACTTATTATTTATTGTTTTACACATTATACATTACTATCTTAATCTAGAGTAGGTGCGCTGGTAGTCCCCGGCGTCTGCTATTTGATACATCGCGCTAAATATATTAAGAATTGTTTTTTACAGACCACTATTCATAGATTTTACGAAATCAAAGGAGAATCGACGAAAGAAAAAAATATTTGAGAGGCTAAAACAACGAGCAGTGGATATACTCAATATGGTAACACTGCACGAAATGTCCTACGATTTATACGAGATGAAACCTATACCATATGATTTGTACATGGCAACATTTGGTAGATTTAATTGTACACAAACTGCTGTACAGACGTTTGATGATGGTATCACTGAAGAGATTCAAACTGATGAAATACTTGTTAAAGATAAATGGACGCAAAATCCTATAGAATTCTCTAATCATTATTTTAATAAGGAGGAAAATAGTATTAAAAAGAAAGACAGCTTGGATAATTTTGCATTTCTTACTAATAATGCTCAAGATGATACAAATATTATAATTGATGAAAATTACAAAAGTAATCCTTTAAGAATATATTTGGAACAAAAAGATGGAGTCGGTTCAAGCGAAATATTTCCATATGAGAACTACAAATCGAAACTTAAATACGGGGAATACGATGTGAAGAAACTAAGGAAATTTCTCAAAAAATTCGAAAGTAGAATAAGTAATGTATTGAGTATCAACTGTGGCTATACTATGACGAATTTAAATAAAACATCAAAGTTTCCTTTCAGTGACGAATATTTATTAATTACAACAAGAGATATAGATAACAAATTTTTGGAGAACTCTCAAATTATCGCTGCCATATTTTCTGAGACTACAACTAATTTGTTTATAACAGTACATAATAAATCTTTAAATGTGTTTAAAAAATGTGTTTTATGTCTATGGGATTTAAGTGTTGACATATTGAAGCCGTTGAAAGTACTAATTGCAACAGATAATGTCAAAATTGGATTATTTAGGGGAAGCACGGATGGTTTTATTGTTGGAGCGTTGTATGATGGGTAAGAGATATTTCCAACAATTTATTTTTTATTCATGGACTCTCATCTCATGTTGCTGTCTCCAATATGCTATACAAAACAAATACTTATTTTTCTTTATTTAGAACGATTATCTAGCGTTGGGTCCGTTAGAAGAGAGCTGGGTATAAAGTGAAGGCTATAGAAAAACTCAAAAACAGCAGAAACAGATAGAGATCTGTTTGCTCATGTCATTTATTAAAATAGTTTAACTGTTACAGAAATAAAGATTTTAATTGGTTGTAACGTGCAACTAATTAATATTTTTATTTCAATTTTTTTTAGAAACAAATTTTCTAAAATTTTCTAGAACCATTCTAGTTTGGGATCTCGCAGAAGAGCCTAATTGGTGTCACGATGTTGTTAACGAAGAAAATACTACTAAAATGGTACGAACCGAATCGAAAGTTAATTGTGAAACGGGGACTTATATTCTTGACGACCACAACTTAAAGGTAAAAAAAACTTTCCCTATTCATTATTATCAGTAAGATTCACTTGTTGCTTTTTTTTTAAACTAGAAAATTAATATCGATGCTTTTTGTGTGCAGCAATACATACTGCAAGCGTGTGCATATACAAGCAGCGGTCTGAATGTGTGCAACAACGAACAGGCAGACACCATCGTTGGTTTGGAATTTATGGGAGAGAATACAATCTGGGACTATGACCGCAATATACTTGCTCGGGTACTTGTTCAAATAATTTTTTCTCGCATTAATTATGGAGTGTGGTTGAATAAAAATCCGCTTTTATTTCAACACAGATTTTGCCATGCCTTCTTTATATCGGATTCGTTTCTTTGCTTTATTTTGGAATAACAGTTGAATGATGCGATGTCTCAGTTTCTTGATTAAAACACCTCGTGACCAGTTCAATTATTATTGCCAAATGATGTGATGTTATCATATTCGTAGCATAAGTTTGCTGTGAACGTGATATTATTCCGAGCAAGGACATCTATTGACTCGTTCAACAAACTATGGAGCTATGGAGCATGCCAGAAATTGGTATTGGTTTTCACCTGACATGCTTTCGTCGCGACCGAATGATAACGTGATATTATTCCGAGTTAATTCTATTGACTCGTTCAACAAACTATGGAGCTATGGAGCATGCCAGAAATTGGTATTGGTTTTCACCTGACATGCTTTCGTCGCGACCGAATGATAACGTGATATTATTCAGAGTTAATTCTATTGACTCGTTCAACAAACTATGGAGCTATGGAGCATGCCAGAAATTCGTATTGGTTTTCACCTGACATGCTTTCGTCGCGACCGAATGATAACGTGATATTATTCCGAGTTAATTCTATTGACTCGTTCAACAAACTATGGAGCTATGGAGCATGCCAGAAATTGGTATTGGTTTTCACCTGACATGCTTTCGTCGCGACCGAATGATAACGTGATATTATTCCGAGTTAATTCTATTGACTCGTTCAACAAACTATGGAGCTATGGAGCATGCCAGAAATTGATATTGGTTTTCACCTGACATGCTTTCGTCGCGACTACTTAACGTGTTTTAATTACATTCTAGATAACCCTTAGCATTGAGAAGTTTCACTTTATTCAGAATTCGATTCAGTTTCAGATACCTATATCGTTAGATGAAAAGAAGTAAATAATCATTAATTTTTCGATACTTTCTCTTGTATTTTGTTTCTTTTAATTTAAAAGTCGATGTGGAGATTTCCTTTATTTATCAAAGTTGTCGATGCGCACAGGACTTAAAAAAATTCCCTGTGAAAGGTAATTCCCTGCAAAAGGTGAAAAAGATTGCATTAAATGAATAAAACCCAAACTGTTTTTCTATTTTATTACAGTTATGTGCGCTTCAAAGCAGTGGAATTCTGACGATATGGTCGATAATACAAGAGAAAACGAAAAATTTAAAACACGATATAGGAAAGGCGTCGTGGTCCAAAATGAAACTGGAAAGAAATCAAACTATCAATTTACTGCAACACATAGACTTGCCGACTGATTTAGAAATGATAGATTTAACATTCAATTTAAATTCAGCCAAGAAACGGATGTCAAAGAAACGAAACGAGAGAAACAGAGGCAAAATTGCCCGCCCTAAGTCCGCCATTTTAAATGTCAAATGTCAAGATGACAGATCGAATGTTGCTAGTAAAAATATGGTAGAAAATAACAATACATGGGAGAACGGTTTTACATGCAACCATTTGAAAGTTATGAATTTGATTGGTGTTGAAAATTATTTGGTTGCCAAAAATGGCGGTGAAGTGTTGTGCTGCAGCAGGTTTGTCGGCAGCGTCAAAGTGAAAACATTCTGTGTTGCAAGTAAGTGTAGCTTAAGAACGAACTTTAGAGAATTTAGTAACCCCGACCCAAAAAGAGGAGTGTTTTAAGGTATACGTTTCCATCTTTTTGTGGCATCGTAGCTCCTAAACGGATGTACCGATTTGATTTAATTTTTTTTGTTCGAAAGGTGACTTGACATCGGCGCTCATTTCTCTGAAGGGAACTTGTTGCCTGTTCATGCATCTGATGATGAATTCTCCTAAAGTGTTATGCATATTTTGACTTTCTATTATATCCACTGCATACTGATTATCTGTAAAACACATTTTTTTATTCAAATAACTTTTAATAAAGCTATTATTACATTACATTATTATTTAATTCTTAAGATAGTAAATAATTAAAAGACATTGATTTATTATCAATTTTAGTAATTAAGCTAAGCTGATTCCTGGTTTTATATGTTAACAATAGAATAAATTGGGCGAATATAAAAAAGTTAATTTTTTCATTAACCTTTTTGTACAGCTTTCATAGTTCTAGTAAGGATAGGCACATGAAAACAATTTGTTAATGTAGCAAAAATTCTTAAGTCTTCAAACCGTACGTGGCATTGAGTTGTGGAAACATTCTTGGCAAAACAATTTAAAGTTACTTTTTAAAGGCCGTTGACTATCTCAACAACCCATCCAATAAGCGTGACTTTTCTTGATTCGTTAGCTTTCAATGTTGTGAGTTGTGTTCTCTACGATCGCGATGTGGCATATAAACCTCATACCTTAGCGCTGCGAGGTCTGGAACGACATCTCTAAATCCTCTGTCCAAAACAAAATATACATCACCTGTCCTGAACTGCCAATTATATGTTGCATTATTAATGCGTCTGATTTTTTAGCACTATGTGGACCAGTTAGTTACCTTGAATTCTTTGAATGCTTAAAACAATTTTTTTTCAAAACTAGATTAAAGCGTTTTTTATTTAAAAAAATCAGGGTAGTCCATTACGATTGCAGTAAGCTTTGACATCTCGACAAAAGCAGTTGTAAACCAGTCCTAAAAAATTTCTTGTTACCCTGGCTTTGATCGCCAACGTCTATCACAGTCCCAATAAAACTTCTTGGTACCCAAGCGTTTCGGTTTGATCACTAACGGCACTCTGCATATCACAGTTCCGAAAAACTTCCTAGTACCCAGAGGCTTTTCGTTTTGATCGCTAAAACTGTACTCGTATATCACAGTTCCGAAGAACTTCTTAGTACCCAGGCTTTTCGGTTTGATCGCTAACTGCACTTGTATATTATCACAGTTCCGAAGAACTTCTTAGTACCCAGGCTTTTCGGTTTGATCACTTACGGCACTCCGCATATCACAGTTCCGAAGAACTTCTTAGTACCCAGAGGCTTTTCGTTTTGATCGCTAAAACTGTACTCGTATATCACAGTTCCGAAGAACTTCTTAGTACCCAGGCTTTTCGGTTTGATCGCTAACTGCACTTGTATATTATCACAGTTTCGAAGAACTTCTTAGTACCCAGGCTTTTCGGTTTGATCACTTACGGCACTCCGCATATCACAGTTCCGAAAAACTTCCTAGTACCCAGGCTTTTCGATTTGATCACTTACGGCACTCCGCATATCACAGTTCCGAAAAACTTCCTAGTACCCAGGCTTTTCGATTTGATCGCTAAAACTGTACTCGTATATCACAGTTCCGAAGAACTTTTTAGTACCCAGGCTTTTCGGTTTGATCGCTAACTGTACCCGTATATCACAGTTCCGAAGAACTTCCTAGTACCCAGGCTTTTCGATTTGATCGCCAACTGCACCCGTATATCACAGTCCCAAAGAACTTGGTACCCAAGCTTTTCGGTTTGATCGCCAACGGCACCCCGTATATATCACAGTCCCAAAGAACTTCTTGTTACCCAAGCTTCACCGTGGAGCAAGGGAATTCTTTTTCTGCTTCTGGTTTGCTGCTGATCCATATGGTTGACTAAGAAGTTCAACTTGTCCCTGAAGACTTGTTAGTGCTGGTATAGTAGATACATTTCCGGAATGAGCTAAATTTTGACCCAGTGTCCTTGAATTTTTTGATGCTAGTGCCACAAAGTATCTGGTGTTTTTGATTGTTAAGGGTAAACTGCAGAGTTGTGACGGTTGCTATATCAAATCCCAGGTTACACGCACTATTTTTTTTAAATGATTAAATTAATTGTAGGTGCTGCGTCATCAGTGACGTGTATTGAGGCATCTCCGCATGGCCTGCCGTACTTTTTGGCGGCCACTGACTGCGGGACCGTAAACATGTGTTCGCTGCTTGACCACAGGGTTCTACTTACTTTGGACTGCAGGTATGCAGAAAATCGATTTCTATCTCGACCTATCGTGTACTATAGATTATAGATACATGAAGACGGGATTATCCGTCTTTTAAATATGAACTGCTGCCAAAGCATTAATTTTGCATCCAGATTTTTATTTTATTTGCTGGTCAATTTATTAACTGACTAGCTTTTTCCTGCAACTTAGTCTGAATTCTTATTTCGGTTCTTGAAGTCTCAAGTTTCTAGATATGTAAGTCAATCTCTTAAAATAAAGATTCTTTTTTTCATTTGCCCATTAAGAAGATGGACTTTTCATAGGTTATGTTTTTGTCGCTGGTACAAAATGTTCTCTTTACTTTTTTGTGGTTTCGTCAAATTCCACCTCTGTTTTTATTGTGGAACCAAAATGAATCATATTCAACCAGTATTCATCGTTATTTTCTAAAATCATAGTCACAATCAACACCTTGTTTTCTGAAATCTTATGATATGATTTCAGGAATGGTCCAACTGCAGTAGTAGAAAAATGTCAATCTGATCACAAGGGCAGATACTTGGGCAGCGTTACGGTCAAAAATCATGACGCAGACAATGTGACGACAGATTGTAAGGTAAGTCAGGGACCGTTCTTCGTCATCATTGTCAACCGATAGATGCCCACTGCTGGACATAGGTCTCTTATAGGAACTTCTACACGCCACGGTATTGCACTGGGGGTCTTCTAACGCTGCGCTTTCCGGTGTGAGGTCGCCATTCTAGCACCTTGGGACGCCACCGTCTATAGGTTTTTGGAACAGATACGGTTACTCTTTAATTTTCCGGTATAAAAATTAGCTGTCACTCTCCAGTTATTTAACTATACCGTAACGCAAATAATTACGTCGATTCGTTGCGACATCATTGAAGGACAAACCAATAACTTTAACTTAACGGTACTTTGATACGCTTACCTTGAATACCGGTAATTTGGTCTCTGAAGTTCCTTTTTGGAGGCAAATTTAGCTTTACCTTTCAAGCGATTATGAAATTGGACGTGGCCGGTTTTATTTTAACTAATTTTCCTTTCAGCTACCAGTAACAACCGTAACCTGGTTACATCCGAACCCGTTCTGCATCATGGCAACTTTGGACACCAGCGTAGTTGTATGGGAGCTGACCCATAGCGACATACGAGCCAAATGTAGAAGCGATGGAGTTGCTTGTGCGACTAACAATCGATCTTTGGTATGTTTATATCAAACCCTGTAAGAAACTACAAAATTGCAAAACTATTATTAGCTTTTCAGGCATAATAATAATTCCAAATATCTTTATTGTATTAAAAAATACTTACTAATTTGCAAAATTGATTGCATTAGCATGCTCTCACATACGACTTCACAATGGAGAGCGCTCTTAAAATAAATTATAATGGGTTGCACACGTCAGCCATTTTAGACTAGGTATAGAAATATTAGAAATGGCAGATCAGAAATGATGATTAATATCTCTTTACAGGCGCTGCTGAGCAAAGAAGGCGATGTCCAAGTGTTTAAACTAACTGACTCAAAGGATAACTGCTTAGAGTTGTTCCAAAAATATGTTGCACTTTTGTAGATAATAAATTATATTTATTACGGTTATATCTGTCTTGGCCTGGTCATTTTTTATACCTTTGGGAGGGGGGCTGCTACGCATTGGCGGAGAACCATCTAACAGGCGATCGTGCGTACTTTTACGTGCAAATATCACAAATGGTAGTAAAAGTCGACGGTGTTCGACACGTGCGTAGTGTCGCGCGTGAATCTGATACAACGGGTTACGTAAACATGATACGCAAGCAACGCAAGGCTTTACCTTGCGGTGTTACTTCTCATAACAAATTTTTATACCCATTATGTACTCATGTACATAGGTTGTTTGGAGAAATCTATGCATTCCTTTGTAATTCTATTTGCAAAGGAAATAATGAATGTAATAAAAAATGAGTCCTGCGATCCTACTTAAACAATTCAGTCGTTCGAAAAGCCAAGGAACAGCGACTGATTGGAGTTTGGAAACCCTACATTGAATTTACTCAAAAGCGATAAGCATGGTAAATGCTTGGTTGCCTACAATCCGTCGAAATTTTACTGTGTAGTGTGTAATATATTGGCTACCTGAACAGGAGCTAGGGAGCAGGAGCACTATCTTGATACAGTCAGCTTTTCTTCGTCGCCAAGTGATCGCATCTATACGTCATATCAATGAGATAATTTGCCATTTCATCCCTCAACTGCTTTTTTTATTTTCGGAATGAGATGTTGCGCTAATGCCATTAACGCTACATTGATGTGATGATATCAACCTTTCGTTGGATCTTTTAACAATGTGCAATAATAAATCTTTGCATTGGAGCCACGACAGTATCTTGAAAAAATTCGGCAATTGCTCTTATATTGTGGTTATTGAACACAAATACACAGTCCAAAAGATGCTGCACCTACAGAGCATCAGTTACCACGTCAACTCGTCCTTGTTTGCAATAGGTATAAACCTATTGCAAACAAGCATGTGATGTGTATGTATGGATTTGATCTTGAACAATTTGCGTACTTGTTGGCATAAGCATATACAATATTAAGAATGGGACAAGATCTAAGAACTGGCTATCCTAGCTAGATTTTTAGATCTGTGTTAAGGATAGCCAGCTCTCTCCAGGGCGGTTATCCAAAAAGTAAATAAATACATAAGTGCACAAGCACAAATCAGTTATTACAGAAGGTTGTTGTTCTTTGACGTTTTTACACTTTTATTTTTTATTTATTTATTTGACAACTTAAAACTATCATTACAGGCTAACCTAATGCGATAGCTAAGTTAACTTAAATTATTTATATCTACTTATTACCCATTACATACTTTTTACTATTTACAACTAACTGACTAAAACTTAAATAACCTACTTTATTTAAAACTTAACAAAAACGTTGTGACCCTTATGAACTCGCCCAGTGAGCAGCTGAACAGGTCGATGTGTTCAGCGTATCAACTTAAATAAACGTATGAAATTTGTTGTATAGAAGCAGGCGTTACTTTGCGGAAGTCCATGATATACAATGAACCAAAAGCTTAATTTGCTATAATCCGCTGAAACAGGTAGAATCTGTATGGTGCAACATGCAGCATGCGAAATGCACCGCCCGCCCTCCCACTGCTAAACTTCTTCCTGCAACCGGTCAACTCTAGGTCCACATGGCAGTCTATCATATTTGTAAGTGGCCTCGTAGCCAGCCCTATAAGATATGAGTTGCTGTACAATGGTTCTGGTGCTCTCTAACGACCATAAGAAGTCGGGGCTGGCTTCTATGTATTTGAGTATTGTGCCTATAACAAACGGTTGCCAGGCCTTGAGAATGTCGTAGGCTCCATCCTTTTACACTCCTATATCATGAAGGACAGCTGGTAGTGTGTTTATGAAAAGACTGTATTACAGGCACTGGTATATTTGTAAATAACTTTATAAGTACGTATAACGTGTTCGCCCGTTGCACCGCGTATCGCTTCTTGTTTCGACGCGAAGACAGATGTCGCGCGGGCACCCCGCGCCTCCCGCCGCCGGCTGGTTGAGTGCAGTTGCACTAAACAACAGCTGTTATGATGTTTGCAACCTCGTTGTATAGATTATAGCCAGGATATTTCCTCTGATTCTGATATGCATACGAGAGGCATGAGAACCAGGAATTGATACTGTCACGTACCGCCAAGAAATGACTATGTGTTATAACATAGGCAAAACATGAGGATGTCCAGATGACATGCAGATTTCCAAAGCATACTGCTTTACACCCGAAGAATCTATACTCCTGCCGGAAGTTTGTGTTACATGTAATGAGGTTGGTGATTTCTGACAGTAATCGTTTCTGGGTGGAGGTTGTGCGAAGTAGGTTCGGGATTGTGGATGATAGAAGGTCTGGTTCTGTCTTGGTGTACTTAGTTGAGATGGCCTAATCGGGTTGCCTCTGTTGCAACTTGGCGTTGTAGTTCCTTGTTATAGCGCTGAGTTTTAGTACAGAACTCCTTCTAGCTAGTTGTCTGTGCATTCCTTGCTTCTTCGTCGTATTTTTGTTTTATCTCCACGTACTCTTTTACTACATATAAACGACGAGAGAGAGCAGCACATCTGATTCTCCTTTTCTTGGTTGTCATTTATCTTTTTGGGAGTTCGAGTTGCTCAGTGCTCAGTCCACCAGGGTAGTTTAAAACAGTCTTTGGATTTTATTTTTGGGGTGGTTTTTTTACATGCTTTTGTTACATTATCTATGTATTTTCCAACTAGTTCGTCTAACTCTCTTTTATTTTGAATTTGGCTTTGGTCGTACCAATGTCTGTTCCTTTTGACTGTTTGTCAAATTCTTCCTTGATAATGGTCCATTTGGCCTTTTTGGTGTAATATTGTCGTGTTGTTGAAATTTTGTTGTATATAGTTAGTTGGTTTTTGTAATTTCAATGTGAATTTGATTGTGTTGTGGTCAGAGCTGGTGAAGCCCTGCCCCACTGTCCATCCGTCGACTTTACCTAGTAGGTCGACGTCGACACTACACTACTTATTTAACTCCCAAGGCCGCTGTCGCCTCTTCCGGCTAGTTGACCGGCCGGGTGAATGGATATACTGCCATTAGTCGGTCGCCAGGGCCTCGTCCGTTATCTAGCAGGGAGTACCACGAGCAGGTGAGGTTGACAGTTGGGGCCTGCTAGATGGTATCGCCGTTCTCCCCCTTACCCCCCTACGGTTGACTACTCGATCTTTGGACTTAATAGCGAAATATGCGATATTTTATGTCGTTAGAACTGGATTCTCGTGTATTTCCAAATTCCGGTTGTGCACCAAGATCTTTACCGGCTTACCTCGGTCTTTTATTTTTTGGACTACTTTAGTCCCTGAGTATTGGCCCACTATTCCCAGGAATGCCCGCGAGAGCATCTGCGTTCTGAGTTTTGAAATTCAAAAATCTTTGTGTTAAAACCGGATTTCTTTTCATAAAACTGGAAAGCCATTCCAATCCTGGGCAATTATTATCTTTAAACTTGAAAACTTTTCTCCCAATTTTTTCAAGGTAAGCTTGATCCAAAACCGGGTCTTGTTTGTTTGCCTTTATTAGTTTATTTTTATTTTTTTTATTTTTTTTTATTAGATATGCCAACGATAAATTGTAACAACATTCACAAATATTAAAAACATGTCACAAACAATTCCAGTCCTACTACAATCATCAATTATAGGCATATACAGCATTACATAAGTCTCCGATTGTGTTAACAATAAGCTACCTACATTACAAACTTTTAACATTAACCACTAATTAATAAATATAATCTACAGCTAAATTAATAGATACAATTGCTTAATTAATTAAATTAGGTAAGAGTCAGATAACGATAACAATTTAAGGATTAAAGATTACGACAATGTCAGCTCATTCATGGAGTACAATTTTTTCTTAAATTTAATTAGAGAATCGTGGAAGATATCAATGTCAGTGTATGTTAAGTTATTGTAAGAGTTCATTAATCGATTTGAAGGGGCAAATTTTCCTAGATTACTTTTGGAAAAATGGGGCAAGAAAGTTTTATTTACAGGAAGTCTAGGAGGTCGTCGTGGGACATGGATGTTTATCAGGTTCAATAGGTCAGGGGAATCCAGAGTGTTGTGGACAATTTTGTGCAGAGTTATTAAGTCCGACATAAGCCTGCGTTTTTCCAGGGATTGGATTTTAAAGTGTTTCATTCGTATTTCGTAATCGGCGCGATATGGACATGACTTATCTTTGAAGGCCAGGTACCTTGTGAAGGAACGCTGAATTCGCTCTATTCTTGCCGTATGAGTTTTGTAATGCGGATTCCATGCTGGGACTGCATATTCTAAGATACTGCGGGTCAGTGCATTAAATATTTTTATAATGCAATTGGTACTTCTGAGATCGTTGGTATTGCGTTTAATGAAACCCAGCAACTTCCACGCTCGGGTTGTTATGCGGTCAATATGTTCTTTGAGTGTAAGCTTACTATCGATCATGACACCGAGATCACGGATGACTGCAACCTCTTCAAGCTGTTGCTTATGGATAAAATAATGAGTTCTTACAGTGTTCTTTTTGCGCGTGAATTTAATGTGTGCGCATTTTGAGACGTTTAGAGTCATTCTATTCTTAGTACACCAGTCCTCAATAGAGTTCAGATCCTTTTGTAGTAGGTGACTATCTTCGATAGAGTAGATTTCTCGATAAAGCTTAAGATCATCGGCAAATATAGAGCACTTACTATAGCGTATAATATTGGTTATATCGTTAATAAATAACAAAAACAGTAATGGTCCCAAGTGTGAACCTTGGGGCACTCCGGATGTTGCAGTGAAGGGATCAGAGGTGAAACCCTTCACTACTACCCTCAAGACTCTATTAGCAAGGTAAGATCTAAACCAAGATAGCAAGGGGTCGTGGATCCCGTACCCACATAGTTTTAAAATAAGGATGTTGTGGTCTACTTTATCAAATGCACTGCTGAAATCGGTATATATTGAGTCGACTTGTTGTTTGTTATCCACACACTTGGAAATGTACGAAATATAACCGACCAGATTGGAAACTGTGGACCTGTTTCGACAAAAACCATGTTGGTCAGCTGATATAATGCTCTTCGAATAGTGAGACAGAATTGGACATACTAAGCTTTCAAAAACTTTTGAGAATGTATTTAGCATAGAAATGGGTCGGTAATTTTGGACATTATTTTTGTCCCCTTTCTTAAAAATGGGGAGAATGTTGGCCGACTTCCAAAGGTCGGGGAAGGTTGAGGTTGCTAACGAGTTGTTGAAAATCATTTTTAAGGGTAAAGTAAGGTACTTGTAGGTCTTTTTTATAAAGATTGGGGGTATCCCGTCAGGTCCGGCTCCCTTGCTAGGATCCAAAGATTTGAGAGCCTTACTAATCTCGCGTTCAGATATATGTATGTTAGAGAGCGACTTCTGTGAAGAGTGGTCCGCAAAGTTTACTAACCGGTTAGGTGTTGGATCAGTGAACAGGGACGAGAATTGCTTCGCAAACAGGTTGCAGATGTCTTTACCAGAATTGGCCGTACTACCATTGAGCGTCATGTCGGAGGGAATTTCAGAGGAAGAAATATTACGTTCTTTCACGTAAGACCAGAACATTTTAGGTTCGCGCGAGATGGAGTTCTCAGTTCTTGCTATATAGTTCAAATAACAGGATTTGGTTAGGGCTTCAACTCTGGTTTTGGCCAGTGAGAACTCAAGGTAGTCTCTTGGATTGTTGTAGAGTTTCAGACGTCGTCTTATTTTTTCCTTTTCCGCTATTAGCCTCAGTAAGTTTTTTGTGAACCAGACCGGATACTTCCTGTTCTTTGGTATGGCTTTCGGGACTGAAGAGTCGATAACTTTGTTAAGAATGTTATAGAATTTTTCGACCATGACATTAACATCAGTACAAGAATGAAATTCAAGATCCCAATTGACACAACTAAGCTCTGAAATTACTTTGCTGTAGTCCGCTCTCCTAAAACAGTGTGTCGCAAATGACCTACTGCTTAAGAGAGTTTTAGTTGCTAGTGCAATTTCAATGTCCAGTACAGGATGGTGGGGGTCCAATTTACTAAAAAGCTCAAGAGAGTTTGTTACTTTGATATCGCTGAAGTTTGCCAACACCAGATCTAAGACGCGTCCGTTGTGATTTTTTATAGTATTGTACTGGGTAAGATTGTTAAGTGAAAGAAAGTCAATTAAACAGAAACCTAGTGTATTATTGTAATTTGAGGGGGTGGTTAGCTGAGCATTATTTGAATCTAGAGTCCAGTTTATAAAACCTAGATTGAAGTCACCGAGAATCAAAACATCACCTTGATAGGATTGCATAATTGAGCTAACATTATCCAAAACCGCAGTTAAGGTATTTAGAGCTACGGGTGGCGGTAAGTACAGTACACAGATGAGGATATTTTTGAGTAAACCGTTGCTGTTGAATTTGACATTAATCCAGAGATCTTCATGACTACTTTCATAGTGTTCTATGCGACGTGACTCATATCTATTAGATACTGCAAGTAGAACGCCACCGCCTGCTTTGGATGATAGCATTGTAGTTTGTCGGTCCCTTCTATGAATATTAAATTTGTTGGAAAATAGTTCGCTGTCCATGACGGAGTTATCCAACCAGGTTTCTGTCGCTACTATGATATCGTAGTTTGATTGTAAAGTTGCTAGACGAATATCACCAAGTTTGGTATTCATTCCACGGAAATTTTGATAATAAATATTAAACATAGTCCTTAAGGTAAGTAAGTATATCCGGACTTGTGTGGAGGTCAAGCAAAATTAAAGATGGTTTAATGATTCATAACATTTTATCTGTTTCGCAGGCGACTGGTCGTTTTTTCTAATAAATATGCGCCCATTCCTTATCCATACGTATCGAAAACCTTTTTCTTTAGCGACTATTCTCGTACGCGCATGTAACGCTTTGTAATAAGGTGAGAGGTGTTCCGATACGAAAATGAACGATTTATTCACTCCATATCCCAAGTGGTTCGAGCTCAGTCGATCATTAGATTTGTTCTTATTGAATTATGGCTAATAACTGGTAAGGTACACAAAATCTTAAACAATTTCATGAAAACGATCACTCAAGTGTCAAAAGTTAATAAAAATAATTCCTCACCTTGGTTCTATTACAGAGTCCTCCACAACGACACCAAATCTCTTTCTAACATAGCAACAAGTTCTTCCGTGAGCCTAAATATTCTCACATAATCTCTGTCCGTCGAGAGTAGCCGAAGTTCACATTCACGTATTTGACCACCTTCACGCCTTTTTTGTTTTATTATCCTCTTGTTTCTTTTGTACTCTCGAGCTAGAGTCGATCCTTTTCTTTTATCATTTGTACTTCCAGTACGAGACCAAACTTCAGTACCTGGGTGATGGTATGAAAGTGCTTGCTGTGCTCTGCAGTTTATTGAACTTTTTGGCATCAGCTAAATCTTGCACCAAATCTTCTTCAAAAGTACTTTCTAGATAAAGAAAGTTATCGATGTGCTAGTTGTTTAGCTTCTTCTAATAAGAAAAATGTACAAGTTAAGCGAGCAGCCATCTGAATAGTGAAAAATAATAAATAATTAACCCAGATTTTTTTATCATGTGATTATACGAGGAGCTACCCGTGCACTTACCGGCTTCTCCCACCAGTGGGTGAAAGGGGAATTCGTATTTCCCTGTCCACCCACTGTGATAGAGTAGGAATTAAATGCACGTATTGGGCGGGGCTGGGAGTCCTCGCCTTCTACGGACAACCCACCACCACCCATGGCCCCACCAACCTTGCGGTTATATGGGCCGAAACGCGGGAGGGCGCCCGTTCGGTACTTGCTCGGTGGCTCTTTCCCGGGGCGCCTTCTTGACTCCCTACAAGTTCTTTCCTTTCTGCTTCCTTGTCCCCATTATGTCACTCTCCCCATTCTGGGGCAGACGTCACAGATACGGGAGATTCTTGTCGCCGTTCGTGGTGTCTCCTGTTGTCTCCTGTTTCCCACATCCTCTCCTGTCATTGCGTATCTGGATACCTAACCCTCGCTTCCCTCCTCTGAGCTCGTCACGTCGTCGTCATCCTCCTCGCTTCCTTCCTCTCCCTGCTCTCCGCGTCCTCTTCTCCGTCGTCGCTGCCGCACTTCGGAGCAGCTCCTTCTCCTGTACCACGCGTGCGCGAACTCCCGCAGTCCTCGGAAGTTCACCTCCGATCCAGCACCCATCCAGCATCTTGCGTCGGAAGTCCTCATACAGACTGCACTCCCACAGGACGTGGTGCGCATCCTCGTCACTCTCGCCACACTCACACAGACTACTCGCACACAGCCGAAACCCATGCAGGCGCCACCGGAAGCATCCATGACCCGTGAGCAGCTGCGAGGTTTCATAGTCCGGAGATACCCAAGTCGCCTTGAGTCTCTCCGTCACCGCAGGGAAAAATCGCCGGAGATGACTGCCTCTTTCATCGCTCGCCCAGCGTTCCTGCCACAAGTCGACCACAGCGGACCATATCTCGCGCTTCCGACTGCTCAACTCCAGCTTGGTCGCGGACTGGCGCGCCAGATCTACCCTGCCAGCGCGGATGACCTCCAGGTCCGCAGGCAGAACACCCGCTAAGACCGACAGCGCAGAGGTACTGGTGGTACGATACGCCTTAGTCAAGAGGATGAGTAGCCCCCTCTGCGCCTTAAGGAGTTGAGACCGCACGACGTGCAGAGTCGCCCTCTCGGCCCAACACGCAGCCGCATACGTGATCGTCGCAACAAAAGTGCCCTGGTATAAAATGCGTAGGGCTTTATAACGAATGCCCCAGGAAGCGGTCGACACACGCGACATCGTCCCGAAGCATTTAGCCGCCCGCTCACCGATCGACCTCGCATGCGGTGCGAATGAGCGACTTCCATCGATCGTAACGCCAAGCACGACAGCCTCCGCCCCGAATTTGACCGAGCAGCCACCTAGTTTGATCACTGGGGGCCGCAGCCCAAGCTTGCCCCTGAGCGCAACCATTTGCGACTTAGCAGGGGCAAACGCCAGCCGATTTCGGCATCCCCAGTCCTCAAACTGCCTGATGGTGTTGGCAGCGGCGACCTCGATCGCCCGGCGGTTGTTGGCTTCGATCAAAACCGTGACGTCGTCCGCGTACGCTATAACCTTGACCCCCCCTGGTAGCGGCAATCGAAGCAAGTCGTCGAGTAGGACGTTCCATAACGCGGGGCCCAGCACCGACCCCTGCGGGCATCCCATGGTTGAAGTCTTCCATCGCACTCGGTTGCCCACGAATAACCCAACTCGCCTATCGACGCCTTCTACGGACACTCGGAAGGATCTGCCCTCCAAGAAAGATGCTACCAGCCGCACTATCGCAGGTGGTAGGTTGGTCGAGAGGAGCTTCGCCAGGAGGCCGGCATGCCACACTCGGTCGAAGGCCTTCTCGATATCGAGGAAGACTCCGACGGTGCAGTATCCTTTGTTCTTCTCGCTGGCGATAAAATTGAGTCCTCTCGCAAGCTGGAGCGTCGTGGAATGGTAGCTGCGGAAGCCAAATTGTTCGGCCCGCGGACGTAGGTGCGGGGCAAGCCTTCGCAGCAGAAAGCGCTTGAACAGCTTGGCAATGTGCGGCAGGAGGGTGATGGGTCTGTAGCTTCCTGGAAGGCGCCGGTCTTTTCCCGGTTTGGGGATGGTGATCACCTTCCCCAGCTTCCAAGTATCCGGGAAATGGGCGGTGCGGAGAATGCCATTGAATAGTCTCGTGAGTGCGACGAGACCTAAGACTGGGCAGCTGCTGGATTGCGGCAATCGGGATTCTGTCGTAGCCTGGCGCCTCTGACGGGGATATGAAATCGTCTCCCCGGAGCGGAGGGTTTTGGGACGACAGAAATTCCTCAATTTGGTCCTGGATCTCTGCGTGGTGCCTACGCACGGTGTCGTCGTTGGCCGGTGGGTTGGGTGTGAACTGGGTCTCCATATACTCCGCCATGATCTCTGCGCGGTCTTTAGCGGAGTATCTTCGCCTACCCTGACTGTCCAGCAGAGTGTAGACGGGTGAGTCGGTCCCGGTGAGCGTCTTGCACAGGTGGTAAAGCGTGGTCTCAGACTCGGACGCCGCGTCGATTGTCCTCTCCCAGTCTTCATCTTCGCGGACGACGAGCGCCAGCGCCACCTCCTGTGCAAGACGGTTGAGATCACGCTTCACTCTCGGGCAGCGAGTCCGCGCCCATAGTTTGCGTAGGGCGCGCTTCTTCTCAAGCTTGTCCCGGAGTGAGCTCGGTAGTAGGTCTCTTTTCCTTGTGGGGGGGTCTGGTTGTTGTGGCTTCGGTTTTGGCGTGCTGTATGGCCGATGTTATGGCACATGCAGCCCGGTCGACGTCAGCTGGGGTCGTGATGACCGGTGAGCTCAATCTCCGACAGCGCGGCCGCGTATTTCTCCCAGTTTGTTTTTGTACTGGGCGGTCGCGGGATAGTGAAGTCGCGCTGGAGGTTGAGCGTGACCAATATGGGTAGGTGTTCAGTGTTGAGGTCATACATTGGCTCGACACTGATAGGGTGGTCCAGTCTGTGGTGTAGCACGATGCCCAACACGTCTGGTTGGTGGTCATGGGCTGCAGGTATATTGGTCGGCGCGCCCGGTCCCAATACACCGTAGTTATGGCGCTCGCTGTCCTCAAACAGCGTCCTTCCGGCCGCGGAGTTGACGCGTGAGCCCCAAGCTTGGTGTTTCGCGTTTAGGTCCCCCACGACTAGTGTAGGCACTTGCGACTCGAGGAGGGTGTGGACATCGGTACCGTGGAAAGGCTTGTTCGGTGGTCGGCATAGATGTTTAGCTCCTTTTCGCCGGCTTGAACACGCACTCCCTGTGTGCGCAGAGATGTATAGGGCGCGTGCTCGAGCTCCTCGTGTACTAGATCTCTCCGCACCAGGGCCGCTGTTCCTCTGTAGGCGAAGCCCCGGGGGGAGATCTCGTCGCGCCGGTACACGAAGTAATTGGGTACTCGGAGCTCTATATGGTCCGCGAGCTTTGTTTCTCCCAGGAGGATGACATGTACGTCCTACGACTGGGAGAGCTGCGTAAGCTCGCGGACGTGGCCTCTGATGCCGCCTGGATTCCAGTATCGGATTCTCAGCAGGAATGGAGCCGAGTGAGGGGTGTGAGGGCACTTCCTCCAGCGATCGGCTGTCCGTGCTTGATATGCTGGATGTCCGCGACGAGCAGGATGATTCGGTCTGCCGAGACGGGCGGCTAGCAATGCTCAGCATAACCCGTTTGTCCTCTTGGTTGTCAGGAGATCCGGAGGATGACGTGGAGGGACGAGCACGCTTGGCGATTTCGTGACCGAGCGTAGACTTAGTTACCCCGGACATGATGTGCCGCGGCTCATCGACCTCCTCCTCTTGGGGGTTTGGTGGTGGCGGAGGTCTTGAAGTTGAAGCGACGGCAAGGGGTTGTCGTGATGAGACGACGACAGGGAACGGGGTGATCGTCTGATCGATTATATCCCGACGTACTTACTACTGCACGTGGGATCCCCGTCCGCCCTCTTGCTCGTGGTCTAGGTCTTTGGTCCTTGGGATTGTCCGACATGGTCGGTGTTGCAACTCGCTACCCTTAAACAGGGCGACGTGCTCTAACCGCTTGCAACCCAGCCGGGTGAGACCCCGAGGGGAGACCCAGCTTAGGTGCCGCGTCCGGAGCAGCCGTCGACCCTGTTTGGTGTGGAGGGTTTTTTTTTTTTTTAACTTGTCGCTGTGACAAGTGTCAGCGCACCCCTGACAAGATGTCAGAGACTTTTAATTTTATGATTTATTACAATTCACTTACTTTTATTTCTTATACTTAATTTTACCTAATTTATATACAGAAGTGTCGTTTTATGCAAGTTGAAAGGAATAGAACCATTCAATTTCTGTCCATGTTAGTTCTAGTATTCTTATAATAGTAAACAACATTGGGCCTTTATTATCTGGTTCTGTTCCTTTCAATGGCTATTCTCGGTATTTAAGAATACTTGCCGGCTTGCAGTGCTCTCCAGTATGGCGGGGATAGAGCCCCTGCACAGTTCTATTTGGATTTGCTGGTGTAGGTCCTCCCGTATTCTGCTGTGCTGCGGACAGTCGATGAGTAGATGTAAAATCGACTCACCGACACTATCGTCGCAGACACAGCCAGGACCTTCCTTACACTTGAACCTGTGCAGGTACTCTGAAAACCCGCCATGCCCACTGAACACTTGGACTAGAACTGGTGTCAGTGTTAACTTGCGCAAGATAGCATTGGCTCCTTCCACTGTTGGGAAGAACGACTTGGTGACTGCAGCTTTTTCAGTAGTTTTGTATATATTTTGCCAAATTTTCACGGATTCATGTCTTATATATCTTTTGATAAAGGATATAGGACACGCGTCGTAGTCGGGGGCTGTCTTTTTCGTTAGTGCTGCTTCCTTTGCTAACTAATCTGCTCTTTCGTTGCCCTCCACTCCGACGTGAGCCCTTATCCAGAAAAGTCTAATAATTTTTTGTTCGTCTTTAAATTTTTTCAGATTTCAGACTAACTAGCAGTGTACAATCTGCTTAGTCCTACCTCTAGTTACTTATAACTACTTAAAAACTATCTCCGCTAATTTTTAGAGCTCGACTCTACCTCGACTCCAGATAGAGTCGCCCGTCCGATGTCAGTCGATAGCCCTTGACAAGGGCTAGTCAATAGCGAAAACCGCTTCGCGCCACGACCAATAGTTTTCGAGATATTCCACTTTCAAATTTTTCAAAATGGCCGACCAAAATGTTGGCTAGGTCTAGACCGAATTTAATAATTTAATTTCTCGGGAACTACTGGGCGTAGAGATGCGCGCGACGGCTAGCCGTAGTCGTCTCGTTGCAGGCTATACGCTTACCGGACCCAAAACTAGGTTTGGGGTCGACTCTATCTAGAGTCCTAGCCGGCGCAAGTGGTAGAGCTCGCCACAATAAAGAGCTCAGAGAAAACCGCAGTCCTGTGCGTTAATTTAAAGCGAAGCTATGCCCCTTTGAAATTTTTCAAAATGGCCGCCGATTTGGACAGAAGGTCCAGATTAGCCGGGTTTCAACGTAAACTGCCCGTGTTTGGGCTTGTTGAATAGGTCTCTTAATCACCTATTCAACTCCGGTAATAGGGCAGTTCTAAAAGTAACCCCCGATTTTTGGGGGTTGAAAAACCTCTAATTTTTGACTAATTTTACAATTAAAAATACTTACAAAAATGTAGCGATTTGGAAAAACTTCAAAGGACTTAACCTATCTTAATACTATTTTTCAAGATAGGTTGCAGGGCTGTTGCACCCCTACTTTAAACACCACGTGGCAACCTAAAGTTTAAAAAATCATATCTTAAAAACTACTCGACAGAAAATTTTAAAATTTTGAATACAGGTAAAACTTATTAAGCTTTACAGTTTAACTCATAATAAAAGGGGGGTGTCGATCTATTTTTTGAAAAAAAAATAATTTTGAAGTTTTGATAAAACTTTAAGGTGTCAACTCTACAACCACTTAACGTTAAGGTACGCCCGATGTGTCGTCGTGCAGCTCTCTTTGTACCCTGTCGATGGAGGTCAGCAGCAGCGCCCTCTGACGTCTGGAAGTCCGAGCACGTGGCCACGTGGTTTTCTGTTTTCCTCTATTTTCTCCGCACGCTTGCACGGGAAAAATCGAAATGAGGTGTCACCTTGTAGAATTTGGTAAGGCGCATCAAATGACGTCATAAAATTGGTAGGTCGTCGATTTAGTTTGGGCAGCGTTCGCCGTCAAAGTTTGAAAATTTTCAAATTTTTCGGTTTTTACGTCACTGCACATCCAATTTTGCTCCAATTTTCACACACTTTGCACCACTTTGTAGCGCTCACCAAGACGCAACTTTTGATATATCGCACTTTTAATTTGGTTGCGAAAACCCCACTTTTCCGAATTTTTAAAGATTTAAAATGCTCGGAGCGGACACAAAAACACTTGGGACGCGTGCGTTTCCGACCGTGGGGGACGGCGGAGAGCCGTGTGGAGGGTTATGGCGTGCTGGGTTCTTTCCTCAAGAAAGAAGCGCTGGGATGAATGCGTTTATTGCCTCGGCTGGGTGCGACGCGTCCGCACGCGGTTCGACCCGGCCGCTTCCTCAAGCCGCACGAGTGCGGCGAGTACAGCTGTCACCGGGGACCGCGGGGAGTGGGGTACAGAAGACCGAGACTGAAACGCTATCTATGTCTGGGGGCTCAACATCCCGGGATCGAGCACACGCAAGAGAGAGAGAAAATTTTGCTTCTTCTCTGCACTATACAGACATAGATTTGCTGCTGCTGTTTTTATTTTGTAAATTCAGCGTACCTAGTTTAAGAGATGGCGCTGCATTATATTTTTTACTCCCCTTGCGTACCGTCGCACATACGGCAAAATTACCACTTTAGGGGGTCAAAAATCAAAAAAGTGAAATAATATGTGTATTTATGCTTAGAAATGTGCCTGACCTATAAAGGCCCTACCTACCTACCTAAAAGGTACTTATTTACAGGTAGAAATAAAATAGTATTGAAAAAAAAAATTAGTACATTTTACTTAGATAATAATTATCAATCATACATCAATTATGTCTTAAACAGATAGGTAGTTAATTAGTTACTATCACTGTCGTCATGATCATCCATTATTTCGTCGTCATCATCCTTGTTTTCGATCGTTTCTGCAAGTGGCACATTCAACATTTCCAGCACCTCCTTAGGAAACGGTTTTCTTTTTTTATTATGGCTCCTCCTCTTGGATGCAATAATTGGATCAGAAGCTATTAGCATCCAGTGCACAATGTCTGTATTAGTGTGGATTCTGGAGGTTTTTCTAGCATGGAAAAGTCGTACTCCTTTATATTCTTTTTGACTAGTTTCCTAGTAGGATCTAAGCCTGTAATAGCCCCAGATTTTGTAGGCTCCGCCAAAAACTTCCTTGCAGTATTCCCATCGTTTGAGTTGCCTCCACCCTGCTTCGGTTGGTCTACCACTAATCCCATTTGCTGGTAAAACTTAGTGGTAATTTCTTCTTTTCTCTTTTTTATATTTTCTTTGGCTTCCGTACCCCTCGCTTGCCATTGCCGTAATTCTAGTTTATATGAGATATGTAACAAGTACTCATAACATCTAAGGTATGAGTGCAGTACGGATATCCCAAACTTAAATGAATTGGTCCTAGGATATTGTTTCTTCAAAAGTAAGTCAAGGTTGTTGAGATCCTTGGGTGTTGCTTTGCACACATTACACGCTTGCGATGACGATGTGTTTGTGAGTACGTTGCATGTCTTTCCGTCCATCATTGTACACACAGCATGATGTTCAAACGTTAAGACTCAAATATCAAGTTTGCATCTTACCTCAGTAAGATGCAAACTTGATATTTGTTCTTGTATTGCATCGTAATGGAGTTTTACCGATTCTTTTGTCTCCTTCTCAATCTGCAGGCGAATGATGCGGTTATATCTCGACGAAGACGGGCTTGGGTTTTGCCAGAAAATCTGTTTTCTATTCATTGTGACCTCTGACATTTGTAATGGTATTATACAGGGTGGGCCAAGAATTCGTTAACATTTAAATGTAACTTACCGCGCAAACTATTGCCGTGCGGGGCGCGGGCGCGGGCGGGGGCACTAGCTCGCTTCTTGGAAATTTAGTCGCAATGGATCGCTTCACGGGGCCGCAACGCGCTTACTGCGTGAAACAGTTTTATTTAAACAACTTTTCGCTCATTACTGTGAGACGCTTATTTCGCGTTGAATATGGTTTACACGACTTAAGTCAGTGTCCAAGTGCTCCTTTAATAAAGAAATGGGTGAAGAAGTTCGAAGAGACGGGATCTACACTAAATGTGAAACAAACCGGCGGCCCGCGGACTTCTCGGAGCGAAGAGAACGTGCAGCAAGTTTCCGCTTCTGTTCGACGTGATCCAGATTTATCGACACGCAAACGTTCGGCTGAATTAGGATTATCCCGCACATCATTACGCCGTATTTTGAAATTAGATTTGAAATTACATCCATATAAGATCCAGCTAGTGCAAGAACTAAACCCTAATGATTTAAATTTGCGTAAGTCATATGCCGAAACAATGTTAACTCGATTCAGTAATTTTCACAACATCTTATTCTCTGACGAAGCCCATTTCCACCTAAATGGACATGTAAACAAACAGAATTGCAGGTATTGGAGCAGCGAAAATCCTAAAGCTAAACATGAGAGGCCACTTCACTCTCCCAAGGTAACTGTATGGGCTGCAATTTCAGCAAAAGGAATCATCGGACCTTACTTTTTTGAAGATTCTCGAGGCCGTTCAGTTACTGTTAATTCTGCCGAGTATGTGAAAATGTTACGGGAGTTCTTAGCACCGATGCTACTGGAATTTGCTGGCTATAATCGTAACACATGGTTTCAACAAGATGGAGCCACGTGTCACACATCGAACGAGTCCTTGCCGGTGGTCAAAGACATGTTTCCGGAAAAGCTGATATCCAGACGGGGTGACATCCCATGGCCACCCAGAAGTCCAGATCTATCACCAGCAGACTTCTTTTTATGGGGTTATTTAAAGAGTCGTGTCTACATTGATAAACCGAATACACTGCGTCAACTTAAAGAAAAAATCATCGAAGAGATGTCGGCGATCTCGCGGCCTCTTTGCAGAAGAGTATTCGAAAACTTTAGGACTCGCTTAGATGAGTGCAAAAACCGAAACGGTGGTCATTTAGACGAAATAATTTTTAAAAAATAAATTACAACTAATTAGCTTTCTCGTAAATAAACGATTTCTAAAATATGTTAAATGGTTTTTTTTATACGATTTTTTCAATAGGTATGACACACGTGTACATCTGGTTGGTACCCGATCCCGACTGCCTTTGCTAGGGCAGCGCGCCGCGAGCGCCGCATACCCCTTGCCCCCTTTCCCCGCTAACACCCGCGTGTTCGGGGAAACGCTAGGCTTCAAGGTCAATACATGTACTTACAGGAGCACACGCCACAACATCTCGATTTAGAATCCAATTGTCGCTTTACTCTGGTAGTTGCCACTTTCGCTGCATAGTTGGAGCAGGAATTTTCAATATGTCTTCGGATGGACAGAGTGCTCCATCATAATGCCTCTGGGCATAAGGCATCCCTATTCAGTGGGTAATCATATACCGTATATGCCACATTTTCTAAAGGCATTTTTAATTGTATTCGAAGAGAAAGCTTTAATAAAAGCAGGATTCAATATTTTGATGAAAATTTGAACGATCATGCTTCTGAGTAGGATTCTTTTTCATAAAATCCTTTACGCTTTAGCTCCTGTAACTCTTTAAAGATCTGTACGCACCTGAGCTGCGCTGCGTGTCGCTGCAGTCCGACTGCAGAAAGCGTCACTTCAGGTCGCTCACGGCACCTACCGCACTACAACTGCAGTACGCGGCAGCTCGCGTCACTTGCGCGTCAATTCTATACCCGTTCGCGTACGAGCAACAACATCGCAAGATGAGCGACAGTGAAGAGGGACCTTAATGCTTTGTAAACGCCGACATCTAGCGGCTGCAGAATATGCGTATTAAGCTGGGTATCCATTTGCACAGCCTCGTGGCGAGCTGCCTCATCCTGAGCGTGCCGCGGGCTGCGGAAAGTACACGCGTCTCCACTTGAGCACACATACCTAATTTTCTCGACTTTTGACATTTAAAATAGCGATAATTGTCGGTGTCGTTTCTTGCGGACGAGATCACTTGTCTTCAATAGAATAACGGAATTGCGATGGCGGTTAATTTTTATAATTACTTGATATCGTTATACGAAGAGCGAGAGGCGCGCAAAACCCAGCGCAGACGAATTAGGGATTGATAGGGACCATTGAGACACGGAATAGATCTGCAGGTGAGTTCATAAAATAAATAAATTAAAATTATTTTTTATTCAAGTAAACTTTCATAAGTGCTTTCGAATAGTCAGATGCATCTACCACTGGTTCAGAATGCCCTTCCTACCGAGAAGAACTCGGCGGTTGCTCTTTTCAAATATTTGATATAGGTACAAGATTATGCCATGTATAAAATAGAATTTGCTGTCCTGTGCGTTGCTGGAACGAGCTGCAGGTCAAATTCACGCTCTTTTATCATTTAGATAATCTTCAATTGTGTAATATGCTTTTTTCAGGAGCATATTTTTAAAAGATTTTTTAAACTTGTGCAAATATAAGTCCAAAATGGTTTGCGGGATTTTATTATAAAAGGTTACTAAGTACATACTAATATTAATTAAAGTAACAGCATCTCAAATATCGAACATTGACGAAGTTCCCGCGTCTTCTAAACTTCTAAACTTCGTCATCAGCAAGTCAACATCAGCTTTCACAACTTTCTTCTACGAGACATTTCACCGCGATTAATAGCCTCATCTGGTGACAGATGGGCTGGCTCATTTTTTGCGCAACGGATCAGCCTGGCTGTCCAGCGCGGAAATGCAGCCAGTATTCTTGGCACCATTCCACGCGGTCATGATTTATATAGTAATTAGATAAGGCTAGCTTTAAGTTTTATTGTAATATTAAAAAAAAAAAAAAAAAAAAAAAAAACATCTGCTATATCTATATATAAAAAAGGAAAAGGTGACTGACTGACTGACTGACTGATCTATCAACACACAGCTCAAACTACTGAACGGATCGCGCTGAAATTCGGCATGCAGATAGCTATTATGATGTAGGCATCCGCTAAGAAAGGATTTTTTAAAATTCAACCCCTAAAGGGTTAAAATAGGGGTTTGAAGTTTGTATGAAAGTTAGTCAGATTTCAAGTTAGAAGTTTGAAGTTTTTTAGTTAATATTTTTGCAATTAGCAGTATGACATATTTTAATAAGCTCACATGTTAAAATCTCATTGTTAAAGATCAAGTTTAAGGGTGTAAAATAGGGGTTTAAAATTTTGTTTACTCCACGCGAACGAAGTGGCGGGCACAAGCTAGTTAAAAATAAAATGAAAAGTGTTATATCTTGTACGATGGTACGGAACCCTTCCTGTGCGAGTCCAACTCCCACTTGGCCAATTTTTTGTTTCAGCCGACAGGTACAAACTAAAATGAAGTTAGCTATACTTCTGAGTGTTCTGTCAACGTCACACGCATACAACATACTATGCCTGCAGAATGTGCCTTCCAAAAGCCACTTCCATCTTGGAAAGGGGCTGGTTTACCCCCTACTTGAAGCTGGACATAAGGTAATTTATCTTTAGGGTTCCATGTAAAAAAGGAACTTTTATAGGATTCAAAAAAATGGTTCCTGCTTCACCTTTCTATTATTGTACCTCAAGGGCCAAGGCATCGCCAAGGTCCACGGATCCATACGAAGCGATTTGCCTCCTCATTTCTGATTCGAACCACTAAGATCAGTGACACACAGTGATCAGTAAGACACAAAGACCAGTGAAACATAATATTTAGAAAGAGAAGTAATGAAGCATTAATTATATTTATAATAAGATTAATGCTTCGTACCAATTAGTTTGAAGATGTTGAAGAATAAATGTTCCACTGGTCTTTGCATTTTAAAGTATTTGTAGTTCAGGAATCCAGTACTTCTCTCTTCCCTGCCCTGTATGTAGCATATCTCATGCTTGACTTTATAATTGTTGTTAAGAATGTTAAAAGAATGCCAGCGCCTAAACTGATCTTAAGACTATTCAGAAATTCAGGGCTTTGGATGCCCAAAGATAACTTCTCAGTTAATTTCTCTTCTGATCTAAATGATATTATACCCATCGAGAAAATATTACCTCTAAATTCATATTGTATGGGGACCGTGATAGATGAATTGGATCCAGGTAAAGTTATTAAACAACCACTGACCCTACTAAGTAGTTGCAACTTTTGAGGTTTGGAAGAACACTCTATTTCTGGTAAGTAGAATGAACAGTTACTATCAAATTTCATGATCCCAGTTACTTTGATATCTATAGGTGTAATAACCACAAATGGTTCTTCATCGCATCCAGTGCATCCATATGTGTAGTCAACACGAATAGAGCATGATGCTGATTCCACTATTACACTATTTTTTTTATTATGTAACCAGTAACATATTTTTTTGCCTCTTTACTGGTAGTGTTATTATTCATTGATTCTGTTTCCGATGTTTGCATGAAACAGTTTATTACGGAATCCACATTAACAATATCAGTGGGTTCTTCACGTGCTTCTTTTTCTTTATAATTTAGCAAGTTTTTTGGAGGTTTAAATAATGCCTTATTGTCATCTCGCTCGCAGTTTGCTTCAACTGAGTGTGGTGAAGTTAAATTATTAACTAGCAACGTTTTTAAGGCACCTATTATACCTAGCATAAATAAAACCTAGCAAGTTGGAGACGTGTTTCGTACACCATTGCTCCTTATATTGCAGATTTTTTTTTTTAATGGAATCTGGTTTATATTTCTTGTCAACAGACTACTTACTCCAATAATTAAATAATTAAACATTTCTTTATATACATTAATATAGTTTGCTATTAAGAAAGCATAAGAGATGTAAACTGAGACGTTTTTGATCTTTGAATAATGTAAAAAAATCATGATGCAATTGCCGGTTCATTCACAGTTTCCTCAACCTCTGATAATACAACAGGTATTGTATCATAATTTAGACATTGTGGCGGGTTGGGTTGTGAGAAAAGAAAGAGTCAGGTGAGATAACTAGTATAATCACTTAAAATCGGTAACAACTAAAACAGAAAAACGCGCGAAACACGAATAGGTATGACACACGTGTACATCTGGTTGGTACCCGATCCCGACTGCCTTTGCTAGGGCAGCGCGCCGCGAGCGCCGCATACCCCTTGCCCCCTTTCCCCGCTAACACCCGCGTGTTCGGGGAAACGCTAGGCTTCAAGGTCAATACATGTACTTACAGGAGCACACGCCACAACATCTCGATTTAGAATCCAATTGTCGCTTTACTCTGGTAGTTGCCACTTTCGCTGCATAGTTGGAGCAGGAATTTTCAATATGTCTTCGGATGGACAGAGTGCTCCATCATAATGCCTCTGGGCATAAGGCATCCCTATTCAGTGGGTAATCATATACCGTATATGCCACATTTTCTAAAGGCATTTTTAATTGTATTCGAAGAGAAAGCTTTAATAAAAGCAGGATTCAATATTTTGATGAAAATTTGAACGATCATGCTTCTGAGTAGGATTCTTTTTCATAAAATCCTTTACGCTTTAGCTCCTGTAACTCTTTAAAGATCTGTACGCACCTGAGCTGCGCTGCGTGTCGCTGCAGTCCGACTGCAGAAAGCGTCACTTCAGGTCGCTCACGGCACCTACCGCACTACAACTGCAGTACGCGGCAGCTCGCGTCACTTGCGCGTCAATTCTATACCCGTTCGCGTACGAGCAACAACATCGCAAGATGAGCGACAGTGAAGAGGGACCTTAATGCTTTGTAAACGCCGACATCTAGCGGCTGCAGAATATGCGTATTAAGCTGGGTATCCATTTGCACAGCCTCGTGGCGAGCTGCCTCATCCTGAGCGTGCCGCGGGCTGCGGAAAGTACACGCGTCTCCACTTGAGCACACATACCTAATTTTCTCGACTTTTGACATTTAAAATAGCGATAATTGTCGGTGTCGTTTCTTGCGGACGAGATCACTTGTCTTCAATAGAATAACTTAGAGCGAGAGGCGCGCAAAACCCAGCGCAGACGAATTAGGGATGTGTGTGATCCATTTGATTTAGACGATAGAGAGTTTCAATCGCTTTGGCGGATCTCCAAGCCGATGGCTCATTATATTGTAGGGAGACTTTCCGAGGATTTGGAGCCTCAAACCAGTGACGGCCTGCCTGTTCATCTCAAGGTAAGTGAAAATGCCTACCTACCGCTCGGAGTTATGTGTCTAAGAAGTACTTACTGAAAAAATAGTAGTCAATAGATTTTGTGAATAAAAGTTAAAATGATAAAAAGACCCTTACAATTACAATACATTAATGCTTACAAGTAAGAAAGGTGCCTTTGTGCTGTGATGGTCGCTTCTCGTCGTAAAGCGTTTGCTTCTGCGCGTTGAACATTTGCTTCTTCGCGTAACACGTTTGCTTGTTTGCTTAGCAAGTCTGCCGCCTATTTGGGAGTCTGGTTGAGGTTGTGGGTTTGATCGTGGGCATGCAAATCAACTTTTCAAAGTTATGAGCTTTTTAAGCAATTTAAATATCACTTTAACTATGAAAGAAAACATCGTGAGGAAACCTGCATGCGTGAGAGTTTTCCGTGTTCTCAAAGGCGTGGGAAGTCTGCCAATCTGCACAGGGCCAGCGTGGTGAACTATGGCCTAGGGTCTAGATCCTTTTCAATCTGAGAAGAGACTCAGTAGCGGGGCGATGATGGGTTGATCATAATATATGTATATATTTCTTACACCAATTGGTGACTCCTCAGGACCACAACCCACTGCCATTTCCTGGCCAGTTGTATTCAGAACATGCACTGCATTGTCTGAAATTTGAGGAATCTCCACGCAATTTCCAGTGGCATTCCGGGCCGGGCTCCACCCTCGTCTCGGGCCTTGCGTTTCTGGTCACGCCAGCACTTGAAACAAAAAGTTGTTAAATTAATGCACTTCTCTGTATATCTTAAGGAAATTGCTATAGTATATGAATGAATATTTATGTTCAACATAACTTTTAGATTTTGACAAATATAGCATTGATTTATTACATATATCATATATTTGCACTTACAGTTGCAGTGCAAATTAACCTCTGTCCAGTGAATATTAACGAATTATCAAAATAGTAGTCATGTTTTCTATAGTGGACTATTTACAATGTTAATCACTACAAAATTTTATATCTCTACTAGCTTATGCTCGCGACTTCGTCCGCGTGGACTACATAACCGTGGACCATGTTAGTGTAAACGGGAAAACAGTAGACATCGACAACCAAGATGTCTCTCTCTTTTCGCGAGATATCTCATGCGACACATGTTAGCCCTGCAGGTGAGATTGCTAAGGGCTAACTTGTATCTGAATTTTTGATCGCTTTAACAATTGTTTATCTATGATGTCTGTATCTTCGACTATGTTACAATGTTCTTATCATCGTTATCACTGATTTGTCTATCGACTTTTGGTGATAGACACGATAGACACCCCCCCGGACCCCCAACCCTCCACTCCCCTGGCTACGGCTAGGCACTGAAAGGTAGGTATTATTAAATATTCTGTGGTTTCAACGATACTTGTTATTTGTAACTAAATTATAATATACTAGCTGATCCCCGCGACTTAGCCCGCGTGTATATAATAAAAGCCTATGTCACTCCGGAATAATGTAGCTTTCTATTGGTGAAAGAATTTTCAAAATCGGTTCAGTAGTTCCAGAGATTACCGCTTTAATATATTAGTATAGATCTATTTCACATAATTATAACCATTGAGACACGGAATAGATCTGCAGGTGAGTTCATAAAATAAATAAATTAAAATTATTTTTTATTCAAGTAAACTTTCACAAGTGCTTTCGAATAGTCAGATGCATCTACCACTGGTTCAGAATGCCCTTCCTACCGAGAAGAACCAGCAAGAAACTCGGCGGTTGCTCTTTTCAAATATTTGATATAGGTACAAGATTATGGCATGTATAAAATAGAATTTGCTGTCCTGTGCGTTGCTGGAACGAACTGCAGGTCAAATTCACGCTCTTTTATCATTTAGATAATCTTCAATTGTGTAATATGCTTTTTTCAGGAGCATATTTTTAAAAGATTTTTTAAACTTGTGCAAATATAAGTCCAAAATGGTTTGCGGGATTTTATTATAAAAGGTTACTAAGTACATACTAATATTAATTAAAGTAACAGCATCTCAAATATCGAACATTGACGAAGTTCCCGCGTCTTCTAAACTTCTAAACTTCGTCATCAGCAAGTCAACATCAGCTTTCACAACTTTCTTCTACGAGACATTTCACCGCGATTAATAGCCTCATCTGGTGACAGATGGGCTGGCTCATTTTTTGCGCAACGGATCAGCCTGGCTGTCCAGCGCGGAAATGCAGCCAGTATTCTTGGCACCATTCCACGCGGTCATGATTTATATAGTAATTAGATAAGGCTAGCTTTAAGTTTTATTGTAATATTTAAAAAAAAAAAAAAAAAAAAACATCAGCTACCTAGTCTATATCTATATATAAAAAAGGAAAAGGTGACTGACTGACTGACTGACTGACTGATCTATCAACACACAGCTCAAACTACTGAACGGATCGCGCTGAAATTCGGCATGCAGATAGCTATTATGATGTAGGCATCCGCTAAGAAAGGATTTTTTAAAATTCAACCCCTAAAGGGTTAAAATAGGGGTTTGAAGTTTGTATGAAAGTTAGTCAGATTTCAAGGAAGTTTTTTAGTTAATATTTTTGCAATTAGCAGTATGACATATTTGATGTTAAAATCTCACTGTGAAAGCCCTCAAATCAACCCTAAGGGTGTAAAATAGGGGTTTAAATTTTGTTTACTCCACGCGGACGAAGTCGCGGGCATAAGCTAGTTAAAAATAAAATGAAAAGTGTTATTTATTTTATTTTTATTTATTTTATATCTAATTAGAACGGCAGTGCCACTAGATGATTAATAATAAATTTAAATACGAATAAAGGTACAAGAAAAAAGACATAAAATACAAAACGATAAAAGATCAAAGGATTTTGAATATGTACGCTGAGAACATTGAATGACATATTCATGTAATGCTCTCAGCGTACTTCAGTAACTCCCGAACCAGTATTATAGACCCATCATTAAATGTTATATCTTGTACGATGGTACGGAAACCTTCCTGTGCGAGTCCCACTCCCACTTGGCAAATTTTTTGTTTCAGCCTACAGGTACAAACTAAAATGAAGTTAGCCATACTTCTGAGTGTCATGTCAACGGCACACGCATACAACATACTATGCCTGCAGAATGTGCCTTCCAAAAGCCACTACCATCTTGGAAAGGGGCTGGTTTACCCCCTACTTGAAGCTGGACATAAGGTAATTTATCTTTAGGGTTCCATGTAAAAAAGGAACTTTTATAGGATTCTTAAAAATGGTTCCTGCTTCACCTTTCTATTATTGTACCGCAAGGCATCGCCAAGGTCTTCACCCGTAGGTAGTCGAAATTTCACGGATAAGTACGAAGCGATTTGCCTACTCATTTCTGATTCGAACCGCTAAGATTTGGAACACCCTTCCAGCATCAGTTTTCCCCTCCAATTATAATATGGGTACCTTCAAGTCAAGAGGCAATAGGCATCTTCTAGGCAAGCGCGCAAGCAAGCATGGGGTTATTCAAGGGGCGGACCAACAAATTCCTAAAAGGCCGGCAACGCATCGGCGGCTCCTCTGGTGCTGCAAATGTTCATGGGCGGCGGTAATCACTTAACATCAGGTGACCCGCCTGCTCGTTTGCTCGCTATATCTATTTAAAAAAAAAGAATAATAGGTAGTACTGTGTAACCGCGTATGAGATAGCGATATCATGACGTAACGATGACGTCACATGACAAGGTTTGAATCTAATGTTGCCACAATAACTGAGGCGTGTAGTTGCAAAACCCGCTAAAATACTTTTTTTAACTCCCCTTTTACACTTGAAAAAAACTTGTAACGCTTTCTGACTAAACAAACGCAATCCTGTTAGGTATTAAAATTATCGTTGGAGGATCGGAAAACAGGATATAATAAATCTATAGGCAATATTATCTTTTTTTTTAAGTTATCGGCGAAAGTAAATTCATTGTAGAGGAATTTGAAACTCACTCATAGTTATAGAGGCTTATGACATTTACAGATGACATTTAAGGGGGTTTTGCAAGGAACATTATTGAGAGCTACTATAACGTTTGGATAGTGTTATGCAATAAATTTTAGTATGAAAACTTGAAAATTATAATTAGCCAACAGGAAAATAATAAAACACATCAATATTATTGTTGAGGAGTTTATTACATAGAAAAAAAAAAAACAAAAATTCTATAAATTCAAAACACGTGTTATAATGCATACATTTTCAAAATGTATGAAATTAAACAGAGTACACCGTTAAGCATATTATACAAACGAAAATTTATGTAAATCCTATTTTTATATTATAAATGTGAAAGTTTGTGAGGCTGTATGGATGGATGGATGTTTGTTACTCTTTAACGCAACAACGCATGAACCGTTTTGGCTGAAATTTGGCACAGAGATAGATTATAGTTTGGGAATACAGACAGGCTTTTTATCCTGAGAATTACAGAGTTCCCGCGGGAATTAAAAAACCTTAATCCATGCGTACGAAATCGCGGGCATCCTCTAGTGATAAATAAAAAAGCATGGATTTGACTCGCTCCAGCAATGCACGGGGCTGCAATTATTTAAACAGTATGGCATAATATTAGTGTAAACTAAACATTTGAAAAGAGCAACTGCCAAGTTTCTTGCTGGTTCTCCTCGGTAGAAACGGCATTTTGAACCAGTGGTAAATTATTATGACGATTCAAAAGCACTTGTAAAAGTTTCTACACATACGAACTTATCTCTTCAAATCCGCCCTCACACAAGTCACACGCGTCTACGGAATCATCATTGTCCTCGATCCGATTGTCTAGAAACAGCTGAGTCTGCGCTCTTTCTTGGATTTTTTTATAAAATTCTAAGCTTTCTACTTCTTGCCAGTTGTTGCCAAAGTGGGTCGACAAGAGTTTGACGACATCTTGTAGCTTCGATTGCTTGGGCACGATTTTGTGGGGTTGAATCAGTACAGGTTGTATATTTATAATTTTTTTATTTTTCTTTGTAATTATTTTTTTTTCGTTTAGTTCACTGTTATAATTTACTTCTCCCTGTACTAAAATATTGTTTGTTTTTGTCCGGGTCAAAAAAAAGCGCTTGCTTTTCATGAAAGGAAAATGCCAGCTGCTTGTGGGTTTTATAACTGACTCATATCCCTTTTTCCAGTCGTACACTGCAATATCTGCAAGACCTGTGCATGTTGCGTTTTCCTCCAATACTGAAACGTATTCTAAAGGCGAAACTATCACCTCCTTACCCTTAAGGGTTTTTTCTATTTTTGCAAATACCCGGTCAGGAGGAATAAACGAGTGGCCAACGACAGGGAATACTAATTCCACTTTTTTAACATGTCTTGGAGCCTCCGTGTAAAGCCACTTTCCGAGCATAGCAACCATACCTGTGTTTTTATTCTGACCAGAACACCCATCAGATATAATTCTCAAAATTGTTATTCGTTCATCAAAACTCAGTTTCTGTAAGAAATGGTAGACTGCGCTTATAATTTCGTTACTTCCCTTGGCATGCGTTGTTTCATCCCAATAGTACGAGTGTACATTTTGTTTAGTTAGTTTTGCTTTCGAATTCCCCAAAACTATGGCAAAATGATAAAAGCTGAATTGCCGGCTATAATATGCTGACTGGTCAGGTAATTTCGGCAAGGCCTGATTTTTTTGACAGTCGAATGTAATAGTTTGAATGTGCTCACTGTCATTTTGGAGAATTTTGTAAAATGCTTTAAATTTTAGACGGTGAATCCTTTTCTCAATCATTAACTCGTTTCTTTTAGATGTTTCGGGTTCCGATTTTAAACGTTCATCTATTGCGATACAAGTCGAGCACACATCTGTTCTAGGGGACCCAAAACCAATATTGTACTGCGTGTTAAATATCTTTCTGAAAAAACTTTGCTTAACATGGAGCGCTGGTTCACGAGCCTGGTTGTAAAGGCGCCACATTTTTCGAATGTTTAACTCCGGAGAAAGATACAGTCTGTGAATATTTTTCGATCGGCAATAGTGGCTTTCCTGTCCTTTAAATGATTCTATAAACCACTGTACCGAATATTTTTTTGCTTCAAACTTTACACTATTTCGGTCACCACCTCTATTTTCTGTTGGCATCGAACCACCACTCTCATAGAATCGATTCAGGACACCTTGAATACGGTCTTTTTTAATTAAAAGTGCTGCTGTAAATGTTTTTTGACACACAGGAATATTTTTTCCATCCTTTCCGAGAATAGTGTATTTTATTGCTTTTTTCCTTTTACTGTTAGCTTTGCCAGCTTTAGCTTTAGTTACAGAGCAATATTTTAACAAAAAGTTATCTTGCGATAATTTGTTTGAGCATCGATAAAAATTTTTGTGAAACTTTCGGATATCTTGACAAGTTAGTTGACTGCAACGAAATGCCTTTTGATCATGATTGCACTTTGGAAATTGAGGTAATCCAGTGGGCTTGTACCTAGAAAAAACATATAATCTCTAATTAATTCTCAAAACAAAAGAGTTGGACTCAAACACGAAGGGTTCCGTACTATCGTACAAGAAATATCACTTTTTAATTTTTTTTATTTTCATGGCGGCCATTTTTAAACTTTTATTATTTGTTATTATAGAGGCAATAGAAATATACACTCTGTAAAATTTTAAACTCTCTACCTATGATGGTTCACGAGATACAGCCCGCTGACAGACAGACAGACAGACGGACGGACGGACGATTTAGATTTTATAAGTAGGTACACATTATAGGTAGGTAACTAGGTACATAAGCAAAACGATTAACAAGCTCATTATTCATTCAGAAAAATATAGAAACAACTAGCTTCTGCTCGCGGCTTCACCCGCGTGAATTTTGGTTTTGTAAAAATCCCGCAGGGACCTTGGATTTTTATGGGATAAAAGATAACCTGTGTGTTAATCTAGTTTATAGCCTATCTTCATTCCAAATTTCAGCTAAATGAGTTCAGAGTTGTGAAGAAGTAACAATCATACACACACATACATACAAGCTTTCACCTTCATATTAATTAGGTACCTATTGAAGGCGAAAGTTTAGTGATTATGATTAAATAAGCTGTTATTCAAAAATCGAGCTATCTATAATATACAGCAAATATCAAATCTGTTCAGCGTGTAACTCCCGGCCACTTTATTGTTTCTTGCAGCGCTTTGCATAACACCATTTTTTGAACAAAATAATATAGAATCAGGTCAACTTTTTACTCACCGTTTATCACGAGCCACTTCACGTTTCCACAAAGCTTTATTGATAGGACGTTTCCGTGAGTGTTTAGGGTCACATTTTGTCACTAACTGCATCATTTCATCCATTTTATGTTTTTAAATTCAATAAAACTCGATTACACTTTTTCACTACTCAACACAAATCGCCATACTGTTTGTCAGGTCACGTGGTGCGTACCAAGCTATGTGATTGGTCGATTCTGTTTTAGAGGAGTTTGAAATTCACCCATGTCATTATAGCGGATTTTGTTACCAAGCATGAAGTTAAAGTTATAATTTAGTGCTGTTATAGTGGGATTTGCTCGGAAATGAGTTATTCACCTAATAGAGATTTGAGAAACCTATCAGGAGAAATCAAAAAGTCGATTTCTATATAAAATCGTTTTAGCGGGTTTTGCAATTACACTTCTCAACTGTGCTTCCCTCTTTGGGGTATTAGATGGAATAGGGAAAATTCTTTCCAGATCTTTTTAATAAAACGACAAAAAGAAGATGAATTGATTTTATTTTTATTTTTTACACTACATACATAATGACAGGCTACCTTTTGTCGTAAAAAAGGCTTGAAGGGGTTGAAATAGGGGATGAAAGTTTGCATGGTAGTTTATCATTAGTCTACATTACAAGTTATTACTAAGGGGGCATCCATAAATTACGTGAGATGTTTAAGAGGGGAGGGGGTCAAGTCAAATCTCATCTATTCTTACGTTGGAGAGAGGGGGGGTCTCGGCAAATATCACGCAATTTTTTTCCTGATTTTAACCACAAAAAAATTATACTATTTTGGTCCATTTAATCCAGATTGTATTTATTTATTTAGTACACTTATAACTCACAGGAATATTGATTACTAGTCTTTACTAGTCGTAAATAAAAGCACGAAGCAATTTTTTTTTTCTTTTTACAATAACATTCCAACGCGTTTACGTAAGAAACCCACATTTTGAAAAATCTCACGTGAGATTGGGGGATGGGGGAGTGGGTTGAATAAAACCTCACGACATCTCACCAGGGGGGGAGGGAGGGACAGATAATTCAAAAAAACACCTCACGTAATTTGTGGACGCCCCCTAATTCACTAGTACTACTAACTGATACTATCAACTGTCCAGCATCGCGACTGCGAACGCAGATAACGTTTGTGTGGGGAACTCAGGGGCCGGAAAGTCGCTTATTATCACCTATTGTAGTTTTTATTAGCGCCGTCTATTAGTTGGTCACCTGAACTAAATTATTGCTTGATTTACTTTACTCTATGGTCAGAGATTACAGGCTGCCATTTGTGTTTTGAATCGGCATGGTGTTTTGTTTTTTCTGTTTTGGCGAAAGGTAAATTCCGTTACTAGTACGTCGAGTCGAGTGGTTTCTTCTTCGTCTTCTCGTGAAATTAACATTTAGTGATCTGTGAGACATAATAAAAATAAAAAGTAAATCACAATCAGTGTTGTTATTCCAATGAACCTATAATAATTAAGGTGCCAATAAAAAGGTGGTCCTGTTACACTGCGTGCATTAAATAGATAAACCAAAATCACATGGATCTTTGACTTTTCAGTGTTTTATTGTTTTCAATTCACTAATAAATTAAGTATTATTGTTAAATTAATACTTGTTTTGAAACTCAATAAAACACTGTAAAGTCAAAGGTCTATTGTGGTTTTGGTTTACCTATATAATGCACGTAGTAGGTACCACCCATTTATTTATAGGTATAGTAGGTATATATGTATGTAGATACCTATAGGTATGTATACAGTTACAGTTGTAGGTGACCAACTAATAGACGGTGCTAGGTTTGCATTAGGAATTTGGGTGACATTAAAATCTTATGAGAAGGCTCTCTATTTCCAGTGTATTATTTTACTCTATGGGGGAACTCTTAAAGGTTGCCCACCCACACAGACGCGTTCGGCGGTCGCGGTCGCAGTGGCAGTGGTTGTAATACCTTGATAACTAAGTATTACAACTATATTACCTTGATAATAAGGTGTATTACAACTGTTCACCACTGCAACCACGACAGCAGACCGCGTCTGTGTGGGTAACGTTTAAGGCGAGTCACCGAGGCTAAGCGGAAAAAACTGGTTTGCTAGATCAAATGTTTTAGGTATTTACTATTAACTAATGGTCTTGCTAAAAATATACAATATACCTAAAGACATTGTCTAAAGAATGTGCTACTTTGATACACAATAGGAAGTACTTCACTCGATCAAATAAAATCTTGAAATAAGCCGATATAAAAGTCTAAAACGAATTATTTAATACTTAAATAATAACGTTTTGGCAAATAATTTTTATATGGAAATATTTGTCTTTAAGTACTACAGAGAACCTGCTAAATTTTGGTTTTCAACAGGACTTCTATAATTTATTAAATTCAAATTTAACGTTTGAAACACAGAATTTGAACGTTGCCAAGCGGTTTACTTCAAAGCCGCGCTGCCCGCCTCGGTGACTCGCCTTAACCGTGCTTCTGGTGCAGTTGAGTACAGAAACGCAAATTATTTATTGATTGAGAAACAATTGTCAATTTTGTAAATACATTTCTTCATTTTTCTGTGGGTTCTGACAATTGTTTTGTGTATACGCACTTGAAGGTATTTCATAGTAATAGCTTTTATCAAAAGGATTTTATGATCATCTAGGGGAGAGTGGTCATACGAAATATTGGTATGTACCTTAAAAAAATTACTTTCCAAACATTTACGTAGACATTGGGGCCGATTCACTTGTACACAATCTGTAAACTAAACTAAATTAACAGGTCTAAATCTAGTGCTATCCTTTTCTGCAAGCAATATTATGACATGGATAGCAGTAGAATTAGACGTGCCATTTTAGTTTAGTTTAGAGATTGTGTACAAGAGAATCGGCCCCATTGAGTTATCAATAATTGTTGTAGTTGTTTGCTTTTTTCTAATAATTTACTGCCCAATTGTGCTACATTTTGACTTAATACTTTTTCAGCAATTTCGAAAAACTGCTATTACGTCGTTGGAAGGATAGTGCTACCTTTATCCTTGCTACTCAAGATTCAGGAAATGTTCATAGGTAGTGAAATAGAGCCTCAAAAGCTCAACGGGTAAAGGAGTGGACTGAAAACCGAAAGATCGACGGTTCAAACCCCGCCCGTTGCAGTATTGTCTTACCTACTCCTAGCACAAGCTTGACGCTCAGTTGGAGAGGAAAGGGGAATATTAGTCATTTAACATGGCTAATTTTCTTTAAAAAAAGAAATATATTACAGGTACCAAGCAACGACTTCATGCTTAGACTCCCAACTCCTCAATCCTGATGATGTAGGGTACAGCAGACGTATTGTCTAACTAAACCCTACTCGTTTTGAGAGACCCGTGCCTGTAGTGGGTCGGCGATGGGTTGTAATGATGATGATGAACGTTTTCAGGTGACATGGATTACAACGTTTCCCGGCAAACCAGTTACAAACCTGACCTACATCGATGTTAGTCATATACAAGAGTTGATGAAGCGTAAGTAGGTAGCTATCTATATTTATATTTTTATTAGTTCCGTACCTCAAAAGGAAAAACGGAACCCTTATAGGATCACTTTGTTGTCTGTCTGTCAAGAAACCTACACGGTACTTCCCGTAGACCTAGAATCATGAAATTTGGCAGGTAGATAGATCCTATAGCTGACATTTGGGGAAAAATGTGAATTAAGGCTTAACTACATCACACAAAAAATATTAAATTGTGATCATGAACTAATAATTAGTATTTTCAATTTTCTAAGTAAGATAATATATCAAGTGGGGTATCATATGAAAGGTCTTCACCTGTGCATTCTAAAACAGATTTTTATTTATTTTTATGTATCATAGTTTTTGAATTATCGTGCAAAATGTCGAAAAAATACGACTGTAGTACGGAACCCTCATTGCGCGAGCCTGACTCGCACTTGGCCAGTTTTTTATTATTTCTTTTATTTTGTGTTTTTACTGACAGATCGAAATGGCAACACCCCGCACAGCCCCCGCGCTAACCGGGTGCGGGCGAGCGCAGGTGACGTGCGTGTGTGCGGGGCGAAGGTCGAATTATCTGTGGTTTTGTATTAGTGATAAGCAAACCCTACATTTTACAAATTCTATCTCTGAATCTTGTTTAATGCATCTATAGGTATTTATGTAATGTTGTGTATAAGTCCCGTAAATTGCTATTGCGCTGGAACCATGTCTCATTAACATCCACGTGACGTCAGCCGAAATAAAACAATACCGTCGGCAAAACATTTTTTTTAGAATAATTATAATCAGTAGGACCCATATTATAAATGCGAAACTGTGTTTGTTTGTTGGTTTGTCCTTCAATCGCGTCGCAACGGAGTAACGGATTGACGTGATTTTTTGTATGGGTAATTCCACGCGCACGAAGTCGTGGGCATCAGCGAGTAAAATAAAATAAAATAATAAACGGTACCGAACGAGCTAACGTGCTCTCCGAGGCACGGAGGAAACGAAAGGGCCGAAGCTTTTTTTTATTTACACTTGTTTTTTATTGCCACATTTTCAGATTTGGACATGACCCGCCCGCAAAGCATGAACTTGGTGAAGGAGATAGCATGGAACGTCTCCCGCAGCACCCTGGAGACTCCAGCAGTGAGGAACGCGCTGACCATGGAGAAGTATGATGCTGTCATCACTGAGTGGTTTTTCTCCGAAACGGAGGTTGGGTTAGTACCTCTGGTTAGTACCAACCCTCCACTTCCCATGGCCCCACCAACCTCTCGGTTATATGGGCCCAAATATATCCTATAGACCAACTACAATCTAGCGAATCTTGTCACGGGGATGACGTTGATGATAAGTTTCGTTATTTTCAGCTATGCAGCGGTGCAAGACGCCCCATGGATCCTACTGGGCGGTATGCTGCTCAACACACATCTGGAGTACCTGATGGACACGGTGCGCTCCGTGCCCACCATCCCCGCCTTAACGAGCAACTATGATACGCCCATGACCCTGTGGCAACGCATGAAGAACACCTTCAGCTTCCTCTTCTTTACCTACCTCACTATGTAAGTCGGAACTCACAACTCAATACAAACAACACTATGTGAGTCGTAAGTCAATATAACTACACTATGTGAGTCACAACTCAATATAAACCATACCATGGTGCGTGCGTGCCCACCATCCCGGTCTTGACGAGCGACTACGATACGCACCGACCCTGTGGCAACGCATGAAGAACATCTTCTGTTTCCTCTTCTTTACCGGCCTTACTATGTAAGTCGGAACTCAACTCAATACAAACAGCACTATGTGAGTCGCAACTCAATACAAACAGCACTATGTGAGTCGCAACTTAATACAAACAGCACTATGTGCGAGTCACATCTCAATACAAACAGCACTATGTGAATTGCCACTCAATATAAACCACGCCATGTGAGTCGCAACTCAATACAAACAACACTAAGTGAGTTGAAAATCGATATAAATTCACTCACACATTATTTATTAGGTTCTTACGCTGGCTGTCTTCTATTATCAGCGAAACTGCTGCCCGTATCAAATAATGCCATATCGCGGTATGAGGCGGGGACGCTCCGCACACCCGCACGTCACCCACGATATTCCGCACCGGGTTAGCGCAGGGGCTGTGCGGGTGTGCGGGGCATCCTCAACCTGATTGCTATGTCGACCTGTCGCGCACTATAGGTACAATTCACCGCCTGGCGTTAATAATTGGAGGTAGTTTAATTATTAACATTAATGCAAGCTTTAAGATTTTGTTAGAAAAATACTTTGAATTTCAGGTCAAGCCAGTCCACCAACAAAGCAAACTACGAGAAATACTTCGAACCACTAGCTAAAGCTCGCGGCGTCACCCTACCTCCCTACTACGAGGCGATGCATAACATTTCCATAATGTTTGTGAACTCTCACCCATCATTCGCACAACCCTTCGTCACTCCACCCAACGTGGTTGACATCGCCGGCTACCACATCGACGAGGACGTGCCACCTCTACCCAAGGTACGAGGACACAGATGTATAGCACGATTCAAACGTAAATGCGCCTCTGGCGTTTGCGCATGACGTTGCGCAGAACATTTTGGGTATCCGAGGTAGCGATGAGAGTAACTGCGCACGTGTCGCAACTTCACGCAGACGCATTTAAGTTTGAATCGTACTGTACATACTTTCACACTAACACACAAGCCATATAAAAGGAAAAGGTGACTGACTGACTGATCTATCAGGTCAAACTGCTGAATGGATCGGGCATGAAATTTGGTATGCAGATAGCTGTTATGACGTAGACATCCGCTAAGGAAAGATTTTCATCACACCCATAAGGGGCTAAAATTAATGGAGTCCACGTGGACGAAGTTACGGGCATAAGCTAGTTATTAATGAGCGCCTAAGTCATATTCAGATAATATTCCTGGTGAAGACGTGAATTCAAGATACTTGTTTGGTAACACCCCCCCCCCCTCTCCCCTTCCTCTGCCATCTTGTTGATATTCTTGTCCCCATGTAATAATATAAAACTATCCCTTAATTTTTCCAGGATCTACAAGACCTGCTGGACTCATCCCCCCAGGGAGTGGTCTACTTCAGCATGGGCTCCATGATCCGGTCCGCCGGACTGCCGGCGCAGACCCGACGCGAGCTGGTCAAGATGTTCGGAGAACTGCCCTACACTGTGCTGTGGAAGTTCGAGGAGCAGATGGAGGACTTGCCAAGGAATCTCCACATTAGACCTTGGATGCCGCAGTCTAGTATACTATGTGAGTACTAAGGGTCAAACTGTCGACCCTGAGATATGTTGTGGCCGTATGGTAATAATTAAATGCGGCAACGGAGAAAGATGTTTATTGAGAGCCGGCTTATGATCTACTCTCCCTTATGGACTAACAATACTAATAAAGAAATCTTACATACTATTGTTTTAATCTTATTGCTTAACTGCCTAACCTACATAATTTTGCATCACCTCTCTTTCAATCCGATGTGCAGGCAACCTACTTCGATATATTGAGGAGTTGCATTTTTATGTTACAGCTAATATGAACATGCTACGTTTAAACTGACAATTCGTACATATTACAACCCCGACCTCGCATGTCTCCCGGTAGTGTAGAAGAGTACGATGCGCAGGCTTGCTCGCGTGTTGTCGCAGAAGAGACAAAATAAAGTCTTGAATTTCCAACGATGCCTCTTTATTTCATCATAAAATAAACAATAAGTCATCAGCGTCACATTTAAATTACGATGCAATTAGATTCAACATTTTAGGATAAAAAGAAATCGATTTATATTTATGGGACGAACACAATCAAAGGTTATAATTTTAAGGAATGACAGGACAGATGTCAATGTCAAGTTAACATGTCAAAGTTCATAACGTCGATGTAGATCATAGACAAATTCAACACTCCTCCTTATGGTCTACATCGGATAAAGCAAGATCTATAATTATTTGTACATAATATACTGAGATAATATACATACAAGACACATACATATTGAATTGCGAACCCTTATTCTTAAAAACAACTAGTTTACACTTATTACATTCAATTCAGACACACAATTTTTATGTTTAACATTACACAATGGCTTTGTTAACACATCCGCTACCATTTTGTCTGTTGGTATATATTTTACATTAATTGAACCTCTTTGTACAAGATCTTTAACAAAATGATAGCGCAAGTCTATATGTTTTGTTCTCTTGTGTGAATATTCTTTTACTAGTAACAATTTCTGAGCACTCTGGTTGTCATTGTATACTAAAACATCTATAGTTTTGGCGACAAGTTCTGACAAGAAACTTGTAACAAAACAGATATCCTTGCATACATCGCTTATGGCTATATATTCTGCCTCAGTGCTGGATAAAGCCACACAACGTTGTTTTCTAGACTCCCAGCTAACTACATTGTTACCTAATTTAACAATAAAGCCTGTATATGATTTCCTGTCACACATATCATTTGCCCAGTCAGCATCTGTATAAGCGGTTATATTAAAACTATCACTTTTATAAAAACAAAGTCTTAAATCGATAGTACCAGCCAAGTATCGCAGAACTCGTTTAGCAGCTATCCAATGACTTTTATCAAAAGCAGTTAAATATTGGCTAAGCTGACTGCAGCTGAAGGCTATGTCAGGTCTTGTGCAAACTGACAAATACATTAAACAGCCTATAAGTTGCCTAAACTGATAAACATTATCATTTAAAGGTTCACTATTTGACTTTTTGAGTTTACTATTTACAATCATAGGTGTAGAAACATGCTTACAATCTAACATATTAAACCGTTTAAGTAACCTTCTAATATATTCAGATTGGTCCAAGGTCAAAACATTTTTATTTCTAATCACACGTATACCTAAACAATTTGTTAATGGACCAAGATGCTTGACACTGAAATTTGTACTTAATAAGCTAAACAAGTCCTGTGTATCACATGTTGAAAAAATATAAAAATCGTCAACGTAGAGAGCAATGATAGTGAGGTCCCTATTATTCCTTTTCACATACACACAGGGCTCACACTTGCTTTGGACAAATCCATTTTTCAACAACAAGCTATTCACTTTCAGATTCCACATGCGACTTGCCTGCTTAAGTCCATATATACTCTTGAGTAGCATACACACCTTTCTTTCATCACAAACAAAACCCTGCGGTTGTTCCATGTAGATTCTTTCGTTTAGGTCGCCATTCAAAAAAGCAGTGGTTACATCAATATGTTCCATGGACATATCTAATTGATGTGCCAAGGAAAATAAAATACGCATTGTTGAATGACGTACTACAGGTGAGAAAGTATCGGAGTAATCTATTCCTTCCCTTTGGCTAAAACCGCGGGCAACTAAGCGAGCTTTAAACTTATCGAAATTACCCGATGTGTCATGCTTTAATTTATATATCCATTTACACTTCACAACATTCACACCCACAGGTCTATCCACTAGTTTCCAAACCTTATTTTCTACTAGTGACTCGTACTCTACCTTCATTGCATTTTGCCAGTCAGAGGAATTTGATGATGCTACTGCCTCTTCATATGTTGGTGGCTCTTCTAATATAGACCTGGCGTACATACCTATTTCATAATCGCCATATCGTATCGGCGGTTTACCACGTGTACTGCGCATGGGGCGACTGCTAACGGTCACAGACTCCTCTGTACAAGTCACAGCTTCCCCTTGAATTTCTTCAAACTTGGGAGTTGCCGGCTGCGTCTCCGGTTTCTCAGCAGAAGTCTCAGTATCAGCAGTGGTCTGTTCTACCTCGCTGTTAGTGCAGTAATCATCGCCAGACTCAGCATCTGTGAATTCATACGAAAAATCATATGATTTATTTAAACTTACATTGACTGGACTAGAATCCTGACAAGATTGACTAAAATTTAAAATATTATCTTTATCACAAGTACTATTATTCAATTCTTCATTATATTGAATATTATCACAATTTAATTCATTATTATATTCATTAAATACTATACAATTGTCATTATTTAAAATTAATTCATTTGTTATGTCAGGACTCTTAAAATCTTTATAAAAATCTTCAATAAAATACACATTCCTTGACAAAATAACCTTTCTTGGATTTGATGGGTCTATGAGTCGGTAACCTTTTGTCATCTCGGAATAACCAACAAAAATACACAGCTTTGCCTTTGCGTTCAATTTACTAGTACGTGTAGCCTCAGGAATTAATGAATAGGCGATGCATCCGAATACTCGAAGGTGTCCAAGACAGACAGTGTGTCGGGACCAGACCTCCTCAGGTACCTGTCCTGCCAATGCAGCAGTGGGGTTTCTGTTTTTTAAATATATGGCTGTCATTACAGCCTCACCCCAAAAACGGTTACAGAGACCTGCTTGCACAAGCATACACCTAGCCTTTTCCATTAAAGTTCTATTAAGGCGCTCTGCCACGCCATTCTGCTGAGCACAATACGGTACTGTCAACTGGTGAGCAATTCCCTCTTTCTCTAAGAAACACTTAAATCTATCACTACAATATTCACCACCATTGTCCGACCGCAGGCATTTAATCTGCAAACCAGTCTGCTTCTCTACATAATTTTTGAAATTGATAAAATAGTCTAACACATCAGACTTTTTCTTCAATAAATATCCAAAACTTTTACGAGAAAAATCATCAGTAAAGGTTAATAAATACCTTGCATTTCCCCAGCTAGAGTCTTTCATAGGGCCGCATACGTCACTGTGTACAAGTTCCAAAGGCCGGCTAGCACGTCTCGTGGATCCTTTTGGGTAAGCCCTGGCCACAGGCTTTCCCTCTAGGCAGGCAACACACTTGGTAAAGTCTTCCTTGTCAACCTGAAATGAGACACTACGTGCTGCACATTCCCTAAGTTTACACATACCTTTGAGACAAAGATGTCCTAATCTTCTGTGCCACAATTCAGCATCAATACTATTATTCGACCCAGCTTTTGCAATCTGTGCTTCCTGCACTTGATGTAGGACAGCCATCGATTGCTCTTTTGCAAAAATATCTTTTATTTTGTAAACACCCTTACATAAATCAGCAGACATAATAGGCTTGCCTTTTATACTGCAGCTGTCATATATAAAACACCCATTCACACTAAACACCACAACCATGCCACTCTCGCATAACTTACTTACAGAAAGAAGATTTTCAGACAACTGCGGAACATACAATACATTTCTTAAAATTTTATCAAAACTACCGATGCTTACATGCATATCTCCGACACCAGAGCTTTCTAATTTTGTTTCCCTATCAGCACAGGTAATCTTAATTTTATTAGTTTTTTAAACTAGTCAGAAGATTGTCATTATTGCACATATGCGATGATGAACCACTGTCCACAATGAAGTCCGCACTTTGTGTAGCTGCCAAGAATGATGAAGCATATACAGTCTGTTCTTCTTTATTATTCTCTTTCTTCTGTCGCTTCAATTTCCAGCAACGAGACTTTATGTGACCAGCCTTATTACAAAAATTACAGATTACTTTCTTTTTAATGAAACTTCTAGCAATAAGAGCATTACTTGATGAGCCACTGGCCTGATTTTCAGTATTTGCCTTCCTGTACTCCTCTTGAATTAAGCGAGCACGAACCAGCTCTGAAGATAATGCATTAGTCATCGATGCTGTCTCCAAGGCCGAAACAAGGGTGTCAAAATCTTGAGGGAGACCTGATAGTAATATTTCAGCAATTTCTTCATCTTCGATGACCTTACCGATGTCCGCAAGTTGTTGAACAAGAGTAAATACCGTCTCAATGTATCTGGTCATATTATCGTATTGATTAAAGTCTACCCTATGTAGTTGCCGAAGTAGACTAACTCGTCTAAATAGACCTTTGTCCTCAAAGACGGATTGAAGTTTATCCCAAGCTGCCTTTGCTGTATTAATTCCATACAACGTCTGTTAAAGAGTGGGCTTAAGGCTTAATGATATTCTTGCAAGAGCTTTTCCATCTTTAGTGGTGTCTTTGTCCGTACCTAAGACACAATCCCATAGACCTTCTAGAATAAGTGAATTTTTGATCCCAAATTTCCAGCTGTTATAATTAGACACTCCTTCCAATTTTTCAATGCTTACACCGCCGCCAAGCATATAGCTCGTTGTACTTCCATTTGCAGACGCTGATTGACTAGACATCGCTTTAAATAATTAGTACTCACAATTCGTCCTTCTACGACTTTCTGGGCACGTTAACCTGTAGAAGAGTACGATGCGCAGGCTTGCTCGCGTGTTGTCGCAGAAGAGACAAAATAAAGTCTTGAATTTCCAACGATGCCTCTTTATTTCATCATAAAATAAACAATAAGTCATCAGCGTCACATTTAAATTACGATGCAATTAGATTCAACATTTTAGGATAAAAAGAAATCAATTTATATTTATGGGACGAACACAATCAAAGGTTATAATTTTAAGGAATGACAGGACAGATGTCAATGTCAAGTTAACATGTCAAAGTTCATAACGTCGATGTAGATCATAGACAAATTCAACAGGTAGAAGGTCTACTTTAGTCAGGAAGCTGGGGGAACTGCTCTACACCATGATGTGGAAGTTCAAAGGGCAGCTAGAATGTTTGCCAAGGAATCTTCACATTAGTCTGGATGTCGCAGTCTAGCATATTCTGTCAATATGGAGGTTCAGGATTCAGGATATATTATATACTGGTATTGGATTGTGTTTTTTCCAGGTTAGCCCGCTATCTTCTTAGACTGCATCATCACTTACCATCAGGTGAGATTGCAGTCAAGGGCTAACTTGTAACTGAATAAAAAAAATTTAAGAAAGGAAAAAAATTAAGGAAAGGATTAGAAAAAGGAGTGAGGTAGTATAACAATAACGATAAGTTTTTGCTAGCGAGAACGCTAGCATTAGATACGCTTCAGAACGCAGATAGAGAACGGTAAAACTAGAAAGTTACACCCTGTAATTACTAATTAGCCTAGCTTTAAGATTGTTTACATATGTATTTTCAATGAAAAACATGTTGATGCTTATGTTTCTCTTTATCGTAACATTTTGTACCTTCCAGCGCATCCCAACGTGAAGGTGTTCATCACCCATGGCGGTCTGCTCAGTATATTGGAGTCCCTCCACTTCGGAGTGCCAGTTATAGCCGTCCCTGTCTTCGCAGACCAACCCAGTAATGCGCTACGCTGCGTGAAGGCAGGACATGCTCTTAAAGTCGACTTCAAGCTGCCAGAACTGGCAGGAAACCTCAAAATCGCTCTCAATCAGATGCTCAATAACAACAGGTGAGGTAGTCTCTTGGTGTCTCAGTGATAGCTGTCCTTAACTTCAGAGACCAGCCCAATAATGCTCTGCCAGCGCACCCCAACGTGAAAGCATTACCCATGGCGGTCTGCTCAGTATATTGGAATCCCTCCACTTCGGCGTGCCAGTTTTCGCAGACCAACTCAGTAATGCGCTACGCTGCGTGAAGGCAGGACATGCTCTTAAAGTCGACTTCAACCTGTCAGAACTGGCAGGAAACCTCAAAATCGCTCTCAATCAGATGCTCAATAACAACAGGTGAGGTAGTCTCTTGGTGTCTCAGTCATAGCTGTCCTTATCTTCAGAGACCAGCCCAATAATGCTCTGCCAGCGCACTCCAATATGAAAGCATTACCCATGGCGGTCTGCTCAGTATATTGGAATCCCTCCACTTCGGCGTGCCAGTTTTCGCAGACCAACTCAGTAATGCGCTACGCTGCGTGAAGGCAGGACATGCTCTTAAAGTCGACTTCAACCTGTCAGAACTGGCAGGAAACCTCAAAATCGCTCTCAATCAGATGCTCAATAACAACAGGTGAGACTTACCGTTCTTCCAAAAATTAAGGCCTTAACGGCTTAATCGACTTTCGCCAGCAAAGCTCAGCTGGTTGGTAAGCTGAAGTGATAATACTGGGTAGGCTATAGTTCGAAAAACTGGGTTCTAAGCTTCAGCGGAGTGGTTCGATAACTCAGTGTTCAACACTGACTGATAAACCATCGAGCTCATTTGACATTGGTTGGTTCACTGAGTGACATTGAAATAATTTTGCGTAGAAAATCTTTAATGGATGGAACCTTCAGTGTTGGGTATTGTTCACTGAGTTAGCTAATCACTTCGCTGGAATGGGAATGGCAGCTCATTCGCTGCCCAGCGTTGGAAGAACCCACGGACTGGGAAGTCTCCGCGTCCTCTTCTCCGTCGTCGCTGCCTCACTTCAGAGCAGCTGCTCCTTCTGTGCCACGCGTGCACGAACTCCCGCACTCCTCAGAAGTTCACCTCCTCGGAGACCAGGTCCCGGTAGTACACCGCAGTGAGCAGCTGGAGTAGCAAGTGGCATAAGACCGTGGCGTACGGAAGTCCCTACGAAGAAGGGAATTCCCGAAGAAGACCTTACTATGTCCAGCCGCTAGGCGTGGACGTCTATCGATTGACGATGGTGATGAACTAATACGCTTTATTTCTTTAAATCTTCATCTTTTGTGTTTCAGTTACTACAACCGCGCGAAGGAGATCTCGCGTCTGTTCCGCAAGCGCCCCGTCTCCAACAAGAAGCTCATTCAGCACTACGTGGAACTGGCCATCGAGAGCAAAGGTATTTTTGTAATAGAGATAGCGAGCAAACGAGCAGGCGGGTCACCTGATGTTAAGTGATTACCGCCGCCCATGAACATTTGTAGCACCAGAGGAACCGCCGATGCGTTGCCGGCCTTTTAGGAATCTGTTGGTCCGCCCCTTGAATAACCCCATGTTGTAATCTAGTGGGAACACCACTGATGGGAGTTGGTTCCACAGTTTGCATGTGCGTGGAAAGAAGGATCTGGCACAGCGGACGGTCGAAGTGCACCAGACACCCAGGTAGTGAGGGTGAAATTCCTTACGGTGGCGCGCGGTGCGGTTGTAGAAAAATGAGGGTGAAATGAGGTCAAAAAGCTCTTCGGAGCACTCCCCATTATACAGGCGATAGAACACGCATAGAGAGCTAACGTCTCTGCGGTGCTCCAGGCTTTCTAGCGAGCCGGTTAGTTTGGGATCGTCCACAAGTCGAACAAGCTATTTTTAGGGTTCCGTACCTCAAAAGGTAAAAAGGAACCGTCCACAAGTCTAGACTAGCTTATGTTTGCGACTTCTTCCGCGTGGACTACACAAATTTCAAACCCCTATTTCACCCCCTTAGGGGTTGAATTTTCAAAAATCCTTTCTTAGCGGATGTCTACGTCATAATAATAGCTATCTGCATGCCAAATTTCAGCCCGATTCGTCCAGTAGTTTGAGCTGTTCGTTGATGGATCAGTCAGTTAGTCACCTTTTCCTTTTATGTATATGTATAGATATGGGTAGTGATAGATAGAGAGAGATTCTCAGGTATATTAATGTTTGAACATGGTTTTTTTTTTTTTTTTATAATTTAATTTTTTTTTTTTTTTTAATTTAAATGTTTTTTTTTTTTTTTATATTTCCAGGGGCATACCACCTGCGTTCCAAAAGTCTGCTGTACTCGTGGTACCAGCTGTGGATGCTGGACCAGCTCGCCGTACTTATACTGGCACTGTCCGTAGTTGTGATAATAATTAAGAAACTCTTTACTAATTTGTTTAGAAAGAAGGAAAAAACGAGTATAGGAATAAAATATAAAAAAATGTAATTTATGATTGGGCTAGGTATCGCGTGGCAACGGTGCAACGGATTGACGTGATTTTTTGCATGAGTATAGATAAAGACCTGGAGAGTGACATAGGCTTTTTATCCCGGAAAATCAAAGAGTTAAATAAATAAATAAATAAATAATAAATAATAAATTTATTCATAAGAATGCAGGTGACATAACATGGTTATAAAATTAGTTCCCACGGGATTTTTAAAAACCTAATTCCACGTGAACGAAGTCGCGGGCTTCAGCTAGTATTATATTAATTTGTGTGATGGTGCTTCCACACAACAGTTACAAAATAGGAAAAAAACCGGCCAAGTGCGAGTGAGACTCGCGCACCGAGGGTTCCGTACTACAGGCGTATTTTATCGACATTTTGTACGATAAATCAAAAACTATTATGCATAGAAATAAATAAAAATCTGTTTTATAGGTAAAGCCCTTTCATATGATACCCCACTTGGTATAGTAATCTTACTTTGAAAGTTGAAAATAGCAATGTTTGTTCATGACCATAATTTAATTTTTTTTGTGTGATGTAACCACAAATTCACGGTTTTCACATTTTTTCCCTAATGTCTGCTATAAGACCTACCTACCTGCCAAATTTCATGATTCTAGGTCAAGGGAAGTACCCTGTAGGTTTCTTGACAGACAGACAGACAACAAAGTGATCCTATAAGGGTTCCGTTTTTCCTTTTGAGGTACGGAACCCTAAAAATGTAGGTAAAAAAATCATCAATAAGTATTTAATTGTTATATTATAATTATATTTACTATTTTTTGTACAAAAAATCTCAACTAAGTAATAAAAATTGTCAATTTATTTTTATTGTAGACTTTTAATTCCCCTTCGTTGCGTAGCCGTGCGTGCCGGCCGTAGGGCATGTTTGAAAACCCCATAAAATGAATCATGGGAACCATCAGTAGACAAATAACTTTCTATGGTGCAAATGCTATTGGCACAGTTTATAAGTCCCGCAAATTGTCGAGATGGCAATCGGGGTATGAGGCGGGGGGACGCCCCGCACACGCGCACGTCACCCGCGCTGATCCCGCACCAGGTTAGCGCGGGGAGCTGTACGGGTGTGCGTGGCGTCCCCACCCCGCTTGCCATCTTGACCTGTCGCGAATTATACTTATTATTTAGAGCTTCGTAGTAGGTACATACAACTAAATTATAGGCATAGACATCTACTGAGATACGGAATAGACCTGTTGAGTAATATTATTAATTTGAATATGTTCCTACCTATTATTATAATAATAAATATCTAATTCTGCGGGGACTGTCTATTACTGCGTAAGGCCTCATTTACGGAGACGCGGGGCGTTGCGCGTCGCGTGTGTAGTGGCGTCTCGCGGCGCGTCGTGCGTCTTTTTCGTTTACGGTGCGGCGGCGCGTGAAGCGGCACTTATCATCGCACGCGTAATCACAAACATATGGCAATATACGATGTTGTTCATAGAGATGCGAGGCGGGAAGAGTGGCGGCGCCCGCGGCGCGCGTTGCACGCGGCGGGCGCGTCTGCGTTGTGCGATTTCCGAAGAAATTAAAGACTGGCAGAAGGTTCCGCTGCGGGCATCACTTCATCGAGAATTGCCGCCGCGTGCGCCGCCACGATGAACGCCGCGTGGGACGCGTCGATGCCATCCGCGGACTCGCCCGCAAAAAACGCTCCATTTCAAACAAACGCGTCTAAAATTATTGTGAGTTAGAATATAAGTTAGAATATCATTTAATACGAGCGCTCAACAAACTGGCTCACCAGTTTGGCGAGAGACAAACAATGTACATTATCTGGTATACGATTGTTTATAAAAAAAAAAAAAAAAAATTGCTTCTCCGTAAACGCACTCATACAACGGCCATATGTTTAGACTAGCTTATGTTCGCGACTTTGTCCGCGTGGACTAAACAAATTTCAAACCCCTATTTCATCTCCTTGGGGGTTGAATTTTCAAAAATCCTTTCTTAGCGGATGCCTACGTCATAATAGCTTTCTGCATGCCAAATTTCAGCCCGATACGTCCAGTAGTTTGAGCTGTGCGTTGATAGATCAGTCAGTCAGTCAGTCAACTTTTCCTTTTATATATTTAGAAGATTCAGTGCGGGCCGCGCCGCCCATCGCAACGCGCGACGCCCCGCGTCTCTGTAAACGAGGCCTAAGACCTTGAACCTATATGACATTAAATAAAAGCTCGCCCCACACTAAAGTGTGTGTTCCGCCACTTCTTTAGGTTACGCTGAATTTAAGCTACAATCTCTAAACTAAACTAAATTAACAGGTCTAAATCTAGTGCTATCATTTATTGTTAAATAAAGTTAATTAACTTACCATCTCTGCCCAGCCAGGAGATGCTTACCAGTCAGTGACATTTACATATACCTACCTAGATAAACTTAGGTTTAAACATGAAAAAAAGAAAATAATAATAATCTAGATAAGTATATACAATTATACATACAGAAAAACTTATCACTAAAAAAAAATATATTTACAAAAAATATACGCCATCCAAATGGTCATTTATGGGCATTGTGCCCAAAACACTGGCGCTATTACCTCGCTGAACGGCAAGGCTTAACCGTTGAGCGAAATAAGCACCAGCTCTTGGGTCACCAGACGCGTGGATCAGCTTTTGGGACACGACATTTATAAAAGCTTTCGTGTCCGATGACCATGGGCCCAGAGTCTCAAACGCATGCGCCGCATATAGGTACATAGTCCTTACTAATGACTGAGTATTTACGGCGCTTAAGCTCCTGAGCTGACTCGGCTGCTGCAGCCGCCTTTTGGCACGTGCCCGGTAAATGGGACGCTGCCAACGTGTCGACGCAGGTCGCATCCCACACCAGCGCACGCCCCATCGACCATGGTACTATAGTCATCCCATCTGGCCTCTTGCCGTCATCCCTGAACAAGCCAGAAGGTTCTAGCTGAGCTGGGATGGAGGCAGTGGCCAGAGCGCGACGGACTATATCATTGATAGCACCATGTCGATAAGTATAATTTATTTAGACAGCAACTTTGCAACAGGAGGCTAAGTCAAGCTCAGCTAGTTGCTGTGCGCGGGCACATAGCGCTGGTTTTCAGCTTGCTCCTGTACTATTATAGTTGTACGTTCAAGGCTTCGGCAGAATCACGAAGCATTTTATTTTACCCTAAAGATGCCCACTGACGATGCGTCCATCAATCCAAATGGAGTGGACGTCTTCCAAAATCGTTTCGTGAATGTGAAAAACGTATTCCAATTGAATGGACGTCGTCCAGATTAGGATTTCCAAACGAATTGAAATCCATGCGTCCAATCCAAATGGACGTCATCCACGGCCGATTGTCCGTGGCGAAAACGTGCGCCACGCCATTTGACGCGCCCTCCAAATTGTCTGTGAATGGGGAAAACTACGTCCATTTTTATTTTATTTTCGTCTCAGTTTATGTTCAGGCGTTGACGGCGGTACATGTGCTGGATGATAGGAGCTCTGTGGCTGGTCTATCAAACGTTTAAACAATATTGTCCGGATTGAATTATATGTTTCTAAATGATGCCCACGACTTCGTCCGCTTTAACACATTTATGTGATCGAACCTTTAGATCATTGCGTAACGTCAAATGATTAAAAGAAACCGATCGAAACATAAAATGACATAATATTGTGCAATCCAAACCGGACTTTATGTCCCTATTTATAGAATTCAATTTGAAATGCACGTAATAAAACTATACAGTAATTAAATCGCTCTTAAATCTTTAATAAAAAATCAACTTTGATATTTCAGTAATAAGTTTTAAATTAGAATGCAATAACCATATGGTCTAAAATTTCCTATAATTGGTTAATTTACGTTATTCAAAACGTTTTTTTCCATAAAGACACTTATGCCCTTGAAAATACAGGTGAGAATTGAATGCATTATTTTCATGTATAATTACGTAGGTACCTACCTACATTATTTTTTGTTGTATTGGAGGAAGTCAGGGTCGTGATGCCAAGATCCCAAGCCCTATCAGTCGGTTGTTGGTGTTCGATATTCGAACCGGAGAGTTTTGCTTTGTGTTATATTTTTTTAGGAGAGTTTTAACGGTTTGAGTTTGAAAAACGTTTAAAATTCGAATTTAGACTTAATTCTGTGGTTAATAGTGTTGTGCTTAAAATAAATGTTGATTATCGATTTTTAAGTGAGTAGGTACTTATTTAATTTATTTATTTTTAGGGTTCCGTACCTCAAAAGGAAAAACGGAACCCTTATAGGATCCCTTTGTTGTTTGTCTGTCTGTCGGTCTGTCAAGAAACCTACAGCGTACTTCCCGTTGACCTAGAATCATGAAATTTGGCAGGTAGGCAGATCTTATAGCTGACATTCGGGGAAAAATCTGAAAACCGTGAATTTGTGGTTACATCACACAAAAAAAATTGTGGTTACGAACTTTAGTATGTATGTATTTAGTATTAATTAGTACAGTATGTAAGTAGGTAGTGTTTTTTTAGTTTAGTAAACAAAATAGTTAAAAATTGTAATATTTAAAAAATATTGTATGCAGTGGCGTGCAGGTCATAGAGGCATAAATGCACTGCTTACCCCAGTTGTAATAGCTCAATGCATATTTTTCATTATGACCTGCCAGTAAATAGGTTCCTAGCTAACTAATGCTTACCCTGGCTTCAAACACTGTGCACGCCACTGATTGTATGTAACCAGTATTGCACGCCACAAAGTGGCAAACGGTTACAACTTTATAACAAGTATAACACCTAATGTACCTACACAGTTAATGCAATAAAATTTATTCTATTCTATTCTATTCTTAAAACGCATGTAACTCTGATAAGTTACGGTGGGTTCATCTCCTATTGTAACTTAGTTATTTGTTTAGTTCAGTTCTTTTTATTTGTCAAGATATTTTGCAAATGCTGTGTACACATTTTATAGATACATTTATCAGCCTGTGTTTGTTTATAAATGTCGTAGTTTGTGTTAAATTAATGTATTGTGTGTGTTCCTAATTTAAAAAAAAAAAAGTTAGAGGTGCGTGCCCGGGATCGAACCCCCGACCTCCGATTAGGAGGCGGCGTCCTAACCACTAGGTTATCACAGCTTCATAACTACACATAGGTACCTATAGGTAATTCTAATCACGCTCCAAGGCCTTTTTAAAGTATCAAGTCGTCAGAACCTCTGTAAATTATAATTAGCGCCCTATATACAGTATGTTAGCAGTAGAAAAATAGCCTCACTAGCTCAACGGTCAGAGGAGCGGACTGAAAATCCGAAAGGTTGCCGGTTCAAACTCCACCCGGTTAAGGAAAACATCGTGAGGAAACGCGCCTGAGAATTCTACATATTGTTCTCAAAGGCGCGTGAAGTCTGCCAATCTGCAGTCTGCACTTGAGACCCGTGCTCTGTAGTGAGCCAGCGATTGGTTGATCCTGATGATGTGTATTAGTGGTGTTGCTCTGAAAATAACACGCTGTATAATAGAAACATATTATTACTTACTATGGAATAAGTAATTATTATGGAATATTATAGGTAGGGTTGCCAGGCGTCCGGATAAAGCCGGACATAGGTAGGCTTTTTGATTGCGTGTCCGGCCAAAATAAACGGTGTCCGGCTTGTCCGGCTTTTGTTAGGCTTTTTACATTTCGCAAACGAGCGTGGCCGAGCGCAGGCGGTTCGACTGTCGGTCGCTGCCGCCTGACAACAAGATTTATGACAATAATAAAAAAGCTTGATTTTACATAGGTACAATTTTTTTGTCGTCATTAATACTACGACACAAAATCCTCAATAATGTAGGGTGTCCGGCTTTTCTACCCAAATGTCCGGCCAAACTGGCTGGTCTGTCCGGCTATTTGGTTTGGCGACCTGGGAACCCTACGGAGTATGAGGCGGGGGCGCGTCCCCCTCCGATTACTTACTCCGATTGCCATCTCGACCTGTCGCGTACTATTGGTACGTGATGCATTGTTACATGCTTCAATCAATATTGGATTTTACTAAAGGGGTATAGGAATTTACTAACTGATGCCCGCGACTTCGTCCGCGTGGATTTACGTTTTTCAAAATCCCGCGGGAACTCTTTGATTTTCCGGTATACAAAGTAGCCTGTGTGTTAATCCAGGGTATAATCTATCTCCATTCCAAATTTCAGCCAATCCGTCCATTAGTTTTTGCGTGAAAGGGTATCAAACATACACACATATACTTTCGCCTTTATAATACTGAGTATAGGCTTAGTAGTGACCAGTGGCGTGCACAGGAATTGAACCTAGGGTAAGCATTGGTTAGCTAACTACCTATTTAATGACAGGTCATCATGAAAAATGAGCACATAGCCATTTCAACTAGGTAAGCAGTGCTTTTATGCCTCTATGCACGCCACTAGTTAGTACTTAGTGTGAAGTGTAATATCGAATGTCCTGCCGTGAAGAAAAGATAATATTTACAAGAGATATTTATATATTGATTTACTGATTTATCTATAAGTGGGTAAGTATGAGTATATTGACGACCACGCTGGCGCAGTGGTAAGCGCTGTGGTCTTGTTAGTGGAAGGTCCCGGGACCTCCCACTAACAAGACCGATTCCCCAGGAATCGAACCCGGGTTCGATTCCCGGCAGGGGCTTGGAATTTTATAATTTCTAAATTTCTGGTCTGGTCTGGTGGGAGGCTTCGGCCGTGACTAGTTATCACCCTACCGGCAAAGCCGTGCCGGCTAACGATTTAGCGTTCCGGTACGATGCCGTGTTTCTACACGGCAAACCAACCAAATGAATGTGGGTTTAATAATAAAAAAAATGCCATACCCATTCCAGGTTAGCCCGCTTCCATCTTAGGCTGCATCATCACTTACCACCAGGTGAGATTGCAGTCCTTGATTGAGTTAAACGATTTATGTGATAGATATAGCTCTGTCTCGTTTTAACTCGTAGATATTATAGACCAGAGGGGAAGCTTCACACTAGCTCACGCACATCACTGACGCTCCGTTTGCGCAGTTCGATGGCAAACGGAGCGTCCGTGACACGTCGTGGAGTGCGTGAGCTGCGCAGATTGAGTGAACCTACAGCCAGCCGCTAGTATGAAGCTTCCCCTCTGGTCTATATATCTACTCGTGTGGTCAGAGTGCGCTCTATAGATCTCACCCTCAAACTTTTTTGTTACAGGTCCAAACTAAAATGAAGTTAGCGATACTCCTGAGTGTCATGTCAACGGCATACGCATACAATATACTATGCTTGCAGAATATCCCTTCCAAAAGCCACTTCCATCTTGTGAAGGGGCTGGTTTACCCCCTACTTGAAGCTGGACATAAGGTAATTTACTGACGTGGAAACAGGCACGCTCTCCTTGTCCAAGACGACCTGTAGGTGCTGAATAAGCACATGTTATTAGGGCTGCCTAAGCATTGTTCGGTAGCTAAGCTAACGGAGGAAAAAAATCCCATTAAGTCACAGTGTTACTCAACGGGAAAAAATCTAAAAAAATGCTGTTGAGTCACACTGTTACTCACGGGGGTGTGACTCGACGGGAATAACCCAACATTCGGTCGAACGAATCTAACAATTGTACAATTTTTTTAATTATTCGCCTTTATAATAATAATAATATTAGTATGGATATGGATTTTTCTGTAACAAGCGTTAATAGGTAGGTACTATGATATACGAATGTAATCATATTTAACATATTCAAATCAACATAAAGTGCTAGGTACTAAGTATGAAAAACAACGACTGACATGAACAAAAACACTCAACTTTAACTAATAAGTAGGAATAGTACGCGACAGGTTGAGATGGCAATCGAGGTATGAGGCGGGAGGACGTCCCGCACACCCGCACGTCACCCGCGCTCGCCCACACCGGGTTAGCGCAGGTGCGGGGCGTCCCCAACCCGATTGCCATGTCGACCTGTATCATACTAGAGCACAGAATATGTAAGAGTTAGACTGTTCAGTGATTTGCGCTAGAATCGAAATAAAATTGTGAGTAGTAAATAATACCTTGGACGATTTAACCTAAATAATACCTACAGCCAAACACTTGCCAAAATTAAATATAGTATTGTGAACCAGGAAATAACGTTTAAAATCGCATGCATATTTCGTGACGGCAAATTGGAGTCGTGCCGGGACGCGATCAAACAGCGAGCGGCTGTTATCGTCATCACTTTCTTGCGCATTTTTATAAGCAAAAATAAACCTTACGTGCAGAACCGGTTTATGTTGGCTGATTAACCCATATAATACGGGTTATCTTTAGCGTGGGGTTTTTAACCTAACCCTAAAAATTAATCCGATTAAAACCCTTAAATTCGCATTACCTTTTCGGTCCCTGAATGGAGGTCACAACTCACGACTCACTAGGTATACTTACTTATACTTATTTATAATAACATAATTTTTGTAAGACAAAATATTCTTAGTTACAAGAAAATTGGTGATCTACACAATAGGCTAACTAGAAACAGAGACAAACTGGCAGCTCCTGCCTTCCGCCTCAGGAAAGTCCATAAGTCATTTGTGGGTATTGGTATTACCTTTTATAATAAAATCCCGCAAACTATTTTGGACTTACCTTTGCACAAGTTTAAAAAATCTATTAAAAATATGCTCCTGAAAAAAGCATATTACACAATTGAAGATTATCTAAATGATGAAAGAGCGTGGATTTGACCTGCAGCTCGTTCCAGCAACGCACAAGACTGCAAATACTATTTTATACATGGCATAATCTTGTACCTATATCAAATATTTGAAAAGAGCAACCGCCGAGTTTCTTGCTGGTTCTTCTCGGCAGGAAAGGCATTCCGAACCAGTGGTAGATGCATCCGACTATTCGTAAGCACTTGTAAAAGTTTATACGAATAAAAAAGATTTTCATTTTCATTTTCATTTTCATTTTCATTTTCATTTACAATGTGGTTTATTTCGAGTTATAGGTAAGTTTCGAGATGGTTTTAAGTTAAGTATTTTTGCTGTCGAGTATATGATTTTTTTTTTAAATAGTAGGTACTGTACAGTTCTTGCAATTCACTAAGGGGAGTGAACTTTACTTGTGGTTACGCCGTATACACGGACATTGCGTAAGTGTGCGTGCATGTCGGACCAATCAGTCGCGAGTAAGCGCTCGCAAACGCACACATTTAGTGTACCTACCTTACTTATACCGATACGACTTAAACACAAACATGAGCCACTCGCCTTCGTGAAATGCAAAAACTATAACTATTTTCAGGTGACATGGATCACAACTTTTCCCGGCAAACCTGTAACAAACCTGACTTACATCGACATAAGTCATATACAAGAGCTAACAAGGCGTAAGTGTTTCTTCTGTAATACAGTGTTTACTAGTGCAGGGGTTGCCCATTCATACGTCTACTAGACCTAGGTCTACTTAATTATTACTTTTTTTTTTTTTTTTGGTCTGACTACAAACTTCTTTTATTACAATAAAACTTAAAGCTAGCCTTATCTAATTACTATATAAATCATGACCGCGTGGAATGATGCCAAGAATACTGGCTGCATTTCCGCGCTGGACAGCCAGGCTGATCCGTTGCGCAAAAAATGAGCCAGCCCTTCTGTCACCAGGATGAGGCTATTAATCGCGGTGAAATGTCTCGTAAATTTTTTTTAGCATTATTACTTGTTTTTTATCTGTATTATAAGTATTTTTTGTGTTCCTTATGTGTAATTTAATATGTAGGTAATAATATCCAATTTTTTTTTTTAAATTACAATTGTGCAAACATTGAACATAGCCTAGTGGTTAGGACGTCCGCCTTCTAATCGGAGGTCGGGGGTTCGACCCCGGGCACGCACCTCTAACTTTTCGGAGTTATGTGCGTTTTAATTAATTAAATATCACTTGCTTTTACGGTGAAGGAAAACATCGTGAGGAAACCTGCATGCCTGAGAGTTTTCTATAATGTTCTCAGTGGTGTGTGAAGTCTATACCAATCCGCACATGGCCAGCGTGGTAGACTATGGCCAAAACCCTTCTCACTCTGAGAGGAGACCCGTGCTCTGTAGTGAGCCGGCGCACGGCGATAGGATGATCATGATGATGATGAAACATTGGACTCTTTTTAGAAGGGTGCCAACGGGACCCAATTATTATATATTTTTATATATACTCCGCTCTCTGTCCGTCCGTCTGTCTGTCAGCGGGCTGTATCTCTTGAACTGTAATAGGCAGAGACTAGAGAGTTGTTGTCGCTATAACAACAAATAATTAAAACTTCAAAATAGCCGCCATGAAAATCTAATAAATTAAAGTGCTTCAGACTACAGTACGCAGCAGAAAGTAATGTACATCGTCCTTTAGAAGGAGATATTGGATTTGTAGAGCATTCTCCCTGTCGTTGTGACCGACAAAACGTCATAAAGGTATGAGTAACAGAGACAATGCTCTATAAAGCCGAAATGTCATTTTAATGCCGATGTACTTACATTACTTTCTTGTGCAATGGTATGGAAATATTTACGGATATTTTTTATGAACACACTAGCTGATTCCCGCGACTTCATCCGCGTGGAATTAGGTTTTCTAATAATCCCGTGGGAACTCTTTGATTTTCCGGGATAAAAAGTAGCCTAGGTATGTCATACTCTCCAGGTCTTTATCTATAGGTACCTATGCAAAAAAGGACGTCAATCCGTTGCACCGTTGCGACGTGATTGAAGGACAAACCAACAAACACACTTTCACATTTATAATACTAGATGATTCCCGCGACTTTGTTCGCGTGGATTTAGGTTTTTGAAAATCCCGTGGTAATTTTTTGATTTTCCGGGATAAAAAGTAGCCTATGTCCTTCGGGATGCAATCTCTGTACCAAATTTCGTCAAAATCGGTTGAACGGTTGGGCCGTGAAAGGCTAGCAGACAGACAGACACACTTTCGCATTTATGATATTAGTATGGAGTATGGATAGTATGGATAACGGACACGGGTATTTTTTATTAACACTTTTGTTTCTACTGCCGTATTTTCAGATTTGGATATGACCAACCCCGATTCCCAAAACTTGGACGTGGTGAAGGGGTTCGCATGGAACGTCTCCCGGAGTACCCTGGAGACTCCAGCAGTGAGGAACGCGCTCCTCAGTCAGAAGTATGATGCCGTCATCTCTGAGTGGTTCTTCTCGGAAACGGAGGTTGGGTTAGTACCGAGAAAAAACGTGTTGATAATGAAGAGAGTCATAGCGTGTGTCAGACCTTCGTCTAAATATATAAAAGGAAAAGGTGACTGACTGACTGACTGATCTATCGACGCACAGCTCAAACTACTGAAATTGGGCTGAAATTTGGCATTATTATTATTTTTTGCCAGGTACGCAGTGGTGCAGGACGCGCCATGGATCCTGCTGTGCGGCATGGTGCTCCACCCACACCTGGAGTACCTGGTGGACACGGTGCGCTCCGTGCCCACCATCCCCGCCATGATGAGCGACTACGGCACGCCCATGACGCTGTGGCAACGCATCCAGAACACCCTCAATTTCCTCTTCTTCACCTACCACACCACGTGAGTCGCAACTCAATATAAACCATACAATTATGACTAATATAATCCATACATTAGAGCCTCATAAGCTCAACGGTTAAAGGAGCGGAATGAAAACCGAAAGGTCGCCGGTTCAAACCCCACCCGTTGCACTATTGTCGTATCTACTCCTAGCACAAGCTTTACGCTTACTTGGAGGGGAAAGGGGAATATTAGTCAGCAATGTAAAAAATATAAAAAATTCACTAACCTAGCGCCATGTCATCGTAATAAAAAAAATTGAGCTCGCTACGCTCGCGTCAATTTAGTTTTATAATATTTACTGCAGTTATAATTTTGTCATTTAAAAAATTTGTCAGATCAATTCTTTCTTAAATTTTTAGGTCAAGCTGGTCCGCCAATAAAGCAAACTACGAGAAATACTTCGAACCACTAGCTAAAGCGCGCGGCGTTACCCTACCTCCCTTCTACGAGGCGATGCATAACATTTCCATAATGTTTGTGAACTCGCACCCATCTTTCGCACAACCATTCGTCACTCCACCCAACGTGGTGGACATCGCCGGCTACCACATTGACGAAGATGTGCCACCTCTACCCAAGGTTCGAGGGAACAGATTTACCTACATACTAATTACTAGCCCACAACACCCATACTGCTGGTGAAATCTCACCCATCCATCATGGCCCACCCATCGCGAGCTACCACGTCGACAAGGATGTACCGTCACTACCCAAGGTAGGAGGAAATAGACGTACATACTAACCCACAACACCCATACTCTCTCTGAACTCTCACCCCTCATGGCCCACCCATCGTGGGCTACCACATCGACATTCAACAAGGATGTACCTACCGTCAATACAGGTACGATGAAACAGATGTACCCATCACACCCACACTGCTAATGAACTCGCACCCATCCTTGGTGCTTCCCCTCCTATGTCGACATAAAGGGTTACCACATTAACAAAAATGTGCCACCACTGCTCAGTGCTACCATTGCTGAAGAAAGAACAGGCTCTCATACTAAGTACTAATATACCATACACCCATAACACTCCTTGTGAATTCGCACCCAACTCTCTCCCCATACCCCACTCCATCCATGGCGATACCCCCATGTAATTGTATAAGAAACTTTGTAGTATAAAAATTATCCATTAATGTTTCCAGGACCTCCAAGACCTCCTGGACTCATCCCGCCAGGGGGTGATCTACTTCAGCATGGGCTCCGTGGTCCGTTCCGCCGCGCTGCCGGAGCAGACCCGAAGCGAGCTGGTCAAGATGTTGGGGGAACTGCCCTACACCGTGCTGTGGAAGTTCGAGGAGCAAATGGAAGGGTTGCCCAGGAATCTTCACATTAGACCCTGGATGCCGCAGTCTAGCATACTCTGTGAGTATGACGGTTCAGACTGTCACCGCCCAACTTACACGTCTGTTGGTAGATGGTATATTTCATTCAGGACCCTTCCCGAAACCATGGAACTGCTCCACACCATGCTGTGGAAATTCAAGCGGACGAAATGGTTGCTCAGGAACCTTGACATTAGAGTTTAGACCTTGAATGCAGCAGTCTAATATATTCTGTGAGTACCGTGGTACGCCTTCCACCTTCTCCCCCTTCTCCCGGAGCAGACCCGGTCTAACCTATGGTCAACCTGCACCATCTCCCATGGCTCCCCAACCTCGTGGTTATTTGGGCCGTTCGGTATTTGCTCTTCGTGTGTTTTCCAGGGCGCCATCTTAAATCCCTACAAATTGTCTTCTCCCTCTTCCTTGTTCCTGAATCCTGTGTTGCTATCCCCTTTCTGGGACAAATGTCACGGTGATAGGAGATTCCCGCAGCCTGTCTGCGTGGCGTGATCTGGTCAACATTTTAAGCCTGGCATTAACTAGTAAGCATAAAGAGCCTCGATAGCTCAACGGTTAAAGGAGCGGACTGAAATCCGAAAGGTCGTCGGTTCAAACCCCACCCGTTGCACTATTGTCGTACCTACTCCTAGCACAAGCTTTACGCTTACTTGGAGGGGAAAGGGGAATATTAGTCAGCATAATAAACTTTGCTAATATTCTTTTAAAAAAACCGAGTTTGCTACGGTCGCTAAGTATTTCTTTTTTATGAGTCAAAAGCGCGTGGGGAGGTAGGTACAACTAATGTTCTCTGACTTAGTGTAAACCTATCCTGAATTCTGAAGTCATGCTAATGTATCTTCCAGCGCACCCCAACCTGAAGGTGTTCATCACCCATGGCGGTCTGCTCAGTATATTGGAATCTCTCCACTTCGGCGTGCCAGTAATAACTGTGCCAGTCTTCGGAGACCAGCACAGCAACGCCCAGCGTAGCGTGAGGGGAGGGCATGCTGTAAAAGTCGACTTCAACCTGCCAGAACTGGCAGGGAACCTCAAAATCGCCCTCAAAGAGATGCTCAATAACAACAGGTAGACACACTTGACGTCTCAGTTATAGCTGTCGGAGATTATCTTCGGAGACCAGCCTAGTAAATGTCTTATGCTGTTTGAGGATGGAACACATCCTCAAGGTATTTTTTTACTATGAGATAGGCTTGCGCTTGCGCTCAAACTGCAGAAAAATCCAGAGTTAAAAAAATATTCTGTAATCCGTGTTCAGAAACCAGCCCAGCAATGCCTTGCGTAGTGTGAGGGCGGGACATGGCCTCATCTGTCAGAATTAGCGGGAAACCTCAAAATTACTCTTCCCAAACACCGTGCGACCGTGACGTGTCAAAGTCCCTACAAGGGACCCATGTCCAGCAGTGGACGTCTATCGGTTGACTATGATGATGATGAATAATGAATTTTTAGGGTTCCGTAGGTACCTCAAAAGGACAAAACGGAACCCTTATAGGATCACTTTGTTGTCTGTCTGTCTGTCTGTCAAGAAACCCACAGGGTACTTCCCGTTGACCTAGGATCATGAAATTTGGCAGGTAGGTATGTCTTATAGCTGACATTTGGGGAAAAATCTGAGAACCGTGAATTTGTGGTCACATCACAAGAAAAAAATTAAAATGTGTTTCGAACAAATATTGCTATTTTCGACATTCAAAGTAAGATAACTATATCAAGTGGGGTATCATATGGAAGGTCTTCACCTGTACATTCTAAAATAGATTTTTATTTATTTTTATACATAATAGTTTTTGATTTATCGAGCAAAATGTCGATAAAATACAATTGTAGTACGGAACCCTCGGTGGGCGAGTCTGACTCGCACTTGGCCGGTTTTTTTGTGTTTCAGTTACTACAACCGCGCGAGGGAGATCTCGAGGCTGTTCCGCAAGCGCCCTGTCTCCAACAAGAAGCTCATTCAGCACTACGTGGAACTGGCCATCGAGAGCAAAGGTAAGGCTTGTGACGTCCACCTGAAGTTTTTTAGGGTTCCGTAGGTACCTCAAAAGGAAAAACGGAACCCTTATAGGATCATTATGTTGTCTGTCTGTCAAGAAACCTACAGGGTACTTCCCGTTGAATTGTGTAAAATTGTGAAAAATTAAATTGTGGTCATAAACTAATAACAATTTTCTAAGTAAGATAACTACATCAAGTGGGGTATCATATGAAAGGTCTTCACCTGTGCATTCTAAAACAGATTTTTATTTATTTTTATGCATCATAGTTTTTGAATTATCGTGCAAAATGTCGAAAAAATACGACTGTAGTACGGAACCCTCATTGCGCGAGCCTGACTCGCACTTGGCCGGTTTTTTTATTCATTACAGGCAAACGCTGGACCACAATCACACTGTATGGCAAGTGATGATGTGGTCTAAGATGGGACTCGTTTACCTAGAAGATGCCTATTCACTCTTGTTTTATATCCCCTCATACCCCGATGGCTATCTGAACTATAAATTAACTGGATATGTATTTTAACGTGATAAATATTTATATTTTGTTGTATTTCCAGGGGCATACCACCTGCGTTCCAAAAGCCTGCTGTACTCGTGGTACCAGCTGTGGATGCTGGACCAGCTCGCCGTACTTATACTAGCACTGTCCGTAGTTGTGATAATAATTAAGAAACTCTTTACTAATTTGTTTAGGAAGAAAGAAAAGGCTAGTACAGGTAAAAAGGTGAAGAAAAACTAATTTGTTATTGTGCAATAATGGTAGGTACTGATTCTGAGCACACCTAAATTTTAGAGTCACATTCGCATCCTCTTCTTACTAATGTAATATGAAAAGGACAGACACAGTTCGACAGTTTTGTGACTTTCGAACTGTGAAAACCTTGTGACTTTAGCTGCCAGTCGTGACCCGAGTTTTTCGAGTCTTTAAATGTAAAATTCGTGTTCTGTCCTTTTTTAGCAATATTAAAAAGAAAAAGATGCAGATACTCTAAATTTAGTTTAGAGAAAGACAACAGAAGCGGCACCATTGGGGCCGATTCTCTGATACACAATCTCTAAACTAAACTAAAATGGCACGTCTAAATCTATTGCTATCCCTTTCATAATGTTGCTCGCGGAAAAGGATAGTACTAGATTTAGACCTGTTAATTTAGTATAGTTTAGAGATTGTGTACAAGAGAATCGGCCCCATTGTTAGATTAATTTGTGTTGTGGTGCTTTCCATACGCCATTAAAAAATAGGAAAATAATTGTTTTATAACATTTTATAACGAAGTTATATAACGATATGTTAATTTTATTCGTAATTACATAGCAAGGTACATTATTAAGGTGCTTCAACGCTGCGGGAGGTAATATAACACATTTTTGAATGAAAATGTTACAGCCACAGCATTTAATTAAGACTCGGACGATTCTTTAGAGAATGTCACTATATTATATAATACTGTATGGAAGTACGTACCAGTGATTAAAATATTATAGTTAGATGGTTAGGTAGGAAAAAATAAATCGACAGGTCGATAGCAATCGGGTAGGGAACGCCCTGCACACCTCCCCCGCAATAACCCAGTGTGAGTATGCGGGGCGTCCCCGCCTCATATCCGGATTTCCATCTCAACCTGTCGCGGACTATACTCACTTAAATAGTATATGCTATTGTTAGGGTTCCGTACCTCAAAAGGAAAAACGGAACCCTTATAGGATCACTTTGTTGTCTGTCAAGAAACCTACAGGATACCTACTTCCCGTTGACCTAGAATCATGAAATTTGGCAGGTAGGTAGGTCTTATAGCTGACATTTGGGGAAAAATCTGCAAACCGTGAATTTAGGGTTAGATCACACAAAAAAATTAAATTGTGGTCATGAACTAATAATTAGTATTTTCAACTTTCGAAGTGAGTGACTATATCAAGTATCATATGAAAGGTCTTCACCTGTACATTCTAAGACAGATTTTTATTTATTTTTATGCATCATAGTTTTTGAATCATCGTGCAAAATGTCGAAAAAATACGACTGTAGTACCTACGGAGGGCATTGCGCGAGCCTGACTCGCACTTGGCCGGTTTTTTTTGTACAAAAGAATCGTAACTAATAAAAATTGTCAATTTATTTGTATTATCGACTTTTACTTCCCCTTGTTTATACGCGCGCGCCATTGCAAACGTTTGCGAGCCGGGCTCTATATTCGATGAAGCTCTATTAGAGGATGATTAGAGGTAAGAGTCCGCGCGTGCCTGACCTTCGTAATTTTATAAAAGCTGTCTGGCAATGCATGATCAAGCCACCATGATAGTCGTTTCATAGTCGCTGATGGTTCCACCATGTGTTGGGGACAATACGCTTTCATAAAATAACGAAGTTCAACTTTTATAAAATAACGAGGGTCAGGCCCTCCCGGCCTCCTAATCCATATTAAATGATTATGTAAAGTAAACCATCAATAGGACGTACAATTTAACCTTCTATGGCGTTAATGCCAGATAGGCTGATAGATTTTTCTGGTGTGAGATGGTTTAATAGTTCTCCCACATAGTTATAAAATGTTATATAACATAATTGTGCCGAAACAAAATATTACAAAGTTATAATTGCGAGATCGAGTATAAAAAATGTAACCATAGGGTATCATGGTAATATAACATTTTTATAACAGCTATGTAAGAGCATCTTGATTAAGAAATAAAACTAATGTATAAATTACACAATATTTTGATTTAATTAATTAATAAATAAGGTATAAATAAACTCATTGTTACACAAATAGAATCACATTGTACTTTGTACATTTATCATTATCAATGATACATAAGAATTTGTGCAAATAAATAGAAATTAATACATTTTTGGTAAAAAATAATACTTCAAAATAATGCTTTACCGGTTAAATACTAAAACGCCAAGTGTAATAAACGAACATTTACTATTAAGTAACGATTTTTTGAAAATGCTTTTTGTCGTTTACTAACTTTTCTCTACCACTCGCGCTATCCTCCAAACAACTCCGACTTGACGACGATCTCACGTGCTGGTAAGTGGCCGTGCAGTCTAAGACGGAAGCTCGCTAACTTGGAAGGGGTGTTGTTTTTTAATTCATCCCATACGACATACCCCTAATCGATTTATAGCCGGCGGCGTACCAGTACGCTAAATCACCTGGCGGGCATGTCTTTACTGATAGTAATATTTTAGAAATTCACTTCCATTCCTTTTCAATATAAATTAAGCCTTAAAATGGCGCGTGAGGAGTCATTTTTTTCGTCTTCTTTCAATCAAAAAATATTTTTTGTCGTCGTCTTTTCGCATTGGAAACATGAAATTGACACAAAACAGATCGACGCACATGTTCGCGTCTTTTTATCGTTTTGCTTCGCACTTATATTAGGTAAACTATTATTGTATGTAAAATATTTTCTATGTAAAAGAGGTTTTATAAATTCATTCCCTCGACTGTAAAAATAAATAAATGATTTGTTCTAATACTATGATAATTTGGTAAACGTTAATGGTATGAATTATAAAATTAAAAATGACTTACAAAGTAAAATAGTGGTCACACCCAGCAGTTATAATTAACATTATATAACAACAACATTTTCTATCACGTGTTACATAATACCTTTTTTTGCAATGTTATGACCACAATCAAACGCGTCAGAACCTTTTTAAATATTATTATCTGCTAGCTTTTCACGGCTCAACCGTTCAACCAATTTTGACGAAATTTGGTACAGAGATAGCTTACATCCCGGGGAAGGACATAGGCTACTTTTTATCCCGGAAATTTGAAGAGTTCCCACAGGATTTTTAAAAAGCTAAATCCACGCGGACGAAGTCGCGGGCATCATCTAGTATTAAATAACTTTATATCGATAATTTCTGACACAATGTTATATAACACTTTATAACTGCCGTGTGAAAGAGACTCATTAATGCTTGGATTGGAAAGAAATATTTTCATTCATTTGGACAATCTATATATCATCCAATGTACTTTTTTTTGACTGAGTTTTGAATGTGAATTGATTGATTGATAAAACTATTACCCAAAAAACATTTCAGTACTTCTTCTCTAAGGTGAAACGCTCACAGGCAGAGGCTTTCTTACTAACAACACAAACCAAGCTTTATTTACTTTGGCATAACGGTGATTACTTGAGTAGACTCCGTGTTTAACTTTCGGTATAATAATTTCTGCCAATCCGCATTGGGCCCCCGTGGCAACTGTGGCCTAAACCCTTCTCACTCTGAGAGGAGACCCGTGCTCGGTAGTGGGTCAGTAATGGGTTGATCATGATGATGATACTAATTTCAACGGTATGTCCAAAGCACATAACGCCGTGTTTATATGAAGTTATCAAACAGATTTAGCTCAGCTCTACTCCGTCTGCTTGCGCTGGCCTTAAGTCTCTAAATAAACATGAAACTTGTGCTAGGAGATGAGACTAACCTCATTTACTCTTCATTCAACTATTCCAACTCTTTCTCTCTCTCTTCTTTTTGTGTGTGTACCGTTTTTCTTCGTTCCTCGACCTACCGAATAGATATTTTACTGTTAGTGTCCTCCCACACAGCAATATAATGTTATATAACAATATAACATTTTCTTAACAGCTGAATTTTTTTTTAGCATGTTGAGTGTAACCAAATTGTAGTATTTTGTATGATCGCAGACATTATAAACACGATGCATCCCCGTCGGTTGTGTGTAGAGTATATCTGCTCATCCATACTAATATTATAAAAGCGAAAGTGTGTCTGTCTGTCTGTCTGTTAGCTTTTCACGGCCCATCCGTTTAACCGATTTTAATGAAATTTGGTATAGAAATAACTTCCATCCCGGGCAAAGACATAGGGTACTTTTGATCCCGGAAAATTAACGAGTTCCAGCGGGATTTTTAAAACCTAAATCCACGCGGACGAAGTCGCGGGTTTCATCTAGTAATTTATATTTTTGTGTTAGTTTGCTATTCAATGTTATATAACACTGTATTGCCATTGTGTGAGCACCATTATGTGATATGTAATATAATTTCTAAAAGCTACTAGTATAGCTCAGTAACTAAAGTTATATGTAACTATGTGTTAAAAGAGAATAAAACCTCAATAGTCCTAGGTTGTAATCTAACTCCTAGCACAAATTCAAGTTAATTTAGAGGTGAAAGGGGAAATTTTACACCGCTTTAATGAACAGTTACCTTTACACAATCTATACGTATTAATTTTGCCCGGTTCCAATTGCCTCGTTGGTCTAGTGGTTAGTATGTTCGACTGCAGATGACGAGGTCCTGAGTTCGATTCCCGGGTCGGACCAAAAAGTAGTTAAATAATAGGTTTTCTGTTAAGTAATTTTCAGTATTAGCCCGGAGTTGGTGTATCACCCCCGTGTCCCGGAGAGAAAATAAAGCCGTCGGGCCCGCGCCTGATCTCTCTCCGGTCGTGTCGGATTTCTGTCCCATCGGGATATGAGAGTGCATGTATAATATCTCCCGCGCCGATATTCGGTCTAAAGGACATTATAACTATTAATTTTGTCCGGACGTCATACGTTTCTCTGTTTCTAACAGTCGGTCTACTATTTGTCCGGGACGGTCGAAAACGTCCGATCTTTTGTCCTGCTCCCTCTTCTCCTGGAATTTTTTATAAAAATAAACATAGTAAATATCAAAAAAACTTCAAGATAAACACAAGAATAACAGATTCATGCTATCTATCGCTCTAAGATTTCTGCGCAGGTACATGAGCGTAACTTTTAAGTTTCTGCGCAGGTACATGAGCGTAACTTTTAAGTTTCTGCGCAGGTACATGAACGTAACTTACTACAAATGTATGCTTACTTCTTAAAATGTATGCAGTATAAATACAGTACTAACCTCGGGCTCTCCAAGTAAAGTGTTGGCTAGATAGGGCGCCTTCAGCACCGCCCTCCAGTACAGCTTCTCTAAAGGCCTGTTCACACACCAGCCCGCGCACCGCACGTCTAGAGACCGCCAGTATGACACCTCGCTCCTGAAAACCCAGTACAGTTCTTGCAATTCACGAAGACGAGTGACCTTTACGAAGTGTGCGTGCATGTCGGACCAATCAGTCGCGTGCAAGCGCTAACAAACGCACACATTTAGTGTACCTTACTTATACCGATACGACTTAAACATAAGCATGAGTCACTCGCCTTCGTGAAATGCAAAAACTATACTACTTGTATTACTAAACCGTTGACTACAAAAAATAGTAGATTGTACATCAAGGGCATAAAACAAGCTATTTTATCGGAGACGTTTATCTACCCGAGCCGAAGCCGAGGGGGGATTTTTATATGAAGCAGTTTATATGCTTTTATTAAGGGACTTTTATATGAAGCAGTTTATATGATTTTACTAGGGGACTTTTATATGAAGCAGTTTATATGCTTTTACTAGAGGACTTTTATATGAAGCAGTTTACATGCTTTTCCTAGAGTACTTTTATATGAAGCAGTTTATATGCTTTTACTACGGGACTTTTATATGAAGCAGTTTATATGCTTTTACTAGGGGACTTTTATATGAAGCAGTTTATATGCTTTTACTAGAGGACTTTTATATGAAGCAATTTACATGCTTTTCCTAGGGTACTTTTATATGAAGCAGTTTATATGCTTTTACTAGGGGACTTTTATATGAAGCGGTTTATATGCTTTTACTAGGGGACTTTTATATGAAGCAGTTTATATGCTTTTACTAGGGGACTTTTATATGAAGCAGTTTATATGCTTTTACTAGAGGACTTTTATATGAAGCAGTTTACATGCTTTTCCTAGGGTACTTTTATATGAAGCAGTTTATATGCTTTTACTACGGGACTTTTGAAGCATGATCTGCTTCATATAAAATGTTCGTGATGTTTTGAGTGTCTCGTCCACGCCTCGTAAGTAGCACGGACCGCGGCCGCCACGTGTTGGCATAGATCATCCCTAAAGCTGTACACTCACGGGCTAACAATGTCCTTGTGCAGTAGAACAGCGCTGACTGAGCACCACCTGGCAGACCAGCGCCACAGCAGGGAATGTACCAGGTCCGCAGCGCGCAGTACACCGTGGGTGGCCAGCTTATCGCCAAACCTGCAACAACCACGTAATAAATAAATAAAATCTAAATATATAAAAGGAAAAGGTGACTGACTGACTGATAGGCATCCGCTAAGAAATCCGCTGGATAGCGGCGGCGCAAGACACAGGCAGGCGCGGCGTGTGGAAGTCTCTACACTACAAGAGACCTATAGTACACGACAGGTCGAAATGACGTCATTTCGATGTTAATGAGACATAGTTCCAGCGCAATAGCAATTTGCGGCATCTTATACTCAAATTGTGGTGTGTTTTTTTAACTTGCTTTACGGCTCTGGGTTGTAGCGGTTTAGAAGGTGATCGTACCTTGGATTGCTGGGTCCGTTCTCCGCGTCATAGTTCTGAGCGCTGAAGCAATATGGCCGGTAGCTGATAGCTCCCACTATCTGAGGGTCCTTGTAACGAATCTGCAATACGAAAAATAAGTAATAAATGATGAGTATTAAAAAAAAACTTTCATAAAAGCAACTTTTTTCTATTTAAATAGATTATAGTTAAGTACTTTTGTGTGTTAAGTTATTTTTTTTAGAATGTAATTAGCATTTAATAACTTTGCATGTACACGTTTTGGTTTAGTCTGTTTAAAATGAAATATAAATAAAATAAAGTTAGTAAGAAATACATATATAAAAGGACAGGGTAACTAACTGACTGACTGATCTATCAACGCGCAGCTCAAACTACTATAGTCCGCGACAGGTCAAGTTGGCAATCGGGGCAATTATTTTCTGCCGCGTACTGTAAGTGGAGACGATTCAAACATGATATATCGAAGAAGCCATACTACTGATGGGCGATTGTGAATGACATTATTCGAATAATTCGATTGTTGAAGTCATTCAAATAATTCGAATAACTTATCAAACCATTCGAATTTAAAGAAAAAAGAAAAATATATAAGAACTAGATGATGCCCGCGACTTCGTCCGCGTGGATTTAGCTTTTTGAAAATCCTGTGGGAACTCTTAAATTTTCCGGGATAAAAAGTAGCCTATGTCGTTCCCCGGGATGTAAGCTATCTCTGTACAAAATTTCGTCAAAATCGGTTGAGCCGTGAAAAGCTAGCAGACAGACAGACACACTTTCACATTTATAATATTAGTATGGATGTATTGCGCCGTCTCATTCGCTCCAATTCAAATTTCATTACTACTAGTTTACAAATTCGAATATACATAACTTCATCTAAAAGTAAACTCTATGTTCTGAGAAATATAGCCCAATTTGGATGACAAATTAAATGAATGAATGGCTATCAATTAAAAGTCGACTTTATTGTACGAGAAAACAGCCCAATCTAGTATGACAAAGTAAATGAATGAAATTAGCGGTTTTATTCGAATTTGCGAACTAGCCGTCGATTGTTTCTTTATTCGATTGTCATTATTATTAGTAGTAACAAACCATTCGATTGTTGGAACTATGTAGTAACAATCGCCCATCAGTAAGCCATACAATCATACCTGATATAGTGTGAAAGGATTGAACGTAGTGACGACCGCTTGCTTGTAGAGCGCTGGATTCGACGAAAACGTTTTGAGGATCCCATTTACTACCTAAAATAGAAATAAAATACAATTTATATTTTTTTAAATCCATTTTCATACTAATATTACGGGATACGGCTGTATAGCCGTATGGCTATTAGATTAAGATCCTTGTATGTTTTTATTATGTTTACTTGTGTTATTGTTGCGTGCAATAAAGTATAAATAAATAAATCTAAATATATAAAACGGAAAGGTGACTGACTGACTGACTGATCTATCAACTCACAGCTTAAACTACTGGACAGATTGACCTGAAATTAGGCATGCAGATTGCAGATAGCTATTATGACGTAGGCATCCGCTAAGAAAGGATTTTTGAAAATTCAACCCCTCCTAAGGGGGTCAAATAGGGGTTTGAAGTTTGTGTAGTCCACGCGGACGAAGCCGCGAGCGTAAGCTAGTAATAAATATAAATAATATAAATAAATGCGAAAGTGTGTCTGTCTGTCTGTCTGCTAGCTTTTCCCGGCCCAACAGTTTAACCGATTTTGATGAAATTTGGTACAGAGTTAACTTACGTCGCGTGGAAGGACTACTTTTGGTCCCGGAAAATCCCACGGGATTTTTAAAAACCTAAATCCACACGGGCATCCTAGATTTCATGAAGACCGGGAGTCGCAGCAGAAGCAGCTGAAAACTTGTGTGACTGCTGACCGACTGATCTATCAACGCACAGCTCAAACTACTGAACGGATTGGGCTGAAATTCGGCATGCTATTATGACGTTACTAAGAAAGGATTTTTGAAAATTCAACCCCTACAGGAGTGAAATAGAGGTTCGAAACTTGTGTAGTCCACGCGGACGTAGTTGCGAGCATAAGCTAGTTTTATATATACAGATGATCACCTGTTTGTCATCCCCCTTGACGTCAATGATAATTTTGACGTTTCTGGGCAGCAGGTATTCCAGTGCCTCCGACAGAAGGCAAAGATGCACCTCCTTGTATAGATGCCTGAAAAACACATCACTATCCTTATTATAAATGCGAAAGTGTGTTTGTTGGTTTATTGGTTTGTTAGTTTGTCCTTCAATCACGTCGCAACAGAGCAACGGATCGACGTGATTTTTTGCATAGGTACAGTTAAGGACTTGGAGAGTGACATAGGCTACTTTTTATCCCAGGAAATCAAAGTTCCCACCGGATTTTTAAAAAGCCTAAATCGACGCGGATGAAGTCGCGGAAATCATCTAGTTATATCACGTCAAATGATCTGATTGCACATTTGGAAGTTTACCTGTTGGGATGTGTGGCGCCGACGTCGATGCATCTGACGCTGTCCCAGTCCGCGTCGCGGATGTCGGTGCTGACGCCGCTCAGCCGCTGCAGGCCGGCGTCGTGCAGCAGCACCAGCTGGCCGTCTTTTGACGTCCTCACGTCCAACTCTACGAAGTTGCATTCATTTTCTACACACTGGAAGAAAACATTGTTAGCCTGTTACGTATAGCATCATAATGAACCTATCGCTAGTAGAGTGCACGGGCGTGGCAGAACAACGCGAGTGCCATTTGGGTTCCCCAACCTTTTTCATGAAGCCCTCGGCAACCTGAGTGGTCTACTGGGCTTCTGGAGCGAGCTCGGATGGTTAAAGTGAAAACTTCACGCCCTGCTGAAGTTTTCACTCCAGGCATCCAAGCTCACTCCAGAAGCCCAGTGGACCGTTATTTGTTTGACTGTTACTTGTTGGACACTTTCTATACTGACTATACAGTTAAATTACATAGCCTGAGATGCAGATTGCAGATACTTGGCATTTTTATTATTAGTGGAACAAATTAGAACGAATTCGACTATGTTATTATATTATTGACTGACATTGTATATCATTGACACAATATTATATGTACCTATTTATTAGCTTTATGAAAAATGCACAACCTATGTTGTCAAAAAATTTGTATGTCAGGGTTTCCTGACTGGATATGTTGGCTTAACTCTATTGTATACACCTTGTCTTCCCATATTCATACAAGTAAATTACTTCATTTCATTTCATTTCAAGTGGCATTTGTTTGTATGATTTTTCAACAATAAATGCCAGTCAGCACAATGGTATGGCAAGCATACCTCTGCCAGATATGCCATCTACACTTACAAGCATGAGTATTTAAGAGTTCACTCACGTATTTAAAGGCCTCCAAAGTGTTTTCCGGGGCGTCCAAACCAGCGCCCCTGTGTGCTATACATTTAACTATTTTATCCGGGTACAGCGAGCTCTCCTTCGACCCGGGCACAGGGCCGAATATACTCTCCACATTCTGTTGATCTGGCTTCTTTAAGCGTGTAATATAATATGCTGCAACGCCAACCAACGCCACATCGAGTCCAAGAGGTAACACTGTATGTAAAGCACAAATAAACGTAAATAAAAACGCTATTACGTAATAAACACTGTTGAATGCGATAGATAATACCGCTAAAAACATGTTTCGCGTCTTTCGTTTGGAGATTTCGTGTTATTTATGTTATGATTTTCATAAACAAATAATAAATTATTAATTATTGCATTTCGATTCGAACATTTCGAAGGCGCGGCTCGCGGCTTTGATTATGACAGATGGTTGACAGATGGTTATTGATTAGTGCTGAATATTGAAGTGAAATATTATCCAGAATCGACGATTCGGTTGGCTTACTAACATCGATATTTCGTACATTAAAAAAAAGTGCTCAACTTTTTTTTTAACCAAGAATATATAAGACATCTTAAACTTGACCACTGAGATTGTGATAATATAGTATGCTTTTTTTTAAAATAAATAGTTAATTAGTTAGTTATCAAATATTTACAGTGTCGTAATATTTATATTTATTATGTAAGTAATGGGTTGTGGAATTTAATTAAAAGACAATTACACAGAATTAGATAAAATCATATATTTAATCATTTAGTCTACGCATAATAAATAAGTATAGGTAGGTACATATATGTATATATTTTAATACAATATTTTATAGATACATTTTTCTAGATTGCATACGATTTTACCTAATAAAATACCAACATAATTATTTTCAATAATAACTACCTACCTACCATCTCTGGCACTTCGTGTAGTTTTTTGAGTAGGTGTAACTAAAGTGGAATGGGCACACTCAAAACTGTCAAACATGTACATTGTACATATGTATATTTTGATAATATGAGTATTTATATAGAGCAAAATAGGTAGGTATATACTTTTACTACATATGTATGCTTACTACAGTATAACAATAATCTAAGTAGCTAAGGTTCGGCATCGTCCATAATACCAAGTCACAATACAAGAAACGAAATATCTGATGATGAAGAGTATCGTCTCCACCACCGTGAGCACGCTGGCACCGACGAAGAGAGCTGTGGTGCCACCCAGCGAAGCTGTTGGAACGAAAAATATTGAAATAGCAGTCAAAAATAGAGACTTCCAAAGAGCCCCTACATTATACGAAGTCTCCACACCACACAAATAAATCATTAGGAACCAATCAAAACGTGGCCATCGATGTCCAGTCGAAACTAATATCAAAACACAAGAAAAACGTTTTAAATTGAAAAAAATATTGAAGTCCGAAGTCCAATAAGTCTGATAGCATATTACGGTATTCACTAAAGATGGGCGTTATTGGCTATTTACGGCAACGGGTAATCAACAGTTACTTAGTTTCAATACCGATATTGTTAACCGTTGCCGAATATCGGTATCAGAGTTGTGTTTCAACTAATTAAATATGCGCAACGCGCAGCGGTTTCCGTAGTAGTAACTAAGCTAGCTGCCGTATCAATACCGTCTGTATAGCTAGCGCGCGCATATTCACTAAAATAAAACCAATTTTACTTTCATGAATATCGTGAAGTAATCACAAACTTAAGTTCATAGCAGTAAAGTTTAATTTGATCATTGACATAGGTCAAACTATAGTGGACGCCTGCACGAATAGTTTGCCACAGTCCAGTTAACCAAAAACATTTCATAAAGATTGATAAACCAAAGAGGACCTTATCTCTATTACTCTAAGGCTAACTGTATTTAGAATGATAGATCAAAGTGTAATGGACAAGTACTTGTACAGTTAAGCCTTAGCGTAATAGAGATAAGGTCGGCTTTGGTTTACCAAGTTCTTAGTTACTAAGCCGGTAGCCAATAACCGCTCCTTCTCAGCTTTCAGTGAAAGAAAGAAAGAGAAGGCATAATTATTGCGTTTCTAGTTACCCAAAAACCAAACAATGCATTGTCGGTTGCCAGTTGGCAGTGTTGCGTTGTCACGTGGTTCGTCATAGATGATAACTGAAAACCGTTGCTAGCTACGACAATAACGCTATGGTACGCTATAGGCACGGCAGCGGTTTTCAGTTAAGTTAAGCTATAGCGGACACATGTCTAGTATTCACTGCTTGTGCCGAGCACACCAAATAAATGCCGAGCGTGCTTATGACATTTTTTTTTTCATTTTTTAAGCGTTTCCAGTGCAGGCAGCTCGAGTTATTGACGCCATTCACAAACAGTTAAAAATACATTGGGTTAACGATTAGCCCATGCAATGCTTGTAGTGAGGAGTGCGTGCTCTAATGTGCAATCAGTATAAAAGTAAAACCAAAATACGAAATGTCACAAAGTGCAAAATCAAAACGCATCCAAGGAAACGTACAGAAAAGGTCGTCAAGGCTGAAAATGACGTCACGATGCAGTCGAAACTTGGGCGGCATCAGCGTGAACTTGACTGTCGCCTCTGATGACTCCTCAGACGTCTCATTCATGTTAACGTAAAAAAAACAAGGTTTCAAAAACTTTACTAAATTCCTTTTCTAAACAACCAGAAGTTATAGTGGATACAAAGTTCATGCGAAATTGTAAGTTCAAATACAAATAAATACCTTTGAATCGAAAAACGATTTCAAATTACACTCATCGATATGATAATCGTATGAATCGATTATCGAATTGGTAACCTGCACGATTTGGAACGTCACTTACACCAGCAAGAGCCGGCGAGTTTAGTAGTTTATCTGTGGTTCAGAGTTCAGAGTTCAGACCTTGTATATTATAGTCTAAGGTTCAGACCATAAGACTTCCACAGTGCGACAAGATTCTCTTGGCACTTCAAAGACATTGACAGGGGGGCGCTGTTGCAGAACAAAGGCTTTTAATATTCAAACAATAACAAAGGGGACACTTGACGGCAACTTTAGTTCCGATTTTCACCACACGCCAAGATAAAGGTAGCCTTGTCGCACTGTAGACCTGTATGTCTACAGTCAGGACCACATTTGGACGGAGGACTATCACACACAAGCATCCCCAATCAATGATCATCTCCGAGTTCATCCATTAAAATAAGTAGGTACCTATATAGTTAATTATCCCGCACCAGGTTAGCGCGGGGGCTGAGCGGGTGTGCGGGGCGTCTCCACTCAAGGTTGCTATCTCGACCCGTCGCGTACTAGTTACTATTTACTATACAGACTATATTTCATGATTTTAGATTAACGGGAAGTAGGTACCTACCTTAAAGGTTTTCTTGACAGACACGACGGACAGACGGATGGACGGAGACAGATAGAGAAACAGACAACTTTTCCCCTAATGTCTGCTATAAGACCTACCCTACCTACCTACCTTTCATGATTCTAGAAATACCGAACGGGCGCCTTCCCGCGTTTCGGCCCATAATATAACCACGAGGTTGATGGGGCCATGGGAGGTGGTAGGTTATCCCTAAATAGTTAATATTATGCAATAAGCAACATCCTTACCGAACAATGACCTTTTTTGTGTGTGAATAATAATTGAGCTCTTCGCATTGGGGCATACAGGGGCAGTTGGCGAGGTTCTTTGGCAGATTGACCAGTATCTCCACGTTCCTTCCGATACACGCCATGCCGTGCGCGTCGCACACATCGCCATCTTGGGATATCACGTTAACATAAAATGGCAGACGGAAAAATCTAAAACGAAACTTTTTAACACAAAATAATACTAAGTAATTAGGTATAAATTAACTTTTGTAATGAAATGTGGAATTATCGAAATTATTTCAGGATTTTTTAAATGTTACAATGACAGTTTGGTTGTGTAAAACAACTGTCATTTACCTATTAAAAAGTTACAAAGTATCATAAAAATATTTCAGACAGTTTTAAAAATAGTTCGTAAAAAAGTTTTTACTTATTATGAAATTGAATAAAGCCAAAAAAACTAGGTACTGAATTATGATTTACGAAGAAATAAGCTATGCGTAGAATACCTAAGTGTAAATAAGTAGGTACCAAGAGTAGACTCTACTGGCGGAATACTGCAAAGTCAATTTTCAATAGCTTTGCCATGAGAATCCTATATGGCTCTAAGTAGCTTTGTTTACAATCATCAAATAGACTACCTACCGGTTGCGCAGATAAATAAGATTTTGTAATCACTCTAATTGAAAATCATCATTTTTATCATATACCTACTTACTTCTCAAAAATATGATTTTCTCTCCTCTAATATCCTAAAGCTAAATGTCCTTTGCACCACTTTGGTTGCCTTGGACGAGATCTCTAGGTCGCTACCTAGCGATACTGCTGTCAAATTGTACCTGCCTATATTTTTGTTTTGCTTTGTATATTGTGTTTTTCTGTACTCATTTTTGTGTTGTACAATAAAAGTATATTCATTCATTCATTATTTAAGGATCTTTAAGATTCTTACCGCCTTTCACATGAAAATATGGCCGACATCCACAAAACATAATCGCCATACGAGTTCGACAGTGCATTTGACACAGCCCAAAACTATACGCCTATAATAAACATACACAAATTATGAACTAGAAAATCATCATCATATTAAATCGATAGACGTCCATGGCTGGGCATAGATCTCTTGACTTGGACTTCACTTGCCACGGTCTTGCACCGCTCGAATACAGCGGTTCCCTGCAACTCGTTTGATGTTGTCTGTCGACCAATAGTCGACGCATTTTAAACTGAGTCGTCGAGTTATCTGTCTGTTTCGCTCGCACTTACAGGTCGTAGGTAAGCGTGCGAGCGAAACAGACAGATAACTCGACGACTCAGTTTTAAATGCGTCGACTATAGTAAGGGGAATCCAGCACTACGCTTTCCAGTGCGATGTCGCCATTCTAGCACCTTGGGACCCCAATTGTCTATCTGTTTTTCGAACTATATATGGAGTGATCATTGCCACTTCAGCTTTGCAATCCACTGTTACCACTACAATCAAAGCTAGGTACTATATCTTTTAGATTTCCTATTTGTAACTGTAAGGTTATTACCTATATATATTAGAAACTAGCTGCCCTGGCGAACTTCGTACCGCCTAACAGTCGATTCGTTTTCAGGATTTAAAAAAAAAATCTCTCCGTAAGAACCATAACCGTGCTTCAAGGAATATTATGAAAAAAGAATTAATGAAATCGGTTCAGCTGTTCTCGAGATTTGCGATCAGCAACACATTTAGCGATTCATTTTTACATATAGAGATATTTCAAGTAAGTATACCTTTATTGAGCTACCAAGCCATTCGTCAGGGTATCTGCATCGACGCTGTTCGGACCTCAAGCTTTTTATCCTGTTAGCAGCTTCTATCTCTACCACCTGCAATAAATCATAGACTCTAGAATCCATACTAATATTATGATTAATGCGAAAGTGTATCTGTCAGTCTGTCTATGTATCTGTCTGTCTGCAAGCCTTTCACGGCCCATCCGTTCAACCGATTTTGACGAAATTTGCTACAGAGATAGGTGAAAGACATAAGCTACTTTTTATCCCGGAAATTCAAAGAGTTCCCACACGATATTTTAAAAACCTAAATCCAAACGGATGAATCACCGCGGGTATCATCTACTCTAGAATGTTTAATGATTTGTCGTAGCGCGAACTGTCGTAACGTGAAATTCATCTTGATGAATCTCAAATTATCGAGGACCTAGTAGTACCAAAGTCGGCTCCGTATTTGAGTAAGAAGGTACCTACGTCGAGAGTATGCAGAGTTTCAAGAAGGTTGTGACTTTGAAGATTTACCAAGATACCTTAAAATCCGTAACCAGCTCCTCGTCAGGTCTAACTTCTCCCGTGGGATTGGATATCGCTGTCGCTATATCGAAAGGCGAATGTATAAAATACTGCAAAAAACAAATTTTTTAAGTACTGGATACACTGACATATCATATACCTAGCCAACTCTGTCATACGTGTTTTATTCTATAAAATTGTTAAAAATAATGAGGCTCACTTCGCTTGTAGGTACTTTCTATTTATTTATAGACTTACCCTTACACCATTTTCCATAGTGTTTATCCTCACAAAGCATGCCTCGCTGTGGTAGTGACACTTCATCAGCTCTTGGTTCCTCCACGCTCTGTCATCCACAATTTGATACTTGGCGTATTCTGAATTGAAAGTTTGACAGAGACCTTCTTCTGTCATTACTGGCATCCACTGCACCTAATAAAACCAATTTTATTTTATTTATTTCCACACAAAAAAAAACACAATATTGGTTTCTTCGGTGCTTGGCGGCTTGTCTGACTGACACTGCACATTCCTCTGTCGTTAATACTTAGTCTAATATTCTAGGTAGGTATGTGCATATTATGAACATAATGTAGGTACCTAGTTTTAAAATAAAATATTTACGCGTAAACAAGCTTCAATTTCTGCATACGAGTTGGACCTCGCCACGCCATAACGCACTATGCCACACAGCATCGATCTCGATAAAATGATTTGACGGTATAAAAGTCATTCTCCCGAGACCAACGCAATGCAACTAAAACGTAAAACGTAACGTCAATAGACGTTCCTACATGTAGCACAATTCGCGTATCTTAGGAGAGACATTGAAATATCTTTAGCTTAAAATAAATGTCACTTATGCGGTATGCCTAAAGCAGAGAGCTATAATTATAACTCAATTTCATCGCTCTTCTTTGATGAAAGTTTGCCTGTGCCCACCAGAGGGGTTATTACAGGCATAATTTCGAAGCTTTTTTTTTATCTAAGACATTAATTAGTCATACATAATAACGATGATGCTTTCATTTTTTTACGAGTGCACTAGCACATGCTCGCGACTTCATCCGCGTGAACTACCTACATACATTTCAAACCCCTATTTTACCTTAGGGGTTGAATTTTCAAAGATCCTTTCTTATTGGATGTTTATGTCATAATAGCTATCTGCATGCTAAATATCAGCCTAATTTGTCCAGCAGTTTGAGCTGTGCGTTGATAGATCAGTCAATCAATCAGTCAGCTTTTCCTTTTGTATATGTATAAGATTTGCAGCAACTTAACCTAGACTTTTTCTGGATTTTTTATCCGCATCTTGTAAATAAGGACTCCATCCGCACCCCATACGGAAACAGCTTGAAAAATGTAGACCTGATTTTGCATACTTAATAGGTATATAGGTACAGTCAGCAACAAAGCTAGGTATGCACCTGTCCATAGCCACTTGTACTGACGGGTGCAAACCTAGCTTTCTTCTTCTTATTTTGCTTTGTGGCTTTCAGTTGTGCCACACCGTTGCTGTCCCTACAATAGTTCAACAGTAAATTAGATACCTCTTTGCTCTGTGAAGTGGCTATCTTCAGCGGGAAATTCGGATGCACACTGATCGCCAGCTGCAGCAGGTCTATGTTGTTGACAGTGTCGTCACCCTGGTACTTCCAGAAGTTCTGCAGGTTGCCGCGAAACGATATCTCTCCTATGAGCTCCACGAATTCGTAGTAATATTGGTATTTCTCTGAATCTAGCTCTTCAGTTATGTTCCAAATTCTGAATTGAATAGTTACGTACTTTTTTAAAGTCAGTTTTCAAGGTAGTTATAACAAGACAGATTTATGCCTCTGAGATAAAACTGTCTTGTTTTAACTCTTAATAAAGTATGAGCAAATTCAAATGTGCTTAAGTTTTTTGTATTCTTCACTATTTTGTAGCTTTGTAGCTTTTAACTCAAATTGGCAAACCAATTTTTGGATCGCTAGCAATAGGTATATTAAGGAAAAGTAGAAACTTACTGCGAAATAACTTTCTTAGCTTTATCAGAATCCATTCTTTCCAAAAAACATGCAGTGACAGCAGGAAAAGCCGTAGACCAACCCCTATAAAAATATACAAATTAGAGCCTTAAGGGAGAATGACAAACGCACAAAACGTAGACCCCTAAAAGTATAATCTTTAAACGTAAACAGATACAACAGGGTCTGCAACGAACACACCTATAATCTCTTTGCAAAGATACTACAACGGGTTCAGAATTGTATCTAGCAAGCTGATTCAATGCACAATATACGGCTCCAGCAAATGCGCTTATTGTAAGCACTAACCAGATGATCCTGAAAAAAAAAGAAAATTTGCAAAGAGAAAAATGTTACAAAGCGGAACGAAAATTCCAATACAAAATTGTGATTAGTGATTTTAGATATAAGTAATTTTATTTAAGAAAATAACAAATTGAGAATAATTGCAAAGTACATAATAGAAACATTTTTGTAAAAAAAATTGCAATTTGCAGTGCAAAGAAAAAAAACAGACGTGAATTCAGAATATTGCAAAGTGATTTAAAAATACAGTTTCCCCCTTGACCATAAAAAATACCTATGCAAAAAAACTATTTAAAACAATTCTGGCTAAAATAAAAACAAATCACTCAAATCACTGAATCAAAAGAAGAACCGTCATAAAAATGTCATTTAAGTGAAAATTTTCAAGTGGCATGATGATTTAAATTTCCCGTTTAAATTATGTAAATACACGCGGAATTTGTGGTTCTATTAAGTAGGTAATTTTTGTGGGGAATACAAAAGTACTTCATAGAACCACGAATTCCGCGTTCACCTTTCGAAGGGATACAAGTTTGCGTTGACTGTATGCTTCAGTCCGTGTAAGCTGGTCTCTTTGCAGAATTGCGCGTACACGGAGTATACGTGGGCCATGGAAGCTCTGGCCGAGTCTATCGCGGACTTTGTGCGAGTGAGGCAGCTCAACATAGCGGTAGGTTTCTTAGTCACTTTGCGCTTTTTCGCCATTTCCGCTAGAACATTTTACATATGATTTTACACTGTTACTAGACGCGACAGGTTGATATGGCAATCGGGGTATGAGGCGGGGGAACGCCCCGCACACCCACACGTCACCAGCGCTCGCCCGCACTGGGTTAGCTCGATGGCTGTGCGGGGGCGTTCCCTCCCTGATTGACATTTCAACCTCTCCCGTACTATTTTATTTTATTTTTATTTTGTTTATATTTGTAGGTAGGTATCACGCTAAGCCTCTAAGGTCGTCATTCAGTTTCCAAAGGCGTTATTATTCTAAGGTTTTGAAATCTTGTAAAAGAGCTTCCAGGTAGGTACCTACTTACATTTTATGTAGAACGTAGAAAACTTTTTGGTAGACGTAGAGATTCATTACAAAAGATATCCTTTGATTAGCCATATCTAGGTATATAGGTAGTTTACTAATGCTATCCTATCTATGCTTTGTTAAAGTTAATAGTTTCACGTAAAAGCGTAATTTTCTTAAAAGCAGCCATTAAGTGTTATTATACTTATTTACCGTTTATATAGTACTAGGCGATGCCCGCGGCTTCGTCCACGTGGAGTTTAGTTTTTAAAAATCCCGTGGGAACTCTTTGATTTTCCGGGATAAAAAGTAGCCTATGTGTTAATCCAAGGTATAATCTATCTCCATTCCAAATTTCAGCCAATCCGTCCAGTAGTTTTCGCGTGCAAGAGTAACTAACACACACACACACTCACACACACTCACACACACACACTCACACACACACACACACACACACACAAATAATACTATGATTTTGTTTGTCACAGGTAGTAGCACTGCTGACCATGGTGTATCTGTTGTACCAGTACCGGGATATGCTGTTCACGAGCGAGGTAGAGAAGAGTCAGATACCCCGGAAACGTTCCTCCACCAGGCTGTCGCGTTCACGATCCAGGTATCCATCCACCCACTTCCCGCTACCTTCTTAAGGTCGTCAGTCCAGCGGGTTGGAGGTCGTCCCACACTGCGCTTGCTGATACGCGCTCTCCACTCCAGAACACGTCTGCTCATCGGCCATCGGTTCTGCGGCAGACGTGGCCTGCCCACAGCTGGCTAGTTCGTTGAGCTATGTCGGTCGCTCTGGTTTTTCTACGGATTTCCTCGTTACGTATTTTGTATCCCTCAGAGAGATACCTAACATAGCCCGCTCCATAGCCCGCTGAGCGGCTCTGAACTTGTGGACAAGGCCAACTGTCAGTGTCCACGTTTCAGCGCCATACGTCATCACAGGTAGGACACACTCATTAAAGACTTTCGTCTTTAGGCTTTGGGGTATCGACGAATTGAAGACCTGATGCAATTTTCCGAATGCTGCCCAACCCAGCTGTATTCTTCTGTCAGCTTCCTTGTCGAAGTTGTTTCTACCAAATAACTTAAGTATAAAGATAATATCTTAAAATTGTGTCGATTTCTGAACAGATCCTGCTCGAAGGGCCGGTCAAGGAGCAACGAAGACAAAGCCCGCAGAGGAAAAAGGGGACGCCGGTGCCCACGTTGCAATTCGTACGACTGTGATTCCTCCTGAAGGTCCACCTTCGTGCCCAGACAGACGCGTGATTCACGCAATGGAGAAGATTCCATTTTTTAGAGAATGAATTAAATAAAATTGTATTTAACAAAAATATGAAGGAGTCATTTTATTACATTGAATTATTATGTATAGGTAAGTCCCTCAAATTGCTATTGCGCTGGAACCATGGCTCATTACGAAATGACGTCATTTCAGCCGAAATAAAAATATACCATCAGCTCGAAACTTCAGTCTAGTGCTGACGTCACTAAAATGGCGGCCACGCGCATTAGCAATGTGCGGGACTTATACACCTGTATAAGTATAAAGATATAGTCTAATGTCTGTGGTAATATTGCGTCGATTTCTGAACAGGCCTTAAAGGATCCAGGGATCCAGGGCCGTAAAATAAATTTTAAAAAAAAGATTTCTGAACAGATCCTGCTCGAAGGGCCGGTCAAGAGCAGGATCCAGGGCCGTAAAATAAAGTTTAAAAAAAAAGATTTCTGAATAGATCCTGCTCGAAGGGCCGGTCAAGAGCAGGATCCAGGGCCGTAAAATAAATAAATAAAAAAAACATTTCTGAAGATCCTGCTCGAAGCACCGGTCAAGGAGCAACGAAGACAAAGCCCGCAGAGGAAAAAGGGGACGCCGGGGACGCCGGTACCTACCCACGTTGCAACTCGTACGATTGCGATTCCTCCTGAAGGTCCACCTTCGTGCCCTGACAGCCGCGCGACTCACGCAATGCAGAAGATCCCATTTTTTAGAGAATGAATTAAAAAAAATTGTATTTAACAAAAATATGAAGGAGTAATTTTATTACATTGAATTACATCATTTTTATTATGTAAATTTAGGGCTTAATTAATAAATAATCGTCGTCATCAAGTTCAAAGTAATCATCGCTTTCCACGCTCTGTTCTGGTGGCTGGCTTTTCACCTGGATGAACTGGTAAGGGCAGCATACTTCATTCACTTTGCACGGTCTGAAAGAGAAACCAAAGTTAAAAACTAATATTAAAACTTCTTTTATTCAAGTAAAATTCAAAGTCGCTCAGCGAGCTATGGAAAGGGCCATATTAGGAGTTTCCTTGAGGGATAAGATCCGAAATGAGGAGATCCGCAGGAGAACCAAGGTCACTGACATAGCCCAAACTATTAGCAAGCTGAAGTGGGCAGGTAGGTATTTATCGACCTATAATAACGCGCCTGTGTGGGGGAGCCTTAAATATTTGTATGGCGCGGAAACAAATATTATTTTGTGTGCAATTTTGGTGAGATTTATTTTCATTATGCATTGGATGTTTTGGTAGGTACTATTTAGGTACAATTTATCTACGTAACTTTTAGAATGATAATCGTAGCTATAAGCCAGGTACGAAAACACAACGGCGAACCTGACGTCAGAATGGCCGGTGTATGAGATTCTTTAATTATTATTTAATTGATCAAGGTACTAATTATCTTAATAAAGGTACTAAATAGTACAATTTAGGTACAATTATTTGGAACATATTTCATCAGTTTTCCAGGACCTCACCGGCCATCCTGACGTTCACCAGGTCATGCCTGTCGTAGAGGCAATGGCCGTTGGAGCCGGAAAGTCCTTGAGTGGAGCGTTTAAGCAAGCAGCGTAGAGTGGGACGCCCTCCAGCACGATGGACCGACTATATAAAGAGGCTGGTGGGAAGTGGCTGGATGAGGTAGGCTGAGGACCGGGTGTGGTGGCGCTCTTAAGGGAAGGCCTATGTCCAACAGTGGACATCCACAGGCTGATGATGATGATGATTCAAGTAAACTTACAAGTGCTTTTGAATCGTCAACTACAGACTACAGTACCTACACGGCAGAAAATAATATACATTTTACCTTTATTATTATTATTATTTTAAATAGACTAACCAGCTTTCGCTGATGCGTCTATATCAGAAGTGCTTTGAGTTTTCCAAATGTTTGTCCAATCTATTCTTGAACTGGTTAACAGAACTTGACATAACCACATCACATCCTTAGGCAAAAGTGAATTTAGAAGGAGATAGTGGATTTGTGGAGCATTGTCTCTGTCGTTGAGACCGACGAAACGTCATTGTAGGTAATATTGACAGAGACATCGCTCTACAAAGCCGAAATGTCATTCTGAAGACCGATGTACATTACTTTCTGCCGCATACTGTATTTCTAATTTACCACTGGTACGGAATGCCGTGCCAGTAAAATGTTGGTAAAATGATGATCCCTTATGGGCCCCTTTTTCAAGGCTGGCTAAAATATTAACATTGAGAGCCGTCATATCTGTGATTTTTAAAAAGCTAGTTTTGTCCACAGCTCTCAAATGCACTCTGAGGCTAGAACCCGGAGCTGTAAAACTAGTTTTAAAAAAACGGTGTGAAAGGAAGAAACATAGATAATATACTAATATGGGAAGGAACTAGGAAGTAGGAACCACAGAGTACATTAAATATCTATATGTTATTGGTCTGTGATTAAATATATGAACCTGTGATATGAACCAGGCCCTGTCAACTGAGGGCCATAAAAGATGCATCAGTCCATTTCTTTCGCACTTTCTATTCCTCTTTCGAAATCCACAGGACTATCTCGCTCCACTCAACACAGTATTAAAGGCACATGTACATACAGCACACTATGATATTTTTTGCTCAAATCTTATTGGTCGGTGATTAGATCCAATCGGCTTTCATTACATAGAATTTCGAAATAAAAACATGTCGGTTTTGAGAGATTTTATAACCTAACCTAAAAAACTCAATTTTTCTCCTTAATCCATTGCGAGAGTTTAAACCTTGAAGTGTGCTGCAGTTATAACAGGATATTCGTTTTATATTTCTATTTTCAGTTTTTTATGTTTTTGTTTTAATTGAGAGATATAGTGGATGTGCTCTTTAAACTTGCCTGCCTAATTTAGGCTTAGTAATAATTGTTAGTGTTTCTAAATACCTAGTATCCTTTTTATCTGATATGAGGCAGTGTAGTGTACCTAAGTGTAAAAGCACCCTACATTTACACGCCGTACTTTTTACCGACACTACTAGATGGAAAGCATGGTTGATTAACTGTACATATTTGCGTAAGTACTCCCTTAGGCAATTAAAAAATGTCAGGATTTGCGAATCCCATTTCTTACCTCGGTATATCGTAAATAATAGATTGACAAAAGATTCAATTCCCACGCTGAATTTGCATATTACACAGTCTTATAAAAACCCTGGTATAGTACATTTTAAAATTGACAAATTTCTAGAGATATCCCCTTTACAGACTGGTAAACCCCTCGATGTTAACATAGTCGATATCCCATCGACTTCACAAACAGACAAACAAAGTAGGAATGAGCAAGCTTCTGTTATTTCAAGTCCTATAGATTTAGTTAATCCCTTGCCAATTATCCCGATTCCTGACAAACAGAAGTCACCAGATTTAATTCAGCACTTCATTTTAGAGCCAACAACTTCTATTACTCATTACTCTCAACCACTGAGTCATAAATATATCATATATATGATGTCCCACATTTACTCAAATGTTTCCACAATAATTTTCAGAAGAAGGACTTGCTCATCGGGAGTCAGCGTGCTCAGTGGGACTACATCGAGAAGCTGTTTGCTGTTGATGGTGTGGCAGGTGTTGGATGGTCTACCAAATTAACAGACAAGCATGTGAAACCAAATTGATATGACAAGTTGAAGGCAAGTAACTGAACATTTGCTTTGTAACAATAGCTTTGTGATAATGTCCTTGCCATGGAAAAAATCCAATAAAACTATGGTGCGCAGACCTTAGTTATTGGTACTAAAACTTCTTGTTTTCGTGGTGTCTATGTTATCACGTTTTTGAAAGCACTGTCTCTGAAACTATGGGTTGTAGACCCTGTTGTTGGTCAATTTTAAGTTTCAGCTTACAAAAATCTCATCACGTGATCACATAGACACCATAAAAACAAGAAGTACCAATATCCAGGGTCGGCGCCCAATAGTGTCGAAGATAATTATGAGCATACTAGGTGATGCCAGCGACTGCGTGGATTTTCATTTTTCAAAATCCCGCGGGAACTCTTTGATTTTCCGGGATAAAAAGCAGCCTATATGTTAATTCAGGGTATAATCTATCTCCATTCCAAATTTCATCCAAATCCGTTCAGCTGTTTTTGTGTGATTGAGTAACAAACATCCAAACATCCACACTTTCACATCCATACTAATATTATAAATGTGAAAGTGTGTCTGTCTGTCTGTCTGCTAGCTTTTCACGGCTCAACCGTTCAACCGATTTGACTAAATTTGGTACAGAGGTAGCTTGCATCCCGGGAAAGGACATAGGCTACTTTTTATCCCGGAAAATTGAAGAGTTTCCACAGGATTCTTAAAAACCTAAATCCACGCGTACGAAGTCGCGGGCATCGGCTAGTTTATAATATTAACATGAGAATTAGGATAGTATAATTATGAGCATAAAAGATAATTTTTTGAATAAAAATTTGAATCCTAATGAATTTCCAAACTACTCATTTAAATTCTTTAATTATATTTTAAACCCAATGTCAACTTTAAATCTAAATTGCATTATCAAATTTAGTTTATTAACATAATTATCTATAAAAAAATAACTATGCATTACAGGTGAAACTTGCTGCGCAAGTCTTCAGCAGAGATGTGGCCCACAGCTTAAGAATACAGATGAACACTTATCGTCAACTACAACTGGAACATGGTTATTGTCTATTCTAAATAAAGTTTTTATATTTTGATAAATTTGATTGATTTTTTTTGAAAAACTAAATTTCTTAATAAATTATTAGTAGGATTACCGATAACTACTGAAAATCGGTAATTGATAGCAAAACCGTTAAAATCTGTAAAAAGGACATCACTAAAAAGTTACGGTTTTCCTGCTGTCACGCCATCCCTAATTTACGACAATCCGGGCATATAATTGCTATATATTATATAAAGTTAGAAAGAGATGGTCCTGTGGATTCTCATAGTAAAAACCAATAAAATGTGAGACAGACGATCACTACAACAATGACAATTTGTTATATAAATTCCTTGCCTCCCACTTCCCCTTACTACTGAAACAAACATCGTCTATGGAGTTGGTGGTCTGTATCCTATATGTTATTGGTCTGTGATATGAACTGAAGCTTTCTTCTTGCTTTTTCTATTTACTAATATTTTGGACGTGTATTTTGAATTACAAATACTGAATTTAAAATAACCCAAATATTATCCAAAGCAGAATGGCGACGCAAGAAGCTATAGATATTGTTGCCATTAATTCGGATGATGATGAATCAGATCTGGATATAGGTAACATTTTGTATTTATTTACCGTATGCTACAACCTACAACATAACAAGCCTTTTAGCAGTAAGTGAGAATTTTTACTGCTTTGCAGATTGGCAGATTTCACACAGCATTGAGAACATTTTTGGAGAACTTTCATAGTGGTCTGAGACTCAGGCATACCTACAGGCTCAGAATACAGAACTGAGAAATTCTGAGCCTACAGGCTAATATATTATTAATTACATATATGATATTTATTAATCTATTTAAGTATGTATTAAGTTTTTTATTTTAGTTGACTTTTATTTTATAGACAACACTGTTTCATGGTTGGGTCGTGACACCAGTGCTCTGCCTGAAAATCAGCACTGCAGTAGTCAAATACTGCAACATCATGCTGAGGCAGTAGCCCTTTCAGCTCAAACAAGACATCATTTTTGTTCTTAGTACTTTCGAGCTTGTATTTTGTTTCTCTTGTTTTATGAGCTGAATAAACTTTTATTTATGGATATATCCATACAAATACTACTTTCATTTTAACCGTGAAGGAAAACATCGTGAGGAAACCTGCATGCCTGAGAGTTCTCCATAATGTTATCAAAGGTGTGTGAAGTCTACCAATCAGCACATGGCCAGCGTGGTAGACTATGGCCAAAACCCTTCTCACTCTCAGTGGAGACCCGCGCTCTGTATTGAGCTGGTGATGGGTTGATCATGATGATGATGATGATAACTACTAATATTATGTATACATAATTACATATGTATGTATGCCTTTATTTCCAGACAAGCCGCTCATACAACTGTTCAAGCGTCTGATCAACAATGAAAACAAACAGAGTACAGTGTTAACTAACACTGAACTTGTTGACATACTTAACAAGGAGTTCGGCATCAACTTATGGGATATCCACGAACTGGAGGGGGAAATCTACTTAACCATTATGAAGAAATACTTAAAGGACTGGCCCCAATGGGACGAATTCGACAAAACCATCAACATTATGAAGAATAAAAACGACAAGGATGGATTAAACAAAATGTTAGAGAGCAACTATCATAATTTAATAGATTACTTGAAGGTCATGTTGGAGCGAGCACAGACGCTAGCCAAAGATACCGTCAACAAAATGATTGAAGACAAAACGATTGACGCGAAAACAAACAAACCTGACAGTAAAGATGATGACGTGGTACTAGAAATACAATGTTCGAGACAGCAACTCAATCAAGTCATCTTTAGAAGACCCCATCCAGACTTTAACGATTCAATTTTCAACGGAGCAGATTTTGAACCGACTCAAATAAAAGTTAACAGGCTACCGTTAGATGCTATACTCAATTGGTGGGATGTCAGAGTATCTATAGCACGAGGAACAACATACCTCTACGAACGAAAGACTACACACCAACTGAGCCACGTTCTCGTTAACAAGAATCTGATGTCACGATACAATCCGTTGAAAGTTCTATCTCAAGAAATCGAATTGAATCGGTTCAGCAAGTTGGAGCAATGTAACACGAGTATATTTCAGTATATCGCTTTCGTTGAGAACTTAAAGGCTAAGTACCCTACGTTGGTGCCTTTGCTTAAGTTTATTCAACGGGATATCAAGTTGTTGCCGAATAAAATAGCGTCACGGGCGAGTTATAAACGGTATACGAACAAGTATCCGTACGTACGATACTTGTATAAAGAGGTGAAGAAGCCAGATATTAATTCGAGGAAATATGACTTGCAGTTAGAAGAGACTATTGCACCACAGTATAGACTATTTCTAGGTCCGTCACAACTCTTGAATCCAACTGTTGAAGTGGAGTGCTCGGCTTGCTCGATCAAGTTTATTGGGCCGAGTTTAGTGGCAGAGATGAAGGTCCATTTTGAGGAATGTCACGCCGACGAAAAAGATTGGAAATGCACCAACTGCAATAAAATGTTTTCGATGGCGACGCTCGCGCAAAACTGGTGGACGCACAAATGCTAATATCTCTCCAGAACAAGAATCTCTGTGTCGTAATACTCATTGCTGGGGTCTTGTCCCCCTTCCTTATAATATACATAATATGCTAGCTAGTTATGTATACATAATATACATAACTAGCTTATGCCCGCGATTTCGTCCGCGTGGACTACACAAATTTCAAACCCCTATTTCACGCCATTAGGGGTTGAATTTTCAGAAATCCTTAGCGGATGTCTATGTCTATGTCTCTGTCGTTGAGACCGACAAAACGTCATACAGTGCGACAAAGCTATCTTGGCGCGTGGCGAAAAGCGGAACTAACGTTGCCGTCAAGTGTCCCCTCTGTTCTTGTTTGAATACCTATTCTAAGTCTGTTTTTCAACAGCGCCCCCCCTGTCAAAGTCATTGAAGTGCCAAGTGACGGAGACAACGTTCTACAAAGCCGAAATCTCATTCTAATGGCCGATGTACATTACTTTCTGCCGCGTACTGTACTCGAGTGTCAAAGTTACTATGAACGGACAATAGGTAGGTTAGACCAGCCATACACGGACAGCTTGAAGCAGTCAGGATGGACTGCTTCAAGCTGCGACTGCGTGTTGAATTACAGACTTCTACATACGTACATACACGAACCGCTCAAGCAGTTGCAACTGCTTCGGGCGGTTGGGCGGTCAAGCAGTCGCCAGGCATACACTGACTGCTCGAGCTGTCGACCGCTCTCGGGCAGTTAGCTCCGCCCGCGCTCCTCATTCCACGTCGCGCACGCTCACCGCCCGCATTGAAATTGCTTGAAGCTTGAAGCTGCCATCGAGCAGTTAAGCTAACTGCTCGATGGCAGCTTCATGCTGTTGACTCTGACTGCTCGAGCGGTCCGTGTATGTTGATCACTGGCTAACCGCTCGAGCAGTCAGTGTATGGCCGGCCTTAGGTACTCACTTTTTATACCATCTCGGAGCGTAGAGGGTAAAGTCTATCCCTCCAGGACCGAAGTCGCAAAACTCTCTCACGGTGCACACCCCTGTTATGTTTTTGGCTGTTTTGCATTTTATTTCAGGAACGGGAGACGTTGCTGTATAGATAAAACAAATAAGCTGCATTGTAATATGGGCCTTTGAAAGTAGTTTCGATAGCTGCAAAGTGTCGCTACTAGATGGCATTAACAGTCGCTTCGGTACTGGGTGAACATATATATCACTTTTAAACAATCTTTTTTCTATAATTTTGAAAATAGAATTAAATTGGGAATTTATAAGGTCAAAAAAGCATTATAGTGTGTTGTAGTGCAAAGTGCGCTCTATAGATCTCAGCCTAAGAATATTGCATTCACTTACATGAGAAATTTAAGAAATAAACAATAATTACTTATTATTTATCCACGAATCAACTGCGACTTTAGACAAAATAAAGTGTGTAACTTGAAATTATTACAAAGTAAGCGAGTCAGCGCCAAAACATAGATTAGGTACTTAGTTAACGAATCACTCCGCAGCAGGCTTACCGTTTTCCTTGGTTTCTATCGTAGATTTTGATATTCCAGCGTCCTGCGGCACCGCCATCCATGAAAAGGTTGCATCTCCGTAAAAAAGTACCACTAGAACACTGAAATTTATATTATTAACTTTATAGTCACATAGTCAAGCAGTGAATGGTGATAGGCTTATACTAAGGCCCTGCGTTGCGGTGCGTATTGAATCATAGTCTATGATTCATAGATGAAAGAAAGAAAGAAAAGACGTTTATTTATACAAATTGTGCTACACATCACAACTTAAAGCTAAGAGCTGGTTATTCCGGCGCTTCTTCCACCTGAGAACAAGCAAAAGAAGCGCCGGAACAAACTGTCATATTGTGTGATAGATCCTTTTATCAAACCTCTCGCTCGCACTTATAGGCCTTAAACAATTAAATACACAATACTTAGAAATTCTTTGATTAAATCACACTTATAAGCAATTAAATATCACTTGTTTTAACGGTGTAGATGTGTTTTATTTTAACGATAGGCCGATGTGTGCATTGGTAGACTTCACACATCTATAATGAGAACATTATGGAGAAATCTCAGGCATGCAGGTTTCCTCAGGATGTTTTCCTTCACCATTAAAGCAAGTGATATTTAATTTCTTAAAACGCACATAACTCAGATGAGTTAGAGGTGCGTGCCCGGGATCGAACCCCCGACCTCCGATTAGGAGGCGGACGTCCTAACCACGAGGCTATCACAGCTTCAATAAATACTTAGTTAAATAGAATAAAACTCACAAGATTCCATGTGCGTGCATCTTGCCTGTTCGATGAAACTGGACTGTGTAACTGTTTTGTTTTTAATTTCTCGCAATTAATATCACATTAATTAATTATTATTATCACCAATAACTACATATAATACATCATTTGACCTTTTATCTATGCGTTTCAAATGTGAAGACCATTCGTCATATACTACCATAAGCTCGCGACTTCGTCCGTGTGGACCACACGAATTTCAAACCCCTATTTCACCCCCTCAAAGTCGGTTGATGATGATGATTTCAGCCCTTAGGGGTTGAATTTTCAAAAACCCTTTCTTAGCCGCTACTTACGTCATAATAGCTATCCTATCTGCATGCCAAATTTCAGCCCGATCCGTCTATAGTAGTTTGAGCTGTGCGTTGATAGATCAGTCAGTCAGTCAGTCACCTTTTCCTTTTATGTTTAGAGTAGCTTATGCCCGCAACTTCGTCCGCGTGGACTATACGAATTTCAAACCCCTATTTCACCCCCTTAGGGATTGAATTTTCAAAAATCCTTTCTTAGCAGATGTCTACGTTATAATATCTTATCTGCTTGCTTTTCAGCCCGATCCGTCCAGTAGTTTGAGGTCACCTTTTCCTTTTATGTATTTAGATATTTATAACTAGCTGATACCTGCGACATCGTTCGCGACTAATTTTGGAAAACGAAATAGTAAAATACCATCAGTTTTGGTGGTCAGGTCCCCTGCAGCATCAGGATTAAGGAGTTGGAATACAAATTTTTATGAGACACAGTTTCCAATTAGGTACGCAAATCGGTTCAGAAATCTCGGAGATTTCGGTGTACCTAAATAGGTAGAAAAACACAGCTCCTCCTTTTTTGAACCTCGATTCAAAGTCAAAGTAAAATGATTTACTCAAAATAGGTAATAAATTACTCTTTTTGATAGTCAGATATTGGATTTGTAAGATATAGTGGTGATAATTATTACGCAAATGGAGGATTGAAAAAGTGGCCTTGGTTAATCCTGTACTTGTCTGTGAAAGTCCCGTCAAAATAGGTTCAGCCGTTCCGAAGATGAGCCCGGCCAAACAGACAGACAGACAAAATTTTTGAAAACATGTTATTTAGATAAGGTATAGTTAAAATAACCATAATATGAGCTTAATATGAGGTAGTTATTGCGAAATTACAGACAGACACTTCAATTTTTAATATTATAGATAGGAGATAACTGACTAATAGGTTTATCAACTAATATAATATAGGTCAAATCAAAGGATTTTCAGATACTCTACCCACGCAATAATTCCTTTGTTTGTGTGGGTTTGCCGTTGGGGTCCCAAGATGCTGGAAAGGCGACCTCGCACCGGAAAGCGCAGCGTTAAAAGACCCCCAATAGGTGGACGGACGACATCAGGCGAGTCGCAGGGAGCCGCTACTACACACTCGCTTCCCGCTGATCGCCAACTCGTTTATAGTTTCTAGTTATACTCGTTTCTCGTTCATCGTCGGTGGTCGAACCACTGCCTAAATCCACACGGACGAAATCATACAGCCTAGTACATAAGAAATGTAAGTAAATCCCTCGTTTCTTCTTTTGGGTTCCTTTTTTTGTAAGTAAAAAAAATAGATTAAAAAAAATGATTTTCCATTTATTCATAAAGTAATTATTACTTTACATTTTGATTTACATTTACTTATTTCAATATTTATTTAAGTAGAGGAACAAAACTAAAATTCAGATTAAAATCATCTAATTTAATTATTAGTTTTTCATTAAAATCAATAAAAACCAATACAGTACTCGGCCGAAAGTAATGTACATCGACCTTTAGAAGGAGATAGCAAAGTAGAGCACTGTCTCTGTCGTTGAGACCGACAAAACGTCAAATAGGTATGAGTGACAGAAACAACGCTCTACAAAGCCGAAATGTCATTCTAAAGGCCGATGTACATTATTTTCGGCCGCGTACTGTACGTCCTTATTCACAAAATACCTATATTGTGAAAGAGATGGCACTAGCACCTGTGACACTCCACACAAGTATACTGATTTAATTACGCACCTACCAACCTATAAGGGTTCCTTTATTCCTTTTGAGGTACGGAACCCTAAAAATGCGGTTTTTCATCATTTTACTGTCGATTTTAACTGAAATCTTTATTTTTTATTTTTCATTCAGATACAAGTTAGCCCTTGACTGCAATCTCACCTCGTGGTAAGTGATGATGCAGCCTAAGATGGAAGCGGGCTAACCTGGAAGGGGTATGGCAGTTTTTAATAAATCCATGCCCCTTTGGTTTCTACACGGCATCGTACCGGAACGCTGAATCGCTTGGCGGCACGGCTTTGCCGGTAGGGTGGTAACTAGCCACGGCCAACGCCTCCCACCAGACCAGACCAGAAAATTAGAAATTTTAAAATTCCAAATCCTTGTTAGGAATCGAACCCGGGACCTCCCACTAATAAGACCACAGCGCTTACCATTGCGCCAGGGAGGTCGTCCAAGTCGAATCTATATCTAGTTACTCTATATCGGGAATTTTTGTCCATTATTCCTAAGCATCTTCATCATTTCCGCTGTCATTAGAAACTTCTCCATCGCCAATAAAAACCTCTTCTTGCAACATATTAGGGAGTTTCGCTTTGTTATTAACTTGCAACACCGACGCCATTGCCATTCCAGTTCCGAAACTATACTCTATGGGCTTGAGGCTTTCATCTACATTGTCTATGGACGCCCTTCTAGCGGGAAAGTTCTTTTTCCTCGCGACTCTATGGCGTCTTATATCATCCAATAAAGATACTCTTTCATTGTGTACATGTTCGAAATCTGTGTCTGAAGAAGATGGCGATAGTTCCAAATCTTTTTTGGAAAACTTGAAGTCGTTTAGATGACTTATTTTCTTCTGTCTGTTAATATTATGATTTTCACTCGTATTGTTGTTTTCGGGACTATCTTCGGCCTCACTTGAACCATTAGAAATTTCACTGGATAAATATAACTCTTTTCTAACAGGCTCTGAAGATTTCCGCCATATTGCAATCAAGTAACCGAACTTAACTTTGATTACTGATAACAAAACGTTTGGTATATTGAACTTTTTGAATACTTTTAACGTGTTCGCCGTGACAACATCAGATGGCAATTCGGCATCACTTTCGTATTTTTGGATTCTGACTTTGAAATCGTCATATTTCTTTGGCCCTCTTCCATGTTTTACTATATGGTACTGCATAAATAGTTTCACTGGCTTTTTTTTCCTTTCCAATTTCGATATAAGACCTTTTCTTTCGGCAAACTCTTCGGGAATCTGTCGAGGGAATTCGGGTACATTTTGCAGTTCAGGCATCGTTTTCGCTAAAGCCTGCCTTTCTCTTTCCCTCATCAAATCTTCTCTTTTAACCAGCTTCCTCTTTAGTTCTGTCAGCACAACCTTGGAATTCTCCTTCTCTTTCTTTCCTGGACCTGTGATTATATCTCCAACAGGTGAAGCGATAATGTCGTCATCTGTTTTGACGCAATAGAAAACTTCGTCCTTAATTTCAGGATCTTTATCTTCTATTTTGACAACAGACACTAGTGATTCTTCTTTTTCTTCTTTCTGTATATTATCTTCTTTAATACTAACTTTATTGAGCATTTTCTTGAGCCTTATTTGAGAACTTTGTACTGTTGATAAGCATTTAGTGATGTCCTCAATAATTTCATCGATGTCTCTATCTAGTACATCCAAATCTAACTCTTGTTTATTTATGGCGCATGAATCTAAGAACATGTCTAGATTGCTGCATTTGTCTAGTGCTAATTTAAGTTCTAGACTCGACCTAGCTATTCCTGTGTGTACATCCGAGTACAACCAAGTATCATTGATCGCTGAACCTGGTTTTTTGAGTGCAGAATCGCCGTCTTTGGTACCATAATTCTTTAATAACCTGTACATCCGTTCAAGGCATTCGTAGTTTTCTTTGAATTCCTGGATCAAGTGACGTACAAGTACATTGTGGATCCAGTATATGCGCTCGTTGTGGTTTTTGTACAGTTGTTTGAGCGTGTGAGCTGTAGGCATGTGATGTGCCAATGCTATGTGCTTTAATAGTGTCGACTGAACTACAAGGAACGCGTGGTGGATTTTCTGCAAAAAAAAAATCAAATATAAGTCCCGCAAATTGCTATGTCGCTGGAACCATATCTCATTAACATCGAAATGACGTCATTTTGACGTAATTTGACGTATATTTAAGTAAAAATATACCATCAGCTCGAAGCTTCAGTCTAGTGCTGACGTCACTAAAATGGCGGCCACGCGAATTAGCAATTTGCGGGACTTATACAATGGAAACAATTAGGGATGTGGAAAAGGCTTGTTTAAGAAAAGATTCCCTAGTGCGCCTCACAGCGTTCTCCATACAACCGTAGTTTGGTTTTCATTTGAATACCAGACAAACATCAGAAGTGGGATTTTATCAACATTCAATGGGTTCAATCAACATTTTCATGTTGATTGATTGGAATTTCAACAACATCAGAAGTAGGAGCTTGCCAACGTCAGAAGTGGGATTATGCCAAAATCAGAAGTGGGGTCTTAAATAAATAGAAATGTACCAAGATCAGAAGTGGTATTTTTAATATGTATTTAGATTTCAGAACACTTGACTGTGTGATTTTTGAAGCCCTATGGGGATAATCAATCACACTAAGGAGTGTTAAAACCGGTGACCGATCAATTGACAAAAAACAAATGACAAAGTTTCATTTCCCAAACAAATTTTGGCAAAATTATGAATCGTTTTATGATCGTTATAAAACTTATGTTTCTACAAATAATTCACTTGATAAAACAAATTACCAGACAAATTGTCATTTCATAAAATATCATTTGACAAACAATTGATTTCTTTAATCGTGTTAATTAGTAAAACAACATATCGCACTTTTTTTTTTGATAAAATGAATTTGTTTGATAAAATGAACTGTTTGATAAATACTTTAAGAATTCACCAAATCTTTTATATGTCGACCGGACCGACGGAAGAGACCGCTTACTATAATGGGGGGTCTCTTTCCACCCAGAAAAAAGGAGCCCCGCGAAGCGGGGCTCCGTCGACGGGCCCCGGTCGACGAGAAGAGACCACCACTATGATGGAGGGTCTCTCTCATCTCCCCCGCTCCCACCATCAAGAGCGAGCGAAGCGAGCTCGGTACTTGGGGCACTCCGACTCGGAACGGTTAGGTTAGAAGGGGATGGCGGGGTCTGTAAGACCCCGCCATCCCCTTCGTGGGTTATTTCTTTTTTTGCCACCCAGAAAAAAGGAGCCCCGCGAAGCGGTGCTCCGTCGACGGGCCCCGGTCGACGAGAAGAGACCACCACTATGGTGAGGGGTCTCTTTCCTCCCCCCCGCTCCCACCATCAAGAGCGAGCGAAGCGAGCTCGGGACTTGGGGCACTCCGACTCGGAAAGGTTAGGTTAGAACGGGATGGCGGGGTCTGTAAGACCCCGCCATCCCCTTCGTGGATTATTTCTTTTTTTACCACCCAGAAAAAAGGAGCCCCGCTTGGGGCCCCGGTCGACGAGAAGAGACCACCACTATGGTGGGGCGTCTCTCTCATCCCCCCCGCTCCCACCATCAAGAGCGAGCGAAGCGAGCTCGGGACTTTGGGCACTCCGACTCGGAACGGTTAGGTTAGAATCGTGGGTTATTTCTTTTTTTCGCACCCAGAAAAAAGGAGCCCCATGATATTATTGCTGTGTTGCATAGGGGTTTGCATATGTATGCAAAACAGACTTTTTGTGTGTTTTTTGTTAATTAGTTATTTTATCAAATAATAAATTTATCATCTATTATTTTGTAAAATCGCGAATTTGAAAAACAAATTATTTGGTGAAATAATAAATTTTTAAATGATATTTTAACATTCAGCAAATTTGCAAAGTAAAACATTTGTGAATAGAATATTTGTCAAATGATCTTTTGTAAAATGATATGTTTGCGGTATACGACGTTTGTGATTTGATTAGTTTTTCAAAAGTTTTTGGTGAACTGATAATTTGTCATACGTTTTTTGTCATTCATTAGTGAACCGTTAAAACCACTCACCATGAGATTGTCTGTCTGGCAGTCATAGGCGACGTCACCGCGCAGCCAGGGTACATTGCCCAGCAGCGCTGAAGACGCCCGGGACATGAGGATCAGCAGCTCCGTCTGCTGTCTACACAGCATCGTGTGTGTGGACTCTATTGCTGACGTCACCGACTCACTGAAGAAAGAATAACATCATTGGTGAAAAAAGGAAAACCAAAATTACTTTGAGGTCTTAATTATAAGGTAGTACCCGCCCCGGCTTCGCACGGGTGCAGTGTAGATACTAATGTGGTGCCATGTGGATATTTTTTTATATTTCTAAAGAATAAGATAGCAGCTGTGATAGCCTAGTGGTTAGGACGTCCGCCTCCTAATCGGAGGTTGGGGGTTCGATCCCGGGCACGCACCTCTAACTCATCGGAGTTATGTGCGTTTTAATTAATTAAATATCACTTGCTTTAACGGTGAAGGAAAACATCGTGAGGAGACCTGCATGCCTGAGAGTTCTCCATAATGTTCTCAAGGGTGTGTGAAGTCTACTAATCCGCACATGGTCAGAGTGGTAACTATGGCCAAAACCCTTCTCACTCTGAGAGGAGACCCGCGCTCTGCGGTGATGGGTTGATCATGATGATGATGATGATGAATAATAATATGATATATGACACAAAAATATACTTACAGTCGCGCGTGCAAAGCTGCGTATTCTCGGCAACAGGCGGTCGCGCGACGCGCCAGCGACATGTAGTCGCGCATCAGCGACAGTAGTGTGCGAAGCGAGCCGCGACAGCGCGACCGATGTGTCGCGCGCGCCGCGACCGGTACTAGCGCATACGTCGCCAGCTTTAGCAGCGACCAGCGCTGGAGACTGGTGGAGAAATAACAAAAGTCTAAATGTATTACTATCCCTTTCACAATGCTCCCGGCGGAAAAGTAGCGACAGTGTGCGAAGCGAGCCGCGACTACTCAGTAAATAAAATAAAAAAATCATGGAGCTCACTGTTGTATATACAGTGCGACAAGGCTATCTTGGCGCGTGGCGAAAATCGGAACTAACGTTGCCGTCAAGTGTTCCCTTTGTTCTTGTTTGAATATTCTAAGCCTTTGTCCTCCAACAGCGCCCCCCTGTCAATGTCATTCAAGTGCCAAGAGAGCCTTATCACACTGTATAATAGGATATTAAGGCTTTTTTGCGTATTTTCGACATATGTATAATTAAAAATCAGCTTACTTTCTTGGGGGTGAAGTCAGCAAAAGGGCAACAGTGGCCATCAGGGCAATGTTCCGTTCCCCAGCGGTGAACCAGCCTCCCCTGGTACCCCCGGCATGTCTCCATGCGGTCACAGCGTCAGGGGACTCCTGTTCCACTTCGATACTGTCTTCCCGGAACAAGAGACCACTTTCCAGGATGGCGATTATGTTTTCCCTGCTGTATATTAGCTGGAATTAAAGATTTATCTAAATGTATAAAAGGATTCACTGACTGACTGATCTATCAATGCATAGCTGAAACTACTGGATGGATTGAGCTGAAATTTGGTATGCAGATAACTATTCATCATCAACCGATAGACGTCCACTGCTGGACATAGGTCTCTTGTAGGGACTTCTACACGCCACGGTCTTGCGCCGCCTGAATCCAGCGGCTCCCTGCGACTCGTCTGATGTCAGTCCGTTTTTCAACGGACGGATCATATCGAGACGGAGGGTTTTCTGGTGCGAAGTTGCCATTCAGACACCTTGGGACCCCAACGTCTATCGGTTCTACGAACTATGTGCCCTGCCCATTGCCACTTCAGCTTCGAAACCCGTGCTAATCATATAATACAATACAAAAACATTGACTTACCATATTGGGCCTGAATTTCATGGCAATCCATTTTCTCGAAAGAATTGGAGGACTGAAGTCTTGCTTCATGAACAGTGCCATCTGGAAGAAAGTCAATATTTAGTTTTAAAGTCAATAGCGAGTACCAGGCACCCAAGGCAGTGAGGGTGAAAATGCTTTCAGTAGAGTGTATTGCGGTAGTGGAGAATGGAGTGGGGAGAGAAAGTTGCCCCCCCCCCCCCACACCACTTCCATGAAAAGGTAATGCACTGTTTTTTTTGATGAATTTTTAACGATCTCATTTTGAGGATATTGAACCAACTCCTCGGAATACCCCTCTTTTTTTTAATTCAGATACAAGTTAGCCCTTGACTGCAATCTCACCTGTAGTTTTTATTAAACCCATACCCGGTTTCTACATGGCATTGTACCGGAACGCTAAATTGCTTGGCAACACAGCTTTAATTTTAAGTATATTTAACCGACTTCAAAAAAAGGAGAAGGTTGTCAATTCATCAGAATCTTTATTTTTATTAGCGAAAGAAAAAACAAAGAGAGCTTACGTTTCTGCGGTGCTCTAGGGCCTAGACTTAGCCTAAAATCTAGGCTTTCCAATGAGCTGGGTAGTTTGGTTACAACTGGAGCTTTTCAGTGTACAGTAATCGTCTACCGTCACACTTACCATGGGTAGGCTGAGCTATCGCAGTTGCGGCTTTTTGGGCTGCTCATGTTTGAGGTGACCGTCGACTCGAGAAGGAGGAGGACCATGGGTTTTGTAGTAAGGAAGCTGGTAAAGTTATTCCGCTCTTTACTTACTTTCGAACGTAATATACAGCCCTACACTACCGTAAACGGGTTAGCATTCTAGACGGTAGCGGGTGAGATCGATGCCAGAATAACCGGACCCGACGTCTTAAAAAGTAATGATTGGAAGACACCACCGGCAAAATTACATTCAATCAGCTGATTATAAATTTACTTACTTCATAAAAAGAGCGGAAAAAACCACATTTATGTAACCGCACGTACGTTGGTAATTTATTGGCTTTCTCAAGGCATTTCTTCGCGATATTTATTTACGTTTTACGTGTTTTCGGTTTTACTCATTGATCAAAATATCCAAAAATATACCAAAAACAATGACTATTATTAAAATAACAAGACACAAGTTGACCACAGACTAATAACATAGTGCGACAAGGCTATCTTGGCGCGTGGCGAAAATCGGAACTTTGCCGTCCAGTTTCCCCTTTTGGTTCTTGTTTGAATAATCTAATAAGCAATGCTGCTTTTGGTCTTTGTTCTCCAACAGCGGCCCGCTGTCAATATCATTCAAGTGCCAAGAGAGCCTTGTCGCACTGTAGAGTCAATAGACTTTACTCTATGGTGTAGATACACCGCGTATAACGGAACTTGTATTGTGCCATGTTGCTGATAAATTGCAATCGTCGCAATCAAACTTGTAAAATCAAGCGGGCGGCCAAAAAGATTATGCGGGCATCAGCTAGTCCTAAAATAAAACTAGATTTGAGCACAAATTATTACTTTTATTAACATAAAAACTGTATAAAACTATCACCATTAAAAACAAATGCATTGATAAATTATTAATATAGGTAGTCACTTATGGAATAAAATAACTCTTTTATGTAACACAAATAAAGTTGTTTGAATATTTAAAAAAAATCACATTCTAATCTATCTAAGAATACAAAAAAAATGCAAAATTTTAATGGAATTGCTAAGTACATTTTGTTGTTTACAACAACAATTTTGTTGTTGAACAATAAAAATTGTTGTTATGACTTAAAAAAAAACGTATTTTTTTCTAAAAGGATGTCTCCATCTGTCTAAACTCTAAAGTCTATACGATCGCGCATCGTTCATCCGGTGAATTGAAACTTTGTACAGTTATTGTCGACACTTGCGTGACGGTTTCTGGCATAGTACATGACAGGCATTAGCTACTTTTTATACAATTGGACTTGTATGAGCTATTAAACTGCCACACCCCTTCCAGATTAGCCCGCTTCCATCTTAAGACTGCATCATCACTTACCACCAGGTGAGATTGCAGTCAAGGGCTAACTTGTATCTGAATAAATAAATAAATAGCTTGTATTTTGCATATTTTGGAAGACCTTTTATTTAATAATTACTAAGAAATAATTTATTTTTGACATAGGCTAACTGCCTATCTATATAAGACCTTAGGTAAGAACCTTATATAAGAACGTAGCTTTATTATCCAACCCCTCAAACCCGTACAATATAAACTGACTGACAAACGACGCCACTCTCTCCGGATTACAACATGTAACTTGTAAGTCGTGATGACCTACCACCTGACGCACCCTGTAGTTATTGTTAGGAAATGACTTGTCATCTAAGAGCGATTTTTCTTGATAGATTCAAGAAAATAGTAAGAATGGAAATTTATTTACAACTGCAAAATTTTAATAGAAAGGCTACATTTTGTTGCCGACAACAACAACAATTTTGTCTTTGCATGGTAAAAATTATTGTTGTTGTAACTTTAAAAAACCTCATATTTAATCAACGGACGTCTGTACGTATGTTTATACGTTCGCTCATTGTACATCAGCACCTCGATTGCGGGAAACCTGAATCAATCATTGTTAAAATCTCAATTGTTCTGATTGGCTGAATTTGTGAGATTCTTGCTGCAACAATGCATTGTAGCCAATAGCTTGATTGTTGCAGCAAGAATCTCACAAATTCAGCCAATCAGAACAATTGAGATTGTAATAATGATTGATGCAGGTTTTACGAAATCGACCTACCGATTCAATCGAAACTTTGTAAAGTTGTTGTTAATACTTACAGCAAGGTTTCGGACATATTAGGTACCGAGCATCAGCTAGTTTTTATATTTGAATTTTGCGTAGGTATTTTTGAAGAATATGTAATAATTAAAATAATTTATTTATAAGATCACAGACCTTATAAGTTATAATTTAGCTTTACTATCCAACCCCTCAAAGGCGTACAATATAAACTGACTGACAAACGACGCCACCCTCTCCGGATATACAACATGTAAGTCATGATGACCTGACGCACTTTGTAGTTATTATTAGGAAATGACTAATAGCGACTTTTCTTGATACACTCGTCCGCTAATATGGTGAGAATATTCACAACTGTAAAATTTAAATAGAAAGGCTACATTTTTTTGCTGACAACAACAACAAGTTTTTCATTGCATAATAAAAAGTGTTGCTGTTGTAACTTTAAAAAACCTCATATTTAATCAACGTTATGTTTATACGTTCGCTCATTGTTCATCTGATTGAATTGATAAGTTGTTGTTGACACTTACGTAAAGGTTTCTCGTAGGTATTTTGGAAGAATATTTTAGTAAGAAATAATTTATTTATAAGATCACAGACCTAATATAAGTTATAACTTAGCTTTACTATCCAACCCCTCAAACCCGTACAATATAAACTGACTAACAAACGACGCTACTCTCTCGGGATATACAACATGTAAGTCGTGATGACCTACCACCTGACGCACCCTGTAGTTATTGTTAGGAAATGACTTGTCATCTAATAGAAACTGCGCCTCCCTGTAGCGACCTTTCTTGATAGATTCGTCGGCTAATATGGTGAGAATGGGTATTTTTATGTTAGTCAGTAACTTTTTTATATAGTCAGGAGAGACTGGGGGGTAGGTTATTGCTTCGAAACGGTCGTCGAAGGTGAATCTGTAAAAAAAAGTTAACATTTTTTATTATGACATCATTTTTATTTTTTTATTTTTTATATCTTATTAGAACGGCAGTGCCACTTACACTAACTAGATAATTAATAATAAATTTAAATACAAATAAAGGTACAAGAAAAAAGACATAAAATACAAAACGATAAAAAATCAAAGGATTTTGAATATGTACGATGAGAACATTGAATGACATATTCATGTAATGCTCTCAGCGTACTTCAGTAACTCCCGAACCAGTATTATAGACCCATCATTAAATGGGTCCCATTGAGCATTATTGTCCAAAAGCGCGTTGAACGATGCTAATGAACGGGGTATAGGTGACATAGATCTAGCAACAGTGCGATGATGTGGGACCACGAAAAGTTTGTTTTTTCGTGGACGAAGATTACTAATTGGATTCAGGGACACGTATGCGACACAGTTGGTCATGAAGTTCTGGAGCATTAACATCTCCTCGCAAACATTGACATATAATTTTCAGTAGATCGCAAATGCGTCAATATCATGATGAACCCATCACCGGCCCACTACTGAGCACGTGTCTCCTGTGTCGATATGAGGATAGTTTTCGCGCGACAGTGTCGAAATGGCAATCGGTGAGGGAACGCCCCGCACAGCCCCCGCGCTAACCCGGTTCGGGCAAGCGCGGGTGACGTGCGGGTGTGGGTATGGGTATAACCTTTTATATTTTTAGGGTTCCTTACCTCAAACGGAAAAACGGAACCCTTATAGGATCACTTTGTTGTCTGACAGACAACCTACAAGGTACTTCCCGTTGACCTAGAATCATGAAATTTGGCAGGTAGGTAGATCTTATAGCTGACATTTGGGGAAAAATCTGAAAACTGTGAATTTGTGGTTACATCACACAAAAAAATTAAATTGTGGTCATGAACTAATTAAATTAGTATTTTCAATTTTCTGAGTAAGATAACTATATCAAGTGCGGTATCATATGAAAGGTCTTCACCTGTGCATTCTAAAACAGATTTATATTTATATTTATGTATCATAGTTTTTGAATTATCCTGCAAAATGTCGAAAAAATACGACTGTAGTACGGAACACTCATTGCGCGAGCCTGACTCGCACTTGGCCGGTTTTTTTATATTTAAATGATAAGAAAGCTTGGGAATGAGTTGCTTAACAGTTTTGTGTTAGTTCTAATAAGTTTAAGTGATCTTGTAAAGTGGTGATAAGTTATAAAAAGAATACCTGGCTGAGTTTGTTGTGGGCTCTTCTCAGACCTGGGCGCGTTTGGAACCCTCGTAGCTTTAGTTTTTAAGTTCGCGTAAAAATTATCACTACTATATCATCTTACAAATGCAACAACGGACTTTCAAAAAGTGTGATTTATTACCTATTTTGAATTAACCATTTTGACTGTTGATTTTTATAACAAAACCCCGCAAATTATTTTGGCCTTGCCTTTACACAAGTTTAAAAATCTATTAATCTAAAATCTATACCCCGATCGCCATCTCGACCTGTCGCGTACTAAATACTACACTATACAAGCGACCCGCCCCGGCTTCGCCTGGGTGCAACGTACTTAGATACTAATGTGGTGTCATTGCCTCGGAAACTCTCAAATGAGAGGATTTTTTTCGACCTAATTCACATTATTTCAATTTCCCTAGGGATCTCTAATTTTTTGAGAATTAAACTATAGTTATAAACCTTCCTCTTGAATCACTCTATCTATTGGTGAAAACCGCATTAAAGTCCGTTGCGTAGTTTAAAAGATCTACGCGTTCATACATACATACAGACGCGGGAAGCGACTTTATTTTATACTATGTGGAGATACTAACCGTACATATCCATGGCCCGCTGGTTCGGTGACTCTATCCAATATATCCTCAGCAGCTTCCTCTGTGAAACCTCGCCGCTTTACTAGTTTCGATATTGCCTGCAAAATTGATAGAATACAATCACTATACCCCTATTATAAATGCGAAAGTGTGTTTGTCCTTCAATCACGGCATAAGCTAGTATAAAATATAAATGAAACTTACTTCTTCCCTGGTACACTTTGGTTTGTCGTCCAGTTTGACGTTGTAGCGGTCATAGTTATCGAAATATGCCTTGAATGATACTTTGTACCTGAAAAACAATATTAAAAGTATAGTACGATTCAAACTTAAATGCGTCTGCGTGAAGTTAGCTTTGCGATCTTGCGCATGGTACACTCGAGAACAAGGTGATTTGATAGACCCAGCCGCGAAAATTCAAATTTTATTTTTATTATTCATGTACCAAAATTGTAGTTATACAAAGTAATAATAAATTAAGTTACATTGGAAATGCTTATCTCTAAACAGAGATATTTTAGTTAGTTTTTCGAAAATCTATATATATATAAAAGGAAAAGGTGACTGACTGACTGATCTATCAACGCACTGCTCAAACTACTGGACGGATCGGGCTGAAATTTGGCATGCAGATAGCTATTATGACATAGACATCCGCTAAGAAAGGATTTTTGAAAATTCATCCCCTAAGGGGGTGAAATAGGGGATTAAAATTTATGTTTTGACAACCTCCCTGGCGCAGTGGTAAGCGCTATGGTCTTATTAGAGGGAGGTCCCGGGTTCGATTCCTGGCAGGGATTTGGAATTTTATAATTTCTAAATTTCTGGTCTGGTCTGGTGGGAGGCCTCGGCCGTGGCTAGTTACCACCCTACCGGCAAAGCCGTGCCGCCAAGCGATTTAGCGTTCCGGTACGATGCCGTGTAGAAACCAAAGGTGTATGGGTTTAATAAAAACTGCCATACTCCTTCCAGGTTAGCCCGCTCCCACCTTAGACTGCATCGTCACTTACCATCAGGTGAGATTGCAGTCAAGGGCTAACTTGTATCTAAAAAAAAAAAAAAAAAAAAAAAAAAATGTAGTCCACGCGGACTAAGTGGCGAGAATATAAACTTACCAATAAGAGAATTTTTCTACTGGTACCACAAAGCCAATGGTTATAGGATCCAATTGAATTAGTTTGCTCATTTTTCCTGGATACGATATGTTGTAGGTGTACCCTGGGAATATTAAACTATTATAACTAGAATTATCCACACTTATATTATAAATGCAAAAGTGAGTGTCTGTCTGTCTGCTGTTTTCAGGGCTCAACCGTTCAACCGATTTTGACGAAATTTGGTACAGAGACAGCTTGCATCCCGGGGAAGGACATAGGCTACTTCTTATCCCGGAAAATCAAAGAGTTCCCGCGGGATTTTGAAAAACTTAAATCCTATGTTTATCTATACCCATGCAAAAAACACGTCAATCCGTTGGGCCGTTGCGACGTAATTGAAGGACAAACCAACAAACAAACACACTTTCGCATTTATAATAAGGATGGAAAATCGCTCGATGTCTTGCGCTTCAAAAAAATGTATGGAAATTTTCTCACCAACAGAGCACCCCATGGAATGTCCCATAAAGATGAAGGAGTCCCATCGGAAGTGTTTGACGACCACCTGTATGCTGTACACCAGGTCGTACAAGCTGATCATGAGCCCTGGGGGCATGGGGTCTGACCTGCCGTTGCCTGGTAACTCCATGCCTGAGATATTTATTTACAAAGATTTATTATATTAGATGTCGTCCATCCACCTAGTGGGGGGTCTTCCAACACTGCATCTTCCGGTGCGAGGCCGCCATTCCAGCCCCTTGGTACCCCGGTTGTACGAACTATGTGTCCTACCCATTGCCACTTCAGCTTCGCAACCCGTTGAGCTATGTCGGTTACTCTAGTTCTCCTACGGATGTCTTCATTTCTGATTTGATCATGTAGAGAAACTTTGGGGTATAGTATCCTAAAAATAGTTAAGTAATAATGCTGTAACATAAAATTGCATACCAATGTAATAGAATTTCTTCGGCAAGAGTTTCATTAGAGGCCTGAAGCTTGCAGCGGTATCCCTGGAGCCGTGGCAGACCAGCACTGGAGGGTCACTGCAGTCACCCCATGCTATAACTGTAATATGAACCAACTCATAAACAAATGGTACACAGATAAAACCGGTCAAGTGTGTGGCGGGCAGTGTAGGGTTCTGTAGTAACAATTAACCTCGAAAAACAGATATAACTCCTTAACCTGTGAACCCTACTAAGCAACGATAGTTTTCCTTTAAAATTGATTACATATACTACTGCTGTGAATTTTTTCACGTTCCTATATACTACCATTTGGCTGATAGAGGGGGGGGGGGGGACACACACACTTGAGTCTACATTCTTCTTCTCCGCTCTGGGCTGGTTTCCGCACTTAAACGTTTCCGTCTGTTGTGCGTGCATTGTCCCTCCCCGCCGAAGTCTTCACTCCAGCCATCCAAGCTCGCTCCAGAAGCCAAACAGACCGCCCAGGTTGCCGAGGGCTTCATGGAGTGAGGTCGGGGAACCTAAATGGCGCTCGCGTTGATCTGCTACGCCCGTGCACTCTAGGAGTACGTGCGTCGGTGTTGTTGAGTCTACATATAGCTTTGAAAAGTTAGAGGTCCAGGATCGAACCAATACTCCTAGACTAGGAGGCAGACATATTAACCTGTAGGCTCTCACTGCTCATAATTTTATCACTATTCTATATATGCATGAAGCTTATCAAATTGACAATTTATTTCTACGTCACTCAGTAAGATAAGAAAATACTATGCTCAGAAGATTAATTTTATTTAAACCTAAATGTAATTTGTTTTTCAACAATACAAGCAAGAATCCATGCAATAACAGGAAGGAAGACTTCAAAATGTAAGTTTGGGATTCCCTATTTGAATTTTCTGAGTCTTAGTTGTGTATGAGTTCATATATCTTCTCTATATATTAAAATGAATCGCTGAATGTGTTGCTGATCGCAAATCTCGAGAACAGCTGAACCGATTTCGCTAATTCTTCTTTTATAATATTCCTTGAAGTACGAGGATGGTTCTTAAGGAGAGAAAAATTTGCATGAAAAAGAATCGTCTGTTAGGCGGTACGAATTTCGCCAGGGCAGCTAGTAATAGTAGGGGTATATTTATTTGTTGACCTTAAAAAATAATGGGAAAAATATGAAAAGTTGATCGATTTAACTTAATTGCCTAACTTTTACCTACTTGCAAACCTGCACAGCCCAAGGCTGTAAAAATAAGTTTTTTTTATTTAAAAAAACCTTTGATAAATTCGGACTTTCAAGTAGGGATTTACCACATTGGTTATATTATTTGCAGATAAATATTAGGACATTTTAAAATACCCTTTTTACCCAATGGTTATAATATTATGTTTTTGTTAAGTTTAGAAGGAATACTTACTGGCTAATCGTCCCCACGGCGCTTGGATAAACCATTCCTTCTCTAAAAGGGTCATTTTACAATTAAATAAGGTTTTTTTTTATAATGAAATTGGCAAAAATATAATCTGAAGTTTAGTCACACGTCTATTTAGAATTCTATTACAGAAATTAAACTTATTCACACTCATAGGCACTCGGGTAGTTCCATGGACTCTGATTATATTACTTCGTAGTAGGTAGTTCACTTCACTTTACTCAAGGCATTTGTTTTGTTTACAATATTCATATTCGAAAAGTCTACTTTATAGTGATTACATACTTTGGACTGCATTGAACTTTGGACTTTACTGATTAGGTATGTATGTACAATATTATCTTTGCTTTTGTCTTCTTGAGGCAATTTTCAAATTTAATAATAATAAAGTGTTTGGTCATATGCATTCCAATTTCCATATGTAAAAAGCACTCTGTGAGCCTATGTATGCAGCACAGAGTAGATACATTATACATATGCACTATGCAGCGGTCTGCGCGAGATGTATAACTTTTTTACACCCCAGTCCCCACCGAGTAAAAACTAAAAATCAAACAAAGAAGCTGAGAAGATAATTTGTAATTAGTTATTATACTTATTGTATTAAGCGAGAAATGTTTTATTAGGTACTATTTTGGAATCCACTGCCTACTTAGCACAGAGTAGGTACTTTTTACATATGGATTAGAATTAATCTGTTATACGTATTTAAGCCTTCCTTATTTAACTACCATGGTGTGACACATGGTCGAAATTCAGCGCGACTGCGGGAGAATGACAGTCACGATCGCAATCACTGCTGATTGGTTGACGCTCGCTCACTATTGGCTACAATGCATTGTTGTAACAAGAATTGCACAAATTCGGCCAATCACAACAATTGAGATTGTAATAATGATTGATGGGCAATCGCCCTACAGCTTTCCAGTGTATTACTTTACTCTATGCCTACAGCGGAGACCGCGCTATAATTCGTAGTTTTGACATTGACAGGACAGCAATGCATAGGTATTTTTTATTTTCAGGCAATTACACCATAAACAATATTTTGATAGGTATGTTTTTGAGCAGGCTGTATTTGCTGGAGTCATGCTGGAGTAAATGTATTCTGTGTGTATTTGATTCTCAGCTGATTTGGTTGAGCTTGGTGGCTTGGATTAAATGATTCTGAGTGTTGCATTTTGCACTATGGCTGACGAAAGACGACCTTTACGAAAGCCTTAGCCCTTCCCTTAGAAAGAGTTCCCACGGGATTTTTAAAAACCCTAATTCCACGCGGACAAAGCTACTTAGTATGTCTATAGATATTCGCTTATCGTCTGCTGCCGCTAGTAAAATCTTATCTAGGTAGACTAGATAACCTTTTTTATCATTCAGTTACAAAATGTGCAAGTCATTAGAGTTCCGTATCTCAAAAGGAAAAAATGAACCCTTGTAGGATCACTTCGTTGTCCGGCTGCCTGTCTGTCAAGAAACCTACAGGGTACAACACAGAGTACTTTGTAATATATGAAACCGTTGACCTAGAATCATGAAACGCAGGTGTTATAGCAGACATTAGAGGAAAAATCTGTAAACAGTGAATTTGTGGTTACATGACACAAAAAAGTAAATTGTGGTCATGAACTAATAATTAGTAGGTATTTTCAATTATCAAAGTAAGATAACTATCTCAAGTGAGTATCATAATATGAAAGGGCTTCACCTGTAGATTCTAAAACAGATTTTTATTTATTTTTATGAATCATAGTTTTGGTTTATCGTGCAAAATGTCGAAAAAACGCGACTGTACTACGGAACCCTCGGTGCGCGAGCCTGACTCGCACAGGGCCGGTTTTTATTTATTTATTGAAGTACTTGAATATATTTAAGTACTTACCTAACTAGTTATTCCAATTTTATAATTTTCAGAATAATGTCATTTCGGGATACGGAAAAGCAGGTGACCATAAAAGCCCCATGGGGCAACATTGCTGGTAAGATTTCCACGTATACCATTACCTAGACCGCGAGTTCCGCGACAGGTTGAGATTGCCATCTCGACCTGTCGTGTACTATACCTACTAACGTCAGTTCAGAAGGTACCCTTAGCATGAGTTTCCTCATCTCTATAACATTGATAGATTTCGACTAAAGTATTTACTTTAACGTCTCCTTCCCACTATACAAATTACAGTAACAATCTCGACAAAAACACAGAAATTTCCGTTAAAAGTTTTCTATATTTAGCAACTGTAATTTCAAATTATTTTTTGTGATTTTTTCCAATGTATTTTTTCTGTAACAAGACTGGGCCCAGTACTGGGCGGTCACCTTTCAGCCCGATCCGTCCAATCGTTTGAGCTGTGCGTTGATAGATCAGTCAGTCACCTTTTCCTCCATATTTAGATAAAAACCGGCCAAGTGCGAATCAGGCTCGCGCAAGGAGGGTTCTGTACTATAGCCGTACTTTTTCTACATTTTGCACGACAATTCAAAAACTATGATGCATAAAAATAAATAAAAATCTGTTTTAGAATGCACAGGTGAAGCCCTTTCATATTATGATACCTCACTTGATATAGTTATCTTACTTCGAAAATGCAAAAATACTAATTTTTAGTTCATGACCACTGTTTAATTTTTTTAGTGTGATGTAACCACAAATTCACGGTTTTTAGATTTTCCCCCTAATGTCTGCTATAAGACCTACCTACCTGCCAAATTTCATGATTCTAGGTCAACGGGAAGTGCCCTGTAGGTTTCTTGACAGACAACAAAGTGATCCTATAAGGGTTCCGTTTTTCCTTTTGAGGTACGGAAACCTAAAAATGTTAGAGTAGACCTTCACTTCTGTTCAGTGTCCCACACCTCACGGCAGTTTCATTTTCAGGTCTAACATGGGGCGAGTCTACGAACCCACCAGTTTTACTATGCCCCGGCCGCATAGAACCATGCTCAGCTTTCCGGCCTCTAGTTCTAGAACTACCACAAAACTTCTTCTACGTAGCCATAGACTTTCCCGGGAACGGATTTTCGGACCATTTCCCGAAAGGCCTGCGCTTCACGACGTATGATTTTATACCTACAGTTGTTAAAGTGCGGGAGCATTTTGGTTGGGAAAAATTCGCTTATATTGGACACTCACTTGGTGCCGTTGTAGGTAAGTTTTGTGTAACAGGTTCCGTACCTCAAAAAGTAAAATACAAGGTACCCTATAAACTTACAACAACTCTTACTATAATAATTTTACAGTACGCGGCCGAAAGTAATGTACATCGACCAAGAAGAAGATAGCAGATTTGTAGAGCGTTGTCCCTATCGTTGAGACCGACAAAACGTCATATAGGTATGAGTGACAGAGACAACGCTCTACATAGCCAATATGTCATTCTAAATGCCGATGCACATTACTTTCGGCCGCGTAGGTACTGTGTTTGTATATACGATAATCTTGATACGCCTTACTCACAACCTTGAATGGGAAGCTGGAAGAAATCTCTGTTTAGAGATAAGCATTTCCAATGTAACTTAATTTATTATTACTTTGTAACTACAATTTTGGTACATGAAAAATAAAAATAAAATAAATAAATAAAATAAAATCGTACTTACCTACTATAGTTTGCGACAGGTCGAGGTGGCAATGAATAAAATGAATAAAAGTAAAAATTATCATTTATAGTCAAATACACAAGTTTTTTAGTTTTTGTCAGGTTTTCAATATTTGTCAAGTAAAGTTTTCAATATTTGTCAGGTAAGTTTTACAACATGGCGTACCCAGGTCGATTGACCCGGATCGTTGACTTGGACCCAATACCAGCGTACCATACAGTGGCATTGGATGACATGGCCTCATGGTACAAAGGCATGTATGGAGATCATTATACAGATGAGGTGTACGACAAACACACTAGTGGGAAGGAGAAGGCGCCTAAATATACTTATCAACAGGTATAATATTGTAATTTTTTTTTAATAATGAATATTAGCCATGTTAAATGACTAATATTCCCCTCTCCTCTCCAACTAAGCGTCAGGCTTGTGCTAGGAGTAGGTACGACAATAGTGCAACGGGCGGGGTTTGAACCGTCGACCTTTCGGTTTTCAATCCACTCCTTTACCGGTTGAGCTATTGAGGATCTGCCAATGACTTAGCGTATATACTTAGACACCGATCTCAATACCGGAGTTTTAGATTTTTTTCAAAGTCAAAGCCACTAATTCAAAACTAGCTTATGCTCGCGACTTCGTCCGCGTGGATTTAGGTTTTTAAAAATCCCGTGGGAACTATTCAATTTTTCGAGATAAAAAGTAGCCTATGTCACTCTCCAGGTCTTTATCTACACCCATGCAAAAAATCACGTCAATCCGTTGCACCGTTGCGACGTGATTGAAGGACAAACCAACAAACAAATATACTTTCGCATTTATAATAAGGGTACCTACAGATTGACCGCGAGGGTTAATAATAAGCAAAGTATGTGACATTTTTTCTTTGAACGTGTGTTCAGAGTTCTGCATGCCAGATAGCAGACACCGGAATACAGAACTCTGAACTCTATATAACGTCACTATAATGAAAGATTCAGCACATTAGGCAGCTTTTCCGTTCGTTTCAGGTAAAAGAGATGTTCAAAAAAGCCCAAGGCCTTACAGACGAAGCAGTGGAATGCAATTTAGAACGACTACTAGAACCAGCGGGCGATGGACTTTTTAGGTCAGTTTTAAATCACAACTAACATAGTATAGCTAGCATAGTCATCATCATCAACCGATAGACGTCCACTGCTGGACATAGGTCTCTTATAGGGACTTCCACGCGCCATGGTCTTGCGCCGCCTGGATCTAGCGGCTCCCTGCGACTCGTCTGATGTCATCCGTCCACCTAGTGGGAGGTCTTCCAACACTGCGTCTTCCGGTGCGAGGTCACCATTCCAGCACCTTGGGACCCCAACGCCTATCGGTTGTACGAACTATGTGCCCCGCCCATTGCCACTTCAGCTTCGCAACCCGTTGAGCTATGTCGGTTACTCTAGTTCTCCTACGGATCTCCTCATTTCTGATTTGATCATGTAGAGAAACTCCAACCTTAGCATAGTATTAATTCATAATGTGCTCAAAAGTGGCGTCTAAAAATCTTTTGAACGGAAGTGGACCACCGGCAGTAGGTAGGTATATTACCTATAAGTATATAGAACTTTTACGGTCCAATATGGCCACCGAAAGAGAAAGTCTCTTCAGTTGATAGTAAAGTTATTAAGTCAAAAGTGACTTGTCTGTTCAGCACAGTTACCTAGTTCTTTTGTAGGTGAAAGTAGACAAAGTATGTATTATCTTAAAGGGCTTATTCCACCTTCCTAAATAGGACGTCCTAAATGGTATAATTACCGTCAAACTAGTCAATTTTCACAAATCAAACAAATCAAATCGAACAAATTTTGGTTTAAATGTTAATTTATCAAAAAAATTACATAGCGAATTTGCTTATAAATTGCTTTTTGGGCAAAGTATTATTGAATGGCATAGTTGGCTAGTTTGACGGTAACTATACCATTTAGGACGTAGGAATTAGGAAGGTGGAATAAGACCTTTAGTCACACATGAACACCTTTTTAAACCCTATGTAAAATATGTTTTCTATTCCAGATTAACATATGACCAACGAATGAAAAACCAATTTGAATTACCATTCACACCAGAAAATTTAAAGGCCATGTACACACTCACAGACGTCCCCACTTTAGCTATATTCGCACAAGAAATAATCGACCTTGGTGCGTATAGACGTGTTTCATTTGTGTTCGACGACAGCGCTTGGAAGAACGGGAACTATAGGCATATAATAGTTCCAGGGAACCACGATGTGCATGTGAACTCACCCCGGATAGTAGCTGAGTATGTTGACAAGTTTCTATTAGAGGGGCTCCCGAGGAAGGCGAAATTGTGATTTAGTTAGTGTCTTAAAAAACTATACGAAAAATCATTGCGTCTATGTTTTTTCGACATAATTTAAGTTAGTCCTATCAATTCAGTAACGCGTGATGTTTAATCCTGTTTTACAGTTTGAATCATCTATTACACAAACACTACAACAAGAAATAAAAGTATTTTGGACAAATAAAATCTATCAATTAAAATTTTTATTAACATAATATCAAATAATATTTGTCAGGTAAATTTTTCAATATTTGTCAGGTAAGTTTGTCAATGTTCACGAGTTATATTATATTAGCATAAGAAATTGTAGACTTCGGCAGGTACGGTCGGCCTCAGAATTCGAGTAGCAATTCCGCAAACTAATACATCAAAAACCAGTCGCACTTATAACTTTTTTCTAACACGCCACACATACACTCAGATGCGCGCACAACCGTGCCGTGCAGTGCAAGTGAATTTGATCATTAAGGTGCTAAACGAGTTTTGGCCGTTGACTGTACCAACAATAAATATTCATATCACTATAATAAATCCTTATAACTGTAAATAATATGTACATCTTTATACCTTTATCCCTAAGTACGAGATTGCAAATCTCAACATTTACCTCAATTTCGACACGTGAAATCTAACATCGCTGTCGAGATGTCGAAACTTGTGCTAAGCCCAATGTTATGACTTAAAAAAATGTTGTTATTTTTTTAATATTGTTTTATTTCAAAAATAATAACATAAATAAAACAGTTGAAGAAATTAAAATAAAATAAAATTTAAATTGTTTTCTCACATTAATTACCTATTTATAAATACTGAGCAATTACATAATATACTTACTTTATTTTTTACAATAAATATTTTATTTTACCCATCTCCTGACCTCTACCTGACACTCTCTGCGCAACTCTGAGATCGTAACGGCGGTTACGCACTCTTCCAATCCGAGTCCGTGAAAATCCGTAACGGTGTTTACGCACTGCACTTCCGTCATCCGAGTTTTATCCGTCATCCGTGAGAATACCAGCGATTATCTACGACATATGACATACACATCGTTCAACGCGCTTTTGGACAATAATGCTCAATGGGACCCATTTAACGATGGGTCTATAATACTGGTTCGGGAGTTACTGAAGCACGCTGAGAGCATTACATGAATATGTCATTCAATGTTCTCAGCGTACATATTCAAAATCCTTTGATCTTTTATCGTTTTGTATTTTATGTCTTTTTTCTTGTACCTTTATTTGTATTTAAATTTATTATTAATCATCTAGTTAGTGTAAGTGGCACTGCCGTTCTAATAAGATATAAAATAAAATAAAATAAAAATAAAATGACATAAGCTCCTATAGAAAACAAAAAGGAAAGTATTTTCACGGACTATGATCGGATGAGTGCGTAAGCGCCGTTAGGCTGCCTTTTCACTAAGCAGCCTTATATTATAGTTTTCTTTATTTGATTTACTACTATAGTACGCGACAGGTCGAAATGGCAATCGGGGAGGGGACGCCCCGCACACCCGCACAGCCCCCGCGCTAACCTTAGGTGACGTGCGGATGTGCGGGGCGTCCCGTCGCCTCATGCCCCGATCGCCATCTCAACATGTCGCGGAAAAGTGTGTTTGGACCATTAAAGTTTAGATTTCATATCCCCAAAATCTTTTTTCAAAAACGAGCACACGTTTTTGCTAATCCTTTCCGGATGCAAAAAATGAAAATCATGGTTACCCTCCACCCTAATGATAGTGAAATTCCTCAAAGTTTTCTCCAAGTCTGCGAGCAGTCTGTTGACAGTTTCTTTCCCATCCACGTAGAAATCCAAAGTGTCTGTTGCGTTTATGCATAAAGTAGGGGGGCAGTTTTTGGAAAATAATTGGAAATAATATTCAGGGGGGAAGATTGTTGGCGGCATTAGTCTTGTCCTTAGGTCCCAGGACATCCTGGAAAAGAAATAAAAATTGTCAGTCAGTGGGAAGTCAGTGGCGTAGCTAGGTAACCAAGGGCCATGGGGCAAATCAAAAAATGGGGCCCCACTGCTATCTAAACTGAGTCGTCTAGTTATCTGTCTGTTTCGCTCGCACTTACAGGTCGTAGGTAAGTGCGAGCGAAACAGACAGATAAACTCGACGACTCAGTTTAAAATGCGTCGACTTATCTGTCTGTTTAGCTCACACTTACAGGTCGTAGGTAAGTGCGAGCGCAACAGACAGATAACTCGACGACTCAGTTTAAAATGCGCCGACTTATCTGTCTGTTTAGCTCACACTTACAGGTCGTAGGTAAGTACGAGCGAAACAGAGAGATAACTCGACGACTCAGTTTAAAATGCGTCTACTTATCTGTCTGTTTAGCTTGCACTTACAGGTCGTAGGTAAGTGCGAGCGAAACAGACAGATAACTCGACGAATCAGTTTAATATGCGTCGACTATAGTAGAAAATACGTACCTATACTGATCGTCTCCAATTTTCTTCAGATTTCTAGACAGTATCAGTTCAGCCTGACTCTCAGTCATACTTCTTGCCTTCATCACAGCTTTCAAGGCATTTTGTTTGCTGTACACACGGTCATTGTTATTAATTTTACTATAGTTTTCATAGTAATTGTTATAGTAATAGTAGAATTTTGGAAAATCTTGGATTACTATTCTTTGGAGGGACGACGCGGGGTCGAATATTATGAATTTCTTTATTTGATTTGGGTATATAGCATTGTAGAATAGACCTGAAATTTTTTTATTTTTTTAAAATTTGTTTTAACCTTTTTTTTAAACTGATATAAACTAATGTACAATAAAGCTAAAACCTGAATGTATTACTATAATAAATAAAATTGAAGTGTCTGTCTGTAATATCGAAATAACTATCTCATATTATATATGGTTATTTGAACCATAACTGAATCACATGTTTTTAACGAAATTCAATTCGAAAATCGTTTCGTTTTTCGTTCGTTTGTGATTGGTTGGTGTCACAAAATGGTTAAGGCCCACTGAGATTTTCGTCTCTGTTATTTTCGGGTAATTTTATGGGATTGTGTAACAAAGAGAGTATATTTTTTAATGACAGATATATATTATCTAAATATATAAAAGGAAAAGGTGACTGACTGACTGATCTATCAACGCACAGCTCAAACTACTGGACGGATCAGGCTGAAATTTGGCATACAGATAGCTATTATGACGTAGGCATCCGCTACGAAAGGATTTTTTACAATTCAACCCCTAAGGGGGTGAAATAGGGGTTTGAAATTTGTGTAGTCCACGCGAACGAAGTCGCAAGCATAAGCTAGTCACCCATATAGTGACGAAATATGATAAACACTGTATTGAAATGTCTAATACCTAACTCGACTCCCAGTGAATGTCCAACAAAAGTGAACTGTCTCCATTCTAGATGTTTGATCACTGCATCCAATGCTACCACATTCATGAACCTTGTTATTGTCACACCTGAAACAAAAACCGGCCAAGTGCGAGTCAGGCTCGCGCAACGAGGGTTCCGTACTACAGTCGTATTTTTCCGACATTTTGCACGATAATTCAAAAACTATGATGCATAAAAATAAATAAAAATCTGTTTTTGAATGCACAGGTGAAGACTTTTCATATGATACCCCACTTGATATAGTTACATTACTTAGAAAATAGAAAATACTAATTATGAGTTCATGACCACAATTTAATTTTTTTTGTGCGATCTAACAACAAATTCACGGTTTCTCTAGTACTCCTAGCACAAGCCTGACGCTTAGTTGGAGAGGAAAGGGGAATAATAGTCATTTAACATGGCTAATATTCTTTAAAAAAAAAAACATATTAAGGAACCTACTCAGTTACGAACATGCCTGTAGTAGAATGATATCAGATGCCAAGCTTGGCGTTGCTCAGCCAGCAAAGTAACTTTTTTAAAAATAAAAATGGCGAGCAAACAAGCAGGCGGGTCACCTGATGTTAAGTGATTACCGCCGCCCATGAACATTTGCAGCACCAGAGGAACCGCCGATGCGTTGCCGGCCTTTCAGGAATTTGTTTGTCCGCCCCTTGAATAACCCCATGTTATAATCTAATGGGAACACCGTCGAAGGGAGTTGGTCCCACAGTTTGCATGTGCATGGGAAAAAAGGACCTGGTACAATGGGTGGTTGAAGTGCTCCAGAAACACAGGTGGTGAGAGTGGAATTGTTTACGATGGCGTGCGGTGCGCTTGTAGAAAAAGGAGGATGGAATGAGATCAAATAACTCTTCCTAACACTCTCTATTATAGAGGCAATAGAACACGCAAAGAGAGCTTACAATATTACCTCCCTTCGGCGGTGTTCTCTTTAGATTATAACATGGGGTTATTCAAGGGGCGGACCAACAAATTCCTAAAAGGCCGGCAACGCATCAGCAGTTCCTCTGCTGCTGCAAATGTTCATGGGCGGCGGTAATCACTTAACATCAGGTGACCCGCCTGCTCGTTTGCTCGCAATCTCTATTAAAAACAAAATTACCAATAGGGAATCCATCAGACATCCCGTGCCCCGGCAGATCAAACCCCACATAGTGGTAGACATCAGGCAGCAGTCCCAGCAGTGGGACGAAGGTGGCAGCACTGTCCTGACGGCCGTGCATCAGCAGCACCGGCTCACCTTGCGGGGTACCCCACGATATTACTGAAAGTATACAAAAACTAGCTTATTCCCGCGACTTCATCCGCGTTGACTACACGAAATTCAAACCCCTATTTTAACCCTTTAGGGGTTTAATTTTAAAAATACCATGGAAACTCTTTGATTTTCCAAATGCTAATGTATAAACTTACATGCTATTCTTCCCCATTGGACGTCGATAAACCATTCCTTTATAACTTTCATTTCACTAACACTAAGGTTATGATTAATTTTAATCACCGAATCTTTGTTGTTAGCATGTTAGCATATTAAATAAGTAGTCTGTGTTAAATAAATTCACCTCAAACAAAGTTCACGAACTTTGAATCATATAATGTACTCTGTGGTTTGAATCATGATAGTGATTTTTTTTTTTTTTTACAGCCCTGGCCTGGATAACAGTCCTTTAAGGCCTCATGATAGTGATTATATTATCTTTGCACCAATAAGAATATAATCACTAGGTACACGGGCGTTTTTCAAAAAAGTTGTCCCATTATAAAAGTCGTTGTCCGGCCACTTTGATGGTAATTTGATCAAACTTTATGAAAAAAACAAGCTATTGTCTATGCTTACCAATATTGTTTAATATATTTTAATCTTTTATAATTTAATATGTTAATTCATTTTTAAGAGTTTTAAAAACATAAAATACCAAAAAATAAAAGAGAGGAAGTACCTTCTGACATATGTCCCACTAACACCTTGTCAAGTTTAGAGTCAAAAATTATACCGTCCAAAAATATTTCATGAATATTTGAACACTGAGGTAGTTAAGTATGATACTAATTTCAAATTAAAGCCCTAAAACAAAGACATTACGATAGAATTTTATTTAAAAAATACAATTTATTTGCTGTCCCGTGAAATTGATGTTAGTGGAATTTCCGCTTACGCTACCGGCCTTTCGAGGTCTTCGAATGAAAATTGCACCATTTGCAAAATATTTTCGGAATACTGGCAACATTATTAGGCTATGGTAATCGCCATGTTGTATTTTACAAAAGCAGTCGCCAGAAAAACGCAACAGAAGTGGTTGCCTCGACTTGGTTCAAAAAATTTGTTCCACCAACGATACTGATTTTAATAGGTAAGGTTTGATTGCGCATTTGTGTTTGTATGTTATTAAAGAGATTTGTTATTCTTTATTTGGAAAGTAAAATTAAATCAGTCTAACCTTTGATTATTAATATATAATATTGATTTTGAATTTTTAAGAGGTTGTATACGTCACCGCCATTACGCTACCGTGAACCACAGTCGCGTGAATGGAATTGAAAAGTAACGTAATGGAACAATAAAGGTGTTTTCATAGGAAGTTGGATTGTCATCATCATCATCATTTAAACCAACATAAAAAAGATAGAGGTAAGTTTTTAACCTATGATGTATTCTGGTGTGTTAGGCTATATAAACCGCTGTAAAAATATTGCGGATGTTAATTATTTCAAAAATAACGGATGGTCTCCTAAAAACGTTTTCTCATAGCTACAGCGGTTCCAGGACCTCCCCTTACTGACCCACTCAAATGAACCAGCCAGTATATTATATTCTTTAAATTTTATAATTTAAAAACTTTATAAAATATATCTTATAATAATTATTTAATTTACGTCTTAGATAGCCAGCCCACACTATTTCACTTGCAAAGATTTCTATCCTGCGGGATATTCGGGATCAAGAGATGTCAATCGGTTCAGCAGTTTTTGCTGCAGGTTGTAACAAACGAAACTTCTCGTTTTATAATATTACTGTGATGATTAGCTACATAATAATATTTAATTTGTAATGCTATTTTTTTGTCTTTTTTGACCAATTATGCACGATGCCTTATGTTTCCCAAACGCGATTTTGTATTCCACTATACGTCACTGTCCCATTTTTGATAAAGGTTTATTTTTAGAGAAATGGCTATAAAGTCAGAGATATATAAATATTTTAATGTTTAGAAATGTTATTTAATAATTAGTTATTTGTCACAATTTAATATTAAAAGATTTATAAGAAAATAGTCAGTGTTTTAACAAAATTCTTTAGTACAAAACATCCAAAAGTAGCGTTAAAGAACATTTTTGTTAAAAACTTCAGTTCAATTTGATGTTATATGTTTAGTTTTAATTATTTTTAGAAGGCTGATTTGGTTAATTTTTCGACATTAAAGATAATTAATGTATAACTTGTTTTATTTCCCTGGAAATCCAATAAAAAGTCAGTGACGTAATGGAACTTCAATTGGGTGGTATCAAGTTAAAAATGATAATATTTCCAATTATTACATTTATTTTTAATAAAATTTACTATTTTTATATAGTTTATACTATATATTTACAATATAATTACATTTTAAGGCAAAACTAAATTTTTATTTATGTGGAATTCCTATTACACTACCGACAACTTTTTTGAAAAATGCCCACATGGTTTTAATGATGTGATTATAAATTCCCTATATATAATGTACTCTGTGTAAATTATTAATGACCACAGACCAGTAAATCAATGACTATCCTATATATGTTATTAATCTGTGATCGTAGATAGAGTAATAAAGGTAGATGCAGGAACGTTTGCTTTCTCATTCGCACTAAAAAGAGAGCACAGATAAAGTTACTAATGTGATAAACAGAGACGCAGCTAACCTATTTTTTGTCCCTTACCGTGTAACTGGTTTTTTTCAAGAATACATACAACTTACATAAGAAGTTGCAAAACAAACTTCGAGAATTCGTGGCGTAATTGTATTTCTCATGAGTTATTTACTTGTTTTCACATAAAAAACGTTTAATACAAATATTGTTGATCGGTTAGTACAAATATTGACTACTAAACAATGGTAATAATTGTCGTGTTATTCATCGTTACGTCGTGCTATCGCTATCCCATACGCGGTTACACAGTATTTCTACCTATTATTCTATCTACGTCAAGATGCTTAGGAGTAACATTTGACAAATTACAAGCAGTGCTGCTAACAATTAAATGAACTCTCCACCCAACATCTAAAACTACTAGAAAACCACTAACGGAAACCTACTCTCATAGTCGCTAAATCCACTAAACAATATTTTTTTATTAAGAAAGAAAACAATACAGGTGACAATGAAAGTGATCAGTGTAAAAAACATTTAGGTAGGTAATGGTTAAGTGATCGCATTTTCAGTAATTGAAACTGAACTCTACTAAACCACTAGAAAAACCCACTGGCCACTAAAAGAAACATTTCACCACTAAGGGGGGTCGAAACCACCAGTTTTACTGGAAAATATATTGGATTGGCAACACTGATTACGAGATGAAAGGACACAGCATAGATTATTTACTATTGACACAGGTTTAAAAAGACTAGAACCCAGAGCCGTAAAACCAGTCAAAATAAGATGTAGGTAATCATGAATATATATCAAGATGACACCTTATTTTTTAAACTGGCTCCCCGGCTCTAGGTTCTAAATCTTTAAGCAAGCAGTAAAAAGTAAAAACCCTTTTTTACTGGCTTCATGGGCAACTGGCGTCTGGCCTGTAGAGCTGTTTTGTTTATTGATTGATGCAGTGATACCACTGATGATGCAGCATCAGCATGGAATTAGGAAGTAACTACTTGAGGAAGTCCTTAATAAGAATTAGGTATTATAACTACTTTCTACAATCTACATCCATGATCATTAGGGAATGATATTGAGATGATGATAATACCATGCTGTTTAGGACCAAAGACATATACTTAACTATGTAGAAATATGTTTTCTTACTAGTTATTTTATTTTGAGTTACTTAGGATATAGTCGCATAGGTAGTAGGCTACCTATGCGACTTACAGAGTAGAGCATCCGGCAAGAAATATTGTACATCGAGCTTTAGAATGAAATTTCAGCTTTGTAGAGCGTTGTCTCTGTTGCTCATACCATATATGCCGTTATGTCAGTCTCAACGATAGAGACAACGCTTGACGAAATTGCTTTCTGTTTCTAAAGGTCAATACAATAATATTTCCCGCCGAGTATTGCAGTAGGTATACCTATTCACATACACAATTACACAGATTTTTTTAAAGTACTTACCTACACAGATTTTTTTAAATATTTCTATTTTTGTAACAAGTTTATGTCCGCCATCTTGGATTTGAAAATAAATGTCATCATCAAATTCAGTATCCCGGAAAAGTGCATATTCAGTGAACACTTGTTACACACGCAATATACATGGTTACTGGTAACTCGACGCAGGACATGACAGAGGACCTAAAATTTTATTTTTTCCTATAGGTACATGTATGGGCGGAAATAGATAGTCTTCGAGATATTTGACTCCTGTAAGTTGTACGTCAGTTTTATTAAATACTTACCCATAAAGGTTTCCACTCGGCATCGCAACTGAAAGCGTCGTCGCTTGGCGGCACGGCTTCTGCGTCCAACACAACAGACTGAACTAATTTCGAAATTATTAATTCCCAAATTGTCCCAGGGAATTGTGCTTACCACTACACCAGGGAGATCGTCAAATCTTTACAAAACTACGGTAAGACCTGAACATAATATCAAAAATAATACACAGGTTTAATTGGTACACTTTTTATATTATCTCACGTTAAACAATCTATCGTTCAATCGACGTTTGTCGACATCGTCATACTTAACAAACACGCTGAAGTTTTGTTGATTGTCTTCCCGCGGCGGAATGATTTGCCCTCAGTAGTACTATCGAAACATAGAGTTAAAATCAAAATATAACGACGACCTCCCTGACGCAGTGGTCTTATTAGTGGGAGGTCCCGGGTTCGATTCCTGGCAGGGGTTTGGAATTTTATAATTTCTAAATTTCTGGTCTGGTCTGGTGGGAGGCTTCAGCCGTGGCTAGTTACCACCCTACCGGCAAAGCCGTGCCGCCAAGCGATTTAGCGTTCCGGTACGATGCCGTGTAGAAACCAAAGGGGTATGGGTTTACTAAAAACTGCCATACCCCTTCCAGGTTAGCCCACTATCATCTTAGACTGCATCATCACTTACCACCAGGTGAGATTGCAGTCAAGGGCTAACTTGTATGTGAATAAAAAAAAAAAAAAAAATGATTTTGTTTGGAAGTAATTAAGAAAAATACTCGTCAACTCGAAAGTATGAGAAACAATAGTGAGGGTAATAATAATCACTGCATTTAGTTGATAAGTAGGTAGGTAGTAGGTACCTACGTCTACTCGAATTCAGCTGTCGAAGTGAAAATGTTTAGAGCAAAATAAGCTCTCGCACGTAGTGATACGGCATAAAATAGCCTGTACGCATACAACCAGCGTTGCTCCAAACATAACGATAAAGTTCATAACGATGTTCAGAGCAAAATAAGCTCTCGTGTGTAGTGATACATCATAAAGTAGCCTGCACGCATGTGACCACAAACGTGCCGATATCGTAAAAAATTTTTGGAGCAAAATAACCTTTTGCGCGTAGGGATACGGCATAAACTAGCGTGCACGCACGCCGCGAGCCAGGCTTAGACTAACCGAGAAGGTCAACGACTGCGCGGCCGCAGCGCAGTCGTTGACCTTCTTTGACCGCGCGCGGCGACAACCACTGAGCCACGGAGTGCGAAGTACCTCTCACTATTGGTTCGAGGTATCTTTCGAGTTTTGTTTTTCTCGATTGGAAATTTTCCATTTTTGATTATAAATTTTTTTTAATTCATAAATCGATTGTAATACTTTGACTAAATCATTTCACTTCGGGAAAACAACCAACATAATTTCAGCGTGTATAATTAAATCTTAGATCTAGCCTCGATAATATAATATACATATAACGGTATACAGGGTGGCCGGGGATGTGACGTCTAAAAGAAAATTTTGAATACCTTATATTAAGGGGTGTCCAAATCACCCCAATGTATGTTTAGCGATTTTCAGTAGCTTATGAGATATGAATAATTTTTTAATGATTTTTTCATAGTTTTCATCCGTCAGTGGTTTTTCTTTTTTTTCTTTTTCTGTAGAACGTTCTTGGAAAGTTTTTTATGTGGTAATTAGCAACCATGACCTTGACTATAGCTTAAAAAATTACGATTTACCTAGGCATTATGGAAAATGCCTAAAATTTTATCGAAAGTTCAAAATTATTGTTCGAGTGCAGTAGTTACAAAACTAAAATGGCGCCAGTGGCATCTAAGTATTTCAAAAAACTTTTATGGACTTACCACTTTAGAAATAATTAAAAAAATCTAACCTTAATAGGGGTTCATTTGATGTAAATGGTCTCCAATGTAAATGAGTGACTTTTTTTAACTCAACATAACATAAAAATATATAAAAATGAATCGCTGAATGTGTTGCTGATCGCAAATCTCGAGAACAGCTGAACCGATTTCGCTAATTCTTTTTTAATAATATTCCTTGAAGTACGAGGATGGTTCTTACGGAGAGAAAAATTTAAAAAATCCCTGAAAAAGAATCGACTATTAGGCGGTACGAAGTTCGCCAGGGCAGCTAGTTAATCATAAAATTTTCTTTAAATTATGAAAAATTCATAAGAATTTAAAATTTACTTCTTAAGGTCAAACTGGTTTATCCTACGCGTTTCAGAATATAGAAGTGGGCCTAGGACAATCTCGTTGGGACTAACAAGTAACCTTTTATTTTTATAACTATTTTCTGACAAATAATCCCGATAACAATGTAGTGTCTTCACATGGACCATAAATTCTGTACGTCTTCATTAATGTCAGGACATCCCAAAGCGGACGCGTCATACCCAGATCCTCCAAGATACACTCTACACAAAGCACACTACACACTGTCTGTTGTAGAGTTCATCTTCTGAGCCTTCTCCAGTGGTGACGGGAGACATGCGGCTCACGAACATGACGAAGGCTTTACACCAGTGTGAGTTCTCATGTGCCTCACTAGATAGCTATTTTTTATACACTTGTAATTGCATAAGTTACACGAGAAAGGCCTTTCACCAGTGTGAGTTCTCATGTGCGTCACTAGATAGCTATTTTTTATACACTTGTAATTGCATAAGTTACACGAGAAAGGCCTTTCACCAGTGTGAGTTCTCATGTGCGTCACTAGATAGCTATTTTTTATACACTTGTAATTGCATAAGTTACATGAGAAAGGCCTTTCACCAGTGTGAGTTCTCGTGTGCGTCACTAGTGTGCTATTTTGTGCACATTTGTAATCGCATAACTTACATGAGAAAGGTCTTTCACCAGTGTGAGTTCTCAAGTGCATCACTAGATGGCTATTTCTTGTAAATTTGTAATCGCATAACTTACATGAGAAAGGTCTTTCACCAGTGTGAGTTCTCATGTGCGTCACTAGATGGCTATTTCTTGTAAATTTGCAATCGCATGACTTACATGAGAAAGGTCTTTCACCAGTGTGAGTTCTCAAGTGCCTCACTAGATGACTATTATCTGTAAATTTGTAATCGCATAACTTACATGAGAAAGGTCTTTCACCTGTGTGAGTTCTCATGTGCCTCACTAGATGGGAATTTTGAGCACATTTGTAATCACATAACTTACAACAAAATGGCTTTTCACCCGTGTGAGTTTTCATGTGCTTTACTAGATTGCTATTTGTTGTACATTTGTAATCGCATAACTTACATGAGAAAGGACTTTTAGTAGTGTGAGTTCTCATGTGCCTCACTAGATTGTAATTTTGTGCACATTTGTAATCACATAACTTACAACAAAATGGCTTTTCACCCGTGTGAGTTTTCATGTGCTTTACTAGATTGCCATTTGTTGTACATTTGTAATCGCATAACTTACATGAGAAAGGACTTTTACCAGTGTGAGTTCTCATGTGCCTCACTAGATTGTAATTTTGTGCACATTTGTAATCGCATAACTTACATGAGTAGGGTTTTATACCAGTGTGGGTTCTCATGTGCCCTACTAGACTGCTATTCTGTGTACATTTGTAATTGCATAATTTACAAGAAAAAGGTCTTTCACCAGTGTGAGTTCTCATATGCCTCTTCAAATGACATCGATATTGACATTTGTATTGGCAAATCTTGCAAGTGAACCGTCTTGCTTCAGCGTGAGTCATTATGTGTTTAACTAAGGAACTTTTTAGTTTATACATCTTTCTACAAATGTCACAAATGAACCCTCTTTCCTCAATGTGTGAACTATTTTCTGAGGAATCATTGCATTGTTCATTAATAACATTCGTCAAACAATCAGTTTTACTTTGTAAAGCTTTTACTGTATTAATGACTGGTTCAAGGGATTCTGTCGTAGGGACTTTATTCTGACTTGTTGTCTGATAACTGATATCTTTAGACGCAGTGTTCTGACTGACACAAGGCCTAACAGCTTTTCGCGTTTTCTTCAGCGTTTCGTCCCGTCTTGGTACAACTTTCTTTGAGAAAACATCATATAATTTGACAAAACAATCTGTTAGTACTTTGTATTGGCAACTGACGTTTGTATCGGCTTCTTCAATTGGGGGCACTTTTATTTCGTTATTTGTCTCAAGACTCGCGGGCAGAGGAGCGACTGAAACGAAACATTTTGACTATTTTATTATTTATTTATTACTATTATTTATTTTATGACAATTTTTTTTGGACTTGCCTTTACACAAGTTTAAAAATCTATTAAAAGTATGCTCCTGAAAAAAGCATATTACACAATTGATGATTATCTAAATGATAAAAGAGCGTGGATATGACCTGCAGCTCGTTCCAGCAACGCACATGACTGCAAATACTTTTCTTATACATGGCATAACATTGTACATCAAATCTTTGAAAAAAGCAACCGCCGAGTTTCTTGCTGCCAAAAATACTTGTAAAAGTTTAATTTAGAATTTAGAATTTAGAATTTGTTTATTGATCACTTGGTACACAATCAATTAATTTACAAAACCACTATAATAATTAATAATCATTAAAATAATATGTGTAAACAGAAACAACACAATCGATAGAACTGCATTAGTGAAACACTGCGTCGCAATTCTATCGCCCATCCCTGGAGTAATGAAACTTGACACATAATTGAATAAAGTCTAAATATAACTAATTGCTAGAGATTACAAATAATAATAATAATAATACAAAACATTAAATATAACATTCATTAGATTAATCAAAGTAAGAGCTAAAAATTGAAGTACAAATTAGCATGCAACAAGTAGGTAAGTTAATAATATAAAAAGTGTAGGTGTACGAGTGTGTGTGTTGTAAAGTGTGAGTGTAATGAAAGAATTTATATTTAAAATTTTAGAAGTAGTTCAGTCTGGTCATAATTAAGGGTGAGTAGCCAATTAGTCAGTATCACTTTACATTTACTTGATGTGAGAGGGTAGATGTGTAATAGTTTGTTAATTTTGTTGTAGATTAATGAACTGATGTAGTATGAGTGACGACTCGCTAAAGTGGTTCTACACGGCTCAATTAGACAGACTTTAATAAAAAACATTTTTATTCATTTATTTCCTTGAACATAAAGTGGCTATGTGTAAAATGTAAAATGATAAATAACGCGTTGTCTTACCTAAGGTCTGAGCAGCATGTGCAGAAGGGCTGGGGTCTGCCTGCCTGTGAATGAATGAATGAATTTAGAGTACACTGGGGAGCCATTAGCCAGTACACTACTACACGCGGCAGAAAATAATGTACATCAACGTTTAGAAAGAGATAGCGGTTTTCAGAGCGTTGTTTCTGTCGTTGAGACCGACAAAACGTCATATAGGTATTTGTTCGAGTGTTGGTGAGGGCACATTTGTAAATGTAAAAAAAAAATCAAACTGTCTTTTTGCCACAAATATAGTAGTAGTTACTAACATTAGTTTTTAAGTGAGTCTGTCAACTAACAAATTTAGTTGTAGTTGCTTCAAGAAAAAAAAGATTTTATTTATTTACTAGCTGTTGCCCGCGACTTTGTCCGCGTGGATTTCGGTTTTTGAAAATCCCGTGGGAACTCTTTGATTTTCCGGGATAAAGAGTATGTCCTTCCCCCGGGATGCAAGCTATCTCTGTACCAAATTTCATCAAAATCGGTGGAACGGATGGGCCGTGAAAAGCTAGCAGACAGACAGACAGACACACTTTCGTATTTATAATATTAGTATGGATTTATTATAGACTGATAACTAGTATGGATTTATGATAACTGCAAACTCAAGTTGTACATAGTTTCTTCCCTATTGTATTGCATCGTGTGTTCTACGCCCAACTGAAACTTGGAACTTATGTACACAGGTATACTGACCTGTTCTCAGTGATGAGTGAAGAGTGTGAGGAGCTGGAGCTCACAGCTGTATGAGGCTTGCACACTTGTGGCGTGTCACATTCACCATCGCCCTCCCCGTTCTAGCAAATACAAAAGACCATAGTGTATGTAACCTTAACGAACCACTGAAGTATAACTAACAGCGCGAGATTCCATTTTTTGAGACAGCAAAACACTAGAGGATAAAGATAAGTTAGTATAAGTCCCGCAAATTGCTCATGCGCGTGGCCGCCATTTAAGTGACGTCAGCACTAGACTGAAGTTTCGAGCTGATCGTATATTTTTATTTCGGCTGACTTCAAAATGACGTCATTTCGATGTTAATAAGACATGGTTTTAGCGCAACAGCAATTTGCGGGACTTATATTAAAACTAGAGGATGCCCGCGACTTCGTCCGCGTGGATTTAGGTGTTTTTTTAAATCCCGTGGGAGCTCTTTGATTTACCGGGATAAAAAGTAGCCTATGTCCTTTCCCTCCTTTCCCGGGATGTAAGCTACCTCTGTACCAAATTTCATCAAAATCGGTCAAACCGTTGGGCCGTGAAAAGCTAGCAGACAGACAGACAGACACACTTTCGCATTTATAATATTAGTATGGATTTATGACACAAACTACTTGGTACCACCTCAATAAAAGATGGCCACCTCAAGACAGCTGATCTGTTTGGCGGCGATTTTTAGCAGAGAACATTACTTCCGTCCGACAAAAGATCTGAATTTTTCTCAAGCAATTTCTCTGCGCCCAAAGAAATTTTACTTCAGAAATTCATTCCCCTCCACAACTAACAGAGCTATTATATAAACTTATCACGTTGATGAAAGTGTTACATAGTGGAAAACTATCTCACCTGGAGATTTGCACTCATACGTCGTGTAGCTGAAGGGTTGATGTAATGAAGAACCAGCTACATATAGTGATGTTTATTTTACACTTTACAATTGATATGTTATGTACAATACAGACGGGCTCGCGAGCTTTATATAATACAATGGTAGAAGATGTTGACGTGACGAGCGGATGATAGGGAATGTGGAATCTCGTAACGTGCGTGACCAGGAGGATTCTCTACTGCGTTCCAAATTTGAATATTGTTGTGTGGCAGCTGAGAAGTTTTCTTAATAGCTGCCAGCCAAGTAACGGTAGAGGTTGCACCTCTACATCACCCCCCTACGGAGTGAGAAACAGAAAAAAAAAAAAATATTAAGTAAGGCAAGTATTATATACATAAGAATGAAGGAAAAGAACCCTAAAACTAGAACACGTAGTGATAAAAATGATAAGGCAAATAGGATTGAAAGTTGCCTCAATGTTGAGTCTTCTGTAGCCGTATCTGGTAATGGTGTAATACCTCAGGTCATTGTGTACACAATGACTGGGAGGCAGTACTTAAGACCAGAGAAATAAGCAGTGGACCTGTATGCCTAAGTGACACGGAAAAAAATAATTACAATAAATGAAGCGTTCGGAGTGCAAAAAGGTTGATGACGGAGGAGACGCATGATGAGCAAATCTTCTTCACGTCGAACCTTGGCAAACTCGCGTCCACATAGACCTGAAGAGAGGTTCTGAGCGCGATAAACTCAGTGAACCTGGAAAAGTGAAAAGGTCGAAGGACTTACGAACGACTGACATCGTGTCTTAGGGTGCCCAGTGTACTACAGGAACATGTGTGTGGAGGCTATACAGCACTCCACAAAAGCTGCTTCACTTTGAAATAAAAGATGATCCTCAATGCACGGAGGAAGCTTTGCTGAAAACCTTACGAATTGTGGCACGGTCCGTAGGGGTTTGTTGTGAATGGAACCATGGAACGGAGAGATTAGTCCTCTTCATACGTGTAATACTGTTTCTTTATAAATTGCTGAAATTTAAATTGTTATAACAGGAAAATTTTACAAAATACAATGGCAATTATGACATGACAATATAACTAAATAAAATTGTTCTAAAAAAGTAAAACGTCTATAAAAAATTCCCTTTTTAAAATGAGATGATGAGACGTCACTTATTGTCTATATTGTTCATGGAATGTTAATGTTCTTTTTCACTGAATTTGAAAATTACAAAAATACGTCACTCAAAAATAATTTTCACAAAACAAAATGCAATGTCACAAATATTATTGTTAGAAATTGTTTTTCAGCACAGAAGAAATAATGTCCTTATAAAACCTGGATCCCTCCTCAGGGCGCCTCGGATATGTACTCACAAGGCATGCACGTATGAACCTCGCGTCGGGCTCAGGAGGTTGTGTTGTGGTCAGCGATGCAGGACAGGGCAGGTTGCGTAGCGTGCCGCGTCGAGTTAACTGGATTGCGTCCACGAGGGACACCATCTGTGGCGTCCATGTCGAGTCGCAGTCGTAACTCGAAGCTTTCGCGTTCAGAGGGCGCAGCCAATGTGGCCGCACGTCGTTGCTTGCTGCGTTGAGCTGCTTGCACGCCGGAGATGTACGGGAGCAGTGTGCAGGCTCGACCGCAGACGCAGGCACCCAATGTGGCCGATGTGTTTCTCAATGATGGGTCACCAATTATGTAGCTGAAGGGTTGATGTAATGAAGAACCAGCTACATATAGTGATGTTTATTTTACACTTTACAATTGATATGTTATGTACAATACAGACGGGCTCGCGAGCTTTATATAATACAATGGTAGAAGATGTTGACGTGACGAGCGGATGATAGGGAATGTGGAATCTCGTAACGTGCGTGACCAGGAGGATTCTCTACTGCGTTCCAAATTTGAATATTGTTGTGTGGCAGCTGAGAAGTTTTCTTAATAGCTGCCAGCCAAGTAACGGTAGAGGTTGCACCTCTACAGTCGCATGTACACTTGTTTCATCTGAAGAGCTTTGTAAAGAGCTTCATCCAGTGCTCTTGTTTCCATCACAATGCTGTAGTCGGATATGTCTTCATCATTAGAAGTTGTAAACTCATTTTTGACATTGTTTACATTATTGTCATCTTCATTTATCAGTTCTATGTCTGCATCAACAGACATAGAGTCATCACTTCCTTCAGTTTTCACTACAACTTGATGTCCGGTTTCCTCTAATTCTGTTTGTTGGTCTTCTGAGGGGTGTTCTACTATGTGTAAGTCACAGTGGTCAGGTGCTAGTGTTGTCAATCCCATATTACTCTTTAGTTGGTGTTTTGTGCGGTTTATCACTTTAATATGACGTCTTGTTATCTGTTGAGAGACAAGTAAATTATTAAGTATTATGTACCATGCAAAGATATAGAAAATGCAAGTTTAAAGCAAAGGTAAGTACTCACTAATTCATGTTTTTCAACTAAGCCCATCATCAGTGCACGGGCTCTCAAGCTCTTGTCTCTAAATCTACTAAAGTTTGTCAATCTCTGGGCACATTGTACACAAAGTGTATGATTTAGGTTTCCTTGATCACACAACTGAAACAACACACAATTAAAGTAATCAAACTTTCCATAAATAATTCTTGTTTATCTCTGCACTGTTCACAGATTTATCAAAAGCGTTTGACAGTGTACAGCGAGGTAGGTACAATCTAAGGATTCAACTTTAATATACATGCCTCTATCCTGTGTATGTAATACAGTACATAACTATACATCACAAATTAACAACTCACAGGCTGTCCGGTTAACGTTTCATATGCTTCTTCCAATTTGTATTTACTCATTAGTAACAGCTTGCTGTCAGTGTCTAGGCATATCATGCAAACCTGGAAAATATATACCTACTATTAGTTACTTTTGCATTACTGTTTCCATACAATGCTACAATAGAGTAGCTCCATAGCTCCTTATCCTTCCTCAGTCACGCTGGATCTGATTTAGTTACTTTTGATTCAATGACAACTACCAATATATACCATGAAATTATGAGTTACCTGCACTGTCGAAGGAATAGCACCAGTATGAATTTGCCTTAATCCACTTTCTGTTTCATACATGTCATCATTTGTAAAATGCTGCGAGCAGATCACAGCAGAGTCTGGTAGGGTTTCTTGTTTGCCGAGGGCTCTGAGCCAAGCAGCGCGGAGTTGAACTTCACTCGGGAAACTGGAAATTACTTTTATGTGATCTAAATATATACAACGGAAAGGTGACTGACTGACTGATTTATCAACGCACAGCTCAAACTACTGGACAGATCGGCCTGAAATTTGGCATGCAGATAGCTATTATGACGCAGGCATACGCTAAGAACGCACAACAGACGGAAACGTTTAAGTGCGGAAACCAGCCCAGAGCGAAGAAGAAGACGAACGGATTTTTGAAAATTCAACCCCTAAGGAGGTGAAATAGGAGGTTGAAATTTATGTAGTCCACGCGGACGAAGTCGCGAGCATAAGCTAGTACATAATAAACCTGTACCATAGTGATTTATGTTTTACACAGTAGAATAACCTATACTTATGTTTCATACAGTAACTACATTTCAAATACACACACACTTTGATAACTCTTTGAAAGGCCTTGCTTAGCTGCAAGCGGGTTGCAGGGCAGTGTTTCAATGACCGCCAGCGTGACTAGCTGATCTGAACTAACTGATCACTGCTCAGACTGGCTCAGACCAGCAGTCTGCAGTCAGCACAGAACTGATACAGACAATAAACTCTCAACTATAACACACTCATATCAAATAATACTTACCCATGAAAACTGATTTTCTTCAATTCTCCCTCTGATGATGATACATTGTCAGAAGTATTTATGCAGAAAGGCACGCAACACCGCATTTTTAATGGTTGTTTTGCCTTCAATCTCGATTTATCATCGGAAAACTTAAATGTAATGGTATGGTAATTTTTACGTGTTGTCTTTGGAACTTAATGAAATGTATCTAAATCGTCTATATGGTAGCTAGCTTTGCTAGATCTACAAATAATAATTATAAAATATTTCTAGATTTTTCAGAAATGAAGCAATACCTAAATAACCTAATCCTAAATAGTAAATACCTATCATAAATAATGCATAAATATAAATACCCGTGTAAACACCAACACCTAAACCACAGATCACTATATACCACAGATCACTAAATACTACACAGATATGTCTAGTATTTAGTCCTTGTTCTGAGATATACTAGTAGCGTAGACAGAGGAATTATAAAGCTAGATACAGGAACGTTTGCTTTCTCATTCACACTAAAAAGAGAGCACAGATAAAGTTACTAATGTGATAAACAGAGACGCAGCTAACCTATTTTTTGTCACTTATCGTGTAACCGATTTTTTTCAAGAATAGCTACGTACAAGGAATGCAACTTTAGTTGCAAAACAAATCATGAGAATTCGTGGCGTAATTGTATTTCTCATTAGTTATTTACTTGTTTTCACATAAAAAACGTTTAATACAAATATTGTTGATCGTCTACTACAAATATTGACTAACTACTAAACAATGGTAATAATTGTCATGTTATTCATTGTTACGTCGTGCTATCGCTATCTCATACGCGGTTACACAGTACTTCAATCTAGCTTTTTTGCTCAATCTACGACTAGTAGAGACCTAAACCCGTAGATAAAGTAATAAAGCTAGATTGTTTATATAATACAGTTTTTTTTAAATGAAAATATTACAATAAAACTTAAAGCTAGCCTTATCTAATTACTATATAAATCATGCCCGCGTGGAATGGTGCCAAGAATACTGGCTGCATTTCCGCACTGGACAGCCAGGCTGATCCGTTGCGCAAAAAATGAGCCAGCCCTTCTGTCACCAGATGAGGCTGTTAATCGCGGTGAAATGTCTCGTAAATTTTTTTAGCACTAAGACTCCATGGCCCCAGAGTCTCCATGGTCTCAGGTCTTAAAATTTATTCATTAGCTAGATTGAGAGAGGCTTGTTGCACTGTTTACCGAAACGTGGTTTAGTAGTTGAGTGATTACATTTTCAGTAATTGAAACTGAATTCTAAACCACTAGAAAAATCCACTAGTCACTAAAAGCGATATTTCACCACTAGGATCGAAGACACCAGCCATTAGAAAATCCACTAGACTGGCAACACTGTGTCACCATAGTCTTATTATACCACAGATATTTACACCACAAAACAATAAATCCCATATAAATCCCCATCCAAACAGAATCTACGGAATCTACAAACTAATAAAAATCAAAGCGCGAAAACGTCCGTTAATTTTTTGACTGATCATTAAGCAAGACATGATGATTTTGAGAAAAAATTGTGATGTGAATGTGACTAAAATATTTTTCTAATAATCGGTGTAATCGTAACGCGTTACACTTTGTTATCGATAAAACGGTTTCTGAATTACCATGTTTTACAAGAAATAAAGGTACATAAGTAGCTAAAATGAAATAAGCTAGTTACTTTAAGCTTCTAATAATTATAATTTCGCTTTCACCAAACTATTGAAATCGGTGTTCAAAAACTCGATTATTTTATCGACAAAAGATTCCGGATTAATGATGTGGACGTCGTGGGTGCCGTCAACATTATATACAAGAAAAATTGGTATCGATTCTTTGAATCGTTTCATCAGTCGGACGCCATTTTCTTTTAACGGTTTTATTGTTTCGTCTTTTGAAGCCACAATATTTAGCATGGGTGGCGCCTTTGTTGTTACAATTGTGCATAACATATCTTCAGTTACAACAGGTCCAACGAGTTTTTTCATACTTGGTTCCCACGACAGTCTGTGGATAAAAATTTAAAATTTACACTGATTGCACTAATACTCATCTAGTCAGCAGAGGTTGGACCTATGGTTTTTGGTATTGGATGATTAAAATTCTAAATTATCTCTGATCTGATGGGAAGCTTCGGCCGTGGCTAGACGTGGCTAGAAGGGGTTCATCTTTGAGGGTGAGAGAGTTCTCACCCTCAAAGATGAACCCCTTCCAAGTTATACCACTTCTATTTTAAACTGCATTGTCATTCATCACTTACCTCTAGATGAGATCACAATCAAGAACTAATTTTTATCGAATAAAAAATCATACAAAGAATTAATACCCATATTCATTTATCACTTACTTATACATGCCGTTGTCTAATGGAATCAGTGTTCTAGATAGTACAACCGCAGACTGTTCCTTGGTCAATTTTCTACTTCGTACCAATAATTCTATAGCTTGGTCATATGTGTACTGTTTGTTGCGATGAAGCCCCCATCTGAGAAAAATGAGTGTGTTGGCACAAAATAAGTAGGTATATCTATATCATTTCTTGTGATAGGACGAAAATGGAAGCCAATTTTTGGAAATTCTTGGCAGTCGGACTGTACTGATATTTAATTTAACCATGTTAACAATTGCAAGTCTAAAGCTATGCTGTTTCTCGCTAGGAGCAGCATAGTTGAACATAAATATTTTTACATTTCAAGTCATTAATAATTAATATCATTTAATTCATCTGACGACGTTGTTTATTCACCAATATCAAGGTTTCGGATAGGACATTATAAGAACGACATTAAGAACTGCTATTGTAAAGTCATAATACCTTGCATAGTTATCATAGTAATCATCATACTGGTACATATACCACAGCATGGGGCTGTACTCGTGGAAGCAGTACGTGGACAGAGGTGGTACAGGGTCCAAATTTACAGTCTTCGATATTTTGAAGGGGTAGAAAAAATTGTATAAAACTCCTGGGTAAGAAAAAATATATTGACTAGAATACTATAAACGAGTAATAATTAGTCTAGCAATTGGTGAGACCGCAATTTAACGCGACTAGTTTCTAGTAAATTATCATCGGGGGCCAAAGAGATTAGCGAAGAACTGTCATCGATAAAATATAAAACAAAAAGTCACTTTAAATAACTTACCTACTGCAAAGCCAACGGAATGTGTAAAATACACAAATGAATCCCATTTGAAGTGTTCCACGACATATCTGACCGCTTCCACTTGATGTACGTGTGATATCAGCAGACCGACTGGGAAAGGATCCGATTTACCGTGCCCTAAATATTTTAATTTATTATTTATTTAATAAGGAACACTTACAATATACATATTCTACATTTACCACATGACTTACTTACTATAACATAAACTGAACATATTGAGTAATAGCGTAGCCCTATTGCTAGCCAAAGGACAAGATTAACTGCTATTTGCATTTGCATATAAGTATTAACCAACTTTGCTGTTCCAGTACTGAAAAGAAAGTAACCAATTGCCAGAATTCCTCAAAGTGCTCCTTATATAAAAGGTTCTCGGTTTATTCTTTGGCTGAAACAGTCTGTAGTTCTAATGCTATTGCATTCTAATCTAACCTAGGTCTCTAAAACTGTCAGACTTGTTCTAGGTAACTGTATTTTAGAGAACCAATGAAAAATATGAAGTAATACATACCAGGCAAGTCAACTGCAAGATAGAAGTAATCATTAGGTAAATGCTTGACAATTGGTATGAATGTGGCAGCACTATCCATGTAGCCATGTACCATGAGCACTGGCCTATTTTTAGGGATGCCCCATGATATACCTTTAAAAATACAATATTTTGATCAATCGTAATAGCGTAAAATTACGAAAAGTGAATCATTATAGTACATTCATTGCCTAATTTTATAATTAAAAAGACAGAAAGAAAGACAGAAAAACATTTTAGTTGACGATTTGTGACCCACATTAGTTACTTCACAGTAGAACGGTAGACGAGCATCAGTTACCCTAAAACTTAGCAAGATAGCTCAGACACTAAATTCGTACCTATCGATAACTGAATCGGTAGATATTGCGATAACTTATACCAGTTATCTGTAACCGATAACCGGTATTTTAACACGGACAACACTAAAGCAATCTGTCAGTGTCACTCGTGTCACTGTCATAAATCATTACTCACCATGTCAAACGTGTTAAAGTCATAAAAATAGTCATAAAATGCAATTATTTTAGAACATAATCAATACTTATAATACTGTACTGTAACAGGTCCAATTCTGTACATTGAAGATATTTTGAAATTTTTTTTTCGAGGGCACTCTATAACCGATACTGAAGCCAAAACTGTAATTTTTTTCATTTTTGTCTGTCTGTCTGTCTGTCTGTCTGTCTGTCTGTCTGTCTGTCTGTATCACGGCCGCGCATCACGCTGAAACTACTGAATGGATTCCAATGAAACTTAATACGATTTGAGGTCATACTATGAGGAAGAACATAGGATACTTTTTATCCCGAAATTCAGCATGGTTCCCTTAGGAGAGGGGTTGAAAGTTAAAATGTATACTGAGCTGTAATTCATTAACGCGTAGTCCGATTTCATTCATTCTTTTTTTGTTAGAAAAGGGACATTTTAAAAATTGTTCCGTAAATATTTCAAGGTCATCGGTTTTTAACCAACTGTCAAAAAGGAGGTGGTTCTTTTTTTTACATCGATTTTTTCGAGGTTTCTGGACCGATTTGCAATATTTTTTTTTTAAATCAACAGAAGAAGTTTTCGTGGTAGTCCCATAAAAAATTCTGGATCCAACTCCTTAATCCTGATGCTGCAGGGTTACTGCCCGCCTAAGTTATCAAGATTCAGGAAGCGTTCATAGTGAATTCATATTATAGGTACCAAGCAACGACCGCATTCTCAGATTTCAAGTCCCAACTCCTCAACCCTGATGATGTAGGGTACAGCACTCCTAAACTATAATGATTCAGGAACTGCGGATGATGCAAAATTATTTTAGGTACGAAGCATAGGCTACATCATTGAACTTCGGATCCCAACTCCTCAATCCTGATGCTGCAAGGTACTGAACTCTTAAATCGTGGGGATTTGAGAATTTCTGATAGTGAATTGATATTTAAAAAAAAAAAAATTTGAATCGATTGTTAGGCGGAACGAAGTTCGCCGGGTCAGCTAGTATATATTATATTTTTTAATAGAGATAGTTTTAGAAAGAAAAGGTGAAACCACAGATATCTGATATAGTCCTTGTTCTGAGGTTAAAACACAAAAGTGTACATTGTAGTAAATGTATTCTGTGAGTGTACCTACATCAAAAGACTAGAAAGTACCCTATCACAGAGTACTTTTTACATTAGGAAATACCCTATATTCAATGTATTCTGTGCTAGAAAGATAACCTAGTTACTACATGAAAAAACATAAAAATGTAGAATAGTAGGCGTCCACGAAATGTTACTGTCTGTGTACTGTACGACATTAATGTTCGGAATATTCAAGGCACATTTTTACAGATTATAGCTTAAAATATTGTGTAGGTACAAACTTACATGCAATGTTGCCCCAAGGTGCTTTTACACACCATTCTTTACTTTCACTCACCATTTCTAATATGCTGCTATTGCTAAATTAGGTACTTTAAAATATAATGCATCTTACATACGGATCTTATTGTTATTTAAAATGTCCACTGAATTTATTTAAAATTTATTATAAGTATTGATTATTATAGGTTATAGATAAGTACCTTATGTCATGTCTATATTCTATGGCCTACAACGAGTTTACTCTGTAAACTTGAAAAGTGTAAAATGCAGTCCTTCCTCATAGTGGAGTCGTCTTACGTGTCTTCCCTTCTGCCAAAACACCGGACCAATGGGTCAAAAATGTATAATGGAGTAAATCGAACTTATGTATAAAAGCACGACGGGCGGCGATGTATGACAGCACGGCAAATTATAGCCTCCATACATCAGTAGGACCCATATTATAAATGTGAAAGTGTGCTTGTTTCTTCGTTTATTGCTTTGTTGGATTGTCCTTCAATCACGTCGCAATGGAGCTACGAATCGACGTGATTTTTGCATGGGTATAGTTAAAGACCTGGAGAGTGACATAGGCTACTTTTTACTATTTTATTATTATCCCGAGAAATCAAAGAGTTCACACGGGATTTTTAAAAATCTAAATCCACGCGTACAAAGTCGCGGGCATCAGCTAGTTTTGATATAAACTCTATGAACTACTCTAATGAAGATATTATTTACATTAATAAATAAATGAAATTAAGTCCCTTCACGGAGGGCATGATGAGCACGTTACGAACTTACCAAATCCATCTGAGATGACCAAAATTTATATTCTGTCTGCAGAGTCCTTTTTTCGTGAGAGTAATCCATCGTGGATACCTCCTACGGGAAAGCTCAGTGGTTATGTCTGACTCATTCAAATCAAAAAGAAATAAAGGAAAAATAACGTTTATTTACAAACTGTACCACATCCAGTTTTTCTTATAGGTAGGTAGTAGGTAGGTAAGGTATTCTTTATATTACCACCATTTCACAATATCACTTAAAACTTATTAGATTTATTTAAACTATTGCCACAAGCAGAAGAAGCACCGGAAAAAACAGTTACATGGTTCCAGTGCCGGAGGTGAAGCGCAGCGGAGTCAGCCAGAATAAACGGAAAAACCTTCACGTCACCGCCTTACGACAGAGCACAGAGACTGTTTCTAACATTCTGCAACTCTGCTAGTGGCTGCGGATGTCCTCGTTTAGACTCACCCCGTAAACACCATCTGAGGTACGTTAGGCGTATGCAGGAACCATATAGGTACGTTATCCAACTCGAGAAATCGAAACTTATTTTTATTTCGTTCAGTGAAGCAGCAATATAGAACCAACCAATGACAAATGAGTTGACGGCTTTCATTTAGTGATGATCATTCCAATTCCAATCACCCAGCTCGATAAAGGTAAAATTACGGTAATCTTCTCTGATTGGTTGACGCTCGCTCACTATTGGTTACAATGCATTGTTGCAACCAGATTGCGATTGTAATAATGATTGATGCAGTTTTTCTGCAATTGACCAGCTGGTCTCCAGAAGGTCTCCAAAGGGCCGCTTTGGGTTGAGACTTTAGAGTCGAGAGGTTACCGCGTTGCTCTATGACTTAGTGCGAAGGTCGATTTTTATTATCATTAATTACCACGATAAAAAATATACTTAATAATTATATTATGTTTAACACGTTTTTAGGGTTCCGTACCTCAAAAGGAAAAACGGAACCCTTATAGGATTACTTTGTTGTCTGTCTGTCTGTCTGTCCGTCTGTCTGTCAAGAAACCTACAGGGTACTTCCTGTTTACCTAGAATCATGAAATTTGGCAGGTAGGTAGAGATCATCTATAGCTGGCATTTGGGGAAAAATCTGAAAACCGTGAATTTAGGGTTAAATAAATAAATAAAATAAAAAAGCCTTTTATTTCTTCTCTTTACAATAATATTATGGGATTAATTAAATAAAACTTAAAATAAGAATTTTGGGTTAGATCACACAAAAAAAAAAAAAAATTGTGGTCATGAACTAATAATTAGTATTTTCAATTTTCTAAGTAAGATAACTATATCAAGTGGGGCATCATATGAAAGGTCTTTACCTGTACATTCTAAAACAGATTTTTATTTATTTCTATGTATCATGGTTTTTGAATTATCTTGCGAAATGTCGAAAAACTACGACTGTAGTATACGGCACCCACATTGCGCGAGCCTGACTCGCACTTGACCGGTTTTATTGTTATACATTGTCTGTTATTGTTTGTCTGGTGGCTAGTTCCACCCTACTGGCAAAGCCGTGCCGTAAAGCGATTTAGCGTTCCGGTACGATATCTCATAGAAACCAAAGGGGTATGGGCTTAATAAAAACTGCCATACCATGGCCATACCCAGGTGAGATTGCAGTCAAGGGCTAACTTGTGTCTGAATTAAAAAAAAATTGTACCTACCATTTGTGCGAAGTTAATCTAAAAAATAGGTTAGGTTTATCTAAATTATAATATGACTAGCGACCCGCCCCAGCTTCGCATGGGTGCAATGTAGATACTAATGTGGTGTTATTGAGGTGTCATTGCCTCGGAAACTCTCAAATGAGACGATTTTTTTCCGACCTAATTCACATTATTTCAATTTCTCTAGGGATCTCTAATTTTTTGAGAATTAAACTATAGCTATAAACCTTCCCCTTGAATCACTCTATCTATTGGTGAAATCCGTTGCGTAGTTTATAAGATCTACGCGTTCATACATACATACAGACGCGGGAAGCGACTTTATTAATTTATACTATGTATAAAGATGATAAATTCATATTGATGTTAAGTAGGTGCCTATGTCCTCGATTCGTCTTTCTTTATGCTACTGGTGACGTGTGACGTTCATTAACCTCTTTAGAAACAAGTATTTTTGTTTTTGTTGTTTTGAACGCCTAGCTATAGTCCGCGACAGGTCGAGATGGCAATCGGTGTATCACCCGCACCGGGTTAGCGCGGGGGCTATGCGGGTGTGCGGGGCGTTCCTGCCCTGATTGCCATCTTGACCTGTCGAGTAGGTACCTACTTGTCTCGTACGTGACATGATCAACCCATCGCTGGCCCACTACTGAGCACGGATGTCCTATCAGAGCGGGAAGCGTTATATAGGTTTATATTATAACTAGCTGATGCCCGCGACTTCGTCCGCTTGGATTTACATTATTTAGATACACTATAATTATATATTATAAATATAAATCATGCATCCATATTTATTTAACGCCCGCGACTTCGTACGCGTGGATTTTGGTTTTTAAAAATCCCGCGGGAACTCCTTGATTTTCCGAGGTATAATCTATATCCATTTCAAATTTCATCCAAATCCGTTCAGCCGTTTTTGCGTGATTGAGTAACAAACATCTGAACATCCACACTTTCATATTTATAATATTATTAGGATAGTAGGATTAGGCCGTAGTCCGCCACGCTGGTCCAGTGCTGATTGACAGACTTCACACACCGTTGAGAACTTTACGGAGAACTCTCATGCAGGTTCCCTCACAATGTTTTCCTTCAGCATTAAAGCAAGTGATATTCAATGAGGATACTTTTCGGTGCGAGGTCGCCATTAGCACATTGGGACCCCAATGTCTGGGACAACCCTCCTCCTCCCATGGCCCCACCGCAACCTCTCGGTTATACCTATGTGCCGAATCGCGGGAGGGCACACGTTCGGTACCTACTTGCAATGTCTATCGGTTTTTCGAACTACAAAGATCCTAATCCTAATAAAATATTATAAATTAATATTTCCTAATTCTAATCCTAATCCTAATATATCCTAATAATATTATTAAAAATGTGAAAGTATAGATGTTTGGATGTTTGTTACTAATTCACGCAAAAACGGCTGAACGGATTTGGATGAAATTGGGAATGGAGATAGATTTTACCCTGGATTAACACATAGGCTACTTTTTATCCCGGAAAATCAAAGAGTTCCCGCGGGATTTTGAAATCAGCTAGTAGATAATAATAAAACAAAATAAAAGTTTTGATCTCGTATATTGGTAGAAATATTTTTTCCCGCCACTCAATAATTTTATCAACAAATAATCGTAATCGGCAAAACCGTCGCCATTGTGGAAGATATTTAAAAAATTACCCAGGTTCTTTACAATGTCCATTTTGCTTTTGTAATTTGAATGTGGAATATTTTCTATACTAAATCCTTCGACTAACAGATGTTGCAATGTTAAAGAACCTGATATTTTTTCTTTCTCTTCTTCTGAAATAGTGTCCCTTCTTACAGTGTGCATTTTTTGAGAATCTTCTAGACTCAATTCTACAGCCTGAATGTAACGGGAAGATCTGTAAAAAAACAAAAGATAATTTTAAAAACCTGGGTCAAATGCGAGTCAGATTCGTGCACCGAGGCTTCCGTACTGCAGTCGTATTTGTTTTGATATTTTGTAATAAATCAAAAACTATTATGCATAAAAATAAATAAAAATTTGTCTTAGAATGTACAGGTAAAGCCCTTTCATATGATATAGGTACTTAGTAAGTACCTACTTACTTTAAAAGGTTGAAAATACTAATTATTTGTTCATAAACACATTTTAATTTTTTTTATGTAACCACAAATACACGGTTTCAGATTTTTCCCCTTATGTCTGCTATAAGACCTACCTACCTGCCAAATTTCATGATTCTAGGTCAACGGGAAGTACCCTGTAGGTTTCTTGACAGACCGACAGACAGACAGACAACAAAGTGATCCTATGAGAGTTCCGTTTTTCCTTTTGAGGTACGGAACCCTAAAAATATGGATACCTTTTGTTTAAATGCCTGTTCAGTTTACAGAGCCAACTGTCAAAATCTGTAAAAATCTCCTCCCAGCCGCACAGCCCTTGTGGTTCAGCACCTGGAATTAAAAAACACTTTATGGACCCCCATGGCACAGTGGAGAGCGCTATAGTCTTACAAGTGGGAGGTCTTAGGTTCGATTAAAAATCGGTGATTTCCACGACAGACAAACTAGGAACCGTAATAAGCTTGCTTGAAATAAAAAAAGTGGGGAAGTCATTTGTGGGAATGAGTGTAATATTTTATAATAAAATTCCCCAAACAATTTTATACTTGCCTTTACACAAGTTTAAAACATCTATTAAAAGTGTGCTCTTAAAAAAAAGCATATTATACAGTGGAAGACTATGTAAATGATAAAAAAGCTTGTATTTGACTCGCTCCAGCAATGCACGGGGCTGCAATTGCTTGTACAGTATGGTATAATAATATTGTAAATTGATCACTTGAAAAGAGCAACCGCCAAGTTTCTTGCTGGTTCTTCTCGGTAGGTACGGCATTCCGAACCAGTGGTAAATAAAACTAGCTGACGATTCATAAGCACTTGTAAAAGTTTACTTGAATAAGAATCTATTCTATTCTATTCCCGACAGGAGTAATTTGGGAATTCTCTGATTTGATTCAGGCTACGTGGCTATAGCCACCCTTACAAAAATACTTGTAAAAGTTTAATTGAATCAGTACCCCTATTATAAATGCGAAAGTGTGTTGATTTGTTGGTTTGTCCTTCAATCACGTCGCAACGAAGCAACGAATCGACGTGATTTTTTGCATAGGTATACCTAGTTTAAGACCTGGAGAGTGACATAGGCTACTTTTTATCCCGGGAAATAGTTCAAGCGCACTCGACTGATTGAGTTATTGTTTTTATTTACAAAATAGCAGTCCCATCTCAATGTCAGTGCAGTAAGTTCAATGCTCTTCACTGATAGTACATTACCACAGCTATTACTGACACCTAACCGTAAGATCTCGTTTACAGAGACGCGGGGCGTCGCGCGTTGCGATGGGCGGCGCGGCCTGCACTGAATTTAAGCATATGGCGTTGTATGAGTTTTTGCGGCCGAGCCCGCGTATGGCATCGACACACGAGTAGATATTATAGACCAGAGGGGAAGCTTCACACTAGCTCACGCACACCACGACGTGTCACGGACACTCCGTTTGCGCCCAGTTCGATGGCTAAACGGCGGCAAACGGAGCGTCCGTGACACGTCGTGGTGTGCGTGAGCTGCGCTATGAGTGAGTGAACCTACAGCCAGCCGCTAACTTATGAAGCTTCCCCTCTGGTCTATATCTACTCGTGTGGCATCGACGCATCTCACGCGGCGGCAATTCTCTATGAAGCGATGCCCACAGCGGAACCTTCTGCCAGTCTTTATTTGAGTACCCGCGATACCGCGATGCCCGCCGCGTGCAACGCTACACGGGCACAGCGGCGGTCACTACCACTCTTCCCGCCTCGCATCTCTATGAACAACATCGTATATTGCCATATGTTTGTGATTACGCGTGCGATAATAAGCGCCGCTTCACGCGCCGCCGCACTGTAAACAAAAAAAGACGCACGACGTGCCGCGAGACGCCACGACACACGCGACGCGCGACGCCCCGCGTCTCCGTAAATGAGGCCTAAGGATTCGCCGCGGGCACAGCGATGGGCACTACCACTCTTCCCGCTTCGCATCTCTATGAACAACATCGTATATTGCCATATCATGTTTGTGATTACGCGTCCGATGATAAGTGCAACTTCACGCGCCGCCTCACCGTAAACAAAAAAGACGCACGACGCGCCGCGAGACGCCACGACACACGCGACGCGCGACGCCCCGCGTCTCCGTAAATGAGGCCTAACCCGGTACGGGCGAGCGCGGGTGACGTGGGGGTCTTCCCTCCGCCTCATACCCCAATTGCTATCTCGACCTGTCGCGGATTATACCTACCTAATTTTTAACATATTTATTATAAACTAGCTGATCCCCGCGGCTTCGCCCGCGTAGATTTAGGTTTTTAAAGATCCCGTATAGCCTATGTCACTCAGGAATAATGTAGCTTTCTACTGGTGAAAGAATTTTTAAAATCGGTTCAGTAGTTCTAAAGATTACCCCCTACAAACAAACTTAACGACATTACCTCTTTATATAAAAAAAAGATTCCGACGAATTGAGAACCTCCTCCTTTTTTTGAAGTCGGTTAATAAACGGGCCGTGCAGCAGAAATCGTAATATTTTAATTTCGCCATAACTTCAAAACCAAACGTCCAATTTTAATCATTCAAAGACCAAATATTATGTCCATAAACTGTTCTTAGTCATGAAATCATTTATTTTGATAAGGATTAATAGCATGAGTAAAATAAACGCGTTTAAATGTAGTCCAAAAAAAATTCAAGATTTTTAAATAAAAAAATGGTTGCTGTGCCTCACTCGACATAGATGGGTATAGTGTGTCGCGGACTTTTTTGTAGATATTTATAAGATCTACAATTAATTAGAACATTTTATGGTTCTATCTCTTATAGTTTAGGCAGCGTACGCAAAATAAGTAACTTTTCTGGTTGATTTTTTACACTTTGTGTCCGAAAAACCCAAATATCTTACGGAACCCTATTTTTTTCCAAAATAAAATATAGCCTATGTTACTCGTGGATAATGTAGCTTTCGAATGGTGAAAGAATTTTTAAAATCGGTCCAGTAGTTTTTGAGCCTATTCAGTACAAACAAACAAACAAACAAACAAACAAACAAACAAACAAACAAACAAACAAACAAAGTTTTCCTCTTTATAATATTAGTATTGCCATATGTTTGTGATTACGCGTGCGATAATAAGCGCCGCTTCACGCGCCGCCGCACTGTAAACAAAAAAAGACGCACGACGCGCCGCGAGACGCCACGACACACGCGACGCGCGACGTCCCGCGTCTCCGTAAATGAGGCCTAAGGATTCGCCGCGGGCACAGCGATGGGCACAACCATCTTCCCGCTTCGCATCTCTATGAACAACATCGTATATTGCCATATCATGTCTGTGATTACGCGTCCGATGATAAGTGCAACTTCACGCGCCGCCTCACCGTAAACAAAAAAGACGCACGACGCGCCGCGAGACGCCACGACACACGCGACGCGCGACGCCCCGCGTCTCCGTAAATGAGGCCTAACCCGGTACGGGCGAGCGCGGGTGACGTGGGGGTCTTCCCTCCGCCTCATACCCCAATTGCTATCTCGACCTGTCGCGGATTATACCTACCTAATTTTTAACATATTTATTATAAACTAGCTGATCCCCGCGGCTTCGCCCGCGTAGATTTAGGTTTTTAAAGATCCCGTATAGCCTATGTCACTCAGGAATAATGTAGCTTTCTACTGGTGAAAGAATTTTTAAAATCGGTTCAGTAGTTCTAAAGATTACCCCCTACAAACAAACTTAACGACATTACCTCTTTATATAAAAAAAAGATTCCGACGAATTGAGAACCTCCTCCTTTTTTTGAAGTCGGTTAATAAACGGGCCGTGCAGCAGAAATCGTAATATTTTAATTTCGCCATAACTTCAAAACCAAACGTCCAATTTTAATCATTCAAAGACCAAATATTATGTCCATAAACTGTTCTTAGTCATGAAATCATTTATTTTGATAAGGATTAATAGCATGAGTAAAATAAACGCGTTTAAATGTAGTCCAAAAAAAATTCAAGATTTTTAAATAAAAAAATGGTTGCTGTGCCTCACTCGACATAGATGGGTATAGTGTGTCGCGGACTTTTTTGTAGATATTTATAAGATCTACAATTAATTAGAACATTTTATGGTTCTATCTCTTATAGTTTAGGCAGCGTACGCAAAATAAGTAACTTTTCTGGTTGATTTTTTACACTTTGTGTCCGAAAAACCCAAATATCTTACGGAACCCTATTTTTTTCCAAAATAAAATATAGCCTATGTTACTCGTGGATAATGTAGCTTTCGAATGGTGAAAGAATTTTTAAAATCGGTCCAGTAGTTTTTGAGCCTATTCAGTACAAACAAACAAACAAACAAACAAACAAACAAACAAACAAACAAACAAACAAACAAAGTTTTCCTCTTTATAATATTAGTGTAGATAGCTGATCCCCGCGGCTTCGCCCGCGTAGATTTAGGTTTTTAAAGATCCCGTATAGCCTATGTCACTCAGGAATAATGTAGCTTTCTACTGGTGAAAGAATTTTTAAAATCGGTTCAGTAGTTCTAAAGATTACCCCCTACAAACAAACTTAACGACATTACCTCTTTATATAAAAAAAAGATTCCGACGAATTGAGAACCTCCTCCTTTTTTTGAAGTCGGTTAATAAACGGGCCGTGCAGCAGAAATCGTAATATTTTAATTTCGCCATAACTTCAAAACCAAACGTCCAATTTTAATCATTCAAAGACCAAATATTATGTCCATAAACTGTTCTTAGTCATGAAATCATTTATTTTGATAAGGATTAATAGCATGAGTAAAATAAACGCGTTTAAATGTAGTCCAAAAAAAATTCAAGATTTTTAAATAAAAAAATGGTTGCTGTGCCTCACTCGACATAGATGGGTATAGTGTGTCGCGGACTTTTTTGTAGATATTTATAAGATCTACAATTAATTAGAACATTTTATGGTTCTATCTCTTATAGTTTAGGCAGCGTACGCAAAATAAGTAACTTTTCTGGTTGATTTTTTACACTTTGTGTCCGAAAAACCCAAATATCTTACGGAACCCTATTTTTTTCCAAAATAAAATATAGCCTATGTTACTCGTGGATAATGTAGCTTTCGAATGGTGAAAGAATTTTTAAAATCGGTCCAGTAGTTTTTGAGCCTATTCAGTACAAACAAACAAACAAACAAACAAACAAACAAACAAACAAACAAAGTTTTCCTCTTTATAATATTAGTGTAGATGTAGATATAGGAAACGTGGATACTGACAGTTGGCCTCGTCCACAAACTAAAAGTCGCTCAGCGCGCTATAGAGCGAGCTATGTTGGGTATCACTCTCAGGGATAAAATCCGGAACGAGGAAATTCGCAGAAGAACAAAAGCGACCGACATAGCTCAAAGGATTAGCGCGCTGAAGTGGCAATGGGCAGGTCATGTCTGTCGCAGAACCGACGGCCGATGGGGCAGACGTGTTCTGGAGTGGAGACCGCGTATACCGGTAAGCGCAGTGTGGGACGGCCTCCAACCCGCTGGACCGAGGACCTGTTGGTGAGGAGCGGATGGATGAGGAAAGCGGAGGACCGTGTTTGGTGGCGCGCTCTTGGAAAGGCCTATGTCCAGCATTGGACGCAAACAGGCTGATGGATTGGATTGGATTTGTAAACGGAAACCTATATCGGCGTGACGCAACGGATTACCTAAACACGCACAGATTGTTTTATCTACAAGGAAACACCTACTTTCTACTTGGCGAGTGTGTACAGCGCAACCGGCCCGATTATGATGCAACTATTGCTTGGTCAGAGTTTCATAGCTAGTAATCACATTCCGTGTGTGGTGTGGCAATTATTGCACCATATGGCTCAGTTTAGGGATGTTATGGTATATAATTTCGGATCCGGATACGGATATGGATATCGGTAAAATATAATATCGGTTTCGGTAACGGTTATGGATATCAAATTATTTCGGATTATCCGATAGTTTCGGTTAGGTACGGATATTAATTTTTTAGGGAACTGTAAAATGAAATACAAATAAGATTATATTCTACTTTAATTGTACCTTGTCGGTTTCGCAATCTGTCATACAAGTAATTCTTTCTTACAGCCGAAAACTAGCCGAAACTATCCGAAACTTTTATTTCGGATTCGGTAACGGTTACGGATATTTTTTTATTTCGGATATCCGATAGTTTCGATTACGGATATGGATATCCATAACAACACTATAGCTCAGTTCACGACAGTTTCGGAACTTCTAACAAAACGTCGAGGCTTCGTAATCGTAAAGTCGGAGGGATGCGTAAATGCATTTCCCAACGATTAAAAAAAAACCAGCCAAGTGCGAGTCAGGCTCGCGCAATGAGGGTTCCGTACTACAGTCGTATTTTTTCGACATTTTGCAGGATAATTCCAAAACTATGATACATAAAAATAAATAAAAATCTGTTTTAGAATGCACAGGTGAAGACCTTTCATATGATACCCCACTTGATATAGTTAAATTAGTTATCTTACTTAGAAAATTGAAAATACTAACTATTAGTTCATGACCACAATTTAATTTTTTTTGTGTAATCTAACCCGGTTTTCAGATTTTCCCCAAATGTCAGCTATAAGATCTACCTACCTGCCATATTTCGTGATTCTAGGTCAACGGGAAGTACCCTGTAGGTTGCTTGACAGACAGACAGACAACAAAGTGATCCTGTAAGGGTTCCGTGTTTCCTTTTGAGGTACGGAATCCAAAAAAAGGCGGAGGGACGACCCGCAAGTCACCCGCGCCACCCCGCGCTTGCTCGTATCGCGTTAACGCGAGGACTGTGCGGGTGTAGGGCATTCTCTCTCCGATTGCCATCTCGACCTGTCGCGTACTATACCTAGGTATATCAGTAGTAGGTGGTAATCTTATCAGTGAAGTGCATTGAACTTTGTACCGACATTGAGATAAGTGCGCTTCAACGAAAATACCTACTAGTGATGTTCCGGATATCCGTATCCGTATCCGTATCCGCGGATATCCGCGGGAAAATAAAGATCCGTATCCGTATCCGTTACTTTTTTAGCGGATCTTTGGCGGATCTTTTACCTATTAATTTTTAATATGTATAGGTAGGTAGGTACATAGATTAAATTTTATTTTTAGGTGATTAGGTAGCGATAAAATACTATTAAATAATTCCACAACAACAACAAACAAACAACAAACAAATGCAAACTTTATTGCTGCCCAGTGTAACACTAAATTATAAACAAAACAAAAGAAAGACCCTTGCCATGCAAGTCAAAACATGTCCTGCCACGCAAAGCGTCAAGTGGCGTCAACTATTTTTTTCAAGGTCACGCACACCGATACCGATTGAGTAAGAAAGTTAAGATCCGTATCCGTATCCGCGGATCTACATTTTTAATGATCCGGCACATCACTAATACCTACCTACTTCTAGACGAAGAAAATATATCTGCACTAGATGATGCCCGCGACATCGTCCGCGTGGATTTAGGTTTCCAAAATCCCGTGGAAACTCTTTGATTTTCCGGGATCATAATATAGCCTAAAGCGAGGTTTAGATTAGCAGCAAAACTTGCATAAGTTGATTTACGCAAGCTATTCCTACCGTCAAAGTCAAATGATTTATTCAAAATAGGTAATTAATAACTCTTTTTGATGGTCAGATGTTGGATTTCTAGTGATAATTATTACGCAAACTTAAAACTAAAGCTACGACGGTTCCAAACGCGCCAGGTCTGAGAAGAGCCCATAACAAACTCAGCCCCGTAAACAGCCGTGTAAACAATCACGTCAAGCTCACTTCGGCAAGTTTTGTAACTTGCTGGACTTGCCGCAAGTCACAAGTGTATGTACATGTACAATATTGCTCGTAGTGTAAACAGTTCTGCAAGTACTTGCGTAATAACTTGCAAGAAGTTCTTGCTAGTCTCAACCTCGCTTAATGTCATTTCGCGGGATGCAAGCTATCTCTGTACCAAATTTCATTAAATTCGGTTTAACGGGTGAGCCGTGAAAAGCTAGCAGACAGACAGACAGACAGACGGACAGAGAGACAGACACACTTTCGCATTTATAATATTAGTATGGAATATGGATTGATAAACTCTGCATGGTTTTTGTCATTGCATGAGGTCATAATTCCTTCCATCTATATGATACACTAGAGCTTATGATCGCGACTTCGTCCGCGTGGACTATACAAATTTCAAACCCCTATTTCACCCCCTAGGGGTTGAATTTTTATAATCCTTTCTTATCGGATGTCGACGTCATAATAGCTCTATCTGCACGCCAAATTTCTGCCCGATCCGTCCAGTAGTTTGAGCTGTGCGTTGATAGATCAGTCAGTCAGTCAGTCACCTTTTCCTTTTATATTAGCTATCTGCATGCCAAATTTCAGCCCGATCCGTCCAGTAGTTTGAACTGTGCGTTGATAGATCAGAGTTAGTCAGTCAGTCAGTTACCTTTTCCTTTTATACGTATATTTAGCTAGCTTTCCACGGCTCATCCGTTTAACCGATTTTGATGAAATTTGAATATACAGACAGACACACTTTCGCATTTATAATATTAGTATGGAAGTATGGATTAGTATGAAAGTATGGATGTTGCCTACCAAGTACCTACTGATCATCATGATCAACCCATCACCGGCTCACTACAGAGCACAGGTCTCCTCTCAGAGTGTCGAAGGGTTTTGGCCATACGCTACCACGCTGGGCAAGTTCACATTGGCAGACTTCACACACCTTTGAGAACATTATGGAGAACTCTCAGGCATGCAGGTTTCCTCACGATGTTTTCCTTCACCGTTAAAGCAAGCGATATTTTAATTACACATAATATAACTCCGAAAAGTTAGAGGTGCGTGCCCGGGATCGAACCCCCGACTTCAGATTGGAAGGCTGACGTCCTAACCACTAGGCTACCACAGTTTTTTACCTACCTACTCAGTAATGAATAATGATTATAATCTTGTTAGGTACTTATTGCATGTTTTTCTCACTTTAGGTATAAAATAATTGCGCGAATTAATTGCGAGAATAAAAAGTTAACAGCCATTAAAATAATTATTGTTATGACGTCACTTGTTGTTCGACCTCTCTGGCACAGCGACGTGGCTTACCTTGCAGTACCAAGGTGCTGAATTCGCTTCCCGGTTAAGGATTAATTTATTAATTATTAGCTGAAGCCCGCGACTTCGTCCGCGTGGAATTAGGTTTTTAAAAATCCCATGGGAACTCTTTGATTTTCCGGGATAAAAAGAAGCCTATGTCACTCTGCAGGTCTTTATCTATACCCATGCAAAAAATCACGTCAATCCGTTGCGACGTGATTGAAGGACAAACCAACAAACAAACACACTTTAGCATTTATAATAAGGGTACTGATCAACTAGCTTATTCCGGCGACTTCATCCGCGTGGACTACCCTTTCAAACCCCTGTTTCACCCCTTTGGGGGTTGAATTTTCAAAAATCCTTTCCTAGCGGATGCTAACGTCATAATAGCTCTTTGTATGTACACATCATTTCCAGGGATTTAAAGTAGCCGATGTCACTCTCCAGGTCTTTAACTATACCCATGCAAAAAATCACGTCAATCCGTTGCTCCGTTGCGATGTGATTGAAGGACAAACCAACAAACCAACAAATCAACAAATAAACACACTTTCGCATTTATAATATGGGTACTGATATCTAAATATATAAAAGGATTGACTGACTGACTGATCTGTCAACGCACAGCTCAAACTACTGGACGGATCGGGCTGAAATTTTTCATGCCGATAGCTATTGTGGCGTAGGCATCCGCTAAGAAAGAATTTTTGAAAATGCAACCCCTAAGGGGGTGAAATAGGGGTTTAAAATTGTGTAGTCAACGCGGACGAAGTCGCGAGCATAAGCTAGTTAATTATAAAAATAGTCGAATTACGAATATTTTAAATATGTAGTAGAAATTATTTAATGATTTTGAACCATAATTTATACTAACCAATCAAATCCATAATATTAATTGCACTACCCATTTATTATTGACACTAAACACTAACGCGCGTAACACAAACACGTGTGTAAACAATAAACACCAATCTAGAATGATAACACCACAACACTATACTCACTGAGCGAGATAATGTAAACAAACCGGGGCGTAGTGATGCGCATATATATCGATAATATTATGCATCGATAACGATTTAAAATCGATAATTTTGTCTTCCTGCTTCGTAAGGTAATGGCCTAATTAGGCAAATATGTATATTCTTTACTAGCTAATGCCCGTGACTTCGTACGCGTGGATATAGATTTTCAAAAATCCCGTGAGAACTCTTTGATTTCCAGGGATTTAAAGTAGCCTATGTTACGCTCCAGGTCTTTAACTATACCCATGCAAAAAATCACGTTGAGCCGTTTTTCCGTTGCGACGTGATTGAAGGACAAACCAACAAACAAACATACTTTCGCATTTATAATATGGGTACAGATATAATATCTTAAAAAGTAGGTACAAAAAGGCGGTGTTATCGCTAAATATCGCTTATAATCGCGATCTCTTCCAGACAACCTTAACACGCTAGGGAGAAAACGAATAAATGGACAGTGGGAGATGGGGTTTAAAATAAACCTAAATTACTAATAGCTAAATAAACTAAACCATCATCATCATCATCATGATCAACCCATCGCCGGCTCACTACAGAGCACGGGTCTCTTCTCAGAGTGAAAAGGGTTTTGGCCGTAGTCTACCACGCTGACCATGTGCGGATTGGTAGACTTCACACACCTTTGAGAACATTATGGAGAACTCTCAGGCATGCAGGTTTCCTCACAATTTTTTCCTTCACCGTTAAAGCAAGTGATATTTAATTACTTAAAACGCACATAACTCCGAAAAGTTAGAGGTGCGTGTACTAACCACTAGGCTACGACCGCTGTTGTGTGTGTTCATTCATCGATAAATTGTGTGCATTTATCAATAAATTTCATCGACTAGGCCCATCACTATTTCATTATTAAATAAGGCGATTCAAAACCAGTTAGTTACGTGATTTAACTTTTACTAACGATTTGTAACCACTCGATGCAATTGTGACCTTCGATGTGATTATTCTAATTGCTAATTAACACGCAGCCGTCGCGGTCGCCTACGACAGCGCGTGGAATATTATTACAAATACTAATGGGAACTATTTTGAAAAAAAAACAGCACAATTTAGGAAAAAAAAGTGCGAGTAAGACTCGCGCACTTCGGGTTCCGTACTACCGAGAAGACTGCTGCCAAAAAACTTGGTATTCTCAATAAGGTCAAGCAGTACTTCACGTCGTCACAACTGGTAACCTTATATCAGGCCCAGTGCATGGAGTACTGCAGTCATCTCTTCGATGGCTCTGCTAAATACCAACTAGCTGCTTTAGACGCCGTTGATCGTCGTGCCAGGAGACTTATAGGTGAAGATTCACCACTTTTGGGGAAGCTTCAGAGTCTTGATCACCGCCGAAAAGTTGCCGGCCTATCGGTGTTCTACAGGATATATTTCGGAGAGTGTGCTCAGGAGCTGTTCGATCTTGTCCCTCCCTCACCTTTCTACCACCGTACCGCAAGACACCGGGCGAGTTTCCACCCCTATGTCGTCAACATTCTATCTTCGCGTCACTTTGCGTCATCATTCCTTATACGCATGGCTAGGGTCTGGAATACTCTTCCTAGATCAGTGTTTGGCCTGTCAATTATAATCCGGGTATCTTTAAAACAAGGGTAAATAGGCACCTTCAAGGCAAACGCGTCCCATCTTAGGCCACATCATCACTTCCCATCAGGTGTGATCGTGGTCAAGCGTGCGCCTATAACGAATAATAAAAAAAAACTACAATCGTACTTTATCGACATTTTGCACGATAAATCAAAAACTACTTACTAGATCTCGTTCAAACCAATTTTCGTTGGAAGTTTGCATGGTAAATGTACATCATATATTTTTTTTTACTTTTATCATTCTCTTATTTTAGAAGGTACAGGGGGGGGGGGCACACATTTTACCATTATACCTACCTAAAAATAAATAAAAATCTGTTTTAGAATGTACAAGTAGGTACACTTTCGTATGATACCCCACTTTGTATAGTAATCTTACTTATAAGACCTACCTTCCTGCCAAATTTCATGGTTCTAGGTCAACGGAAAGTACCCTATAGATTTCTTGACAGACAGACAGACGGACAGACGGACAACAAAGTCATCCTATATGGGTTATGTTCTTCATTTTGAGGTACAGAACCCTAAAAAAAGAAAATGGCAGACATATATTTTATGTAGGTAGGCGAGCTGCGCGATTATGGTAGAATGATAGCTATAATATCAAGATCGCAATCACCTCTGATTGGTTAACGCTCGCTCACTATTAACTACGATTCATTGTAGCAAAAAGAATACTATAAATTCAGCCAATCACAATGATTGCGATTGTAATAATGATTGATACAGGTCTTACGATATCGACCTACAGGCTCCATACTAAAATATTCAAACCCCTTTCGTGTCGAATAACACGATGTGTGATCTCAGCTTTATAATAAAAGCTAGCTAAACTACCTGACTATTCATAAGCACTTTTAAAAAGTTTACATGAATAAAAAAACATTCTATTCTATTCTATAGCTTACGCTCGCGACTTCGTCCGCATGGACTACACAAATTTTATACCCCTTTTTCACCCCCTTAGGGGTTGAATTTTCAAAAATCCTTTCTTAGCGAATGCCTACGTCATAATAGCATGCATGCCAAATTTCAGCCCGATCCGTCCAGTAGTTTGAACTGTGCGTTGATAGATCAGTCAGTCAGTCAGTCATTTTATATAATAAAAAATTCCACCAATTTTTAAAAAAGTTTATTGATATTTCAACAATCAGACAAATGTACATTACAATATTGGGAAGTCCTAAAATATTACTATACAATTATTATTAAGTTATACAGGCTGATTTACGCCGGAGCAACAAAATGCGACAATGCAGCATGCTCCTAAAATAATACTATACTAGCTGACCCGCGCCGGCTTCGCTCGGGTGAAATTTAGAAAATTAGCTTGGGGGTAGAATTTTCAAAAATCCTGAAATAGGTACCTACCTACGTATTTTTTTTTATAACCGAAACCCCAAATATCAATTTTCATGGAAATAACTTGAAAAATGACCGACTTTCACACAAATTTTCACTCCCTTTTTAACCCTCTTGGGAGCACATAGAATTTTCAAAAATCGTAAAATACTATTTTTAATTTTTAACCAAATGCCAGAATACCAATTTTCAACGATGTTTAAAAATGATAGACCTTTTCGTGTAACTTTGACCATATGTCGCATCGCACGCCTCGGAAACTCTCAAATGAGAGAATTTTTTCCGACCTAATTCACATTATTTCCATTTCCCTAGGGATCTCAAATTTTTTGAGGATTAAACAATACCTATGAAACTTCCTCTTGAATCACTCTATCTATTAGTGAAAACCGCATTAAAATCCGTTGCGTAGTTTAAAAGAGCTACGCGTTCATACTACTTAGAGATAATTATTTATAATGCGTAAAAAATTACTTTCACGCGCCTTTTTAACTTTATGTGTCAAATTTCATGTCAAAAATACGATTATTCTAGTAGTCTATATTTTAAAGGTGAACCGTACTTTTGACCCATAGACTTAAAATGGCGCGTGAGAAGTCATTTAGTTGGTAACATTTGAAACCTGCCAGTGCAGGTGAAGCATCGACGTTTTGTTGCAACTTTTCTAACTATCGTGAACTGCTGTGGCCGTGTTGCATGCCGCAATGTGGCACCATGTTGCTCTGGCGTAAATGAAGCTTTACATACGATTAACTCGATTTTCTAACAGGTTAACTAAATACTGTAGGTAAGTTAAGTACTAAACAATTCTTTGGTAGATTGGGCTCAAAATGGTTCAACTAAATATTGTCTCTTGGCCTTTAGAATTATGACAGGGACTTTAGCGGATATTTGAGGCGTGAATCTGCTTCTGAATGAGAAGGGTTTAGGCCACAGTCCACCCAGCTGGCTAAGTGTGGATTGACAGACTTAACACACTTTCGCATTTATAATATTACTAGTTGATACCCGCGACTTCATCCGCGTGGAATTAGGTTTTTTAAAAATCCCGTGGAAACTCTTTGATTTTCCGGGATAAAAAGTAGCCAGCTAGATATGTCACTCTCCAGGTCTTTATCTAGGCAGTTTTTAGACCATACAAACTAAAGTCGTAGTCCGTTGATCTTAAACCGTGATATAGTCCGTCCAAAATGAGAACTCACTCGCCATTTTAACTCTATGTGTCAACTGTCATGCCAAAAGTACGGTTTCACCTTAAAAATAAGAACTAAAATCCTAAAATCGTAATGTTGAATAAAGCTAAAATGGCGAGTGAGATCTCATTTTATGCGACAAGGCTATCATGGCGCGTGGCGAAAATCGGAACTAACGTTGCCGTCAAGTGTCCCCTTTGTTCTTGTTTGAATATTCTAAGCCTTTGTTCTCCAACAGCGCCCCCCTGTCAATGTCATTCAAGTGCCAAGAGAGCCTTTTCGTACTATATGCATTTTATATTATGCATTTACACGTCGTTGTCGTCGGGCCGGTGCCTCTGCAGCACAGCAAGGCGTTGCTGCGTCACCTCCAGGTGATGTTTGCGCCACTTGATGCGACGGTTTTGGAACCACACTTTCACCTGCCAAAGGAATATAAATTAAGGACATTATTTTGTAATTGACCCGACCTGCCTGGCGCAGTAGTAAGCGCTGTGGTCTTATTAGTGGGAGGTCCTGGGTTCGATTCCCGGCAGAGGTTTGGAATTTTATAAGTAATTAGCTTGTGCTCGCGACTTTTTCCGCGTGGACTAAACAAACTTCGAACCCCTATTTCACCCCCTTAGGGGTTGAATTTTCAAAAATCCTTTCTAAGCAGATGCCTACGTCATAATAGCTATCTGCGTGCCAAATTTCAGCCCGATCTGTCCACTATTTGAGCTGTGCGTTGATATATTTCTAAATCTCTGGTCTGGTCTTGTGACTGAAATAACTGTGTGTAAAATAACTGTGTGTGAAATAACTTGGGTGGCGTTACATTAAAGAGATTTAACGGAAGAATCAACGCGTTGTAGCGGTCTCATCTACGTTGCCGGTGTGCGGTGTGCACTGTGCGCCGCGAGCTCGACGGGAACGCGCGTGTTGGTACGGGAGCAGAAATGGAGTGTATAAATGATGATGTCATCTTATTTGAAAGAAAGAAAGAAAAGACGTTTATTTATAAAATTCTTATTTATTTACTTATTGGTTTATTTGTTTATTTATTTCTGGATTTTCCTGTGCATTTGTATAGTCCACCAACTTCTCTTTCTTTTTATTCTTTTTTCTCCCTTCGTTAATGCTAAAATATATTCGTAAGTATGATAAAAATTTACACTCATTAAATACAGTGTAGCAGCGTCAACGTCCATCTTGAAATGAGGACTTTTTATCACCAATGTAGACGGCATTGTAAATGGCATTAGACGTTAAACGTTAGTATGGCCACATTGTTGGGCATTGACGTTAACCTTAATGTAGCTCGAGCATAATACCTGTGCTTCAGTGAGTTGCAGAGCGTGCGCTAGGTAGAGCCTCTCCGGCCCCACCATGTACTGCTGCCTCTCGAACTCCGCCTCCAGCCGTTCCAGCTGTTCCGGCGTGAATATAGTCCGTATACGTTTACTTCTGCCTGAGCTGCAAGACAAATCGAAGGTACATAGAGTCGGAAGATCATTTCAATTGATTTAATGCCTTAATACAAACTGCCATACTTCTTCCAGGTTAGCCCGCTACCATCTTAAATTGCATCATCACTTACCACCAGGTGAGATTGCAGTCAAGGGCTAACTTGTACCTATCTGAATAAAAAAAAGTGGCCTTACCCATTGGAACAGGTGACGGGGTGTGTCCTGGACTTGAGCTGACCGACCTGCGGCCTCAGGTCTGGTCTCGGACTGTCTGCAACAAGAACCTTCATGAGGAACCTTCCTCGCGCAGGGGTAAGCCCTGTGGTCAAGTGACAACTGGAAATCTGACAACATTAGTCATTAATCACCAACAAGCTGGGTCAGGGGGACATCCATGGGGTGCCAGCCAGGCCAGGTAACCTCCCAGTGTGCCTGGGTGCTGCCGGTCCCTTTTGGATAAATAAATAAATAAATAAAAATCTTTTTTATTCGAATAAACTTTTACAAGTACTTTCGAATAGTCGGATGCATCTACCACTGGTTCGGAATGCCTTTCCTACCGAGAAGAACCAGCAAGAAACTCGGCGGTTGTCGGATATGTCCGAACTCCCTGGCGCAGTGGTGAGCGCTGTGGTCTTAATAGTGGGAGGTCCCGGGTTCGATTTCTGGCAGGGGTTTGGAATTTTATAATTTCTAAATTTCTGGTCTGGTCTGGTGGGAGGCTTCGGCCGTGGTTAGTTACCACCCTACCGGCAAAGCCGTGCCGCCAAGCGATTTAGCGTTCCGGTACGATGCCGTGTAGAAACCAAAGGGGTATGGGTTTAATAAAAACTGCCATACCCCTTCCAGGTTAGCCCGCTATCATCTTAGACTGCATCATCACTTACCACCAGGTGAGATTGCAGTCAAGGGCTAACTTGTATCTGAATAAAAAAAAAAAAACTCCGAGGGGAAGAGCAGTATTCGGCCCGGTGCACCCCGGTAACATGGCTAATAATTTCTCTTCGGGGATATTGTTGGCTATGGCTAATGACCTGGCAGAGGGGAGGTATCTCCGCGTGTCCCTTTGACTAGCAGAGGGCACAGTGGACGAGGCGAAGGATGAAACGCGCGGGATCGCGTTGTCGCCCGTTGGGTCTCCGGGGGAGATGAGGTGCACATAGTTGGTGCACCTCGGACGTGCGGCGGGGAACCTCGTGAGTGGGTCCCCGGTGGAGGGCCCGCCTCGGCGGACGTCGCTGGCTGCGGTTGTTTGCTTCGGTGTTCCCGTGACCCAGTCGCCAGGCGACGCGCAGGAGCGCCGCTGGGTTTTAGTAGGTATTCCGGTCGCCTCTCGGCCGGCGAGTCCCACATACATTTTTTTTTAGAGGGTTCGATCCCGGGCACGCACCTCTAACTTTTCGGAGTTATGTGCGTTTTAATTAATTAAATATTACTTTCTTTGACGGTGAAGGAAAACATCGTGAGGAAACCTGCATGCCTGAGAGTTCTCCATTATGTTCTCAAAGGTGTGTGAAGTCTACCAATCCGCACATGGCCAGCGTGGTAGACTAAGGCCAAAACCCTTCTCACTCTGAGAGGAGACCCGTGCTCTGTAATGAGCCGGTGATGGGTTGATCATGATGATATACATAATTTGTTGTTTAAATAGATAAACACTGAAAATTCTCTAAGCTGAAACTCTCTAAGCTGTTACGGTTCATGAGATACAGCCTGCTGACAGACAGTTCTTTTGCTTTTTGATTTCGGAAGTGCAGAGCCGGCGGAGGGCGGGCGCTACGCCGTAGCTGTACCCGTAGCGATTACGACCGTAGGCTTTACATAAATACTAAACAATGAGGATGATTAGGTATGGGACTACTCAGTACCCACGTACCTACCTATTAGAATAGAATAGAATAGAATAGAATAGATTCTTAGATTTTTAGAATAGATTTTTATTTTATTTATAAGTAGGTACTATTTATATTTAAGTATGATTATTTACTTATTTGAATTTTGTATGTTTTTGTTCGTGTGCTTTGGGTTTTTACCTTAAATAAAGGAACTTAATATTATTATTAATTATATTTAAGTAAACTTTTACAAGTGCTTTTGAATCGTCAACTAGTTTAATTTACTACTGGTTCGGAATGCCGTTAGCGATAAAGCCGCCTATGTACAGACATCTATTTTGTTATATATATTTCTTTATGTAAATTTGGTGTACAATCACTACCCATAATATTATTATTTCATTATTTTCTTTATTGGGTTTACCATAACAGCTTAGTCATTCACAAAAACAGTCACAAAAACAATTTTAACTATTTAAAATACATTCACAAAATGACAAGCTTATTATAGGCAACCACAGTATGCATAAACTTATCATACATTTCCTAAAGCTAATTAACAAAATTAAATAAGATGACATATTAAATACAGATTAATGGTTATTATTTACATACAAATATTTGTTGTATGTAAATACTTATTTATTTAATTATTTTTAATCGTCACTTCGCACCTATTGCTTAATACTATATCTAGTTTTCGCCTAAACTGAGCATAACTATTAGAGAATGTCTATTTCACTCTGTTGACGCACGCTGTTGTTATAGAGATCAGAGATTCGAGGAATGGCGGAATGTTTACCTAAGTTAGTTCTGCAATACCTGACATATAACAAATTACAAGGGTGCCGCGGATAATTCATGCGTGGTGCTTTAATCGCAAATCTATATAAAGCAGCTCAGAACAATCAACTTTGTTATTAAACAGCTTGGACAAGAATGTCATGGCTATTAGATTTCTTATAAATATAAATACGAGAGTGTGTTTGTTTGTTGGTTAGTCCTTCAACCTCGTCGCAACGGAGCAACGGATAACCGTGATTTTTAGTATGCCGTACCTATAGTTAAAGACTAAGAGACTAGAGATTGACATAGGTAGTGTAAAATCAAAGAGTTCCCATGGGATTTTTGAAACCTAAATCCACGTGGGCATCAGCTAGTAAAAATTATTTTGCTTCCTTTAATATCTCTAGTATAAGGGGGGGTAAGGGGGTGCACTAACATCTTAACACCCCAAATGTCAACCTCACCTGCACGCGGTGCCCCCTGCGAATCAGCGAACGAGGATATGACGACCGAAGAATGGCGGGATAACCATTCCAAATGGCTTGGCTTGCGTCCGCCTGCGCTGACCAACCCGCCTGCCCAGCGTGGTCAGTATGGGCATTACTTCTAATGAGCAGCGCCAACAAACAAAGGCCCCCAGTTCCCGGCAGCCCTGCTATTCCCGATTACGGTAAGGTGGTGGGGAGCGGGTGGATGAGGAAGGCTGAGGACCGTGTTTGGTGGCGTGCTCTTGGAAAGGCCTATGTCCAGCAGTGGACGCAAACAGGCTGATGGATTGGATTGGATTGGAATATCTCTATAGAATAATTATCCAATGGCTGTCGATGCATTTATTAGGTGTTCAGACTTCAGACTAGATTTTCTACATCATCATCATCATGATCAACGCATCGCCCGCCGGCTCACTACAGAGCACGTGTCTCCTCTCTGAGTGAGAAGAGTTAAATGGCCATACCTAGTCTACCAAACTGGCCATGTGCGGATTGGTAGACTTCACATATATGAGAACATTATGTAGATTTCTCAGGCATGCAGGTTACCTCACGATGTTTTCCTTATTTAATTACTTAAAACGCACATAACTACACCATCATCATGATCAACCCATTATCTGCCCACTACTGAGCACGGGTCTCCTCTCAGAGTGAGAAGGGTCCATAGTCTGCCACGCTGGTCCAATTGGATAACTATACACCATACCTTGTCGTAAAGCCGGCGGCACACCGACCATCGTTCTGCAGAATCCATCATTCAACCTGTGCATGTCATGACCCGCGTACAAATAGTTGTGCAGCTGCCGTTGGTTCTGCTGCAGCCGTTCCTGAACGCTTAGATTCATCACATCCTCCTCAGAGTTCGTCAAACCCAAAATCGCGGCGATGGTAAAAGATTTACCACCCAAATTAGTCCCTTTCCCTGTCAAATCAACCCCAAACGCCGAAGAACTGTCCTCCTCTTCCAAAGAAACGGGCGACGTCGGCGTGCCAATGTTTTCGCCGAATCTGTCCCCCTCGGCGAAATTATCGCCGAATTTTTCGTCATCTATACTCAAACGATCTATATTTTGTTGGTAAATTAAGTCCGATAAATTCGGATACATCTGATTCTGCCTTTGCTCCATCATTGTTCACAAAATTTAAAAAAAAAACACGTTGGTTTTTAACTTTAATTAACTTTATACGCCATGGATTCGCACTTTGACATTATTTTTAATTTTTTTTTAATTTGACACTTCTCCGGACACTTGTTTTTTCACCACGGATTATTAGACAGTTTATTTGTATTAGGTAACTTGTGACTTAACTATTCAATTAAGTAAGGTTATTAGGGGGTTAATTTGGGGATATTTAAACCTGTGCTCACTAAATGGCGGTTGTCACGCGATTGCGGTGCGGTTTATGATTAAAAAGTGGATTTTAAAATTGGATATGGGGCGGGGCCAGACGTCAAACGATCGGTTTGGCGGGAAAAAAATGACATCGCATAAAGCGGTCAATTGAGGGTAGATGATGGGGTAGTTTTGGCCCTCCGAGGGGGTGAGAGAGAGGGTTGTGATTGGTGGGAAGTTGACGCATGCGCGGGTGGGGGCGGGGCCAGATTTAGTGGGTGTGGTCGCACTGTGATTTGCGGTCGGGAAAGCAATGATATTAGAAGAAAAATAGGTAGATAGGTTACTTATATCAAATTCGATGTTTAGTAATGGCACGCTGCGTCAGCGCCGAAAGACTCAACACACATAAACGCATAGATAGTATTTTAACCTCACACAACAGAGAGTAAAGGACGGTGAACTAATAACCTCAGCTTCAGTTGCGCACGAAAAAGAGACGGTTATATTTTGCACTACCTCGTCCTGCACAGAAGAGTGGAAGAAGGACGGATATATGCCTAATAATGCGAGCGTAAAAGAGACGGGACGAGACGGTAAACTAGAAACTCCAAAGAAAAAAAAAACAGTAAAGTCTATTCGGCTAATGCCGATTTATGCCTACACTGTAGTTGTATAGTAAAATAAAAACCTTATACTGTGGTATTTAATATATTACGAACTAGCTTTTTCCCGCGGTTCCGCTCGTTTTTAGGGTTCCGTGCCCAAGGGGTGCCAACGGGACCCTATTACTAAGCCTCCGCTGTCTGTACGTCCATCTGTCAGCGGGCTGTATCTCGTAAGCCGTAATAGGTAGACAGTTGAAATTTTCACAGAATGTATTTCTATTGCCGCTATAATAAAAATAATAAAAATTAAATTAAATTAAATAAAGGGGGCTCCCATACATGGAAAAGAAGTCGAAATAAAATTACTAAATTTTACGCGGACGAAGCCGCGGGAAGGTAGGTAAAGGAATAAAATGTGAAATGAAAATATTTTTTATTTTTGAAAATATTTACTATTACACAATCTACATACTCATAGCCAAAATTCCCTCATTGTATGAAGAGACCCAGCAGTGGACCGTAAAAAGATGTTAGACCATAGTTAATTTATCCTTCCCTAAAACAGGAAATATGCACACTATTTGAATTGTCAATACTCAGAAGAGACCTATCTGTTTATTTTATATTCTTTGATCGGAAACTTTAAAATACGTACAACGATAACTTGATACGTACTTATGGCATGTGACATAAGGTCGAAATTGCAATGAGTTGCATTTTACACGAACGTGCACGAGTTTGTTATTGTTAAATAAGTGAAAAATACGAATTATATAAAAGAAATAGTTTTACTTACGAATGAAATGTGATTCCTTGACTTTTGGAAACCTTGCTTGTGTAGTTTGTGCAGAATCTCATCACACACGACGGCATTTTCGGTTGTTTTGGGAGATGAAAACAAAATACACATTACTATCAACGACGTCATCGATAGCGCGACGACAGCGGGCGACTGAGCTCAGGTTTGCTAATTAGCTTAGTTTTAACGTGCCACTTGCGGTCCGCGTATAACGTATCTACCTATTTTCTTCTAATATCATTGCGGGAAAGCCTTTGATTGAGACAGGGACGTATTGACGATGATATTTTGAAAAGGCAATAATTCTTAGCATAATAGTGTCACTACAGCCTAAAGAGATACTCCTTCAGTCGACGGAGATGCTAGACAAAACAATCTTGCGGGGTGATATTAAAATATTTTTTCGTTCCTTCAACGGATTAAAAATGTCAAAAGAGTTCGATGGCTATCGTTCAGTATTAAACACTGAGTTACCGAATTAGTAGGCTCTTGGGAAATTGGCTGGTACTAGATATGCGCTAGGGAATGTGCTAGGGTTAGATACCTGTATTTTTTAATTCCGATAGAATACAAAGTGCATCCTCCAGGATGAGCCCACTGGGCGTCGCGCAAGAAAGGCTCCCGTTCGAAAGAGTTCCCGGATCCTCTTAATACTTGTGCGTTGAGGGGGTTTTAGTGGGTAAAAATTGCACATAACTTGACCTCTCAAATAGAATTCCCCACCCCCCCCCCCCTGGAAAATCACAGTCACAGCTGAAAATCAGCGTCCTTCATCTTATGTGTGTAAAGCATAATATGATGCAAGACATTATGCTGAGCTGTACACCCTTTTGGGGTGGTGTCACAGATGAAAATGTTACATTTGTACTTTGTTTTTATCTGTGACACCAACAACAAATAAATGCATTTTCTTTCTTCTTTCTTTCTTTCTGTACTTTTTGATTCAGATGGTACAAATCCGCCCCTGCGTGTGTTTGGCGAAACAATTTAATATCATAATCTGTTGCTGGAACATTGCGCGCTCGGATATCAACCGTGTAATTATTGACTTTGGATACGATATTAATATTGTGGCTCCTACTTAGCTTCTATTTTGGAAAGCTACCTATTTACCTGGGTTTGCTTATTTCATCATCATCATCATCATGATCAACCCATGACTTTTGTCAGCATCCCGACTAATCCCTGCCGGCTCTATGAGCGCAGGAACGTCTATGGAGGCCAGAGCCTATTATTATCGTATCAATTAATCGTATAAATCTATATACAGGAAAAGGTGACTGACTGACTGACTGATCTATCAACGCACAGCTCAAACTACTGAACGGATCGGGCTGAAATTTGGCATGCAGATAGCTATTATGACGTAGGCATCCGCTAAGAAAGGATTTTTGAAAATTCAACCCCTAACGGGGTGAAATAGGGGTTTGAAGTTTGCGTAGTCCACGCGGACGAAGGAGCGAGCATGAGCTAGTAAAATAAATAAAAGATTATTAAGCTCACAAAACAAGAGAAACAAAATATATAAGCCAAATGTTAAAAATTACAAAATTATATACTTAGGTAAAACTACGAACTCGAAAGTATACTAAGAACATAAATGATGTCTTGTTTGAGCTGGTAGGGCTCCTGCCTCAGCATGATGCTGCAGTATTTGACTATACTGCTCTGCAGCGCTGATTTTCAGTATCGTTACACTAGCTTATGCTCGCGACTTCGTCCGCGTGGACTACACAAATTTCAATACCCTATTTCACTTCTTAGCGGATGCCTACGTCATAATAACTATCTGCATGCCAAATTTCAGCCCAATCCATCCAGCAGTTTAAGCTGTGCGTTGTTAGATCAGTCAGTCAGTCAGTCACCTTTTCCTTTTATATATTTAGACTAGCTGATGCCTGCGACTTCGTACTCATGGATTTAGATGTTAAAAATCCCGTGGGAACTCTTTGATTTCCCGGGATAAAAAGTAGCCTATGTCACTCTCCAGGTATTTATCTATCTACCCATGCAAAAAATCACGTCAATCCGTTGCACCCTTGCGACGTGATTGAAGGACAAACCAACAAACCAATAAACCAACAAACCGACAAACAAACACACTTTCGCATTTATAATAAGGGTACTGATTGCTCCAAATGCCTAGGTCTAACAATACGCATCAATTTTTTTTGTTGGCCGGCACTTTCAGAAAAGGCCCAAAAAGAATGATCTCCTTTCAGCCCGATCCATCCAGTAGCTGTGCGTTGATAGATCAGTCAATCAGTCAGTCAGTCACCTTTTCCTTTTATATATTTAGAAGATTTGGCATTACCTTTTATATAAAACATGATAGGTACCTACATGGCATTTAGAATTTAATTTAAAGACAAACTTTTTTAATATTCATACAATATTGTCGCGACATCACAGGGAACAAATAAATTGGGGGAGTACCAACCGGTAGGGTGACATTAAATTGTAATACAAGGATAGGCACGTGTCTTTGTCTGATTTTAGGGTTCCGTACCTCCACAGAAATGAAGGCACCATTATAGGATCACTTTGTTGTCTGTCTGTCTGTAGTGTCTGTCTCAAGAGCCGTCGAGAGAATCAAAAACTTATAAAGTGATTCCCTATAAGTAATAATAAAAAAAATGCAGGTCCCATCCATAGAAGCTATGATAGCCTAGTGGTTAGGACGTCCGCCTTCTAATCGGAGGTCGGGGGTTCGATCCCGGGCACGCACTTCCAACATTTCGGAGTGATGTGCGTTCTTCACCGTTAAAGCAAGATATCACTTACGATGTTTTGTAATATTTAAATTATATAAAACTCAAAAAAAGTTAGAGGTGCGTGCCCGGTATCGAATCCCGGACCTCCGACTAGGAGGCGGATGTCTTTTTTTTCCTTACTTTTCGCTACACCGAGTTTCAAATCACAATATTAATATTATGGCTTCTATTTTGGAAAAGCTATCTACTTGGGTTTGCTTATTTCATCGTCATCATCATGATCAACCCATGACCGGCTCACTACATAGCACGGGTATCCTCTCAGAATGAGAAGAGATAGTCTACCACGCTAGTCAAGTGCGGATCTTCACACATCTTTGAGAACATTATGGTACCTATTAAAGAAAATTTCAATCCAAAAAAACTGTTGATGGTCTACACCTACTCTATAAGATAGAGTAGACAAATCTAGACGCAACGGAGTTTCAGCCAAAACGATCCCTAGTCAAAAAGTCACCCTGAGGTACCTACATTTTATGTAAGTACCGTGAGCCGTCGGTGCTTTGTGTTGTGTGAGGGGAGAGTGAGGTCGGGGGACAAAAGTGTATAAATGTGAAGAGGGCCCGCAATCGTATGATGCGCTTTTCGGAACAAGCACAACCCTCGCTGCAGGGTTGGCGACAAACAGAAAATATTAACTTTTTTTTTTTTTTACTGGTTTATTTAGGCAGTGGTGCCGCGCCGGCGAGAAAACGACTAATTATCAGCGGTTTTCTCTCTCAAGAAACGCACAATAAATGTACATTCCGTGTAAAAGAAAGAGATGCATATCAAAAGTTGCTCTCTGACTGTCCACACTACCGCGGCGACGAGTTTTACTAGTTTTGTCGCTGAGCGACGAGCTTTCAAAAATAATTTCACTCAGCGATATTCGTTCAGCGATGCTCGCTCGCTGGTGTTGTTAACCCGTGTAATGCGCGTGCAGGTTTGCACAGGACTGAGCGACCGCGGGCGAATGGCGCGAGTAATCGCTCGTCGCACTTGCACACTCGCTTATAGCCCGGCCACAAAACTATTGAAACTACACACTCGCTTCCCGCTGATCGCCAGTTTCTAGTTCTACTCATTTCTCGTTCATCGTCGGCGGTCGGACCACTGCCTATACTATATATATGGGCGATTTAGTCCGCGTGGACTACACACATTTCAAACCCCTATTTTACCCCTTTAGGGATTGAATTTTCAAAAATCCTTTCTTATTGTATGTCTACGTCATTTTAATAGCTATTTACGAATAATGCAAAATTCCAGCACTAACCATCCAGTAATTTGAGTTGTGCGTTGATAGATCAGTCAGCGAGTGAGTCAGTCACCTTTTTCTTTTATATATTTAGATTTGGCTATAAATATAAAAAAAATTGTGTTCATATCTGTTCTCGAAGTGCGGACAGACAGACAAGTCCATCCATTTTAATTAAGTTTTTTAATAGGTACTTATTTTTTTCTTTTCAAGGTGACAACCCTATGATGTACTTGTCTATGGACGGGGCAGTGCGTAGTGATTAAAATTCCTGGATTTAATATCGGCTCATACATTAAGTGGCTAATCGCTGTACTGACGTCGATTTGTTATGCCTGCTCCGTTACAGTTATTTTATTAGATTCCTTATTATCCCCCCTGTTTATTAAAATGTTAGTTAGTTTCGATCTCTCAACTCTCTCTCTCTCTCTCTCTCCAGTCAGTCGTTCCTTCATGACTGAGGATCGTGATCACGGTCTCCCTGGTGAGTCAACATTTTGCGGTAAATATCTAAGATCCTTCCAACGTTGAGGTCTTCCTCGTGATCTCATGCCTTCAACCATGATCAGCTTCTCGATACATACCTTACTTTCATTTCCGCCGGCGAGCGATATTTACAAAATAACTAAAGATGCGTTTTTTTATTGTTTTTTTTTATAGTATACTTGGTATCTACCAATAGATAGCCTTGTCGCACTGTAGAATATTCAGATTTCAGAATATTCAAACGAACAAAGAATAAGAATAAGAATAAGAATAATTTATTTAGAATTTAGACACAAGAAACAAGTTTCCTACCCTGTGCACTAGGAAAACCCTGTATTGCAGAAGGCAGTTACAAGTTTTTTAAAACTAAGGACTTAATATATTATATCTAATATTATACTAAAATATATAGGTAAGAGAACGAGTTTCCTACCCTCTGCACTAGGAAAAAACCTGTGTTGCAGAATCTGTGATCGTTGAAGGCATAGGTGTACTCATATGATGGAAAGACGTGTTAGGCTCCCCCATACAGGCGCGTTATTATAGGTCTATAATATTGCGATACTGCGTCCCGATTCCTTGCACACATCTGCGTTTTTATCGTCCGATATTTCTTACGAGAGAGCGCGGAAAATTGTATAGAATGACATTCCAAGTCTAAGGTTTTGCTAATGTTGATTGCGGTAATTCCACGCTGTATTACTTACCTTCGTTTCTGGCGTCTTTTTTGGTCATCTTCCATTGCTGAAATTTGGAATTTTATTATTTCTAAATTTTCTCTGGTCTGGTCTGATCTGGTGGGAGGTTTCAGCTGTGGCTAGTTAACACCCAAAGCCGAAGCCGCAAAGGGCAAAGCCGTATCGCCAAGCGACTTATTGGTCCGATACGATGCCGCGTGCCGCGCCACCTAACCAAACCAACCAAAATGTTGGTGGTCTATTTAAACATATGGTTTAAATAGAAACTGCCATACCCCTTCCAGGTTAAACCGCTTCCATGTTAGACTGCATCATCACTTATCACCAGGTGAGATTGCAGTCAAGCGCTAACTTCAAACTTGTATCTAAATAAAAAAATCTCAAGCCACTGGATGGCGGCGGCGCAAGACCGTGGCGTGTGGAATTCCCTACAAGAGAAGTATGTCCAGCGGTGGACGTCTATCGGTCGATATATGCGAGCTATAATTTAGTTTATAGAGCTTATAATTTAGTTATAGTTTGCTATTTTCTTTTAATTTTAATTTTGTATCTACCTGTGAGAACCTATTATTAGCTTCTATAGTTATTTTAATTTTTGAGATTATAATAGGTTAAATTAAGCTGTTGGTTTTCCAAATAAAATAAATTAATATATACGAAGTAGGTATACGAGACATAATAAGTACCTACATAATAGCTCGTCGCAATATTACCTCACTATCATTATCTCGCAAGTCGCATGCCTACTGTATCACGCGCACAGGGGGTGCGTGGAGTCGATATTTTAGTTTAAAAAATTGTACGACCAAAAAATTGTCTCAATCGTGATAGCCTAGTGGTTAAGACGTCAGGCTCGAGAGGTCGGGGGGCGGGGGGTCTTCTATCTCGCGCAGCACTTCAAACTTTTTGTAAGTACCTTTTATACTTTACTAGTTAGCCCGCGACTTTCTCCGCGTAAACTTTCCGGTTTCACATGAGATCGGAAATTTTCCCGCTGCAAAACGCCTCACTTACCACTTACCTACTCACTCAGTTTCACCTTAAGGCATGGAACCCAGAATACCTAAATTCCAATTTTCATAGCTCATATAACCTTTCAACCCCCCTTTCACCCCTTAGGGGGCGATTTACTCGAAACCGTTTTTAGCTGACACTTACGTCCTAGAAGAAACCTACCTTCCCAATTTCGAGTTTGTAGGTTTTATAGTTTCTGAGATTTCGTGATTAGTCAGTAAGTGAGTGGTATTTCGCTTTTATATATTTAGATAGATTATGCTTATTGCATTAACGATAAAGGAAAAAAACATTGAGAGGTTAGTTCTCTATAATGTTCTCAAAGGTGTATGAAATCGGCCAATCCGCATTTGACCAGCGTGGCGGACTATGGCCTAAACTTTTTTAATCTGAGAGGAGATCTGCTTAGTAGTGGGCCAGCGATGTCCGATGGGTTGATCATAATGATGATATTTTTTTTTTGCTATTTCATTGCTATATTTTCATGATTCTATGTCAATGGGAAGGAACATAATATTATACTTAGGTTTTGATACACTTGACGTGTCTTAATAGACACGACAGACAGACAGACAAACAACAAAGTGATCCTGATAAGCGCACCTTTTTTTTCTCTGGAGGTTTAAAATAAAAATATATAATACTCCACAATAAGTCCACTCCAGGAGTTTCGCTATTCCAGAAGCTCGCTCGCTACCCTCATAGCGCAGCCAATAAACCTGATTCCTTTGTCAACGGCCAATTTGTCATCCATTGTTACCGCCATGTTGTCGGCGAGGCCGAAAACATGTTGTTCCGGGCCTCGAGTGCCGACACGCGCCGAGAAAACAATTAAATATTTATCTTTTATCTGTGCAAGCAAGTGTCAAAAGGGCTAGAAGCCATAGCTGTATAGCCAGTTATTAAAAAAGCGATACTTTGAATTTGGAACTTTGTAGGGCGATTATCAAGGCGATTAAACTCCCTGCCCCCTGTCCGCTGCTCATAGAGATAGAATAAAACACTTCTTCATTTAGGTTTTGCTACATTTGGTTTACTATTTTTGAAGTGAAAACTTGGCGTTGGACGATTTTGAAACAGGCAAATACTTAAAGGTTACGTCACCGTCATGCTGATGTTGCTAGTGCTCGGAGTTTTTGTGTCCGTTATTGTCAAGACAAGATTTATGTAAAAGATTGGAAAATCCTCGGGAAACGGCAATTCCCTCGGGACGCGGTCGAAGTGGTGGAATAAATCTAGATTACAATAAATGTAAATGTAATAAAAGGTGATATTCATCCTGCCATTATTTTGTTTTCAACCCCATATTTTAATCTGCGGTCTATTCATTTTGGCGCCATTAATAACGGCCAGCCGATTCGCGTTTCGTTAAATTAATTCCCGACAACATAATAATTAATCTGTGCTGACAAATGGCGGCCACATTAACCAAATTTGGCGGGAAACAGTCTATGAGGACATAGAGGATAAAATTAATAATGGATATGCTATGGTTCTCTAATATGTCATCACTCATCATATTATGATGCCATGGAAAGTTCATTAAAGGGCTAGAACCCAGGGCCTTACAGCCGGCTAAAATCACACATCGATTTTTTGCCATCGAGTTACCTGTTACACCCACAGTAAAGCGTGACTCGATGGGAAAAAATCGATGAGTTCCCACTTCCCAACGACACGATTGAGTGATGATATAAGATGATCGAGATATTGAGTATTATTAATCAATTAACGTTCCTGCCAATCCTCAAGTTTCGAGCTACAAGCCATATCCATTACAATATTTCGCTCCTTACCTCTCAAACCGCTACAAATCATATTTTTGCCGTTGTAGCGCCGCGGAATGCAATAATTACCCGCGCCCCGCGCCCCCCGCCGCCCTGGGGTTGCCCGCGTAGAAAATATTGCTGTTTACGAGGAATTACGTGATTTATTGTCTGCTGTACTTGGATTTAAAAAAAGTAAATTGAAAAAAGCTGTGATAGCCTAGTGGTTAGGACGTCCACCTTCTAATTGGAGGTTGGGGGTTCGATCCCGGGCACGCACCTCTAACTTTTCGAAGTTATTTGCGTTTTAGGACTTTTAAGTAATTAAATGTCACTATAGGATTACGCCATTATAGGATCACTTCGTTGTCTGTCTGTCATGACCTGTCGAGAAAATATCAAAACCTATAGGGTCAATCCATCGCCGGCTCACTACAAAGCACGGGTCTCCTCTCAGAGTGAGAAGGGTTTGGCCATAGTCTACCACGCTGGCAGTGGCGTGCACAGGAGTTCAAGCCAGGGTATGCATTTAGGTGTGAACTTATTTTACGGCAGGTTAAAATGAAAAATAAGCATTGACTTATTACAATGAGGGTAAGCAGTGCGTTTATGCCTCTATGAGCTGCACGCCACTGCACGCTGGCCATGTGCGGATTAGTAGACACCTTTGAGAACATTATGGAGAACTCTCAGACGTTTTGTCTGTCTCAACAACAGAGACAACGCTCTACGCTTTCAACGGCATTCCGAACCAGTGGTAAATTAAACTACTTAGTTAGTTGACGATTCAAAAGCACTTGTAAAAGTTTACTTGAATAAAAATCTATTCTATTCAACAAAACCGCTACCTATCTTTTTCCAAAGGTCGATGTACAATATTTCCTGCCGGTTACTGTAAAGTAGCTTCCAAATTGTTTTAGTAAACAAAATAGTTAAAAATTGTATTTATTTAAAAAATATTGTATGTAACCAGTATTGCACGCCACAAAGTGGCAAACTGTTAGAACTTTATAACAAGTATAACATCTAATGTACCTACACTATTCTAAAAAAAAAAAAAACTATTCTATTCTAAAAACAGCCCAAAAGCTGGCAACACCATGGCAGTACGCTTTGTTGCCGCGCCGATGTTATTGAATGTTTTTATTATTAATGCGCTAACATCAAAGGCGGGTTTATGAAATAATTTCGCCGTTTGATGTCGAACTCCGCCACAACTATGCTGATAATGAAATTTGTGAACGCTATGTGGACTTTACTAATCCATATTATATGAGTCTCAATAGCTCAACCGGTATAGGAGTGGACTGAAAACGAAAAGGTCGACGGTTCAAATCCCGCCCGTGGCACTATTGTCGTACCTACTCCTAGCACAAGCCTGACGCTTAGTTGGAGAGGAAAGGGGAATATTAGTCATTTAATATGGCCAATATTCTTAAAAAAAAAAAAAAATTGTTGTGATATGAAAACTTTTAATCCATTTATAATACGCGACAGGACAGGTCGAGATGACAACCGGAGTATGGGCAGGGACACCCACACACCCGCACGTCGCCCGAGCTATCCCGCACTGGGCTAGTGCGGGGGCTGTGCGGGGCGTCACCACCCCGATTACCCTCTCGGCCTGCCGCGTATACCTACTTACTTACTTGCTATGCCCACGACCACTTCGTCGCATCGCAACGCATCACAGCGCATCGCAACGCAACGCCACGCATCGCATTGCATCACATCGCAACGCAACGCATATAAACCTAAATCCACGCATCTGCATCAGTACCCGTAGTACAAGATTTTACGTCTCACCAAACCAAACCAAATTCGAGAGTCGAAATACTTCCGCGTTACAGTAAACTGGATCTTAAATGCCTTGTTTTAAAGCTCAAGTTTGTCTACACTTCTCCAGCCAGCGCTCCAAGCGGAAACATTGCGAAATTAAAATCAGTGGCATTTAATATTTGACTTCAATTCAAGGCTGGTAGGTCCATTTTACTGTAACGCGGAAGTATTTCGACTCTCGAATTTGGTTTGGTTTGGTGAGACGTAAAATCTTGTACTACGGGTACAGATAGTCTTTAGAATACTTACCTAGGCCTGCCACTTCGTCCGCGTGGATTTAGTTTTCTAAAGATCCCATATTTAACATGTCATCGGATAAATTAGTCACTAAACGCCATTAGCCACGTGTACACAGTTTATTACAGTGGGGCAAATTGGGCGATGCATGCGACGATAGTAAGATCACCCCCGACCCCGGGGTGCAATGGTTATAAATAATGTGTGTCCTACAACACGGGGGCGGACTGCGCCCTGGGGAAAAATACATTCACTTTTTAACAGACTTGTAAAAAGGAGGTTAGGTACCTAGTTCTCAATTCGGCCCATTTGTTTTATTTGTATGTATGTGCACCGATTTTTTCGAGGTTTCTGGACTGATTTGCAATTTTTTTTAAATTTAAACTATTTTATCAGAGTTCGAATGTTTTCAAAAACCATTCGAAATTTAATTCGATAACATTTGTGATTGTTTGGTGATTCAAAAATGTTAACGCTCACTGAGATTTTTGTCAGTTAGAATCACAGAGTACTTTGTAATAGGTATATGAAAGTTAGAATGCGGCCCTGCACGCCAGGAATGTCAAGTATTTAAATGAATCCAAAGGGACGCGATCCGCTTTGTAGTCGGTACCACGTTCGATTCCAAACGACAAGACTTCATCCTACAGGGGACAGATTTTTCTTTGAATTCAGTGAAAACGATTTTTTTTAGGGTTCCGTACCTCAAAAGGAAAAAGGGAACCCTTATAGGATCACTTTGTTGTCTGTCTGTCTGCCAAGAAACCTACATGGTACTTCCCGTTGACCTAGAATCATGAAATTTGGCAGGTAGGTAGACCTTATAGCTGAAATTTGGAGAAAAATCTGAAAACCGTGAATTTAGGGTTAGAACACAAAAAAAATTAAATTGTGGTCATAATAATTAGTATTTTCAACTTTCGAAGTGAGATAACTATATAAAGTGGGGTATCATATGAAAGGTCTTCACCTGTACATTGTAAAACAGATTTTTATTTATTTTTATGCATCATGGTTTTTGAATTATCGTGCAAAATGTCGAAAAAATACGACTAGTACGGAATTCTCATTGCGCGAGCCTGACTCGCACTTGACCGGTTATTTTTTATATTGGGACGTTTAGGCTGCATCGCTTTTTAATCAAAACATGATGGCGCTTTCAAAGTGCGTGAAAAGTGTTCACCTTTAAACAAATAAATTTTACGTACTACTTATTAATTATTCTTATCTAAATCATAAAAGAGCGTGGATTTGACCTGCACCTCGTTCCAGCAACGCACAAGACTGCAAATACTTTTCTATACATGGCATAATCTTGTACCTATATCAAATATATGAAAAGAGCAACCGCCGAGTTTCATGCTGGTTCTTCTCGGTAGGAAAGGCATTCCGAACCAGTGGTAGATGCATCCGACTATTCGAAAGTACTTGTAAAAGTTTATTTGAATAAAAAAGATTTTTATTTATTTATTTTATTTTATTACTTCCTATATCGAAAAATAAAGACTAAAATCGTATTTTGACATGACAGTTGACACAAGGCGCGTGAGAGGTCATTTTTTAAGCATTATTCATTTATTCCTACTTATTTTAAATGCCCTTAGCTTGTAAATCTTTTCAGAAATGCTTAATAAAACACATATCATTGCAATAAATAAGCGTTTATTTTGTAATAATTTTTAATAAATTAGAATACATAACAGTCGCTTCAGTACTGAGTTAACATACATATCACCAATTTCGTCACTGGCAGTAAGCGAGACCGTGGCCGAGTGGTCAAGGCATCGGGCGCGAACCCAGAAGATGCAGTTTCGATTCCTGCCGGTTACGCAATTTTTGATTTGTATTTAAAAAATATTTAGTAAATTAGAATAAGTACAAAAACGATAATTACAACAAGTGCATACGCATCGAACCACAGACCATATGTCTTTAGCGTTAAGGTCTAAAGTGGCGTGAACACGAGCGTATGTGAATACTATGAAATGTCTTTTATAGGTGACGATTTGTCGTCACGATTGTACTACAGTTTAGTTATCGAATAAGATTTCGAGCAAGTATAGTATAGTGATCGCAAAAAGTAGTAAATTGAAGCTGCCAATGTGAATCAACCCTTAAGCTAAGATCTATAGAGCGCAGTTTGACTTTGCTCAGACTTAAGATTGAGTTAAAACGAGACAGATTTATGTGAGATATAGCTGTGTCGTTTTAACTCTGTCTTAAGTCTAAGCTAAGTCAGAGTGAGGTCTATAGGTCTCACCCATAGGCTGAGATCTATAGAGGGCACTTTGACTTTGCTCAGACTTAAGATTGAGTTAAAACGAGACAGATTTATGTGAGATATATAGTTCTGTCTCGTTTTAACTCTGTCTTAAGTCTAGGTTAAGTAAGAGTGCGCTGTATAGATCTCACCCTTACCCTATGATCTATAGAGGGCACTTTGACTTTGCTCAGACTTAAGATTGAGTTAAAACGAGGCAGATTTATGTGAGAGATATAGCTGCTCTGTCTCGTTTTAACTCTGTCTTAAGTCTAAGCTAAGTCAGAGTGAGATCTATAGATCTCACCCTTAGGCTGAGATCTATAGAGCGTACTTTCACTTTGCTCAGACTTAAGATTGAGTTAAAACGAGACAGATTTATGTGAGATATAGCTGTCTCGTTTTAACTCTGTCTTAAGTCTAAGTTAAGTCAGAGTGCGCTCTTAGAGCCGTCTCGAAGGACCTACACGATGAGTTTGATTACGATTTATTTTGATATACATAATAACAAGAAGTTAATAAATTAATTATTTATTCATTTACACTTTTATTATAGCTATGTAAGAAGAGTAATAGTAAATAAATTATTTATTAATTCATATAAGTCTCTATTGTTCTAGATAATAATATTCTCTTCAGTTCAAGCAGCGCAGACGGTCCCGTCAAACGTCAGATCTAATTGAACCTCGTCCGATTTGAGATCCGATACGATTTCACGTAACCTGTAAAATGAAATGGATACAGTAAGTCGTAGACGGAGTAAAAAATCTAGACAAACAAACGTTTGCTTTCTCATTCACACTAAAAAGAGAGCACAGATAAAGTTACTAATGTGATAAACAGTGACAAACAGTCGGCCTGCAATCTTGACTTTGACTATTTTTTTATTTTATTTTTTTATTTATTGGATATTATTACATATTAAATTACATATAAAATACAGATAAAAACAAGTAATAATTAAGTAGACCTAGGTTTAGTAGACGTATGAATGGGCAACCCCTGCACTAGTAAACACTGTATTACAGTGGGTTGCCTTCTCCATTTCTAAAAACTTGAATAAATGTTATTACAATTTGGTGCTCTAAGGTCGGACATGTTATACCCGATATTACAAGTGATAGTGGTGTGCATGTATGCGAGTGCGTGTGTGCGTGTGTTAAGGTGTGTATGTGTGTGTGTTTGTGTGGGTGCGTGTGTGTGTATGTGTATTATTTGTTGTTTATATTAGCTAGTTTGTTTCAATCATATTATTTTAAACAGAAGATCCTCAGTTTCGTTATAATTTAGAGCATTGAGATATTGACTATATTACTTACCGCGCTAGCTGCGAGGGTGTGACGTAGATCGTATCATCGCTCATGGACTCAAGTCTCTCGTTTTAAGACCTCAAAGAAGTCTGCCTGCAATCTGGATTTTGACTTTGATTTTGACTACACAACTCACCGCGCCTAGCTGCGTGGTTGTGACGTAGATAATGTCATCGCTCATTGTATCTCGTTTTAAGGCCTCAAAGAAGCAATCTCGACTTTGACTTTGATTTTGCCTACATAACTCACCGCGCTAGCTGTGAAGGTGTGACGTAGATCGTATCATCAGCTCAAGTCTCTCGTTTTAAGACCTCAAAGAAGTCTGCCTGCAATCTGGATTTTGACTTTGATTTTGACTACATAACTCACCGCGCCTAGCTGCGTGGTTGTGACGTAGATAATGTCATCGCTCATTGTATCTCGTTTTAAGGCCTCAAAGAAGTCTGCCTGCAATCTCGACTTTGACTTTGATTTTGCCTACATAACTCACCGCGCTAGCTGTGAAGGTGTGACGTAGATCGTATCATCAGCTCAAGTCTCTCGTTTTAAGACCTCAAAGAAGTCTGCCTGCAATCTGGATTTTGACTTTGATTTTGACTACATAACTCACCGCGCCTAGCTGCGTGGTTGTGACGTAGATAATGTCATCGCTCATTGTATCTCGTTTTAAGGCCTCAAAGAAGTCTGCCTGCAATCTCGACTTTGACTTTGATTTTGCCTACATAACTCACCGCGCTAGCTGTGAAGGTGTGACGTAGATCGTATCATCAGCTCAAGTCTCTCGTTTTAAGACCTCAAAGAAGTCTGCCTGCAATCTCGACTTTGACTTTGATTTTGACTACACAACTCACCGTGCTAGCTGCGAGGGTGTGACGTAGATCGTATCATCGCTCATGGGCTCAAGTCTCTCGTTTTAAAACCTCAAAGAAGTCTGCCTGCAATCTCGACTTTGACTTTGATTTTGACTACACAACTCACCGTGCTAGCTGCGAGGGTGTGACGTAGATCGTATCATCGCTCATGGGCTCAAGTCTCTCGTTTTAAAACCTCAAAGAAGTCTGCCTGCAATCTCGACTTTGACTTTGATTTTGACTACACAACTCACCGTGCTAGCTGCGAGGGTGTGACGTAGATCGTGTCATCGCTCATGGACTCAGGCGCTGGGAACTTGATGGTGCCGATGTCTACCGACCGATCGGTCAAAGCCTGCGAACAAAAACATCGATCAAGTGAGAGTCGGTCTCGCACACGAAGGGTTCCGTATCAACTACAAGAAATATCATTTATGATTTTTTTTTAATATTCATGGCGGCTATTTTGGCTCACTCAATCTTCTCAAAGCGGGCACTCATCCCATCTGAATCCGTGAAAATACGGTTATAAAAAATATCTACGTCATATGTCATATAAGCCACCATACAAATGGTTCGATGACTATTTATCATTTTTTTTTTTTTTTTTAATAGACTAAGCAGCTTTCGCTGATGCGTCTATATCAGAAGTGCTTCGAGTCGTCCAAATGTTTGTCCAGTTATTTTTTGTTTCAATTCAAAGCGCCTCACCGAATATACCGGGAATCAAAATTGGCATTTTGATTTTCCACGATAAGAAATACCTTGTAATGTTATCAATATAATATTATTAATGCGAAAGGTGTGTCTGTCTGTCTGCTAGCCTTTCACCGTCCATCCGTTTAACCGATATTGACGAAGTTTGGTACAGATATAGCTTGCATCCCGGGGAAGGACATAGGCTACTTTTTATCGCGGAGTTCCCACAGGATTTTTAAAAACCTAAATCCACGCGGACGAAGTCATCATCATCATCATTCTCATCTAGTGGTCAATATATATCTTGACAGACAGAGAGACGGAGCCTACCTACCTACCAAAAGAGATTGCCCATTTTCTTAGGAGCTTTGGGCCCCCCCTAATATAATTGTTATGCCACCATGGTTTTAATTTTATTTTGTAGACAAATAATTAACTCTTTATATTCTGCAAACGATTTCTATTTATTCACCCTGGTTATAAAGATATCTTATATTTTATATTGCTGATATTGGTAGCTGATAGGTTATATTTAATTAATACTTCTTCAAAATAAATGCATGTTTACGATTCTAACTGTAATTGTGGATATTTTCAATAAAAGAGTGAAAAAAAGTCGTTATAAAACATAATCGTAAAAAAATAACACATTTTTTAAAAATTTAATTTAAGTTTTGACACGACGCCACAAAAGAGGGCCCGTTCACGGGCGATCTCCTTTCATGATTCTAGATCAATGGGATGTACCCTATAGGTTTTCTTGAAAGACACTACGGACAGACAGACAACGAAGTGCTCCTATAAGTCCCGTTTTTCCTTTTGAGGTGCGGAACCCTAAAAACACAATACTTACAGCAGTGAGCTCAGGAGCCGGGAACTCGGTGAAGTCCGCCTCAATGCACCGCCAGGGTCTGTGGATGGAGACCAGGCTTCGTACTTCTGCCTGCAGCGCTGACAACCGCTCCTGTCAAGAACATATCACAGGCGACCAAATAAGTCACCAGAACTGATATCATAGTGTTTTTATACAACAACGGGTATACAAACATTTTTTTTAAATTTATAGACTAGCGCTTGTATGCAATCAGATCTGATGGCAAGTGATGATGCAGCTTAAGATGGAGCGCGTTTGCCTAGGAGATGCCTATTCACTCTTGTCTTGAATTTATTTATTTATTTATTTATTTTATTTATTTTATATCTAATTAGAACGGCAGTGCCACTTACACTAACTAGATGATTAATAATAAATTTAAATACAAATAAAGGTACAAGAAAAAAGACATAAAATACAAAACGATAAAAGATCAAAGAATTTTGAATATGTACGCTGAGAACATTGAATGACATATTCATGCAATGCTTTCAGCGTACTTCAGTAACTCCCGAACCAGTATTATAGACCCATCATTAAATGGGTCCCATTGAGCATTATTGCCCAAAAGCGCGTTGAATGATGCTAATGAACGGGGTATTGAATGTACCTATTGGCACAACGTAGGGTCCTGACGATCACGGCCACCCAGACCCAGAGGTATCCGGCAGGCTCGGGGCCACCTGGGTCGCGCCGGACTACGAGACCTTACAGATCCTCATCGGACACGGCTGTTTCCGGGCGCGCCTGCATAGGATGACGTTGTGCGAGAGCCCGGCGTGCGAGTGCGGCTTTGGCGACGAGGATAGGCACCATGTGCTGTGGGAGTGTCCCCTTTATGAGGACTTGCGAGTGACGATGTTGGATGGGATCGTACGCGGGGAAGCGGGGCCGGTCTTCTACACGGACCTCGTCTCATCGGCGGGGAACTACAACCGGCTACAGGAATTCGCGCACCATTGGCATAAGAGGCGAAGCAGCTCGGAGCGTACAGATGCCAGGCACCACGGAGGAGCAGCAGCGGAGATCACAGCTGTGTTAGTGACGTCTAGCCCCCAAGGGGGGAGAGTGAGCATAAGGGACAAGGAAGAGACAAAATAATTTGTAGGGAGTCAAGGCGCCCCGGGAAAATGCCAAGAGCAAGTACCGAACGGGCGCCCTCCCGCGATTCGGCCCATATAACCGAGAGGTTGGTGGGGCCATGGGAGGTGGAAGGTTGATACCTGTTGGCAACACCAACAAAATTTAATCTCTAAGATTATGTCAGTCAGTTCGACATAAATTGTCAATTCACTCTCTTACATTTTACCGCTGCCTTGTCATCACGTATCGCTCGCTTCGCTGGAATAAAATAGTGTGTGCCACATTCACCTAATCCTCGAGTTTTCTTTATTTATTTATTTATTTCTTTATATATAGTATATTTTTATTATTATTATTTTTTACTTATCAGTTTAATTATGTAGATTGACTTAATTAGCTTTTAAGATTTATTGTAGTATTGTGATCAAATAAGTTTTTTCTTTCTTTCTTCTTTCAAAATAATCCACCCAGTGCCTAAACGCCACATCAGTACCCATGTTATAATTGGAGGGGAAAACTGATGCTGGAAGAGTGTTCCAAATCTTCAAAATAATCAAAAAGTTTGACGACCTCCCTGGCGCAGTCGAGAGCGCTGTGGTCTTATTAGTGGGAGGTCTCGGGTTCGATTCCTGGCAGGGGTTTGGAATTTTATAATTTCTAAATTTCTGGTCTGGTCTGGTGGGAGGCTTCGGCCGTGGCTAGTTACCACCCTACCGGCAAAGCCGTGCCGCCAAGCGATTTAGCGTTCCGGTACGATGCCGTGTAGAAACCAAAGGGGTACGGGTTTAATTAAAAAAAAAAAAACTGCCATACCCCTTCCAGGTTAGCCCGCTATCATCTTAGACTGCATCATCACTTACCATCTGGTGAGATTGCAGTCAAGGGCTAACTTGTATCTGAATATATAAAAAAAAGTGAATGAAAATAGATACCTCAAAAGGGTTTGAACATTTTTGTATGGAACCTGGCATAACTACAAGTCCGCCAATTAGAAAAAACCTTTCGGCGGTCCCATATAATAAACGTGAGTTTTTTTGCTCGTTTTTGTAGATAACTAATCCCGTGGGACCTCTTTAATTCTCCAGGATAAAAGTAGCCTATGTCCTTTCCCGGGATATAAGTTAACTCTGTACCAAATTTCATCAAAATCGGTTGAATGGTTGGGCCGTGAAAAGCTAACAGACAGACAGACAGACACACTTTCGCATTTATAATATTAGTATGGATGGTACGGAACCCTTCGTACGCGAGTCCGATTCGCATTCGGCCGGTTTTTTTACTTTAATTTCAAACGGCGGACGTGTAGGTATGCCAGCTAGTTTCAGTGCCTTTTCTCTATAAAAAAAATATTTCTGAAAATCTATAGATTTCAGCCTAAGATTGAAAGCCCACCTCTAACTTGTGCCGCGTCTCTCGCTGCTTCTGTTTATGTAGCTCCAACGCTTTGCCGTACTTGCCGGGGTCTTCCGGGAACTGCACCAACCCCGAGCGGGCCACGAATAGTGTCCATTCCTGTCACAGAGAATTCAACTCCTAGAGTACGCATATACAAGGTTTTGCATGAAACAAAATCGTAAAATGTTGGCGGGGGACAGGGGAGAATGCTAAGAATATTAGCCATATTAAATGACTAATATTCTTTCCTCTCCAATTAAGCGTCAAGCTTGTGCTAGGAGTAGGTACGACAATAGTGCGACGGGCGGGGTTTGAACCGTCAACCTTTCGGTTTTCAGTCCACTCCTATACCGGTTGAGCTATTGAGGCTCGGTTTTGTTGTGATTGGTGGACTTAAAAGTCACGTAATCAAGACAATGTGCGGAATGAGGGTACGTTGAACGGGCGTGGGTCGACTTTTATGCTAAGCAAGTGCCTAAGCTTGGCGAGCGGGGGTGTTCGGCCGCGTCTATAGGTGGTGGTCTGTGGTTCCTGTGCACCAAAAACATCAATCAAAGCCTGGTGCGCGATTGCCGTAGAATGACAGCTAAAATGTCACGATCGCAATCACCTCTGATTGGTTGACGCTCGCTCACTATTGAGTATTGACTTTAACAGGAATTGCACAAATTCAGCCAATCACAACAATTGAGATTGTAATAATGATTGATGCAGGTTTCCCGCAATCTGTTTGCGTCCACTGCTGGACATAGGCCTTCCCAAGGTAAGGTAATGTAAGCCCCCCCCCCCCCCCCTCCCCCTCCACGACTCGATGATCTGATGCGAACTATATATATAAATCCATACGATACAGGGTGTAATTAAAACGTTAACAAAAACGAAGACAGGTGATTATAGTCATGATGATTACTAATAATAAAAAACACGATTTAAAAAACCTGCGGGGCGATTGTGTAAAACCTGCATCAATCATTATTACAATCTCAATTGTTCTGATTGGCTGAATTTGTGCGATTCTTGTTGCAACAATGCATTGTGGCCAATAGTGAGCGAGCATTAACCAATCAGAGATGATTGCGATCGTGACATTGTAGCCGTCAAACAACCGCGGTAGGCAGTGGCGTGCACATAATGCGAAGCTAGGGTAGGCATTACTTAGTTAAGTTACATTTTTACTGAATGTCATGATGAAAAATGAGGGCGAAGCTATTTCAACTTGGGTAAGCAGCGCTTTTATGCCTCTATGAACTGCTCGCCACTGGCGGTAGGGCCTCTGTATTTTTAAAAGTTCGCAATGTATTGAAAATAAAATATCCGACTGACGCTAGAGGTCAACGAACGTTGCGTAGATAGGTGCCGCATCGTAGGCGGGCATTGACCCCGACTTTTGCACGCTATACATTGCGGGTTTGAAAAATACTAAATCCTTCAGGGATAGTACTTTTATTACATACACTAAGAGGACAATGGTTAGTGTTATGTGGCGTGTTTATATTATTACTTCCCATATAATAAATGCGAAAGTGTGTTGGTTTATCTTTCAATCACGTCGCAACAGAGCAACGGATCAACGTGATTTTTTTGTATGGGTATAAATTAGCACCTGGAGAGTGACATAGGTTACTTTTATCCCGGAAAATAAAAGAGTATCCACGGGATTTTGAAAAATCTAACGACATCACTCGGGTCACGCGCTTTTCAAGGCACTGAAGGCCTACGAGTATATAGCACGAGTAGATTATAGGTCTGTAGCAAGTCTACTCACAGTCTGCAGCTTGGCTAGCTGCACTTCCAGCGCTGCGGCGGCTTGGCGGCGATGCTTGGCGGCGGGAGCAGCTGGATGGTGCAGCGGCCGCAGCGCTCGAAGCGCTGCACGCTCCGCTTTAGCGCACGCTGCCACTCGCGCCACGCGCTCCCTCTCCACGGTCCTGAGAAAAACAAGCTCTTTTTTATTATTATTCAGATACAACTTAGCCCTTGACTGCAATCTCACCTGCCCCCCTAGCATGGGCAGGAGACAAAAATTTTATCCCCCAATTATATCCACTGACGAGGGATGAAATTTACTTGTCCACCTCTCAAAGCACGGCAACAGGGGAGAGGAGAAGTTTATCCCTAATTCGGGGACAATTTTATCCTCGACATTAGACGTGGGTTTAAGTTTATTCTCATAGAACTTAAAAAATCAAAACATGTCTCGCGGTACCTGTTGGGTTTAGGTTATGTTTGGGTTGTGTTTGGGATATGTTTCGGTTGTGTTTGTGTTATGTTTGGGTTGTGTTTGAGTTATGTTTGGAATATGGTTGGGAACTCCAACATAAACCCAACATAGGTCCCAAATACCAATTACCATTAACCCAATAAAGGTAAAGGAAAAGATCCAAAAACCGAAAAGTCCCCCGTTTTATTCACTGTGGATAATTATATCCACCCGTGAGCCCATGCTCGGAGAGTGGATAAAGCTGTCGGAGGGGATAAAGATTTTATCCTTTCCCCGGGGAGAAAATTATATCCCCGCCCATGCTAACCCTGCTGGTGGTAAGTGACGATGCAGTCTAAGATAGATGCGGGCTAACCTGGGAGGGGTATGGCAGTTTTTAATAAACCCATGCCCCTTTGGTTTCTACACGGCATCGTACTGGAACGCTAGATCGCTTGGCGGCACGGCTTTGCCGGTAGGGTGGTAACTAGCCACGGCCGAAGCCTGCCACCAGAAAATTGTAATAGCAATATCTATGGATCTCAAGGGTACTCACCAGCTAAGCACTTTGAGCTGATGCTGCAGAGCCTCGTTCACCTCTCCAGCCATGATGCCTGGCGCCACCTTCACCGGCGTCTCTTCTACAACACATGGACAATTACTGTATTGCTATCTTCTTCTAACATTTCAGGAGAGACAGAAACAGAATGCTAGATGTGTAAAAATGTGAAATTACACATTTTTACACAACCATACTATAGTTTTAGTATTTTTTGTAGAATCAGTTCGAATATTAGACAAATGTTTAGTTTTTGATTTATTTGGTTATTTAAAGAAAATTGATTAATCATTATGTTTAGTTATTTACTCAAATCAGAACATTATGTATAGAACAGAACCTGGTTATATACACAATCCACCATGCAAATAACATTGAGAATAAAAATATAAAAGAATCAAACAAAGCAAATTAGTTATTTCTCATCGAATAATTCGAAAAATCGTAGTACCAATTGATTTGGCGTTCCAGTACGACGCGTGATACCGCCTTGCAACCTATTGTTAGGGGTATAAGTATAGGTTTTGAAACTGCCAGACCCCTTTCACGCTATATATAGAGATTGTATGGGGACCAGTAGTGCCGCGACAGCACTGTTGCGGCAGCACTGCTGCTTGCAGCGTGGTTCGGAATCATACCTTAAGTTTGCTGGCATCTTAGATTGTATCGCCACTTACTATCAGTCGGGTGATTCGTTCAGTGATCATCACTAAATGAAAGCCTTCATTCTGCGATGATCACTGGAGTTAGCGAATCACCTCGCAGAGTTCCTTATGTAAGGTCTAACTAAGTATAGGTGGACTTTCGAGTCCGTGTAACTGACACTGCGACTGATCGTCACAGAAAGACTAATGTCATAGTTCACGACAGTTAGACTGGGGGCACACGATGCGTTGCGGCGCCGCACCGCAAAGATTTCACCGTATCAGCGGGCATACGAGCGGTGCGGCGCCGCAACGTTGTTATGTCGCAGCGACGGACAGTGTCCTTCCTTGTGACGCATAAACAACTGAGCGGTGCCGCTTCGAGCGACGTCGCAACGCATTCACCCCTCCCCGCCTCGTGTCGGTGGTTGCAAGTCCGGTGCGGCGCCGGAGCGCATCGTGTGACATGCCACAGATATTTCTATATAAGGCTCCGCTCCCGCACCGCACCGCCGCCGCAACGCATCGTGTGCCCCCGCTCTTAGGGAACTTGTAACAATACCTCAATAGCTCAACAGGTAAAGGAGTGGACTGAAAACTGAAAGGTCGACGGTTCAAACCCCGCCCGTTGCACTATTGTCGTACCTACTCCTAGCACAAGCCTGACGCTTAGTTGGAGAGGAAAGGGGAATACTAGTCATTTAACATGGCTAATATTCTTTAAAAAAAAAACGTTGAGGCTTCGACGTCACTGGCAAGCGTCAAATCTTAGTACATTGTAACATGATAGTCTAGGTTGGAACACGCTCGCCTATAAGATCAACATATTGAAACTATAGAAAAACCTGCAAAATAACGGTAAAACACAAACATGCTGAACCGAAATGGATGCAACATCTATTAGTGTATAGCTTACGCGGCGCAGAAGGCGGCGTCGCAGTCACCACCGCTAAACAAATGTAAACGCAGTTATAATATTTTAATTAAAGAGTCCTACCTACATCATCGTCATGATCAACCCATCGCCGGCTCACTACAGAGTACGGGTCTCCTCTCAGAGTGAGAAGGGTTTTGACCATAGTCTACCACGCTGGCCATGTGCGGATTGGTAGACTTTACATACCTTTGAGAATTTTATGGAGAACTCTCAGGCATGCAGGTTTCCTCACGATGTTTTCCTTCACCGTTAAAGCAAGTGATATTTAATTACTTAAAACGCAAATAACTCCGAAAAGTTAGAGGTGCGTGCCCGGGATCGAACCCCCGACCTCCGATTAGAAGGATCACAGCTTTCTACCTACACTTTAAGGAAATTCCGAAATGAAGTTTTAATATAAAAGATATATCAAAAATACCGGTCCGGTGCCAGTAGGATTCGCACATGAGGGGTGCGATGGTACGGAACCCTCGTGTGCGCGTCCAACTCGCACTTGACCGATTTTTGCAATAAGTTCCGTTAGTTAATAAGTAAGATAAATTGCAGAAAACAAAACGTAAGCTTAAAAAAACCGCTTCAAAAAGTAAAACAGGTATTATTATTGAATGTAATAGAAGATTATATAGATTAACTGTATATTATGTATAATTAATAGTATATAAGTCCCGCAAAGTACTATTGCGCTGGAACCATTTATCATTAACATCGAAATGACGTCATTTGACGTATATTTAAGTAAAAATATACCATCGGCTCGAAACTTCAGTCTAGTGCTGACGTGACTAAAATGGCGGCCACGCGCATTAGCAATTTCCGGGACTTATATTCGAACAGTAAGTGATTCTACAACCATGCAGTTAGACACTTAGAACACGTATACGAAGTGCTTACGTATGTACGCGTCTCGCGCTGCAGCCGGTGACGTCATCGCTGCACACATACATATTGCATATCATTTATGTTATAATGCCTACATTTTGAGATCTCACTCGCCATTTTAACTCGACGCGTCAACTGTCATGTCAAAAGTAAGGTTCACCCGCAGATTGAGTAAAAAAGGTAGATTGAAGTACTGTGTAACCGCGTATGAGATAGCGATAGCACGACGTAACGATGAATAACACGACAATTATTACCACTGTTTAGTAGTCAAATAATAGAAAGATTTTTTTTATTTTTATTAATAAAATCATCTATAATATAAAAATGAATCACTAAATGTGTTGGTCATCGCAAATCTCGAGAACAGCTGAACCGATTTCGCTAATTCTTTTTTTATAACATTCCTTGAAGTACGAGGATGGTTCTTACGGAGAGAAAAATTTAATTCAACCTCCCCGTCAATTTTCTAAACTCAGCTCAGATCAGCTAGTTTAATAATATAAATATATTTAATTTTTAGCCAAAAAACAGCTTTGCAGTCTTGCATAAAAAATAGTAATTTTTTAAAGTATTATATATATTCGATTTATAAAAGTCGAATTGAATGAAGACAATAAATAGTACTATGTGCCCTGCCCATTGCCACTTCAGCTTCGCAAGCCGTTGAGCTATGTCGGTTTTACTCTAGTACAATGGGCAGGGCACATAGTTCGTACAACCGATAGACGTTGGGGTCCCAAGGTGCTGGAATGGCGACCTCGCACCGGAAGACGCAGCGTTGGAAGACCCCCACTAGGTGGACGGACGACATCAGACGAGTTGCAGGGAACCGCTGGATGGCGGCGGCGCAAGACCGTGGCGTGTGGAAGTCCCTACAAGAGACCTAAGTCCAGCAGTGGACTTCTATAAGTAACATTAGAATGGAACTTACCATGGTGTGTGCCTCTCTTAGCATAGAGTTTCAACTTGTCTCTGAGCGCGCCCCGCTCGCTCTCCAGCGAGTCTATGTCTTGTTGGAGGTGGTCCATTGTCTCCTCGAACTCCTTCTCTTTCCTATAGCATAGAAACAAGACAGGTGATAGAACTGATGATAAGATACCACGAAAAAAGTAAATAAATAAATAGTACTACCCGGTCAAGCTAAGTTCCTCACGTCGATTAAAAATTAAAAAAAAAATTAAAAACTCAACAAAAGTGGCAGACAAAAATTCGTAGTACGTGTATCAGTGGCAAAGCATAGCCTCAATAGCTCAACGGGTAAAGGAGTGGACTGAAAACCGAAAGGTCGACGGTTCAAACCCCGCCCGTTGCACTATTGTCGTACCTACTCCTAGCACAAGCTTGACGCTTAGTTGGAGAGGAAAGAGGAATATTAGTCATTTAACATGGCTCATATTATTAAAAAAAAAAAAAGATACGAACTTACACGTACTACGAATTTTTGTCTGCCACTTGTTGATTTTTTTTTTAATTATCGACGCGAGGTGCAAACTTAAGCCTCGTTTACAGAGACGCGGGGCGTCGCGCGTTGCGATGGGCGGCGCGGCCTGCACTCAATTTAAACATATGGTGTTGTTTGAGTGCGTTTACGGAGAAGCAATTTGTGACGTTGTAAATTTTGAACTACTAATTAGCGTTTCGCTTTTAATTAAAATCTATTTTGTTCAAAGTATGTTGGTGCCACCTAGCATCAAGGTGCAGAACTACGCGTGGGTCGATGTTCAGAGTTCATTCGAGCCACAATAGATGGCGTTTGCTTCGTTGTCAATTGTCGTAAAAATAAAACAAAAATAATTAAATAAAACCATAATATCATTTGTTTATTGTTAAGTCATTAACAAAACGGTTCTTATAATATATCCTTAGGTTCCGCAAATATTCAAAAATGAATTGGCTTTATGATCAAACTAAATGAGAGCGGCCACACTCGGGTTGCGTCTGGCAACACCGATTGGTGAGATTTAGAATTTTCCTGGAGTCAACATGTGAAGACGAATTTTTTTCGTTCCAGGAAAATCTCATTCTTTTTCGCCCATGGCTTCGCCTGGGAAAATACAATAGTTATAAATTTTAGTCATCCTAACGTATTTCAATGTTTCATCAATTATGGTGAGTGAAAAATTAAGTAATGTGGATTCGACAAAATGGCGGTTTGGTTAGAGAAAATCCTAATTTTATGATTTCATTCCAGTTCCAGTTATTTTATCTTCCCAAATAAATGAGGATAATGGGTTGTGGGTGGACTTCTGAAAACCATTGGTGGCCAGGAGTTCAATAGGTGAGTTGTGTTTGATCGGGAAAATTCCACGTGTCGAAATTTTCACACAGCACAAATTATAATCTTGTTTTTCTTTGTTACAGGGTTTACGTTTACGTTTTACGTTTACGTTTACGTTTACGTTTTACGTTTACGTTTACGTTTACGTTTTAGTTTCCGTTTTAGTTTTCCGATTTACGTTTACGTTTTCGGTTTTCGTATTTATTTCTTTTGCACATTCACGTTGACAACTTAATTGCTATGGATAAGACTTGGTAAAAATCTTTGTAATGAAACATTTCGGTTGTGAAGAATCAAATAAATTGAGTTTTGGATCTTGGCCGATGCCGTCCAGCTACCCTGCAGTCTTCGCACCTACAAGTAAGCAAATGTTTGTATCCTGGAACTGTTTAGTGAACCTTCTTAGTGTATGTGTACAGTAAGAACCCTGTCTTTACTACTGAGCTTTTATTTTGAAACAATTTTATGAATTTTACTGTGTCATTGTCTATTCCATGCCAATGGCATCTTAAATTTAAAACATAGATCTTATGTACTATCTACCTAAGTCATTCTAATGTATCTAAATTAAGTCTTGGCATTAAGCTAGAATAACTAAGCATTATTAGCCATCATTCTGTATTAAGCGACCCCGGTAAAAGTTACATTAAAAACAATTTTGCCTAACATCTAGCAAATTTCATTTATAACACCTCATATGCATTACAAGGGAGTCGACGGCTAGCTTCTATTCTTTACTAGGTAGATAGATCAAGTAAAGTAAATTAAAATTATTTTTTTTTCCTCTAATCTTTGTAAGGTGGTAGATTATTCCGTATCCGGGTATATTTCTATTCCGCCCAATTTACCACCCTTACAAATGGCGCCCAACGTGGGGCGCCATTTATATTGATAAAATAGTTAGGATAGACTTAAGAATATTGTTTTTGTTGTGTATTTTGCTTGTGTATATTTAATAGTTTAAATAACTTCTTTTGTGTTTGTGTTTAACCAATTTGTATAAGGCTAAACATAGACAGTTACACAAGCTCGATATTTTGTTAAATGTGTTTTGACTTAACACAATGGAACAGACTTTTGCCCAGTTTCATTCACTTTTGAAGGACGAATTGTGTTATGAGGTATCCATTCGTTCCGAAACTCCAGCACCTACAGTGCTAGGTTTAAAGAAACAGTTAAAACAATTAATTCAGGAAATTCCTTCTGAATCAATTTTAGAGACAGATTTCTCTTCTGAAAGTGAGTTAGGGGTTATTACTAAAAAACTTCAAGACTTAGAAGATTTATTAAAAAAGTGTTCTGACACTAAAGATAGACATGCCCTCTGTAGGTCTAAAGCTTTAGCTTCACATTTGTACTTTAGAATTTTGAGAATACAGTGTTCCGAACTCAGCTTAATAAGTAGGAAGAGTGAATTACATACAAAGTTGCAGAGTTTGATTTCCAGATTAGATGCTGACAATGAGTCGTCTCACGACGAATCACTGGATTCCGAGAGTACCGCCGTTGACTGCACTGGTGATAAAAATGTGGCCAAGTGGAAGTTAAATTTCAACGGACAGGGTGATCCGCGCAGTTTCATCGAACGCGTTGAGGAATATAAAAGATCTTATGGCGTTTCAGATGGAAAATTATTTGTTTCTGCATTTCATCTTTTTACAGGCCGAGCATTGTTATGGTACAGAGGCAACAAATGTCAAGTTTCGTCTTGGTCAGAATTGAAAACTTTATTTTTAGAGGAATTTGATGCAGTAGATTATGACTACAGGTTGCTAGGTGAAATTCGAGCAAGAACACAAGGCTCTGAAGAACCTGTGTCTATCTATTTCGCTATAATGTTTTGCATGTTTTCAAGGTTGTCAACACCACTTTCCGAAGAACAAAAGTTACAAATTTTATTACATAATATTCGCCCTTTTTACTCAGAACAATTAGCTCTTGTTGACATTAAGTCTGTCGCAATGTTGAAGGAAAAGTGTCGCAAACTAGAGGCTGCGAGGCAGCGTTCCGCCTTATTTTCTGAGCCTACTAACAGTAAGGCAACTTTAAGTTCAGAGTTTGCTTACAAACAAGTGACAAAACAGATAAACACACTTTCAGTCACACCTGCACCTAAGGTTGATACAAGTAAAGGCACTGATTTTACGAAAACAAATAAACAACTATGTTACAAGTGCGGCAAGGGTAACCATTCCTTTAAATTTTGCAGGACAGTTCCGAAATTTATTAGATGTTTTTCGTGTGGACGTCAGAACTTTACAGTAAAGACATGTCCAAGTTGTAGTAAAAAGGCGATTAGTAAACCCGCTCCGGACAAAAATTCAAAAAACTAATTAGTAAGAACTGTGCAGAGACACAAGTAAAGAACTTGGTCATTAACAACAAAACATCCCTTTTACCTGACACAGTTCTGTATTCAGTGGATAAACGAGACTTTAGGCCACATTTAAAGGTTTTTGTTGACGGTTTTGAGATTACAGGTTTACTAGATTCCGGTGCTTGCGCGTCAATTTTGGGTAACCAGGCGCACAAGGTTTTTTTGAGATTCGGTTATAAATTGCATAGCAGTATTGATACCACATTTTCAGTGGCAAATGGAGACAAACTTGATTGCATGGGTTATATGTTTATTCCGATTACTTATAATTCCGTAACTCACATAATAAAATTTTTTGTAGTACCCTCTATAATAGCGGATGTTATTTTTGGCTGTGACTTTTGGAAAACATTTCAGTTAGCCCCTGGCATTTTTGATAATTTAGAATTAATTAAGGCACCTTCTCAATTTTACAATATTTGTGCGATTGATAATAAACAAATTCATACCATCACTTCTTTTGAAAACTTATCATCTCAACAGAAAGAATTAGCCCAGTCTGTAGTAAATAAATTTTTAGATATTTCTTCAGAGAAAATTGGATTGGGTAGAAAAAAATTAATTGAACATGTTATTGACACCGGTGATGCCTTGCCAATAAAAATAAAACAATATCCACTTTCTCCCGAAAAGAAGGAAGCTTTAAGTAAAGAGTTAGATAGGATGCTGGAAATGGACGTAGTTACTCCGAGTGAAAGCCCTTGGAATAACCCAGCAATTTTAGTGAAAAAGGCAAATGGAGACTGGAGATTTTGCCTAGATTGCAGGAAATTAAATTCAGTGACAAAGGGGGATTCATACTCAATACCGTACATTCCACAAATTCTAGATAGCTTGAAAGAGGCAAGGTTTTTATCATCGATTGATTTAAGTTCAAGTTTCTGGCAAATTCCGTTAGCTAACGACTCTCAGGAAAAAACCAGTTTTACAGTTCCTGGTAGAGGGTTATTCAAATTTAAAGTCATGCCGTTTGGCCTATGCGGTGCACCAGCACGACAGCAGAGGTTAATGGACCAGTTATTTAATCAAAATTTTTGTAGTGATATTGAAAATGGAATAGTATTTTGTTATATAGATGATATTGTTATTTGTTCTGCTGATTTTGAAACCCATTTAATTTTATTAAACAGAGTTCTGGATAAACTAAAAATGGCTCAACTATCCATAAATTTTGATAAATGTAATTTTTTTCGAAACTCTTTGAAATATTTAGGGTATATAGTGGATGAATTTGGTTTACGCACAGATCCTGGAAAAGTTGCCGCAGTTTTGAACTTTCCGACCCCAAAAACTGCACAGGAGGTAAAGATTTTCCTAGGCACTTGTTCTTGGTACAGGCGCTTTATTAGGAATTTTTCAACCATCGCTGCACCACTCAATAGACTAACGAGTAAAGGAAAGAACGCACCTAAATTTGAGTGGAGCGAACAGGCAGAGGTAGCATTTAATACATTGAAGAATGCGTTGGTAACCGCACCTGTTCTTGCGGTACCGAATTTTGAAAAACCATTCAAAATACATTGTGATGCTTCTGCATATGGTGTTGGCGGTATGCTAACGCAAGAAACCGATGGTTGCGATCATCCCATTGCGTATGTCAGTAGGAGCCTAAATAAAAACGAAAGGAATTACAGCGCGACGGAACGCGAGGCTCTAGCTGTGATTTTTGCAGTGGAGAAATTTCAGGCTTATTTTGGTTCCAAGCCAGTCACAATTATCACAGACCATGCATCCCTAAAGTGGTTCTTAAATTTAGAAAATCCCTCAGGACGACTCGCCAGATGGGGTTGTAGATTATCACAGTATAATTTTGTTATCGAACATAGGAAGGGTTGTGATAATGTAGTTCCGGATACCTTGTCGAGACTCATACACGTAGATGTAGTTGGTGATCGTAATGATAACTCTAGTCAACAAGTTTTGGTAGATGACTGGTATGACAAAACATTTAATGGCTGTAAAATAAATCCAGCAAATTTTCCGAATTTTTGTATTTTGAACGATAAACTATATCGTTACAGTAAATGTAAATACCAGCTTCTCAGTGAGTTCGACTGGAAAGAGGTAGTCCACAAGAACGACATCCTTAGAATTATGCAACAAAACCATGCAGATGCAACTGCAGGTCATTTTGGTGTGTTCAAAACTCATCGCAGATTATCCCTCAGATATTTTTGGCGTGGTATGTATAAGGACGTGGTTGAGTACGTTAAGAATTGTGATACTTGCTCTGCGTATAAACACACGACATCAGCCACTCCAGGTCTGCTAGGGAAGCCTAAAGTCTGCGAGAGACCTTTTCAGGTCATTTCGGCTGATTTAGTCGGACCTTTGCCTAGGTCTAAATCAGGATTTACATTTCTTTTTGTGGTGACGTGTTGTTTTTCGAAATATACAATGTTGTTTCCGTTACGGCGTGCCACAGGTGCCGCTGTTGTTAAAGCGCTAGAGAATTTTGTATTTTTGAACCATAGTGTTCCAGAGACTGTGATTGTGGACAATGGGTCCCAATTTACAGGATCTGAATTCCGTAATCTCATTAAGCGTTATAATATTCCGAAATTACACTACACACCACTGTACACTCCGCAAGTTAACCTTGTTGAGAGGTACAATAAGGTTGTTATGACTGCTGTAGCCGCTTTTGTGAAAGATAACCACAGGTCCTGGGACGAAAACCTGTACAAGGTCCAGTTCGCCATAAACAGTGCGGTTAATGAATCCACTGGATTCTCCCCGTTCTTCCTTGTCCACGCTAGAGAACCGGTCTTAAATGGTTCCTTCTATAAGGACACGGATAAGGAGTACGAGCCCGGAATTCCAAGGGAGGAATACGCAGGAAAGTTTGGATCTTTGGAGGACATATTTGGTCAGGTTAGGAGAAATTTGTTTCAGGCTCATGCAGAGTATGCAACGCATTACAACTTAAGGCGTAGGTCTGCAAGCTATTCTGTTGGGGATATAGTGTGGAAAAAGACCTATCCACAAAGCGACGCTACAAATTTTTTCGCAGCTAAGCTGGCACCTAAGTATGAAAAGTGCAGGGTTGTCAAGGTTTTGTCACCTTTGGTTTACGAACTAGTTAGAGTAGCTGACAACCACCCAATAGGCACTTGGCATATTAAGGATATTAAGAAGTAGATATTTGCCATTACTTAGTTTGGTCTAAACTGTTTGAATATTTAAGTTATCAATATTCAATTAGGAATTTGTATGAGTGTAGTGATGTTCTGAGTTAACAGTTACATTACCATGGTTCAGTTGAGGAGGAATGTAGTGGATGTATGTAGGGATGAATATGTGATGATTGGAATGCTTGTGGTAGACCAACCGGTTGAGAAAGTAAAAATGCAAATATCGTACTTTGGGGATAACGAAAAGGGGGGGTTTTGTGTTTTGTTTTCGTTTTCCTTCTAGATAATGGATCATTTCTGTTATTTTTCCGATTCTGTTCCGAGATCTATTTTCTAGGAGAGTTATTTCGTTTTTTTTTTTCTCATATTCCGATTTTGATTCGGTTTTATTTTTCCGAATGGGATAGAGAACGGTTGCCATATCAGATGGACCCGTTCACAACCAGTTTTTCCGTATTTGTTGAGTAACAAATATTAAGATGGTAGTTTAAAAGAGTGAACCACCGTAGGCCTAGACGCATTCTATCAGTCAGCTGAAGAATGATGCCAAGATGTTTCCACTCAAGTGTCTTAGACACCATGAAGTTTTTTGTATATATTCTTTTTAGAAGTTAGGGTTGTGTAGTTAAGTATAATGTATAAAACCTTACACTGTTTTCAGTATATTTGTTTTGTTAGACAATTTTCCTTGTTAGTAGTAGATGTGCGTTCACGCGTAACTTCTGTGTTTTTTTTTTGTTTGTTTCAGGCAAATTGTTAGTAGTTGTTGGATGACGCTGAGGGCAGCGTGGTTCAACCTGTTGAACCTTTTCGTAGGAGGGGAAGTATTGTGACGTTGTAAATTTTGAACTACTAATTAGCGTTTCGCTTTTAATTAAAATCTATTTTGTTCAAAGTATGTTGGTGCCACCTAGCATCAAGGTGCAGAACTACGCGTGGGTCGATGTTCAGAGTTCATTCGAGCCACAATAGATGGCGTTTGCTTCGTTGTCAATTGTCGTAAAAATAAAACAAAAATAATTAAATAAAACCATAATATCATTTGTTTATTGTTAAGTCATTAACAAAACGGTTCTTATAATATATCCTTAGGTTCCGCAAATATTCAAAAATGAATTGGCTTTATGATCAAACTAAATGAGAGCGGCCACACTCGGGTTGCGTCTGGCAACACCGATTGGTGAGATTTAGAATTTTCCTGGAGTCAACATGTGAAGACGAATTTTTTTCGTTCCAGGAAAATCTCATTCTTTTTCGCCCATGGCTTCGCCTGGGAAAATACAATAGTTATAAATTTTAGTCATCCTAACGTATTTCAATGTTTCATCAATTATGGTGAGTGAAAAATTAAGTAATGTGGATTCGACAAAATGGCGGTTTGGTTAGAGAAAATCCTAATTTTATGATTTCATTCCAGTTCCAGTTATTTTATCTTCCCAAATAAATGAGGATAATGGGTTGTGGGTGGACTTCTGAAAACCATTGGTGGCCAGGAGTTCAATAGGTGAGTTGTGTTTGATCGGGAAAATTCCACGTGTCGAAATTTTCACACAGCACAAATTATAATCTTGTTTTTCTTTGTTACAGGGTTTACGTTTACGTTTTACGTTTACGTTTACGTTTACGTTTTACGTTTACGTTTACGTTTACGTTTTAGTTTCCGTTTTAGTTTTCCGATTTACGTTTACGTTTTCGGTTTTCGTATTTATTTCTTTTGCACATTCACGTTGACAACTTAATTGCTATGGATAAGACTTGGTGAAAATCTTTGTAATGAAACATTTCGGTTGTGAAGAATCAAATAAATTGAGTTTTGGATCTTGGCCGATGCCGTCCAGCTACCCTGCAGTCTTCGCACCTACAAGTAAGCAAATGTTTGTATCCTGGAACTGTTTAGTGAACCTTCTTAGTGTATGTGTACAGTAAGAACCCTGTCTTTACTACTGAGCTTTTATTTTGAAACAATTTTATGAATTTTACTGTGTCATTGTCTATTCCATGCCAATGGCATCTTAAATTTAAAACATAGATCTTATGTACTATCTACCTAAGTCATTCTAATGTATCTAAATTAAGTCTTGGCATTAAGCTAGAATAACTAAGCATTATTAGCCATCATTCTGTATTAAGCGACCCCGGTAAAAGTTACATTAAAAACAATTTTGCCTAACATCTAGCAAATTTCATTTATAACACCTCATATGCATTACAAGGGAGTCGACGGCTAGCTTCTATTCTTTACTAGGTAGATAGATCAAGTAAAGTAAATTAAAATTATTTTTTTTTTCCTCTAATCTTTGTAAGGTGGTAGATTATTCCGTATCCGGGTATATTTCTATTCCGCCCAATTTATCACCCTTACAAATTTTACACGCGTTTGTTTGAAATTGAGTGTTTTTTTGCGGCCGAGCCCGCGGATGGCATCGACGCGTCCCACGCGGCGTTCATCGTGGCGGCGCACGCGGCGGCAATTCTCGATGAAGCGATGCCCGCAGCGGAACCTTCTGCCAGTCTTTATTTGGAAAACGCGCGATGCCCGCCGCGTGCAACGCTACACGCTTTAAGGATTCACCGCCACTCTTCCCGCCTCGCATCTCTATGTACAACATCGTATATTGCCATTTTTATATCTTATTAGAACGGCAGTGCCACTTACACTAACTAGATGATTAATAATAAATTTAAATACAAATAAAGGTACAAGAAAAAAGACATAAAATACAAAACGATAAAACATCAAAGGATTTTGAATATGTACGCTGAGAACATTGAATGACATATTCATGTAATGCTCTCAGCGTACTACAGCGCCATATGTTTGTGATTACGCGTGCGATGATAAGTGCCGCTTCCCGCACCGCCGCCGCAAACAATAAAAACGCAAGACGCGCCGCGAGACGCCACGACACACGCGACGCGCGACGCCCCGCGTCTCCGTAAATGAGGCCTTAACTTGACCGGCGGGGTGATTACGTATCTCGCGACAGGATTGCTGTCGAACGTCACACATAACAGCGGCTAGAGAGAGACAGCAATAGCCACAAGGCAAAATAAGAAGAAGAGAGACAGCAAATGAACTGTCAGATTGCTACTGCTGTCGCTACTGCAAAGTTTTACGTAATCACTCGCGGGTTATATATATACATATATATATATATTTTTAAAGAATATTAGCCATGTTAAATGACTAATATTCCCCTCTCCTCTCCAATTAAGCGTCAAGCTTGTGCTAGGAGTAGGTACGACAATAGTGCAACGGGCGGGGTTTGAACCGTCGACCTTTCGGTTTTCGGTCCACTCCTTTACCGGTTGAGCTATTGAGGCTTAAATATGGATGGGTTTACACATAGAGCAGAAACAAAGAGGAGTTGGCCTAAGCAACTGTGCACTGTGATTTTCAACTAGGTCCTGACGTCATCACTGTGGGCGGGGCCTTAGTTAGTATGCTGTCTGCGTTCGTCAGGTTCACATATATTGAGACTCGTATTATCGGTGTGTTTTCGCGTTTTTAAGAACAAAAGGATGAAGTGTTGTGTTTTATCGTGTCAAAGTTATTCAGACAGACGTTCTGATGCTATGAATGGTATCACATTTCATTTGTAAGTAATTTTATACGTAATTATTAAATTGTTTCTACACTTATTGACATCTAGTGTGAGATAGCTGAACTATGTAGTGACATCAATATATCGATGTTAGGTCGCTAAGCGAATAGTTTTGCTACTAACCCGCAGATGGAAAATTGAGAAGTGGGCGGCGTTCCACAACCCCTCACCCCGCAAAATGTCACTCGATATTTCATAGGGAAATCTTAATACAACATCTCCTCTTTGTTTCTGCTCTATGGGTTTACAACACCGTACCTCTTGAGTTGGTTGAGCGCGTCGTCCAGTCTCCTCTGTAGTGTCTGCGAGCGTAGTTCCGAGTCTCGCACCGTTGCTGACAACTTCTTGTCGCCCAGTTCCCGTCGGATTTGCATCTCCGATAATTCTTCTTGTTTAGCCTGACAATACATAAGACTAGGATTACAAGACCTTACTTACAGTAAGTAGCTTAAGTACTTGTACTGTAAGTAAGGTCTTGGACTGTACTACAGTACGCGGCCGAAAGTAAAGTACATATCAGCCTTTAGAATGACATTTCAGCTTTGTAGAGCGTGAGTGACAGAGGTCACTCATACCTATATGACGTTTTATTGGTCTCAACAACAGAGACAGTGCTCTACAAATTTGCTCTCACCTTCTAAAGGTCGATGTACATTACTTTCGGTCGCGTACTGTAATAAAATGATGTGATGTTTTGTATAGTGGTAGTTTAAGCGATGCCGTGAGTTGCGGTGCGTTTTAATTCGCAAATTTGAATTTTACACGTGCACTGCGGAATTAATTCCGCAGTGCACGCACTTCCATATCTAAATATATAAAATGAAAAGGTGACTGACTGACTGACTGACTGACTGACTGATCTATCAACGCACAGCTCAAACTACTGGACGGATTGGGCTGAAATTTGGCATGCAGATAGCTATTATGACGTAGGCATCCGCTAACAAAGGATTTTTGGAAATTCAATCCCTAAGGGGGTGAAATAGGGGTTTGAAATTTGTGAAGTTCACGCGGACGAAGTCGCGAGCATAAGCTAGTCTAAATATATAAAACGAAAAGGTGACTGACTGACTGACTGACTGATCTATCAACGCACAGCTCAAACTACTGGACGGATCGGGCTGAAATTTTGCATGCAGATAGCTATTATGACGTAGGCGTCCGCTAAGAAAGGATTTTGGAAAATTCAACCCTTAAGGGGGTGAAATAGGGGTTTGAAATTTGTGTAGTCCATGCGGATGAAGTCGCGAGCATAAGCTAGTTATTACATATAGCGCAAGCGCACCACGATGCCGTGAGCTGCGGTGCGTTTTAATCCGCAAATTTGAATTTTAATCTAACAAAATCCGGTGCGGAATTAATTCCGCAGTGCACGCACTTCCATATAGTTCTATAGTTCACAGATTTTGCGGAAAAAAATATACGAAAATTTTCCGTAGTACGCGCTAGCTCTTAGAGATCACCAACTGATAAAACCTTTACTTTTTTTTCTGTAATAACGCCGACAGGCATTGCCGAAAATGCTGTGTAATTTGTTTTAATGCAGTTACTGAAAAGAGTCTGCAAGAAACTCGGCAGTTTCTCTCTTTATACTGTACCTTGAGCAGTTTCCGCAGCTCCTTGATGTCTGCCTCCTTGTTCTCCAGCCGTATGGTGAGGGTCTTGGTCTCCTCCAACTGCTTCTTCACCAGCTGGGCGCGCACCACTATTGGTGGTGTTGGCTGCAAATAAGTAACAACAATATCACTAAAAGTATATGTAAACTATAAATATATATTTATAAAATGAATTTTGAATATGGGGAATTACAAAATTAAAAAAATTAATATCCCACGTATAAATCATAATTCTAATATTATTATAAATGTGAAAGTGTGGATATTTGGATGTTTGTTACTCAATCACGCAAAAACAGCTGAACGGATTTGGATAAAATTTGGAATGGAGATAGATTATACCCTGGAATAACACATAGACTACTTTTGATCCCGGAAAATCAAAGAGTTCCAGCAGGATTTTGAAAAATGTAAATCCACGCGGACGAAGTCGCGGGCATCAGCTAGTAATAAATAAATAATTTCTTTATTAACATCAACAACAACAACAACATAGACCCATATTTTGTTAGTAAAGACAATGCTTAGAAACTATGTTAGTATAATCATTTTATCTAAATATATATAAAAGGAAAAGGTGACTGACTGACTGATCTATCATCGCACAGCTCAAGCTACTGGACGGATCGGACTGAAATTTGGCATGCAGATAGCTATTATGACGTAGGCATCCGCTAAGAAAGGATTTTTGAAAATTCAACCCCTAAGGGGGTGAAATAGGGGTTTGACATTTTTATAGACCACGCGGACTAAGTCGCGAGCATAAGCTAGTTTTTAAAATAAAAGTATAAGTAAATAGGAATATTAACACGTACGGTAAGACAGCACTCACCTTTTCGCTAGCGACGTTGGTCAAGGACATGACGTCATACTCCTTGTCTTGCGTGAAGGCAGCCAGTTTGTTGACATCAGAGGCGACCGTGGACAGCGCGTGCTTGATCGTCTTTACTGGGCCGTGGTCATCCTGGAGACAATGCTAGTATGTAACCCGTCATATGGTAAACCCGCGGGGTGGTTACGTAAAACGTTGCAGTAGCGACAGCAATGTACAGCGTGCAAAACTGGGGTCAATGGCCCGCCTACGACGCGGCATCTATCTACGCGACGAGCATCAACCTCTATCGTCAGTCAGATGTTTTATTTGCAATCAATTTTCACGAACTGGTGGTGGTCTGGTGGGAGGCCTCGGCCGTGGCTAGTTACCACCCTACTGGCAAAGCCGTGCCGCCAAGCGATTTAGCGTTCCGGTACGATGCCGTGTAGAAACCAAAGGTGTATGGGTTTAATAAAAACTGCCATACTCCTTCCAGGTTAGCCCGCTCCCACCTTAGACTGCATCGTCACTTACCATCAGGTGAGATTGCAGTCAAGGGCTAACTTGTATCTGAATAAAAATAAATAAAAACTTTAAAAAAAATACAGGACCTAAAAAAATTTTTGTTTTCAAATTCAAATTGTTTTTGTGGTATCTTATCAGTTATCAGTAATCATCAGTATAGTCCTTAAAAAATGACTCCTCACGCACCATTTTAACTCTGTGTTAACTGTCATGTCGAAAGTACGATTCACCTTTAAAATAAGGACTAAAATCGTACTTTTGACATGAATTTTGACACAAAAAGTTGAAATGGCGCGTGAGGGGTCATTTTTTTCGCATTATATATAGTATCATACGTATCCGTTTTTTTCTGGCAGTAGATTCTAAGCAGTTTCCAATAGTGCTGACCTGCTGGTACGTCTTGTCGATGGCCGCACTCCATATAGCGGCGAGGGCCTGCAGCGGGAGGGGCGCGCCCTCCCCCCTCTCGCCCGCCGTGGCCGCGCACGCGCACGCCGCACGGGCCGCCAGAGACGTGGCGCGGGCGGCGCGCCACAGCGCTATGGCGCTGTCTCCGCGGAGCCGCTCCACCAACTGAAAACAAGACCAAATTCAAAAACTATATTTTCACATCTCATTGATATTTGATCAAAATTTATTCTTTTGATCAGAGTAGGGGGGCGGGGGGGGGGGGGGGGACGACGACGCCCGGACCCTCGCATGTCACGCACACTCACGGTAATCTGGTGGGGGGTCCCATACCATCTCGACCTGTCTAATGTGTGTTATCACTGTGATAGAGTGCAGTATTGTAGAGTAACCGTCTTCACAGCGACTTGTATTTGAATTATACCGTCAGAGTAAAATGGATCTTGTCTTCTTGTAATAGAGTGTAATATTAGTTGAAGATGCAGTTGTGAAATGCAACATTACACCGGTTAAGTAATATGGATCTTGTCTCTATGTGATAGAGTGCAATATCACCTGAATACACACAGTCAGAGTAAAATGGATCTTGTCCCCTTGTAACAAAGTTCAATATCACCTGCATATCGATGGGTAACGCGTGTAGCTGCACGCCGGGGGGCAGGCGTCTTCGCACACTCTTCAGTTGCTGCTGCAGCGACGAGCAACTTGTCTGAATGGCTTCGTGGAGTTGGTTCAGTTCGTGAGGTTGCTCCGATTGCTGGAAATTTAAAAAATACAGATTCTTTAACATTTCAAAAATGAGGGTATTTGAGATTTTTTTTTTAAATCTCAAATACCCTCACTCAATTGGGAAATTGAAGAAATCTTTATTTAAAGCAACTAGGGCTCAATTTGTGCTCAAAGTGTGTTTCTCAATCAAATGCGAGTTTCTATGAAATACTGGATAGTGACGTCACAATGATTTGACGTGTTTTTTAGTTTTATCGATAATTTAAAATGGTTGATACACTTTAAACTAACAAAGGACGTGGATTTTACCTATTTTGGAAGACGCTCCATTTAAAAATCACTGAGAAATAATAATTCATTTTTGATAGGCAAATACCGTATTTAGGTCAGACTAGCTTATGCTCGCGACTTTATCCGCGTGGACTATACAAATTTCACCCTTTAGGGGTTGAGTTTTCGAAAATCCTTTTTTAGCGGATGTCTACGTCATAACAGCTATCTCCATGCCAAATTTCAGCACGATCCGTCCAGTAGTTTGAGCTGTGCGTTGATAGATCAGTAAGTCCGTCACCTTTTCCTTTTATATATTTAGATTTGGTCAGAGGACGTTAGATTGGGTTATGTTTGGTCAGATAGTGGCGCTGATTCTCTTGTCTTTCTCTAAACTAAATTAAGACTATCTGTATCTTTTTCTTTTTGATATTGCTAAAAAGGGACGGAACATGAATTTTATATTTAAAGACTTTTTTTAGTGCACGCTACAAATTTAAACAGCAGGCTCGCTACAGGCAGCTTAAGTCACGGGGTTTGACGTCTCTAAATTAAATTTAAAACTGTCAAACTGTGTCTGTCCTTTTCATATTACATTAGTAAGAAGAGGATGCAAATACTCTAAAATTCAGGTGTGCTCAGAATCAGCACTAGCGTCAGGTTGTGTCAGCTACTCACCTGCGTGGCGTGCGAGAGAGCGGACGCGTCCGCCGAGAGCGCGCGCGACAAGGCGTCGATGGCCGCGCACGCGTGCAGTAGCACTTCCCGCGCGCACCCCGCGCCTTCCACCGCGCCCATGCTCAGCGCGGACCACATGGCGGCCAGGTAGGACCAGCAGCGCTCCATGCCTGACAACAGACGACATGATACATCTCACATGCATGAGTAGCTCATGCCTGACGGTGAATAGTGTGGTGAAAGGTTCACTCAATTCTACTGATCGATCCCCTATACTAATACTACCTCTTTTGAAAATTTTAAACGTCTTTATGACAAGATCTGTTAAAACGAATGCTTTCACTTATTAAAATTTATCCTATCTATTTAAATTATATATCTAAACTCCGTATGCATTAACACTGTTGCACCAAATAAAATATAGTTTTAGTAATGTATGAATATATATAGTATAGTATAAATATAATATAGTATATAATATGATATAATATAGTATGAATGAGGTCGATGAACTTTGTCAGCCCTAGCACAGACTACGGTCTATTTGGGCTGCAAACTGCCAACACCAGTCTCGGCTTTTTATCTAGTGCTTTGGTCTAAAAGTGTTGTGTAAATTGTTCACTTTTCGTTTTGTCTAAATAAAAATAAATAAATAAATAAAAATCACAAAGGGGTCTTTCAGTAATAGCATGCAAAGAGCGGACGCGTTGCGATAAGGCATCGATGGCTGCGCATGCGTGCAGTAACACTTCCCGCGCGCACGCAACGCCTTCCGCCGCGCCCATATTCAGCGCGGACTACAGGTACGACCAGCAGCGGTCCATGCCTGACAACACATCACACCGTAACTATATGATGTAGATATGATACAGTACAGAGTACAGAACATGAAAGACCTAGGTGTAATTTTTGATAAAAAATTGACCTTCCATGACCATATTAACACCGTAGCAGCTGACTCATTTCGAAGATTAGGATTTGTACTACGCAACTCTCGGGAGTTCCATAGTCCTTTGGTAATACGATTACTATATTACGCCTTAGTCCGAAGCAAGCTCGAAACAAGCACCTGTGTCTGGCATCCGTACGAGGCAAAGTACGGGCTTATATTAGAAAAAGTACAAAAGGCCTTCCTAAGATACCTGTATAAACGTTGCTATGGATATTACCCTTTCCTATACCCAACCAAATTTCCGTTAGGTTGCTTAGGTTTCAACTCCCTGGAGGTCAGACGCATTTGCGACCAACTCAAAATTATGTGTCAAATTTTGCGAGGAGATGTTAATGCTCCAGAACTTCATAACCAACTGTGTCGCATACGTGTCCCTGAATCCAACAGTAATCTTCGTCCACGAAAAAATAAACTTTTCGTGGTCCCACATCATCGCACTGTTGCTAGATCTATGTCACCTATACCCCGTTCATTAGCATCGTTCAACGCGCTTTTGGACAATAATGTTCAATGGGACCCATTTAATGATGGGTGTATAATACTGGTTCGGGAGTTACTGAAGTACGCTGAGAGCATTGCATGAATATGTCATTCAATGTTCTCAGCGTACATATTCAAAATTCTTTGATCTTTTATCGTTTTGTATTTTATGTCTTTTTTCTTGTACCTTTATTTGTATTTAAATTTATTATTAATCATCTAGTTAGTGTAAGTGGCACTGCCGTTCTAATTAGATATAAAATAAATAAAATAAATAAATAAAATAAATGATACATCCCACAGGCAGTACAGGCAAAGTAGCTCATGCCTGACGATGAACAGCGTGGGTAAGAGTGCACCCAATTCTACTGATCATCCCCTATCATCCAGATAGTGTGGAAGTTTGAAGAGTTACTCACCATCCAGCGAGCAGTTCTCATCCAGCTCGTTGGTCTTCAGGAGTTGTGCCGCCGCGTCCAAGGCGCGCTCCTGCTGTGCCGCATCGGGCAGCGCTGATGCTGCACGCAGCAACAGCTCCGGAGTACAAGTCTCGAGGGCACCACTCCACATACACACCATACACTAGGAAAACAAAAAGAAAATAGGACCTCATTTCACATCTCCGTTATTTCTTTGAAGAATATTGACGACCTCCCTGGCGCAGTGGTGAGCGCTGTGGTCTTAATAGTGGGAGGTCCCGGGTTCGATTCCTGGCAGGGGTTTGGAATTTTATAATTTTTAAATTTCTGGTCTGGTCTGGTGGGAGGCTTCGGCCGTGGCTAGTTACCACCCTACCGGCAAAGCCGTGCCGCCAAGCGATTTAGCGTTCCGGTACGATGCCGTGTGATACCAAAGGGGTATGGTTTAATAAAAACTGCCATACCCCTTCCAGGTTAGCCCGCTATCATCTTAGACTGCATCATCACTTACCACCAGGTGAGATTGCAGTCAAGGGCTAACTTGTATCTGAATAAAAATAAAAAAATAAAAATAAAAATATTAATCCTAATCCTAATCCATCCATACTAATATTATAAATGCGAAAGTGTGTCTCTCTGTCTGTCTGTCTGCTAGCTTTTCACGCCTCAACCGTTCAACCGATTTTGACGAAATTTGGTACAGAGATAGCTTGCATCCCGGGGAAGGACATACATTTTTATCCCGGAAAATTAAAGAGTTCCCACGGAATTTTTAAAAACCTAAATCCACGCGGACGAAGTAGCGGGCATCATCTAGTAATATTATAAAATATGTGAAAGTGTGGATGTTTGTTACTCAATCACGCAAAAAGTACTGGACGGATTTGGCTGAAATTTGGAATGGAGATAGATTATACCCTGAATTAACACATAGGCTACATTTTTTCCGGAAAATTAAAGAGTTCCCGCGGGATTTTGAAAAATGTAAATCCACGCGGACGAAGTCGCGGGCATCAGCTAGTGTTAATCTAAATCTAAAACAGTACGTCATATAGGTATGAGTGACAGAGACAACGCCCTACAAAGCCGAAATGTCATTCTAAAGGCCGATGTGCATTACTTTCGGCCGCGTACAGCAAGTTCCAGAACTAACCTGTATCATCTGCAGTTGGTACTCCAGTTGACAACGGAAGCTGTACTGGACTGCTGTGTGAGTCTTCATGATGGACTCCTTGTCCCACACGTTCACTGCTGGGAATCTGAAATGACAAATTCAACATTTGACAATTTATTTATTTTTTAAACTAGATGATGCCCGCGACTTCGTCCGCGTGGATTTAGGTTTTTAAAAATCCCGTGGGAGCTATGATTTTCCGAGATAAAAAGTCTATGTCCCTTCCCCGGGATGCAAGCTATATCTGTACCAAATTTCGTCAAAATCGGTTGAACAGGTGGACCGTGACAGGCAGACAGACAGACAGACAGACAGACAGACAGACAGACAGACAGACAGACAGACAGACAGACAGACAGACAGACAGACAGACAGACAGACAGACAGACAGACAGACAGACAGACAGACAGACAGACAGACATACAGGCAGACAGACAGACGCACTTTCGCTTAGCCATTATTGGCTAACTTGGAAGGGGTATGGAAGTTTTTATTAAACCCATACTTACTCCTTATTGGTTTCTACACGGCATCGTACCGGAACGCTAAATCCCTTGACGGCACGGCTTTGCCGGTAGGGTGGTAACTCGCCACAGCCGTAACCTCCCACCGTATGGGTACAATAGTACCCATGGTACGAATTATTTCATTTTCCAGAGGGCCTAACATGCGCCCCGCGAGAAAATTTTGTCTACGCATTATCTCGTGTTTCTTCATACAAATAAAACGAGTAGATGCGTAGACAAAATTTTCTCGTGGTGCGTATGTTAGGCGTGCAGGATAAAAACTAGCCTGTCACTTTTTACGTCCTCAGCTATACCCATGCAAAAAATCACATTAAGCCGTTGCTCCTTAGCGACGTAATTGAAGGACAAACAAATAAACAAACACACTTTCACATTTTAATACGGGTAGTTTTAAAACTTTTTGGTGAAACAGATGAAACTTACTTTTCACGAATTTGTCCCAATATAATTTCAGCCTTAGTGTTCAAACGTTGCAGAAGCAGAATGAACATGATCGCGTCGTGATCACCTGGAAAAACAAAAACAATGTAGTACCTATAGTCTATTTTTTTAATCCTAGAAAATGACAGGTAGAAATGTCGAACTTAAAAATTACCAGTAGGGCGATTTCGTAAAACCTGCATCAATCATTTTAAAAAAAATAATAAGAATATTAGCCATATTAAATGACTAATATTCCCCTTTCCTCTCCAACTAAGCGTCAAGCTTGTGCTAGGAGTAGGTACGAAAATAGTGCAACGGGCGGGGTTTGAACCGTCGACCTTTCGGTTTTCAGTCCACTCCTTTACCGGTTGAGCTATTGAGGCATTATTACAATCTCAATTGTTCTGATTGGCTGAATTTGTGCTTTGCAACAATGCATTGTAGCCAATAGTGAGCGAGCGTCAACCAACCAGAGGTGATTGCGATCGTGACTTTGTAGCTGTCATTCTACCGCAATCGCGCAGCAGCTTAACAAAAAAAATTCAAAAAAATAAATAGATTTCAATAACCAATAACACTAAAAAGTAAAAAATAATTTAATTTATTACCCAATATATTATGTATACAAGAGTTATTGTAGTTCTATAGTAATATTTTTTGGAGCCGGTGCCAATTAGCCGCACGAACCGTCTATCTACTCCTCATATTGTTTTGTCCACATTAGCACCTCATTGGCGCTTTTTTTTATTTTATTCAGATACAAGTTAGCCCTTGACTGCAATCTCACCTGGTGGTAAGTGATGATGCAGTCTAAGATGATAGCGGGCTAACCTGGAAGGGGTATGGCAGTTTTTATTAAACCCATACCCCTTTGGTTTCTACACGGCATCGTACCGGAACGCTAAATCGCTTGGCGGCACGGCTTTGCCGGTAGGGTGGTAACTAGCCACGGCTGAAGCCTCCCACCAGACCAGACCAGAAATTTAGAAATTATAAAATTCCAAACCCCTGCCAGGAATCGAACCTGGGACCTCCCACTATTAAGACCACAGCGCTCACCACTGCGCCAGGGAGGTCGTCAAACGCTTTGCTGCAATCAGACCCGATGGCAAGTGATGATGCAGCTTAAGATAGAGTGCGCTTGCCTAGAAGAATTCACTCTTGTCTTGAAGATATTTTACTCTTGAATATGAAAACTGATGCTGAAAGAAAACTCTCAGGCATTCTCTATTTGGGAAGTACTGACCGTTGGGAGCCATGAAGTGGTCAGGCAAGCAGGCAGCCAGCATGTCTGCCCTCGCCCGAGCCTGTGCCAGCTCCAAGGCCCGGAGTTGAAGGTCGATGGAGCGGGTGGGAGTGGTGAGGATAGTCCAGCCGTGCAGTACTGACCGTTGGGAGCCATGAAGTGGTCAGGCAAGCAGGCAGCCAGCATGTCTGCCCTCGCCCGAGCCTGTGCCAGCTCCAAGGCCCGGAGCTGAAGGTCGATGGAGCGCGTGGAAGCCCTGGACTGCTGCACCAGGGAGCCAAGCTCAGCAGGCGGTGAGGAGCGAGCACCGGTTTCTGGGTTCACTTCCTCGGTGGGTGCTGGTGAACCTGGTGAAAAGAGTGTTTTTTTTTTTAAAAGAATACAAGCTGATGCCCGCGACTTCGTCCGCGTGGAATTAGGTTTTTTAAAATCCCGTGGGAGCTCTTTGATTTACTGGGATAAAAAGTAGCAGAATCGGTTGAACCGTTGGGCCGTGAAAAGCTAGCAGACAGACAGACAGACACACACACACACACAGACACACATACACTCACACATACACACATACATACATATGTTGTGAATCACCTACTAGGTATTTTTACTAGTTAATTGACTTTTATATTTTCATATTATTATATTATTGTAAAGCTTGTTTAAATTATCAAACGTACTGTTATAAATTTATATTTAATATCTATTTAAGTAATCTGTAAAAAATTGTAATCCTATTTGGCCTTATTTTCAGTCTGTTATTATGTAAAATTATATTGTATATATCGCTGTTGATTGCAAAAAACAAATAAAATAAAATAAAATAAATCAGCCTGTGCTGTCCCACGTCAGGGCAAAGGCCTCCCTCCGATCCTTCCAGAATTTTCTATTTCACACACACTTTCGTATTTATAATATTAAGTATGTATATGGAGACAGACACACTTTCGTATTTATAATATTAAGTATGGATATGGAGTATGGATTAAAGGTAGGGTTTATACCTTGTCTCAGTCACATCCGATATACGGGATCCTGAGACGCCTTATATTTGACGCAGACGGTATCTTTGGGGTTTTTAGTGGGTATGCTGAGAGTCAAATTGCCAATGACTCCCACATACCCGCTCTTGTGCGGGATGCGTAATTGCATTTTTACCAGCGGAAAAAAAGTTTTGTACCTTGTTTGGATTCCAGCTGCACCCTCATTTCGTTGTACTGCTCAGTCATCTTCTGCACCAGCTCTCGGAACTTGACGATGGTCGAGTCTCTGTCCATTATTGTCTCTTGCGCTGCCTCGCGCTCCCGTACCGCCTGTCAATTAAATTTTTCAAGGGTTCATCATTATCATCAACCGATAGACGTCCACTGCTGGACATAGGTCTCTTGTAGGGACTTCTACACGCCACGGTCTTGCGTCGCCTAAATCCAGTGTTTTCCTGCGACTCGTCTAATGTCGTCCGTCCACTTAGTGGGGGGTCTTCCGGTGCGAGGTCGCCATTCCAACACGTTGAGACCCCAACGTCTATCGGTTTTACGAACTATGTGTCTTGCCCATTGCCACTTCAGCTTTCAAGGGTTATTTATTTAACACTAAATTCCTCAGCGCTTGAAGACCAAAGTCTTCGAAAAGTGCTTGTTGCCAGTGATGACATATGGATCCGAGACATGGTCGCTAACTATGGGCCTCATAAGAAAGCTCAGTCACTCAGCGGGCGATGGAGAGAGCTATTGCTTGGAGTTTCTCTACGTGATCAAATTAGAAAAGAGGAGATCCGTGGGAGAACTAGAGTAACCAACATAGCTCAACGGGTTGCGAAACTGAAGTGGCAATGAGCAGAGCACATAGTTCGTACAACCGATAGACGTTGGGGTCCCAAGGTGCTGGAATAACGACCTCGCTTCGGATGACGCAGCGTCGGAAGACCCCCCACTATGTGGATGGACGACATCAGACGAGTCGTAGGGAGCCGCTGGATTCAGGCGGCGCAAGACCGTGGCGTGTGGAAGTCCCTACAAGAGACATATTATGTCCAGCAGTGGACGTCTATCGGTTGATGATGATGATGATGATGATGATTTAACACTAGCGGATGAAAAGAATATGCTTAATGCATTGTGTTTGTCCAAAACCATCTTCGCATTATTGCCTTCCACCTGAAAATAACTTCTAACAACTCACCTCTCTGGTGGCAGCGTGTGCCATCTCCAACTCCTCGCGAAGGTCCATCTCCAGTTCCCGGTTGGACTCCACCAGCTGCTCGTGGACCTCTTGTAACGCCTCCAACTCTTGGACGTCTTGCTTTAGCTGTTCCACCTGGAATTTTGCATTTAAGAATTATTTAAAGCCATATGAACTATGGCGTAGTGTGGGACGCCCTCCAGCACGATGGACCGACGACATAAAGAGGCTGGCGGGAAGTGGCTGGATGAGGAAGGCTGAGGACCGGGTGTGGTGGCGCTCTTTAGAGAAGGCCAACAGTGGATGTCCACAGGCTGATGATGATGACGATCATCATCATCATCATCATGATCAACCCATCACCGGCTCACTACAGAGCACGGGTCTCATCTCAGAGTGAGAAGGGTTTTGGCCATAGTCTACCACGCTGGCCATGTACGGATTGGTAGACTTCACACACCTTTGAGAACATTATGGAGAACTCTTAGGCATGCAATAAAGCATTTCTATCTATCTATCTACTGCGATCACCACCCCATTCTGCCAAGTGTACTGATTACAAACCCACCCGTTGGGAGAGGCCTTTAGTCCAGCAGTGGACTGTTATTGCCTATTGATGACTTTAGTAAATAACTAACCTGATCTTCAAGCCCCATTTTCTTTTCGGCGAGCTGTTCCACCATTTCCTCCGCCCCGAGGGCGGCGTCAACCTGGGAGTTTAAGATAAAAATCACTTCATTGTTTCAGGTTCGGTCAGATACCCTTATTATAAATGGGAAAGCGTGTATGTTTGTTGGTTTGTTAATTTGTTGGTTTGTCCTTCAATCACGTCGCAACAGTGCAACAGATTGACGCGATTTTGCGATGCATGGGTATAGATAAAGATCTGGAGAGTGACATAGGCTACTTTTTATCCCGGAAAATCAAAGAGTTCCCGCGGGATTTTTAAAAAACCTAATCCCACTTGGACGAAGTCGTGGGCATCAGCTAGTAGCTTCATATAAAATGTTCTACCACTGGTGTGCCCTTCTGCACATCTTACTATGCTGGATTGGTTGGAATTCTTCAGGAAAACACTTGTTGAAGCACTATTTTCTTTATTTCCTAGGTACTGCTACCACTAGGTCTGGAGGAGAACTGTACCGGCATACAAAACCGGGCCAGTATTTATTCGAAAATCACATGAAAAAAGTAGACCATCTGATTGGCTGGCAAATCAGAGGATCTTTACATTGACCAATCAGGAGAGAGCAGATTCGAGAGGTGTGGCCTACTTAGAGGGGTCTTTTCGACTCCGGGCTATACCGTAGTGAGAGCCGCGCCTCTCGCTCTATAATTATTCCTATCCCTTTCTACAACTATCTCGCTCTATCACTGTTGCTATCTCTATCTACGCTATTTCTCTCGCTCTCAACTATTGCTTTCTTTGTCTACTTTTATTTCCTATCTCTGTTTATTCGTAAGCCTGTCTCTTTCTATTTATTAAATCTTTATCAAAGGCTATTAAATTTACATAGTAAAATCTTAACAAATCCTAACATACTACGCTACTGTTTATATTCAAGTATGTACTATACATAAGACCTTGCTAAACATAAGTCTATGACCTACGCCCTAATACCTATTAACTATCTTTATTAAATTACATGCTAAACATTGTTTATCTATACTATAAAATCCTATGATAACTATTAAACTATTAATTGTCAATCAATACACACACTAGGCACTATATCGTCCCGCACAACTGGAACATCCAATTTAAATCCGGGCGCGACAAACGACAAGTGGGAACGGGGGGTACGACTAAAATCATGAGCTCAAATAATAATTTTTACTCTTTACAAGATTATCCATCTTGTAAAGAGTAAAAATTAAAGAGTAAGATCACTGTCGAATCCGTTTTGTTCGTGGCATTACCTGTTCCCGAAGATCAGCGACCTGCGCCTCCAGCTCCTCAACTCGTGCGGACAGCTTCTCCTTGGTGCGGCTCAACTCGGCAATTTCCGACCTGTACTGTTCCAGATCCTGCAAAATGAACATTTTGTATTAATTTTTAAACATCTAGCAAGCTCCTTGTTTCGTTTTAATCTAGCAGAGGGGCATTAGATAGTTGAAAGTAAAATAATTATTAAAGTCGCTATACACATTCCCTCCCCCACCTCCCAATACAGTTTTTATTTATTTACTAGCTTATGCTCGCGACTTCGTCCGCGTGGACTACACAAATTTCAAACCCCTATTTCACCCCCTTAGAGGTTGAATTTCCAAAAATACTTTCTTAGCGGATACCTGCGTCATAATAGCTATCTGCATGCCAAATTTTAGCCCGATCCGTCTAGTAGTTTGAGCTGTGCGTTGATAGATCAGTCAGTCAGTCAATCAGTCAATCAGTCAGTCAGTCACCTTTTCCTTTTATATATTTAGATTTATAGACTACCGCTTGTCTGCAATCAGACCTGGTGGCAAGTGATGATGCAGCCTAAGATGGAGCGCGCTTGCCTAGAAAATGCCTATTCACACAGTTTCTATAAATTGCCTCTTCATGATAGTAAGTCCTTAAACAATATAAGCCACTGCCCCCGGGCAGAAAAGATTCTCCCTCACTTTCTGCATTTTCCGCATGGCGTGCTTATCGTACTCTGCCAAGTCACACAGAAATTTCTCTCTCCTTTACATTGCTGCGACTTCCCTTCTAGATACTTCTCCACTCCCCTAAACTTAACTAAACAACACAAGCCCCTGCCTCTAGCAGAAAGGGTTCCCCCCACATCTACTGGCATGGCATACTTTCATACGATGCATAGGTGCAAACATCACTCTACCCTTTAAATTGCTGCGACTTCCCTTCTAGATACTTGTCCTCCACTCCCCTAAACTTAATTAAACGCCACAAGCCCCTGCTCCCGGGTAGAAAGGGTTCCCCCTTACCTTCTGCATCTTCTGCATGGTGTGCTTATCGTGCGCAGACAGGTCGCGTAGACGCACGAGCGTGTCGCGCAGGCGCACGTTCTGCTGCTGCAGCTGGCGGACCTCGTAGCCGGTCGCGCCAACATCGCCGGCTGCGTACGGGTGCTCTGGTCAGACAGGGCCACGCTGTATGTACTAAGCATGCGAGTCTCCCACGTCAGTCAACGAGTCGAACTACCCGGGTATATACTTTGATGAACAATTATAAGGTTGCTTGGTGGAGATTGCTTTAAGCAATAAGGCCGCCTTTGCATACAATTGTTTTTAGTTTATCGTTAAAATCGTAATCACAACACGAAAACATCAGTACCCTTATTATAAATGCGAAAGTGTGTTTGATTGTTGGTTTGTTGGTTTGTCCTACAATCACGTCGCAACGGTGCAACGGATTGACGTGATTTTTTGCATGGGTATAGATAAAGACCCGGAGAGTGATATAGGCTACTTTTTATCCCGGAAAATCAAAGAGTTCCCACGGGATTTTTAAAAAACCTAATTCCACGCGGACGAAGTCGCGGGCAACAGCTAGTACAAAAATATTTCATTTTGCACCAAAATTTAAAAAAATACTCTTCTCTGCATTGGCAATACACTTTTTATAAACTCTTATCTATTCAATCAAATAAAACGTGTAGTAAACCAAAAATACTATTGATTATTAAATAATAATTAAAAGAATATTTTAGTTTTATTAATTGGGGTTTTTAAGTTAAAAGTCTGATTCGAATTACAAAGTTCTTTGAATGCTAAGTTCATTAAGAAATTAGCTTTGATTTTCGGCCTCAAAATATCATGGTAAGCCACACCAATAGAAGGGAAGCGCAAAAAAGTAATGATTCAAATCAAAGTTAAAGAGATTCTTAGATTAATTTTCAAAAAAAGTTTGTCAAAATCGTCAAGGGAGACTTTAACACTAAGCACAAACACAAAACATGCAAAAAAATGTTAAAAATTAATACACATTCGATGCAAGCTAAACAAACAGACAAAAAAATCATATTTTAAGTTGCTATACCCATAGTACGCGACAAGTCGAGATGGCAATCGGGGTGAGGACGACTACACCAGCACAGCTACCGTGCTAACCCGGTGCGGGATAACGCGGGTGACGTGCGGGTGTGCGGAGCGTTCCCTCACCTCATACTCAGAATGCCATCTCGACCTGTCGCGAACTATACTGGAACATAAAATGTATAACGCAGATAACAAAGCAATGGTAAATAGTTAAAATATTTAGAAAAAATTAGAAACAAAAATAATTATGTTAAATCAAAAAATATAAGTAATGCACAAACAGAACGATATCATATAATTTGTTATACGTACATGCTTTAGCTGTTTGTTAATTTCTACGAAGAAGAAAAAATGTATCATAAAATAGAATATACGGAAATATAATATAGATAAAAATATGAGAAAGAATAAAAATATGCTCAAAATTTAAGATAGAATATAAAAGAAAATGATATTGTGCTGCATGTGCCGACTGAAAATTTCAGTTTAAGCAACATTAATATTATCACACTAGCTGATGCCAGCGACTTCGTCCGCGTGGATTTAGGTTTTTAGAAATCCCGATTATGAATGCAAAAGTGTGTTTGTTTGTTTCTCCTTCTCGCCCTAACTAAGCAACCAATCGGCTTGATTTTTGGCATAGAGATAGTTGAAAGGACGGAAAGTAACATAGGCTACTTTTTATCCCGGAAAATCAAAGAGTTCCTGCGGGATTTTTAAAAAACGACACGCTTACGAAGTCGTAGGCATCAGCTAGTACCGCTACCTTTAGAAGGAGATAGCAGATTTGTAGAGCGTGGTCCGTCCGGTATGAGTAACAGACAACGCTCTACAAAGCCGAAATGTCATTCTAAAGGCCGATGTACATTACTTTCCGCCGCGTACTGTATGTAATATTTGACTGATGTCGATTCAGGACCAAACCAAGAGCTCACTCACTCTAGTTCACTCTGCCTAGAGTCAAACATCCTGCTAATATTATAAATGTGAAAGTGGATGTTTGTTACTCAATCACGCAAAAACGGCTGAACGGATTTGGATGAAATTTGGAATCGAGATAGATTATAACCCTGGATTAACATAAAGGCTACTTTTTATCCCGGAATATCAAAGAGTTCCCGCGGGATTTTGAAAAATTTAAATGCACGCGGACGAAGTCGCGGGCATCAGCTAGTGAGAATAGTAAGGCAACTCACGTATATTCCCGCCGGCCTCCATCTCAGCTCGCATCAGCTGCAAGTCAAGAGTGGCTTCCTCCAGCTTGTCTCTACACTGCTCCAGCTCCAGCTGTAACGCCTCCGCCCTTTCCTCCGCCATCTCCTTGTCCAGCGCGGCCATTTCCGCCGCCTCTTGCAGCTCCGCTGTTTCGTCGTTGTGCTGTTCCAGTGCTTCTTGGGCTTCACGGACCTATGGATAACAATTTTTTGTATTAACTAGTGACCCGCCACGGCTTCGCATGGCAGCTATTTAGATACTAATGTGGTGTCAGTGTAATTATTTCGTTATATTTCAACAGAATAAAACAGCATTTGAGAATAGCTTGAGAGCTTACATCAAAAAAATTATTCATACATATTTTTTTTCAATCAATTATACAGAGTATACTCATTTTTTGTATAACTTGTATAACAGAACAAATAATGACCCCAAAGCTATCGCGCCATAATAATAAGTGCTTCAGATCGTTAGTTCCAGCAATATCTATCATTATTTTGTTTCCCAGCACTTTCAGAAATCAGAAAAATGTATGATAATGAGGGATCATCGAACTTGTATAACTTGGTTCAGAGCCATCCCGCATCTTTGGTGCTATATAAACTATTGCTCCAAATTGCTAGTTCTAACAATACGTACCTTTTTTTGTTGACCGGGACTTTCAGAAAAGCTATGTTATCTACCAAAGCCACCATAATACACACTTTACAGTCGCTGATCGTTCCTCCCTGTGTTGGGGACAATACGCAGAGAAATTTTCTTTTATACAATAACGAAGGTCTGGCCTTCACGAGTTCTCTATATTACTTCAATGTTATGTAGTTGATCCGCCCGGCTTCACTGGTGTGTAATTTTATATACCTGTATATAATATATACATTGTATACCTGTATATACATTGGATATGCATATTGCAATGCATATTGGATGGATTGGTAGCTTTCTAATGGTAAAAGAATTATGAAAATCGGTTCAGAAGTTTCAGAGTTTACCGATTACAAACAAACTAATCTTTCCTATTCATAATATTAGTATAGCTACCTACAGGAGAGATAGGACTATAAAGAGAATAGATACCCAACTTATGACTATGTTTTATTTTACTCTTACTCGATTGTTTTATTACTAAAATGCAACTAATTCTTGCTAAATTGGAGGTAAGTTAATCTATCTAAATGAATAAATAAAAAAATCATGACATCAGAACAATAAGTACTTTTATTATAAAATTATGCATAAAACTATCGATTTTCTAATTTTTATTATTCTTAAAAATTTATTATCATCTTGATTTGCAAGCAGAATCTGAAATTAAAGGAAAGGAGATCATTATTTTTGGGCCTTTTCTGAAAGTGCCAGCCAACAAAAAAAAATGGTATGTATTGTTAGAACTAGCCATTTGGAGAGCAATAGTTAATATGGCACCAAAGTTGTAGGATTGCTCTGAACCAAGTTATACAAGTTTGATGATTCCTCATTTTCATACATTTTATTGATTTTTAAAAGTGCTGGGAAACATAAAAGCTTACTTGCCACTTTATAATATTAGCTTTGAAGTCATCGGCTTGCTCCAACTGCCACTCTTTCTAACTCACTCTCTCCTTTTTCATACTCTACTAACCTCTTGTTTAGCGCGCTGCAAGTCCCCCTGCAGCTGCGCTTGCGACTCAACGATCTTGGCTTTGAACTCATTGGTCCGCTCCAACTGAAGCCTGACTCTCTCCAACTGTCTAAATTCTCAGTTCTACTCTACTCATCTCTTGTTTAGTGCGCTGCAAGCCTACTTGCCACTTTATAATATTAGCTTTGAAGTCATTGGCTTGCTCCAACTGTCTCTCTTTCTAACTCACTCTCTCCTTTTACATACTCTACTAACCTCTTGTTTAGCGCGCTGCAAGTCCCTCTGCAGCTGCGCTTGCGACTCCATGATCTTGGCTTTGAACTCATTGGCCTGCTCCAACTGAAGTCTCACTCTCTCTAACTCTCGTAACTTCTCTCTGTCTTCTGCGCGACGCACTTTCAAAGTCTCTAACTTCTCTTTCAGATCTTCCACCTCGGTTTTTAGGGCGACATTCTGAAATAATAATTATGATACAATTACTTTTATGAACAAACTAGCTGATATCCGAGACTTCGTACGCGTGGATTTAAGTTTTCAAAAATCCCGTGGGAACTCTTTGATTTTCCAGGATAAAAATTAGCATATGTCACTTTCCAGGTCTTAAACTATACCCATGCAAAATATCACGTCGATCCGTGATCCGACGTCACAAAAATGGCGGCCAAGCGCATTAGCAATTTGTGGGACTTATTACTTAAAGCTGTGATAGCCTTGTGGTTAGGACGTCCGCCTTCTAATCGGAGGTCGGGGTTCGATCCCGGGCACGCACCTCTAACTTTTCGGAGTTATGTGCGTTTTAAGTAATTAAATATCACTTACTTTAACGGTGAAGGAAAACATCGTGAGGAAACCTGCATGCCTGAGAGTTCTCCATAATGTTCTCAAAGGCGTGTGAAGTCTACCAATCCGCACATGGCCAGCGTGGTAGACTATGGCCAAAACCCTTCTCACTCTGAGAGGAGACCCGTGCTCTGTAGTGAGCCGGCGATGGGTTGATCATGATGATGATGATGATAGCTTACCTCTTGCTGCAGCTGAAGGTTGGCCAGCTTCTCCTCGGCGTTGGAGACTGGTTGAGGAGAGGTGATGCTCTGACCTGGCGTGTACTGCGGAGTGAGGGTCTCCACGAAACCAGTCTGAGGAACAAACATCCTTACTAATATTATAAATGCGGAAGTGTGTCTGTCCGTCTGCTAGCTTTTCACGGCTCAACCGTGCAACCGATCTCGACGAAATTTGGTACAGAGATAGCTTGCATCCCGGGGAAGGACATAGGCTTTATCCCGGAAAATTGAAGAGTTCCCACAGGATTTTTAAAAACCTAATTCTACTCAGACGAAGTCGCGGGCATTATCTAGTACTGAATAATCTCTTTTCTTCAGAGAATATACACCCGGGCAGGAAATATTGTGCATCGACCTTTAGAAATAGATAGCGGTTTCGTTGAGAGTTGTCTCTGTCGTTGAGACCGACAAAACGTCACAATTCTCAGCCGAAATTTCAATCTAAAGGTCGATGTACAATACTTCTTGTCGGCTATACAAAATACTATAATATACTGTACTAGGTGGGCAGACGGCAGGGAGCCGCTGGATGGGACGGCGGCGCAAGACCGTGGCATGTGGAGGTCCCTACCAGAGACAGCTATATGTCCAGCAGTGTACGTCTATCGGTTTACAATAATGATCATTATTTTTATTATTTTTCTTGTAACATAGGCTTGTAATTGACGACAATCATGCCTGAGAAACAGAGCGACGATGAAGTCTAGGTTGGAGCGCGCTTGCCTAGGAGATGCCTATTCACTCTAGCCTTGAAGGTATTCAACTTATACTTTGGCAGGAAACACGGCCACCGGAAGGGCATTCCACACCTTAGCGGTTCGTATCAGAAACGTTTAGCAGAAACGCTTCATTCGAGTATGGTGATGTATCGATGATGGTACATACCTCAACAAAGGAAGCCCTCTTGCCCGTGAGATCAGGTGATACGGCCCTCTCAGTTGTAGGCGAGACATACGACGTGAGGGACTGGCGACTGCTCGCCAGCGATGTTCTGGAACTGCACAAATATACGCTGGTACAACTATGTGGAGAGATGGTGGGTAACTTTGAGCTGGTGCTTGATAAAACTGAGAGTCTGTATGGTGGTTCTTCATAACCTGTTTTATATAATATATTTATTTCCTATCCCTGTGGAATTCCAAAAAATCCGGTATTATTCCTATTCAACATTACAAAGAGAATCTCTATTTAAAATAATCACAAATCCGGTGCTACAACCACAGCTGACAGGTCGCTAAATTAGCACAACTATCGTTCAATCTCAATAAAAATTATAAAGGTAACTCTGCCAAAACGCAACGTAAAATTGAAAGACCGCGAAAAACCGTGAACTCTTTATTTTATTTAACTCCTGTACCTAGTACTCAGGGAAAGTAGAAAAACAAATACAATTTCATGTTTTATCAAGCATCTCCTGATAATAACTCACGAGCTCAAGGACTAAAAACAAATGCAAGAGTTGTTATCTAGATAGTGCTTTGAAGAAATAAATCCACCGTGCCAAATATAATATTTTAAAGGACCTACGGGGTGATTTGCTAACTCAGTGTTCAACAATGAATGATAGTCACTGAGCTCATTTGACATTTAGATAGATAGATAGGTAGATAGATTTATTGTTAATCCATTGACAGTTTTCTACGAAAAATCATTTTAATATCACCAAAGTGAACTAGAGTGAGGGAACTCTGGGTTTGAACCTGAATTGAATGTTAGGAGCATACTTTTAACAGTTTTTTTTAGTCTAAATAAATCTAACAAATTCTAAAGAAACCTAACATAGTATGTAACAAAAAGTTATAGTGTTTAATATTACATCTATTAAGCAACACCATACAAAATCAAAAATATCGGATAAGAAATAAAGAGCAAATATTTACAAGTCTACAAGACCTTAAAAATAAATACAAAAGTATTAAATCCATAGATAAATCAATGAAGGCTATAATAGCTTTCATTGATTTATAATCACATACATTTAAAGCGAAAAAAGTGGTGCACCAAGATTGCAGTGTAATATAACATTAATAAAATAAAAATATCAAAAACCGACTTCCAAAAACACTACAAAGTGAAAACCAACTTTTGTTGGAGTTGGAATCCGAAGTTCAATGATGTTGAACTGTAAATTGCTTAGTATGCTTGGTACCTAAAATAATATTGCATCATCCACAGTTCCTGAATCATTATAGTTTAGCAGTGCTGTACCCTACATCATCAGGGTTGAGGAGTTGGGACTTGGAGTCCAAGCATGAAGTCGTTGCTTGGTACCTACAATATTAATTCACTATGAACGCTTCCTGAATCTTGATAACTTAGTAACCCTACAGCATCAGGATTAAGCAGTTGGATCCAGAAATTTTTGTGGGACCACCACGGAAACTTCTGTTGATAAAAAAAATGGAAATCGGTCATGAAACCTCGAAAAAATCGATGTACATACATTAAAAAAAATGCGACCGAATTGAGAACCACCTCCTTTTTGGAAGTCGGTTAAAAAAACTCTGTTCTACGTACTAGATGGGGCTAATAATAGTTATTACTGCTGGAAAAAAATGTCAAAATATTGAAAAATGTGTGTCGTTTACGCATTGTGACGTCATTATTCGCTTTGCGTACAGGCGTGACGTTAACAATTTATAATGTTAAAATAAATAAAAAATCATGATTATTTTTTATTACTCTCTTTGACAATGAATTCCAGCCCCATAAACTACTACTATACTAAAAATCACATCATTTTACTACTATAAGTCCCGCAAATTGCTAATGCGCGTGGCCGCAATTTTAGTGACGTCAGCACTAGACTGAAGTTTCGAGCTGATGGTATATTTTAACTTAAATATATGTCAAATGACGTCAAAACGACGCCATTTCAATGTTAATGAGACATGGTTCCAGCGCAATAGCAATTTGCGGGACTTACAGCCGTACTCAGACTCGCTTAATCGTTATTTAAGTTTAGTTAAAACGAGACAGAGCTATATCTCTCACATAAATCTGTCTCGTTTTAACTCAATCGTAAGTAACGATTAGCGACTCTGAGTGCGGCTATTATACAGTCCAAGACCCTATTCTGGCTAAACATAACATTCGTGCCTTATGTACAGTGCATATAAGAAATAAGTGGTTCTTCAATTTCAGTTTTACCTCGACATCGAGAGACTTCCGGCCTTGGTCTGCGCGGGCGACGCCTTCCGCCGCACCCTTGTTCAAGTTCCAATATGTTAGACACAGTGTTAATTTGACACGACAATAATAGATGGCAGCAGTGGCGAATAGTCGAGGCCCCTTGTACGTGGGGCCCGAACAAATAATAATTAGCAATTTATTAAAATAACGTTTATAAATAATAATTAGCGTAAGCGGTAAACTTATTTTACTAACAAAAAAAATATTAATTTATTAGAGCTCTACGGCTCTACGGAGATCTTTAGAGCGTCCTTTGACTTTGCTACGACTTAGGTAAGTTTCAGTTAAAGCGAGACAAATTAATGGCAGCGATACAACGCTGTCTCGTTTTAATAGCGTCTTACATCTGAACAAAGTCAAAGTGCGCTCTGTAGATCTCAAACAAAATATAAAGTGCGCGCAAAATAAGTAGCCCTATCTGAATACGAGACGTATGACTATGGTACAAAAACAGATCTCAGTTGGGCTTGTGTGTTTAATACTTATCCTGCGCAAACCGCTATGTTGCATCTTCAGAATGGACTACTCGTTTTGCGCACACTATTCTTTTCACTCAAATTCCGTACTTTGATAGATCAACGCAACTCTGGTGTCACGTTTGTTAACTTTAAAACTTACACTACGAACTCGTTTTTTCGGGGGCCTCAGTAGAAAAAAAATCGGGGGCCTCACTTAAAATGTAAAAAAAGTAAAAACTAATAATATTCATATGATAAACATACTTAATTGTTTACACAACAATATTACTGATTTAATTATAAAGATATTCACAGTCAATTTATTTAACTAAAAAAAGAAATAAGCTGTGGTAGCCTAGTGGTGAGGACGTCTTCCTTCTAATCGTAGGTCAGGGGTTCGATTCCGGGCGCACCTCTAACATTTCGGAGTTATGTGCGTTTTAAGTGATTAAATATCACTTGCATTAACGTTGAAGGAAAACATCGTGAGGAAACCTGCATGCCTGAGAGTTCTCCATAATGTTCTCAAAGGTGTGTGAAGTCTACCAATCCGCACATGGCCAGCGTGGTAGACGACTACTATGGCCAAAACCCTTGTCACTCTGAGAGGAGACCGGTGCTCTGTAGTGAGCCGGCGATGGGTATGATGATGATGAAAAAAGATATGAAATAATCGTCTGCTTGTTATTAAAAGTACCACTTGTTATTTTTTTTGATTGCGTTTTTTAATTCGTCTTCAAACAAACAAGCTAACAAGCATGCTTACCATTAAAATCCTCAAAATAATCTCAACACACGTATTCAAATCTATATAAATTCTACACGATTTAATAGTAAACTTTTGTCTATTTTTTAAATTCTAGTTAAACCAGACTTAGCGCCTCAATTTTAGAATCAACTAGTTTTATCCCATGAAATTTTACAAAAATCTATTTTAAAAATTCACAAAATTACTTAGATTTATTAAAATAAGAACAATACTTTCAATACACTTTGTTATTAACTCGATAGGTAATATTATATTTTAAATTTTACGAAAACCTATTTCAAAAATTCACAAAATTACTTTTAGTAAAATAAAAATAACTAATACTTTCATCAATACACTTTGTTATTAGCTCGTTAATATTAAGGGGACTCAGTTCGGTGCTTTCTCCATACAAACGTAGGAGGGAAAATACAACAATATTCGATATTGTACGCACAAAACTAAGAATTATATTGATTTATCTCGTCGTTATCTAGGTTCAATGATATCTAAAACATTGAAAAAAATATTGATTTAAAAGTTACGAGCCTCAAAAGATTCCTATTTTAACACTAAATTTATGACAACTTTGGGCGTAAATAAATAAGATTAGGGATATGAAAATTGTAAAACAATTTATCATTAGACGTAGTTTATTTATTCATTAGTTGAAATAACTTTACTTTGCAAACATAAATTCAGTAGTTTTTTCTCAAAAATACTTTTCCTAAACCTTTTTCGCGCGTTTGATTTCAGTGATAATCATCGTGCCTCTCAACTTTCTCATACAATGTCAAGTGAAAAGCAAACACGTTACCCACGTGCGCTGCCAATTTCGGTCGAGCGTCCTGCGTCACCTTAAAGTGCATATCACAATTCAATCAACAACACAAGTGGTAACGCACTCCACTTTCTAGTTTCGTGAGTGCACTCATGTAAAACAAAATAATAAATAATGTAATACTGTAGAACTGTATCATCATCACGATCGACCCATCGCCGGCTCACTACAGAGAACAGGTCTCCTTTCAGAGTGAGAAGGGTTTTGGCCATAGTCTATCACGCTGGCCATGTGCAGACTGGTAGACTTCACACACTTTTGAGAACATTATGGAGAACTCTCAGGCATGCAGGTTTCCTCACGATGATTTCCTTCACCGGTAAAACAAGTGATTATTTAATTAATTAAAACGCACATAACTCCGAAAAGTTAGAGGTCGGCCCGGGTTCGAACCCCCGACCTCCTTTTAGAAGGCGGACGTCCTAACCGGACTGTATATCTACTTCGAAAACCTGTAGTAAGTAACCTACGTCGAAAATGCCTTATGTATACTTACCTAATTAAGTACCTAATAAGTTGACATGACATTATTCTAGTAGATAATTTAAAATAAATGGCGGAATTAAAATTAATAAAACAAAAAATCTTAAGAAACCAGAAAATAAGTAGAATTAATAAATTACAATTTTTTCGCACTAGGTACCTATCTGACGCATTCCGTGGTATTTTATTACTAAGGGTCACGCCTATTTTTTTCGTCGATCACAAAACAAAATTTTCGAATAATTTCCTATAGGTACTATTTAGTATTATTTTTGAACCGATAATAATGTTGATATTGCTAATATTATTTTATTTATACAGATAAATATTAGTACACAAATAGTGCGCTACACTACGGATTTAACTAACAGAAATATTACTAGAATCATTTTAGCTACGTACCTACAGTACGCGACAGTATGAAATGGCAATCGGGGAAGGAACACCCCGCACACCCGCACAGCCTCCGCGCTAACCCGGTGCAAGCGAGCGCGGGTGATATGCAGGTGTGCAGGGCGTCCCCCCGCCTCATACCCCGATTGTCATCTCAACCTGTCGCGGACTATACATGTAAAATGAGACTAACACAAATAAAAATAAATTTGCATTTGCAACATGTCGCTACAAAAAAAAATACAAATAAACAAAATATATTAGCACCAGCGCAAATTTACAAAAACAAAAAACACGTAAAGCTACGTCCACATCAGAAAATTAATAAGAATAAACATTTGCGTTGTGCGTCGTTTGTAATTAATGTGTCGAGCTCAAATATTCGTCAGTGTAGAGTATTCGTCGGAAAAATATTCTAATTTACGCACCATAGACAACACGATAGCTGTGATAGCCTAGTGTTTAGGACGTCCGCCTTCTAATCGTAGGTCGGGGGTTCGATCCCGGGCACGCACCTCTAACTTTTCCGAGTTATGTGCGTTTTAAGTAATAAATATCACTTGCTTTAACGGTGAAGGAAAACATTGTGAGGAAACCTGCATGCCTGAGAGTTCTCCATAATGTTCTCAATGGTGTGTGAAGTCTACCAATCCGCACATGGCCAGCGTGGTAGACTATGGCCAAAACCCTTCTCACTCTGAGAGGAGACCCGTGCTCTGTAGTGAGCCGGCGATGGGTATTAACCCATCGTCAATCGTGTAGTCATCATCATCATCATGATCACATGATGTTGATGAGATGACCACACGATTGACGACGCAAATTTTTTTTGGTGTGGCCGTGGCTTTAGAAGCATTTTGTGCACGAAAGCTTTAAGCGTGGTGCAAGTTCTACATGTGGCTAGTACTTACGTAGTCGGTCTAGACCTCTGGGCCACTGTTATACTAGCGAGAAAGAAACACACTCTATCAGTTAGGATGGCTGGATGGTTACGATGAAATAGAAAATCGAATTATTTAAATAAGTAATTAATTTTGTTACCTATTCATAAGTAATTAAGAAAATAAATTACTGCATAAATCAATCTATTTTTAGGGTTCCGTACCTCAAAAGGAAAAACGGAACCCTTATAGGATCACTTTGTTGTCTGTCTGTCTGTCTGTCCATCTGTCTGTCAAGAAACCTACAGGGTACTTCCCGTTGACCTAGAATCATGAAATTTGGCAGGTAGATAGATCTTATAGCTGACATTTGGGGAAAAATCTGAAAACTGTGAATTTAGGGTTAGATCACGCATAAAAAATTAAATTGTGGTCATGAACTAATAATTCGTATTTTCAACTTTCCAAGTGAGTGACTATATCAAGTGGGGTATCATATGAAAGGTCTTCATCTGTACATTCTAAAACAGATTTTTATTTATTTTTATGCATCATAGTTTTTGAATTATCGTGCAAAATGTCGAAAAAATACGACTGTAGTACGGAACCCTCATTGCGCGAGCCTGGCTCGCACTTGGCCGGTTTATTTTGTATGTTCAGTCTAATTTGGTAAGCACCTTGATTTATTTTTTCTAGGCATCCACTATACTTATTAATTTTGTTTATGTGATGAATGAAAAGGGATCAAAACCGCAGCAATGTGGAATCCAATTTTTGCATGGGTATAGTTACCCGTGCAAAAAATCACGTCCATCCGTTGCTCTGTTGCGACATGATTGAAGGACAAACCAACAAACAAACACACTTTCACATTTATAATAACATGAGTACAGATTTTCACATTAAAAAAAATGTACATAGAAACTTAACCAAACAAGAAATTTTTCAAAGAAAGAGTACCAGGCTAACAGTTTTTTTTTTCTATATTTTTCGATTTTCTATTTACATTTCAATAAACTAATGTGATAATTTTATGAAACCTGTCTTAAAAATTATTTATCAAAATCTAAAAATCATTCAATTTAAATGTGTAGTACAGTATGGTAAGACAGAGAAATTTTATAATCAAGTAGATACTCGTCTGAAAGTAATGTACATCAGCCTTTAGAATGACATTTCGGCTTTGTAGAGCGTTGTCTCTGTCACTCATACCTATATGACGTTTTATCAGTCTCAATGACAGGGACAACGCTTTACAAATCTGCTATCTCCTTCTAAAGGTCGATGCACATTACTTTTGGCCGCGTGCTGCAGATTATTTCTTCTAATATTATAATCTTTGTAAAATTATCACAATAGTCAAAAATGAATCTAAAAGTTATCGCACATAATATGTAAGTTGCTAAAATCCAAATGAAATTAATCTTGTTATATTACGCTACGTACAACATATTTATAGTTAATACTATACAATACATCAAAATTTTATGTCTGTAAATCATTAATTTTATTTTATGTAACTTATTTTAAAAATTTAAAACATTGGGACCGATTATCTTGTAAGTACACAATCTCTAAACTAAGCTAAATTAACAGATCTAAATCTAGTGCTATCCTTATAAGGGGATAGCAATAGATTTAGGTGTGTCATTTTAGTTTAGTTTAAGAGATTGTGTACAACGGAATTAGCCACACTTTACTTGTAAACTTAACTTATCCTTAGGTTATGCATTTGAACTTTGCTTAAAGGTCTATGCAGACAACAGAAGAAGCTAATCTACATATTTTAACACTATGCCCAAGAGAGCGGTGCCTAAAGTCACGCTATTTGACAGTTTCAAATTAAAATGAGTTTGCTGTTCTTTTCTTATTACATTGAAAAGATAAAGATGTAATTATTAAGGCTGTGATGACACATGTAACTTTTACTTACGTAAGTAGCTTACGTGATTAACTTACGACAAATTTACTAATGTAAACACTTATAAGTACCCTAGCTTATACCCGCGACTTCATCCGCGTGGACTACACAAATTTCGGACCCCTATTTTACCCCTTCAGGGGTTGAATTTTCAAAAACCTTTCTCAGCGGATGTCCACATCATAATAGCTATCTGCATGCCAAATTTCAGACTCATCCATTCAGTAGTTTGAGCTGTGCGTTGATGGATCAGTCAGTCAGTTAGTCAGCTTTTCCTTTTTTTAAAAGAATAGTAGCCATGTTATATGACTAATATTCCCCTTTCCTCTCCAACTAAGCGTCAAGCTTGTGTTAGGAGTAGGTACGACAATAGTGCAATGGGCGGGGTTTGAACCGTTGACCTTTCAGTCCACTCCTTTACTGGTTGAGCTATCGAGGCTCTTTTATATATTAAGGTTTGTATTAGTAAATTTGTTGTTAATTAATCATGCAAGGTACTTACGTGAGTAAAACTTACAGGTGTAATTGCAGCTTAATATTTAGCTGCATTAGAATTCGTATCATTGTCACCTATTCCATAACATTTTTGCACATCAAAAGTGAAGTCAATAGCACATACCTGCTAAGCCTGCGGTTGGAAGGCTTGGTCTCCTCAGTGGATGCAGTCATGGAGGTTTCCATGGGATTGTCCTCAGCATCCAGGAGCTGTATTTGAGTTTGACGCACAAACACGCCATAGTTTTCATCACACTGAAACAAGGTATTAAATAGAGTCTCTTCTTCACTCTGGGCTGGATTCCGTACTTAAACGTTTCCATCTGTTGTGCGTGTAAATAGGGTCTAGGACTCTGGTAATAAAATGATGTGATGTTTTGTATAGTGGTAGCTTATGGGGCTAGAATTCATTATTACAGAGAGTAATTTGAAAAAAATCACGATTTTTATTTATTTTTAACAAGAACGTCACGCTGTACGGAAGGTGATTAATGACGTCACTATCCATAAGCGACAAAAAAATCCAAGTTTTAACATGAAAATAAGACTAAATTCTGCTAAAACATTTTTATGTTAAAAATTTAAAATATTTGTTGTTTACGCCTTGTGACGTCATTAATCGCCTTTCGTACAGCGTGACGTTTTTAAAGATTCTCTTTAATAATGAATTGATCTGTACAGACTTAGATTTCCTAAAATTCTGTGGGAACGTTTTTCGCGATAAAAACTAGTTTGTCCAGAATTCAAGCTATCTCTGTTCTAAATTTTATTAAATTCAATTAAACAGATGCACCGTGAAAAAGGAACAGATAGACACTTGCATTTATAATATAAAGTACAGATATCAATACTATGAATTATGAAGTACATTTTTTTGTGTACTGTGTTGATATTTTACTTGTTAGTTCTTTTGGAAACACAAAACTAGGCCAAGCTCAGTTTAGGGTGAGATCTATAAGGCACACTCTGGCACTAGACTTAAGACAGAGTTAAAACGAGACATCGCTATATCTCTCACATAAATCTGTCTCGTTTTAACTAAATCTTAAGTCTGAGCAAAGTCAAAGTGCGCTCTTTAGATCTCACCCTTAATTATATTCATTAACTCTTACTTTGTAAGTAGATAACTTACTCGAAAGTACGCATGACCGCGTACAGTCCCATTGTTCTTGCCTTTAGGCTCATCCAAAATTATGCCGATCCATTTGCCCGTAGCGAAGGTAGGGTAGCCCACATAGGCGATCGAGCCTTTCACATCTTTGCCAACAACTATAACCCTTTGTCCAAGGGTTAAATGTCGATCCGACATGTTTAGCACCTATTCTCACTCACAAACTGTAAAACATAATGATTTCCACTCAGATTTCACTAACAAAATATGCACAAAAACATTTTTTAAGGATGAACTGTAAATGCAATACCTTATTGGTTAAAAAATTGGTTTACCCTTTAAGGAAACCTGCAATACGGTATGCTGTTTAAATAGGGGGTTTCTTTAGTTACATAATAAGAAACTTGGCTATTATATAAACATTAAAAATGAGAAAAATAGCCGCAATTTATTACTAAACTAGCGGCACGCTATGATGGCCGGTTTGACGTTTGTCCGCTCATGAAGTTCCGTATTAATTGATAACGACTTTGAAGGAAATAATTGTATTACTTTATTGACGATAGTGATGTGCAGAGATTCATAAATTTTATCGAATGTAGTTTTAGGTTTAGGACTCAAAATTTATTTATTAAATTGATTTCTTAAATGTATACAAGTGTAGAAAAATCAGTTTGCACCATTTAAGGGGTGAATGTACTTGTGAATATGAACAATTTTCACTATGTGGACAAACCTCTGAAATCGCAAAAAAATATCAATAAATTTTTAAAAATGGAATCTAATACGATCGTCACATAGGATCGCTGGCTAGCACAACTACTACCTCCGGCAAACTCGCGTCAATGCTCAATGCAAAACAAAGCAGTTTCGAATTGACGTTGCTTCGAAAAGTATAAACTGTCAGTGCAATGCGATTGTGATATAGTTTTGACCTGGCTTTGGATTTCAAATATTGATACTGCATTACTGTTGACCCTTGCTCGTTAATTTGGACTCTGTTCAAGCCCTTTGTTGTGGATTTCGTCGATATGACCGAACGTACGCAGAGAACTGTTCTAAATAGTCAGACACGTGAGTTCCTAATACGCCTTCGTAACTATTTCGATCGTGAAGCTCAAAATGGAGGGCCAATTTTACCTATAACGTCAGTGGTTGAACGCGTAGCTGATGCGCTTAATATTGGACAACGAACTGTTAGACGGATAACTAAAAAAAAATATGGCGAGACTGGCACAGAAGAAAATAAACTTCACACACCAAAAAAGAGAAAACGAGCAAAACCAGTCGTAGGCATCGATAGCTTTGATGCCGATGCTATCCGAAGACATGTTTACGGCTACTATTTACAGAAGGAGTATCCAACAAGAAAAAAGTTGGTGCATTCACTGAAGGAAGCTGGATTATTCTTCGGTGGGGAAAGTTCTTTAACGAAGATTTTGAAGACCATTGGATTTCGATACAAAAAATGTAACAAACGCAAAATATTGATGGAAAGATTTGATATAGCGATGGCAAGGTATACTTTTTTACGGCAAGTGAAAGAAATCAAAAATTGGCAAAATGTTGTGTTCTTGGATGAAACATGGCTTAATGCTAACCATACTGTAGGCCGTTCTTGGAACGATGACACAGCAGCATCTACTTCCAAAGTTCCTGTAGGAAAAGGATCGCGACTTATAATTTGTCACGCCGGAACCATCAACGGGTTTGTCGAAGGTTCTCTCATGGCTTTTGCGTCAAAAACCACTGGAGACTATCATGAAGACATGAATGGAGAAAAGTTTACTGAATGGTTTACCTCAATGTTGTGTAGCCTCCCTGAACCATCTATTATAATTATGGACAACGCCCCATACCACTCGATGCAAATTGACAAGCCACCTGCCCAATCCCAAAAGAAAGCTGATATCGTCGCATGGCTTCGTAAAAATGGCGTAGATGCAAACATGAATATGTTAAAAGCGGAATTAGTACGTCTTTTAAAAGAAAACAAACCAACCAAGATCCGATACGTCATTGACGAAATAGCATTAGAACATGGGCACAGAGTTATACGGTTACCGCCTTACCATTGTGAGTATAATGCGATTGAGTTGGTGTGGGCTCAAATTAAGGGATATGCTGCAAGACACAATACAGAACCCCCATTTACCACAAAAAAAATGCTAAAATTATTAGAAGAAGCTTGTGAACATGTGACTAAAGGAGACTGGGAAAAGGTTGTGAATAGAACTGTTAAATTAATAAGGGAAGATTATGAAAGAGATGTGAAAATAGATAATATTATAGAAAACGAACATATAATTATTAATGTATGTGATGATAGCAGTGACGACAGTGAAAATAGTAGTATGGACGAATCTGATTAATTATGGCCTTTTGTGGCACCTTTTTCGGTATCTTTTGTATTCATATGTTTCTTGTGTGCATATAAAGTATGTATATTCATTTTCGTTCAAATATTCAGTTCGTTCAAATAAATTAAATAAACATATACATTTTTGTTTTATTAAACCTATTTAATCAGGTACAAAAACAAAACTTAATTGTTTTTTGTTCGAGAATAAATTGACATTCCACATCACTATTGTAATGTGTCAAACCGGCCATCATAGCGTGCCGCTAGTGTAAATATGCGATTATCGAAAACCATTCGAAAACAATTTTTGTCAATAATTGAAATGTCAAACGTCAATGTCATAAAATGAAATGATATCATCAATGCCACAGATTAATAAAGGATACTATCAAAGCCATAAAGCGTTTAGCGTAGCTTATCTGCTCATGTTATCTATGGTTTATCTGGCGAGGTAAATAATTCATACTTTTTACCGCTCTTTTATGGTGCGAGGTGCGAGGCTTTGTTCTTTTAACAAGAAGGCCCCTAATATTAAGATACTTGATAAACATTCACTTTGCCTGCAAGGTATACCTACATTCTACACCGCTTATAACGCATATTTTGATGCAGAGATAGCAGGAGACAGGAATATAATCCTTTAATCCCTAAAAATCAAAGAGGTCCCACGGGATTTAAAAACATTTTGAAATTACATATTTATATTAAGTACTAGCTGATGCCTGCGACGTCGTACGCGTGGATGTGGCGTGGATTGAGGTCGCTACTTGACTCATATCTAATTTCGTCCAATAAATGATTATTTATTATAGTATTTTGCTTAAGACAACGAAATATATCAATAACAATTATTAAAAACGCAGGATGGATATATAAATCCAATTTAAAAAAATACAATTTTTATTTTTATTTGAAACGCAGAAAACGCTGTCAGCCATGATGTAAATATGTAAACAAAGAAATGTCATCCCTATGTCACGCGTGGACTAACGTAGTATCCATATATATAAAATTTAAAGTCTGTAAAAGTTTGTCAGGACTTTAAATTATCTACTTATTATATCAAAGCACAGCCTAAACATCTAAACAGCTGGTCCTAGATACATGAAATTTGGTGGGTGTGTTCTTTGTAGGTAAAGAGAAGGTATCCACTAGGAAAGGATTTTTTGAAATTCCACCCCTGAGTGGGTTAAATGGGGGTTTGAAATTTATGAAGTCCACGCAGGCGAAGTCACGAGCATAAGCTTGTTTTTATATATTTCTAAAAACTCATAATAAACGTAAAAAATTATCGTTTTCTCTTTATAAATTGAATAAGTTATTAAGTAAGACTTACAACAAAGTGATCTTTGCAAAAATAAATTTGGGTTGCAGTCGTTACTGATATAGGATCCCTTTAAGCAAGTCTTCGCGTGTTCAGTATATTTATTTCACTGGGCACTCTAATCCACAACTTTCCTGTGGTCTTTATCGATGCGTTTTTACATTCTCGGATGATACAATAACGATAATTACTATATTTTTCATGTAAACTAGTATAGAAGTCATGTTTATTAAACTTTGGGAGGTTATGCTGTTGTTTACAAATGCATGACGTCAGAGCACAGATAATCTATCGGCCAAACATGGCCGACAGTGTTTTCACCTGTCTAAGAAAAATATATTTTTAAATTAAAGCTTTACGGTTTTTAGGGCGCAAAAAAATATAACGTTAATTTTTTTGATCTAATAGGACAAATATTAACCATTTAAGACCTACTTAAAAAAAGTGTCAACTAGCCTATTGAGGTTCTTAAAAATCCCGTGAGAACTCTTTGATTTTCCGGGATAAAACGTAGCCTATGTCACTCTCCCAGGCCTTAAACTATACCTACCCATGCAAAACATCACGTCGATCCGTTGTGACGTGATTGAAGGACAAACCAACAAACAACACACACTTTCGCATTTATAATATGGGTAGTGATTTGTTGTTATAACGACAATATAAATACTCTGGGAAAATTCTAACATTCTCCCTATTACGGTTCATGAGATATAGCCCGCTGACAGACAGACAGATAGATGGACGGACGGACAGCGGGTACGAAACCTAAAGAACTAAATCCACGCGGACGAAGTCGCGGGCATTACCTCGTAGGTAATCATCATCATGATCAACCCATCGCCGGCTCACTACAGAGGGTCTCTTCTCAGAGCGAGAAAGGTTTGGCCGTGGCCAAGTCTGCCACGCTGGTCTAGTGGCAGACTTCACACACCTTTGAAAAAACCAGCCAAGTGTGAAGGCTCGCGCACCGAGGGATCCGCACTACAGTCGTATTTTTTCGACATTTTGCACGATAATTCAAAAACTATGATGCATAAAAATAAATAAAAATCTGTTTTAGAATGCACAGGTAAATTTCCTTTCCTTTCATATGATACCCCACTTTATATAGGTACCTAGTTATCTTACTTCGAAAATTGAAAATACTAATTATTAGTTCATGAACACAATGTAATTTTTTTAGGGTGATGTAACCCTAAATTCACGGTTTCAGATTTTTCCCCTGATGTCTGCTATAAGACCTACCTACATGCCAAATTTCATGATTCTAAGTCAACGGGTAGGTACACAACCCTGTAGGTTTCCCGACAGACAGACAACAAAGTGATCCTATGAGGGATCCGTTTTTCCTTTTGAGGTACGGAACCCTAAAAATTACGGAGAACTCTCAGACACGCAGGTTTCCTCACGATGTTTTCCTTCACCGTTAAATCAAATGATATTTAATATAACTTAAAACGCGTTGTTTGTCATCTCGACCTGTCGCGTACTTATACGTATATATTGATGATTGATTAATCACGTTTCAATTTTCAATGTACAAATACGCGGCAAAGCACGGGCAAAGTTGTAGTGTATTTCACAACAAGATGGCGGCTATGAACGTGCGCGCGCGTCGTTTTGCCGACAAGGAAGAGTGAGTCATTGCCAGCCGCATATAGGGTTGCCAACATTATTTCGGCTGATTATAGTTTTTCAAAATAAGCCACAACAAACATAGTACGCTTCAATAAAACATAGTACGTCTGTTGAATAGAAACAGTAAAAAAGACAAAAGTAAGTTTTATTTCACATTTAACTCTATTATTTTGTAGTCAATTTTGGATATCTCGCCATTTTTGTCGAGCCTCAATAGCTCAACCGGTATAGGAGTGGACTGAAAACCGAAAGGTCGACGGTTCAAACCCCGCCCGTTGCACTATTGTCGTACCTGCTCCTAGCACAAGCCTGACGCTTAATTGGAGAGGAAAGGGGAATATTTGTCATTTAACATGGCTAATCTTTATAAAAAATAAAAAATAAATTGTTCTATATGTGTGAACTGTCATGTCAGAAGTACTATTTTAGTTTACAAAATTAGGCCTTTCTTTTACAAAACTATGGGTTTGTTTGTTAAAAAGAATGCTCGACCAATCCAACTGAAATATAGTATTTTTGGGTACTATTTGTTCAACAGTGAATAGTACGCAGAGCCGAAATATTAGTACAATACTATTTTTTTTTTAAATATTCATTATAGGTATACGCTTGACCACAATCACACCTGATGGAAAGTGATGATGTGGCCTAAGATGGGACGCGTTTACCTAGAAGATGCCTATTCACTCTTGTATATAAACATATAGTTATTATAGTACGGTTGTCAACCCTAGCCGCATACAAGGCTGAGGTCACAATCTTGAAACGTGCGATGATTTCGATGTCTGTCTACCGATGATTTATATTATCATCACTGTAAATAGGAAGTAGAGCAGAATATAATATTAAATACGGCTTATGAGCCCTGATAGCCTAGTGTTTTAGACATCCACCTCCTATTCAGGAGCTCGGAGGTTCGATCCCGGGCATGCACCTCTAACTTTTTGGTGTTATGGATGGTATCACTCGCTTTAACGGTGAACGAAATGTATCGTGATGAGACCTGAGAATTCGCCATGTTTTCAAAGATTTGTGTATGCCAAACCGCACTTGGTCAGCGTGATGGTCTGGGGCGCGTCATCATGGATTGAATTATCTATACCCTATAGTTTTTCTTGACATACGACAGAGACAGACAACAAAGAGATCCTCAAGGGCTCCTTTTTTCCTTATGGAACCCTTCATGTGTAAGTCTGTCTCCCACTTGACCATTATTGTATCAGATATCAACAGTTCGTTTGAATTAATTGACTACATACTATGTATAAATATATTACTGTGTTAGGTATTAGACCTGATAATAATATTATGGAATCTAGGAACAAGTGTATTTACTGACATTGAATATAATATGAGTTTATCTATTGGATATTTATTTCTAGCTAATATCATCATCATCATCATCATCAACTGATAGTAAACTTGTACTAGTCGCTAACTATGGGCCTCTTAAGAAAGCTCAGAGTCACTCAGCGGGCGATGGAGAGAGCTATGCTTGTAGTTTCTCTACGTGATCAAATCAGAAATGAGGAGATCCGTAGGAGAACTAGAGTAACCACTGACATAGCTCAACAGGTTGCGAAGCTGAAGTGGCAATGGGCAGGGCACATAGTTCGTACAACCGATAGACGTTGGGGTCTCAAGGCGCTGGAATGGCGACCTCGCACCGGAAGACGCAGCCCCCCACTAGGTGGACGGACAACATCAGACGAGTCGCAGGGAGCCGCTGGATTCAGGCAGTCCCTAGCGACCTATGTCCAGGACGTCTATCGGTTGATGATGATGATTATGTGTGGATGAATCTTTAATTACTTGTGCACCTGATACAAAGATATGCATTTCATTTTACCATCTGTAGAGGTAGATTAATAATACAATTGATCAACCCATCGCCGGCTCACTACAGAGCACGGATCTCCTCTCAGAGTGAGAAGGGTTTTGGCCATAGTCTAAAACGCTGGCCATGTGCTGATGAGTAAACTTCACACACCTTTGAGAACATTATATTATGTATTACATCACAGGCATGCAGGTTTCCTCACGACGTTTTCTTTCAAGCAAGTGATAATTACTTAAAACGCACATAACTCAGAAAAGTTAAGAGATGTGCGCCCGGGAGATCGAACCCCAACATCCGATTAGAAGGCAGACATCCTAACCACTAGGCTATCACAGCTTTTTAAAAAAATACAATTGTTATTTCTTAATGTAAAAATACAATTATTATAATTAGTCATAAGTTGTATTTATAAGGAAAATATGATTAAAATACCTACTATAAAGGCAGTCGGGCTTATGCCCCACTGTGTTTTTAGAATTCGAACTCTCTGGGTTATCAGTAATTACTCTACCACTGCATTGGTAAAGTGATCAAAGAAATTTCCAGGAACTTAATTGGTTTTCGAAAACTTCATCAAAATCGGTTGTGATGTTTTGATGTTCACTCAATAATCATAGACAAACACTAAAAACCTACAAACATAACCTACTAAAACTTAGGCTCGCCGCGGTAAGAGACTTTGATTCGCATGACGTATTCGCAAGAAATAGCCTAGTTGAGTCAGACTTTCACTACCTATTGTTACAACTTACACCTTGTAGAATACCGTTATAGGACGCCACCGCGACAAAAATGAAAGCCACACGTACAAAAACATGTTTAATAATTGAGACATCATATTATTACAGCAATTTATAATTAATTCGTACAAAAACAAAAAGTTGATTTATTGACTATTTCGTTCAGCGTTATTAGCAACTAAACCTGTCCAGAGATATACGAGACGGCGTTCGATATTCAAAAATATTAGCACAATGTTTTATATTACAATTAGGGAGACAGCAAGGCACAGGGCGCGAGAGGCGGGCGGCCTCGCTCCAAGACTCTCTGTAAACGTCGGTACTTTCTAAATACATATTCGATAGGGTTATAAGTTAAACGCGCACGCTCTCATAATATTAGAAGAACTATGATGATGTCACGGCGGTGGACATGTTAGTCGCGATGCGGGCGCGCGGCGGCTAGAAGCCGTGCACCTTGAGCTGCTCTGGCTTGACGAGCCCCGACTTGGTGAGCCACTGGCAAATGTTCTCGCGCTGGTCGCCTTGCAGCTGCAGCACCTCGCCGTACTCCGGATGCTCCACGACCGTTCCGTTGCACGCGAACTCCTTCTTGCATGCCCGCACGATCTTCTTCAGGTCATATTCCGACGACAGGCCCTGCACCGTCGTTAGCGTCTTACGCCCGTTACGCTGCTGGATCCGAACGTGGACTAGTCCATCTTGAACGTCGTCTTCCGAGCTTTTGATAGCATCGGCGAATGGGTCGAATGTGTTGAGATTCTGGATGGACATACGATTGAACGTCACTACTCTTTGTTCTAACGAAACGCTGCGATGCGACGCACGAACACTAAAAATGTCACTGATAATGCGGTTCTAGAATCTAGGCTCTAGTGACGCAGGCAGTGCAACGACCAATTTACGCAAACTCCAAAATGTAATGGCGGATGATGTGATATGACGACAGGCGACGGCCAAAAAATGAGATTATCACGCGGAGGCGGAAATAATTATCGATCAGCCATAGACAATTTTTTTTTTCTAGAAAAAGCTTGCCCCGAATTCTTGACATGTTTCGATAAATACCGGTTTTTATTTAAAATAATATTTATCTCATTTTTATAAATTAACCTTTCAGTTTTGCGTACAGCTTCGGAACATAGTCATCATATTTAGCCACGTAAAAATTTCCAGCTACTGGCGTACCCAATTTAAACTGCTGAGCAAATTTGCTAATAGAAAAGTTCCCTCTTTTCTCGCCAGAGTTATTTGGAAGCTTAGGCACTTTTGAAAAATCACATTTATCTTGTTGCTTGTATACTAAAAATATGTATCGATGTAATCCTGTTCCTTTTGGTGGTCCAGATCCAATATAATCAGACAATACTTCACCTTTATTCATATCACCTCCTAAAATGTTACCAACGAGCCAGTGATGCCATTCTCTAAACTTAGGATTTTCTCTACTCGGGGCATCTGGATCCACTAATGCTAAAGTATAGTATTCAGAATCTTTAGCTGCCCATTTTACAACGGGTTTATCTTTCACTTGAGTGGGAGTTAACTCTCTTCCTATCTGAACTGTTACTCTGCTAGGATATTGGATGCTTATTGGCTCCGTAGGTGCTATAGTCAATATATCGGGCACTATGCTTTGTTGTTTAAAAACACTTTGTAAATCAGTCATTGCCTGATATTAAATAATGCAATGCAGCAATTTTTTTAAAAATCAAAAGCACTTTTCATGCGCAATCACAGCGCAATATAAATAACTGAGATCTATGAAAATGTCAAATTCAAACAATAGCTGTAGTTGCTTAGAAACGAGATCGAAAATGAGATCTTATTTAAATTAAAATAATAACAGTTTATTATATGTATTCTGTTCTGATCTTTCTAATTTTATTTCTTAGTAGGTGCGGATAGGAAAATCACGCATTAAAAAACTAGCGAACTGACGAATATTGTATTTTTGTGAAATTCAAAAGCCACGTCTTAGTAATGTAAAAAAGTTTGAAAATTTACAATTGTATTTGTTATCTGTACAAATAATACAGATTATTAATAGGAAGAAAAACCGTTATCCAATCGGAACAAAATTACCACAGATTCTAATAACACCGGTTAATAAGGTGACTAATTTTGATATTTTGTTGTTCACATTATTGGGGCCGATTCTCTTGTACACAATCTCTAAACTAAACTAAATAACAGGTCTAAATCTAGTGCTATCCTTTTCCGCAAAAATTTTTCTAAATAGAAACGGAATGGAAGAGAATTTCTAAAATATCACATAGTTAGCATAATGACTTTTATCTCCACCTCGTAGAGCTACATTATTCTTGAGTAAAATCTATATATTTTATTGAAAAAAAAATTAGAATTTCCTAACACACTACCCGTGCGAGGCAGGGTCGGGTCGCTAGTCTATACTAATATTTCAAAGAGGTAAAGTTTGTAAGTTTATTTGAAGGAAGTAATCTCTGGAACTACTGAACCGATTTTGAAAGTTCTTTCACCAGTAGAAAGTCACATTATTCCTTAGCGACATGGGCTATATTCTATTTTCAAAAAAATTGGAGATCCCTACGCGAAAATTGTTATAAGCTATCCGTGCGAAGTGGGAGCAGGTTGCTAGTCTAAATATATAAAAGGAAAAGGTGACTGACTGATCTATCAACGCACAGTTCAAACTACTGGACGGATCGGGCTGAAATTTAGCATGCTGATAACTATTATGACGTAGTAGGCATCCGCTAAGAAGGATTTTTTGAAAATTCAAGCCCTAAAGGGGTAAAATAGGGGTTTGAAATTTGTTTAGTCCTTTTGACAAAAAGCTATAAGCGTTGTAATAAAACAAAAAGTTTGGAAATAAGCATCATTTATTATTTTTCCTCTTTGCCTCAGCCAATAGTGCATCTGCAGTGATTTTCTTTTTCAACTTTTGCCCGACCGTGTCGTTCTTTAACTGCAAAACTATACTTTGCATATCCCTCACATTGTGACTCAGGTCATTCACCTCCTTTGTGACAGTAAATCTCATCAGTAAAATCCTCCACATCCTTTTTCATCCCATCAGTGTTAACTTGTGGTATATTCTTAGCTTTGAATCGACATGAAGTGATATTTTGAGTTGGAGTTTCAACAATTTGTTGTCGACCAAGATTTCTTTTGATCGTAATCTATGCACATTTTGCCAACTGTTTGCGTGATTCTACAACTATGTTCATTAGATATTCACATTTCTCTTCCATTGTGCTGTCTGTTCCATTTTCATCCATTTCTGAAAGTAAAATACACTTTTGAGTATAGATAAAACATTTAGTTTTACACACACAATAATTATTGTGGCTAATTCTACAGTTAACAATCTTTAAACTAAAATCACACGTCTAATTAATGTATTGCTATATGCCTTTAATTGTGCTCCCTCCAGAAAAGTAGGAAAGGCATTCTGACTAGTGGTAGATGCATCTGATGATTCAAAAATACTTGTAAAAGTTGTAACTAAATAAAAAATATTTTATTTTAAAAGGATAGCACTAGATTTAAGTAAACCTGTCATTAGAATGTATACAATAGAAAAAGCCACAAAACTCACTCCTGGAAGCTGGAAGCTGTACAATTAGTTAAGAGTGCAAGGGTAATTAAATTAGCTATGTACCTAACCTACATGTCTATAATTTAACTACGAACATACTGTAATAAATTGTAGTTAAGGATAGATACAGGCACATCTGTATGATACAACATGCAGATTGAAATATATATGCACCACCCGCCCCTTTCTATTCTTACTAAAGCAGGAAAGCAAGCAATTGCCCTACTAATCTATGCCCCTGCTTCTAGAACACTCTCAAATTACTTACTCCGACATTGGAGCACTCTCAGGAGATATAGACTCTACAATGCACACTTGCTTGGTTTTAAAACAGAGTCCTATGACAGTCAACAAAAGTTTGACTTTATCGTCCAACTTACTCATTTTATTGTGGAGCTTAGAGGTGATGTCTCTTTCAAATACACTATGAGGACTGCGTTAAAGGTAATTAATATTTTTCACGGAAGACTTCCAGAAAAATCTATCGAAAATAAAATCACAAAACCTCAAGCCCAAACAAATTCAAATTAAAATTCTTGAATTCCAATTTCCAACCCGAAAACAAAAGCACAATTTTTTTTTCAAATGTCAAAAAACATAGACAAAAATACTTTTTATTCAGCTCTCAATTGGTTTGCAGCTCTGGGTTTCTAGCTCTTTTGAGCCTCTCAACATTGAGACTGTAAATGTTGCAATAATTTAAAAATATCTAGGAGGTTGTATAATATAATGTACTAGATGATGCCCGCGACTTCGTACGCATGGATTTAGATTTTTAAAACTCCGTGGGAATAAACCAACAATAACCAACAAACATACACACTTTCACAGTTATAATATGGTACTGATTGTGGAGGCTTAGAAAACCTTTTAAATAAGTTACAGTACAATAAAAGATATTTGAGATTATAGGTAAATAATTTACAATTTTTTTATTGTCAGACTATTCTGCTAATCATATACAGGTCGTGATCGGTGAACATAGAATAGTCACAAATGAATTTTACAATGGCTTCTATGGAGTAACATATTTACAGAGTTTTTAATCATTTTCATGAATTCTTCAACGATATCTGCAAAATAAGAACAAGGTATTAGAGTAAATAAAACAATCTACTTCGCAATATTGTATTTCGCAATAAAATAACTTACATATTCATCAAAATCCTTATCAGCATCATCCATCATCTCCTGAATTTCTTCATCTGTTAAATATATTCCAAGAACTCGTGTGACGCGTTTCACGTTTTCAAAACTTATAAAACCTGTAAATTTTTTATTAAACAATCACATCTCAGAAATCAGGAGAACTGATAATTAATATAGAAGTGTTGAAAAATAAAGTTACCTATACTAGCACCACGCGGCTGATGAGCAGCGACCAATCATTACATATTATAGTAGAAGAATACTTATTTGCATAGCGCTAGAGTTTAATTTAAGTTGCTTTGCTGAAGAAATTGTTTTCCAAACTATTTCTATACTTAAAGTGCCGCGTAAAAGTTCAAACATGTTTGCCAAATATTACGTGTTTGTCAAAATTATTTGATCGTCTGCGGTCGTGTTTGATGCGTTTGTCAAACAAACTACGTGTTTGGCAAATTTGATTGGTGGCTTGTTTGACAAACATGTTTGACCGTATACGGGGCACTTAAGGTAGCTGCTTGAAATTGCCAAAACAGGGTCGCCTTATTATAAAGTAAGCAAAATAGTTTTTTTTTCAAATAAACTTTTATGGAATCATAATTTTTGTTGTAGTTCCAATTTAGAATTCTGTGACTACACTACCCTAGCTGCTGCCCGCGACTACGTCGACTGGTTTTCACATCGCTAAAGCAGTGGAGTAAAATTCTTGCTATACCGGTATCATCCATGGTCAAAGAGTCGGAAGCTCTTCATGATGTCACCATCGCTATCGACGGACATCATCTTCCTCATGATGGCGGGTTTCAAAGTTCTCATAACTCAGCTTGCCCGTCTGCCCCTTGTCCACGCCGTTGATCATGTTCTGTAATTCTTCTTTCGTTGGTTCGTAGCCTTTTGTGTATTTACAACCGTTAACAAGATTTCAGAGTTATCCTTTTTTGAGGTAGAAATTTAATTTTAGGTCTGACTATAGCGTGTTAATTATCAGTAGGTACCCTTATTATAAATGCGAACGTGTGTTTGTTTATGGTTGTTTGGTTGTCCTTCAGTCACGTCGTAACGGTGCAACGAATTGACGTGATTTTTGCATGGGTATAGATAAAGACCTGTAGAGTGACATAGGCAACTTTCATCCCGGAAAATCAAAGATTTCCCACAGGATTTTTAAAAACCTAATTCCACGCGGACAAAGTCGGGGGCATCGGCTAGTGTATTATATATTATAAGAAGTGTGTGCAGCCATTTTTTAAATAACAACAACGAAATCAAAAAGAGAACCTCTGTACAAATTAATTTTCCTAGGCCCAAAGGTTTAAGCGGGTGTTAGTGAGTAGGACTTTTCTTTAGTGTTCACTAAAGCTAAGCTAAAACAGCATTTTTCCACCTTACCCAATGCTTTTATTGCAACGCGGAAATCTTCAGCTTTTATTTTCCCTTCTCCATTATAATCAAGAAGATTGAAAGCCTCGTGCAAGTCATTCTTCTGAAAGATGATTTTATAATTCAGTTTTCATTCTTTCAACCATTATATAATAGGTACTTATTGGTAACTTTTTGAAACCTATAATCATACATGATGCCAAAAAAGCACCGTGAGTTCAGCACTCGTATGAGTTTTTTCATGTATCTACCGTGGTACCAATATCCGACAGAACACGAAGACGCCCATGAGTTCATATTATGACAGATTTTAAAAACCTGTAGGATGCAGAATGTAGAAACCCTTCATATCTAGAAGACTATGTGTTAAAGTTCGTCAGGTTCAGCATCTGAGCCGTGAAAGGTTTGCAGACAGACAAACATACTTTCACATATGTATTTTATTTTAATTATAAGAGGTTGTTCGTTCCCGGATCCGGTAAGTGACTGCATTTCACAAACCCTGATCGTCCACTAGCTTTTATTCTTAACAGAGGTGTTATCCTATAGTCGGTGACTATCGTCGATAATTTAAAATTCGTAAATAATTTAGTACCTGTTCTTCAGTTAAAACTAATGCGCTTGAATTTCATCATAGTCAGTAGGTGAATCGAACTCTTCTATTTCTTTTTCGGAGATTTCTGCGGTCACTGACAATTCCAACATTGCGTTTTCCATTTTTATCTAGGTACTTTGTCTCCTTGTCGTGATGTACGGTCTTTTATTGATCAAACAAACCATCGTGATTTGGATACAAGTAAAAGTTATGCTCTAGGAACTAATCGACAATATTATAATAAATGCGAAAGACGTGTGTCTTTATATGTCTGTCTGCCTGTTACCTTTACATGGCCCATCTTTTGATCGATTTTGAAAAAAATTGACCAGAAGCTGGCATCTCGGGGACAGATATACCTGGGCCACCAGGTAGGTAACCCCGATCACAAATAGTACCCACGGGATTTTAAAAAGCTAAATACACGTGGAGGCGGATAAATCGCAGCCGGGTAGTTTATCCTAGAGAGAATAACTAGTTGGCACTGTATAGATTACTGAGATGTTACTTGATGGTAACTACTAACTAACCACGGCATCCTATGAGAAAAATGAAATGATTAGAACCTTGTTGGTAAAGCTCCTAACTAGCGAACGTATATAGTTACATACTTAGTTAAAGAAACAACTGATGGATCAGGCTCATGTTTGAAAAGATCAGTTTGTCCATTTAAGCAGTCAGATACAGGAGTCTAGCTAGGACTAGAAACTGGAATGGAACCAGAATAAGGCTACAATACTACGCTGGTCGCTAATAAATAATTATTCTATAGCTGTGATACCTGTTCCTTTGTAGGATTAGTCGTGCACAAACAGATTTTTCTTCTTCTTTCCTCTTCTGCTTCATTATCAGTTTCTGGTACTTCAATAATAACATCAGGGTTCATGATATCTCATAAATTCAACGAAAAAAATCTTTAAAATATGCTGTTTTTATGAAACACCGACTGATGACAAAATAACTAATGAATAAAAAACCATTCAGTCCAACTAACCTCAAAAAGCTAGAATCCAAAGCTGTTTGTCCTATGCCTAGTACAATTATTTATAACTGGCAACATTACAATAAATCTGCCATATTTGTTTGGTCGGCAAATTCTTAGGTCATTTTAGGTTATTTCGTGTAAAAAAACGACGCTTATCTTGTTTTCAAGTAAATTAGTAAAAGAAACCAATTAAGATGAAACTCGTAAGATTTTTGATGAAACTGAGCCACGAGACCGTTACAATCGAGTTGAAAACACGGCAGCGTTGTTCACGGACGATAACCGGCGGTCGATGTCGCGATGAATACACATTTGAAGGCGGTAAAAGTTACTCTGAAAAACAAAGAGGAGCTGCAACTGGAAACTTTGAGCATACGCGGGAATAACATACGATATTTCCTACTCCCCGATAGTTTACCTCTCGAAACTCTGCTCATAGATGATGCTCCGAAGGGGAAAGGCAAACGCGAGGGTGGATTCTCTCGAGGCGGTGGGTCTCGAGGCGGAAGAGGCCGCGGGACGAGGCGGGCGAGGAGGCCCGCGCGGAGGTCGTGGAGGACGAGGCCGTGGTCGTCGATAAGTTTCAGAATTCGGTGTAGTTCATAAGTTTCTATAGTGATATACTTGTAATAATTACCTAACGATTGAAGGTTCAAATCTTTGTGCAGTGACTGATGGATACCTTAAAATAAGTCTTTCTCATTGTAAGGTAAACCTAAGATTTGTATTACACTTCTAAAAATACTTAATGTTATTTATTTTGGTTAGGTACTACTTTCTTATATTATTATTATTATTACTTTCCTATAAGTTTTTTTTTTTAATTTTGATGACAAGGTAGCCCTTGACTTAGATCCAACCTTCTGGGAAGTGTTGATGCAGTCAATGGAAGCAGGCCGACTTACGGCAACAGAGTACGGCAGTCAATTAAGTATACAGATGCCACCTAGTCAGTTTCTATGTAGAATCATATTGTAATGCTGAGTTGCTTGGCAGGAAATATTGTACCTCGACATTTAGAAAGGGATTTTGGCTTGTAAAGCGTTGTCTCTGTCACTCATACCTATGTGGACGTTTTGTCGGTCTCAACAACAGAGACCACGCTCTAAGAAACTTGATCTCTTTCTAAAGATTGATTGTACAATATCTTCTTGCCGGGTACATTACATATTGCATATAAGACGGCTAAAGAGTGAAAAAATGGTCAATCTGAACATGAGCATAGATGCAACTCAGCATTCATGTACCTACATAAGCAGGTGTCAGCTGGGTTGTTGTATTTTATGTAAATCCTTAGCCTAGTTCCTGTGCAGACCACCATGTTGCAACTTCAGATTAGACTACTTATTTTGCATGCACTAGACATATATAACAATATAAGAAAGAGATCAACCGCTGAATCCTACTTGGTTGGGCAGCGTGCTTGAAGACCAAAGTCTTCAAACAGTGCGTGTTGCCAGTGATGACATGGTTCCGAGACATGGTCATTAACTATGGGTCTCAAAAGAAAGCCCAGAGTCCTCAGAGGGCGATGGAGAGAGCTATGCTTGGAGTTTCTCTTAAGGTTGGGAAGCTGAAGTGGCAATGGGCAGGGCACATAGTTCCTACAACCGATAGACGTTGGGTCCCAAGGTGCTGGAATGGCGACCTCACACCGGAAGACGCCAGCGTTGGAAGACCACGTCCACTAGGTGAACGGGCGCGACATCAGACGAGTAAGCTGGATTCAGGCGGTGCAATGCCGTGGCGTGTGGAAGTTCCTACAAGAGACCTATGTCCAGTAGTGGACGTCTATCGGTTGATGATGATGAGACAATATAGTAGGTACGCGAGAGGTCGAGATGGCAATCGGAGAGGGAACACCCCACCCCACACCCGTGCTAACCCGGTGTAGGCGAGTGTGGGTGTGTGGGTCGTCCCCCTGTCTCATAGCCCGAGCCATGTCGACCTGTCGCAGAGTATACCTACCTCTTTCCATGCATTTCCATGCCATGATAGAGAACGTAGTGATTACATACTCTTTGAGAGAAGTTAAAAAGTCAATAAGTCAGAAATGTGAAAATCTGACATTGGCGTATTGGATTCCATTCCTTTTTTTCATCCATTTGTTTGTAATCATGTCACCTTGTTCATTTTATTTTATTTTATTAACATAATCAGTCAAGTGTTTATTAAGTATTTTTTATTTAAAGTAATGTGAAAAAAATCCTAATTCCTAGAAAATTAGAAAATGTGTAGATCTTGTGTAGATACATTCATATTAATTTAAAAAAATAAATTTGAAGACAAATTAAATAGAAGAAAATTAAGTTTATAAAATGCCAACCCAAAAAAAGAGATGTATTGAGGAAACCACTAAAGAATTGGAGGATGAAGGTGGACCTCGACCTATGAAGAATATGAAACCATCAGAGGTAGGTACTGGTATAACTATAATTGACGACCTCCCTGGCGCAGTAGTAGTCACTGTGGTCTTGTCTGTATCTCACTGTGGTGTGGGAGGTCCTGGGTTCGGCTTCGTGGCAGGGGTTTGGATTTTTTTTTATTTCTTAATTGTTGGTCTTGTCTGGTGGGAGGCTTCGGCCGGGCTAGTTACCACCCTACCGGCAAAGGGCGTGCCGTCAAGCGATCGAGCGTTCCGGTACGATGCCGTGTGGAAACCAAGGGGCATGGGTTTAATAAAAACTGCCATACCCCTAAAGGTTAGCTCGCTTCCATTTTAGACTGCATCATCACTTACCACCAGATGAGGTTGCAGTCAAGGGCTAACTTGTATCTAAAAAAAACAACTTTTACACACAAGCTTATGCATGCGACTACGTCCACGTGGATTACACAAATTTCAACTTTACTCTCTTAGGAGTTGAATTTTCAAAAAATCCTTTCTAAGCGGATGTCCACGTCCTTAATAGCTTGCATGCCAAATTTCAACCCGATCCGTCCAGTAGTTAAGATGTGCGTTGGATCCTACAAGAGACCTATGTCCATCAGTGGACGTCTATCGGTTGATGATGATGATGTTGAGGTGACTTTGGCAGCGTGGTGGATTATGGTCTTACCCTTCTCATTCTGAGAGGATTCGTACTCATAGTGAGTACTGGGTTGATCATGATAGAACTTTAACTTTGTAGAAGAGACCTATGGGGTAGATCAGTTCTGGCAAGAGCACCAGGCGGAGTATGAGGGTCGGGAGAAGGAAGCCAGCCAAGTGGAGCAGCCAGCCGAGCACGCTGCCTGCCCCAAGCTACGGGACGAGTTAGAGAAGCGACGGTCTCTCGCACAGGTTCGATTCTCAGTTGAGGTACAGTACGCGGCCGAAAGTGATGCACATCGGCCTTTAGAATGACATTTCGGCTTTGTAGAGCGTTGTTTTTGTGTGTTTCGGATTGATTATGCTGCGTAGGACCTACTGGCCGCCTACAGTGGCACCGGTGGCGCGAGCCGCGAAGCTCCGCGCCTGGGGGTGAGCCCTAGGGCTCGAAGAAATAATTCGAGAGGTCGGGGGGCAACGTCCTCCTACGGGCGCCTCCTGTGAGGCTCGGAGCACGGCTTAGGATGACGTTGGGATGGGTGGAGTTGTTGGTCTACTGGTTAGTCCGCACGCCCCCCGAGGCCGTGGAGTGAGTCCACGTCCGGGTGACGTTAGAAATGGGGGGCTTCGTCTTCCGCGGTGTGTGCATTTGCGAGCGCTTGCTCGCGACTGATTGGTCCGACATGCACGCACACTTACACAATCCCGCGTATCCTACGCAACTACAAGTAAAGTCCACTCGCCTTCGGAAATTGCAAGAACTGTAGGATGGTACGGAACCTTTCGTCTGAGAGTCTGACTCGTGTATTGATTTCATTACAGTGTCGTCCTGAAGAGCTTTCAAAAGGAGGTGCCCCAAATAATTCAAAGGAGGTCCCGAACGATGTGACCTCCGTGAGTTCTAAAAGCCATCATGATCGGGATGACGACGGAAGCTGGCATCCCACTGACTCTCTGGATACCCTGACGACGAGGTCAAGCATCCCGTCTTTAAGTAGCTACCATTCCTATGGGTCTATAAGTAGTGAGCCTAAGGGGCACCAATACTGAAATGGACAATATAGCCCAGTAAACTTACGAGACTATGAATGACCCATCATCATTATCATCATCATCAATCGATAGACGTCCACTGCTGGACATAGGTCTCTTGTAGGGACTTCCACAGTCCACACGCCACAGTCTTGCGCCCCCGCCATCCAGCGGCTCCCTGCGACTCGTCTGATGTCGTCCGTCCATCTAGTGGGCCGGGTGGTCTTCCAACGCTGCGTCTACTGTGCGAGGTCGCCATTCCAGCACCTTGGGACTATTATAGCTAATTTCAAATTGTTTTTGTGTTTATTTTGCAACAGTGCCCATGCCCTATACCTGGCCTACAGTGCGACAAGGCTATCTTGGCGCGTGGTGAAAATCGGAACTAACGTTGCCGTCAAGTGTCCCCTTTGTTCGTGTTTGAATATTCTAAGCCTTTGTTCTCCAACAGCGCCCCCCTGTCATGTCATTCAAGTGCCAAGAGAGCCTTGTCGCACTGTATTAGCGATAGGTTGAGATTACAATCGGGGTATAGACGGGGGGACGCCCCGCATCAGATTGTGCGGGGCGTTCCCTCCCCGATTGCCATTTCAACCTGTCGCGTACATAATAATACGCATAATATTATAACTATACTTACCTAAATAATATATTATTCACGCCCGAGAAGGCAAGACGGCGGAAGTGTTTCTGATTATTTCTGTATGAAGGATTGTAATTTTTAGGGTTCTGTCGCAAAACAAGGAAAACTTAATTAGAGCGACAAGATCTCTTGGCACTTGAATGACATTGACAGGGGGGCGCTGTTGGAGAACAAGGCTTAGAATATTCAAACAAGAACAAAGGGGACACTTGACGGCAACGTTAGTTCCGATTTTCGCCACGCGCCAAGATAGCCTTGTCGCACTGTACCTACTTATAATGTTGCGGTATTACGTCAATATAGATGAGATTCTTTTTTTGTCACTCCATCTGTCAGCCTGAGGTCACCTCTTGACTTCCGACCTTTAGTGATGTCACAACTTATTAATTTATTTATATTGACAACGTAATAATATTATTATTCGTAATTTATTCAGCATGCCTTATAACGAGCCGCAATTTTACGCAACGACAGAGACAACGCTCTACGAAACCGCCATCTCTTTCTAAAGGTCGATGTACAATATTCCTACCGGGTACATAGACATACATCGACCTTTAGAAAGGGATTTCGGCTTTGTAGAGGGTTGTCTCTATCACTCATATCTATATGACGTTTGTCGGTTTCAACGACAGAGACAACGCTCTACGAAACCGCTATCTCTTTTTAAAGGTCGATGTACAATATTTCTTGCCGCCTACTGTATATAAACTTGACTAAAAAAATCGTGCACTTTTTTGCAAATTAAGCATCAAAGTTAATCTTGTGCTAGGCTACAAGTAGGTAAGATAATAGTTTAACAGTTATAGGATTGGAACCTAGGACGTTTTGGATTTGGTAACCCTTTAAACAACTGAGGTATTGAGTCTTCCACATAATATATTATACCTATTTTAAATTAATATATACTAATTTGCCTTGAATCATCAGTCCTGTGCGCGGATTCTGTCGTAACACGACGACATTCCACGCGGTCGCACAGTTTTTAATTCCGCGTACCTAAATAGTTAAATGTAATAAATAAATTATAATAAAACCACATCGCATGTGTTAAAATAAAAATACTCGAATCTAGATCTAAAAAATACAATAGAAACAAAAACAATTGTCTATAGTACATATAAATTGTTCCTTATTTAAAAGTTTTAAATAAGCGCGTTCTAAAACTTTTATGATTTTGCAAGAATTAATTAAAAACCAGAAGCTAATCTACAAAAATGATTCTTTGAGATAATTAATTAAATAATTAGTAGGTATGTGTTGATGAAGAAACCTTGCATTTAAATTGAAAATAATAAGTACCTAGTTAAGTAGGCAAGATAAATAATAAAAATCGTTCTAAATTAATTGGATTTTTTTCGGCGGTGAAAAAAAAATGAAAGGCCTGTGTGCATTGTTATTATTCTGTGTGTCTGTTCGATTGGTACACCTGCAAGGACCTGGATCTGGGACAAATGGGAATTGTAAGTACACTTTTTTGGTGTTCCATACAACCCTGGTAGCTGTTAAGACTTAAGTAAAGTAGCTGTGATAAGCTAGTGGTTAGGACGTCCGCCTTCTAATCGAAGGTCGGGGGTTCGATGCCGGGCCTCTAACTTTTCGGAGTTATGTGTGTTTTAAGTAATAAAATATCACTTGCTTTAACGGTGAAGGAAAACATCGTGAGGAAACCTGCATACCTGAGAGTTCTTCATAATGTTTTCAAAAGGTGTGTGAAGTCTACTAATCCGCACATGGCCAGCGTGGTAGGCCAAAACCCTTCTCATTCTGAGAGGAGACCCGTGCTCTGTAGTGAGCCGGCGATGGGTTGATCATGATGATACAACCCTGGTAACGGGCTGCCATTAGCAAACTGCGGGAATGTACTAGCTTCTGCTTATGACGCACTCATAAGCAGGAAGCAGAAGCCTCGCTTCGCTCGCTCTAAAATGGCGGCTTGTTATCACGGTTCCTTCTTGCTTGAAACGCATAGTTGGTAGATACTTAGATAGGCAATAGGCATAGTTTCCGCCCTAATTCTAGTTTGTAATCGATCTATTGTAAACACGTTATCGATAACACTAATGTAATGCAATCTAAAATTATAATTGGCCGAGTGAAAGTAAATTAGCTATAATTATGTTATTATAAATGACTAGCTTATGCTCGAGACTTCGTCCGCGTGGTCTACAGTACAAATTTCAAACCCGTATTTCACCCCCTTAGGGGTTTAATTTTCCAAAAACCTTTCTTAGTAGATGTCTATCTCATAATAGATTTCTGCATACCAAATTTCAGCCTGATCTGTGCTTGCGTTGATAGATCAGTAAGTCAGTCAGTCAGTAACCTTATCCTTTTATAATATTTAGATTACTAGCGTATGCTCGCGACTTCGTCTGCGTGGATTGCACAAATTTTGAACGCCTATTTTACGCCCCAGCGTTTACGCACTCATCCGATTCGAGTCCGTGAAAATACGGATATAAAAAACTCGGATATTGCTTACGCTCTAATCCGATCTCTGATCCGAATCCAAGCTATTCAGTGGACATCTTTGACATAAATATACGTCATATGTCCGATTTTAATCCGAGGCATATCCCGAGACATTCTCACGGATGACGGAAAGAACTCGGATGTTGGAAGTGCAGTGCGTAATCGCTCTTAGAGGCATCGATATAAATGACAAGATATGGTCAAGCGAACCAAATTTTTCACGGTTTTGGAACCAAATAAATCAGCGCCACCTCTTAGATACTAATGAACGACCCGTTTGAAATCCAGACGTCACTGAGGTTGCATTGGTGCTAAAGTACCACTGAGTCGGTGCCATTTTGTTTGTTCAATAAGCCCTGTCCATACGAAGTAATATATATAAGTCAATGCTTAGAGGTTGAATTTTCAAAAATCCTTTAGCGGATGTCTACGTCATTGTCATATTGCGGTTGTTTGACAGCAACAATGTCACGATCGCAATCATCTCTGATTGGTTGATGCTCGCTCACTATTGGCTACAATGCATTGTTGCAACAAGAATCGCACAAATTTTGCCGATCAGAACAATTGAGATTGTAATAATGATTGACGTAGGTTTTAGACAATTGCCCTACTGGATCAAGCCGAGAGTTCCCTCACTCTAGTTCACTCTGGCAGGTGATCCAAGTGGCCGGACAAGCTTTGTATGCAACATCATCCATCTTAAAGGTACTTGGCCTTAAAGGGCCTTGACTTGAGTCGATACAGCGGACTAGGGTTTCTTGGCAGATGTAAAAAATAATACACGACGCGTACATTTTTAGGGTTCCGTACCTCAAAAGGAAAAACCAGCCAAGTGCGAGTCAGACTAGCGCACTGAGGGTTCCGTACTACATTCGTATTTTTTTGACATTTTGCACGATAATTCAAAAACCGTTCCGTTTTTCCTTTTGAGGTACGGAACCTTAAAAACGGAACCCTTATAGGAACACTTTGCTGTCTGTCTGTTTGTTGTGTCTGTCAAGAAACCTATAGGGTACCTACCTATTTCCCGTTGACCTAGAATCATGAAATTTGGCAGGTAGGTACTTAGGTCTTATAGCAGACATCTGAAAACCGTAAATTTGTTGTTAGATCACACAAAATAAAATTAAATTGTGGTCATGAACCAATAATTATTTTATTTTTAATTTTCGAAGTAAGATATTATGATATTATCAAGTGGGGTATCATATGAAAGGGCTTCACCTGTGCGTTCTAAAATAGATTTTTGTTTATTTTTATGCATCATATAGTTTTTGAATTATCGTGCAGTGTCGAAAAAATACGATTGTAGTACGGAACCCTCGTTGCGCGAGCCCGACTCGCACTCGGCCGGTTTTTTTTTTTACTCGTATCATGATTTCATTGTTAAATCGCGGTGACAAGGTCGTATATAGTTCGCCTCTTACGCACTTCAGCGAGAAGCTACTTACCTACAGTACATGGCCGAAAGTAATGTACATCGGCCTTTAGAATGACAGTTCTACTTTGTAGAGCGTTGTCTCTGTCACTCATACCTATGTATATGACGTTTTGTCGGTCTCAACGACAGGGACAACGCTCTACAAATCTGCTATCTCCTTCTAAAGGTCGATGTACATCGGCCGCTTACTGTACCTACTTGTTAATGTTTTAAATACATTTAAAAAAAATTGCCAATGATGACTAATATTCCTCTTTCCCCTCCAACTAAGCGTTAGGCTTGTGCTAGGAGTAGGTACGACTATAGTGCAACGGATGGGGTTTGAACCGGTGACCTTTCAGATTTCAGTCCGCTCCTCTAACCGTTGAGCTATTGAGGCTCTAAACATACTTTTTAAGTATAGTACGCGACAGGTTGAGATAGAAATCGGGGTATGAGGCGGGGGACGTTCCGCACGTCACCTGCGCTCACCCGCACCGGCTCAGCGCGGGGGCTGTGCGGGTGGGTTCCCTCCCCGATTGCGACCTCTCGCGTACCTACTATACCTAGGACCTACCTAAACGAAGGAAAACTATACGTATATCTTTGGTGGAGACTAGAAACTGAAAGGCTTCGATCTAGATTCTAGACCATTATGGCCAAGTGACAAGTCAAGAGTTAATATAGACAATAGGCATCTTCTAGGCAAGCGCGCTCCATCTTAGGCTGCATCTTCAAGTCGATAAAATGCGCTAGTATGTTAATGTTGGCCAACTGCCAAATGTTAGATATTCGTAATTAGTTAGCCACGCATTCGATACTGAATAGAAAATCACGTGACCTAAATTTCATGGATTTCCAACTGGACTCAATGCCTAACGAAAACTTTCAAAGATACAGCATAGCCCTGCAGGTCTGATTGCAGTCAAGCGCTAGTCTATAAATTAAAAATAAAACCATCATACCTGTTTAGAAAAGTAGTCATTTAATAATCCATACTAATATTATAAATGGGGAAGTGTGTCTGTCTGTCCGTCTGTCTGTCTGTCTGCTAGCCTTTCACGGCCCATCCGGCCCATTGACGAAAACGTATAGCGATAGCTTGCATCCTGGGGAAGGCCATAGGCTACTTTTTATCCCGGAAAATTAAAGTGTTCCCACGAGATTTTTGAAAAACCTATTTCCACGCGGACCAAGTCGCGGGCATCAACTAGTAATATTATAAATGTGAAAGTGTGGATTTGATTGAAATTTGGAATGGAGATAGATTATACCCTGGATTACCACATAGGCGTTTTTATTCCGGAAAATCAAAGAGTTCCCGCGGGATTTTGAAAAATGTAAATCCACGCGGACGAAGTCGCGGGCATCAGCTAGTTATTATATATCATTGCATTACGTCACGGTAAGTCCAAGGGGCCGGTTTCGTCCAGACAACCTACTTATGCCGGATATTACATGAAACTTGACATGGTGTTTGCATGGTAGACATAGGTACCTGTTTACCTAATTAGCTAGTAATAATTACTTAATCATGGTTAGGTATCAAGCAACGGCTTCATGATTACACTCCAAGTCTGAACCCCTCATACCCGATGATGCAGGGTAAAGTACTCCTAAACTACATATCATCATCATGATCAACCATCGCTGGCTCACTACAGAGCACGGGTCTGCTCTCAGAGTGAGAAGGGTTTTGGCCATAGTCTACCACGCTGGCCATGTGCGGATTGGTAGACTTCACACACCTTTGAGAACATCATGAAGAACTCTTAGGCATGCAGGTTTCCTCACGATGTTTTCATTCACCGTTACAGCAAGTGATATTTTAATTACTTAAAAATGCACATTACTCCGAAAAGTAAGAGGTGCGTGCCCGGGATCGAACCCCCAACCTCCGATTGGACAGCGGCCGTCCTAACCACTAGGCTATCACAGCTTCTAACTACGTATAGAGATTCAGAAACTGTTCCTGGTGCAGTTATATTGTTATTGAATTCCAAATCCCAACTCTTCAATCCTTATGATGCAAGGTACTGAACGTCTAAGCCGTGTGGATTTGGAAAGTTTTGCTGGTGAATTGATATATTAGGTACCATAAGCCTCAATAGCTCAACGGGTAAAGGAGTGGGCTGAAAACCGAAAGGTCGACGGTTCAAACCCCGCCCGTTGCACTATTGTCGTACCTACTCCTAGCACAAGCTTAACGCTTAGTTGGAGAGGAAAGGGGAATATTAGTCATTTAACGTGGCTAATATTCTTTAAAAAGAAGAAGAAAGAAAAGCAATGAATGCTTACACTAAAAAGCTTAAAATAACAAAAATTATTTTAAAAACCGTGTAGAGTATGCATTTTGAAGTCGGGCGAAATTCACGCTTTGATTTATAGTTTCTTTTATGCTCGCCCGACTTCATACATACATGCCTACACGTGTAGAAACAAAAGTTATTTTTAACTTTGTAGTGGTTTTGGAAGTCGGTTTTTTTTTTTTAAATCAACATCCATGCGGATGAAGTCGCAGACAGACAGACAGACAGGCTGAAGAGTTGTTAGGTTTTTACCGAAAACCCGTTGTAACTCACCGCATATTTACCTGTCAAGGAAACTGGCGACCATTATAGTGTGATTAGGTACTTTAGAGACTTACGCAAAGGAAAACCCGGCGCGATGGCGCGCGCGGGGCTCACCCGTCTCAAGAATCCGCGGATATTACATGCAGCGTCGACGTGTTTGTTTTTTTAGGGTTCCGTACCTCAAAAGGAAAAACGGAACCCTTATAGGATCACTTTGTTGTCTGTCTGTCTGTCAAGAAACCTTACAGGGTACTTCCCGTTGACCTAGAATCATGAAATTGGGCAGGTAGATACATCTTATAGCTGACATTTGGGAAAAAATCTGAAAACCGTGAATTTAGGGTTAGATCACACAAAAAAAAGTAAATTGTGGTCATGAACTACTTAATTAGTAAGTATTTTCAACTTCGAAGTGAGATAACTATATCAAGTGGGGTATCATAATATGAAAGGTCTTCACCTGTGCATTCTAAAACAGATTTTTATTTATTTTTATGCATCATACTTAGTTTTTGAATTATCGTCCAAAATGTCGAAAAAATACGACTGTAGTACGGAACCCTCATTGAGCGAGCCTGACTCGCTCTTGGCCAGTTTTCTTTAAATAGAGATAGTGAGCAAACAAGCAGGCGGGTCACCTGATGTTAAGTGATTACTGCCGCCCATGAACATTTGCAGCACCAGAGGAACCGCCGATGCGTTGCCGGCCTTTTAGAAATTTGTTGGTCCGCCCCTTGAATAACCCCACCGTTCGAAGGGAGTTGGTCCCACAGTTTGCAAGATATTTCATTTGCAACGCATAAATATTTATATTTATAAGTCCCTCAAATTGCTAATGCGCGTGGCCGACATTTTAGTAACGTCAGCACTAGACTGAAGTTTCGAGCTGATGGTATATTTTTACTTAAATATACGCCAAATGACGTCAATTCGATGTTAATGTGACATGGTTCCAGCGTAATAGCAATTTGCGGGACTTATACGGAACCCTAAAAAGTCGGTTACAAAAGGATTTAAATACATAACCTTTGAACAATCAAAGTGGTTTCAAGTGTGAATAATTCTCAAAGTGTTTAATTTTAAAGAGCCCCCAATCCGGTTGCGTAACCTTGAAAACGACGCGCGGCCTTTGCCAATGCATGACATGATCCACTGACATAAAAAAACCGGCCAAAGGCTTGTCGGACTCGCACACCATGGGTTCCGTACAGCGTTGTCAGTTTTTTTAATTGCCAAGTCGGGATTTTAGAACTTTTTGAGTGAAAAAAAGCGGGATTCTTTCGTCGAAAGCGGGACATGTTAAAAAAACGCATATAAGTTTTTATTTGAATTCAAATGACGTTTACGTGACAATAGATAGCAAAAATCGCGCGCTTATCTTCATTAGGTATACGCTCCGGGGGCTGGCGGCCAGTCCACACTTCCCAACAAGAAAATAGTACTCCTAAAGATATCTTAAAGACAATAAGACATCTTACAGATTTTTTCTTGTTGGGCTTGTCTGTGCCACCCGCTCACGTTTCTTCAGCACGCTGCACGCACTTTCGAGTTATCCCCGAAAAGCGGGACCTTTTTACTTGAAAAATCGGGATTTTGACTTGAAAAATCGGGACGTCTGGCAACGCTGGCTTCCATACCATCGTACAAGACATATAACACTTTTTTAGGGTTCCGTACCTCAAAAGGAAAAACCCTTATGGGATCACTATGTTGCCTGTCTGTCTGTCAAGAAACCTACAGGGTACCTCCCGTTGACTTAGAATCATGAAATTTGGCAGGTAGGTAGGTTTTATAGCAGACATTAGGGTAAAAATCTGAAAACCGTGAATTTGTGCTTACATCACAAGAAAAAAAATTAAAAAAATGTGTTCATGAACAAATATTGCTATTTCAACTTTCCAAGTAAGATTACTATACTAAGTGGGTTATCATATGAAAGGGCTTTACTTGGACATTCTAAAACAGATTTTTATTTATTTTTATGCATCATAGTTTTTGAATTATCGTGCAAAATGTCGAAAAAATAAGACTGTAGTATGGAACCCTCATTGCGCGAGCCTGACTCGCTCTTGGCCGGGTTTTTTTTATCTAAGCACTGCGTGTGCTACTGTTTGTTGGTCATTCTTAAAATATAATAAAAAAGATATTTTGGGCATAGGTGCCGCACGCGCGTTTAATTCTTTTCTATACAGGTTTTAAAAATGATCTCCGATCTCTTAGAGAGCGTTGTCTCTGTCGTTGAGATCGACAAAACGTCACATAGGTATGAGTGACAGAGACAACGCTCTACAAAGCCGAAATCTCATCCTAAAGGTCGACGTACATTTTTTTCTGCCGCGTACTGTACCTACTCGCAGAGGGCCAACTAACTGGTTTTACTTCGTTACGTAATCTGAGGAAGTTTGGGCATGACTGACTGACCTTTCGATGGCGAGCACGGAGCGAGTCAGTTATATAAACTCGATTCTGCTTTAATGCATTGACACATTTATTTTGATGTATTGATGTAGGATTGATGTAGAAACCAATTATTTGTTCTGTGGTCTCTGGTACATCGTTAAAAATTTATTGAGACTGGGGGCACACGATGCGTTGCGGCGCCGTACCGCAAAGGTTTCACCGTATCAGCGGGCACACGAGCGGTGCGGCGCCGCAACGTTGTTATGTCGCAGCGGCGCCGTAGCAGCGTTGGACAGTGTCCTTCCTTGTGACGCATAAACAACTAAGCGGCGCCGCTCCGACGTTGCAACGTATTCACCCCTCCCCGCCTCGTCTCGGTGGTTGCAAGTCCGGTGCGGCGCCAGAGCGCATCGTGTGACATGCCACAGATATTTCTATGTAAGACGACGCAGCGACAGCCGCACCGCCGCCGCAATAACGCATCGTGTGCCCCCGCTCTTACGGTCTGCAATGCAATCATTGCAACTCGCTTTTTAGGGTTCCGTACCCGGAGGTTGCCAACAGGACCCTATATTTGTCCATCCACCCGTATGTCTGCTGTCAGCGATCTGTATCTATATGTAAATCTATAATATAAAAATGAATCACCACCGCTGAACCGATTTCGCTAATTCTTTTTTTATAATATTCCTTGAAGTACGAGGATGGTTCTTACGGAGAGAAAAATTTTAAAAATTTGAATTGACTGTTAGGCGGAACGAAGTTCGCCAGGGCAGCTAGTATCAAATACAATAATAAAAATTTAAATTGCCGCCATGAAAATTAAAAACAATTAAAAAGAGTCATTTTTTGTATGATGGTACGGAACAAATCCTATGCGAGTCCGACTCGCACTTGACTGTTTTTTTATGAAGATATTTGCAAAGCTGCGTGGTACTTACTATACTTGTACCTACCTACGCAATTGTAATTCTAAGACTTCGCACTGACACGTACGTACGGAAGTAATTTCCTTCAAGGAAAATAGGTATAATTAGTTAGCCGTCATCATTTAATTAATGGTGCTTTGAATAGCTTAAGGTGTATTATTAATCTGTGCAATTAACTAACTAACTATACAGGGTGCAACCAGAACGCTAGCAAAAACTTAGCGTTATTGTTATACTACCTAAACACAATCCAATACCAATAGCCATTTGATTCATTTTGTAGTATTAGTGATTTAGTATTATTCAAACCCGCAATGTATAGCGTGCAAAACTCGGGTCAATGCCCCGCCTACGACGCGGCATTGAGTCTGAGTGGCCTACTTACGCAACGTTCGTTTACCTCTTGCATCAGTCAGATGTTTTATTTGCAGCATATCGTAAACTTTTGCAAAATTATAGGAATTTTTGTGGTATCATATCAGTAATCATCAGTACTATCATCTGTCTTCGTTTTTGCCAGCGTTCTGGTTACACCCTGTATGTAGCTATGTACCTATTAATATATTATGTTCTGAACACGCGATGGGTTTTAATAAATTAACCAACTTGTGATTGCGATAATGGATTGCTATGCAATGTGGTAGGCGGGAGCTGGCGCCTTGTTTCTGATGGTCCAAGATCCCACTGCCGCCAGACGTTCCTTATTAAACGACTTTCAAAAAGGAGGTGGTTCTCAGTTCGGCCCGTTTTTTTATGTATGTACACCGATTTTTTCAAGATTTCTGGACCGATTTGCAAATATTTTTAGAATAATTATTTACTGAACATGCAAAATTAATAAAGTATAATGCATGCATTATGATGATAATTTTGTTAATTTAATTTCAAGTTTTATTTTTTTTTTATTTTTATTATTCATGTACCAAAATTGTAGTTACAAAGTAATAATAAATTAAGTTACATTGGAAATGCTTATCTCTAAACAGAGATTTCTTCCAGCTTCCCATTCAGGCATTCCCATTTTAGTTTAGTGTTCAAACGCTAAACGAATTTAATTTTTTGATTAAGTATTATATTTATGTATTTAGTAGATTATTACAATGTACCATTTTGCAATGCCCTAACAGAGCCTCACGTAAATTCCGTCACGGAAAATACGTGCTGAGCATAGCATACTCCTATAAAAGTAGGTATACATTTGGCAATAATAATAAGATTATTATCATACCACACCGCACCGCGCGCCACTGCACCGTAAGGAATTTCACCCTCACCATCTGGGTGTCTGGTGCACTTCGACCGTCCGTTGCGCCAGATCCTTCTATCCACGCACGTGCAAACTGTGGAACCAACTCCCATCGGCGGTGTTCCCACTAGATTATAACATGGGGTTATTCAAGGGGCGGACCAACAAATTCCTAAAAGGCCGGCAACGCATCGGCGGCTCCTCTGGTGCTGCAAATGTTCATGGGCGGCGGTATCACTTAACATCAGGTGACCCGCCTGCTCGTTTGCTCGCTATATCTATTAAAAAAAAAACCACAGAGAATGTGGTCTGTGTATTATGTGTATGTGTATACGCATTCACAGGAAAGCTCAGAGTCACTCAGCGAGCGATGAAAATGGAGATCCTTGGAGTTTTTCTACGTGATCAAATCAGAAATGAGGAGATCCGTAGGGGAACCTGAGTACTTAACCGACATAGCTCAGCGGGATGCGAAGCTGAAGTGGAAATGGGCAGGGCCCATAATTCGAAAAACCGATAGGCGTTGGTGTCCCAATCCCAACGTGCTGGAAAGTGCAGCTGTAGTGTCCACTAGGTGGTAGGTGTCGTTTACAAACGAGTCAAAGGGAGCCGCTGGAAGCCGGCGCGGCGCTAGATCATGGCTTGTGGATGTGGAAGTCCCTACAAGAGATCTATGTCCAGTTGTGGACATCTGTCGGTTGATGATGATGATATTCATAATAGACAGGTCGAGATGGCAATCGGGGTATAAGGCGTGGGGACGCCCCACACACCCTCACGTTACCCGCGCTATCTCGCACCGGGTTACCGCAAGGCCTGTGCGGATGAGGGGGCGTCCTTACCCCGATCGCCATCTCGAACTGTCGCGCACTATAACTGCTAGTTTTTTTTAAATTCAGATACAAGTTAGCCCTTGACTGCAATCTCACCTTGTGGTAAGTGATGATGCAATCTAAGATGGATGCGAGTTAACCTGGAAGGGGTATGGCAGTTTTTATTAAACCCATACCCCTTTGGTTTCTACACGGCATCGTACTGGAACGCTAAATAGCTTGGCGGTACGGTAGGGTGGTAACTAGCCACGGCCGAAGCTTACCACCAGATCAGACCAGTGAAATTATAAAAATCCAATGCCAGGAATCGAACCCGGGACCTCCCACTAGCAAGACCACAGCGCTCACCATTGCGTATAAGGGACGAGGAAAGGAAGGTCGGGCTAGTTAGGCTAGTCATAGATACTGATCATCGGTCATGAGCAGTAATAATATAAAAAACCCGGCCAAGTGCGAGTCAGGCTCGCGCAATGAGGGTTCCGTACTACGATAAATCAAAAACTATTATGCATAAAAATAAACAAAAATCTCTTTTAGAACGCAAAGGTAAAGTCATTCAAATGATACCCCACTTGGTATAGTAATCTTACTTAAGTTGAAAATACTAATTATTTTTTCAAAACACATTTTTTTTTGTGATGTGACAACAAATTCACGGTTTTCAGATATTTCCTATAAGACCTACCTACCTGCCAAATTTCACGATTCTAGGTCAACGGGAAGTATCCTGTAGATTTCTTGACAGACAGACAACAAAGTGATCCTATAAGGGTTCCGTTTTTCCTTTTGAGGTACGGAACCCTAAAAATAACAAGAAGTAATTACTCGTTATGAATATTGTAATATTCACACAGACATACATTGTAATTTTGTTTTGTTTTGAAACCGACCGGTTTTTCCTCAAACCTCATCGTTTCTTGCAAAGTAAAAAAACTTGTCAAGGTTTTTGTACTGACATTTATTTACAAAATAAAGTATATTTTATGTAAATGATGTGACTCGGTTTTACAGACTTCCTTTAGCGCAATTAACTAATTTAATGTTTGCAATAGATTACACATTATACTTCATCATGATCAACCCATCGCCGGCTCACTACAGAGCACGGGTCTCCTCTCAGAGTGAGAAGGGTTTTGGCCATAGTCTACCACGCTAGCCATGTGCGGATTGGTAGACTTCACACACCTTTGAGAACATTATGGAGAACTCTCAGGCATGCAGGGTTTTGTCACGATGTTTTCCTTCACCGTTAAAGCAAGTGATATTTAATTAATTAAAACGCACATAGCTCCGAAAAGTAAGAGGTGCGTGCCCGGGATCGAACCCTCGACCTCCGATTAGAAGGCGGACGTCCTAACCACTAGGCTATCACAGCTTTTTTTACTTAATTTAGTCAAATTAAAATATATAAAAGGAAAAAGGTGACTGACTAACTGGCTGATCTATCAACGCACAGCTCAAACTACTGATGAGATGAGGCTATTAATCGCGGTGAAATGTATCGTAATTTTTTTTGTATTAAGACTCCATGGCCCCAGGGTCTCCACGGCAAACGGAACAAAACTGTAACTCTCGATAAGAGAGGCATACGTGCGCCTTTACTTGATAGTTAAAGGTGCGTGCCCCGGATCGAACCCTGTACCCACGATATTTGATACACAGAGGCCAAAGTTTGAACCACTGATGTATGGAAAAACTTATTTAAAGTTTATGAATGCACCAAACTTGTTGTAAACTGTAAATTATTCTTCTTTAATAAATAAATAAATACAAATACAAAAATACAAATACTAGGCTATCTTTCGCTTAAATCGCTTTTCGACAAAATAGTTACTGAGCTGTAATATAATTACAGCTATATATATAAATAGAATAAGCTATATATAAATATTACAGCTTAGTAACTACGCGTAAAATTTGACTCCTCACGCGCCATTTTGTCACTTATGACAAAAGTACGATTTTAGTCATATTTCAAAGGTGAACCGTACTTTTGACATGACAGTTGACCCATAGAGTTAAAGTGGCGCGTGAGGAATCATTCTATACGAGCTATAAGCATTTTTTTTGAAGGAATGAATATTTATCTAAATATATAAAATTCTTCAAAGTCCTGACTGACTGACTGACATAGATATCAACGCACAGCCTAAACCGCTGGTCCTAGAGACATGAAATTCGGAGGGTGTGTTCTTTGTAAAGAGTAGGTAACGAATTTTTTGAAATTCCACCCCTAAGTGGGTTAAATGGGGGATGGAAGTTTGTATGAAAGTCCGTCATTTTTGAAGTAACATCAATGAAAATTGGTATTTAAGCTTTCGGTTAAAAATAAAAAAATACGTATTTCACGATTTTTGGAAACTCTACTACCAAGGGGGTTAAATAGGGGATGAAAGTCGGTCATTTTTCAAGTTATTTTCATGAAAATTGATAGTTGGGTTTTAGGCAACAAATGAAGAAATATGTACTTCAGGGTTTTCGGAAATTTAACCCTCACCTCGATTTTCTAAATTCCACCCGAGCGAAGCCGGGGCGGGTCAGCTAGTTTATTATACCAGAATTATTATATTTTGACTTAAATGGACTGGCCTTTGAACTAGGAGATCCCGTGTCTTAGGGGCCAGTGCCTTCCCATACATAGTACGGACTATACTTATACCTATAGGTACCTAAACATTAGATGCTATCAGTCCTCATAGTAGTACCAGTTCAACTTGTTAGCTATTAGCACATACATGCTAATGATTATGCTAAAGACATATCGAAGGTCTCGTCTACAATCAAATACACTGTGTCATAGGTCCGAGAATATCATAGAATAGAAATTACCTGATTACCTACAGTAAAGGCTTGTCAACTGTCTCTGATGTACAATGAACCAAAAGCTTCCGCTGAAACAGGTCGAATCTGTATGGTGCAACATGCAGCATGCGAAATGCACCGCCCGCCCTCCCACTGCTAAACATGCAGTGTGGTGCTACGTGGTGGTGGTGCGTATTGCTTGCTTGGTGGCTGTTTCTTCCTGCATGTTTAGCAGTGGGAGGGCGGGCGGTGCATTTTTTTTTTAAATTTATTATCAAATCAAAATACATACAAATAAAAGCTTAAACTAAAAACACCGAAAAAACCACAGAGGTTTGTCCTCAGTGCCTAGCTGCAACGAACGAATTTCGCATGCTGCATGTTGCACCATACAGATTCTACCTATTTCAGCGGATTATAGCAAATTAAGCTTTTGCTTCATTGTATATCATGGACTTCCGCAAAGTAACGCCTGCTTCTATACAACATGTCTCGGATGGTTCAGACTTTCAGGGCACGCACCTCTAACTTTCGGAATTATAGCCCGGTCAAGTTAAGTTTGCACCTCACGTCGATTAAAAATTAAAAAAAAAATTAAAAACTCAACAAGTGGCAGACAAAAATTCGTAGTAGGTCTGCCACTTGTTGAGTTGTTAATTTTTTTTTAATTTTTAATCGACGCTTGCGATTAGCTTGACCGGGTAGTAGGCAGTGGCGTGCACAGGAGTTCCAGCCAGGGTATGCATTTAGGTATGAACTTATTTTACGGTAGGTTATAATGAAAAAGGAAGCATTGATTTCTTACAATGAGGGTAAGCAGTGCGTTTATGCCTCTATGAGCTGCACGCCACTGGTAGTAGGTAGGTATGTGTGTTTTAAGCAATTAAATATCACTTGCTTTAACGGTGAAGGCAAAGAAAGTTTCAAAGGTGTCTGAAATCTGCCAATCCGCATTCGGTCCGCGTGGTGGAGTGGACTATGGCCAAACCCTTCTCATTCTAAAGAGACTTTTATTACTTTTTACTATTCTCATTTTCTGGCGGGAGGCTTCGGCCGTGGCTAGTTACCACTAAGGGCTAAGTACGTACTTCTACAGGTATTTATTCTGAGGTTGATAGTGATGATGTGCCCAGCCCATAGCCACCGCCGTCGTAATCTATGACATCGTGTTCGGAATATGTTTTTTTTAAATAGAGATAGCGAGCAAACGAGCAGGCGGGTCACCTGATGTTAAGTGATTACCGCTGCCCATGGACATTTGCAGCATCAGAGGAACCGCCGATGCGTTGCCGGCCTTTTAGGAATTTGTTGTTCCGCCCCTTGAATAACCCCATGTTGTGTTAATATGTTCTAAACGATATAGTATTTTTCTTTGATTTCAGTGCGACTATGTGTAGTAGAAGGCCGGGGACCCTTCAAACGTGGGGCCACGTTTTGCCCACTGCTGGACGATGAGAAGTCGGGACTAGAATGTGTCTTGGGAACAGATCAGTAAGTAAAATTTATTAAGAGCTCAAAAACTATAAAATCATTATGATGTAGTAATAATAAATATCTATGTATCTACTTAATAATCCTTTCGATTCCTGGCAGGGATTTGGAATTTTATAATTTCTAAATTTCTAGTCTGGTCTGGTGGGAGGCTTCGGCCGTGGCTAGTCACCACCCTACCGGAAAAGCCGTGCCGCGAAGCAAATTTAGCGTACCAGTACGATGCCGTGTAGAAACCAAAGGGGCATGGGTTTATTAAAAACTGCCATACCCCTCCCAGGTTCCGCCCGCCCGCTTCCGTCTTAGACTGCATCGTCACTTACCACCAGGTGAGATTGCAGTCAAGGGCTAACTTGTACCTATCTAAATAAAAAAATATATATCAAACAGTTCCCATTTTTAAAAGATCTAAGTAAAGTAAATCCACGTGGACTAAATCGCATGCATCATCATAATATCTCTATCTATAATATAAAGAATCACTAAATGTGTTGCTGATCGCAAATCTCGAGAACTGCTGAACCGATTTCGCTAATTCTTTTTTCATAATATTCCTTGAAGTACGAGGATGGTTCTTACGAAGAGAAAAATTTAAAAAAAATCCTGAAAAAGAATCGACTGTTAGGCGGAACGAAGTTCGCCAGGGCAGCTAGTATATTACCTATGTACCTATATAAAAATGAATCGCAAAATGTGTTGCTGATCGCAAATCTCGAGAACAGCTGAATCGATTTCATAATATTCCTTGAAGTACGAGCATGGTTCTTACGAAGAGAAAAATTAAAAAAAAATCCTGAAAAAGAATCGACTGTTAGGCGGTACGAAGTTCGGCGGGGCAGCTAGTTTAAAATAAAATGTACCTATGCTAACTCCATTGATTTTTATAGGCGTTGGCATATAATCTCCGATCTCTTCAGTTCTTAGGGACGCATGCGGCAAGCCTACTCATATTGATAACCCATTTAATTTGATATTTATGTATATTTTCAGGCTGGATTGTCTTCGACGTATAGGCAAGAACACTGTGGACTTCGGAGTATTCAGCCCTGAGGACCTCATCGCAGCGCAGTGGGCAGACATCGATGTGCTGGTCACTGATGAACTGAGGAATCGATTCAGTAAGTCCTCCTTTAACCTACCGTCACTGGTGGTCTTCCAAAATACTTAAACTCCACGTCCTTTGTTAGTTTTAAGTGTAATAATAATAACCATTTTAAATTATCGATTAAACTAAAAAATACGTCATTAAGATGTGACGTCACATTCCAGTATTTCATAGAATATCGCATAGTGCGCGTTTTGACGTTTGATAAAAAGTTATTGATTTGACTAGTTGTCAAAAATACCGAATTAGTGTTATATTTTCTGTTTCTACGCAAAGGGCCCTACGCTGAAGTGGCAATGGACAGGGCACATAGTTCGTAAAACCGATAGACGTTGGGGTCCCAAGGTGCTGGAATGGCGACCTCGCACCGGAAGACGCAGTGTTAGAAGACCCCCCACTAGGTGGACGGACGACATCAGATGAGTCGCAGGGAGCCGCTGGACGGCGGCGGCGCAAGACCGTGGCGTGTGAAAGTCCCTACAAGAGACCTATGTATATTATTATTGTATATAAGTTGATTTGGGTATTTATTATAAGATATTTATGTAGTTTATTAGATTCTAGTACCGTAGACCTATTCCACTTCTTGATACGCCTTACTCACAACCTTGAATGGGAAGCTGGAAGAAATCTCTGTTTAGAGATAAGCATTTCCGATGTAACTTAATTTATTATTACTTTGTAACTACAATTTTTGGTACATGAATAATAAAAATAAAAAAAATAAAAATATGTCCAGCAGTGGACGTCTATCGGTAGATGATGATGATGATGTTATATTTTCTGTTTCCAGGGCCCTACACAAAGGGCCCTACGCTGAAAGTGGGAATGGACAGGGCACATAGTTCGTAAAACCGATAGACGTTGGGGTCCCAAGGTGCTGGAATGGCGACCTCGCACCGGAAGACGCAGTGTTGGAAGACACCCCACTAGGTCGACGGACGACATCAGACGAGTTGCAGGGAGCCGCTGGACGGCGGCGGCGCAAGACCGTGGCGTGTGGTATGATGATGATGATGATGATATATTTTCTGTTTCCAGGGCCGTACGCAAGGAGCATAGTAGCAGTGGTGAACCGTCGCATCTTGCCCGACCGGCCCACCTCCTTGGACTTTGTTCTGCGCAACACCACGCTCTGCCATCCTGTGGTCGGAGTCAACGATTTACGGCCACTGTCGGACACACTCACTGGGGTATATAATATACACGCTGAAGTTTTGATGGTTGTTTTCCCGAAGCGAAATGATTTTGTCGTGGTATTACAATCCATTTATAAATATATAAAAAAAAAATATTAGAGTCAAAAATGACAAATTTACAATCGAGAAAAAAAAAATTCGAATGAGACCTCGAACCAGTGTTTCCATGTACACGGTAATTACCGTAGATGCACCGTAATTCAGTCCTAATGTACGGTCAAGGTAATATAGCCATTACCTTGACCGTGTCACCGTAATACAAAAATCACGTTAAAAATTCATAATATTATACTGCGTAATACGAGTACGAATCTCAGTCACCTTAGCATATTTCGTAATAACAACATTTCTCTTGCTCTCGGTTTAAGCATCAAATCTCAGCAATCTACTTTCGTCCTTATTCAAGCAATTAGGAAATCCGTTTATGAAAAAGATATTGCTATTCTAGGAGAGTCGGATTCAGAATAATATTAATAATTGATTAAAAAGCAAATTCGTGACTTTTTTCTTTTAAAAATGACACGGTAATTTACACGGTATTCTTTTAGCTAATCCACCGTAATTTAATCTAGAAACACCGTAATTTTAACCCTTCAACACGGTAATTCTCGATTTACATATGGAAACACTGCCTCGAACCAATAGTGATACCGCGTGCGCGCAGGCTAGTTTATGCCGTATCACTACGATCGAGAGCTTATTTTGCTCTAAACTTTTTCACTTTATTGGCAGCACGATTCGAGAAGATGTACCTACCTAGTACCTACTATTCACATTACATCTAGTGAGTTACTACAGTTTCTCACACTTTCGAGTTGATGATTTTTTTTGTAATTATTTCAAAACAAAAACATTTTTACTTTTTAAGTTTAACTCAAAATTTTGATAGTACTACTGACGGCAAATCGTTCTGCCGCGGGAAGACAACCACTAAAACTTCACCGTGTATATACAGGATGTAACCAGAACGAACGTCGTGAGTGTTCTAACGTCACCCGGACGTGGACTAACGCCACGGCCTCGGGGGCGTACGGACTAACCAGTAGTCCAACAACTCCACCCATCCCAACGTCATCCTAAGCCGTGCTCCGAGCCTCACAGGAGGCGCCCTTAGGAGGACGTTCTCCGACCTCTCGAATTATTTCTTCGAGCCCTAGGGCTCACCCCCAGACGGAGCTTCGCGCTCGCGCCACCGGTGCCACTGTAGCGGTCAGTAGGTCCTACGCAGCATAATCAATCCGAAACAGAACACAGAACGCTAGCAAAAACTTAGCGTTATTGTTATACTACCATAACACAATCCAATATCAATAACCATTCGCCTCATTTTGAAGTTTTAGTGATTTAGTATTTTTCAAATCCGCAATGTATAGCGTGCAAAACTCGGGTCAATACCCCGCCTACGACGCGGCATTGAATTTGAGTGGCCTACTTACGCAACTTTCATTGACCTCTAGCGTTGTTTTATTTGCAATATATCGTGAACCACGCTGGCCAAGTGCGGATTGGTAGACTTCACACACCTTTGAGAACATTATGGAGAACTCTCAGGCATGCAGGTTTCCTCACGATGTTTTCCTTCACCGTTAAAGCAAGTGATATTTAATTATTTAAAACGCACATAACTCCGAAAAGTTAGAGGTGCGTGCCCGGGATCGAACCGCCGACCTCCGATTAGAAGGCGGACGTCCTAAACACTAGGCTATCACAGCTTTTTCTTCTACTCATCATCATGATCAACCTGTCGCCGGCTCACTACAGAGCACGGGTCTCCTCTCAGAGTGAGAAGGGTTTTGGCCATAGTCTACCACGCTGGCCATGTGCGGATTGGTAGACCTTGATGCGGGGATTTTCTTCTACTACTTCTTCTAAACTTAATTGAATCTTTTTATCTTCATTTCAGTACTTGGAGTCCCTGATCATTCCTCGCGCCTGCGACCCCAGCCTGACCTTAACGGAGAACAGGATCAAGGCCCTATCTGAGTTTTTCCACAAGGCCTGCAAAGCTGGTCCCTGGGTGCCCGATGTAGAAAGGGATGCTGAACTCAGTAAGTACCTATCTTCTTTCTTTTTTTAGAGTTCCGTACCTCAAAAGGAAAACGGAACCCTTATAGGATCACTTTGTTGTCTGTCTGTCTGACTGTCAAGAAACCTACAGGGTATTTCCCGTTGACCTAGAATCATGAATTTGGCAGGTAGGTAGATATTATAGCTGACATTTGGGGAAAAATCTGAAAACCGTGAATTTAGGGTTAGATCACACAAAAAAATTTAAATTGTGGTCATGAACTAATAATTAGTATTTTCAACTTTCGAAGTGAGATAACTATATCAAGTGGGGTATCATTTATTATGAAAGGTCTTCACCTGTACATTCTAAAACAGATTTTGATTTATTTTTATCCATCATAGTTTTTGAATTATCGTGCAAAATGTCGAAAAAATACGACTGTTGTACGGAACCCTCAATGCGCGAGCCTGACTCGCACTTGGTCGGTTTTTTTTTTCTTCCGTGATCATCCAATGGCGACCACACCAGTGTGACTCTATAGTCCAGTTAAACTACTTTAGTTTTGCCTGCAAAGTTTTCCGGAAGTTTTTGAAAATTGGTGATTTTCGACATGCTCATTCCGAATTTATATTTTACTAGCTTATGCTCGCGACTTCGTCCGCGTGGACTACACAGATTTCAAACCCCTATTTCACCCCCTTAGGGGTTGAATTTTCCAAAATCCTTTCATAGCGGACGCCTACGTCATAATAGCTATCTGCATGCCAAATTTCAGCCCGATCCGTCCAGTAGTTTGAGCTGTGCGTTGATAGATCAGTCAGTCAGTCAGTCAGTCAGTCAGTCAGTCAGTCACCTTTTCCTTTTATATATTTAGATAAGTCCCGCAAATTGCTATTGAGCTGGAACCATATCTCATTAACATCGAAATGACGTTATTTTGGACGTCATTTGACGTACCTACCTATATTTAAGTAAAAATATACCTACCATCAGCTCGAAACTTCAGTCTAGTGCTGACGTCACTAAAATGGCGGCCAAGCGCATTAGCAATTTGCTAGGCCCTATAGCTCCTATTTTGCCGCTCGCGCCGCCATCTTGAAAAAATGGTGCCCAAAAACAGTTTTTTGACGATAAGTTCTTTCCGGCTCATTTTAGGATAACAATAATGGAGTCTTAGTGCAAAAAAAAATTTACGAGACATTTCACCGCGATTAGCCTCACCTGGTGACAGAAGGGCTGGCTCATGTTTTGCGCAACGGATCAGCCTGGCTGTCCAGCGCGGAATTGTAGTCAGAAGGCTAGCTTTAAGTTTTATTCTAATACTAGATGTTGCCCGCGACTTCTTCCGTGTGGATTTAGGTTTTTAAAAATCTCGTGGGAACTCTTTGATTTTCCGGGATAAAAAGTAGCCTATGTCTTTCCCGAGATGCAAGCTATCGCTGTACCAAATTTTGTCAAAATCGGTTGAGCGGATGGGCCGTGAAAGGCTAGCAGACAGACAGACAGACAGACACACTTATGCATTTATAATATTATATTAGTATGGATTCTCATTTAAAATTGTGAATCCCCCATTTTACTTTGTGCAGAGAGTAAATACCCCAACCTTTGCGCCGGCTGCGCCAACCCAGCGTGCAGAGAGGACGACAAGTACTGGGGTCCCACGGGCGCATTGGAGTGTCTTCTGGACAACTCCGGGGACACCATGTGGGGGGAACTGTACGACGTGCAGTACATCTTTGGGGTAAGTCGTACATTTGTTATAACAGAGGGTAATACCCCAACCTTTGCGCCGGCTGCGCCAACCCAGCGTGCAGAGAGGAGGACAAGTACTGGGGTCCCACGGGCGCATTGGAGTGTCTTCTGGACAACTCCGGGGACACCATGTGGGGGGAACTGTACGAGGTGCAGTACATCTTTGGGGTAAGTCGTACATTTGTTATAACAGAGGGTAAATACCCCAACCTTTGCGCCGGCTGCGCCAACCCAGCGTGCAGAGAGGACGACAAGTACTGGGGTCCCACGGGCGCATTGGAGTGTCTTCTGGACAACTCCGGGAACACCATGTGGGGGGAACTGTACGAGGTGCAGTACATCTTTAGGGTAAGTCATACAACATAAGCTGGGGGTTCGATCCCGGGCACGCACCACAAACATTTCGGAGTTATGTATTATTATTTAAAAAAAAAAATTATTCATATACTTTTTTATTCAAGTAAATTTTTACAAGTGCTTTTGAATCGTCAACTAGTTTAATTTACCACTGGTTCGGAATGCCGTTCCTACCGAGAAGAACCAGCAAGAAACTCATCGGTTGCTTTATATTTTTATTTTTTCTTGTAGTTGAACTCATCATCGGTGTCTGGAGAACCGATTCTCTCGAGCAAACAATTCGCCTACCTCTGTCGCGACGGCACGTGGCAAGCCATAGAAGACAACCTAACTCCCTGCGTGTGGCTCAACCGACCCTGGCCCGTCGTCATTGCTAAGAGGTAAGTAAAGTACTTCTCCTCTTTTCTGTCCTCTTCTCCTTTACTCCTATAGCTTCTATGGGTACCTCTGTCGCAATGGCACGTGGCACCCCATAGAAGACAACCTAACTCCCTGCGTGTGGCTCAACCGACCCTGGCCCGTCGTCATTGCTAAGAGGTAAATACTTACTAAGCTGTGATAGCCTAGTGGTTAGGCCGTCCGCCTTCTAATCGGAGGTCGGAGGTTCTATCCCGGGCACGCACCTCTAACTTTTCCGAGTTATGTGCGTTTCAAGTAATTATAATATATCACTTGCTTTAACGTTGAAGGAAAACATCGTGAGGAAACCTGCATGCCTGAGAGTTCTCCATAATGTTCTCAAAGGCGTCTGAAGTCTACCAATCCGCACATGGCCAGCGCGGTAGACTAAGGTAAAAACCCTTCTCACTGAGAGGAGACCCGTGCTCTGTATAGTGAGCCGGCGATGGGTTGATCATGATGATGATGAAGTACTCACTTGACGCAATTTTCCAAATGCCGCCCAGCCCAGCTGTATTCTTCTGTCAGCTTTCTTGTCGAAGTTGTTTCTACCAAGTTGTATTATCAGTCCTAGCTAGTTGTATTCTTGAACAACTTCGATGCCGACATTTTCGACAAAGACGGATCTCGGGATGACGTACCCATTAAACAGGACTTTTTTTGTCCACGAACGAAGGGAAGGAAAGGCCTATGTCCAGCAGTGGACGCAAACAGGCTGATTGATAGATTGATTGAAGTACTTACTTCTTCTACGATCACTTCTTCTATTCTCACTTATTTCATAACTTCATCTAGTCTTATCTTTAATTCAATTATCTAAACCTTAATTCTACTCTACTCTACCTCTTTGCTTCTTATTTGAACTCCTTCCCACCTTTCTTCATGACTGTCCTCTTCTCTTCATCCCAGAATCCTCTAATCTTCATATCCTTCATCTCATCTCTTCTTTCCTCTTTGCAGTAATTTTTACCTTTCATTAACGTTCTCTCTTTTATTAAGTTCTTCGTTTATGTAATTCGGTTCTTGATATAAGCCTTGATATAATTGCTAATGCGCGTGGCGGCCATTTTAGTGACGTCAGCACTAGACTGAAGACTTCGAGCTGATGGTATATTTTTATTTAAATATACGTCAAATGACGTCATTTCGATGTTAATGAGACCTTGTTCCAGCGCAAAAGCAATTTGCGGGATTTATACCTCTATTCTCTTTTGCTCTATCTTCTTTACCGGTTTACCCAGTTCAGGGCACCAGCTGAAAATCAGCGCTGTATGTTTGAATACAGAATACTTTAGAATTTAATAAAGTTCTTTATTACTTTAGCGTTTAAACTAAAATAAAATAAACTACCGTGAGTGATTTCCATTCTAAATAGTAAATAATGAGGCCGATTCTCTTGTACACAATCTCTAAACTAAACTAAATTAACAGGTCTAAACCTAGTGCTATCCTTTTCCGCAAGCAACATTTTGACACGGATAGCAATAGATTTAGACGTGTCATTTTAGTTTAGCTTAGAGATCGTGTACAAGAAAATCGGCCCCAGTATCTGTCCCGGCTGTACTCACGTGTCTAGTCGACGTTAGCCCGACTAGTTTCGAACCCATCCGGGGTCCTTTTTCAAGGGAGTACGTTCGCGCACGCGCCGCGGTTTTGACACATATAAAACGCGCGAACGGACTCCCGTGAGTACAGCCGGGACAGATATTCTTTATTACTCTTTACAGGAAAGCAGCAGCAGCAGTGAGCAAACTCATAGGCTCATTAAAGGAAGATGACATGTTCAACAGCCACTGGCGGGGGGCTCTGACCTCCCTGCTGGAAATACGTCAGCCCCCTACACCGCTGAACCCACCCAAAACCCCCCTGGACTATTTGGCGTCGGCTCAAGGATTCAGGGAAGCGTACAGCCAGAGTGGTTGTGACCCACCGAGGTAAGTCTCTTGTTATCTGAGGCAAGTGTAGACAGACAATAATTACCTATATTTTTAAACCAAAATATGGATTAAGCCACTCTGGTATATTGTGCTTTAATTATAAACTCCCCGCAAATTGCTAATGCGCGTGACCGCCATTTTAGTGACGTTAGCACTAGACTGAAGTTTCGAGCTAATGGTATATTTTTACTGAAATATTCGTCAAATGACGTCAAAATGACGCCATTTCGATGTTAATGAGGCATGCTTCCAGCGCAATAGCAATTTGCGGGACTTATACCAGAAACTAGACTGATCCGTCAGTGACAGAGTGGCAAAATTGACAGCAAATCCTATTGTCAAAACTTAAGTCTATGACCTATGTGTCAAAAGGACGCTTAAATCGCTGACCCTTATCGAATATAGTAGGGTGTCCATACTTTTATTTTTTTGTAGATTTCTTTAAGGAATAAATTTTTCAGGCACATAACCCTCTGCACTACGACCAATCTAGAGAGGAACAAATGCGAATGGCTGAGCGAAGCGGGCGCGGTGTACGGCATCAACCCGCCGTTGCAGTGTGTGGTGAGGAACACCACTCGCGATTGTCTCAAAGCTGTGAAGGCGGGAGACTGTGACGTGGCTGTTGGTGACAGCGAATGGCTCATTAAAAGTTCAAGGTACGAGTCATCATCATCATCCACCGATAGACGTCCACTGCTGGACATAGGTCTCTTGTCTTGCGCCGTTTGAATCCAGCGGCTCCCTGCGACTCGTCTGATGTCATCTGTCCACCTAGTAGGGGGTCTTCCAACACTGCGTCCTCCGGTGCGACGTGGCTGTTGGTGACAGCGAGTGGCTCATTAAAAGTTCAAGGTACGAGTCATCATCATCATCAACCGATAGACGTCCACTGCTGGACATAGGTCTCTTGTCTTGCGCCGTTTGAATCCAGCGGCTCCCTGCGACTCCTCTGATGTCGTTCGTCCACCTAGTAGGGGGTCTTCCAACACTACGTCTTCCGGTGCGAGGTCGCCATTGATTAATTTTTGAGATAATTGCTAACAATTAGTGTATTATCTATAGTTGCATTATTGCAAACATACGCATTATAATAATATGTGTCCAAAAATTTCAATTAAATGCAATAAACTACTAACCAATATTTCTACACTAATATTATAAAGAGGAAAACTTTGTTTGTTTGTTTGTTTGTTTGTTTGTTTGTTTGTTTGTTTGTACTGAATAGGCTCAAAAACTACTGGACCGATTTTAAAAATTCTTTCACCATTCGAAAGCTACATTATCCACGAGTAACATAGGCTATATTTTATTTTGGAAAAAAATAGGGTTCCGTAAGATATTTGGGTTTTTCGGACACAAGGTGTAAAAAATCAACCAGAAAAGTTACTTATTTTGCGTACGCTGCCTAAACTATAAAAGATAGAACCATAAAATGTTCTAATTAATTGTAGATCTTATAAATATCTACAAAAAAGTCCGCGACACACTATACCCATCTATGTCGAGTGAGGCACAGCAACCATTTTTTTATTTAAAAATCTTGAATTTTTTTTGGACTACATTTAAACGCGTTTATTTTACTCATGCTATTAATCCTTATCAAAATAAATGATTTCATCAATAAGAACAGTTTATGAAGATAATATTTGGTCTTAGAATGATTAAAATTGGACGTTTGGTTTTGAAGTTATGGCGAAATTAAAATATTACGATTTCTGCTGCACGGCCCGTTGTATTATCTACACTAATATTATAAAGAGGAAAACTTTGTTTGTTTGTTTGTTTGTTTGTTTGTTTGTTTGTTTGTTTGTTTGTTTGTACTGAATAGGCTCAAAAACTACTGGACCGATTTTAAAAATTCTTTCACCATTCGAAAGCTACATTATCCACGAGTAACATAGGCTATATTTTATTTTGGAAAAAAATAGGGTTCCGTAAGATATTTGGGTTTTTCGGACACAAGGTGTAAAAAATCAACCAGAAAAGTTACTTATTTTGCGTACGCTGCCTAAACTATAAAAGATAGAACCATAAAATGTTCTAATTAATTGTAGATCTTATAAATATCTACAAAAAAGTCCGCGACACACTATACCCATCTATGTCGAGTGAGGCACAGCAACCATTTTTTTATTTAAAAATCTTGAATTTTTTTTGGACTACATTTAAACGCGTTTATTTACTCATGCTATTAATCCTTATCAAAATAAATGATTTCATCACTAAGAACAGTTTATGGAGATAATATTTGGTCTTTGAATGATTAAAATTGGACGTTTGGTTTTGAAGTTATGGCGAAATTAAAATATTACGATTTCTGCTGCACGGCCCGTTGTATTATATAAAGAGGTAATGTCGTTAAGTTTGTTTGTAGGGGGTAATCTTTAGAACTACTGAACCGATTTTAAAAATTCTTTCACCAGTAGAAAGCTACATTATTTCTGAGTGACATAGGCTATACGGGATCTTTAAAAACCTAAATCTACGCGGGCGAAGCCGCGGGGATCAGCTAGTATTCTATAAAATAAACGAATAAATCATACTCACTTCGCTCACATCTTTAGATTGAAAAGGAATTACTGACTCTAAAATGCATTCCTAATATGTAATAATATATTTTTTCAGGGACTATGGCCTGGAACCCGTCCTCTACGAAACGACACCCATCGTCGAAAAGATGGATACCGTCGTAGCATACGTCAGGAACGGTGACATATTAACAAAGATGGAGCATTTGAGCGGGAAACGAGCCGCTTTCCCGTTCTTCGACGGAATGGCGTGGCACACCGTCCTGCAATACATTAAGAATAAGGAAAAACTGAACTGTGCTGAGGCCATGTTCGATTACTTCAGTGAAATATGCGCTCCTGGTATCGAAGATATGGATGGAGATGATATTAGTCAAATGAATATAGAAAAATTTACTAATGGGTGCATTAAAAATGGCGACAAGGTTGTCAGTGGGGAAATTGCGGCGTTGCAGACCCTTGTGGAGGGAAAGAGTGACGTTGCGTTTATTAGCTTCAAAACTGCTAATTTGTATCTAAGTGAGTTATTGATGTTGATTTTTAAAGTTCCGTACCTCAAAAGGAAAAACCGAACCCTTATAGGATCACTTTGTTGTCTGACTGTCTGTTAAGAAACCTACGGGGTACTTCCCGTTGACTTAGAGTCATGAAATTTGGCTTGTATCGAAGATATGGATGGCGATGATATTAGTCAAATGAATATAGATAAATAAGTTTTTTTCTGTTCTTCTTCTGGCTTTACACAGATTAGCCAATGTCAGGTATAGATAAGTTTACGAATGGGTGCATTAAAAATGGCGACAGGTTGTCAGTGGGGAAATCGCGGCGTTGCAGACCCTTGTGGAGGGAAAGAGTGACGTTGCGTTTATTAGCTTCAAAACTGCTAATTTGTATCTAAGTGAGTTATTGATGTTGATTTTTATAGTTCCGTACCTCAAAAGGAAAAACGGAACCCTTATAGGATCACTTTGGTGTCTGTCTGTCTGTCTGTCTGTTAAGAAACCTACAGGGTACTTCCCGTTGACTTAGAGTCAGATCAGCCATAACCATTCGTTAATCTTATTTTGATGAAATTTAGTACAGCGATAGCTTGCATCCCGGGGAAGGACATTTGCTACTTTTGATCCCTGAAAATCAAAGAGTTCTCACGGAATTTTTAAAACCAAAATCGACACGGACTAAGTACCTACTAAAATATAAAATACAGTGCGACAAGGATATCTTGGCGCGTGGCGAAAATCGGAGCTAACGTTGCCGTCAAGTGTCACCTTTGTTCTTCTTTGAATAGTCTAAGCCTTTGTTCTCCAACAGCGCCCCCCTGTCAATGTCATTCAAGTGCCAAGAGAGCCTTATCGCACTGTAATCATGATTCTCCGTCGTTTCAGATAAACAAATCATGGAGCCCTGGGCAGACACCGATGTAGACATCACGCCAGTATGTCCTGATGAAAACAAAAAGTATTGCTATCTCGCTTGGTCCAACATTGGCCACATCTTCGCCGCCCGAAACCTCACGGACATGAGACGCCAGGAAATAGTCAACGTGTTCACAAAGCTCGACCAACGGTTTGGCGAACATCAGCCATCCCATAACGTCATGTTCACAATATATGGCCCGTTCAACCATGCAATGGATGTATTATTCCATAATAACACAAAGACTTTGTCTACTGCCGATATGTATAAGAATACGCATCCATATGCCTCTATGCCCCTCAATTTCGAACGAACTGTCACAAATGACAGCTGTCAAATAACAGATTTGGCAAGCGATTCCGTCAAAAGTTTCGCTCCAACATTTTTATTGTTAATACCAAGTTTGTTGCTCACTATTTTAAGTAGATAGCACTTGTAAAAGTAGATAGAAATATGATTATTAAATAATTAAAAATACAAGTATTTTGATTGTGTTTTCCCAGTATGTCCTGAAGAAAACAAAGAGTATTGCTACCTCGTTGATCCAACATTGGCCACATGTTTACAAAGCTCGACCAACGGTTTGGCGAACATTAGCCATCCCATAAAACAAACTTTGAGAATTCGTGGCGTCATTGTATTTCTAATTAGTTATTTACTTGTTTTCACATAAAAAACGTTTAATACAAATATTGTTGATCGGTTAATACGAATATTGACTACTAAACAATGGTAATAATAGGCTACTTGACTCATATCTAATTTCGTCCAATAAATGATTATTTATTATAGTATTTTGCTTAAGACAACGAAATATATCAATAACAATTATTAAAAACGCAGGATGGATATATAAATCCAATTTTAAAAAATACAGTTTTTATTTTTATTTGAAACTCAGAAAACGCTGTCAGCCATGATGTGACGTCATTAAATATATAAACAAAGAAATGTCATCCCTATTGACTAACGTAGTATCCATATATATAAAATTTCAAGTCCTGACTAACTTATATATCAACGCACAGCCTAAACATCTAAACAGCTGGTCCTAGATACATGAAATTTAGTGGGTGTGTTCTTTGTAGGTAAAGAGAAGGTATCCACTAGGAAAGGATTTTTTGAAATTCCACCCCTGAGTGGGTTAAATGGGGGTTTGAAATTTATGAAGTCCACGCGGGCGAAGTCACGAGCATAAGCTAGTTTTTATATATTTCTAAAAACTCATAGTAAACGTAAAAAAATATCGTTTTCTCTTTATAAATTGAATAAGTTATTAAGTAAAAATTACAACAAAGTGATCTTTGCAAAAATAAATTTGGGTTGCAGTCGTTAGTGATATAGGATCCCTTTAAGCAAGTCTTCGCGTGTTACGTATATTTATTTCACTGGGCACTCTAATCCACAACTTTCATGTGGTCTTTATCGATGCGTTTTTACATTCTCGGATGATACAATAACGATAATTACTATATTTTTCATGTAAACTAGTATAGAAGTCATGTTTATTAAACTTTGGGAGGTTATACTAACAGAGTACATTATATATACTGGTAATACTGTTGTTTACAAATGCATGACGTCAGAGCACAGATAATCTATCGGCCAAACATGGCCGACAGTGTTTTCACCTGTCTAAGAAAAATATATTTTAAATTTAAAGTTTTACGGTTTTTAGGGCGCAAAAAAATATAGTGTTAATTTTTTTGATCTAATAGGACAAATATTAACCATTTAAGACCTACTTAAAAAAAGTGTCAACTAGCCTATTGTCGTGTTATTCATCGTTACGTCGTGCTATCGCTATCTCATACGCGGTTACACAGTACTTACATCTAGCTTTTTTACTCAATCTACGTCAATTACGAACTAACTGTCACAAATGACAGCTGTCAAATAACAGCGATTCCGTCAAAAGTTTCGCGCCAACATTTTTATTGTTATTACCAAGTTTGTTGCTCACTATTTAAAGTAGATAGCACTTGTAAAGATAGATAGAAATATGATTAAATAATTAGAAATACAAGTATTTTAATTGTGTTTTATTCTATTCTTTAACCTATCTTTATAATTCGCCCCATGAATTTGACATCCTCCCAGTATGTCATGGTGAAAACAAAGAGTATTGCATGACAATTGACCCATAGAGTTAAAATGGCATGTGAGGTGTTATTTTTTAGGGACTATATAGTACGCGACAGGTTGAGATGGCAACCGGGGTAGGGACACCCCGCACACCCTCCGCGCTAACTCTGTGCGGGCGAACGCGGGTGTGCGGGGCGCCCCCCCGCCTCACAGCCCGATTGCCGACTTGTCGCAAACATTACATATCGCCTTATGTTTAAAGCCTTTGAAATGAAAAGTACCTATAATTTTTTTATATAATAATTTATTGTAATAAATTCAATATAATACAATTACGTAACATATTCAATAAAAAATCTTGGTCTTAAACTATGTACTAAATACTTTCAAAGCAAGAGTTAATATGCATCTTCTAGGTTCTAGGCAAGCGCGCTCTAACGTAGGTCCTAGACCTCATCGCTTTTTAAGCATTATTGTCGCAAAGCGCAAGCCTATCATATAATTAAAAAAAAAGGTCCGCGACAGGTTGAGATGGCAGTCGAGGTATGAGGCGGGGGAACAAACGCACGTCGCCCGCACCGGTATAGCGCAGGGGCTGTGCGGGGCGTTTCCTCCCTGCTTGCCATCTCAACCTATCGCGGACCTTTTTTTATACAGTAGAAAATATACAAAATATACACATATAATATAGGATCTACTAATAATAATCACGATAAAGGTTCTTAACTTCCAAGTTAGCCTGCTACTATCTTAGACTGCATCGTCACTTACCACCAGGTGAAATTGCAGTCAAGGGCTAACTTGTACACGAAGCAACCAAAAAATTCAGATTAATGGCTTGCACACACGAGACTTGTTCGCCGAGGACAGAAATGCGTACATAAAAATATTGTTTTCGTTTTGCCTTTCATGGTGCCTATGGTAAATACAGCTGATGCTCCAGGCTGTATTCACGTGTATTCAGGCTGTATTTCCGGGTTCCGTACTTCAAAAGGAAAAAGGCACACTTATAGGATCACTTTCTTATCTGTGTCTGTCAGACGTACCTATGGTACCCTATGGTACTTCCCGTTGACCTAGAATCATGAAATTTGGTAGGCAGGTCTTATGGCACAAGTAAATAAATAAATCCGAAAACCATGAAATTGCGGTTACATCATTAAAAAAAATATTAAAATGTGTTTATGAACAAATAATTAGTATTTTCAATTTTCAAAGTAAGATAACTATTAACTATACCAAAAGGGGTATCATATGAAAGGTTTTTACTTGCAAATTCTAAAACAGATTTTTATTTATTTTTATGCATAATAGTTTTTGATTTATTGAAAAACTGTGGTACGGAATCCTCGGTGCGCGAGTCTGACTCGCACTCGGCCGGTTTTCTTTTCAAAATGTATGCACTAAACGTAACTTTAACGACCTGCATGTAGTCCCATTGTCCAGGTTAGCCGTATCCCCGTTAACGGGGACATCGGGATTTGAATAAAATTATTAAAAACTTATCCCGTTGTCCCCGTTGTCGTTTCTGTTTAACGGGGACATCGGGATTTGAATAAAATTATTAAAAACTTATACCGTTGTCCCCGTTGTCGTTTCTGTTTAACGGGGACAACGGCATGCAATTGGACCTAAATCAAAGACTAAATTGTACCTAGAACATCAACTCCTCGCATCGTTCACACTCTCTGGTACCATCACCTCGAGGCCATCCATGTCTTTGGTTAGTGTGATCTGACATCCCAAGCGTGAGGTGTCTGTCAGGCCGTACGCCAAGTCCAACATGTCTCTCTCTTCGTCCCCAGCCTCTTCAGGTAATCTGAAAAATAAAAACATTAGCTTTTTCGTAGTCATCTTCTTTTTAGGGTTACATACCTTAAAAGGAAAGAGTGGTCTACTTACACAACGTTCGTTGACCTCTAGCTTCAGTCAGATGTTTTATTTGCAATATATCGTGAACATTTATGAAATATAGGATTTTTTATATATTTTTTCACGTTTTTTTTTATTGTATCATATCAGTAACTAGCTTAAGCTTATGCTCGCGACTTCGTCCGCGTGGACTACACAAATTTCAAACCCCTATTTTACCCCCATACGGGTTGAATTTTTAATAATCCTTTCTTAGCGGATGTCTACGTCATAATAGCTATCTGCATGCCGAATTTCAGCGTGATCCGTCCAGTAGTTTGAGCTGTGCGTTGATAGATCAGTCAGTCAGTCAGTCAGTCAGTCAGTCACCTTTTCCTTTTATATATATAGATTATCAGTACTACCACCTGTCTTTGTTTTTGCTAGCGTTCTGGTTATACCCTGTATGTATAAGTAGAACTGAGAATAATAGTAGATTATTAACCAAGGGGATAAAGCAGTGTCTTCTGTCGCGGGTGACGATTTAAGTTCACCCAAAACTAAGACAGCTTTATCACTGAGGAAAATACTCTACTTTTCGTACCATTTGCGAAAAAATTAACACAATAATAATATGAGATAAGCATTTATTAAACGTATTTTTAGAACTATAACTTATTTATAAAAAATTTTTTTTTTATTTTTTTATTCAGATACAAGTTAGCCCTTGACTGCAATCTCACCTGGTGGTAAGTGATGATGCAGTCTAAGATGATAGCGGGCTAAGCTGGAAGGGGTATGACAGTTGAAATTAAAATAAACTTAACGTTTATGTATTTGAAGAAAACAAAAACGTGGCAAATTCCTAGACTAATATTTTGTTTGTCGGAAAAGCAAAGGCATCAAGCTCATACGGCCTCGTCGGTTTTCGTAATTTTATTTAATAATAATCATAACTGCATAATAAATGCGTATTCCTTTTTCAAAAAGATTTTTTTTTTTTTTAGATGAAGAATGAAGATGTGTAATGCTTTATATAAAATCTCAATGGTGTAAACACAGATGTAGTTCAGTATAAATTTCGGTAAGTATTCCAAATTTAAATCACATTCTCCCCCTAGAGGATGAATGAAATTCAGTACAATTTTCTTTCCCTGTTTTTAACAGATTAAAAATGACTATTGTTATGTTCGCTTTATTTTATTTCATTATTACATATTTTATTCATATTCATGGGTTATTCCCGTTGAGTCACAACCCCGTGTGTAACACTGTGACACAAGGTACCAAAAATTTCAAAACATTCCCGTTGAGTAACACTGTTACACAACGGGAATTTTTTTGAACTTGTTGGCACCTTGTGTCACACCTACATAAATACATATTATTGCGCGTGTATCAAGTATTAACTGATTGTGCACTTTTCCGGGATGTTATTTATTTATAAATCCAAGATGGCGGACATGATTTTTTTTTCAAAAAATTGACATGGGTGTCGTTTTCAGGGTTTTCGAGGGTGCTGAATTTGATGATGACATTTATTCTGAAATCCAAGATGGCGGACATGTTTTTCTTTTCAAAAAATTTACATGGGTGTCGTTTTCAGGGTTTTCGAGGGTGCTGAATTTGATGATGACATTTATTCTGAAATCCAAGATGGCGGACATGATTTTTTTCAAAAAATTTACATGGGTGTCGTTTTCAGGGTTTTCGAGGGTGCTGAATTTGATGATGACATTTATTCTGAAATCCAAGATGGCGGACATGATTTTTTTTTCAAAAAATTGACATGGGTGTCGTTTTCAGGGTTTTCGAGGGTGCTGAATTTGATGATAACATTTATTCTGAAATCCAAGATGGCGGACATGTTTTTTTTTTCAAAAAATTGACATGGGTGTCGTTTTCAGGGTTTTCGAGGGTGCTGAATTTGATGATGACATTTATTCTGAAATCCAAGATGGCGGACATGATTTTTTTTTCAAAAATTGACATGGGTGTCGTTTTCAGGGTTTTCGAGGGTGCTGAATTTGATGATGACATTTATTCTGAAATCCAAGATGGCGGACATGATTTTTTTCAAAAATTTACATGGGTGTCGTTTTCAGGGTTTTCGAGGGTGCTGAATTTGATGATGACATTTATTCTGAAATCCAAGATGGCGGACATGATTTTTTTTTCAAAAAATTGACATGGGTGTCGTTTTCAGGGTTTTCGAGGGTGCTGAATTTGATGATAACATTTATTCTGAAATCCAAGATGGCGGACATGATTTTTTTTACAAAAAATTGACATGGGTGTCGTTTTCAGGGTTTTCGAGGGTGCTGAATTTGATGATGACATTTATTCTGTAATCCAAGATGGCGGACATGAATTTTTTTTCAAAAAATTGACATGGGTGTCGTTTTCAGGGTTTTCGAGGGTGCTGAATTGATGATGACATTTATTCTGAAATCCAAGATGGCGGACATGATTTTTTTTTTCAAAAAATTGACATGGGTATCGTTTTCAGGGTTTTCGAGGGTGCTGAATTTGATGATGACATTTATTCTGAAATCCAAGATGGCGGACATGATTTTTTTTTCAAAAAATTGATATGGGTGTCGTTTTCAGGGTTTTCGAGGGTGCTGAATTTGATGATGACATTTATTCTGAAATCCAAGATGGCGGACATGTTTTTTTTTTTTCAAAAAGTTGACATGGGTGTCGTTTTCAGGGTTTTCGAGGGTGCTGAATTTGATGATGACATTTATTCTGAAATCCAAGATGGCGGACATGATTTTTTTTTTTTCAAAAAATTGACATGGGTATCGTTTTCAGGGTTTTCGAGGGTGCTGAATTTGATGATGACATTTATTCTGAAATCCAAGATGGCGGACATGAATTTTTTTTCAAAAAATTGACATGGGTGTCGTTTTCAGGGTTTTCGAGGGTGCTGAATTTGATGATGACATTTATTCTGAAATCCAAGATGGCGGACATGTTTTTTTTTTCAAAAAGTTGACATGGGTGTCGTTTTCAGGGTTTTCGAGGGTGCTGAATTGGATGATGACATTTATTCTGAAATCCAAGATGGCGGACATGATTTTTTTTTTCAAAAAGTTGACATGGGTGTCGTTTTCAGGGTTTTCGAGGGTGCTCAATTTGATGATGACATTTATTCTGAAATCCATGATGGCGGACATGAATTTTTTTTCAAAAAATTGACATGGGTGCCGTTTTCAGGGTTTTCGAGGGTGCTGAATTTGATGATGACATTTATTCTGAAATCCAAGATGGCGGACATGATTTTTTTTTTTCAAAAAATTGACATGGGTATCGTTTTCAGGGTTTTCGAGGGTGCTGAATTTGATGATGACATTTATTCTGAAATCCAAGATGGCGGACATGATTTTTTTTTCAAAAAATTGACATGGGTGTCGTTTTCAGGGTTTTCGAGGGTGCTGAATTTGATGATGACATTTATTCTGAAATCCAAGATGGCGGACATGTTTTTTTTTTTTCAAAAAGTTGACATGGGTGTCGTGTTCAGGGTTTTCGAGGGTGCTGAATTTGATGATGACATTTATTCTGAAATCCAAGATGGCGGACATGATTTTTTTTTTTCAAAAAGTTGACATGGGTGTCGTTTTCAGGGTTTTCGAGGGTGCTGAATTTGATGATGACATTTATTCTGAAATCCAAGATGGCGGACATGAATTTTTTTTCAAAAAATTGACATGGGTGTCCTTTTTAGGGTTTTCGAGGGTGCTGAATTTGATGATGACATTTATTCTGAAATCCAAGATGGCGGACATGATTTTTTTCAAAAAATTGATATGGGTGTCGTTTTCAGGGTTTTCGAGGGTGCTGAATTTGATGATGACATTTATTCTGAAATCCAAGATGGCGGACATGATTTTTTTTTTCAAAAAATTGACATGGGTGTCGTTTTCAGGGTTTTCGAGGGTGCTGAATTTGATGATGACATTTATTCTGAAATCCAAGATGGCGGACATGAATTTTTTTACAAAAAATTGACATGGGTGTCGTTTTCAGGGTTTTCGAGGGTGCTGAATTTGATGATGACATTTATTCTGAAATCCAAGATGGCGGACATGATTTTTTTTTTCAAAAAATTGACATGGGTGTCGTTTTCAGGGTTTTCGAGGGTGCTGAATTTGATGATGACATTTATTCTGAAATCCAAGATGGCGGACATGATTTTTTTTTTTCAAAAAATTGACATGGGTGTCGTTTTCAGGGTTTTCGAGGGTGCTGAATTTGATAATGACATTTATTCTGAAATCCAAGATGGCGGGCATGAATTTTTTTTCAAAAAATTGACATGGGTGTCGCTTTCAGGGTTTTCGAGGGTGCTGAATTTGATGATGACATTTATTCTGAAATCCAAGATGGCGGACATGGTTTTTTTCAAAAAATTTACATGGGTGTCGTTTTCAGGGTTTTCGAGGGTGCTGAATTTGATGATGACATTTATTCTGAAATCCAAGATGGCGGACATGATTTTTTTTTCAAAAAATTGACATGGGTGTCATTTTCAGGGTTTTCGAGGGTGCTGAATTTGATGATGACATTTATTCTGAAATCCAAGATGGCGGACATGAATTTTTTTACAAAAAATTTACATGGGTGTCGTTTTCAGGGTTTTCGAGGGTGCTGAATTTGATGATGACATTTATTCTGAAATCCAAGATGGCGGACATGATTTTTTTTTTCAAAAAATTGACATGGGTGTCGTTTTCAGGGTTTTCGAGGGTGCTGAATTTGATGATGACATTTATTCTGTAATCCAAGATGGCGGACATGAATTTTTTTTTTCAAAAAATTGACATGGGTGAGGTTTTCAGGGTTTTCGAGGGTGCTGAATTTGATGATGACATTTATTCTGAAACCCAAGATGGCGGACATGATTTTTTTTTCAAAAAATTGACATGGGTATCGTTTTCAGGGTTTTCGAGGGTGCTGAATTTGATGATGACATTTATTCTGAAATCCAAGATGGCGGACATGATTTTTTTTTTTCAAAAAATTGACATGGGTGTCGTTTTCAGGGTTTTCGAGGGTGCTGAATTTGATGATGACATTTATTCTGAAATCCAAGATGGCAGACATGATTTTTTTTTTCAAAAAATTGACATGGGTGTCGTTTTCAGGGTTTTCGAGGGTGCTGAATTTGATGATGACATTTATTCTGAAACCCAAGATGGCGGACATGATTTTTTTTTCAAAAAATTGACATGGGTATCGTTTTCAGGGTTTTCGAGGGTGCTGAATTTGATGATGACATTTATTCTGAAATCCAAGATGGCGGACATGATTTTTTTTTTTTCAAAAAATTGACATGGGTGTCGTTTTCAGGGTTTTCGAGGGTGCTGAATTTGATGATGACATTTATTCTGAAATCCAAGATGGCAGACATGATTTTTTTTTTCAAAAAATTGACATGGGTGTCGTTTTCAGGGTTTTCGAGGGTGCTGAATTTGATGATGACATTTATTCTGAAATCCAAGATGGCGGACATGATTTTTTTTTTCAAAAAATTGACATGGGTGTCGTTTTCAGGGTTTTGTAACACCAGGTTATGTTAGTAGCTTGTCTTAGTTTAATATTTAACATCAGTTTATACGGTTAACATGCGATTGGATCTATTTCGATTATGAAATAAAATCGATTAAAAGTTTAGAAAAAGCATGGACTTCTCTAGGAATGTAAATAATTATGGATGCGTTCAAAAATAAAACATTTTTAATGCGTTCTGTTATGCAAATGTTAAACACAAAGTCAAATGATTTATTCAAAATAGGTAATAAATAACTCTTTTTGATGGTCAGATGTTGGATTTCTAAGATATAGTGGTGATAATTATTACGCAAACTTAAAACTAAAGCTACGAGCTACGTTATATTTTTGAAGACGATTATCATAATTTCCATGTCATTTTTTTTGAAAAAAAATCATGTCCGCCATCTTGTATTTCAGAATAAATGTCATCAAATTCAGCACCCTCGAAAACCCTGAAAACGACACCCATGTCAATTTTTTGAAAAAAAAAATCATGTCCGCCATCTTGGATTTCAGAATAAATGTCATCATCAAATTCAGCACCCTCGAAAACCCTGAAAACGACACCCATGTCAACTTTTTGAAAAAAAAATCATGTCCGCCATCTTGGATTTCAGAATAAATGTCATCATCAAATTCAGCACCCTCGAAAACCCTGAAAGCGACACCCATGTCAATTTTTTGAAAAAAAACATGCCCGCCATCTTGGATTGCAGAATAAATGTCATTTTCAAATTCAGCACCCTCGAAAACCCTGAAAACGACACCCATGTCAATTTTTTGAAAAAAAAATCATGTCCGCCATCTTGGATTTCAGAATAAATGTCATCATCAAATTCAGCACCCTCGAAAACCCTGAAAACGACACCCATGTCAATTTTTTGAAAAAAAAAATCATGTCCGCCATCTTGGATTTCAGAATAAATGTCATCATCAAATTCAGCACCCTCGAAAACCCTGAAAACGACACCCATGTCAATTTTTTGAAAAAAAATTCATGTCCGCCATCTTGGATTACAGAATAAATGTCATCATCAAATTCAGCACCCTCGAAAACCCTGAAAACGACACCCATGTCAATTTTTTGAAAAAAAAAATCATGTCCGCCATCTTGGATTTCAGAATAAATGTCATCATCAAATTCAGCACCCTCGAAAACCCTGAAAACGACACACATGTCAATTTTTTGAAAAAAAATTCATGCCCGCCATCTTGGATTTCAGAATAAATGTCATCATCAAATTCAGCACCCTCGAAAACCCTGAAAACGACACCCATGTCAACTTTTTGAAAAAAAAAATCATGTCCCCCATCTTGGATTTCAGAATAAATGTCATCATCAAATTCAGCACCCTCGAAAACCCTGAAAACGACACCCATGTCAATTTTTTGAAAAAAAATTCATGCCCGCCATCTTGGATTTCAGAATAAATGTCATCATCAAATTCAGCACCCTCGAAAACCCTGAAAACGACACCCATGTCAATTTTTGAAAAAAAAAATCATGTCCGCCATCTTGGATTTCAGAATAAATGTCATCATCAAATTCAGCACCCTCGAAAACCCTGAAAACGACACCCATGTCAATTTTTTGAAAAAAAAATCATGTCCGCCATCTTGGATTTCAGAATAAATGTCATCATCAAATTCAGCACCCTCGAAAACCCTGAAAACGACACCCATGTCAATTTTTTGAAAAAAAATTCATGCCCGCCATCTTGGATTTCAGAATAAATGTCATCATCAAATTCAGCACCCTCGAAAACCCTGAAAACGACACCCATGTCAACTTTTTGAAAAATAAAATCATGTCCGCCATCTTGGATTTCAGAATAAATGTCATCATCAAATTCAGCACCCTCGAAAACCCTGAAAACGACACCCATGTCAATTTTTTGAAAAAAAAATCATGTCCGCCATCTTGGATTTCAGAATAAATGTCATCATCAAATTCAGCACCCTCGAAAACCCTGAAAACGACACCCATGTCAATTTTTTGAAAAAAAAATCATGTCCGCCATCTTGGATTTCAGAATAAATGTCATCATCAAATTCAGCACCCTCGAAAACCCTGAAAACGACACCCATGTCAACTTTTTGAAAAAAAAAATCAAGTCCGCCATCTTGGATTTCAGAATAAATGTCATCATCAAATTCAGCACCCTCGAAAACCCTGAAAGCGACACCCATGTCAATTTTTTGAAAAAAAATTCATGCCCGCCATCTTGGATTTCAGAATAAATGTCATTATCAAATTCAGCACCCTCGAAAACCCTGAAACGACACCCATGTCAATTTTTTGAAAAAAAAAATCATGTCCGCCATCTTGGATTTCAGAATAAATGTCATCATCAAATTCAGCACCCTCGAAAACCCTGAAAACGACACCCATGTCAATTTTTTGAAAAAAAAAATCATGTCCGCCATCTTGGATTTCAGAATAAATGTCATCATCAAATTCAGCACCCTCGAAAACCCTGAAAACGACACCCATGTCAATTTTTTGAAAAAAAATTCATGTCCGCCATCTTGGATTTCAGAATAAATGTCATCATCAAATTCAGCACCCTCGAAAACCCTGAAAACGACACCCATGTCAATTTTTTGAAAAAAAACATGTCCGCCATCTTGGATTTCAGAATAAATGTCATCATCAAATTCAGCACCCTCGAAAACCCTGAAAACGACACCCATGTCAATTTTTTGAAAAAAAAATCATGTCCGCCATCTTGGATTTATAAATAAATAACATCCCGGAAAAGTGCACAATCAGTTAATACTTGATACACGCGCAATAATATGTATTTATGTAGGTGTGACACAAGGTGCCAACAAGTTCAAAACATTCCCGTTGTGTAACAGTGTTACTCAACGGGAATGTTTTGAAATTTTGGGTACCTTGTGTCACAGTGTTACACACGGGGGTGTGACTCAACGGGAATAACCCATATTCATGACTATACCTGTCATAGTCTTCCTGCTTGAGTACGACGTGGCAGGTGGAGCAGGTAACGGTGCCCTCACACGCGCCGTAGCCATCTATGTCAAGGTCGTTGTTGACGACCACGTCCAGAAGCGAGTCGCCAACTTTGCCTTCTGTTTCCAACCGTCGCCCATCATACAGTTTGAATACTATTTTGACTCTGGTAATTAAAAAAAACTAAGTTATTAGAGTTAACCTTACTGTTTAGTAGGTGGTAAAACTTTGGGAAACCAAGAGAAAAATAACCAGCCAAGTGCGAGTCAGACTTGCACACCGATATTTTGCACGATAAATCAAAAACTGTTATGCATAAAAATAAATAAAAATCTGTTTTAGAATGCACAGACCTTTAGCCCTTTCATATGATACCCCACTTGATATAGTTATCTTATTTCAATAATTGAAAATAATAATTATTAGTTCTTGACCACAAACTCAGGGTTTTAAGATTTTTCCCCAACGTCTACTATAAAACCTATCTACCTGCATTTTCATGCCTAAATTTCATGATTCTAGGTCAACGGGAAGTACCCTGTAGGTTTCTTGACAGACAGACAGACAACAAAGTGATACTATAAGGGTTCCATTTTTCCTTTTGCAATTCCTTGAAATTTGAGGTACAGAACCCTAAAAATGGTTGCAGTTAAAAGCAAGTTCAAGTACATACTAATATTGCAAATTATTTTTACTTGTTCATCATCATCATCAACCGATAGACATCCACAGGTGGACATAGGTCTCTTGTAGGGAGTTCCACACGCCACATATTTTTACTTGTTACATAAGTAAAAATAAAATCTGAATGAACATTATTATATCATTTATATTTTATATATCAGTATTTATCAACACACTATCTTAAGAGCGTGTGAAGGTCAACTATTAACAGTACACAAGAATCAAGATATAATCAAGTCTTGGACTTTTTTTTGAGGCACTCTGACTTGAGACTTTATGTGATGCAAAACGTCTCTTTCCCCCCCCCCCCCCCCCCCCCCCCCCCCCCCCTCCCTGCCCTCCAACTCCTGCCGAACGATTGTGAATCCAACTCGGTACCTAATATTTTATTAACCGCTATTATTTTGACAAGGGGTTGCTGGGTTTGATTTCTGGTTTGGTAATTTTAGTAAATATCTGAATTATCTATCACTGCTAACCTATTACTGTGTAAACTGCACTGAAATTGAACCTTATACTACGTCTGGACTTAGCGATTTGGTATTACTGAAGAGGGGGAACTGAATGGGAAGTTTTTATGAGTTTTTTAACTTACTTTTCGTCTTTTAAAGCTAGCCTCGTTGTCGATAGAGGAATTACGCTTCTGTAATTGCCGAAAGTAGTAACTATACCATTATACTTTCTCAAATATACCCTTCTCGCCTGTGAGAAATTTTTCAAAATATTTCTGTAAGACATCTTAACAAAAACCACTAAAGTACCACTAGAGTGTAAGATATACTTATGAATTATTCACACGCGCTCGGGACGCCCAAATTATGTGTTAATTCAGCTGCGACAACGTCATTTGAATAATTTAAATTTTTGATGAAATTTGACCCAACTACACGAGCCTCAATTACCACCACCACACCGACCAAAGAGTATATAATCACTACGTTTTAACCACCGACCAGAAATAAAAGTTACCACCACAGACTACATTTACTATAGGTACTGGATTGCCACAGTAGTGATAATATACTCTTTGGATTACCACAGACCAACAACCACCATACGTCGTAGACAATAGACAATAAATTAGACATAGAGTAATCATTCGCGGAAAATAGGTAGAAAATACGAAACTACTACCTACGAAACCAACGAAATCAGCGCTCCTGGTGGTTGGTGTGCGAACAATTTTTTTCGATATACTTAACTGTAGGTAGTTGTTCTGCTATACTCAAAGAATTTTTATGTACTAGGTACTTCGTAGATGTTAAGGATTATTACCTCCTATGTCAATGGCTATACTATGTATATAGACTAAAGTACTGTGTAACCTGTGTGTGAGATAGCGATAGCACGACGTAACGATGAATAACACGACAATTAACATTGTTTAGAAGTCAGTGGCCCCGATTCTCTAGTCTCTCTCTAAACTAAATTTAGAGTACCTGCATCCTTTTCTTTTTACTAATGCTAAAAAAGGAACGGAACATGACTTTCACATTTAAAGACTCTAAATTTTAGTGCACAATACAAATTTAAACAGTAGGTTCGCGAGTGCGTGCTAAAACACGGGTTTTACCATCTAAAAATTTAATTTAGAATTGTCAAACTGCTTCTGTCCTTTTCATATTACATTAGTAAGAAGAGGGTGCGAATACTCTAAAATTAGGTTGTGCTTAGAATCGGTGCCAATTGTGGCTAATTCCATTGTACACAATCTCTAAACTAAACTAAAATATCACGTCTAAATCAATTGCTATCCCTTTCATAATGTTGCTTGCGGAAAAGGAAAGCACTAGATTTAGACCTGTTAATTTAGTTTAGTTTAGAGACTGTGTACTAGAGAATCGGCCCCAATTTGTATAAAACCGCTCAACAATATTTGTATTAAACGTTATTATGTGAATACAAGTAAATAACTCATAAGAAATACAATGACGCCACAAATTTTCAAAGTTTGTTTTGCAACTAAAGTTGTTTTCCTTGAAAAAAATCGGTTACACGATAAGGGACAAAAAATAGGTTAGCTGCGTCTCTGTTTATCACATTAGTAACTTTATCTGTGCTCTCTTTTTAGTGCGAATGAGAAAGCAAACGTTCCTGCATCTACCTTTATTACTCTATCTATATTCTACGTATAAATATTATAATCATAGAGTAAATATAATATAGTGATTATAATATGATTATAATACTCCAGACACAGAGTAGATACTTTTTACATACTCTTTGACTTCAATAATTCAAGTGCCAAAATTATATCTCTATGCAATAAACATCTCGGGATTTTATCCACAGTTTCCATAAAAAAACTTTAATAAATTACAAACCTGACATTGGCTAATCTGTGTAAAGCCAGAAGAAGAAAAAAAAAAACATCTCGGGATAATTTGTAATTTTGTTGGATAAAAGGTTCCGTCGATTACAACCACTTACAACATTGTGATTAAATGAGATGGCACCATCAGTGAAATCAAACAGACCGGCCCCTGGAAATTGGAAAAATGGGGACTGGGGTTAAGTGTTGAGTAATGAGTTATGAGCAAATTCTGCAAAACAAGATGGCCGGCGCGGCACTCCGTGGTTTGAAAATGAAGACTGAACTGAAGCTAAAGAATACTTCGTCGACTGAAACTCGTATCGTATAGTTGTGTTGGTAAATAATAACTCGAGAATTTTGAGTTCAAACTTGAATCCGCCTCAATATTGTTTGTCGCTTGTTGCAGTTTACCTACCTGTTTTGAAATCCGACAATTTGCTGTCCAACCAATTCGGTAAATAATTGATTTGTCAGTCGAAAACTTTTCCTATCTTCATATCTCTTATTTTAATTATGTTACTATTTCATATTGTAGGGGTGCCTAAAATGATGATTAATTCTCGAAAAAGTTTGAAGTAAAAAAGCAGAAATGAAAAATTTCTGTATCGTCGTGAATCTTTCTTTTTCTATTAGGGGTTGCTATAGAGTACAATACCATCCATTTTTAAAATTATTACATACATAGTTAAAATTTCAGAGCTCTAAAATCATTTTTTTAAATAAAATTAATCACTTTAATCACAATTAGCATTTTTAGAATAAACTAAACAAACACAATACAAAATCGCAAAATACAATAGATACTGTCATAGGTTACCACCGTTAACACCTGTAATACTTTTTTTTTTACTGATTTTACGGCTCTGGGTTCTAATCTATAATACTTTTGCTGCTGCTGTACAGACTACAGACCAGTAAAGTAAATTTTTTTTTTAATTTCAGAGCTCGGAAACCCTTTTTTTGTGACCAAATAAAACTCGAAATATATTCAAAGTAGCAAAATATATTTTTGAAGTATTTATAATTAATAATGAGATGTCCTCACAAATTAAACTTGCGCGGGGACACAGGTCACAACGCGTAGAGGTTTATCAAGAGATTTAATGTACAAAAACTTATGGCAAAATAAATTGTTTAACTAGACCACGTTTCGTGCATGTTTAAAACAAGAATTAATAGACACCTTCTAGGCAAACGCGTCCCGTCTTAGACCACATCCCATTGTAATCAAGTGTGCGCCTATAATGAATTTAAGAAAAAATGAAACTAAAATTGGATATATCTTTTTTATTTTTTTCGACTCTACGCCTCCACATATATTCAACTATGCAATCAGTAAAACTGGCCGGATTATTTATGTTTTTTTTATAAAAAAAGGTCTTCACTACTCTCCACTGTGACTCAATCCTTTGTGTGTGCACACCGTCTGGGCCCACAAATGGATTGTCGGGGTCGCTATGGTTGACCTTTTTATGTAGGTAACCATGCTCACCCAAACAATCATAGGCTTTCCAAAAATCGGTATGCACAATTGAGCCTTCTGCCACATGTTTTTTAATAAGAGGTACGAGAACTTCCGCACTTCTTATATTATTTGGGCACACCTCCAACCTTAAATCCTCACTACCATCTGCAATCATTCCAATAACCCAATGCCCTTCAACACGGCGACCTAAAACAAAACAAACTCTAAATTAATGTAAATCCATCTCTCCTCTCATGATATCTCCATTTATAGTCCGTACAAAATGACTCCTCACGCGCCATTTTATGGGTCAACTGTCTTGTCAAAAATACGATTCGCCTTTAAAGTTAGGACTTAAATCGTACTTTTGACATGAAACTTGACAGATAAAGTTAAAATGGTGCGTGGAGTCATTTTTTACGCATTACATATACCTTTGTTGTATTTCCTTTTTCCAAATTTAGACTCGTCAATCTGGACAATTTTTCCAGGTCCACCAATTTTACTTTTATTTTCTTGTACATTTCCTAGGTGACTTAAAATAATTGTTTCCCGACAGTAGTTGTACCAATCTGCGATTGTGTTGGGAGACAAGCATTTCTTTTCTTTTGCAATGTCTTCCCATATTACTTCATCATAGGACTTTAAATGTGCGAAACAATACATCAAATAAAAAACATGTACAAGGCTTATTTTAACGTTCTCAAACCAGGTCCCCGACGCTCTTGATATCTGTGATTTATTTCTGCACAACTTTTTGCAGCATTTAAAACTGCCAAGATGAGAATTAGCTGTCCTGGACATAGGCACCCGGTGTTTTACGCACATTTTTGATATTGGTATGAGACCCTGAGCTTCAGCGAAAGCGACACACTGTTTTTTTGTGCCTAATTCCCGCACAAGTTTAGCGATATTCCAGCACGAAAGACTTTCTTGGGTATACCTTCGTCGCTTTACATAACCGTGATCTTCCTGATGAGCAGACGAAGTACTCGCCGAACTCGTAGATGGTTGAGGGTCATTCATAGCAAATTCCATTAAAACAAGCAGGGGTCAAACACAAGCAAATCCAAATCAAAATCCAATATAAGTATGCAGGGGTCAATCAAAAGAAAAAAGCAGGGGTCAAATTAAGCAAAAGAAGCAGAAATCAAATTATAAATACAAGAAAATTAAAGCAATGGGAACATTCCAAAATCACGCGCGAAAACAGAATGATCACAGAAAGATTTTTATAAAATAGCGGGAATACTTTTTTTTTTTTTTTACGGCTCTGGATACGAGTTCCTTAAGCTCTCTCTAAAAATATAAAATTGCCATGTAAATTAATTACCTACATATTTTATTACCGCTCTTTTAGGTTTGAACTTTGAATCCAAGAGCATCTAAGAGCGTCGGTCAAATTGATAAATTAACTTGTTTGACCGACCCATATTAATAATACTCAGCGGCCCACATAATGACGTCACACATTAAAAAAATTAAAGTTCGATATACCTAGCTTGGACCGGGCAATATAAATACTTCCCTACGTCTAGCCGGATAAAATACTTACTTCAAAACTCGCTAATTACCCAAATAGATAGAAAGACGGGGAGAGGGGGGAAACGCCTACAATTCGGTTCTGGCACTTCGCCGGCCGCTGCCGCGGCACGCTCGCTCGGCTCGTGCGTTGTCTTAACTGTTCTAACATAACCTAACCAATCATTAAGTTTTTTAATACGGGCTACGCCAGAAGTAGCTCTTCTCGCTTCGCGCTTCACTAAAACACTAGGGGTAGATTTTTAAGGGTTGAAAAGATAACCCCCTCCCCCACTCCTTCCCTCACTTGTAAATGGCGAGGAAAGGAGAGGGGGGAAACGCCTACAATTCGGTTCTGGCACTTCGCCGGCCGCTGCCGCGGCACGCTCGCTGCGCTCGCTCGGCTCGTGCGTTGTCTTAACTGTTCTAACATAACCTAACCAATCATTAAGTTTTTTAATACGGGCTACGCCAGAAGTAGCTCTTCTCGCTTCGCGCTTCACTAAAACACTAGGGGTAAATTTTTAAGGGTTGAAAAGATAACCCCTCCCCCACTCCTTCCCTCACTTGTAAATGGCGAGGAAAGGAGATGGGGGAAACGCCTACAATTCGGTTCTGGCACTTCGCCGGCCGCTGCCGCGGCACGCTCGCTGCGCTCGCTCGGCTCGTGCGTTGTCTTAACTGTTCTAACCTAACCTAACCAAACATTAAGTTTTTTAAAACGGGCTACGCTAGAAGACTCGCTTTAAAACCATTTAGAATAAAAAGTATCTTGCTAAGTTTACTTTATTGGTCTTTGGTTCCCAGCAAGATTATTATAGATTAGAACCCAGAGCCGTAAAACCAGTTAAAAAAAAAGTATCTTGCTAAGTTTACTTTATTGGTCTTTGGTTCCCAGCAAGATTATTATAGATTAGAACCCAGAGCCGTAAAACCAGTTAAAAAAAAAGTATCTTGCTAAGTTTACTTTATTGGTCTTTGGTTCCCAGCAAGATTATTATAGATTAGAACCCAGAGCCGTAAAACCAGTTAAAAAAAAAGTATCTTGCTAAGTTTACTTTATTGGTCTTTGGTTCCCAGCAAGATTATTATAGATTAGAACCCAGAGCCGTAAAACCAGTTAAAAAAAAAAGTATCTTGCTAAGTTTACTTTATTGGTCTTTGGTTCCCAGCAAGATTATTATAGATTAGAACCCAGAGCCGTAAAACCAGTTAAAAAAAAAAGTATTATAGGTTTATGTTATGGTAATCTTTATATGTGTTCGAAGTTCATACTTTGCGGTTTTGTGTTTCTAAAAATGCTAGGGACCTAATTAATTTCATTTTATTTACATAAATCTGTATAAAATACGCGATTACGTGTCTTGAAATTAAGAAATTACGTAAAGATCAGTGCAAATTAATATCTTTCCAGTGAATATTAACGAAATCTATGTAGTAATCGTGTTTTCTGTTTATAATGTTAATCATTTTAAAATTGTATAAATGTCTATAAATACGTGTCTCCGAAACTTGAAATTACAGATATGTAAAGTGCAAATGAACCTCTTTATACTGAATATTACCGCTATACCTATATAGTATAATATTCGTGAATAAATAGTGGTGAACCTTTCTATAGTGGAGCCTTCTATTATTTTTCTTTGACATCTATAACTGATGTCCGTAATAATAGTTCCTGCAAGAATTTTTCATCTTGTTTTTTCTGTGTAATCATGACCCGCATGGAATGCTCTTATCAACCGCTGTGGTAAATTGATGGCATAGGATGTCTTTGAAGTGTCAATCTAGCCTGTTCTAACATTTGTAGGATGTGCTGTATTAATATCAAAAGCGTCATGCTTGGTTGGAAAGGAAAGGGGAATATCAGGCAGACTTACAAAAATCTGCCTGATATTCATGGTACGGAATGTATATTGTACTGGCAAGAAACTTAACAGTAACCGTCTTATTTTTGTAACATTTTTATATAGCCAGTCTTGACACAAGCTTCATGCTAGGTTGGTACGGAAAGAAAAATATCAGTCATGGCTATAAAACCCTGCCTGATATTCTTTAAGTACTCACTTAAACCTAATTCATCAAAGTTCAAGTCTGTCTGTGTGTAGTGAATCTATTGCCGGTTCGGAATGCATATTCTACTGAGAAGAAACCCATAATAAACTCAATAGTTACTTTCTTATTTTTGTAACATTGTTATATAGCTAGTCTTGACACAAGCTTCTTGCTAGGTTGGAACGGAAAGAAGAATATTAGTCATGTCTGTAAAACCCTGCCTGATATTCTTTAAGTACTCACTTAAATCTAATTCGTCTTGGTTCAAGTCTGTCTGTGTGTAGTGAATCTATTGCTAGTTCAGAATGCATATTCTACTGAGAATAAACCAGCAAGAAACTTAACAGTTACTGTCTTATTTTTGTAACATTGTTATAACTAGTTTTGACGCAAGCTTCATGCTAAATTGGAACGGAAAGAAGAATATCAGTCATGTCAATAAAACCCTGCCTGATATTCTTTAAGTACTCACTTAAACCTAATTCGTACAAGATTCAAGTCTCTCTGTGTGTAGTGAATCTATCACTGGTTGGAAATGCATATTCTACTGAGAAGAAACCAGCAAGAAACTCAACAGTTACAGTCTTATTTTTGTTACATTGTTACAACTAGTATTGACGCAAGCTTCATGCTAGGTTGAAACGGAAAGAAGAATATCAGTCATGTCTATAAAACCCTGCCTGATATTCTATAAGTACCTACTCACTTAAACCTAATTTGTCAAGGTTCAAGTCTGTCTGTTTGTAGGTAATCTATTGCTGGTTCGGAATGAATATTCTACTGAGAAGAAACCCATAATAAACTCAATAGTTACTTTCTTATTTTTGTAACATTGTTTTAGCTAGTCTTGACACAAGCTTCATGCTAGGTTGGAACGGAAAGGGGAATCACTGGAATTCAAGGGGAGTTACTGTCTTATTTTTGTACATAACATAGGGTAGGTAATGGGGATCACCTAAGCAAGAATGGAATAAAAGCAAATGTATTAATCAACTATTTATTGGTCTGTTCTTATTACAAACTTTAATTTCCTAACTATCAATTGAAATCAACTTTCATTACTTTGGTTTATTAATTTTGGTTTAATAAAACAATTTTTTTTAAGTTGGATCATCATTGCCAACATCAGTTGGCAATTGTGATCAGCATGTGGGCAATGCTGTTCAACACATGACGCACACATAATTGTCCGCAGAGTCCTATCCATTCAGCATGAGCCCAGAACCCACGAGAAGTGCACTGGTATCTTTTTTCAGCGCCTCCCCTGTTGCAGCGCCTGCTATATAAAATTTTGGGACACCTTTTTCCCCCTTATTCTATTGCGTCGCGCAACTACGACTTGGCCAGCTTTTGAAAAAATTCGCTTTGAGGGCACAGAAGCGGCTACGATGCAAAAAAAGTTTGTAGAGCCCTCTAGGGTATGCATCTTTTTTAGAGAGCCACTAGAGGATCTAGTCAGCAAAGGTTCTTCCAGGTATTTGTCTACCTCAGTAATACCACCTTCAGTCGGGTTGGTGTTTTTTAAAACGTCACCCACCTATAAAATTCAGAAATATTGACATGTATGTATGTAGTTCTTGCTAGTGAAGTAAATCTCAGGTTTTCTTACACTCAGCGAATCGTGCCTTTTTAAAAAGCCCTTAAGCCAATTTAGACTAGCTGTATTATTTTCTTCCCAAGAAGATGATACAGTAATATTTAAATGAACAGCACATTGATAAGCTAGTTCTCTCACTTGTTTAGTTGTCAAGCCATGGCACATTTTTTTTTTTTTCTAAGGAAGGATGTACAACCCTGGCTGTATACTAGCTAATGTCTTCGGCGACGTTTGCGTTTCCCATCTGTGTCATCCTCTGTCTCTGATTCAGAGGATGTGTCGGACTCCTGTGACTCTCTGTCTCGTCTCTTTGTCCCAGTCTTCAAGAGTTCGCTCAAGGGGGTGTCTGGGATGCGATAGCCTCTAGAGGCCAGCCACTCCTGTTGCTCCGGGGTAAGACTAGCCGTTCCCATCGTCGCTGTGGTGAACTTAAGTACCTTCCGAACTACGTCTAAGTGGACAGCCTGATCTATAAGGCTCTTGCTGCCTTGGTAATTCTTTTGTACCTTCTTCCCTCTTCTGGCCCACTCCAGTGTCGCGGCGTACAAATTCGGATAGTGTGCGTGATTGAGCTCGGGGTACTTGTTGTTGTCTAGCAGCCTGCATGTTTCATAGTTCAGACCCTCGAGGGCTTTCACCTTCGTGAGAGCAGCGTCCAACATCATAGCCTCTTGCGTCACACTGGGTATCTCAAGGGCGCGGCTGCCCGATGTAGAGAATAAGCTCATTAGATTCACGGATTTTAAGTATGCGCTTGTATAGACCAGCTCTAGCTGGCTGAGAACTGCCCTCACGAGAGGGGGTTCTGTAGATGTTGACACCCTGAGAGCAAGGTACCTGGTCATCACGTCCAGCCTAAGAGCGTGTCCACACGGCGCGTTGCGTTGCGTTGCGTCGTCGCAACGCAAATATTTTGACGCATAGCCGGCCACACGGGCGCTGCAGCGTTACTATGACGCAGTCAACGTTCCGTCGGCGCAGCGGCGACGCACAGTTGCGGCAAGTATTTTGAAAAAAAATTCGCAGTCAGTCTATAGCAAATCATGGATCGGAAAAGACGTCTAGCATTGCTCCTATTACTACGTCACCGCCGAAATCGACGCAAGATCACAAGACGGTACTGGATCAGTCCTTTCATTTCATTAAGAAATCGTGATGGACAGTTTTTTTTTTTAGAATATCGGGAGTTGCTATTAGACGAAAAGAAGTTTTATAATTTTTTTAGAATGAGTGTATCCAGCTTCGAATGTTTATTGAAGTCCTTAGAACCACACATACGAAAAAACTATACTAATATGAGGAATCCAGTGGAACCAGTAGAAATGCTGGGAATCACTTTAAGGTAACTATATAAATATATTTAAGTAATAAAAATATAACAGTTTTTTTGGTTTGTTTAATTAGTAATCAACTCACAAATAATCAGCAATTGTTATAATTTTAAATTTAGACATTATTTAAGAGAGTAATCAACTCACAAATAATCAGCAATTGTCATAATTTTAAATTTAGACATTATTTAAGAGAGATATCATCCAGTAATTACAAATTAGAAAAATCGTATTCAGTTTCTTCACTTGCTTGAGATGTTTCTGGAGATGTAATTGAATTATTAAAATCAGAAATGTATGTACTTTGAAAATTTGCTGTTTGATACCCATATGGTGGTTGGTGAGACGTTGATGGGCCACTCACATATGATGATGTTTGTCCATACCGCATTTCATCTATAATTTGTATAACTTTACTTTGGAAACGGAGAGTTTCTCGGTCGGAAAATTCTTGAATAGATGGCAATATAGCTCTGAAAAAGGACATATGGCGATTTTCCGGCTCCTTGAGAAGTTTTAGTCCTTCTCTTTCAAACTCATCCATTTGCATTGCCCTTTTGCGCGCGACTGGAACATAGCGCGGAGTGTTGTCTGTGGTAATGTCATCATTTGTAGACGTAGATTCATTGTTGATTTCTCTAGGCGAGTCTAAGCTAGATTCGGTGGCATTTTGTTCCACTTTTCTCAAAAAAAGGAGTTGATTGTATAAATGATACTTCTTCAGTTTCGTAGCGCCCGAGCCCGATTTTGATGCTTCTTTTAATTTTTTTTGAATATCTGAAGTAATTATCTTTTACACTTCTCCATTTTTTTATTAAATCATTACCTGCAAAACCAATAGTAAACATGATTTAATAATTTATACATAGTGAATTTCTCGATAAAATTTAATGACATATTCAGATATCGTTAACAAACACTATGTGACCGACTCTGGAATCGTGAAAATATAACAGCTGTTACATACAAAAAGCAATACCTACTGAATCAAAATGTATGCAACAGCTGCTATTTTTTTCGCGATTCCAGAATTAATTGGTTACATAGAGAAAGTTATTTGCTATCGATGTCTGAATATGTCAGTATTTTTTTTTCGGGTATCTATCTATCTCATAAATGCATATTATAATAATTATTTTCTTTTCAGATACCTAGGAAGTGGAAATTCAATAACTGATTTACATTTCAAATTCAAACGGGGAAAATCTACTATTGCATATATAATACAAAGAGTTTGTCGTGCTATATGGACCAATCTTCTTCGAGACAACATCCCTGAACTGACAACTGAAAGTTTCCAAACAATAGCGAGGGGTTTTGATGTAAAGGCAAATTTTCCTCAATGTGTTGGTGCCATCGACGGCAAACATATCCGCGTGTGTAATCCTGCAAATAGTGGCTCACTTTTTTTTAATTATAAAGCCTTTTTTTCGATTGTGTTGCTAGCTATTGTGGATTCAAATTACAAATTCGTATTTGTCGACATCGGTGCATACGGAAAAGAATGCGATTCAACCATATTACAAAATTCTAAACTGTACGAGCTAATGATTAACAACAACTTACCACTACCTCAACCCCAGCCACTCTCTGGTAGCAATATACCAACCCCGTATGTATTTGTGGGTGACGAAGCTTTTGGACTGAGCAAACATATTATGCGTCCATATGGCGGTCAAAATCTCGACTTACAACAAAAGGTTTTCAATTACCGTCTAAGCAGAGCCAGAAGATATGTCGAATGCGCTTTTGGGATTATGGCTAACAAATGGCGCATTTTTCACAGACCGATAGACGTGTCCTATGACTTCGCTACTGACATTATAAAAGCATGTTGTGTATTACACAATTTTGTCGCTGATCGAGATGGTTTTAGACAAAGAGATAAATTTGCTATAAGTGTTGATGAATTTCTCCCAATACAACCCGTACATGAAGAACAGACAGCACCGAATGTCATAAGACAGCAATATGCGACCTATTTTATGACTAGAGGAACTCTGCCTTGGCAGCTAAATAAGGTATAATTGTATTATGAGGGTTTTCAAGATTTTCTTGCACCGCCAATTCCGCGATCAGTAAAAAAATAATATTTTATACCTACTCAGCGTAGTCTAGGTTAGTTTTGAGCTAAGTAATAAAATAGTACTCACGCTAATCTAAATTCCCTAAGTTTTAAAATTTTAGAGTGTCGAGATATTAATTTTGTACTGATCGCGGAATTGGCGGTGCAAGAAAATCTTGAAAGCCCTCTTAAATAAAAAAAACATAAATATCTGTACTGTGAACTCACCAACTTTATTTTTTCGTTCAGCTGTGAAATTCTCGTAATCAGGAAATAAAACTTTTGATATGTCTTCCCAGGCTTTTGTTTTTAAATTTTTATTTTTAAAATCTACGTTTGACTTGTCCCATATAATTTCCCTTTCCTGTATCAATGTAATCAAGTAATCTATGTCAATTTCTTCAATGGTATTCATTTTACCCTGCAAATAAAACTAATTACCCTGCAAATAAAACTAAATACAAAAACGTAAACGTAAAACGAAATGAGCTTCCGTGTATCCTCTCTGTCAACGCACAAGCAACTGAGCGCTGACGCTCCGACGTCGCACGAGTACACCCCCTCCCGCTTCGTCTCGGGGGCTGCTGTCCGTCATGTGTGCGTTGCGACGACGCAGCGCGCCGTGTGAACACCTTGGTTATTTGTATGTAAAACAACGCAGTGGTAGCGCTGCGTCGACGCAACGCTGACGCAACGCGCCGTGTGGACTGGCTCTTACATGTGCGCGCCGATAGTAGTCCGCCTTTTTGTCCACTAGAACCTGCCAGACAGCAGACATGAACGGCTCGGGCAATAGGTTGGTCTTTTGGACCCCGGCCAGCCCGGCTGCCCACCGCTTGGTGCACGCCACGCCGTTCTCCTTTGTGGAGGTCTTTAAGTAATCTGCCAGAGAACATTCTTGATCTACCGTGAAAACCTTTTTATTGCCGATGTTTGGTTCATAAACAAATGAAGTACATTCAGAAGCTTTAGCTTTTGCAACCAATCTGTGCAAAAGTGATTTGCTTATATTAAACTAGTTGACGCCCGCGACTTCGTCCGCGTGGAATTAGTTTTTTAAAAATCCCGTGGGAACTCTTTGATTTTCCGGGATAAAAAGTAGCCTATGTCACTCTCCAGGTCTTTATCTATACCCATGCAAAAAATCACGTCAATCCGTTGCACCGTTGCGACGTGATTGAAGGACAAACCAACAAACAAACACTTTATATAAGGGTACGGATATCTTCGCGGCCGATCTCACAGGAATGCCTTTTTGTAACACTTACTTCATTCACTGTCTCTTCAATTTTGTGAGCATCGACACGCGTTATCTTCTGAGGTGGCATTTTAAATCTAATTAAGAAGTAAAAAATTCATTAGGAACCTAGTGTAAAATGAGAAGAAGAAGTAAATGTTATTGATGGTGTCATCTCCCAACCTACTTCTTACAGAACTGCATCGTCGCCGTCATATACTGTATGCGTATTTCCCTTACTCCTGAAGCAGCGGCTCCCTGCCTTATGCAGTCTCTCTCTTTCTGTCTGTACGCTGCATGGTTGGTTTGACCAGTTTCCCGAGACGGAGGCGAGCGGCTGCAGATGAAGAACTCGCTGTCGAAGTTTTCGGATTGGGACCTTTCTTGACCTGTAGTCCTTGTTTCTCGTTGGTCTTGGAGGCTTTGAATTCTTCCGGTAATGTACTTCCGAAAAGAGTTTCGTCTCTCTCGTGGCCCTCGGAATCCGACGATGAGTACACAATCAAACGTCGATTATTTTTCTCCCTTTTTTTCTCAAGTCAATTTCGTTTTCAATTGACAAAGTTGCTAAGTTTGTCAATCTAGATTGAGATATTGTTGATCGAAGATAGGTTTTTATCAGCCTCATATACTGTACAACAGTCCTCCCAATATGGACCGTCTCCATTTAATGAAGAAAATAGTCATTCTACACTCACTTGGATAAGTGGTGTTCATAAAACTATATTTGCTAGTGAATAGATTTATTTTCTGTCTGTCAGTACCATTGCGACCGCAAAGGTTTTATACATAAATACTTTAAAAATTTTAAACTTTTATTTGTTTATAATTAGTGTGTATCGCGAAATAATTCAGCTGAAATCGTCAACTTTACACGTTTTTTTCATATTATCAGCAACATTTGCAAATAGTGATGCAGAAAGGCCTGAGCTTAATGCAACAACACTTAGCTCAGCAGGCCGATTTATCCCGGGAAATGAAATAGTTATTCCAAGAGTAACTTAGTAGTACTTCCATAGTATTTTCAAGAAGTCACAGGCAATATTTAGTCGCACAATAAATGTATGGGAATATTTTTTTTAATAATAACTATGTAGTTTTCTGAGGTTAGGTTTGGGTGTTATGTATAAAAAGCACTTACTTAGAAAAATATTGCCTATGTTGTTTGCAGGTATTTACTTAAACTATGGCAACAAGAGCTATAATGCTAGGGCGTGCCGAAGCAGAGAGAAAAAAGTGGAAGCTAATACGGAAGAGACGGAGGAATAGAGATAATTTTATACTTGTGTTACTTCACGATGAAGAATTTATAAACATTTTTCGGCTAAGCAAGCAATGTTTTGAACAAATATATAACGACTTGGCACCAATAGTTGTGCCTACTCAAAAATGTACCTACTGCTATAAAGGCAAAAACAAAGGTTGAACTTTAATGTTTTTGAAATTAATTTATATTAGCTATTAACTGTATACTAACTACTATACTAGGTGAGGAGTAGGTATACCAACGTGATACCAACTAAACGATAACAATATAATATAATACTCATAAAACCAAAACGCAATATCACACATACTCTAATCTTTTTGTTCCTCTTTGAAAAAACTTTAAAAGGAAAACAACAACAAAAAGAGTACCTATCTATACATCACACCACAGACCCAACAGGCATAAAGTCTAACAGGGCACAGACAATAATTACTTTATTTTTAATACGCAACGTAGCCAAATTTAGGAGACTGCTATGTCCATATAAATTGCTAGATTACCACATGATTACCATAGACATTCGATTTAGTCGGGTTATAAATAGGTCCGTGCTACCAATACGTCATCAAAATGTCGATAATCACATTACACGACCGATTGCGATATAGCCTATCGACCGTCCGTGCTACCGATTTTATCAACTGTAACGATCACGATCCTTAAAGATATTTCTATTGCAATGTGACATGTCAGTTTACGGCAATCGGCCTGCTGGCCTTTCTGCATCAGCTTCTTTAAGCATATCTAACATTTTCTGTGAACGTGACATCCTTAAAAATATGTTTTACATGCAAAACATTTAATACATTAGTTTGTTCATCAAACCGAATGCGCCCAACGAATAGCGGCCGGACCGGACACTTCGTGCGTTTTTATACGGAGTTAATGTCAGATGAAACGTTATTCGATTCTATATATCCGAAACTAAACAAGATACGAAAATTCTAAAAAAGTACGTCTGTAGGGTTCGTTTTCCTTATCTCGTTTAGCTATTTAACTCATTTTTGCTCCATAATCACATCGGACTCGGTTCTATGGATAAGTAGAGATTATTCTTCTTGCCGTATTGCCTCATAAAGTGCTTGTAAGTCTCTTCGAAGAAGGTTTTTGAGTCTACGTCGTATATCTGCAGCGTCTCGTGGAACTAGAGTCGGGTGTCTTCTTGCACGTTCTCGTTCATAAGGATTGTCGTTCGAGAATTTAATTTTGGCCTTTCGAAGCGCCGCGCCGTTTCACCGATTCCTGCAATACCAGGACTCTTTCGATGTGGATGGCTGTGTAAGTTTTTACAGCTTTCTGATTTATTTCCGGGTTTTTGGCTGTATACGTTTTTACAGCTTTTTGATTTATTTCCGGGTTTTTGGCTGTATACGTTTTTATAGCTTTTTTATTTATTTCGGGTTTTTTGGCTGTATATGTTTTTACAGCCTTTTGGTGTATTTCCGGTTTTTTGCTGTATACGTTTTTACTGCAACTCTATTTACTGCTGGGTTTTTTTCGTTATATTTTTTGATGCATCTAAATGCGCATTTTCTTTTGTCGTCCCCGTTTATGTTCCCCAGTGGGCCAATGCTGTGTCAACCCATGCGATGCCATAATATTAAATGTCACCAAAAAAGGCTTGTAATCTAAAATTGTGGTATACATAGACATAAAATTACCGTGCTACAAGTACACAGGGGTGGACGTGGCCTTGACAAGTTTTCTTTGTAGGTAGTCTGTGTGCTTACTTCATCTTCATGTATTTATTGTGCTCCATTGTGTCAGAATGACTCTCCGTCCTACGGAGCCGGGGGTATGAGGGGTCAGCGAGGTCCACAATCGCCGCCCTAATTTCGCTGACTTCCTGTTCCATCTGTTGAAAGATAATTATATACAGGGTTACAGGAAAAGAGGACACGATCCCGTTAAGGGGTTATAGTACAGGACATTAGCTATCAAACGACCCCTAAAGTGCTTATGCGAAAGTGTATCGTTTTCGAGCTATTCATTTTTTTATTTTTTTCTTTGTATAAGGGTGTTTGCCACTTTAAAAATTAATAAAAAAAAGGAACAATGTATTTCAGCAGATTTTTTTTATTTTTTGCTAGTACATATCCTTGTTAATAATAAACAGTTATAAAACTAAATAAATCTTCAAGCATTTTAAAATTACAGCCCAAAAACTGTACAAGTTTTCGATTTTTAAATTTAATTCTTTGAATAACTTGCAAACTTTCTGTAAAAATTACTATGGCACTTATCCTGCGGATTATTTTAAAAACATCTACGTTTCGTAAGCTATCCATTGGTACAAAAAAATTACAAAAAAAAATCATAAAATCAAGAAAAAATTACACAACAAAGAGACCAGGTAGAAAATTCTAACAAATGCTATTGCTAAAGAATTAAATCAGAATCTATGTAAAAACGAGTTTAATGCAAAATGGTTAAAGGTTATTTTTAATGAGGTCAAAAGGTAATATAAAATCAGTCAAGTGCGAGTCGGGCTCGCACACGAAGGGTTCCGTACCTTCGTACAAGAAATAACAATTTTTAATTTTCTTTTAATTTTTATGGCGGCCTTTTTGTAATTTTTAGTATTTGTTGTTATAGCGGGCATAAAAATACACCTTTTGTGAAAATTTTCACTTTAACACAAAAAAGCATAAAATGAATATTTGTCTAGGTAGGGCAATGCACGTAATGTAGGTCAAGTTCAGAAGTCCATTGCACCAACGACTGTATAGGGTTGACACCTTTTTTTTTCGAGGGGGAAATCTTCTGAAGATACCCAATCGGGTTATGTGGGATTTCTACCCACTAAAACCCCCTCGGTGGCCCTCCTCAGCGCGTTATTGAGAGGCTCCGGGAACTCTAAAGAACGTACGCCGGTGCCTCTCTCGCGCGACGCCCGTTGGACGCATCCTGGAGAAAGTGCAGCCACTCGAAGTCCTAGCGCCAGGGACTATTGGTTAGACGGATCGACGTTGATCATAGGGTTGACACCTAATAGCTTAAAGCAAATTTTTAAGAACCTCGTAACCCCCTACGGTATCACGTTATGAGGCTCATTGTATTTTTACGTGAATATACACATCGGACATAACCTCTGACTGCCGGTATGTTAGGGCCACTTTGTCTAACGTGGTGTAAAGAAAGTGTATAATAGTTATTTATGCAATTGTTTTTATACCTAATTATCAACAGTTGCATACAAGACTTTATCTACACCCATAATATGAATCCTCTATAAGATTCTGAAACAGTTTGTTCACTGCTAACCTGACATCATCCATTACTGTTTTTTCATAGTGCTTTCTTGATTTTTCCGGTAGTAATTTGTTAGAAATATCCTTTGCAGCGTTTAAAATATCTGGCGGTGTGCTTTCGAAGCTTGAATCGCTCATTTTATTGTAAACAAAACAATAAAAATTACGTAAAAATTTTGAAGAAAAATGGCGGGGATTCGAATATTTTACTTTTTTTTTTACAGCGCATGGCGCGGCGTTCTGGTAGCGAAAGACGCGTTCAATGACGATGTTCTTTTTTTGAAATTCATACAAATAGACCACGCATCAAGCAGTAAGAATGTGGCTGTCTGTTGTCTGTGGCCCTTTGCGCAGAGATCGAAAAAAAAACAAAGGAGTGTTATCATAGAGTAAAGTAATATAGACGTGTTATTATGAAATTCAGTATATAACATAATAACACCCGTCTGGATGATCTTATGGTTATTACGTCATTGGGTGTTTTAATGTTGGCAATAAGCTAACTGTTTCAGAATATTTTATAGAGGATTTAAAGCATGGGTGTAGATAAAACTTTTTATTCGTTAGTGTATCTAGAACCTTTAGATTTTACACCGGATAGTCGTAACTGTGAGTCTACTAATAATTTTCCGATACAAACTCAGAGAGGATACTTTTTGATAAAGAGTCTTACTTTATCTGAAAAAGATTGCACCTTTGTCTTTAACTTATTAAATGTTATAGTCATGTTCCGCAATTTTATTTTCAATGTTTTATTACCGTTGCTTTTGTAGCTTGTGCTTAGGATGGGGTTCTTGATTTTTATCTAAACGTACTCGAGGAATTATATCTGACTTTTAGCAATTGGTCGTAATAACGGTTTTTTTGCACCTTGTCTTCATGTGATTAGTTTGGGCACGATACGATACTCACGCCGGAAGTTGTTCCTTTATGTTTCCACTTTGTTTGAATATTAATACTGGATAAAGTATTGTTAAAAGAGTTTATTAGTTAACCATTATAAATATTTTTTTTACATACTACCACTTTTTTTTTACACACTACCACTTGTGTATTAATCACTACCGATATTATAAATGTGAAAGTGTGTTTGTTTGTCCTTCAACTACGCCGCAACGGATCAGCCATCAGCATGATTTTTTTATTTTTTTTTGCATGGATATATTTATAGTCAGGTGCTATGAGTAATTAAAGTAAGTAATTCATTATGATAAATTATCAAATTAAATATTATGAAATTAAATTAAATTATTAAATTAAATTAAGTGACAAAATTATATACCAAAAAATTTTGGTAGGTAAGTTAAAGTGGTACTGTCTTAACATTTCTATTAAGTTAAGTTTATGACTTACGTACCAATTGAACATTCAAAGAGTTCGAGTGGTAATGCTTGCGACAGCAATAACGCTCTTCGTGCAGTACGGCGGGGCGTTTACGTATCTCGCGACAGGCGTAAATCTCGCGATCATTGCTGTCAAACGTCCGGCTAGAGAGAGACAGCAATAGCCACAAAGCAAAATAAGAAGAAGAAGAAGAGAGACAGCAAATGAACTGTCTCATTGTAGCAATGTCGCGTTACTGTCGCTACTGCAAAGTTTTACGTAATCACCCCGCCGCCGTCTTAATAGTAATCCATCAATATCGTACATGATTTCTTGCCTCTCATTATCTGAATATTTTCTGAGTTTGTAGCAAGAAGCCTCCTACACAACTCGCAGTCGTCCTCTATTTAATTTGGTTGGTCTCTATTGAGCATAGCCTGGTTTAACGTATTAAAAGCCTTTGACATGTCCTTATCTACTTTTTCTAACTCAGGTGGCTTAACTGAACGTCTCCTCTGTACAGGTATCTTAATGTTCATGTCCTGTATTTCTGTGTTGCTTCTAGCATCACTTAGAGTTTCCGTTTCTCATTCGGTCTGTTCTCCAATGCCTGCCTTTTGTGCAAGCGGTAATGATAACTTCCTCGTTTCTTGAGAGAATAATATTTTAATTCTATTCTCCATAAAACAATAGTCAGCTACGATAAAACTGTAAAACTTGGATGGTACTTCGACGTCTTCAGGATTTCGACATACAATTTTCATAACACCATTGCTTTTATTTCTTGCGTTATATAGGCCATGTTGAATTTTACGAAATGTACTTCGAAATGTAGGTACTTCGACAACCAGGTTAATTCCACCATCTTTTAAATTCGTAACTGCTTCATTATAAAGCATGGGATTAGGTAGGTCAGATGTTTTAACAATTTCTTTCAAATAAGCCATTGCCATATCAACTTCATATTTTGCTTCATTAACACATTGAATGCCAGCTACGCAATATTGCGTAGGGGTATAGTAATGCAGGGGCCAAATACGTAATACAACGTAGCACTTTCTTACAATTTAAATGGGTATTTGCATCATTAGGCCTCCTGGAAAGGACGTTATTAGGTTCGTTGGCATCTCAAATAAAACATGACATGGAAAAAAAGTAACTTTATTATTTTTAAACTATTCTAAACACAACATTTATAAGGCACTAAGAAGGCCCAAATTACAGTATTATTATGAGATCAAAAATTGTTTTATAACTAAAGAGATCGATAACTAACGATATAAAAAAAAAACAGGAACATGTGAGAACATCAACAGAATTTTTATCCAAAATTATACAAAACGAGGATCAGTGTGGTAGGTGTAAAAACAGTTTACAACACACAAGGCAGGCTTTTCCGGACAAGTAGCACATACAAAAGATGACTCCTTGCGTTTTTTATTTTTAGTGCAGACACGACAAGGCTTCGCTGGAACAGCCTTCTTAGTAGGTGAGAGCTTTTCTAAGAAATGGAAATCTCTCAAGGGAACACGACTTTTACGAACGGCCGGCGATGCAGGTGGTACAGAGGGCCCAGGCAGAAACGGCGATGAGTCTGCTTGAACTTGTGCAGGGCCAGGCTGTACTGGGGGTATTTGTGGTCCAGGTGCTTCTGCAGCTGTTGGAGTAGTATCGCCACAGTTCAGCCCGAGTAGATATTTGATAAAATCTTCCCGAAACTTCAAGAGCCGTATTTTGGATGTCCGGTCTTTCAAACGTAGCAACCTATGCGCGTTTTGTACGTAAACCTCAAAAATGTGCAGTGCTAATTTTTTTTGCCATCTGAGTGTCTTTCTGAGGCAAGAATAATATGAGACCATCTGGTCCCCTCTGTCAACACCAGACATGCCTATATTATAATCCGCAACAATGTTAGGTTTTAGTGAGACTTTTCCGTTTCTGTTCCTAACGTTTACAAGCTGAAGTTGGTGCTTATTTGAAATCACCAGAACGTCACGTTTGTCCTTCCATTTACAAACAGTGATATCGTTACAACTTTTCGCAGCTAACTTTCCACGCTTCAGCTTGGCGTTGGTAACATCCTTAGGAAGATTCTTGCGCATTTTTCGAAGTGTCCCACATATATATGTCTTTCTTTCGCTAAGACGCCTCGTCAAATCCGGAGAGTTATAAAAATTGTCCGCGTATATTGTGTGGCCTTTTTCTAAATATCCTTCCATTAGATCTAGAATAACTTCCGTGCTGTGCAGAACGCCAGGTGGCGGTCTTTCACTTTTCCCTTTATAAACTCGAATTTTCATGACTATCCCTGAAGACTCGCATAGTTCATATAATTTTACGCCGTATTTGTGTTTTTTATTTTTGATATACTGCCGGAAAACTAATCTACCTCTCCATAGAACCATAGACTCGTCAATACTCAGATTAGCTTCAGGATAGTAGAGATCAGCCATAATATTGTTGAATCTGTCTAATATCGGTTGTATTTTATGAAGTCGTGAAGTCGATGCGTCGTCGTTCTCAGAAAAGTGTAAATATCGCAGCAATAATTGAAATCGTTTTCTACTCATGATTTGTCTAAAAAGTGGCAAATTATATAGTGGATCTAACATCCAATAATGGGCAATTGTAGGTAACTTAGTCAATCCCATATATAGCAACATACCAACAAACTTGCGCATTTCCGTGATGGTGGTGTCTGTCCACTGTCTAAGCCGTGCGTGTTTTTGTAAAGGTCCGGCCATGCGATGTGCGTAATTGTTAGTTGCTTGCACCATAGAACCCAAAAATTCATTAGAAAAAAATAGATCAGCCAAAGCACTCGCAGAAGAAGTAAAATTGGTCTTTATACCTGGTTCCCCTAAAAACAGAAATCGTTGCGGTCTTGCTGAATCCATTTTCCACTGAAACTCTGGGTCACAAGACGGCCTGTCGACTCCAGGCGTTGGCGCGGGCGATGGTGGTGGTGCCTCTTCATCGGACTAATCAGTCAAACCACTCTCAGTTGAAGTATTTTCATCCGGCTCAGGATCGTAATCGTCACCGGACCCCGGAGAAAAATCCCCGTCATCTGACGATAATTCTTCATAAAGAATGGCAGAAATTTGATTTTCTTGTAGCGGTCGCCCTGAACGTATATTTCGACGACCACGTAAGATACGTCGATTCGATTGGCATCCACGTGGCATGGTGAAAAATCAACCTAATTCAACGTGTATTTCACCGCACGCGTCGCGCGACACTAAGGCCGGGTTCCCGCTACGCCGGACCGGCAGATCTGCCGAAAACCGGACACCGGACAGAGTGTTCACATTACATCGGATCCCGGAAGAAATTCAGACAGTCCTCAGTTGAATTTGGACCTGCGCGCACAATGGACGACGAAATTGTTGTGTTGTGGTGGTATCTTAATAGAAGGCAAAATAAAAGAAAACATTGGGTACACCCTATTTTACGGGAAAGATTTTCACTTGGAACATTTGAAACATTAATGGGTGAACTTAGAAGAGACGAATCAAAGTTCTTCAATTATTTTCGAATGACAGCAACCACTTTTGACGATTTACTGGGACGACTAGACATAAGAGTACGAGATACAAGTTTCAGAGAATGTATTTGCCCAGAACAAAGATTAGCCATATGTCTAAGGTAAGATTATTTTATGCACTAGATTGCGTAATAATAGTTTTGACGTAGGTACCTACTTAAGACTGTATGAATGAATGAATGTTTGCTATGTATGTTTGTTTCATGAATGTGAATATATATAATGTGTGTGTGTGTGAGGGTGTATGTATTTGATAATCATTATGAATTAAAAATGCAAACAATTATTTAAGTATTTATTTGTACTCAAACTTAAATCCCTTCAAAATCTAAGTAATCTGAGTCTTGGGAATGTATGGAACGATTACTAGATGCTGATGGCGAAGCTGGAATCGGATTCGATGTCTGAGATGAAGTTGATGGTATAGATGTTGTTGCCTGTTGATTGCTACTATTATATTGCGTAGAGTATCCAGGGTAGTGTTGATCTTGCGTAGGTATTGGCTGTTGATTGACGCTATTATGTGTGTAGTATCCAGAATACTGATCTGGTCCGGTTATCTGATTATATGAATCACGCCAATGTCCGTAATTTGGTCTCTCATAATTCCTACTTTTAATTTTTTGCAACATTGTCATGACGCTAGCTTGAAATTCTAAAGTCTCTTCGATAGTTAAAGTGTTCAAGATTGGTATAATGCCTTTGAAGAAAGATAGATGATGGTTTTCCTTTTCTGGGTTTATTCTGGAGTCCAAAAACTTTACCATCCTGTCATTTACCTCTTTATTATCAATTTTTTTTTTATCTTTAATTAAAGGTGAACGAAAATCTGATTCCATGCCTACTTCAGTCTCGGTTCTTGCTTTTTTGAAACTGACTCATGTGGTGGTCGAGGTTCGGAGACTTTTTTCAAAAACATTAATTGCTCGTGATATAAATAATTTCGTGTCTTTTTGGTCGAAGATCCAGATTTAGACTCATCTTTTTGTTTCTTTACTGTCTTAAGCCACGAATCTCGTATATTATTCCATTTAGTTGAAACCTGTTTTCCTGAAATCAATAAAAAAATATCATAAAACAATACAATTTGTTTCTTGGTGACGTATAAAGTAATAATGTATTAACAAAAAATACTTTTTTTTTCAGATATTTAGCTTCAGGATGTTCATTCAAAGAAATACATTACTCATACAGAGTAGGCGTTTCGACAATAAGTAAACTAATAAAAGAAATGACCCACGTCATTTGGGAAAACCTAAAGACAGATTTCCTTAAGCTGCCTGATACTGAGAGAGAATGGGAGGACATCGCTTCAGGATTCGAAAGAAAAGCCAACTTTCCTCACTGTCTTGGAGCAGTAGATGGCAAACATATCAGAATTTTGAAACCAGCCAAGAGTGGTTCTATGTTCTTTAATTACAAGGAGTATTATTCTTTTGTATTAATGGCAGTTGTCGATTCAGAGTACCGATTTATTTTTATTAGTGTGGGCTCATTTGGCAAGGAATGCGATTCCAGTATATTAAAGGATAGTACATTTTGGCAAAAGATCAATGATGGTACTTTAAATGTACCAAAGCCTAGACCGCTTCATGAAAACTTGCACGAAGAATTACCGTTTATACTTGTTGGCGATGAAGGCTTTGCTTTAACACCTAATCTCCTACGTCCATATGGAGGTACACATTTGAATACTGATAAAAAGATTTTTAACTATAGACTAAGTCGAGCAAGAAGGTATGTTGAGTGCGCTTTTGGTATTCTGGCAAATAAGTGGCGAATAATCCATCGAGCTATAGATCTCAACGTAGACACAGCAATTCAAGTAATTAAAGCTTGTGCAGTCTTACATAATTTTGTAAGAGAAAAAGATGGTATAAATTTTGAAAGTTACCAAAATATAGAACATAGACAAGAACAAGAAACTACACTCATGAATCGAAATGTGTCGAGTCGAGGTGGCCCTAATGCCAACGCTATACGGACATCATTTACTAATTATTTTGTTTCAGATATTGGTTCCGTTCCGTGGCAGGCAGCAGCTATAAAATAAAATTTATCAATGCATTTACATTCTATCAATAAAACATTAAAAACTCACCGTACTGTTTTCTTTCTTTTTCATCCAGTTCATCGAAGTTTGGTTTCAGTATTAAACATACTTCACGCCATGCTGCTAACTTTAAGTTTTTGTCTTTATAAACGTCTTCGGTCTTATCCCACAGAACAGGTCTCTCTTGGACAAGCGTAATTAAAGTTTCTGCTTGAATATCCATGCTAAACGTCTTTTACCAGAACATGCGAGCCGAATGACGTGAGTGGAACACGGGCGGGGCGAGGGGAGCACGAGCAGGGCGAGCGGGGGACAGATACCGGCACAAACTCGTTCACATTACTCCGGGCCCGGTCGTTCTACCGGCAATTCGTAGTGACAAAACGTTCGGTAGAAATGCCGGGCTCGGCAAAAATGCCGGACCCGGGATAATGTGAATAGCTTCATATAAATTGTACAGCCACTAGCTCTTCCGGCAGATTTACCGGCGCGGCAGATCTGCCGGTCCGGCGTAGTGGGAACCCGGCCTTAGGATGATGCAATAATTCGATCGGGTGGCGTGATCTAGGTGGGAAAGGGATAGAAGATGAAATGGTCATCTACGTAGTACTACGTATTCCGGCACCACACATACAAGCGGCAACATTTTTAAGCGGGGTGCCGAGTACGTAGTGTTACGTAGATGACCATTTGTATGGTGGGAACCAATAACGACCTGAAAATATATCTGGCACTCAATGTGTTTTGACATTGATGAGGGTTAGCCTTAACCACACTTTCATTCGAAACTGTGAAAGAATTAAAAAAAGTTTACGTCCGCCATATTGATTTTTTGCTGACGTTACGTAGCCTATGAACTCTGGGCAAGAATACGAATCTACCGTTTAGACTACACTAGCTCATTTGTTTAATACTTTATTTAAAAATCTGAAGGTTCATATCACAACTGCCAAATTGAAGTCATTAAAATTGAAAAAAAAAAAAATTAATTGCCCACGTCTTTTACTTTCCTTACAAATTGAACTGTAGGTTATTTAGCATCATCTAGTGACAAAATTTGGCCTACAAAATGCTTGACACTCTTTTTGGTTGAGAATCGGACTACAATCCAATCATTTTCTTAAATGTTTATTTTTTAGTTATCTCCTGCTGCTTGGAGGCCGCGTTTAAAATACCTAATATAAAATGCCGTTGCCCTATACCTTACATCGACATACGGCCATTACTAGCTATTATCTATAACATAGCTGATGGCGTTAGTACGGTTAGTAGTTTCCGTGAGTAGTTTCTTGGCGTCGACTTCCTTTGTTTGGAGATCCCATAGAGTTATAATACTAGGTATAGAGAAGTGATCCCTTACAATTTCGCTTAACTGAAGTGAACCAATTTGCACACATATAAACAACTTCACATTACTTTAAACCTTAACACTTGGACATAAAGTATAATAACGATTGCAAAATATTTATATTTATGACCTCTTGTCATTGATGATTCGGAAAAATCAATAAGGTAAGGAAAGGTATTTTGGTGGTATAGGTAAATTGGTGACATTTTTTTAAAAACATCTCACACTCTAAGGGCGCTTTTAGTGTAGGGTTGCCATAACAGCTTAAGTAATGACCGGGACAGTGCCTAGTGATCGAAAGTAAAAGAAAAAAAAAAACACGTTTAGTAAGGTTTTAAATTTATTAAAAAAGATTTAAAAAAAAATTACATAAGTACGTAAAATCAATATAGTGCGAAAATCCGAAATCCGAAGAAATCCGAAAAGTATAATAAAAATTAGTGCACAATGCACTAATTTTTATTATACTTTTCGGATTTCTTGACCTTATTTAGGAGTTCCGGTTCACCCATAACATATTTGTGGAATTCGGAACATGTCATGTTATAGTTGCACTTGCATTGAATTATGCTTTCAACCGTGTCAACGTGAAGGCGATTGCGTTCATTTGTCCACTGTGCAGCTACTAAAGAAAATATTCTTTCCACATTGGCGTTATGACCAGGGATGGCGTATAAATATTGGCAAAACAAAATCAAAGTCTGTTTCCTTTCTAAAACATCTGTCTCTTGAAAAAAACTTAACCATTTTTGGTGCATGTCTTTTTCATCCCAAGATTCGTTACCTCTTTTTTTTTCTACAAAATCTTTAAGGTATGCTATTTCTTCGAATACACTGTCGCCAATAACTATTCCCTTTTCTTGTAAATAGCTCACTGTCTTTACAACATCCTGCCATTGTGGTGGGGTAGTAAGACTCATCCATGAAAATATGTCATATTTTGTCAGTGGACAACTCCACTGTCGTAAATATTCCAAAGCCGTTTTATAATAATTATCAATATCATCGTCAAATAACGTTATTAAATTTGAATGCTGGGGATTTTTTACTATTTTATCATATTCGCTTTTGGTTTGAATTCCCAAAAATTTTACTGCTGCACGTTCTGATAGTATTTTTTCAAGAGAATCTATGAGTTCTTTAACTTCAATTATTGTTATATTTTTTTTTCTATTTTCTTTATTTGCTTCTCAAATAAAAACGATTGACTATGTAAAAATAAGAAATAAATTTGTGACAACGGGTGGTTAAAGAAATCGATTATCGCTTTGGGTGGTCTGGTTTCCGACAAAAAAAATCTCTTAATGGTTCCCACAGTTTCAAAATACGTTCTATTGCTGGCAATAATGACAACCACCTAGTTCTTGAGTGGGATTGTAAATTTGCATGAATGACATCAGCTGCCTCACAAAAAGATTTAAGACGTTCATTGCGTACTGTAAATATCGAAAAATATTTGTAAATTTTGAGTACCACTGACTCCACATCAACTGAAAGTACATCTGCAGATGTCGATGCTGTATTATGTAGGATGTGCGCAGGACACCCAATGCCTTCGATATCTTTCGAGAGCTTAGTTTTAAGTTTAAAATGAACGTTGTTCGTCCCATGCCTATCTCGTCCTCCAAAATTTGTGTTAGTATTGTCAGCGCTGTACGCGATTAACTTTTCCAATGAAATATTTAAGTTACTCAATGTATTTATACAGAAAGAAACAATAGTTTCTGATGTTTCGTTTTCCAAAGAATCTAATTTTAGCAATTTCAGTTGCATACCATCGGTTTCCGAGAAATACTGAATGAGAAGGGGAAACAACTTTTCAGCGTTATGGTTACTTGCATCAGTTAAAATTCCATAAAAAGGAATTTTTTCTAGTTCCTGTTTAGTTTTTAGCACAGAATGTGGTGCCAATACGTTTTTTATTATTGCTGTAGCTTTGGTTCGTGCAGTTGACTGTTTTGCGGCTATTTTTGAATCAGGATACAGAGTAGCGTTCAATTTAGTGTTGCAGTCCAATGAATTAAAAGACTGATGGTGATTAATAACTTTGTAAGCCGTTGTAAGTTCTGCTGCACACACTAAAGTATCTTCTGGTGTGTTTTCTCTCACCATATACGACGAAATATCTCTTGAAGTAGAAGCTGTCGATATCTTAGATTTATGTCCATTAGACTTAATGTGGTCCTGTATCGACGTCTTACCACTATGGCTCACGGAAATAAATAAATTACATACTGTACAGTGCGCTTCGAATTCATTTCTGCCTTTCTTTATAAACGACCATTCTTTTGTATAATTATCTGAGAAATGGCACTTACGTTTTGGCATTTTAAACTACCTTTCCTCCTATCAGGCGTCGTAGATTCGGTTTGTTGATGTACAACACGACAAATAAATAAGGGACACTGACACAACAAAACGCAAGCGACAATGCGTGCTGATGCGCGCCAACTGGCAAGGCGAGGGCGGTGTGGCGAGACGGTCGCCAGGGGTAGGTGCGCGGGTGGCAGGGCTCGCTCACGCACACATGTATACGCCCGCGCCGCCGCGCCGTTACGTCGTCGTCGCGTAAACGCATTGTCATCCAAACCACGCGCGCGAGCGCAGGCGTCGCGGCGCGGCGAGGTCTGCGTTGACAGTTCATTAATTTGTTTTTGAAATACCGGGACATTTTGTAGGATAACTGGGACGACCGGGACAGAAGTTTTAAACCGGTGACATGTCCCGGTGTACCGGGACGAATGGCAACCCTATTTTAGTGTCACGCGGATTTGCTCACGCACGCGGGATTGGACCGCATGCGTAAAATTTCACGCTGCGGATCATACGCAGCATGAGTTTCAGTTTTCTACGGGCTGCGTAACGGTATAGACGTGTTCAAAAATGATCAATGTCAGAAGAATATGTGTCGCTTACATACTTTACAAACGACGAAACAAGAAGACAAGAGTACATGTTGATCCCTTTCTTGAAAATAGGCTTCTTGCTGGGGCGTTTGTTACACGCTTTGGAAAACTACAAAATAATGAACGTAAATTTAAAAATTACTTTCGAATGTCCATTCGTTCTTTTGATGAACTGTTGTGTAAAATTGAGAATAAGCTACAAAAAAGCAGTTTACGAAGGATTACAATACAACCGATTGAGAGGCTCGCTATTACATTAAGGTAAGTTTTAAATTTTAAATATTTAATTTCCTGCTATGATTTAGTGGAAAGGGATTTGAACAGGTAGGATAAACGTTTTTTGACTTCAAATTACTGTCATGTGTAAATTTACATGTGCAAAAAAAAATTTGTCATGTACTCTGAAATTTCATTGTTCATAATTTCATTCAATTTCATGTTGAAATTTCATTAAATAAGATTATTTCACTCATAAAATGTCGCCATTAAAGTGGAATCATTCCTACCTTTCATCACACGCTACTTATTATAATATAGATAAAAGTTATAGGTTTGCACATGACAGTAATTTAAAGTCAAAAAAAGTCCTTAATTGGTTTGGGATTGGTACGTTCAACCTACATACACAATCCTTTTTTTTATCTGATAAAGTACACATGGCCACAGATCAAGTTACCCAAAACCAGCATAAATGGAACTCGCGCCTTGCGTATTATCATACTTAGGTAACCCGTCGGAGTCCCGCTTATACTGGATTTGAGTAACTTGATCTGTGCCGTGTGTACAACCGCACTCATATGACTAAACAAACAATTAGAGAGAAACTGGAGAAAAAAAGTTAATCGTACTCATTTTAATAAAAAGAGTTTTATTCATAAATTAAAAAATCAAATTTTACATCATTCATTTCTTTGTAAATTTGTATCCTGAGCGTTGACATTACTTTCGCCTGTAGATGATGTTGTTGCTGGGGTATAAATTACGTCATAAGACGTGATATTAAACAGGCCGCTTTCAGTCGAAATAAGAGTTTCATTGTCATTCACTGCAGCAGAACTAATAGCATTGTCGTTAAGACTCGAAGTATCCTGGATTATACTAATAGAAAGCCGAGGATGAATCTTGAATATTAAGGTAGGATTCTATCGTCAGAAAGAATAACGATGAATTTCTTATAGTTTTATTAATCACTGTTACCACTTTGGATGTTGGTATAGGAATAAATCGGTGTGTCGTAAGACTAACTATTATAACTCAAAATAAACGAAGCGAATGCAGGCAACATTCGTTCTATAGCCTACCTTCACATCAATCCATTCCTACACTCACAAAATATAGATAAATTAACACTGTCAAGTCAATATTTAGAATCTACCTACAACTGTGTACATTATTTTATACTAGGTACCTGCATTTATTTATAATATCTAACATTCGGGCATTCTGACTACATTAAGTTTGTCCTCAAACTTATTATACAAAACAGTTTTTACCTATTTTCATAATATTACCTATACCTAACAATATCACAAAATTTCAGCAATATGTACATTATAATCCAAATACATCCAAATTTAGTAGTAGACATAATTTTGTAATAAGTATTAATTTTTTCATTGGAATATTTAGGTTTACGTGTTTTATATCTTATGTACTAACTATCCATGTACTATAACTGTTTGTTTCCACAAAAATAAATAAATAAAATTAAAGTAAATTCGTGTACAGCTTCTGAAAAATAATCTGGATTGCATCGAATAAAAATAAATAAATAAAATTAAAGTAAATTCGTGTACAGCTTCTGAAAAATAATCTGGATTGCATCGAGGACTTTACCCACTTTGGGCCACCCTCGCTTTCCAATCCAATTAATCGCATCTGCACCGGACCCCTCACCGTTAAGTCAAGAACTCATCGTGCTACCAGACATCACGGCCGTGTACGACTTCCAGATGTAACGACTCCACTACTCATCTGCACCGGACCCCTCACCGTCAAGTCAAGAATTCATCGTGCTACCAGACTTCACGGCCGTGTACGACTTCCAGATGTAACGACTCCACTACTCATCTGCACCGGACCCCTCACCGTCAAGTCAAGAACTCATCGTGCTACCAGACTTCACGGCCGTGTACGACTTCCAGATGTAACGCGACTCCACTACCCATCTGCACCGGACCCCTCGCCGTCAAGTCAAGAGCTCATCGTGCTACAAGACTTCACGACCGTGTACGACTTCCAGATATTGTAACGACTGTTGTTAACACATCAAAAAAAAACAATAATAGCATCACACGTTTTATCATGAGTATCAGATCAAATACTATTCATTAAAAACAAGACACAAAAATATCAAAACACATAATAAGTATCATAATTGTAAAACTGAAATCAAAGTATGTAATCATTCAATAATATAACTTCAAATATCACTACATATAATTAATATCAAAACATCATAACAAAGTATGATAATCGTACTACTAAAATCAAACTAATTGTTTATCCACTCATCAAATACTATTACACAATAATATCTAAACATCATTATATAGTATCATAATCGTATTACTAAAATCAAATTAATTGTTTAATCATTCATCATATACTATTACACAACAAAATCTAATCATCATAGTATGGTATCATCATCGTAGTACTAAAATTAAAGTAATAGTTTTATCATTCATCAAATCAAATACTATTACACAACAATATCTAAGCATCATAATATAGTATCATAATTGTTGTACTGAAATCAAAGTAATCGTTCGATCATTCGTCAAGTACTATTACACAAAATATCAAAACATCATAATAATAATGTAGTATCATATTTGTGGTAATGAAATCAAAGTAATCATTTAATCTTATATAACATCAAATACTATTACAAAAAAAATCATATCATCATAATATTATAGTATCATAATCTTACTTACATTAAAATTATCATAGTCTTAATAAGCTTACAAATCAGTTCAATCTTTCATCGAGCCTGTCTCATCATCTAAGAATCACTCTGATTACTCAAGATTGTGATCCATGATCAACATGCCAATTGTTTGAATATTTTACTCTGATCAGAAGTAGCCCATTTCCTCATCATGAAATCAATTTTATTTATTCCCAGGATAAAGTCGTAAGTTACTCTCAAATAACCAATTTTTCTTCTCACTAAATACCTAAGAATAATGAAAAGGGATATCTGATGGATATCTGGCTTATTTATTGGTTAAAATCAAAATGACATCAAAAACGTCACCATGGTAACGCAAGGCAAGCTATAAGACGATCAATTTCAATCGACATTGACAAATACCTATTTATACTTCAAACTAATGTAGGTATAAATGGGGTATAAGTAATCGGAGAATCGGAGTACTCTCAGTTTTTGATATTTACTAATTATTTGACTTATTCAATCGTTCTGGTCATTCCAATTTTTTTGTAAGCAAAAGTCTAACTACATATTTTGCACGCCTTACATAAATGGCAAAATGTGAAAGAGTGGTACCATCCATGAGTGTACCATCATTTATTTCGTTACTCACATTTGGAAAAATAAATCATTTCATTTCGTATCATTTCAATCATGCCATGGACAGCTAACAAAACTCTATTTCAAAGAATAACTAATTTAAGATAGGTAGGTATAAATTGGTGAAACGCATTATAAGTCATCCAACAGCAAATGTAGTGGTTAATTTTATTCTTGGCATAGTTATTCTCGGACAAAGCCACCGTTTGTGAAGTTGGGCCTTAGCAATATTAGAGCCTTAAATACTAGAAATATTGTACTAATAATTTATCTAAAATGCTAGTAGTTTCTCTACGAGAATCCGTTATATTATTCGGCAAAAGTTTCTCTTTCAGTCTTCAAACTTATAAAGATCTCACATTTTCGGTATAACCGTTTTTTCGCCTCTTCGGGCACAGAACAGATGTGTCAAATATTGGGATCAGCCATGGATGCTGATCCATGTAGACGTAGACGTTGAATTCAGACATTATTTTTATTGATCAAAATACTTCTTTAATAAGTTCGTTAATAATTTCTAATCCGACTTTTAATCAAGCAACCACACCACATCAAGAGGTTTCAATCCATATTTAATTTGTAATGATTATTCTATTTTAAATTATGGAATTTGTTTCAAATATGAATCAGGAGACTAATTTTGGAAAATCCATTATGGATACCCCGGGATAATTTTATACAAAAATCGGCGTTGGTTTTTTTTTTTTTTTTTTTAATAATTCCACCCTCTTGTTGTTTGTAGAATCGTCCGAACACCTGTATCAATCACTATTACAATCGCAATTGTTGTGATTAGCTGAATTTATGTCGTTCTTGTTGCAACAATGCATTGTAGCCAATAGTGAGCGAGTATCGGCCAATGAGAGGTGATTGTGATAGACACCAATAGCTGTCATCTTACCGTAACCAAGCACCAGACAATAGCCTAGCTATAGCAGAAAAATCCGCAATAAATTGTTTCAAGTAACTTGCCCCCATTTAGTGGGAATTTCAAACCCAAACGTTAGTGTCGGTATCCAAGAAACGACACTTCTTGATATTTAATTGCAACTGGGTTTTATTTTCTAATTATTAGTAAGTATACCTAATATTATACAAGTTTGTTCGAGTTTGACACTGATCATAATCTTTAATTCTGGCCATATTGATTTTTTTTTTTTTTTTTACTACTTCTACTACCTTACTACTACTGTTGTGATAGTACACCCTTCTATATACAATAGTCTTGACTATTTACATTTCATTTTATTTAAGTAAATCGTTTTACTACTAACTATACTATATATCGTTTACTAATAACTATAAGCCTTTAACTGACATAGGTACGATCTAACGTTTCTGCTATTAAAACTACCTACATCAATATTGAAGAGTAGGTATTACAGGCATTTAAATGCATGACAAACTATTAAATGACTTATCAGAGTTGATGTAATAATTGAATCAGGTAGTTCTGTAACATGTTACCATTATGGAATTGAAATATAGGATACGTGCACATGCGGATAGTCAACCACGTATGCGGTAATATTTGCTTCAACTCAATCAATGCATAAAGAGAAGGTACGAGTAAGTAAGTATGTAGTTTAAATCGAAATGACCACGTCAGCCACGCCTCGTAAAGAGTGCAAACCTTTTTTTTATTTTGACGATTTAGGCGATTAGTAATGTGCAAAGAGGCGCTGCCCAGATTAATTAAACACTAGACCCGATAATTGACTACAGCTTGTTTGTAATATTCTGAGGTTATTCGCATTTTTATTTATTTATTTAACCATCTTCATCAATTATCTCATCATCATCATCATCATCATGATCAACCCATTACTAGCCTACTACTGAGCAGGGCCAATTAATCCCTCAATAATGATTATCTATTTATTTGTTATGTAATTAATTGTTGTTAATGATTATCTATAAGAGTAATTTATTACCTATTTTAAATAAATCATTTGACTTTGACTTTGACATTGTTAAGTGTTGAAATGTAGGTATAAGATTCCTTTTTAAATTAGAGGAATACGCATTCTAGCTAAACTATTACTATTCATTTCTTTTCTTCAAGCCATTCTTTTATTGATTTTATTCTTACAAAATTCGTGTTACTTTTAACACATCGACAATGTCACTAGCAGAAAATTCACTACTTACAACAAATTCTTACTAAAAATAATAAAGATTATTTTATTTCTGTTTTGATTTATGGTTAGATTACAGGTTAAATTACATACCAACATTGGGTTAAATGGTGACTATGACCACAAACTACGGATGAATGGCGTAAGTAAATAATAAGTGGGTGAAATGCACCCAAAGCATCGATTAACATAGTTTCGTGATTAGCAAGGAATAAGTACCTACCTATTTTGCAAACTATTTTTTTTTACCCTTCCTAATATTATGATCATATTGTTTGCTACAACGACACAATATAACGGACCGATTTCCCTTTCTTAGATTGTACCTACTCATAATAGCTAATATCATTTCGAAATAAGATGAAACAAAATCGATTAAAAGTTTTCGATTACGAAAATATTGATATCGGACTTTTAACGTTAAAGTAGGTGCCTACCTGCCATTCTTGGTAATTACGTATAATATGTATCCTGAATCCTGATACTCTTATTCTTTTGTATTATCTACAAGTTTCCTACCAGTATGCAATAATAATGAGCTTCATGGGCTGTCGTTTTTTTTTTGATATCCCAAGTCAATTGCATAGTTATTAATTATTTACCTACATTTACATAAATGATTTAACCAGGCTTTATAAAAGATTGCAATAATTGCGCAGTCCCTATAACTAACTAAAAAAAATGCTTTCTTACCGACCTGATGTATCTTGGCGCGATACCTGTACCTACTTGATGCTCTGCAACTGGACCCTCGCCAGCTCAAACGGCGGCGGCCGCATGGTGCCGCATCTATAGTCGCCGCACAATCGCGGCGGCGCAGCGCGGTTGCGGCGGCGCAGCACGGTCGCGACGCGTGGCGCGGCGGTGGCGGTGCCGGTGCCGGTTTAGCGCCCGCCGCGCCATTACTCGCCATTGCCGAAGGTAGTTAGGGTATATCTCGTCCAGTCGCAGAACCTTTTGATCGTACTATATCTCTTTTTTCGCCTTCAGTACAAGTTTCAACTCGCCCGGTCGCAGAACTTCTTGATCGTATCATTATTTCGCCTTCCTTCAGTACAAGTTTCAACTCGTCCGGTCGCAGATACACCGTCACTCAATTATTTTTCTGATGTAGCAGCAGCGGTTCACTACAAGATGAGTCAATCGTCGTTTCTTCGTGTCGTCGTTTTTGTTTCCGAATTATTGTGAGCATTTTGATCGCTTCGTACCACTTCTGATAATAGAAAGCCGAGGATGAATCTTGAATATTAAGGTAGGATTCTATCGTCAGAAAGAATAACGATGAATTTCTTATAGTTTTATTAATCACTGTTACCACTTTGGATGTTGGTATAGGAATAAATCGGTGTGTCGTAAGACTAACTATTATAACTCAAAATAAACGAAGCGAATGCAGGCAACATTCGTTCTATAGCCTACCTTCACATCAATCCATTCCTACACTCACAAAATATAGATAAATTAACACTGTCAAGTCAATATTTAGAATCTACCTACAACTGTGTACATTATTTTATACTAGGTACCTGCATTTATTTATAATATCTAACAATACTATTGGTTTGGTAATCTTGATTTATCGGTGACAAACTGTCAAGCTCAGTAAAAGCACTAGAACTTGTTGTAGGTATGGGACTGTAGTATGCAGGTTGTGTTTGACTTTCCATTTCCATAACTATATTTAACACTTTTGTTCTGAACATTAGTTTTTGATATCTAGTGAATCTTTTTAATGAAGGCTGCAGAGACTGAAAGAAAGCCAAATCCTCACTTTCTAGCTCCTGTTGATTAGACTTTAAGCATTCTAATAACTGTGCCTCAAATTCAGATGGTGCTTGCTTTTTAGATTTTACTTGTTTTTGTTTTGATGTTGGGTGAGAACTTTCTTGACGTGAAGTATCTGGTTGCGTGGACTCATTAGGTGTTTCTAAATTACTTTGTTCAGACATTTCTTCACAGAGTGACTCTTCTCCAGCAGTTTCCGTTGTACTGTCTAAGAAAGTCAAAATGTCATAGTAAGAATATTTCTTCTTCTTCTTCTTACTCCCAGAGCCGGATGGCTGATTTTTTTCAGATATCTTGTCTTTCTGGTAAGTGTCCCTTGCTGTTCGCCAGCGTTGTTGTATTTTCTTGTCTGAAATGACAAAATATAATAAGTAAGTGGCAAAAGTACACACAGTTTCAGATCAAGTTACCCAAAACCAGTACCAATAAACGGAACTTGCTAGGGCCTCGCCGGGCGCCGAGTCGTCTACGATAATAAACAACGCATGAGTCCTGTTTATACTGGTTTTGGGAAGCTTGATCTGTGGCCGTGTGTACAAATCTGATATTAGTTGGAAATTTAACTGCATTCGATTAAAGGCCCTCCTTAATTCACACATGTTGTCAACTTTACACTGTCTCATGAAGCATTAGATAAATCAAGCAATATATATATATACCTATACAGAGTGGAAAAATAAGGCCGCAGTTGAAGGAAAAGTACCCTTAGGCGCAACGCAAACGGCGGGCCGGCGCAGGCCGGTCAATTTCGCCGCGAACGATAGCGCAAAGTGAATCTTATACTAGACGCAGACGGCGCGGCCGGGGCGGCGCGGCGCGGCGCAGACATCGACGAAATAATTCATTTTTTACAAAAATAATTAGAACTTCATTTAAGGATTTTTGGAAAAACACCGGATTGAATCGGGCAATTTGTTTATTTGTTACAGTAAAATTTGCCATCATCAAAATTAAGGTGAAAACTTCCGGAAGTCACTAGCGCTGTAAGTTTTTAATTTGTTTTAACAAAAATTTGCTTTATTTGCATCTGTCAACCTTCATGAAGGAGGACATCTTGTAATGTAAATATTGCCTGAAATAAACGATATTTCATTATATTATATTATATATATTTATTAGATTCCTTTCATTTGCCGGAAATTTTACCATAGGGGTTAATTTATACAGAGAAGATTTCTTATAAAATATTTACAGCATAGTTATGTGTCTCAAATCTGCTAAAAGTGGCCACTTTTAGCAGATATGAGATACATAACTATACTTCGAACTTTTCATATGAAATCATAACTGCATAAATACCCCCCTATGATAAAATTTTCGGCAAATCATAGAAATCTAACGTAGCTATAGTACTGTAGTTAAAACGAATTAAAAACTTCTAGCGCTAGCTACTTCCGTGCCCTTTCACCTTAAGGGTATTTATTTTTCTTCTGAAGTAAAATTCGAGCGGTGCATGCTGTCTTATGTCTGATGTCAGCATTATTAATATATTATGTTATCATATTATTAATATATTGTTTTTGTTTTCAGATATTTGGCAACTGGTAATACATTCACTGATCTACACTATTCCTATGTGATTGGAATTGCAACAATTAGCGAAATAGTAAGACAAGTTTGTTACATAATATGGATTGAACTAAAGTCTGAATGTATTCCACAGCTTAATGGGATCAAATGGAAAGAAATCGCAGAGGGATTTCTCACATATACAAATTTTCCTAATTGCTTGGGTGCAATTGATGGAAAACATATAAGAGTGATTCGGCCGCCGCACAGTGGATCACTATATTTTAATTATAAGAAATATTATTCTGTAGTGCTCCTCGCAATGTGTGATGCTGATTATAATTTTACATATATTAATGTCGGTACCAGTGGAAGCAACGCCGATTCAACCATCTTTAGAAGGAGTCAATTGTATACGAAACTGGAAAGTAACACGTTGGGTATCCCTGACCCGCAAGAGTTGCCTATTATTTGCCCCGAAGTAGCTTATCCATCTAGTGTAAGAGCAAAGTTGCCGTTCGTGATAGTGGGAGACGAGGCATTTGGTTTATCATCACATGTGATGCGGCCTTATGCTCGTGATAATTTACCTTACAAAAAGAAAATATTTAATTACCGTCTGTCCAGAGCTAGAAGGTACATAGAATTCACTTTTGGAATTATGTCAAATAAATTTAGAATATTTCACAGATCCATGAATGTCAAGTTAGATCTAGCACAATTAATAGTCAAGACGGCATGTGTACTTCACAATTTCATAAGGAAACGGGATGGCTACAAGGTCAGCCATACATTTGTCACAAATGGTTTTACGGGACCACTACCCAGGCAGCAGACTGAAAGTAGTAATACGTCGGCAAGTAATATCAGAGATATATTTGCAGATTACTTTATCAATGAAGGAAAAGTCTCCTGGCAACACCGATATATAATTAATTAACTAAACTCAAAAGGTTTTAGAAGGTTTTGATGTTATTTGTGAATTAAATAATTATGCTTATATTAATAAAGTAATGATGCTTGTATAAATAAAATAATGAACCAAACACATACCCGCCTCTTTTCTTTCCTCTTCGCTCAAATTTTCGTAGTTAGGTGCCAATTCCTTCAAAATATCTCTCCATGCAGCCTCCCTCGCGTCCCTGTTTTTGTATAATTCATTGCGTTTATCCCACAAAACGGGCCGCAGATGAACTTCAATGATTACTCGTTCTGTATCGATTTTCATTTCGGTAGTACAATACGGCGCGTGCGCCCCGCTCGACTCTAAAATGGGCACTGAAGTTGTAGGCAGCGCTTACGCATGCGGATACCCCGCACCGGGGTGACGCCCCGCACAGCGCCCCGCGTCCCGCGTGCGTTTATCACGCTTTACAATAGATACCTATATGAAATTGTTCTTTGCGGATGCTACGCATGCGGTCCAATCCCGCGTGCGTGAGCAAATCCGCGTGACACTAAAAGCGCCCTAACCTATGACAAGTTGACGAGACGGCAGTAGCGGGTTATCACAAGTGTGAGGAAGACAGACATATATCTCACGTTTCTCTTGACTGCTCGAGTGTTTTCTAAACAAACTTTTTCATCGAAGTAACGTTTGTGTCGCCATTTTTGTCGTGTGTTCGCGCTGTTTGCATATTTTGACGAAAATAAATTAAAATAGTTAGTGTTCCAGTGCCAAAACACACAAAATCTTTAAGATACAATTACTATTAATTAAAAAAGCTGCAGTGAGGTTGTAAGAGGATTTAGGTAAGTTGTTATTCCTTAAGTTGTGAACGTCAATTCTTAGTGTTTTTACGAAAGTTTTAGGTACGTTTTTGGAAGGCGCAGTTTGAATCTGATTTGTGGCTTTTGTTGAAATAAAATAGTAAAGTGTAATATAATATTCGAAACCTAGTAATTCTGGCAATCGGTGAATATATTTTCATTTAGATTTGAAGTACTTTTTTTATCACCAATTTGCCTGTACATAATTTTATCACCAAATTACCTCATAACTTATTTTTGTTTCAGATCAGCGATAAATATAGAAAATATAACCAGCAACAACTGAAAGAAGCTGTTAATTCAGTCAAAAATGAAGGGAGGACCATTTATAAAGCTTCCAAGGAAACGGGAGTCCCATGGAGTACCTTAAAGAGGTACCTGGAACGTGAAGAAGATTCTGTAAGAAAAATGGGAAGGCCTTATGCGGGTTGCAGACCAAGAGCTAAGCTAAGTTAGTTTAGCTTAGCTCGCATAGCTGACGCAGTTTTCCATACTTGTGTGCAGACCGCAAACTATGTGAACTAAGCTATGTGAGCTAACTAAAATATGCGAAGTTATGTTAGTTGTGTATGCCGATGCGCAGCTACGCGAGCTAAGCTATGTCCCTCCCGCCTTCCCCGCACGCCCTTCGCACATCCTTCGCCAGTGCTGTCCAGTGTCCTTTGTCGTACGCACGGTCGTTTCGTAGCGAATATGGAGCAATTTATCGAAGTTGAACAATTTCCTGTGTTATGGAACACACAGTTAAAGGACTATCACAATTTCATTAAAAAGGATGTTGTATGGAAACAAATAGTGGAGGAAATAAGTAATCCAGACATACCAGACGGTGAGTTTAATTATTTTTTATTTCAAGTTTAATCTAATTTACATTATTAAAATAATTACAAAATAACTCTCTGACACGAAATGCTTCTCTAGTTACTCGTAAGTTGTCGTATTGTACCGATCTTAAAGTTTGCTGTTCTTCAATATTGACGGTATTGGCGTTACTAGTTATCGTTCTTGAAGACATTAAATAATTGTGCAAGACACAGGTAGTCTTTGTAATGACGTCCACTAGTTCCAATTGACATTCAAATGGTCGACGAAACACACGAAATCGCGCTGTTAATATGCCGAACGCATTTTCTACTACATTTCGTGCTCTACTGAGACGATAGTTAAAGGTGTTTTTTGCTCTGTTATCTAAACATGTACTCCGTGGGTACGGCCTCATAAAGTGTTTTTGTAATGGGAATGCTTGATCACCTATAAACACAAAAGGTGTTGGATCACCATCAGGCGTTAAAGGTTTATGATTGGGCAAGTTTAATTGCCCGTTTTGTAATTTGTGGCCAAATGCACTATCTGCAAAAATACCTCCGTCGCTAAATCGGCCCATTGAACCAACGTCTATTATAATAAATCTTTTGTGTGCATCAACGACTGCGAGAAGGACGACAGAATAAATTTTTTATAATTAAAATAATTAGAACCCGACTGAGGAGGGCATTTTATTGAGATATGCTTCCCATCCACGGCACCAAGGCAGTTAGGGAATTGCCATTTATCATTAAAGTCTTCTGCAATTACTTCCCATTCACTTTCTGTCGGTAACTTCATATATATTGGTTGCAAATGAATCCAAAGTGCATTGCACACATCTTTAACAATCGAAGAAACTGTATTATTACCCACTCTGTAATTGTATCCAATTGTTCTAAAGGAGTCGCCAGTAGCTAAAAACCTGAAACACATAAATATTTATTACTAAGTTTGACTTGGTGTTTGTTACAGTGAAAACTGCGAAGAATGAGTGGAAAAAATTACGAGATAGTCATCGAGAGTCACTCAAAAGGATGAAAGCCAGTACAAGTGGTCAGGCTGCTTCTCCGGCAAATAACTGGAAATATGCCGAGTTACTCGAATTTCTTTTACCCCACATGAAAAACCGTAAGAGAACTGGTAACGTATCAATTAATGATAAAAATACTTTGGCCAGTACATCAACTCAAAGTCAAAATACTTTGCCCGGTACTTCGATCGAAAGTCAAAATACTTTGCCCAGTACATCAACCGAAAGTCAAAGTACTGAGATTTTCGAAGAAATTCCGAATGATGATGATGAAAATGGGTCAATCAATTTTTAAAGGTCCCGAGCATAATTTTCTCCTATTATTTTTTTTGCTTCATTTTCAGCATTTTACTATTTCATTTAGAAGAGGATTCTTCGTAGATTAAGATTATATAAGCAGCAGTGATGTTGATTAAATACATTTGTGGATTTAACTTCACTAACCGATCTTTTCACGGGAAATAATGTCCTTTGGACAACTTACCCAGTAGTACTTTTTTAAATGTTAAATGCCCTTAAGAATTAAAACAAATTCTTCTAATATTAAATAATAAATAATATTTTGATATTTGTTCTATGTACACCCAAAATACGAAATATTTTTATTAAAATTGAAACGAATGATGTCTTTTGGACAACCAAATTATGTTTCATATATAAAAAACATTAAGTAAAGCGAAAATAGTGATATTTTTTTACAAAAAACTATTAAGGCAAGGTTGTTACGTATTGTATTATTGATTTTACTAAATTAAAATGAACTGATTCTCGATAAAACTGAATGAATGAAGTATAATGTGATTTTCATATGGGGACATCTTAGTTGTCCAGAAGACATATTTGGTTGTCCATGGGACATTATTTGTTTGTCCAAACGATAATGACCACCTTGAAATATTATATTATTAGAAGGTAATTATTGTGTTGTATGAAAAACAATATAAAGATACCTAATTTACTTACATTTGATATGGTTTTCAGGGTCCACATTTAGAATTCAAAATAAAACAGCTTTTTCTAATCAGTCAAATAGTTTACTCTCTTATCTATTGTATTACAGTCTTAGACAATCTCTCTTAAGTTTTTCTTGAGATCCAAATGTTAAAATTAATGTACTTTAAATCACAAAATATGCTTTGAGCTTCATTAAATTACTAACTAGAATCACAATATTTTCAGTAGAACCTCTATTAACTTACTTGAGATTATATAAAAATTCTTACTTAAACCTAAGAAGACACTTTTTAACTCTTAAAAAACAATAATATAAAAAAATGCTATCCTTCTAGCTAAAACTGTTTAAATGAAAACGTAGTTAAAATCTAGCTAAAAAAGAAAACAAAATTTCTTAACGTAAGTTTATAGTAGGAGCAACTCGTACTGGGAAGCAAAAGGTTGAGTTTCGGCGTCCTGTTCCGTTAATTTTAGGTGCTGGTAGAATCATCTTGATTTCCTTCAATTCAACACTTGCTAGATCTGGCTCTAAAGGCATCCGAAACTTCATAATGGCTTTATTCAGAAGCCGCATAAATGACACTCCATAACAATCATTGCCCTCTATTTCAATGATCTTTCCGACGTAATAAACCTTGAGGTTTTTTGCAATAAACATGACTAAAACGTAATCATCTTCGGCCGGTCTTCTAGTCAGCTTTCCGAAATTTCCTCTTATTACTGAGAAGTCCTCATCATCTTCATACACTTCGTCCATAACACTTTTGTCATTAGATGGTTCGGGCATAATTCCAGTCTCTTCTTCAGTCGTATATTCATTAATATTATTTTTATTGAAACTCCTTTTTATCTTCTTCTTGGGAACAATCTTTTTTTCTTTGTTATCTAAAATCGCTTTACGTTTGACCTCCATAGCTTTCGCCTTATTTTCCTTGCCCTCTTTCTTATCATTCATACTTTCGGTCAGAAAAGTAGACGCATTTTTATCGACTGATGAATTTCCGATTCCAGGTAATTCACAATTTTGTCCTGAAACTGATGGCTGGGTGGTATTGGTTTCATCATCAGAATCCTCACCATATACTCTCTTGTAAATACTAGCGCGTCGAGTGTCATGCAGATTGGTGTATGAAAAATCACCTTGTTTTGAAGATTTTAAGTTGATAAGAGGTACGTCATCATCGCTAGAAACGTCTTCACAAAGATTTAAGTTTAAAGGTATCACAGGATTCAGTACCACGTTGTCGATTTCAGGTTTGTCTTCACAATTATTGACAGAGGATGAAGCGTTTCTTGCAGCTTGTGAAGGTAAGTACATCTTTGGATGCAAGCATTCGCAGAATGCTCGTGAGCAGAAACAGCTCAAATTTCTGTGCATTACTTGACCACGAATCCTTGAAAAGATTTGGTGAACATCTTTGGTTCCAGGCAGAGGGATGAGATCATTCGGAATACATCTCTGGACGTTGTCAATATTTTCTTTGGTGATGTAAAACAACTTAATCTTACTTGATTCTTGAAGAATTGTGTAAAAGCCAAATGCGTCAATAATGTCATTTCCAGTAGCCACCTTTTTGTCGGCTTCTCGTTTTAAATATCCTCCTATCCCATCAGCTGGACCCTTGCCATGGCCAGCTTCGAAAAATGACCAGCTGAAAGCTTGAAACCCATAATCAAATGTCTTTGTGCAAGCCAAATAAAAATTTGCCTTTTGGCGATACTGTGAAAACGGGCCGTCAGAGAAATAATGAATAGTGTCGATGTCCCCGTAATTTTCAATTATATGTTTCAGTATCGGGTCTAAATGCGCCCATATTGCAGCCGGTTGATGTATATTACACGGTGATATAGTGCAAAATGGCAAAACTTTGTGCTTTTCATCACTGTCATATACATACGCGACAACAGTGTGAAGAGTTATTTGGTTACGTGATCCACCAAAATGATGCGCTTGAATTTCTTCACTACATTTAGCGTTGTAGTTTTCGCTAAAATCAACCAATATTACCGCTTCATTTGGTCGAATCTCGTCAATACTTTGCCGGAAGTTCTTGTTCTGTGTTTTCATATTAAAAATATGCTTTTTTAATGTTTTCAGATCCCCTTTAAAATTCTCGAGCATATCTTGTATCGTGTCTTCTATCAGTTTTTTTACATTCTTTATAGTTTTAATTCGTTTCCCTTCTTTGAAATAGATTTCCTCTTCTCTCACCCATTCCAACCATTGTATTTTGCCTTTAACATTTTCGCTGTTAGTTTCTATTTCTTTATCATGACACTGAACACAGACTCCATACATACAATCTTTTTGATTGCTGTTGCAAACTGTTTCCATTATCAGTGCGCCAGTATCTATTGCATTAATGACTCCTTTTCGTCTTAAAGCCTTGAACTTATGTTCGGCATTTGTGTGTGTTTTACAAAGACACGTGTCTCTTCCATTTACTGTCGGTCTAAGTATGTAGAAGGGCCGGTGTTTTGTAAAATTGAAGTATGAACATTTGACGCCCGGATTCTCAGCCTTAAAAGCCTTGAATAAATTTTTTAACGAGTCCAAAAGGTAACGTTTTTGTACTTTCTCTTGGCCCCTAGTTACGGTTTCTTTTTTTCCAGCGGTATTCCTCGATACGTCATCCCTCAAAAAGAAACATTGAATTTTTTTTTCTAAGTTCTGTATCTTCTCTGCGTCCTGTTATCTTTGCCTTGAAATGTCCTTTTGTGAACCCCAAACTGTCCTTTATAATTGTTGTCTTTTGCCGTGCATTTGTAATGTTGTCAAATATATTCTTCACCGTATTTTTTTCTTTTCTATTCTTTATATTTTTGTATCTTTCTTTTATAGCGTTTGTTAGGGTCCTGTATTTAATTTCTTCTCTGGCTTGTTTTTCTTTTGCTTCAAGTGCTTCTTTAGCCTTACGATGAGCTCTTTTCTTATATTTTTCATATTTTACCTTCCACTTATTTGCTTCATTTTTTAGTTTCAAGTTTTCTTTATATAACTTGGTTCTATCTCTTCGAATTTTTTTTCTTCCTCTCTTTTTATGTATGGAGTTCAAAGACGCAGCAGGAGAAGAGGGAGGTGGAGTGGATTCATGTTGTTCATGAGGTAAATTGATTTCCTGCAAAATGGATGGAGAGCTGGGAGGTGTATCGTTAATGATATTACGGACAGCTTTTGTTCGTCGTCTTTGTTGTTGTTTGCGCAATTTCCAAATTATTCTGGAGTTATTTTTTTCCTCCGGCTCCATATTCGCAACCAACTTTTTATTTTTGTGATAACTTTCTCTTTTTTTTTCTTTTCCGTTCAGCCAATTTATCTGGGTCTGCTTTAAGCCTTTCTCTATAGCGTCTTGACTTTTCTTTCTCCGACAATCCCATTATCTTATCTAAAAAATGTAAAAATTACAATTAAACTAGACATAAAATCGCGTAATAAAAATGTATTCCCGAAACAGCCGAGTAATAAACAAAACATGAACTATTTAACTGCTAAAGTAAGTTTTAAATAATTATTGTCCTAGGGACAACCAAATTGTCCATGGGACAACCACTTTGGTTGTCCGTGGGACATTTTTAAAATTTTGAGTCGCCAAGCAAATACTATTGTTATTTTATATATTAATCTCAGCTCACACTAAAATATAGGCGAAAGCGCATCTCGTGTAGTATAATTGATGACAATGCATCAAGTACTTACGTTTTAATCACAGTTGTCCGACGGACTGACAAAAAAGCCACCCACACTCACCAACGTCGCTCGGACGACTGTCGCCGTAATTTTATACAAATCAAAATGGCGTTTGAGCCCGACAGATATCTATTGTGTTTGGCTTGTTGTTTAGGAGTCTACCGCGCCACCTGTGTTTTGGTTCCATAACTAAATTACGGTTGTCCGTGAGACCTGTGCCATGTAGGTGATATATGGGGACAAAAGTAAAATGCCTGAAAATCGTATTATATCCAATAAAAAAAAATTGTTTGTATGTTTTGATGTTAATAATTATGAACTGAAACAAGAAGTGAACTTGGTATTTATGTTCGTGATAGTATGTTTTTCGTGATGCGAAGTTTGTTAATGCATTGTGGCTTGGGGACAAATGTGATAGTACTGGAAAATTGCATTTAGTCTCTTGGACAACCATAAAACTACGCACAAATTAATAAAACAAGTAAAATATTGTTCACAATAACGCTAGAAAATATTAAAAGGAATATAATTAAAACCAATTTAACTCTTTATGATTTAATATTTATTAATTATCGTTCAGGGACATGATGAGTGTACCGTCGGACCAATAAAAGTTGATCGACCCAAATACTTCCGAACCACCAAGGATAAAAAAAAGAAAAGTTGCCGATGACGCATCATTAAACGACTTACTTCAGAAAGTCGATAACGATTTTATGAAGCGATGTGAGCAAAGAGAGCAACGGAAGGCTGAGGAGGCAAAAGAGGCGGAGAAACACAGACATCCGTTAAATTTATTTTTTGACAGTATGTGCGAGTCAACTAAAAAGCTTCCCGATTGGATACAAAGAGATGTAAAAAAAAAGCTTTTTCAAATTGTAAACGAAGCAGAGGAAAATTATGAAAGTTATTTGTCTAGGCAGACTTATCAATATGGGTACTCATCATCATCCACATTTTCGACGCCAACTCAAAACGATAACTTAGATAATTTGTAACCTTTTGGCATTTACCAATAACAAATATAAATAAATGTTTTTTTTAATTAAAATAGTTTTGCTTACCTTAAACAAATAGCTAATCTTTCTTCTGGGGTTATAGCCTTCCGATAGTTAGTATCTTGTTTAGTAATATCTCCGATAATCAATGATAACAAATCATGAAACTGAACTCTTGTAACACGATAATATAACTGAAAATGTTCATCATCTAATTCGTAAAATAAAGTTCTAAACTCTCTACTTGCGTGCCGAGATTCAATGTGTTGACATATCCAAGGTCTAGAATGTCGTTTTCTTATATAATAATAATAAGTCAGTATTAATCTTCTTTTTCTATGTGTAACGTCGTATTCATCATCGGAACTTTCTTCATCGATTATATTCATAGCAAGCGCCTGACGTCCGTCTAATTGAACTCCGCAACACTAACTGAGCTTTGGCTTAGCTCTTTGTGTGCACGCCATTTATTTCTATCTTAGCTTAGTTTGGCTTAGCCTAGCTTCCCTAGCTTAGCTTTGGAATAGCTTAGTTTTCGGTCTGCAACCCGCTTTATGCACTTCCAAGTGACTTTGAGTTAAGACTATACAACTATATTATTGAAATGCAGGAACTGGGATTTGGATTAACAGTATTTCAAATAAGAAAATATGCCTATGACCTTGCTGAGGCCACGGGTCGGGAAAACTTCTTGCCTTCGGCAAAACGCATTGCCAGTAAGTGGTGGTGGAACAGTTTTAAAGCTAGATATAACTTATGCTTACGAGTGCCTGAAAACCTTTCAGCTTAATAGAGCTTCCATGGCCAATGAAGTCATGGTAAAGGATTTTTTTTAAAGTTAAATGATTTGTTAACTAAACTAGTGTAACGTTGTACAAGAACGTTGCATGTTATTTAATAAAAAATTCGGCGCCTAACCGAATATTAGCGGAACTATCTCGCGCGCATGCGACTGCAATCGTGTTTCAATCAATGAGTTCCGCGTGCAGCCGCGAGAAGCGAGAGGGCGACACTGCCGCGCGGCGCCCGCGCATATTTACTAAGATCAGTCTGGAAGCTTTCGAAAAGTGACAGGAGGCGAATTGTTTCTCGGAAGTTTTACTTATAATAGTTTCCGTGTTCCTGGAACTATTAATAACAATTTTAGTCACCTACGTGAATTTCATAACCCGTTATATCGGGTTCTGGATTCCGCTTGGACCTTCTGGATTCCGCTTGGACCTTCTGATTTCTCCTTGCACCTTCTTCGTGCACCTTGGTTCTCGCTGCCGCTGCCTACGCCAGGCGCATCACGTGGCACCCTCTTCCGGCGCTACGAAACTCCCCGCACCTGGCCAGCGGTCTGCCGCCGTGCACCTCGTCGAGCGCGCATTCCACTTCCAAGACCATCTCGCCGGACTCCCGCTACCTCTGGGACGTTACCGCACGGCGAAACAGGGAAGTACAGCCTACTGCAAGTTTAGTGATTGTAGTGACGCCAGCACGATAACTCACGACCCTACTTACCTAAATAAATTCTCGTGTCGACTTGTGGGTTTCATTCCTCACCACTAAACCCCCAACGTCACACTAGCTATCAAAGACAAGCCTCAACTTATTTGGAATTGTTGTGACGAAACTGGTTTGTCATATGTGGTAAAACCATCGAAAATTGTTACTGGGATAGGTAAAAAATATGTTTACAGAAGGACCTATGCTGAACGAGGCCAAACCCAAACGATGTTAGCATGCATTTGTGGAGATGGAACTTGGATTCCACCTATGATCATATTTAAAGGCGTGCGTTGGAATGAGTCACTTAAAAACGACGCTCTTCCTAATACCCTGGTTAAACTGTCTCCCAAGGGATGGATTAATTCCGAGTTATTTTTAGAATGGTTAATTTTTTTTATAAATTGCATACCGCCCGAACGTCCCGTAGTCCTTCTGGATGATGGATGGTGGATTCACATTCTGCGCATATTGGACCAGAAGTCCTTAAAATCGCCAAGGATAACAAAGTATTTCTTTTCACCTTTCCTGCTCATTGCATACATTTATTACAGCCTCTGGACGTCGGTGTATTTAAGCCATTGAAAAGCTACTGGCGAGAAAGCATGACTAGGTACATGAACGATAATCCCACAGATCCTCCAAACCGTTCTAATTTTCACTCCATTTTGAATCCAGCATTTATAAATTCATTTACTGCAAAGAATATCCAAAATACTTTTAAGAAAACAGGAATTTCTCCTATTAATGAAAATGCTATTTCACAGCAAGCGCTTAGGCCTTCCTCGCTAACAGACATAGCTCAACCTGAAAACCCAATAATTGCAGTACCTTCATCCAATCAAAATACTGAAATAGGTGCAATTCTCCAAACACCTAAATCATCAAAACGAAAAAGAGAAGAGAGAAGAAAAAGAGATTCGAGTGCCAAATGCTTAACACCAATTGTGGATGAGAATGAAGAGGTTTTAACAGAAAACTCTCAGTCTCAGCCTTCTACATCAGGAAATCCTGGTCCAAGAACTAGGAAAACTAAGGCTCAAGAGAAAGAAGATGATTGGGAGTGTGGGTTATGCGAGGTTTTGTACTCAGTGGATGTAAAAAAAAGAAATGGTGCCAAATGGATCCAATGTTCCTACTGTCTCACACCGTACCACGAGATATGTGTATCTATTGAGGATGCTGACCTCGAAGAACAGCTTTATTACAGATGTGACAATTGTATTCATTAATGAGTGATTTTTGTAACTTGAATAATAATATTTTGCAGTTTTAATTATGATTATTTGCTATTATTATTATATCACCAAATTTCCTACCTAGTGTCACCAATCTACCGAACCATATCACCAATATACCTTGGATTTCTATAAAAATAAATATAAGAAATATTCATAAAGATATGAAATTTTAATTTCTTCAAGTCTATTAATACCTTACCTTACCCTATAAATTTAATGCAATTCGGAAAAGGAAGTCATTTTCAAAATAAGAATAAAAATATTTATTCAGAAATAAAACTTAACGCCTTAGCAATAAGTTTCAAAACAATGTGTTGACAATTTGGTGCCTACTTCGATTTGGGTCTAAAAACAATTTAGACAAGTTTTTTCAATTGACATTTCAACCGTTGGAACATAGTAAATATGGAGTAGCAAAATATACTTTATATCTGATCTATCCAAAGTTTTACTTCTTTCTAATGTACCTACTATTCAACAAGTTTTCTAGGCAAAGGTCCGCAAATAATTATGGTTATGACCGACTAGAGGATGCCCGCAACTTCGTCTGATTGCGTCGTGGATTTAGGTTTTTAAAATCCCGTGGGAACTCCTATGATTTTCCGCCCTACGTCCTTCCCCGGGATGCAAACTATCGCACGTGATAGCAACTTCTTATGTTACTTGACTTTTTCGTATTACTGGCAGACTGACTAGACTGGACTGTCCAATGTAATCTAATCCATTCAAATTCATAATTCACCGCTTAGATGACGGCATATCGATAACCATTACTGTTCATAAAATTACCGTCATACGGAGGCTTTCCTATGCGGATAAAAAAGGTTCACTTCAAAAAACTTATACTTAAAGTAACAATTCTACTCCATGCACTCTCTGTTTCAGAATAGTCAATATTGGTTGTGAAAAAAGTTGGCGTATTGTCACAAACATTGGTCAAATAACTATAATAGCTAAATAATTTATATTTATTGCTAAATTATATTTTGAGTATTATGAAAAAAACAGTTATCGACATAAACTTAACTAAAAAAGATATTCCCTCTGAAATATTGGTGTTTAGGTGGTTATTTAACAAAATATTATAAAAGCGCATTTTATCATTTTGACGTCTTAATGTTGGCTATGATTGGATCATACTAATTTGAAATAGACCTATTGGCGATATGATGGCTCCTATTCTTCGTTCCATTTTTGATACACTGACAACAAATCTAGAGATAACCACATCACTGGGGGATCCACACATTGCCAAAGATCTTCGTGCTCCAAGTACCGTAAAATCCGCCATCTTTGGCCGCTTTCTGCATATAAACGGCCACAACTTTGAAAAATGTGAGATAACGAGTAGTTTTTTTAGATTGGCAAACCAAATGCAACCTTATCCCTTGGTTTTATGCTCGAACACTGCAAAATTTATAATTGTTCTTGCCCAAAAAATAATTATATAGTTAACCAAAATTACCTCTACATTCTGCCAACATTAGCCACTGCTTATAACAATTAGACTATCGCCTCTACAGTTTTATAATTAAGAACCATGCTAGGAAACTGGTCAAAGATGACGGTTAAAAGATAATAATCGCAAAAAGTTACTGTTAATATTGCCCAATCATTTTTTCTGATTTTCATACAAATGATTTTTAGACTTAGGGTTGACCAAAATAAGTTAACTTAGATAAATACATACGATTAAACTTTAAATCGAATGGATGCTCTTTAACAGAAAAAACATGTTATAATGTCAATCAACTTTAATTATCTCAGCTTTGATACAATAGGTAGGTAGGTAACTAATACGCTTTGGTATAATTAATAAAAAAAACATTAGAATCTTATATTATTTAAGTGTGTTTAAGTAACTGCCATTTACATTGCTTAGATATTCCTAATCAAGGTAGGTAGGTAGTCACGTACGTAAGAAATGCAGCTATATAATAAAACACAGCCTAAATCCTTTGGAATATACGTTATTACGTTAATAACTAATACAATCACAATTTTTTTTAAAGTAAATAATATCTTCGTCAGACATCAAAATAAATTCTTCGGGATGTTCATTAATTTGTAACATTTTAAAAACTTTAACGATAGAATCTTGAGGTACGCTAATATCCCGATCTTGACGTTTCGGTTTTATAAATTTTATGTCATCCTTTATTCTGACACATTTGTAGAAAAGTATAGTAAAAGTTTTTGTGTCAAAATCAATATTTTCTATTATTCCTACGTAAAATTTCCATTTTCGTGACACATAATATCTAACCAACACTTTATCTCCAATATCATAGTGGTCCGTTAGGTTTAAGTTTTCACTACTACCATGCAAACATAATTTTCCTCCTACATTCATTTTTCCTTTTTCATCGTTTTCAATTTTCTGTAACCCTTCTCCTCTCTTAGCCGTCTTATTATTTTGTATTTCAGTCTTTTGTTTATCCATGTCATATGTCATGTCAATGTCAATACTTAATGAATCATGAATATCAATTTTTTTTAAAGTCATGGGTTTATGTTTGCAAATAAAGGGAATGTTTTCTTTTGAAACGCTGACGCTCACACAATTCAATAACACTCATATTTAGATGGCTTGATAAATTATCACATATTATGACTTTTTTACCAGGTAAAGAGGTTGCCCAATCCGAAACAATTGTGTTGAAGTAATCTTCAAAGACAGTGGAGTCAAACCACCCAGATCTAGTGCGGTTGAATCTAGTATCGCGCGGTCCGCCCTGAATCCACTCAGAATATAAATTTTCTGCCTTGTAGACGACATAAATAGGCAAGGACACTCCGTCCGCTGTTACGGAGTACATCAACGAGATGGCTCCTTTTGTCGCATTCAGCACTCTTTCTGGTATTTTACTCCTCTCCTGAATAAACATTTGGAAGTTCCTGGATCGTCCGTTACATTTGTCTCGTCAAAATTAAGTATATTTGACGGAGGGACATCTTTTAAAGTCTGTTCAAAATTTCTAAAATATTCCATAAACTCCTCAACACCTTTCTCAGCCCTGGTTTTTTTAATATTCTGGGTGCTGCGGACAGCTAACTCTGAGGAATGTCGCGACAAAAAATTATCAAGCCATGCTTTTCCAGGAGGTTTACCGTTGAAAGTGTCCTCTCGGCCATTTTTTTTTCAGGTAATCGAATACCACGAGGCGAAGATGTATGTATGTATGTATGTATGTATATACTTTATTGCACCACAGAAACACAAATGACAGGTTACAAAAAGAAATCTTAATAAGTAGGTATAAAAAGGCGGTCTTATCGCTAAATAGCGATCTCTTCCTGACAACCTTAACGCTAGGGAAAAAACGAACAAATGGACAATGGGAGGTGGTGTAAAATAAACCTAAATACCAATAGGTAAATAAACTAAACCATATAATAAGAATATAAAATAAATATTATTAATACACTAATACATACAAATAAAATATAATAGACATACATAAGATTACATAGATATATATACACATATAGATTTAAATAATAAACTATGCCGTTACTGATGATAGCAAAGAGATAGGTAATGATCTTTGACGTCAATTTTAAATTTGTTAAGGGATTCAGCACGATGGATTTGCGAGGGAAGCTCATTCCATAAACAGATAGCAGTGACCGTGAAGGAATTCCTAAAGTATTTTATCCGATGTGTAGGTGGCGCTAGAATGAGTTTTCCCGCTGATCGTAAAACTCTATCTGGTCTGTCATGGCCTAGAAATTTGAAATTTTCTTTTAAATAACTTGGAGTCATTGGATTGAACAATACACAGTACAGAAGAGAAACAATGTGCAGATTCCGGCGAAAGCGAATGGGTAACCATTTGAGCTTTGAACGAAATTCGGAGACATGGTCATATTTGCGCAAGCCAAATATAAACCTAATAGCAAGGTTTTGAATTCGCTCAAGTTTATTAAGTTGGTCCTCGGTTAAATCAATGTAGCTTGCGTCTGCATAATCGAGAATGGAGAGCAGTAAAGATTGAGCTAACATAATCTTAGTAGGAATGGGAAGCAAAGAACGTAGGCGCCTGAGAGAACCCATGGCAGCAAAGGTCTTTCTACTGAGTTCCTTTAATTGATGAGACCACGAGAGAGTAGTGTCCAAGTAGACACCGAGATCCACCGAAGATCTAATTTAGTAAGAGGACATCCGAATTCTCCAGCAGCAATTAAAACTTTTATGAGTTTGGCTTCTTCATGATCAGAAAGTCGCGTAGGACAGCCGACAGACTTTGTATGACAGTTATTTACTTTATTTATAATCGTTTGTTTCGGAATTGCAAACTGTCGCGCTGCTTCTCTAGCAGACAAGTGGTTTTTTTTCACTAGGTCGATAGCCAGTTCAAGCATTTCACTTGAATAATTTTTGTATTGCCGTGCACCAAGACGCCTGCGACTTTTTCTTGGTTTCGGTCCAGATGTATTCATTCTGTAATAATATAATAGAAAAATAAGTAGAAATCTCAAAGCGAACTGATGACGTAGAATAAGTATTTAATCGATTTTAGAGACCACAATTAATTAAGTATGTAAAAATCATTTTAATTCGGCTACACTCTTCCTTTATTGATATTATGGCAAATAATGGAGAAAAATTAAGAACAAATTTAATAGGTATTGAAATTAATACCTATAACCAATATAGGTAGGTAGTTAGAGAACCGTAAGAGTAAAGTTCAAAGTATTTGCTTCAGTACTGTTAACCAAGTAAACCTACCTACTGATTTTTTTAAAATAAGCAGTTTTATATTATATTTTCTTATATTTAAGAATCTAGTTAAGAGTCTAGTTTAACTTACTTTACTATTCTATTGAATAGTCAAGTAAGTTAAACTAGACTTATATTCTCCTCTTCCCTCCAAATAAGCAAAAAGCTTAATTTATATTATAAATAATCAAATAATCATCAATAACAAACAAAAAATGATGAAATAAATTAACTAATTATTTATTTGCAGATTTTAAATACATAATAATCATTATATTTTTACTACTTAATTTTTTTTAATCCGATAAAAAATAAGTATCTGTCGTTAAAAAAGTGGTGCACCTCTTCAAGATGGTAATAAATAAGCTTCACTTAAAAATTACCTAATTTACCTTTCAAGATAGACCTTTAAATTTTTTGTAGGCAGCCCTAGCACATGTTTGTTGGTGGCCAAAGTTGACATCTTGTGTTCACAGCAAGTGACTGTAACATTGGCCACTTAAATTTCTCCGTTCAAAAGACTCGCTAGGATTTGAAATGAGCACTATATCTATCACCTTGAATTCATACAAAAACATATCAAAAAACCACTCACCTGGACAACTTTTGGCACTTGCTAGAAGAAAAATACTTAACGAGCAATTTGGTACCACCAGAATACGCCATGCTTTGACGACCGTTCACAGCCAACTGAGTGAAGTTAACAGGCGAACTTCCCATCAGTATTGCCATAAATACATTCTATTTTCCATAATAGACTAAAAAATGTTGCTATTTCAGGTATTTTTTTTGGTACCATTTATTTTGGTACAATTTTTGTAACTGGCCAATGTTAGGCTTGGAAAGTAAAGTTGGCGGATTAAACGGTATGATCTTCACTGCAAACTTTCACGTGTTGTAATTGAAGCGATTTTTACAAAAACAATTGTGACACAATTATTCAGTATTGATAAAAAACTTAATATCTTCATAATTACTAAATATATGTAGGCGTGTTGATGTCAAAAGAGTTCTTACTGTCATGGATTCTATTAAAAAGGAATGTTTTATGAAAAGAGTGATTTGGCACTGACATGCGTGGTTGTCAATTAGAATGGAAGAATTGCAATTTATCAGAATATTAGCTAGGATTAGCTTAGAATAATTATTATTGGCGAAGGCTGCTAGCATGATTAATATTGGTGTGATTGTGATATGGAATATCGATGGACTAATGCTGGAATGACCCGGTTGGTAAAGAATCATTGATGACTCTTGTGTAGTGTTGAAATGGATTAGACAATGAGTTGCCCATAAGATCGAATAGCTTGCATTCTACCTGGTTTCTGTGGTGCTCGCTTATTTGGGTGGATAGTAGCGTGTGGCGCACGATACTATGGTGTTGTGTGTAGATGTGCACAGAGTGAAGAAGGTAGAGCAATAGCGATATTCTGAATTAGTAATGAGAAGTCAATAATACGATCGGGTTTAGATCGTAAGAGAGTCAATGCAATGATCCTTTTAAGAGCGTTCATGAAGTTGTGATTGATAACCTTGAGATGATTAGATAACGGAATAGGTCATGATTTGATTGAGAGGTTGCAATGGCAATTGCGCCCTAATCACATGATGTAGTGTTTAGCTCAGGATAGCTAGTTTAGAGTGAGGTGAGGGGTCGCTGTGAGGGGTGGTTGGAGGCGACCATAGGTAGGGTTAGGTTAGGGTGATCTGGTTGTGTTACGTTGATGGTTTTCATGTGCGATACGTTACTGAGAACTATTTGTAAAGAACATGGATTAAAGTACCTACTTATTAATTACTACCTTCTGATGTCGGCTAAAGATGAATAATAATTATCGGCCATCCTCTTGTTCTCCGACATATAAAACAATTAAATGTTTTATTTAATTGTGTATTTAAGGCTGTATAAACAAATTATTTACAGTTATATTTCCTATAAGTTAAGTAAACTGAAAAAATAGGCTTTGCCTCTATGTAGTTTTTGCCAAATATTGTTAGTTATGTTGTTTTTGTAAAAAATGGACAGATGTTCATTAAACCTCATAATAATACTCATTTCAAAATCAGCAATAATTGTTACTAAATATTGTACTGTTATACCTTAGATAGGTATATCATACCGCTGACACAAGCAACATCCCCTACCATTTATCTAAGCTCTCCTAACAGAGGCCAAGCCACGGCAGTCAGTCTTCGGGGATACGTCAAACGGTTAACAAGTTTTTCCGGTTATCCATTTTTCTTAAAATAAAATTGTGTAAAAGTGATAAATAGTTTTAGTGAATGTAAGTTGGGTTGTTATAATGAAACCCAAATACTTTGAAAGGGAATTATTATTTATTGAATTATCTTAAAGTTAACATTACATTATTTATGAAGCTTACAAGACAAAGACAAAGATATGTGTACCCAGAATATTATAATAATATCCGACTGTAACCAAAGAGCTGTTATCTTTATTTACTATCTCTTGACATCTCCCTTTTTTTTTTTTTATTCAAACTTTATACCTTTCTGGTAATGTTATAACCCTACCACTTCTTGTGGTGGTAGCCTGTTGCTCGGTGCTGTCCACCGGCTCCCTATCCATCACCAGCTGGTGTTCAGGGCTCTCTCCCTCAGACTTCTCATCATTTGCACTATAATCAGCTGGAACATTTATAAATAAATAATAAAATTTTACGAAATAAAGTTAAATGTAGTAACCTTCTCAATCGAATATCCTTATCTGTTCCACATAGACACTCCCGCAGTTTTATATCCCCAAAAATCTTCCATATACCTTTCACCAAATCTCATCTAGGAAATCAAGCCCCAATTATGCGTATATGTGCAAAATTTAACGAAATATCAAAAAAGATACCTGGCATCGACATATTTCATGACTCAGCTACTACATTAAAAAAAAGCTCTTATCATTTTACGGTGGGTTCATCTCCTAAGTAACTTAATTATTAATTGTTTAGTTAAGTAGTTAGTTAAGTTCTTTTTATTTGTCTAGATATTTTGCAAATGCTGTGTACACATTTTATAGATACATTTATCAGCCTGTGTTTGTCTATAAGTGTCGTAGTTTGTGTTAAATTAATGTATTGTGTGTGTTCCTAATAAATAAAATAAAATAAAAACATCCCACAGCGCCAACTCAGTATCATTGTCATTGATTTCATACTGTTGAGAGTATTTTTCCAAGTGCCAATTATTTCTCCTAAGCTTGCTTCCATCCTGTGTCCTCACAATATAAGAGCGTGGCCCTTCTGCAGATTGTGATAGGATTTTGGCTGGCATCCAATTTCTGTGACTCTGCCTTACCAACACGGTTTCACCTGGACTAAACTTTATCATTTCCTTTTTACCTTTATCTGCCTGTATCTTTTCCATTTCCTTATTGCTTTTTATGTTGCATGATACCTTCTTTACAATTTTCGGTTTTAATAGTTTGTTGTTGGTCATCAGTAATGTTCTAGTTCTGCGACTCATCAGCCGTTGAGCTGGTGATCCGAGTTCTGGTCGTGGTGTATTTCTGTGATGTAGTAGTGCAAGCTGCACATCTGATTGTTCCTCAATACACTTCTTCAGTAAACTCTTTGCTTCTTGCACATACCTTTCTGCTAATCCATTTGATCTGGGGAAATGGGGGCTTGATATCCTATGTTTAAAGAACAAAGGCGAGCTTCAAACAAAATTTTACCTTGAATGCGTCTATGTAGGAAAAAATATTAATACCACAGGGGGTCCATTACTTAAACATAATCACCAAGATTTTTCATTTCAGGATCCACCAAAAAAAAGATATTAATATTTTTATATTTTGAGATTATGAAAGTAACGTAGTGGTTACATACTCTTTGGTTGGTAGTATATGCAAGATTGATGCATTAATATTATCAAGTAAAAACACTTAAGAGTTGTGTGCCCAACTCGTGAGGCAGAGACTCTGACAAGTGACATTTGCAACTGCAAATGCACGAATCACGCGCATGCGCACAAAGAGTAGCAAACGAACACAGCTAAGATACTTACCTACTAAACAATGGTCCTTTACATGCCATTGGCATTAGCATTGTCTATAAAAGATCTCTTTCAGTATTTAGCATGATGTACTAATCTGTGATTATAGTTTAGTTGTTATCACGTAAACAGTTACGATTTGACAATGGAACCAAGATCCCTATGAATCACGGAGAGTTGGTAACTACCTCTTTCTTCTAGAAAGGCAATATGCAACCAATCCGGAGCAAGGCTCTCATATTTTGATAGAGCCAAAACACACAAGATAATCAGAGAGGGAGCTTGTGATTAACTAACGATAAACTAGAAACTGGAAAAAAACTGCGAATACAACTGAAATACAAGTCTTGAAGTTGTTATTTAATTTGTAGGTATTTAAATTCCTTTTAACCCAATTTTTACCATGTTTTATCCTTTAAGGTTTTATCTTATTCAGATGCATATGCTATCTCTATGTTCAGATGACATTCCAATAATCTATTAAAAATCAAAAGTTTTTATTCTTCTATTAAAAATCAGATATAAAACCTTTTTCATTTATTCTGCTTTTAATATAAACCCTCATTTAAAACAACAGCGATTATAAATACTTGTCAAGACTTTGTCAAGATGGCAATGGCAATAAGTGTTGCCATTAATTTTATTTTAATTAAGACTTACAATATATAAGTTGTTTAATAGCTCTTGGATAATGCTCTATAAGTATAAAGAAAAGAAAATATTCAACTTTTTAGACGTCCAGTAAACTCAACACTAATATACAGTACCTACGCGGCAGAAAATAATGTACATCGACCTTTAGAAAGAGGTAGCGGTTTTGTAGAGCATCGCCTCTGTCGTTAAGACTGACAAAACGTCACATAGGTATGAGTGACAGAAACAACGCTCTACAAAACCGAAATCTCATTCTAAAGGTTGATGTACATTATTTTCTGCAGCGTACCTACTGTAAATAAGCGCGGATGTAAGTGCGATGGTTTGGTATCTAACAAGTCTAGGTATGCACTATAGTTTTGTATTGGACATTGTGTAGAGCTGTTCTGGTAAAATTAAGTTGATGCATTTACGGAATATACCTAACCATAATATTATAAATGCGAAACTGAACTACGGATTGATGTAATTTTTTGCATGATTATAGTTACACTAGAGCCTAGAGCCGTAAAGCAAGTTTAAGCGCAGACAAATAAACTGTTCCCATTAACCAACTATTACATCAAATATTGTTGTAACAAACCCTCAATAATTATTCTTTCCTTGAGCCACGTGGGGGCGAAGCTGCGGGTAATAGTTAGCACAATAATAAATATAGTTTGTAAGCATTGATTTATAAACAGTTTTATTTATTACTTAATAATAACGAAATACCTATTTTAAAGGTAACTTTTTCTAGAGTGGCAACTCTGGTAATGTTTTGTCATTCATAACCAACACCGGATATGAATTTAATCAAATAATAATTTATTAATTTAATAATTTAATCTACGATAAAGTCTTACAAAACTAATTTTGTATAAAAACTAACCAATTAAATTACTAAGTTTTGCATAGGTCACATTTCTAGACGCTTCCTAAAACATTCAGGTAATCCCACGCCGATGTTCTTTCCAATCTTTTGAAAATTTTCTGAATTCCTCACAGTCATACTCTTTCCCTCCGTCAAAATTGCAGCAAGTCCGGTATTCCAAAAGCAGCAAACCATGTCTTTAACTCTTTAATTACTGAATTGCTGTTGATCGTGGTCAGTTCTTTAAAATCAAAATACCCTGAGTAGGCATCTGCTATTAAAATATAGTCTTTACCTTTTAAATGAAAAAGATCTGAAGCCACTACACTCCAGGGTAACTTAGGAACTTTCTGCACTAAAATAGGTTCCATCGCATTATCTTTTTGCAATTTATTACAAACCCTGCAGTTTTTAACATACTCTGTTAGATCTTTTGATCATATCTGGCCAGAATACTCTGTCTCTTGCCAGTCTCAACGTACCTTGTATACCTTTATGACTGAGATGGCAGTATTTCATCACTAATGGTACCATGTCCTTTGGTACTAATACTCTATCATTTTTGAAAATAATGTCATCATGAACACTAAGTGTTTCTCTATAATGCCAATATTTTTTTACGTCCTCTTCAAGTTCATGTATGCTTCTTGGCCACCCTTTTAAGATGATTTGTTTCAAATCTGATAACTCCTTATTATTGTGTATTTCTTGTTTTAACTCCTTTCTACGTTGATTAGAGAATGGAATTACTAAGCATATTTGTAAGACATTATCTAGTTCTTCGCTATCCAAGTCTTTACAAACTCTGCTTAGTGTATCTGCCACATACATTTCCTTTCCTTTTTAATATATTATTTTAGGGTTGTAGGGCATAATTTAGTAACACATTCGTTGAAGCCTGGGTGGAGCTTTCATGAGTGGCTTCTTAAATATAGTTTCTAACGGCTTATGGTCTGATTCTATTGTTAAGTCCTTACAGTCCCATATGTAGTTATGAATTTTTTTACAGGCTACTAATATAGCGTTTGCTTCTTTCTCTAATTGGCTATATCCCTCTTCGATTTTCGCTTGGATTTCCAGCGACGTAGTTGCAACAATATGGAGCACTATGATCATTTTACCGGTTTTAACCAGCCTTCGGGCTCACATACTTATTACAATAACAGAGGCGGCAATAACAGGGGAAATAATAATCGGCAGGACTACCGCCGTAATCAACAAAATCCACCGTCGCAAAATATTAATAATAATCATAACAACAATAATAGACGACGAGGTGGAAAACAGAGGTCAGACCAGAGAATGGAAGACTTCAGTCTTAGAAAGGGCCAACAGAACGAACTCGTTTTGCAGGAAGATCTGAAGAAGATGCTTTTCCTTGGTACCCGCAGGTGAAGATGATGCTCTCGCCAAATTAGGCGAAACAGTTAAGAGCCATCACTCTAAGTACCTATTACAACACGCGCTATTGGTTTTGGAATCTGCCAAACCACATTTACTGCAATCTCAATTAATGAGAACATAGTTCCTCCGTCTTGCCATAGCCTTTACAGGATATTTCTGGCTACTTTCGAGGCAAAGATGGAAAGTCTAAAAGCAGATTATCCCCTGGTGAGTCGCGATTCCGCGACCACATACAATTATTCCGTTAGCTCTCGACTGCAACATATTGCACGGACGGTAACTGTAGCCCCCACCCCGCTAGTGAAAGTTATGAATGCAGTAGGAATTGTAAAGAGAGAAGGGGCCGTATATATACCTGCAGTGATTGATAATGTCACGGGACGAGATGGCGTGTTTGTCCCCAGGCCGGAGAGTGTCATGTACTCTAATCTCCGAGAGGTTGTTATGGCATTAGCAAACCCAGCCGCGCCAGAAAGGGTGCGCCAATATTTTGAAGCGCATAGCCCTATTCCAGGAGCCATTTTTGTTAACCATCTGTTACAAAATCCAGATGAGATAATGCCAGCAGGATATGACTTTGACGATCTCCAAAGGGAGGTTCGGATCATCCAACCTTTCTTGATAAAACTACAAAAACATGTTCCCAAGCTCGTATCTGGGACAATAGACTATAAATCGACTGGTAAACAATCATTGTTCATCAGTAACGAAATGGAAAGTCTGAAAATGCCAAACCGACTCCCAAATGAACCACTACAAGAGTGGTATGCTCGCTGTTTGCCTGAGGGCAACATCAATACGTATTTTGCAAGTTGACAGTGAAATAAATCTTTTTTTATAAAAAGACTTTCACCAGGAATCCCGTAACAATTTGGTGACAGCGATGGGACCCTGAACATTCCGGTTTGCCTTAAAAAGTTTCGTATATCCCTGGCTCCGCGTATACCGATTTTTAAACGTTTTTCCGGAAGGAAAATTTAAAAGAAGAAAACAAGGGCTCAAAAGTGAATAGTGTTGTGCAAAAAGCTAATTAATGAAAAGTGATGTGAAAAGTGCACGAGTCCTGTGTCGGCAGACGATCTCAAATTCGTGAAGTGTTGTTACCCGTCCGGTGCAACACCAGGGTGTGACCCTGACCGTGTGACCGTAAGTTGGAATTCACGGGAGGTCCGGCCGCTTATTCTATTAACATCTTCGCTTATCGCTGAAGAATGCAGGCGAGCGTCCTGTTTATATTAACATTCGTCGAACTGTGAGTGTTATCTTTATTATGATTATGGTCTACGCGTTATAAACGAACAATATTGAATACAAAGAAGATTATAGATTCAGAAAATTATTGTTTTAATATTCAAAGGAATTTGAAAATTTTAAAATATATTAACTTTTGACAAAGTTACATAATACCTTTATAAAGGAATTTATAAAAGGAAAATACACAGAAAGTTGTGACAGAAATTTATATTTTACATTTAACATTTTTACAGTTTTATTTTACATTTCTTGTATGTATCAGATTTGTCATAAAATATCCCAATACTTCTTTTTATCTGAATAAAAACACTGGAACAGTAAATGCACAAAATAAAACCAATCATGATATGGGTGAGAATGTACTACTCTATGAAACGGCTCCAACGCCAGATAATATTGTAGAGATAGAAGATATCACACAAGAAATTGAAAATGAAACTGAAGATACAAACCTGAAAGACTATTATTGTAACTACCTACAATAGATACTAATACTAAAATATTTTTGTTACCTGAGGCACACTGCCAGTCTTTCTTGTGTACTAATAGCATCACGATAAGTAGTTTTCTTCTTGTAGATGTCGCTCTTAATAAAGTTATGTAAAACTTAGAATTGAGTTTCATTCATCCGAAAATATAAATGATATCTCTCGCTATCTTGGAGCAATTCTCTATAAAGGGTATGATATTCACCGTAAGTGTTTCTCTGTAGATTTATTTCATGAATCCAATATCTTCTACGTCTAATATGTTTTTTCTTATTCAACTTTTTTTGTATAATATCTAAACCCAAAATCTGCAATAAATCTTCCTCGAAATTTTCATCCAGCTCGTTTTGTAATAGTAAATCCATGGCTACGTCACTACTCTTTCGCCTTTCACATGATACTGGCAAAGCTAATGTAGATTATAGCGTCGGGTGGCGTGTTGTTATATGTGCACGGCATACGTCAGGTGTCGACACGCCATGTCGGATTGCGTGGTGATAGTATGTTTCAAGCTTAAACGTGGACCACATGCCAATGACTTAGGCCGCATTTTCACTAGGGGACATTTGTTGCGCGACTCTGTCGCTCGACACGTCCCGCGCGATGTCGCCCGACGTCGTCCGACGTCGCTTGGGACATTTACGGGTTGCACAACTTGACGCTAGTCGATGGTCTGCGAGCGTCGACGCGCGCGACCTCGGTGTCCCTCGACAGTCGCAGGACAGGCTTTGACTGGTGAGAACGTGTGTCGCTTTGTGTTCTGAAAATGGCAGTAGTGTGGTCCAACGAGATTACTTTGACCCTGATCGAGATGTATTAAAATTCGCCATTATTGTGGGACACTTCACATCGTGATTATAAAAACAAAATTTAAAAAAAAGATGCATGGGAATCTATCGCGACTACATGAGATATACCTAGAAAAGACGTCGAGGGAAAAATTCATAACATAAGGTCTCAGTTTCTCAGGGAGAGAAAAAAAATTGCGAGCTCAAAATCCACTGGAAGTAGAAGTGGGGATGTTCACAAAGTACCTGGTTTGCGTATGATTCGCTGCTTTTCCTAGTAAAAGGGTCGACAAGTTCGGGCAGTATGGACACTACGAATACGCAGGTATGCTTCCGTTAATATTGTTTCTATTTTTTTTTAGTACTCGTTTCCAAATCATTTTTCAGTTAAATAATTTGACAGAAAAGATACAAAAATTTAGGGCTAATTCAGGCGTAGGTATAGTATAATTTTTAGGGCTTCGTAGCCAAATGGTAAAAAACGGAACCCTTATGGATTCGTCATGTCTGTCTGTCCGTCCGTATGTCACAGCCACTTTTTTCCGAAACTATAAGAACTATACTGTTGAAACTTGGTAGGTAAGTAGATGTATTCTGTGAACCGCATTAAGATTTTCACACAAAAAAATGGAGGGATCCCCATACTTAGAACTGAAACCCAAAAAAAAATTTTTTCATCAAACTCATACGTGTGGACGTATCGATAGGTCTTCAAAAATGATATTGAAATTTCTTATATATTTTTTTCTAAACTGAATAGTTTGCGCGAGAGACACTTCCAAAGTGGTCAAATGCGCCCCCCCCCCCTTTACCATGCAAACTTCCACCGAAAATTGGTTTGAACGAGATCTTGTAGTTAAATAGTTTTTGATTTATCGTGCAAAATGTCGATAAAATACGATTGTAGTACAGAACCCTCAGTGCGGGAGTTTTGTACGCTTGTTTTACTAGGACTGTTATAAATCTGTAACTAGAGCCACGGTCGTCTTAGTGCATACCGTGGGTTACCATATCTCAGGATTTGTCTGAGATTTCAGGATTTTTGGACTCTTCTCAGGATTGCGGTGGATTTTGCAAATCTCAAGATTTTTAGAATTTTCAATAAAATGTAACTTACATTCCATAGATCTCTTTAATAAAAAGTTAAACAAACTAAAAATAATCTTCCTTTGGTAATAAATGCACAATTAAAATTTCTGTAGTTTTTTTCTACGATTTATTTTATTTCTTGTCTTTTGTTCTGCGCCTGCGAAACTGATTTAATGTTTGACTGATTTTTTCCTTTTATAGTCATCCGAAAGTTCGGTGGCACTCGAAGAAATACCAGTAGCATCGCAAGTATTAACGCAGTCACCAGAGGCACCAACGTCGCCGCCATTACCAACGCAACCAATACCGGTGCCGCTTCCAAATACGAAAAAAAAGATGATCTGAGTGAGGTATATGAAATAATGAAGAGCGCAAAAGCCAGGATGGATCAACCAAAAGACGAATTTCAAGTTTACGCTGACTATGTAGCTTCTGAGTTAAGAAATATAAAGAATGAATATGCTGTGCTACAGGCAAAGTACGTAATTAATATCTTATTAGAGGCTAGGATGGGAAAATACAACTATGCAGTTATTACTTCCAAAGGGGAAGTAATTCGAGCCATACTCAAAGTTATGGATACCGTTCTGCTTCTCAACAGTCATCTTATTCGACAAATTCTGTTAATGATGATAGCGTAACTGCTAATGCCTCTCATGTTAATAATGATAATGAAGCTCCAAATGCAGCAACTTTCACAGAAATACGACAATTTGAGAATATTCAAGAACTAGTTTCCCACTTTGAATCAGAAACGCAGAACAAAGAATAATTATAACACTTATTATAATAATAACGTTGATTTTCTGTCACTTTTATAAACATATATTATATCTATAAAAAATAATAACAAATAAATACTTAAAAATAATAAAAACTTATAAGTAACTAGCTTATGCTCGCGACTTCGTCCGCGTGGACTACACAAATAACCCCTATTTCACCCCCTTAGGAGTTGAATTTTCAAAAATCCTTTCTTAGCGGATGCCTACGTCATAATAGCTATCTGCATGCCAAATTTCAGCCCGATCCATCCAGTAGTTTGAGCTGTGCGTTGATAGATCAGTCAGTCAGTCAGTCAGTCAGTCAGTCAGTCAGTCAGTCAGTCAGTCAATCAGTCACCTTTTCCTTTTATATATTTAGATTAGTTTTTTATGTGTGACTAAGGGTCCTATTGAGGAATGAAAATTAATAGATTTAGTGGCCACTAAGTTTATTATCATTTATTCCTTGGTCTTTAACCCAAAGCTATAAAAAACGTCATTCAAATTTCCTGCAGCCTATGATTGAATTGTTTGCCATGGGACACTTCCTTGAGCACTGCAGAAATATTCAGCAAAGTGGTTTCTTATTGTCTGAGCGGATTGAGGAGGAGGTCTGCCTTGCCTACTTAAGTTTCTCATATTATTATTTGTCAACTCCCTTCGCCACGAACCTTCCATAACATTATGAGCAGCGTCTTCAAAATCGAATGTGGTATTTGGTGTATAACTCGCGGTTGAAGATGTATTACGTCTCAGGAAATTATGTAGGTACACGCAAGCCATTACATTTAATTCAGCGTTTACTGGACGTAATGGGATAGCTTTACGAAATACGCGAAACACTACAGACATAATGCTAAAAACATTTTCAACAATTCTTCGTGCTCTTGAGAGCCTGTAGTTGAAAATCCGCTTTAAGCTTCCCTTTTCATGAATGCCGGGATAGGGCCTCATCATATTTTCAGATAGTGCAAATGCACTATCTCCCACTAGAACGTATGGTATATTCGGACCACCTTGGGCCAGTGGCTCGGGATCTGGTAAATTCAGTTGCCTTTCATTAAGTGCGTTATAAAATGAAGTCTCCTGAAACACTCCACTGTCAGACGACTTCCCTTTTGCACCACAGTTAACATATACAAAGTTATACTCGGCATCCACAATTGCTAAGAGAACTAAGCTAAAATTCTCTTTATAATTATAATAATCACTGCCAGAATTGGGTGGCGCTTCTAGTAACACATGCTTTCCATCTATCGCTCTGATGCAGTGAGGAAAATTCCATAATATTTTAAAATTACGAGATTTCTCTTTCCATTCGTTTACATTGGTTGGCGTCTGAAATTCAAGAATAACATTAATAAATTAACATACATTATTAAGTATCAATATAAAATTAAAAAAAATTAAAATACCAATAAAGTTTACCGTAACCCTTACTTACGGTAAACGTTTATGGTATTATTACCGTAAGTAAGGGTACATGAGATTAAATATTATTAAATACTTACTTTAACAAAAGACTTTAATGCCTTAATTAATTCTTTGCAAACTTCTGGTATAGTATGACAAATTACTGGTTTTGACACTCTAAAAGTATAGGACAATGAACCATAACTATCTCCAGTTGCCTAGTATCTCAATGTTATAGCGAGTCTGATGTGAGGGTCGATAGATTTCCGAAACTTTGTATCTTGCTTGACTACGGCCGGCAACCATATTTAAAAGTATCTCGAAATCCGTTCCAGACATTCTAGTAAAATTTTCGAAAGATCCATCGCGCATTCGAAGACTGGTTATTAAACTTGAACTTTCTCTTTGGAGCAAATATTCCCGTGACCCACCACCTCTTTTTTTTACGTTTTGCTAATGTCTTCCGAATAATTATGTAAGCTGCACTGAACAACACTACTTCCTCGGGCGACAATCTGATCACGACTGGCTAATGTGAACGAGTCATATGTCGCGGGACATTGTCCCACAACTTTTGCAAAGACAACTACGTGAATGTCGAGCGACAAGTATCTGCGACATGTCGCCTAGTGAAAATGCGGTTTTATAATGTAAGTCATTGCCACATGCAGCTCCTTGTGGTGTTGATTTTAAAACCTGCAGCATTCATGCTGAGCTGGGGCCATTTCATCCTGTGCCAAGTGGGTGCAAGAACTCATTTTAAATTAAATTAATAATTTTTTTATTAACTACTAACCATTAATTTTAAGTTTGTTTGTACCTTAGGCATAAGATGAATAAACTATATAGTTTTCTTTCTTCTTTCTGTTGGCAACACCACTACTACCGGTGTTGCGTGGGTGACGTGAGCGCCCCCTCCAGCGGCAAAAAGAAAAGGCGAGCGATCGCGCGCCGTGGTGCCGCGTGGGACAACAAGCGACACTTTCTGTTTAGACTCGAAACGAGCAACAGTTGAATGAATATACGGGTTGATTTAGTAATTTGAGAGTTTAATTGTTAACATTTCTGTCTTTCTTGTTTCTAGAAACGCTGACGCGGAAACCGTTGCAGGCGAAATGGCAGAGGACGTGTTCAGAGTTGGAGTGAAGAGCGTTTTGGCCGGAGGACCCTGACCTTTGCTTTCGGCAAATGGAGTTACAATTCACGCTATCGAATATCATAAGCGGAAGTTCTTTTACGCATTACCGCAACTCGACCACGCCTATATTATGTCTCGGACATTTTATCCCGGGAAATCAAATAGTTCCTATGGTATTTTCCAGAACCTAAATCCACTTGGATGAAGTCACAGTCAATATTTAGTCATACAATAAATGACTGAGGTTAGGTTGGGTATATGTATAAAAAGTACTTAGAAAAAGATTGCCTATGTTGTTTGCAGGTATTTAATTAAAATTATGGCAACAAGAGCAATAATGCTAGGACATGCTGAAGCAGAAAGAAAAAAGTGGAAACTTATTCAGAAGAGACGGAGGAACAGAGAAAATTTCAAACTGGTGTTACTTCCCGATGAAGAATTTGTGAACAATTTTCGGTTAACCAAACAATATTTTGAAGTAATATACAACGGCTTGGCTCCAATACTTGTGCCTACTCAAAAGTGGACTGCTATAAAGGCAGAAACAAAGGTTTAACTTTAACAAATTAAATAAATAAATATGTTCTGTTATAGCACTAGCAGCATTAGCGTTCTATGCTAGTGGAGCACACCAACACTTTGTTGTTGTGTCAGACTATAACCCCATGAGCCAAACTTCTCTATCAAAGTGTTTGGAGGAAGTTACAAACGCTCTTAACACCAGGGGTATTAATGAAAAATACATTTTTCCATCCAACACACAGAAGAGAGAGAAAAGAATGACACAAGAGAGGAAATAGTGCCACAGTATGTATTTTTTTTAAATACTATTATTAGAAATGATTACTTGCCATTTTAGTCTCTTACTATTTTTTTTAAAACTTTTATTCTAATTTTTGATTGATCTCAAGCTGATGATTGAGGATTTCGGAGACGGGTGAAGCGAGTAAAAAAACGTGTTGATAATTAATATTATAATTACAAAAGAATTGAGTACCTCCTCCCCTAATCTTATTATAGGGTTCCAAGTTCCGAAAATTAAGACTCTCAAAAAGAGTTAAAAGACTAAAGGGCTCGAAGCCTTTTAGCCCTTTAGCCATAAAAGAAACGACGCGAGCCTTTTAGGTTTTTTGAAGCCCTTTAAATAGAAGAGTCTTTTGTTACAAGCCCCGAGAAAAAGGCTCTTGAATAAAAAGGAGCTTTTTAGTCTTTTAGCCTGCGAGCCTTATAGGCGTCTTAATATTAGGGCTAAAAGGCTCGAGTCCTTTGAAACACTAGTCACCAGGGTACAACTAATATATCTGCCATTTATTAAAGCAAACCAGAGAAGATCACATAAAAAAAGAAAGGTAGATTTTCGAAATTGATTCAATAAAAAAAATTCCTATTGTTGATCCTCCTTACTTAATGAACAATTTAATTACAAAAAAATTAAAATACACGTATTCCAATTTTGAAATCAATGAAATTTATAGGAAATAATGGAAAACCAATAGCCAATACCATAGAGGCTTTTCAGATCATACTAAATAACCTGAATAAACAAGGTTTTAATTTTATTTTATTGCGCCATTTCTATCAAGATCCAATTGAAAACTTTTTTGGCGCTATAAGAGCTCAATGCTGTCATAATATTATGCTCAATTCTATCCACTTTCAGTCCGCATATAAGACCCTAGTGGTAAATAACATGATATCATCGCTCTCTGTAGGTGCAAATTGTGAAAAAGATAAAATTCATGTTTGTTGAATTATTAAGAAGATTTTTCTAAAAGACCGAAAATTCACCTTGAAAAAAACAATGAAGTAAACAATCAAAAAACTGTTTTTGAAGAACATTTTTTATTGATAATGAAATTAATACAGAAAATTTCATTATGAGTCGATCACCCATAATCGACGTTGAAATGCGAAGCCCTAGGCTACTGCAGTGGCTGGCTCAAAAAGACTAAGATTTACAAAAAACCTGGCTAACATACCCTACCAGAGAAGCATTTAACTAAAATGTGCAATGTGAAAACATCACTAAACATATCTTGATAACAAAAAAAAATGTGAATATATAAAATTAGTCTGCTCAATAAACATGGATTTGTCATTTGTAAAATGTAATTTGCACAAAGATGAAATTCTAAATTTTTTATTGAATAAAAGTGTGACTTTTGATTTATTTACCTGGTGCAAAACTGTTTATAAAATAAGTTGGGCAAGCGTGTAACACCTCCCCCACCCTCTACTGCCTGTATATGGCACGCTACAGCCGAAACAAAACCGAAAATATTTCTGGAACAACCCTTATATATCAAGTTTTAACTATGACCACTACATGGCACTGCTTTCTAAAAAATAAAATTTGACGTGAGTTATACTACATCTATTTCAGCAGCTTAAACTGACATGTCGCATTGCAATAGAAATATCCTTAGGGACCGTTATCGTAACAGTTATTACTATTATTATTTATTATTGTTAAGTTGAAGTTGACCAAACCTAAACAGGATTTATACAAAAAACTAGTGTCTTTGAAAAGAAAACTTTTTAAATATAAGAACAAGTTCTCAAAGCAGACTATTAAACTAAAGCTGGCAAAGAAGATAACAGAAGAGCTGGAGATAAGGTACAAAAAATTGTACTGGCTCACAGGTAAAAACTCATCGCTGTCAACTCGAAATAAGATAATCTTATACAAATAAGTCCTAAATGCAAATGAAGTGAACAGATAATTCAAAATCCAATATCAGAAAGATGCATCCGACTATTCGTAAGTACTTGTAAAAGTTTATTCGAATAAAAAAGATTTTTATTTTATTTTAAAGGCGAGGTATCGAAACCTTCGACCTAAAACATTTAGGCATACAAATTGAGTAGGCTTTTATAACATTTAAGGGGCAAACTTTTAAAAATTCTCCAAAAGTCTTTTTCTTAAGCCTGACATCAACAGAAAGATTTTTGTGTAGCTGAAATCGAAATCAGCAGAGAGAGAGATATTCGATGAATGAATGTGACATACAACGAAAGGGTACCCACCTGAGCCCAATTTTTATTCTTAATCTTTATTAACGATATAACTAATATCTTCCGATATTGTAAATTCTCCCTTTACGAAGATGATTTGAAAATTTATATGAACTTTATCCTTCACTATTCCAAAGAAATCAAAAAGAACACCTTCTAGGAAAACATTTCGTAACTATCAACTTAAGCAAAACTAACTTGGGTAGTAACGCTGCGTTAAATCGCCTAAATAGTGTCTATAACGAGCTCGCCAGTGTTCAAGAAGTCAACATTTTTCGGCAGGGTTCAAATGCTTTTAAAAAAGCTATTGCGGCTGCTGTTTCTGCTTTGAGAGATTAATCAACCAGTTTTTGTTTCAGTTTTAGGTTTTTAGTTGTTGTTTTCGATTTTATTTAAATAAATATTTATATGTTTTGTTTTTACTCATAAAATTAGTAGATTTATTGTTTCCATTACAAGTTTGGAGCTCTCCTTTTTAAAAATTATGTACAAAATGTGAGCGGTCGCCTATGTCTGTAAAGGCTGTATTATTTACTGTTGTGTGTGTACTGTGAACTTGCTGTTGGTGTAAAAGAAAGAAAGAAAAGACAATATAACCGGCTTTGTGACTACTGGCAAACAAACACAACCATTTTTGCAAATCATGTTCAAGTATTCATGATCCGAGGACTTCATTAGCAGCCGGTATCTTACGCAACAAAAGGACCAGAATTGGCCAGGCAACAGAAAGAAGTTACAATTAGTTTACAAGAAGCTGGCTTCAAAGTAGTCGCCACTGTGTGTGACCAAGGCACCAACAATCGCCAAGCTTTCAAGTATCTAATGGATGAGACCAGGGGTAATTATTGCAGACACGAAGAAACTCCAAAAGACAGTCTTTATTGTAAATGGAGAAGAAATAGTGCCACTGACCCCCTTCATCTTTTAAAGGGAGTAAGGAACAACCTGTTGATGAAAAACCTAGAGTATAAATTGAATGGAGAAATAAAAGTAGCCAAGTGGCAACATTTGTAATAGGGTATTTGACAGCATGTAAAATACGTAGCTTCTATCAGCATGTAAAAATAGCGTCTATCACTCTTTAAAACCAGAATGAAAACTCCATTTTGATTAGGATTGTTTCAAAATGGCTTAACGAGACGCCAAATTGTATTTCCAGAGTTGAGATAATTTTCCCAGTAACCGGCCATAGCTTTATTTTTCTTAATAGAGTGTTTGCGAGTACTGAAAAAAAAATTCGGCGTCTAAAATGTTTTAAATCCAAGTGACTATATTAATTTGATGTCATCTAATCAGGGTCATCAATCTTAGAACAAATAGCATGGTACTTCAATTCATTTAGTACCAAAAGGCAATAGCAGACCGCGCTACTGTGACTGGACAAATTCGATATAATATTATTCTGTGGTCAAGGCATCCCATGTTTAATTTTTCTACCAAATTGGTAGTTTAGTTTACATTAACATATTTGTATTTTAAAGCAAAAAAATATTCTCTAACCTTTAATTTCTATTTACCAATATTTTATTTGGTTCTACCTTTGGTATGTATCATTGATTTAATAAATATTCTTCAAAATAAAATTCTCAGACAATTTTTTGCTATTGATATGGTAGAAATTGGGCAAACAACCTGGTCTGTGCTGGCGGTCGTAATGTTTTTCTGATTCCTGTAATATGTCGTAATGTTTTTAGTGATTCTGGTCGAAGCCGAAGCCGCTTTATCGGCTATCGCCACTATATTTAGCCGAAGCCGAAGGTAAGAACTTCAGTTTAAAATTGACTTCAAGTGAATAAAATAATAGTTTCTTTTTAGTTTGACTTTTGTCTTGTTGAACTTGTCATAAATAAAATAATAGTACGTCCAGTGGGGAGGCGGAGGTCGGTGTCCCTACGCGTCAGTTTTGTTCTTTCAATTCCTGCGCTTAACGTTCGGCTTCGGTCTAAACCTGAGCCCAGTTTGGCCATTTAAATTTTTTATAATTTTATGTACTCAGTGACACTCGCGCCATTAAAACAAATCTAATGATGTATTATCAAGTAATAATACGTCCAGTGGGGTTGGGGTTGAGTAGTTACGAGCGGGCATAAGAACGGACATACATACAGGGTCAAAACATAACCCTCTTTTTGGGCTTAGCTGCAATCGGGTACAAAATAATGCTGTTGTTGAAGCCAATATACCTACTTAAGTTTTTAAATATTTGAAAGTATAACAATTTCAGTGATGCGCCGACCGACGCCTTTGGAAATAAGAGAACTTGTAAATATAAATAAAATAGAAAGCCTTAAAAAGAAGTTATTCGAATATTTAATTAAAAATATTTTTTATAGTGTTGACGAATATCTAAGATGACATTTTTTTCCTTTAGGGTGTATTGATGGTAAACCGAATGGTGGCGGTTCGAACGTATTTCCACCAAACAAAAGCGTTCCCAAAGAGGGTTAGCGTCAGGCAGGCGGCCGGCTGCAAAACATCTTGCCAAATCCCTACAACATGACTAAGAATAATAAAGATATGTGTGAAAATGTTAGGGCGTACCCTCTAGGCGACGCGCAGGGGCAGCACCCGGCGCCTGTGAGAAATGGACTAGGGTTGTTGCATCAGGGACGGGTGCAACGTAAGAAGCGAGTCCGAGAAGTAAAAATGAGGATGATAAGCTGGAATGTGGGAACGATGACTGGAAGAGGAAGAGAGCTAGCGGATGTATTAGAAAAGAGAAGAATAAATGTCGCCGACCGACGCCTTTGGACGAGAAGACAGCTGAGGCGTCCACTTCGGGCACGAAGGCGGACGCAAACTCGGCTGCAGCGGGAACATCCCGCCCGTCCAGAGGATGTGAGTCAACGTGAATGTTAACCTTGTATAGTAATAGTGTCCGACCGAAGTTCCTATTCTGGTCGAAGCCGAAGCCGCTTTATCGGCTATCGCCACTATGTTTAGCCGAAGCCGAAGGTAAGAACTTCAGTTTAAAATTGACTTCAAGTGAATAAAATAATAGTTTCTTTTTAGTTTGACTTTTGTCTTGTTGAACTTGTCATAAATAAATAAGAGTACGTCCAGTGGGGAGGCGGGGGTCAGTGTCCTCACGCGTCAGTTTTGTTCTTTCAATTCCTGCGCTTAACCTTCGGCTTCGGTCTAAACCTGAGCCCAGTTTGGCCATTTTAATTTTTTGTAATTTTATGTACTCAGTGACACTCGCGCCATTAAAATTTAAAACAAATCTAATGTAATGTAATGTAATCGAAAAATCGAAAACATATCTACGGTGTTCACGAAAGTGAAACGTTAAGTGATTATCCCTCGCCTGGGATATATCACATAAACGTGGTCCTCGCCTGGACCTCGTCGTACATATATTTTCAAAACGTATAGTTCTCCTCGCCTGGACAGCTACACAACTTCAAATACTACAAAATGTCGTTATCGAGGGTGTATTTGTATCTCGATATAAATACTCTTGAAGCAGGTAAGTTTTGTGTAATTAATAAAAAATTTTACGCGAAGAATGGTTATTGTTATTTGATATACTTCCACCACTTAGGATTCTCAACAGCACAAATTTTGACTGTAGCTCAATATTTTAAATCATATCCAAAATTAAACCATGTTATGGACTTTCTAAAAAAATTTTTAGAAGACGATGATATAATATTGGCACCTAGAGTAAAATGTCAAAATGTATTGCATGTCTCCGAACGTTCATGTAAGAGAACATATAGGGAAATCAGAGAGATGTACAGACATCTAAATTACAGTATCGGGTCGAATGTAGTACCACACAGTGCTATACCGGCTATTTGTCAGAGAGCAGGACTTGACTATCAAGCGGAAGTAGCTAAGGTAATTGCCCGTGATTTAGCTACAGGTGAAAGTGCTTTGTCTGAGATGAAATTGACGACGGAGGAAGAAGCGACACTTACGGAGATTTTTCCAGAATTGAGTTTAGATTTTAAACATGATTTGTTTCATCCACACGCTTACGCAGCCGCGTCTCGTATAATTGAAGAACAAATCAACATTCTAGGTTTGGGTTTGGCAAGAATAGCTAATGTCAAAGTACCAGAAGGTTATGATGCGTTGGTTAAAGATTCAGGTGGTGACGCATTCAAGCAAATTATACGAGGTAGGCATAACTTCCACTGCTGTTCACCGATCATAAGTATATATGATCAGCAAAGAGATGCAAATAGAAGAGCGTCGATAGCAACAATGCAAAAATGCTCTAGTTTACAATTAAAAGCGTTAAACAAATACAATGATGATATTCGCAATGGTAGTAATACCTTTTCTTGCGCTAATGTATCCGAGCAGTGTAATGTAAAGACACCATTCATGACTTTCTTGCACTCGACGTATGATAGGACCGCTACGGATATAGCTAATGCTATGACCGCAGCAGATGCTAAAGTAGGGACTGGGTCGTTTATCTTTAGTACAGATATGTTATTGAACCCTGAATGTGTTATAAAACCTTTAGGTGCGTATTACAAAGTATTTACGAAAGACGGAGTAAAGTATATTAACATGAGTTTTAAAGGTGACCCGTCATGGTCTTATACTCATCGAATTGATACATACATGACATTGTTGCAACAACCGATAATCAAAGACAGTAACGGTCAACACTATTTCGTTAACATATCATCAATAAGAAATTCGATAGTGTTTTTCAGAATAATTAAATGTGGTTCAAAAAACGTATTACCCGGTGAGTTAACTCATCGGTTATGGTTTGATAATTCCGAAAACGTCATCATCCAATGTTTTGACTGGTTGGCAGACGGATACGATTCAAATAAGAATCATATGCGTCTTGTGCGTTTCGAGGCTCCAAAACGCTTAGTCAACGATGCGATGAATTATGCGTATACTTTAGATCATAACAAGTTTTCAGTGGTAAACATACTTGCAGCGTTGAAATCTTTTTCAACACGCGTGGTTGGGACAAAAGCAATTAGTCAAGCGGCCTACGATATGGAACCTAAAAGACTATATCTTTTAGCGAGTGCCATCTTTTTAAAATGTTTTGTTGATAGATTTGGTATTACCAAGGCAACGTCAGAGGTTACGGATGAAATTCAAAAATTAAGACTGCAGAAAGGGTTTAGTCCTTTAAATATTATAAAAAATTTATGGGAAAAATTTATATCGCCCAGAGTTCCGAAACCATGTAATGAGAAAAATGTAGTATACGAACAAGCGTATGACAATCCCTGCAATGTCCCTCTAGAAGGGGTACCCGCGATGAACTGTGGTACGCGATGGTATCAGCGATTCTTGTCACTATTAATAGAATGGTCAGCAATACCACAGAAATATCCCGTGCATATCAGTGACGCGGTTCAATTCGTTGAAATAACAACGATAATAGAAAGCGATTTTTCGGATTTGAATAAAAATGTTAGAAATTATTTACCATGTTTCCCATTAGTTGATGAACTCGATCCTTTCAGGGAAAGTCCGTTATCAGACGAAGCGTGTGGTATTGAGGAAGTACCAGATAATATCAACGAAGAAACTTCTGAAGTATCCCAGTCCGAGACATCATCTATGTCAGGGACTACGGAAAGGATTGAAAACCACGAAGATTTCCCTGCGGTTAATGACCTTGTAATTGGGACTGCGATTGGTGATGGAAACTGCTTGTTCGATAGTCTTAGACAACTGTTGGATGCAAATTTATCGATAGTTGAATTTAAGAAGAAATTATTGAGTAGTAAGGCGATAGTAGACATGCCGACTGTTATTTTACCTGTTATTTTACCAAAATTGGTTAGCCGTTAATGAGTTACGAGCAGGCATAGGAACGGACATACATACAGGTCAAAAACATAACCCTCTTTTTGGGCTTCGTTGCAATCGGGTACAAAATAATGCTGTTGTTGAAGCCAATATACCTACTTAAGTATTTAAATATCTGAAAAGTATAACAATTTCAGTGATGCGCCGACCGACGCCTCTGGACGAGTCGACAGCTGAGGCGTCCACTTCGGGCACGAAGGTAGGTTGTCCCAGCGAGATAGCTGCGTACCTTACTTCCAAAAACTTCGTTTATTAACAGTACCTTCATTATATATTATCTATGAAACCATTTTGATTGTTGCTAACATTAAAAATATGTTTACAGAACTTGATAACAAAAGACAAAAACATAAATTAAAATTCCCATCACATAAAACCGCTCTCATCAATAATAGTTTTAACGTTATGGCAGTCAAAATTGTAAACAAACTACCTTTGGAAATAAGAGAACTTGTAAATATAAATAAAATAGAAAGCCTTAAAAAGAAGTTATTCGAATATTTAATTAAAAATATTTTTTATAGTTGGGGTTTTGGGACTCGAAACAGAGAGGGAGAAACACTACTGCAATCGGCATCTGCCTTTGACATGGTCATAGTAAATACATTTTTTGAGAAACGAGACCAGCATTTAATTACTTACCAAAGTGGCAACCACAGATCACAAATAGACTATTTTCTAATTAGTAGGAAAAATCTTAACACAGTGAAGGACTGTAAAGTCATACCGGGGGAACCATTAGCATCTCAACACAGACTTTTACTAATGGAAATGAAAGTAAAGGTTCAAACCATCAAGTCCAAGCCTAAAACCCTGCCTAAAATAAAATGGTACATGATAGAAAAAGAGGAGTGCGCGATAGAATTTCAAAGACGAGTGGTAGACAAAATGATTGAAATGGATGGTGATTTTCAAAAGAAATCGGTGAATGAGTGCTGGAATGAAATAGCTTCATTTATGAGGAGTGTGGCAATGTATATTTTTGGTGAGACGAAGAATAGAAGGCGGATTGACAAAGACACCTGGTGGTGGAGTGAGGACGTACAAAAAGTTCTGAAAGAAAAAAAAGATGCCTTTAAAGAGTGGAAAGGAGTGAGCGATAGTGACGTAATTATGAAACAAAATAAAAGGGAAGTATATATGAAGCGTAAAAAGAAAGCTAAGAGAGCTGTCGGTATCGCAAGGGGAAAGGCACAAGAAAAATTGTATAGGTCTCTTGAAAGCCCCCAAGGCCAAAAAGATTTATACCGACTAGCAAGAGCAAGAGAAAAGAATGCAAGGGATATTATTCACATCAAATGCATAAAGGATAGTGAAAAGAAAGTTTTAACAAATGAAGAGGACATAAAAGACCGTTGGAGAGAATATTTTAGAAAGTTAATGAATGAAGAGAATGAGTGGAGTGGAGAGTTAGATAATGTACCAACTAACTTGGGTATGGTAGAACAGGTGAGTATAGATGAAGTAAGAAAGGCAGTACAGAGTATGAAAAATGGTAGAGCAACAGGGCCAGATAGTATACCAGCTGAAGTATGGAAGTTCCTAAAAGAAGATGGATGGAGCTGGCTGACTTTATTCTTCAATAAGCTGTTGCATGAGGAGGAGATCTCCGAAGAATGGTGCAACAGTTTGTTGGTGCCCATTTACAAAAACAAGGGTGATGTACAAGACTGTAACAGCTATCGAGGAATGAAGCTCATGTCGCATAGTATGAAGATTTGGGAAAAAGTGATAGAAAGGAGACTGAGAGAGGAGACTGAGGTCACACAAAACCAGTTCGGGTTTATGCCCGGTCGAGGTACCACAGATGCAATATTCGCACTCCGTCAACTCTGCGAGAAATACAGGGGTGCACGTAGAAACCTGCACATGGTATTTATCGACCTGGAGAAGGCATATGATAGAGTTCCTCGAGATGTTTTGTGGTGGGCTATGAAAGGAAAGAGAGTGCCTGGGAAGTACGTGAGGCTTGTGAAAGCGATGTATAGACGAGCAAGCACAAGGGTCCGGTCAGAAGCTGGAGTTTCAGACAGGTTCAATGTGGAAGTAGGTTTGCATCAGGGATCGGCTTTAAGTCCTTACTTGTTTGTCCTGATAATGGATGCTCTGACGTCAAACATACAGGAGCAGGCACCCTGGTGCATGCTGTTTGCCGATGACATTGTGCTTGTCGGAGAAGATGCGACCGAAGTCCAGAACAGACTATGTAGCTGGCAAGAGAAATTGGAAAGTGTTGGCCTAAGGATCAGCCGGACTAAGACAGAACATATGTTCTGTGACTTCGGTGGCCCCTCCAGTTTCTCTGAGATTGCTCTAGATGGCATAACCTTACCTGTTTGTTCCAATTTCCGGTACCTCGGTTCGCTCTTCCAAAACGACGGTAATATTGACCGAGACGTGAACAATAGAATGAATGCGGGATGGATGAAATGGCGACAGGTCTCAGGTGTTACATGCGACCCGCAAATGCCCCTTAAACTTAAGGGGAAAATCTATAAAACAGTCTTTAGACCTGTCACATTGTATGGTTCAGAATGTTGGGCGGTAAAAGGGACGGATGAAAGGCGAGTACATGCGACTGAAATGCGAATGTTGAGATGGATGTGTGGTGTGACAAGGATGGATGGATAAGATAAGAAATGAATATATAAGGGGTAGTTTGAAAGTAGCGCCAGTGGTAGAAAAGATGAGGGGTAATAGGCTGGCATGGTATGGGCATATAATGCGGAGGGAAGAAAGCCATGTCACTAGAAGAATGTTAAGTATGCATGTGGAAGGAAAAAAGAGGAGAGGACGACCAAAGAAAAGGTGGATGGATTGCGTGAAAGAGGATATGCGTGAAAAAGAGGTGGATAATACGTTGACGAATGACAGGAATGAGTGGAAGAAGAAGACATGTTGTGCCGACCCCACGTAGCGTGGGATAAGGTAAGGAAGAAGAAGCTATTTTTAATACCTTTTGTGACTATTTAAAGTTTTTTGTGATTTCACGCTACGTTTAGCAAACCAGTGAACCCAACCCACGCTAAGTAAGCTGTCAGAGATTCTAGTGTTTTGAGACCAAATAAATTTTAAGTTTTCCATATCCATGTTTGAAACAGTGACTTCCAGTGTTTTGAGACAGGACTCCAGTGTTTTGAGACAGAACTCCAGTGTTTATTTTCGAGACAGGACTCCAGTATAGTTGAAGTTAGGTACTAGTTAAGTTTAGTGAACATGTCTTACAAGAGGGGCTGTATTCCAGGCTGTTCAGGTTCACTGCAGGTTTGTAAATGCCATTGTAATACCGTCATATCTACTTTAATCCTTGAACTTGATGACAATATGGTTCACGCATAGGTTTTTCTTTAAGTATTGGGCGTTCCGATCCAGTGATAGATTCTCATGACGATTCGAAAGCACCTATTTAAAAGTTTATTTGAATAAATAAGTAGGTATTTCTTTAGTTTAATGCTACCATCTATCATGTTGTTGATCAAGTGCCTGTATATGATTGGAAAGAAGCGTGCAAGAATGTACTTAAAAACACGCAGACGCTGCACTTCCAAATAAGTAAATGTACTATTTATTTAATAAGCGCATTGTGAACGTAGTCGTAGAACGTCGAGTTAGATTGTTTTAGACTTTAAAATATTAAGTGGAACTCAATTTTAAAAACTCTCCAAGACAAGTCGTGTACTTCGTGGACTAAAAAACGCACAGAACGTAAAGAATGGGAACCAAGGGCAGCAAGTGTTTTTACTCTAAAAATTTATACGAATGTTGGGAACGCCAATATTGACCGGGATAATATGATTTATATTCCGTAGTGTAAAATAAGCTTAAGGAACATAATATGCACTCATTTCCATGTAAATATGACACAGTAGTCACAACGCTTGAAACAATTGATACGTAGTCACAGTTGAATGACAGAAAACAATTAACGACCTTCAGTCTCAGTTGCAAAGCGATGAAACAAAGGCAATAAATACTTTGTATGATGAGTTGCTCAATTCATCCTCAAATGCGCCAAGAGTGACCATTGATCTGACATGTGACAGTCCTTGAAGTCACCGCAGGAACATAACTTAGTATATTTTAATAGCCACAATAAAATAAAAAAATATATTAAACTTAGTAAAATAATCAGAAAAACGAAAAGAATGTTAAAATCTCAAAATATCCAGGTAAGAAATATTTCATTAAGAAAGGAACGTTCCCAATTATTAAATAAGCTCGATGCTTATTGCTTATCTTTAACAGAACTCCGGAATAAGTATGATTTGGATGTTCAAATCTTAAATTAGACGACGCACTACATTGGTATAGGAGCGTTAAGGATAGTAAAAATAGCTGGAAGGAACTCGTGGATCTATTACAAAGTATTTAGCACCCCAGATTACGACTATAGGTTACAAAATGAAATACGTTCGCACACTAACGGTAGCAAATAAAATATAAACCTATGTTTATCAATGCTGCTTACTGCTTAGCTTAGCTTAATGGTCAGCTTCGAACCAAATAACCCGCGGGGACAAGACTTGCGGCGCGACTTCGCATCACCGCAAAGCGAATCGGTGAGACGTGCCAGCCAAGACATCTCATCTAATTCCTAATTCCTGTGCTAATACAGAGTTCAACAATGTAACACTACAACATTTACATGTAAGTACTTTGCTGTGACTTTACTTCTCTTTTTAGAACCTACAAAATGGCAAAAACTCATCTTACGTTGCCCAAATCGCCTTTGTTAGACCCATCTGCGCAATTGATAAAAGAGTTAATCAAACAAAGGGGTGTTTTAAAAGGCAGATTAACTAAATTATCTGCATAATGTAAGCTCTTTTGAAAATCATTTTAGACCGCAGTAAGCGGACAGAATTAAATTTAAGAATACAAGGTGCATCTAACTTGTTGTCTGAATTCAATCAAATTCAAATGAAAAGTTATATGGAATCCTTAAGAATGATGAGCAGCTTGAAGAGAGAGAATGTTTTGAAAATAAATATTATGCTATCATAGCGCAAGCGGAGTGCATCTTAGGGGTTGATTCCGTGCCATCTACGGTGAGAAATGAGTGAGTAAATTACCGCATTATCCGTATTATAGCAGACGTTAATATGTTAATACCGTTTGCTACTATTTACAGATGTAAGAGTGGTCTTCAATGTTATGGCAAACCGACTGAACATGTCTCAATGGAGAGTGTGGTTCACTGTCCATACTGCTGGATGTATTCTTATCATCACACCTCCGTACATGTGATTGAGGAAGGAGATCCTACAAGACGTTTAGATTTCTGCAGGTTTCGCCAGCACTTGCTATCTTCGCATTCTTCAAGTCCAACTAAGGATACAATTCATGAAAACAAAGTAGAAAGTCCAGTCAGTAGTAAACATGTCAGTCCAAAGAAGGAAATGAGAATGGAAGATTGTAAAGAAAGTAAAGATGAGGGAATAAAGAGAACAATAAGTGGTAGACAGGTCAAACCCCCAGTTAGATTTCAAGATTGCTATGATTAAGGATAATTTGTGAAAGTAGATTTTAAGTTTTCAAACTATAGTCGTACCACTGTCAGTCTATAAGTTAAAATGTTATGTCAAATGTCAATATGTAAATTTTTGTAAAATTGTCACACATTATGTTAGTCATAATGTCTTCATAAGTTAAGTTAATGTTTTTAAAAAAACAACATGAAAAAGGGAGATGTTATGAATATACATTATCTGTGTCAATCTTGATGCAAGAGGTCCGTGTCATTAGTCTTTTGCTAGAAAAAAGTCATCTCGTGATTTGTGATTATTATAAATTATATATTTTTTATACACTTGATTCAGGCTATTTTATTGTTATATTATTTATACTAAATTATCATAAATTATACAACACAGTGATACAGAAACCCCCATGTTCTTAAGAAAAAAATCTATGAGCGGATGAGTCAAAGTTTGACAAAGATGGTATAACAAACTACCACAAGGCACAAAAAGAACAGGGAAACCCTCACAAAAAGAGACCAAGAGATTCACGAAGACATTTTTCTGTAAGTCTGTGTTCCGCACTGGAACAGGATGTTTTAAAAAAAATAAAAAAAAAATTGGAGGATTTTTAAGTAATTTATCTAATATTTATTTCAACAATAGTTCATTGGGTTTGTACTTCGAGCACCCCTTAGGGCGCTTTTAGTGTCACGCGGATTTGCTCACGCACGCGGGATTGGACCGCATGCGTAGCATCAGCAAAGAACAATTTCATATAGGTATCTATTGTAAAGCGTGATAAACGCACGCGGGACGCGGGGCGCTGTGCGGGGCGTCACCCCGGTGCGGGGTATCCGCATGCGTAAGCGCTGCCTACAACTTCAGTGCCCATTTTAGAGTCGAGCGGGGCGCACGCGCCGTATTGTACTACCGAAATGAAAATCGATACAGAACGAGTAATCATTGAAGTTCATCTGCGGCCCGTTTTGTGGGATAAACGCAATGAATTATACAAAAACAGGGACGCGAGGGAGGCTGCATGGAGAGATATTTTGAAGGAATTGGCACCTAACTACGAAAATTTGAGCGAAGAGGAAAGAAAAGAGGCGGGTATGTGTTTGGTTCATTATTTTATTTATACAAGCATCATTACTTTATTAATATAAGCATAATTATTTAATTCACAAATAACATCAAAAACCTTCTAAAACCTTTTGAGTTTAGTTAATTAATTATATATCGGTGTTGCCAGGAGACTTTTCCTTCATTGATAAAGTAATCTGCAAATATATCTCTGATATTACTTGCCGACGTATTACTACTTTCAGTCTGCTGCCTGGGTAGTGGTCCCGTAAAACCATTTGTGACAAATGTATGGCTGACCTTGTAGCCATCCCGTTTCCTTATGAAATTGTGAAGTACACATGCCGTCTTGACTATTAATTGTGCTAGATCTAACTTGACATTCATGGATCTGTGAAATATTCTAAATTTATTTGACATAATTCCAAAAGTGCATTCTATGTACCTTCTAGCTCTGGACAGACGGTAATTAAATATTTTCTTTTTGTAAGGTAAATTATCACGAGCATAAGGCCGCATCACATGTGATGATAAACCAAATGCCTCGTCTCCCACTATCACGAACGGCAACTTTGCTCTTACACTAGATGGATAAGCTACTTCGGGGCAAATAATAGGCAACTCTTGCGGGTCAGGGATACCCAACGTGTTACTTTCCAGTTTCGTATACAATTGACTCCTTCTAAAGATGGTTGAATCGGCGTTGCTTCCACTGGTACCGACATTAATATATGTAAAATTATAATCAGCATCACACATTGCGAGGAGCACTACAGAATAATATTTCTTATAATTAAAATATAGTGATCCACTGTGCGGCGGCCGAATCACTCTTATATGTTTTCCATCAATTGCACCCAAGCAATTAGGAAAATTTGTATATGTGAGAAATCCCTCTGCGATTTCTTTCCATTTGATCCCATTAAGCTGTGGAATACATTCAGACTTTAGTTCAATCCATATTATGTAACAAACTTGTCTTACTATTTCGCTAATTGTTGCAATTCCAATCACATAGGAATAGTGTAGATCAGTGAATGTATTACCAGTTGCCAAATATCTGAAAACAAAAACAATATATTAATAATATGATAACATAATATATTAATAATGCTGACATCAGACATAAGACAGCATGCACCGCTCGAATTTTACTTCAGAAGAAAAATAAATACCCTTAAGGTGAAAGGGCACGGAAGTAGCTAGCGCTAGAAGTTTTTAATTCGTTTTAACTACAGTACTATAGCTACGTTAGATTTCTATGATTTGCCGAAAATTTTATCATAGGGGGGTATTTATGCAGTTATGATTTCATATGAAAAGTTCGAAGTATAGTTATGTATCTCATATCTGCTAAAAGTGGCCACTTTTAGCAGATTTGAGACACATAACTATGCTGTAAATATTTTATAAGAAATCTTCTCTGTATAAATTAACCCCTATGGTAAAATTTCCGGCAAATGAAAGGAATCTAATAAATATATATAATATAATATAATGAAATATCGTTTATTTCAGGCAATATTTACATTACAAGATGTCCTCCTTCATGAAGGTTGACAGATGCAAATAAAGCAAATTTTTGTTAAAACAAATTAAAAACTTACAGCGCTAGTGACTTCCGGAAGTTTTCACCTTAATTTTGATGATGGCAAATTTTACTGTAACTAATTATTTTTGTAAAAAATGAATTATTTCGTCGATGTCTGCGCCGCGCCGCCCCGGCCGCGCCGTCTGCGTCTAGTATAAGATTCACTTTGCGCTATCGTTCGCGGCGAAATTGACCGGCCTGCGCCGGCCCGCCGTTTGCGTTGCGCCTAAGGGTACTTTTCCTTCAACTGCGGCCTTATTTTTCCACTCTGTATAGGTATATATATATATTGCTTGATTTATCTAATGCTTCATGAGACAGTGTAAAGTTGACAACATGTGTGAATTAAGGAGGGCCTTTAACACTCTCACTGCCGTGGGATCCGCTGGCGGGCCCCAAGTTTTCGAGTGCAAAGGGCCGGTCTTATTTTAAAGAAAAATTAACCAGCAGGCCGTGGGGGTCGCCGGCCGTCCCCAAAAGATTTTGTCTGTCACGCCGCTTGTAATTTTCTAGAATTTCATTGTGACGCCAGCTAAAGTAATTGTTAGTTGACCGCCGGCCGCCCCCTTGGCTCGCTGTGTGCGTCGTTTTCCCGCGCTTTCACAACTTTCGGGATTAGAGTTAATTTTTTTGTGAAGAATATTGTTTTAGAGTATGTAAAACATGTCGGACGACTCGGACTATGATCCTGATTACGTGCCTTCATCGGAATCTACTTGTAGTACCGATAGTGATGGATACTCCGATAGCGAAAGCACCGATGAAGATGTCACTGCGCAGAGTTTACATCAAACTCAAAGGGACCGCCCCGTACAACAATCGGTAGACAGTAGTGGTCAATGGAGTATACCAACTGGCTCTCGTCAAAAACAATTCCCTTTAGCTTTTACATCTGGTATAAAAAATATTCCCGACACGTGTAAGACCGAACTGGATTATTATAGTTTGTTTGTGGACGACGAAATAATTAACCTGATGGTGACCATGACTAACTGTTATGCGAATAAAACTATGATACTTAAAGTTTTGAGACGATCAAGTAGACTAGTAGATTGGAAGGATTGTGATCAAAATGAAATTAAAAAATTCCTTGGTCTGCTGATATGGATGGGTATAAAAAAACTGCCTAAGATATCTGATTACTGGAGTAAGAATATATTATACAAAAATCCCGTAGCTGGTTCAGTAATGAGCCGAAATCGCTTTGAATTGCTGCTGCGGTGCTGGCACTTTGAGGATACATATTTTTATTTGTCATCTAATGCTGGCAGACTTATCCGAGTAAAACGTCTGGTTGACTTGATAACCAAAAAATTTCAGAACTATAACACACCTGGAGAATATCTAACAGTGGATGAGACAATGGTTGCCTTCCGTGGCAGGATTGTTTTCATGCAATATATCCCTGGGAAGAAGCACAAATATGGGATAAAACTGTTCAAAATATGTGATGAAAATGGTTATGTACATGATCTGATTGTATATGAAGGTAAGAAAACGACGCCTGGCCAAAATTTGTCAAAAGATGTGGTTATGAATCTGAGCGAGAAATACTTAGATGCGGGCCGAAGTATTGTAACCGATAATTTTTATACAAGCGTAGACTTAGCAAAGTCCCTTTTAAACCGGTCTACGCATTTGCTTGGCACAGTTCGAAAAAATCGAAGAGGGTTGCCGAAAGATATTATTTCCACAAAGTTGCATAAAGGTGAGATGATAGCAAAAGAAAATGATGACGGAATTTTGGTTTTAAAGTGGAAAGACAAGAGAGACGTCCTCGCGTTATCAACAAAACATTCAGTTGGATTCGTAACAGTCCGGAGCAAGCGAAATAGGCGAAAAACTGCTTTGAAACCATCAGTAATTGCCGAATACAACAAATACAAAAGTGCAATAGACTTTTCTGATCAGATGGGCAGTTACTGTAATCCTTTAAGAAGAAATGTACGTTGGTTTCAAAAACTGGGAATTGAATTACTGCTAACTACGTCTGTCGTAAATGCCTACTTGATATACAAGTCTCGTAAAAGACTTACAACTAAAACTTATACAATAACGAAATTTCGTGAGAACCTATGTATACAGTTGATGGATTTACAGCAGCGCCGTGCTACCGACCCTGTCGTAACTAAACATGAGTTCGGAAAGAACCCATTGACTGACCATCGCAATCGATTAATACGTCGTAAGTGTATACACTGCTACGAAAGTTTACGTCAAGAAGGCAAATCAAGCGTAGAGGCGAAGAAACTTACAAAAAAAACAAGTACTGTATGCCTCACTTGCCCAACGAAGCCCAGTGTTTGCGCGTCTTGTTTTGCCAATAAGCATAGCAAATAGTATTTTTTTTTTTTCAAAATGCATGTTGTTTCCTCTTTTTGTGCTACAACAATAAAGGTTTGTCAATTTAATGTTTTATTTTTTTATTTTTTCCCCGCCACACAGAAATGTAATTATTGCTCCGATTGACTTGATTTTTTTTTTCAACATGTAGCTCACTATATGCGCAAGCCAATGTTAGCCATATTTTTTCGTTATTAGCAGGCCAGTAGTACAAATATCTATTTGAATTTAGGGGGTCACAGCGGATCCCACGGCGTGCTAAAAGCATTCTTTACTAGACGCCGGCGGACCCCACGGCCTGCTGCAATATTTTTTCATTTTGAGTGACGGCCTACCGCAGCGGATACGTTGGGACCCGCAGGCGGACTCCGTGGCTTACTGAACTGGAACAATGCTATATATTGCTGGCAGTGAGAGTGTTAATCGAATGCAGTTAAATTTCCAACTAATATCAGATTTGTACACACGGCCACAGATCAAGCTTCCCAAAACCAGTATAAACAGGACTCATGCGTTGTTTATTATCGTAGACGACTCGGCGCCCGGCGAGGCCCTAGCAAGTTCCGTTTATTGGTACTGGTTTTGGGTAACTTGATCTGAAACTGTGTGTACTTTTGCCACTTACTTATTATATTTTGTCATTTCAGACAAGAAAATACAACAACGCTGGCGAACAGCAAGGGACACTTACCAGAAAGACAAGATATCTGAAAAAAATCAGCCATCCGGCTCTGGGAGTAAGAAGAAGAAGAAGAAATATTCTTACTATGACATTTTGACTTTCTTAGACAGTACAACGGAAACTGCTGGAGAAGAGTCACTCTGTGAAGAAATGTCTGAACAAAGTAATTTAGAAACACCTAATGAGTCCACGCAACCAGATACTTCACGTCAAGAAAGTTCTCACCCAACATCAAAACAAAAACAAGTAAAATCTAAAAAGCAAGCACCATCTGAATTTGAGGCACAGTTATTAGAATGCTTAAAGTCTAATCAACAGGAGCTAGAAAGTGAGGATTTGGCTTTCTTTCAGTCTCTGCAGCCTTCATTAAAAAGATTCACTAGATATCAAAAACTAATGTTCAGAACAAAAGTGTTAAATATAGTTATGGAAATGGAAAGTCAAACACAACCTGCATACTACAGTCCCATACCTACAACAAGTTCTAGTGCTTTTACTGAGATTGACAGTTTGTCACCGATAAATCAAGATTACCAAACCAATAGTATAATCCAGGATACTTCGAGTCTTAACGACAATGCTATTAGTTCTGCTGCAGTGAATGACAATGAAACTCTTATTTCGACTGAAAGCGGCCTGTTTAATATCACGTCTTATGACGTAATTTATACCCCAGCAACAACATCATCTACAGGCGAAAGTAATGTCAACGCTCAGGATACAAATTTACAAAGAAATGAATGATGTAAAATTTGATTTTTTAATTTATGAATAAAACTCTTTTTATTAAAATGAGTACGATTAACTTTTTTTCTCCAGTTTCTCTCTAATTGTTTGTTTAGTCATATGAGTGCGGTTGTACACACGGCACAGATCAAGTTACTCAAATCCAGTATAAGCGGGACTCCGACGGGTTACCTAAGTATGATAATACGCAAGGCGCGAGTTCCATTTATGCTGGTTTTGGGTAACTTGATCTGTGGCCATGTGTACTTTATCAGATAAAAAAAAGGATTGTGTATGTAGGTTGAACGTACCAATCCCAAACCAATTAAGGACTTTTTTTGACTTTAAATTACTGTCATGTGCAAACCTATAACTTTTATCTATATTATAATAAGTAGCGTGTGATGAAAGGTAGGAATGATTCCACTTTAATGGCGACATTTTATGAGTGAAATAATCTTATTTAATGAAATTTCAACATGAAATTGAATGAAATTATGAACAATGAAATTTCAGAGTACATGACAAATTTTTTTTTGCACATGTAAATTTACACATGACAGTAATTTGAAGTCAAAAAACGTTTATCCTACCTGTTCAAATCCCTTTCCACTAAATCATAGCAGGAAATTAAATATTTAAAATTTAAAACTTACCTTAATGTAATAGCGAGCCTCTCAATCGGTTGTATTGTAATCCTTCGTAAACTGCTTTTTTGTAGCTTATTCTCAATTTTACACAACAGTTCATCAAAAGAACGAATGGACATTCGAAAGTAATTTTTAAATTTACGTTCATTATTTTGTAGTTTTCCAAAGCGTGTAACAAACGCCCCAGCAAGAAGCCTATTTTCAAGAAAGGGATCAACATGTACTCTTGTCTTCTTGTTTCGTCGTTTGTAAAGTATGTAAGCGACACATATTCTTCTGACATTGATCATTTTTGAACACGTCTATACCGTTACGCAGCCCGTAGAAAACTGAAACTCATGCTGCGTATGATCCGCAGCGTGAAATTTTACGCATGCGGTCCAATCCCGCGTGCGTGAGCAAATCCGCGTGACACTAAAAGCGCCCTTAGCGCAGATTTAAGCCAAGCCAATGCGTCACTCTAATTGGCTACTCGGTACTGCGGCCGGCGATGCAACCGCCGTGATATTGGTCTCGAATCTCGATCCATTTCAATGGTCGATGAACACACGCGCTCCAGTGAAAAATAATTAATTAACCCATTTCTGGAATCCAGACTCTCAACTGGTGTTTTGTGGTAGGTACAATAGCGTCTTACAAGTGATTTAGTTTGGCGCGAAAGAAATTAGAGAAGGAAATTTTATGTCCACGTTAGACTAAGTTTTCAGTTATGTCCCACGATAGAAATGGCGATAATTACTCAACGGCTAATGAATACTTATTATGTTGATTTGTGAGTTCATAGCAGCAGGATTGATATTTCCATTTCGGATCGAAGTTTATCGAAACGTTCTCTTATACATAGAATCTGGGTCTAATAACTGTCCAGTAAAGCTATTACGATTTAGCCAGGATTTGTCCAATGGACATTGTTGTTTCAGTGTAGATAGTCGCACGTAGCTAGTCATACCTACTTACCCGCCAATAATAAGTGCAAGTGCTTTACAACCGCCGTAGGGAAAATATTATTTTATATAAAGTAGTCTGTACTACGTTCTCATATTGGTGACACGTCTAATAAATAAGGTACTAAGGAATGTGTAATTAATTCTTTATTCTCAGTTTCTTAGATGCTTATATCAGATATTATCTCCTAAATACTCAGCGTCGTATGGATGTACCTGTGGAAAAGCCTGACACGAGTTCAGTACTTTGTTGAATAATGCAGGGTCGTAAGGAAGTACCTATTGTAGAGAGCAAACTTTAACCTATCAGTTCGCATTGAAACAGATCAGGGTTGTAATGAGGTGCCTGTTATTGAGCGTCACTAATTGCCTGTTACATCTTCAGTACACAGTGAAGCTACACAGTTCATGTAAAAAGAAACGTAAGGCTAGATATGTATACTGATTACACAAGAAAATATCAAATCAAAAAGCACAACTAACGTATAACCAGACTAAGCCTGAATCACATCGTAAATCAAAGGAAAAGTCCCTGTATACGGAAAGCGGTTTGCTGTCTATGCAAAACCCGAGGTACACAGACAAGCTAATGCATTGTACCAGGCTGTAAACTCCAAAGCGCATAGTGCGATTCAGTCGCAGTATAGAGAAAAGTGACTGTTTTACATAAGGTACTGTTTTAAATAAGGTTGTCTCAAATACTCAACTGATTTAGTCGCAAGATTGCCAATAGCCGGGTCCACACCGGACGATCCATCGCGCTCCGATCGCGCGCGGCAGCAGCGCGATCCAAAGATGCAGGCGGTGTGGACGTGCCGCGCGCGATCCATGCGCACGTATTGGAGCGCGCGCTCCCTACCTCGCGCGATCCGTGTGCGGTCGGTTTTTGTGCCAGCCTCAAAGGTGCCTCAGTTGCGTGATGCGCGCGGTGTGGACGGTTGTGTTGGTTCGCGCGATCCACCTCGCCATGGACATCTCAGAAAGTCGCCGTTTGATATCGCTTTATAAAGAATTTAAATGTTTATGGGATCCCAAAGATTCTAATTACACCAATAGAGGTGTTAGAGATGATGCTTGGTGTCAGATTTCTCGTGAAATGGGGAATAAGTCGATCGAGAACCTAAAGAAAAAAATGCGATCTCTGGCGGGAGGCTACAGAAGGGAGAAACACAGAGAGAAGCAAAGCCGTATAACTGGATCCGGTAAGAAAACAAAGCTACTTTTTATCTGTAGGTATTAAAATTATATATTTTATTATAAGTAATTACATCATAATATTTACTGTGGATTTCACGTGATTTCGCTTTTTACATTTAAGCTGTTAGAAATACACGTGGTTATTTTAATGAGTAACTTGTTTATTTCAGGTGCTCAAGATACATATAAATCAAAGTGGTTTGCGTATGATGACTTCGACTTTATGGCGGATAAAAATGAACCCGGAACCACACGCGATACATTGGAACATATTGTGAGCTATTAGTTTACTGATATTCATTTTGCCAAACTATTGTATGGTTTGTAACAAAGTGTCTTGCTAAGTGGGACCGTATTGTAGTGGCATTTTCTGTTGCTCTTCTTGGTACGACGGCCATCGGTTGTAGCGATTGTGATGGCGGTTCATTTCGCCAGCTTCCAGGTATTACATCTCCATTCTCCTGTACTGTATCAAACGTTCCTGGCGATATAAAGTTAGGATTACTGCGTAAGTAGTTATATAGATGAACCGTTGCCAGCACGACTTTAGTCGCAGTTTCTGGTTCCAAAAGCATAGGTTTACGCAGGACTCTGTAGACAGAACTAAGTACTCCAAACGCGTTTTCAACTACTCTACGTGCTCTTGACAGTCGGTAGTTGAAAATTCTTTCACAAGAACCCCTTTCCCGTGTACCATCGTATGGTTTCATAGTATAATCATTAAGCTGAAAAGCTTTATCACCTAGTATATAATAGGGTACCTCAATTTTATAGGGAACTTGCAATATCTCCGGTGGAGGAATATTTAGCTCTTTTTTTTCAAGTTTTTTATATAAATTTGTGCTTTTGAACACGCCTCCATCTGATATTCTGCCTTTAGTCCCAACATTCACATACAGGAACCTATAATTTGCATCTACTAATGCAAAAAGAACAATACTAGGAAATAATTTGTAATTATCAAAGTCGTTGCCACTATTAAAAGGCGATTGTATAGCGACGTGTTTGCCGTCCATCGCTCCTATCACGTGTGGGAAATTCCACTTATTCTCGAATTGCTGAGAAACTGTACGCCATTCTTCTTTAGTTGACGGCACCTGAAAATAAAGGAGATCTTAATTATAATATAAAGCTGAAAATAAGAATAAGCAGTAAATAGTAATAATAATTGTTGTTACAGGTAGAATCTGATACGACTGATGGGGAACTTGAAGTTAATACTACAGTGAGCGAAAACGAGAACAGTAACATTACTAGTGACACACAACCGGAGAGAGCCAACCACCACACAGATCAGAGTAGAGAGCAGAATGATCAGAATGCACAATCCAGTGTCCAAACAACAAACAAAAGAACAAAAAAAAGAAAGAAAACTACTTCTAATAATGCAGATGACATATCAGATGAAACTCTTTCAGAGGCTTTCCAACTTCTGCAACAATGTGCTCAGCCACCACAACCGGAAACTGATTCTTACATTGCTTTCGGGCAGTATATATCTACTGAATTGCGGAAATATGATGCAGTAACATTAGTTAATGTCAAAAATGCTATATGCCAAGTTATTTTTCAAGCTGACACAGGAAGATATGGGGATAGCAATTATGGATATTACACTAATTCATACCCTGGCACACCAATAGCATCCACTTCATCACAGTCCCAGTCTCTACAACCTCAAAATTATCCAGCTCCAATTCCACAGACATCACCGTCTGCTCATCTAGCCTCCAATTCATCGCAGTCCCAGTTTCTGAAACCTCAGGATTATTCACTTCCACAGTCACCACCGAATTAAATAAGTACCTACCTATATCATGTTTTCAAAAAATAATTAATAATTGTAAACATGTTACTTCTTTAAATTATGATTGTAATACACTACTTTTTTATTGAGTAATAAAGTATGGTTTTACTTACCTTTACATAATCATTTAACAGGTCAATGATGGCTTCACAAACTTCAGGAATAATTATCGATATAGACTGTTTGGAAATGCGGAACAGATACTGCAAACTGACGTACGAATCTCCAGTTGCTAAAAATCTCAATGTTAGTAATAATCTTTCCTTCACAGTAATGGCATCTCTATAATTTGTATCATTCTTTCTTAGCTTGTTATTTAATAATGAACACAATATCTCAAATTGATTAGCATTCATTCTTGCAAAATTGTGTTCAACTTTATCTGACACTAACTCTGCGTACAGCTGAGTCCCAGATTCCAAGCGATTTTTGTAAATTTGTTTCACCCAAAACCGTCGTTTTCTTTTTTGTGATTTTTTGCGCAAGCATTTAAGCAAAATAAAAGTTACTGCTGCAACGGCAAGACGCCGCCGTTGTACGTGTGACTCCATATCGTACAAGAGTTAGACTGGCTGAATCACGGATCGCCTTAGGATCGCTTGGAGCGCATATTTGGGATCGCAAGTTTCCAAGAGTGGATCGGCATAACACGATCCACGATCCACGCTCCGCGATCCTGGATCGCGGATCGCGGGATCGATGGATCGTCCGGTGTGGACCCGGCTATTGATCATATCAAGGATGCAGGGGATCAAAATCTGACATAATTGAACTATGGTAAATAAATATTTTTTCATTTTTTTTTTCATTTTTCAAAAGCAGCTGGGTTGGATTGGGTGCACGCCTTTATGAGACGCAATCCTTCAGTTTCTATACGCAAAGCTGAAGCGACAAGCTCAAATAGAATTCCTGCTTTCAACAAAGAAGAAATAACATATTTCTATGATAAACTTGGCGACGTAATGGAAAGACATAAGTTTATTCCCAACAATACTGTATACAACATTTACAATACTGACGAAACTGGTATCACCACAGTGACAGACCCAGGAAGAGTGCTCGCCGAAAAAGGGCAAAGACCCCGTACCCTGCGTTCAGGGTTGAGCGTTATTGCCCTTGACTTTGGGTAATGCCGTTGCATTACCCAAAGTCAAGGGCAATAACGCTCAAACATGTTTTTTTATAATGGTTTCCTACTACTAGTAGGTAGTTATATGTAGCGATTCCAGAGGTTCTAACCAACAACCCATAGCGTTCACGCGGTAGGAGAATAGAATTTGAATTAGATAGATTAGATTAGGAATAGGTAGAAATTGTGAAGCATCTTATATAACGATTTTTCAGTGAAAATTATTTATTAAATAATTTAGAAATGTGTAGAACTGAAAGTTTTAATACCAAACTTCATAATAACATCAGTGTATAAAATTATAAAAATAGTGACTTGGTTTCAGTGAAATAACAGTATTATTAATCTGACTTCAGATCAGGGAAAGCAGTTCGAGAGCAGTCTCTTTAGGCATTTGATGAATTATTTAGGCGTTCATAAGTTTAGGACGACAGCGTACCACCCACAGAGTAATGGAGCAATAGAACGATGGCATCGTAGTCTGAAGGCCGCCTTAATGGCGAGATTAAAGGACAATAGGTCGTGGGTCGAAGAAATGCACACCGTTATGATGGGGCTGCGTGCAGCGCCGCGCAGCGACACAGGGTAAGTGCCGCGGGATTAACCTTTGGGCGAACTCTGAGGCTCCCTGGAGAATTTTTTGAACCATCGGATAGTAAGATAACGGACGGTGAGGAGTACCTAAGGCAGTTGAAACAGGTAATTAGTAATTTAAGACCAAAACCCGAGACACAGAGACTCTAGGACTATTTTCGTGCACCCAGCCTTAAAGGATTGCAAGGAATAAAAGTATTTATTAGAAACGAGGTATTGCGAAAATGTCTACAACCCCCTTACGACGGTCCCTATGACGTCATATAGCGGTTGGAGAAAGCCTATTTAGTACTTGTATCGATAGACAGATTGAAATCAGCCTTTGTCCTGGATGGCGAAAATGCACGTCAAACGCCGGGTGAAAAAGTAGTTGATCAGAATGTGCCGGGTAGCGAAAAGTGCAACGGCGACATGTTGACGCCGCGAACAACTCGGAGTGGCCGAGTAAGCAAAATGCCTGTTAGGTTTAAAGTAGGTTAATTAGAATAGCAACTAAGTATTTGGAAATAGGCATTGCAAAATAAGTGTTGTGAAATGGCCCCAATCCGCAAATATTATTTTTCATTAGAAGACAATATAATTAGTATGATGTATTAAGAGAGGTCAATGAAATAATGAACAATGCAACCAGGTGTCGCGCGTAGATTATAATTTGCGGAGTAAGCGGATCGGAGTCATTGTTAAGGTAGCATTTGGTTCTTAGCGACAGCGACGCGCGACGGCGACCCGCGACCGGTTCCGGGTGGCGCGTCCCACTGCTTAGTATTAATTTATATGGAGCACTAAACAATTCCCGCGACCGCGTCGCGCGACAGGTGGGCGGGGCCAGGGAGCGGCGTGGCGACCGCGACCCAGTCGCTCCGGAGCCAGTGCCGTAGCGCGAGACAGGCGAGAAGCACATCAAAACATATAGAAAACGTAAATCGGAGAATAATATTCATACATCATTACTAGAATATTGGAAACAGAGAGACGAACAAAGACAAGCGGAAATGAGAACCCTGAGAACACAGGAGGCAGTCGCTGATATAGACGGAATTGATTCATTTTGCTCACATATGGGCCAGTTTAAAAGAAATTACCACCAGGTTTAAGAGTGGAGGCTAAAACAAAACTTTTTAATATACTGGCAGAGTTTGAATTGAGAAGTCTTGATCAAAGTTCAGATAGTCGCAACATTTCCTTTAGTCCACATTTCAATCAAAGCTATCCAATTTCAAATAATTCCTCATCAAACCAGTCCCCATATTCTCCTATAAGTGTTGCCTCCCCACCCGCCCAACCAACTGACTTAAGTACCCATGAAGGGTTGGAAGACAATTATTTTTTTACCTTAATGTGAGAAAAAGTTTTTCAGCGCTTGTAATTAACGATGTGCCATTTCTTCTTGGTTTCATGTCTTAATTTATTAAACTGAGTACAAAATCAAACTGTTTATGATTTAACCTACAATATTTTCGGAACTTTTCTTCTTTATAAATTAAATGTCGTTTTATGAGTAGGTATTTGAAAGCAACCCTCTTCTTCTCGCGATGTGAAAATTGAGTCGATCTTCATCCTTTTTTCCGGAGGCATAGATAATAACATGATAAGATTATCACCATCTTCCTCGTCCTCCAATAGCTGTTGAAATTGTCCGGCATATCGTACTGCAATAGAACACAACTGTCACACATAAAAACTACGGGAAGACTGGCGATGTCGCAGTCGCTGACATCTGAAAGCTAGGGGTCGCCTTGCGACAGGCGACCATAGTCGCGTAGTCGCTGGTCGCAGTCGCTCGTCGCGGTCGCCGAAGAACCGAATGCTGCCTTAAGGCTCAACTCACACCGAAAGAGCGTCGAGGCGCAGCGAAGCGGAGTGCAGTTTGAATTTTAACTTTATTTTCATTACTATAATACTTATTATCGCATGAGTAAACTCAAACGAGTCGCGCGGATGCCTGCGGCGCCGCGGGAATTCCGGCGAATTCCGAACGGAGCCGTGCGACTGCGCGAGAAGTCGCGGGAAGTCCCGAGAATGCTCGAGCAGTCGCGAGCGACCGCTGGCAATATCCCGCCCCTCACGCCCGCTTCCCGCGCGAGCATTCGCATTCATTCCTTGCAGTTCAACGAATACAGAAGTGATGGAAATTGATGAAGAAAAGCTTATTTATTTAGTGCAAATGTACGACTGCCTATACAATATCAAATCAAGGCATTACAGCGATAAACAAATGAAAAATAACGCTTGGCAAAAAGTGGGCGCTGAAATGAATATGTCTGGTAAGTATGTATTTGTTTAATTATTTTTATTTGAAAATTAAAATAAACCATTTTTTTAAAATTTTAATTAAAATGAAAAAAAAACTTTTAATTGTTGCGATGTCGTCCGCAAATTCTAGAACTCGTTAGTTTACATACGGCGCAGTCTTTTGTAAAACTTCACACCATTTTGTTGTTAAATCTATTTAACTACGGGAAATCATTTCGTTTTGCCAAGAAACGGCACCACAAGAATTAAAATAAGTCTTAAATTTATCTCTTATAGAGATAGCATTTTCTCGGGAAACAGAATCCGCTTGAAGATTTTGTAATATACTATTTATTGGCACTGTTTCAATTATGTTTTCAAATATTTCATCATTTCTTAGGTAATTATGTAAACAAGTGCACGCTAGTATCATAATGTCCAGGTATTTGGGTTGCATTCTAATTCTCTTTTGGAAAACCTCAAATTTTTGTGTTAGTATTCCGAAACTGCTCTCTACAATACGTCTTGCACGGCTTAGGCGATAGTTAAATATTTTCTTCTCGACGTCTGTCGACATTTGGCTTCCAGGAAAAGGTCTCATTATGTGTTCATGTAGCGGGAAAGCCTCATCTCCAACAAATACATGTGGCAATGCTTCTGTCGTACCTGGCAAACATTTACTAGGTGGTATATCCAGTGTATTATTATTCAATAATTGTCCTAATCTGGAGCTGCTTAAAATGCCACTATCACTATTGCGACCGTATGCTCCAATATCGACTACAACGAATCGGTAATTTGCATCAGCTATGGCTAATAAAACTACACTGAAATATTTTTTGTAGTTATAAAATTGACTGCCGCTGTTCCAAGGTGCTCTTATATTAACATGTTTGCCATCTATGGCTCCTATACAGTTAGGAAAATTCCATTGAGTTTCAAATTCTTTTGCTAGTTTGGTCCATAGCTGAGCTGTCGGTTTTGGCATAACACGCGGCCGTAAACACTTCCATATCGCAGAGCAAGTTTCGTGAACAATTAGAAGTACAGTACTATATCCCATTCGATACTCGTGAGCTAGCGCTTTGAAACTGATAGCAGTAGTTAAAAATCTGAAACAAAATATAATTATTATCATCAGATATAGTTACACATATCGATAAATCAAGAGTAACAGCCCCGGTAGTTTGTCTACTTTTATCCGTGTGTATATATTATTATCTAGATTATTGTTACCATCATGAAAAATTAAAATCCATAAAAACATAACAAGATTGTTATATTAATAATTATATTATTACCATTTTCAGTGGAGAATTGCCAAAAGTCTTGGAAGAAATTACGAGATAGTTATAGAAAGGGCATTTCATTAAGAGAGAGTAGAAGTGGGTCAGCTAGAACAGTGGAACGCCCATTAAAATTTGAAAAAGAATTAGAATTCATAAAACCCTTCATGAAAAGCAGGAAACAAATTTCAAATTTAACGAGTTCGCCAGAAGATTCAGATATTACCACAGATGGCGAATATCAGTCTATGTCACCAAGACCGCAGTCGCAGCTATTACCGTCACCACGGCCACAGTCGCAGCTGTCAAACCAGACCTCTTCATCCAACGAACAGCCTCTCAAAATGTCAAATTTATTGTTCAAACAATATATTGAAGGAAAGCAAATAGAACATGACCCAACCATTAGTTTTTTCTTAACCATGGGCCGAACTGTGAAAACAATGCCTAAAAATATTCAAGCCAAATTAAAGGGCGAAATTTTCCGCCTTATAAATGAAACGGAAATAAGACTTGCCGATGACACCGGTGATAAAATGACACGAGATACAGCTGAATTCAACTTATCTGCCACAGGAAATAATACAACCATGCCATCTTCTTCAAATTATCCATTGGAAACAACCAGTATCAGTCCTAGATCTGTGACAGAAAATTACAATGAAACAAACATTCCAACCACATCCTTTTCATACACACCATCCAAAATACCGTCTACTTCAACAAGTTATCAAGAAACGAACACAGAAAATATCTACGAGACAAACTCCCCACTTCCGATTTATTCAACCTTAACTTCCAGATCTAGTTCATTCGACCCACCTCCATCGCCTTATATACCACAGGCTATGTCGAAATCACAACAAAGATCCTCTGATTCTGTATTGCGTGAAGAGGATTCCGAAACCAATATCGATACGACATTTGACTATTAAAGAACTGTTGCCTTAAAACTATTTTAAAACTATTTTTTATTCTTTAAAACTATTTTATTTTTTTGTTAGAATAGTGTATTTGAACAATAAATAACAATACAATTGAACCATATACTTTTTATTTACTAACTTACCTGAGGCAGACTGACAGTCTTTCTTCAGCGGAAATAGCCAATCTATAATTGGTATTTTGTTTTTGAATATGTGGCCTGAGAATTTCCAACAAACTTTCAAATTTGTCATAGTTCATTTTATAATAGTCATAATAAATGCTAGGATACAGATGTAAATTTGTGCAAAATGTTTGAAATTGGCCAAACAAACGTCTTTTCTTCCACAGGTCGTGTACCCAAATATTTCTTTTTCTTTTAAATCTTTCCCTCCTTATCTCTTCGGCCTCTTCCTCTTCTGCTTCAATTATATGTGCAATAATAATTAAATCCAAAATACCCATTTTCACTGCTTAAACACAAGTTTACTCCAGTTTTGTTGGAAGTGAACTGCGCATAGGGGAGCGACCCGTGAATTCATCCCGCGACCTCTCGAGCATTCCAGCGACTTCTCGAGCATTCCAGCGACTTCTCGAGCAGTCGCGGGAATCCGCGCGCCTTCTTTATCGAGCGGGTCGCTGCGCTTCGCTGCCCTTCGCCGCTCTTTCGGTGTGAGTTGAGCCTTAGGGTTGTCACAAAGGAAAGAGTTTTTTGTTAATTATTGTTACTGAGATATCGTAACTTTACATTTTGTTAATTTTTATAGACATAAAAATTTGGGGCGGTGTGATGTAGGGAGCTGCTGACGCTAGCAGTTCGCCACACGGGGCATATTTTGTAGAACTAGCGTGAGCAGTTTAGTTGCTCCCTGCCCGCCGAAGTAACTGGTCCTTTGCTATTTAGTTTGTTCACAGTATTCATTGTATTTTATGTTGTAACATTGTAACTTTAATAAATCCGTAATTAATTGGTGAACTTTGTGTTATTGAACCCGATATACTGAACAGGACACGGCGCTATCTATCGGTAAGATATTTCCTAGAAGAAATACCTAGGGGCAGGTAATTAATCGATAACCAATAGGTAAAAAAAGTAGACATACAATAATGGCTTTCATCAAAGCAAATTTCTTTTGAAACAAATGAAAAAAAAGTCCAACTGTTGGAAAAGGTGAAAAATGTTAAAACTCAGTACCAATCATACGTGATTGATGAGATGGCAAAAGCAGTTGGTGTGGAGGTATTGAGGTTACCTCCATACCACCGCGAATTGAATCCCATCGAACTAGTGTGGGCTGACGTCAAGGGGTATGTGGCCAAGAAAAACACTACATTTAAAATGGCAGATGTTAAAAAGCTGTTGCAGGAGGCATTAGGTAACATTTCAGCTGAAAAATGGCAAAAGTCACGTAAGAAAAGAGGAATTGAAATTAGGCAGTATAGATCATAATGTAGACAAAACTGTAGATTTTTTCGTTATAACTGTGACAGGCGAGACTCGACGGAAAGTTGTTACTCCGATACAGAGAAATCGGATTGCGCCCTTATTGTGTTGTAAAAATAAAACGATTATACTAACATAGTTATTAGGCATTGTCTATACTAACAAAATATACTAACATAGTTTTTTAAGCATTGTCTATACTAACAAAATATAGGTCTCTGTTGCCTTAATAAAGAATTTATTTATTTATTTATTATAACAGAATGGATTCCACAATACAACACTAACGCTGAAATCTGATAGAGCGCACTTTGACTTTGCTCAGTCAGACTTAAGTTAGACTTAAAACGAGACAGATTTATGTGTGCTCTGTCTCGTTTTAACTCTGTCTTAAGTCTAAGCAACATCAGAGTGCGCTCTATAGATCTCACCTTAAGAGGAAGTGAGATAGACAACTGATGACAAAAAAGGTTGCAGGAGTACTGCGGGTAAGAACTGCTGGTGATAGGCAGGAGTGGAAGACGTTGGAGGAGGCCTGTGTCTACAGATCACATTACTTTGGAACCACCGGACAGATATGCGTATTGCATACATACTATACTAATTGTTTGTAAGATATTGTAAATCAGTAATAAAGGCTTAGTATTAAATACACAAGCCTTTACTCAATAATATAAAAATGAATCACTAAATGTGTTGCTCATCGCAAATCTCGAGAACAGCTGAACCGATTTCGCTTATTCTTTTTTCATAATATTCCTTGAAGTACGAGGATGGTTCTTACAGAGAGAAAAATTTAATTCAACCTCCCCCTCAATTTTCTAAACTCCACCCGAGCGAAGCCGGGGCAGGTCAGCTAGAATAAGAACTTAAGTGAGAATGAGTTCTATTTACCTATTCCAAGTTACAATGAAGACCTATATCTAGAGAAAAATATGAAGATCTGCAAGTGTTGAAAAACTTTTGATTGGCCATTTTTTCAAATTATCCTAAATGTTGATGACCCACTTCTTTTCCTGTACCCTTCATTTGTATTGTAGTATTATTCAGCCACAGTTAAGCTTATTTCAAACTACTATATTGACTGGACTATAATATAATTTACATCCCAGTTTGAAATAAGCTTGACTAACTTCACTCATAATTTAAACTTAACCAATAATACATTTAGGTACATGGTGAAGTTAGCAGATATCAAATTGTGCATTTGAGCAGGGTATTAGAACTTCAAAAGTTCAAACTATGTTGACGGACACTAGAAAGTACAACATGCTTTGAGTTTGAGCTGGTCATATCTCCAAGTACCTAGATAGACACCATCAACCCATTGCCGGCGCACTACTGAGAATGGATCTCTCAGAATGAGTTTTTATGACCATAATATACTCTAGCCAGGTGCAGATTGGCAGACATATGGACAACAGCAGAAACAAAATAAGCCAGCTGGTAAACCAATGTGGGCTGACCAAAGAAAAGATGGTCTGAAGTTGTTGATAGATAAAAGTTGAAGACACGGCTTATGGAACCATTAACTTTTTGTACAAAACCTGTGTTCCATTAATCATAGTTTTTGTTAGACACATCACAAACAATCAAATATGTAATTGAAAAACTTAAGAAAATTATAGAATTGTCAGCAAATAAGTAGCAAATTGATTAATACCACGCGGACGAAGCCGCGGGTAAAATCCAACTTCAGTACAATATGGACATATTGCAGTGTTTGAAGAATCTATTTTATTGAAAGACCAAATCAAGTTTAATACTTACAGTAATTTAAAAATGGTTTTACCTTTTTTGTAAGATTCATCACATTGTTCTGAGTTTTACACATTGAAAGAAACTTGAAAGTTCATAAAATGGCTGTAAGAAACTCAGACGTGAGAAACGAGAATGCTGAGATGATTTTTTTAACTAATTTTACGGCTCTGGGTTCTAGCCTCTGAGATGAAAGAATAGAAAACAACAAAGAGTATATACCTCTAATCACTACGAAACAATTTTTGCCAATATTTGGCGGTGGTTGGCTTACGGATCTGGGTTCTAGTCTTTTTGATTGAGTCTTGACTGCTGAATGGACTGCTACCAAAGAGTATGTATTACATTAACTGCATCAGTGCTACCACTTACGATTTTGGTTTTACCCTAGTTTCTGTAAAATTAAGCAAAAAATTATTTGATATACCCTGGTTGGGGCGCATTTCACGTTGTTATTTTAACAACATTATTTTACGTGTAAATAATATCCATCGCGATCCAAAATCTCAAATCTTGTGACGTGTTGTGTGGAAGATATTTGGTTAATATATTTAAAAAAAAATACTTATTTCCTTGACAAATAATGGGGCCGATTCTCTTTGCACACAATGTCTAAATTAAAAGCTCTAAATCTAGTGCTATCCTTTTCCACACGCAACATTATGAAAGGGATAGCAATAGATTTAGACGTGCCATTCTAGTTTAGTTTAGAGATTGTGTACAAGGGAATCAGCCACAATGAATACCCAGTACCTAACGTATTAAAGTAGGCTGTTATTTATTCCTATATTTCCAAAAAAAAATAATCCACCCTTCCTTCTAGAAAGCATTTTAAAACCTATCGTAACCCCTTTGAATTTTACCCCAAATTACCATAAATCTGTCAACATTAAGCGCAATACACATTGAGCCTGCCGGCCCGCCGACATAATATGTCGGCAACTTTTTGTCGGCGGTCTAGTTGGCGTTTTCACTTATTACAAGTCGGAAAATTTGGTCGGCGGCATGTCGGCGGCTTGAGATAAGAAATTTATTTGGCAGTCAGTTATTGCTGCGTGTCGATGCCGGGCAACTGAGCGCAGGCGTACCCAAGCCGCCAACATGTCGGCGGCGCATGTTGCCGACATGATTCTTTTCATACAGGCCGCCGGGTTGTGTCGCCGGGCTTTGTCAGCGGCCCGGCGGGCTCAATGTGTATTGCGCTTTAAATAACGCCCCAACCCGTACCCAATATTTTAAGTCATTTCCCCTTAAAATAGGGTAAAAAAAAATTGGAAACACTTTACTACATATGCAACCGTATGCAACCTCAGTCAACTCATTTTTTTTTCAACTGCCTTAAAGGCAGGCTCTGGATTCTTGCTTTTTGAGCCTACATCTTGTCTACCGTCATACCAAGGAGGCAAGAAGTCAATGTGCAAGCCGCATGGATCACGAATCTCAAATTTTACAATGCGACAAGGCTCTTTTGGCGCGTGGCGTGTCCCAAATTGGAACTAAAGCTGCCGAGTAAGTGTCACGCTGTAGTGACAATCTACTTTGATCGTAGATAGAGTAATAAAGGTAGATGCAGGAACGTTTGCTTTCTCATTCGCACTAAAAAGAGAGCACAGACGCAGCTAACCTATTTTTTGTCCCTTATCGTGTAACTCGTTTTTTTCAAGAAGTTACAAAACAAACTTTGAGAATTCGTGGCGTAATTGTATTTCTCATGAGTTATTTACTTCTTTTCACATAAAAAACGTTTAATACAAATAATGTTGATCGGTTAATACAAATATTGACTACTAAACAATGGTAATGATTGTCGTGTTATTCATCGTTACGTCGTACTATCGCTATCTCATACGCGGTCACACAGTACTTAAATCTACCTATTATTCTATCTACGACTTTGAAGTTTGATAGATCTTTTTTTTTAAACTGATTTTACGACTCTGGGTTCTAGACTTTTTTTGACAGATCATTATTCCCCTACTAAAAAAAAAATTACCACGGAGTTTATACACGACACGACACAAGCACGCCTAGCGCCACTGCGGATTTTCTATGGCGGGATTTTTAAAATTGTAGAATTATAAGTACCTACCTAAATACCTTCATACTACCTAATCTACCTATATAGACAGGTATTATTATAATGTAGGTAACTGGTACATATACTTCGATTAATTTGATGAATTTGATTTGTCGATATTTCGACCCAGTTGCATGGGTCGTGGTCACGGCGCCGCGCCGGGACGAAATATCGACAAATCAAAACTTATGTTAAAATTTCTATTGCCACTGACTCGCTTCCCTCGGTCAACTAAGCCTCTGCTGTCCGTCTGTCCGTCTGCCTGTCTATCAGCAGGCCCCTTCTTGTTCGCAAGGCGGGCAGTGCGATTTGTGAAATATCCCATTGGATGTTAGCTGCCTAGAGCACTGCAGAGACGTACTATGCTCTCTTTGCGTGTTCTTTGCACTTACGCCTTTATGATGGACAATGTAAGCGACAGGTCGAAATGGCTTTTACTTATTGTAATTTCATGTCAAAAATACGATTTTAGTCCTTATTTTAATGGATGGAATTAATAAATTAACCCATAGAGTTAAAACGGCGCGCGAAGTCACTTTGTACGGTTTTGTATACCTATTTATTTATTTATTTAGACAAATCGAAAAGTGAACAATTTACACCACACTTTTAGACCAAAGCACTAGATAAAAAGCCGAGACTGGTGTTGGCAGTTTGCAGCCCAAATAGACCGTAGTCTGTGCTAGGGCTGACAAAGTTCATCGACCTCATTCATACTATATTATATTATATTATATTATATTATATTATATTATATTATATTATATTATATTATATTATATTATATTATATTATATTATATTATATATTATATTATATTATATTATATGTTATATATATTTTTTTTTTAATACAATAAAACTTAAAGCTAGCCTTATCTAATAATTACTATATAAATCATGACCGCGTGGAATGGTGCCAAGAATACTGGCTGCATTTCCGCGCTGGACAGCCAGGCTGATCCGTTGCGCAAAAAATGAGCCAGCCCTTCTGTCACCAGTTGAGGCTATTAATCGCGGTGAAATGTCTCGTAAAAAATTTTTAGCACTAAGACTCCATGGCCCCAGGGTCTCCACGGCAAACGGCACAAAAATGTAACTCTCTATAAGAGAGGCATACTTGCGCCGCTTGCCGTTTTCAGCTGTTTCTGCTGCGGCTCCCGGTCTTGATGCTGTCTTCCTGATATGACACGGGGCCAATGTGTCAACGCAAGTTGCGTCCCACATTAGCGCCCGTCCCCGTTCCCAGGGAACCAGCGTCAATCCATCAGGTCTCTTGCCATCATCCCGACTAATCCCTGCCGGCTCAATGAGCGCAGGAATATTTATGGTGGCAAGAGCTCTTTTAATTGTATCGTTAAGAGAGCCATGCCTAAACAGCCTACCGGAGCTCCTTTGGCAAGAGAGTCCGTGGATTCCAAATTTATCAACCATATATATAGTCTATATATATATGTGTTATATTATATTTATACTATATTATAATATATATTCATACATTACTAAAACTATATTATATTTGGTGCAACAATAATTGTCAATGCATACGGAGTTTAGATATATAATGTAAATAGATAGGATAAATTTTAATAAGTTAAAGCATTCGTTTCAACAGATCTTGTCATAAAGACTTTTAAAATTTTCAAAAGAGTTTTCTAGGAGAAATTTCTTTATATAGAATTTAAGATTTTTCTTTAAGGATGGGCGCTGGGCACATAAAATCAGATTAGATACCTCCAGCGGAAGGTTATTGAATAGTTTTGGTGCCGCAACTATAAAATGTCTACTCGAGAATCCAGACGTTCGTCGGGGAACTGAACATCTTAGTTTTCTTTGCCTAAGGTGACTGGGAGTTTGCTCGGTTGTGAAGTTGTCTATATATTTTGCCATATAGGTACATTGTTATTCGCCAAATGAATATTTTTCTTGAGGTTGGTACTTTACTTAGCTTAAATAATTCTTCCGTAGGAAATCGTCGATTCTTTTTTAATTTTTTAGATAATTATAATTTTTTCATGAAGATGCAAGTGACGTGTATAACATTCTATTTGAATTTAAGAAATATGTATTTTTTGACGACCTCGACGTGAAAATTTTGTTCGCTCGGGCATATCTTGTCATTTATATCGATGTGTATAAAGATCCTTTATAAGTGGGTACATATTGAAAATGTGTCCTTAAAATTTTCAGTATTCCGTCATTAGTCACTGGGAAATACTTATGTTGTTTTTTTGAACCTTAGGTAGGATAATATATATCTACCTAATAAAAACTATTATCGCTTGACCCCTCTATATCGTTAATAGTGATGTACTTAGGTAACAATTCAATTTTAATTTATCGATAAAATGCTAAAAGCAACCCGTGATTACCAGACCTACGTTATAATATTAGGCTAAGCTTTTACTGAGAAGCTGTGATAGCCTAGTGGTTAGAACGTCCGCCTTCTAATCGGAGGTCGGGGGTTCGATCCCGGGCACGCACCTCCAACTTTTCGGAATTATGTGCGTTTTAAATAATTAAACATCGTGAGGAAACCTGCATGTCTGACAGTTCTCCATAATGTTCTCAAAGGTGTGTGAAGTCTACCAATCTGCATATGGCCAGCGTGGTAGACTATAGCCAAAACCGTCTCACTCTGAGAGGAAACCCTGCAGTGAGCCGGCGATGGGTTGATCATGATGATGATGCTGAGAAGCACCTGACGCCAGGCGTAGCACAGCACAGTATAGATTTTACATTGCAATGCAATTGGCAGACATAGGCTACGAGGCGTAATGCTGCGACGCAGGTGAATGACACGGACTCATTCTAGTTAGTACAAAGAATAGACGTTTCTGGTACTAATATATGAATTGTGCAACCAAATCCCATCGGTGGTGTTCCTACTAGATTACAACATGGGGTTATTCAAGGGGCGGACCAACAAATTCCTAAAAGGCCGGCAACGTATCGGCAGTTCCTCTGGTGCTGCAAATGTTCATGGGCGGCGGTAATCACTTAAAATTAGGTGACCCGCCTGCTCGTTTGCTCGCTATCTCTATTAAAAAAATATGAACCTTAGGTTGTAGTTGCTAAGATCGGTATCAGGTAGTATTCGGTGCACAAACAAATTGCTACACAAAACATTACAGTAAAAAGTGTGATTTTTGACATGTCTATTAATCCCTTGCCAAACAGTGCAGCTAATTCTGTTGCACACAATCTCTAAATTAAATTGACAGGTCTGAATAAAATAAAAAATAAAAATAAAAATCTTTTTTATTCAAATAAACTTTTACAAGTACTTTCGAATAGTCGGATGGATCTACCACTGGTTCGGAATGCCGGAATGTAGTGCTATCCTTTTCCGCAGGGAGCATTGTGGAAAGGACAATAATAAATTAAGATCTGTTATTTTATTTATTACCTATGTTATCGCATTTGTAATTGCCGCCGTTTGAAACGAAAGTCACGTGATCTGGCCATATTGATTGAGTGATTGCAATAGCAATAATTGTGCCCTAATCAAGTTAATATTGCAGTTAGCTTATTACAAAGGTAAAACTCTCGATAAGCCTCTGCGCGTCGTGATTGATATTTAGCTTCAATTAATTCTGGTATGTTTATAATAATTTATTTGAAATTGAATTTTATCGATATATGATTGAAGGCACATCACTAGGGTTAATTTAAATACTTTGATTTGATAGCAAAATTAATAGTCCACTTTGCAGATGCCAAACGGCGTGTTTGCGAGTTCATAAATTTAATATTTTTCTTATAGTTAGTTTTTTATCCTGTTTGCAACATGAAGTAAGTGTAAAAACTGTGTTTAGCTACTGTCCGTCCGTCCGTCTGTCCTTCCGTCCGTCTGTCAGCACTCAGCAGGCTCTCATGAGCCGTATTAATAGTTAGTGAGTGGAAATTTTCACATATTTTTTTTTAATTACCAACATAAAGAATGTTTAACAAATCCAATTAAGACACAGCAAAAAACCACGAAGGTTTAAAAAGTGTGTCATTCCGTCTATGTGTATAGTTAGGTACACAAAAAAAGTAATACCAATTTCAAAATGGCTGCCTTGTAGGTATATAATATGTATAAAAAAAATCAAAAGTAAATGTGTAGTGTTGTATCTTAAAGGTACTTTAACTTGCTTATATAGGTATGCTCGTGACTTCGTCCGCGTGGACTTGAAATTTCAAACCCCTATTTCACCCCCTTAGGGGTTGAATTTTCAAATATCATTTCTTAGCGGATGTAGGAATCAATCATCATCAAAAGCTATCTGCATGCATGCTAAATTTCAGCCCGATCCGTCCAGTAGCTTGAGCTGTGCGTTGATAGATCTGTCAGTCAGTCAAGTTTTCCTTTCATATATTTAGATACGGAACAGCCCGCTGACAGACAGACGGAAGAATGGACAACCCACCACCTCCCATGGCCCCACCAACCTCGCGGTTATATGGGCCGAAACGCGGGAGGGCGCCCGTTCGGTACTTGCTCGGTGGCTCTTTCCCGGGGCGCCTTCTTGACTCCCTACAAATTCTTTCTTTTCTGTCCTTGTCCCTAATTGGTCTTTCTCCCCTTTCTGGGGCAGACATACACAACACGCAGATCCCCGCGTGTCCCGCGGTCCGGATCCTTCCTCAAGCACCCACTGGTCCACAATCACGGTCCGAGCTGTTCCGCCTCTTATGCCAGTGATGCGCGAACTCCCGTAGCTTGCCGAAGTTTTCCGCCGAAGCAACGAGGTCCTGGTAATAAACCGGACCCTCTTCCTCGCGAACAATCCCGTCCAGCAGGGCGCACCGGAGGTCCTCGTACAGCGCACACTCCCACAAGACGTGGTGGAGGTCCTCCTCCGCCAGTCCGCACAAGCATGCACCACTCTCCACGAGACACATGTCATGCAGGCGCTTGTTGAAGCATCCATGGCCTGTCAGGATCTGCGAGGTCTCATAGTCCGGTACGACCCAGGTTGCCCTGAGCCGACCGGCCACGTCCGGGAAGAACCGACAGATAGACGGACGGATGGTCCTGTAGCACCCTAACCAAAAACTCTTTCACAGGTTACAAGCTGTACCAGTCTTGATAATGACATTGGCGTTCTCTTCGGCTGATAACTTTTGGGGCCTAGTCAGTCCTACTCCCGCCGCAGGTATGTATATCTATATCTACATAATATAAAAAAACCGGCCAAGTGCTAGTCAAACTCGCGCACTGAGGGTTCCGTACTACAATCGTATTTTATCGACATTTTGCAAGATAAATCAAAAACTATTATGCCTAAAAGTAAATAAAAATCTGTTTTAGAATGTAGAAGCCCTTTCATATGGCACCCCACTTGATATACTTAGCTATCTTACTTCGAAAATTGAAAATACTAATTATTAGATCATGACCACAATTTTTTTTTGTGTGATGTAACCACAAATACACGGTTTTCAGATTTTTCCCCTTATGTCTGCTATAAGACCTACCTGCCAAATTTCATGATTCTAAGTCAACGGGAAGTAGGTACCCTTTAGGTTTCTTGACAGACCGACAGACATACAGACAACAAAGTGATCCTATTAGGGTTCCGTTTTTCCTTTTGAGGTACGGAACCCTAAAAAAACAAAAAAAACCGACTTCAATACCTAGCCGTGATTGTGCACTAAAAATTAAAAAATAATTTAGTTTATTACCAAATATATTATTTTAGCGTTTAAACTATCGTGAGTGATTTCCATTATATATAATATCTGTCCCGGCTTTACTCACGTGTTTAGTCGACGGTAGCCCGACTAGTTTCGAACCCATCCGGGGTCCTTTTTCAAGGGAGTCAATTCGCGCACGCGTCACAATTCGTTGAGTCACAATCGCGACGCGTGCGCGAACTGACTCCCTTGAAAAAGGACCCCGGATGGGTTCGAAACTAGTCGGGCTAACGTCGACTAAACACGTGAGTAAAGCCGCGACAGATATTAAATATATTATTATGTATATACATATATGTATACAAGATCTATTATAGTTCTATAATCAGTACCCTTATAATAAATGCGAAAGTGTGTTTGTTTGTTGGTTTGTTGGTTTGTCCTTCAACGCAAAAAATGTTATGAAACTAGCTGAAACCAGCCACTTCATCCGCGTGGAATTAGGTTTTTTAAAATCCCGTAGGAACTCTTTGATTTTCCGGGACTAAAAGTATGTGTAAGTAAGCCCACTCTCCACTCCACTCACTCTCCAGATCTTTATCTATACCCGTGCAAAAAATCACGTCAATCCGTGGCACCGCCGTTGCGACGTGATTGAAGGACAAACCAATAAACCAACAAACAAAGACACTTTCGCATTTATAGTAAGGGTAGATAGATAGATAGAAATACTTTATTGCACACAAAATATATTACATAACATGACAAAGAAACTAAAAGGGTAGTGATGTTCGTGTTATTTTGAATCCGTGCCTGCCACGTTTTGGCATGAATCATCCCTTATTCATCGATATAAATGACAAGATATGGTCAAGCGAACAAAATTTCTCACGGTTTAGGAACCAAATAAATCAGCACTACCCATCGCCTTAGATAGTAATGAATGACCCGTTCGAATGCCAGACGTCACTGAGGTTGCATAGCACCAATTAGTTTGTTCAATAACTCTCTCCATACGAAGTAATCTATATATATATAAAAGGAAAAGGTGACTGACTGACTGACTGATCTGGCAACGCACAGCTCAAACTATACTGGACGGATCGGACTGAAATTTGGCATGCAGATAGCTATAATTATGATGTAGGCATCCGCTAAGAAAGGATTTTTGAAAATTCAACTCCTAAGGGGGTGAAATAGGGGTTTGAAATTTGTAGTCCACGCGGACGAAGTCGCGAGCGTAAGCTAGTATACATATAAGTCTGTATAAGTTATGCCCTTATTCTTACAGTTTCAGTTTTTAGGACGTGCTACACTAATCAACAGGAACTGGGCACGTGCGTGAAAAGTTCCATGTGTGACATGGAACCGCCGAAGATTGACGCAGACACGTTGATTGATTATAGGTTCTTGTAAGTGCAATGCATTCAAACTTGGAGTGTAGAGGTGAGGAGCACGATCTCCGCGTATAAAAACATAGATAACACACTATATATACCTACCAGATATATAAAAAGTGTCCGCTAAAATGTGTAGGTACAGGGTGGCGCTACAGTCGCTGTAAGTAAATGTAAAAACCCGGCCAAGTGCGAGTCAAACTCGCGCACTGAGGGCATCAGTGCCCCTACTACAATCGTATCTTATCGACAATAAATAAATCTGTTTAAGAATGTACAAGTAAAGCCCTTTCATATTATGATACCCCACTTGGTATAACAATCTCACTTTGAAAGTTGAAAATAGCAATATTTGTTCATGAACACATTTTAATTTTTTTCTTGTTAAGTATGTAACCTATTCACGGTTTTCAGATTTTCCCCTCATGTTTGCTCTACCTTCCTGTCAAATTTCATGATTCTAGGTCAACGGGAAGTAGGTTTCTTGACAACAAAGTGATCCTATAAGGGTTCCGTTTTTCCTTTGAGATAGGTACGGAACCCTTAAAAGAGCGGTAAATTTAAAATCTATATATTTATAGATATAAAAGGAAAAGTTGATCTGACTGATCTATCAACGCACAGCTCAAAATATGACACAAGCATCCGCTAAGAAGGGATTTTAGAAAATTCAACCTCTAACGGAAGTATTATGCGTAAAAAATGACTCCTCACTCAATTTTAGTTTATTCGGTTAAATTGCATGCCAAAAGTACGATTTTAGTCCTTATTATGTAAATATTTTTTTTAGCGTGAATCGTAATCTTGACGTGACAGTTGCCTCACAGTTTGGAGTCATATTTTACGGACTATATGATTTCTCTTGCACATTTTCAGACCGCTGCGGCCGAGGAAATCGGCAAATGAGTGTGCTTTCCTCATGATCTGTTGTCCTAGAGACAAAATTAGATCCGGGCCAGTACCGCCTACCATCCGTACGACTTCAGGTTGCGGGTACAGCAACCTCGCCGCTGCCAGGTTCAGACAGGGGACGAGAGGCTCCAACAGTGGTTACGCTGACTTCGCCGAGTTCCCCTGGATGGTCGCTTTGTTGAATAATACGAAATCAAACCAGTGAGTATCATGTGAAATCAAAAATCGGTCAAGTGCGAGTCAGGCTCGCGCACCGAGGGTTCCGTACTACAGTCGTATTTTTTCCACATTTTGCACGATAATTCAAAAACTATGATGCATAAAAATAAATAAAAATCAGTTTTATACTGCACAAGTCCCTTTCATATCATACCCCACTTGATATAGTTATCCTACTTCGTAAATTTAAAATACTAATTATTAGTTCATGACCACAATTTAATTTTTTTTGTGTGATGTAACCACAAATTCACAGTTTTCAGATTTTCCCCCGAATGTCTGCTATCAGATCTACCTACCTGCCAAATTTCATGATTCTAGGTAAACGGGAAGTACCCTGTAGGTTACTTGACAGACCGACAGACAGACAACAAAGTGATCTTATACCTAAGGGTTCCGTTTTTCTTTTTGAGGTACGGAACCCTAAAAAAGAGGCAGTTTCGGTCACTCTAAGATAATATTAGTTAGTTGGGATAATTAGGTAGGCCAACCCTCCACCTCCCATGGCCCCACCAACCTCTCGGTTATATGGACCGGATCGCGGGAGGGCGCCCGTTCGGTACTTGCTCTTGGCATTTTCCCGAGGCGCCTTCTTGACTCCCTACAAATTATTTTTGTCTCTTCCTTGTCCCTTATGCTCACTCTCCCCCCTTGGGGGCTAGACGTCACTAACACAGCTGTGATCTCCGCTGCTGCTCCTCCTTGCTGCCGGCCTGGCACCTGTACGCTCCGAGCTGCTTCGCCTCTTATGCCAATGGTGCGCGAATGCCCGTAGCCGATTGTAGTTCCCCGCCGATGAGACGAGGTCCGTGTAGAAGACCGGCCGGAGAAGAATTAGGTAGGCCCGGAACTCTACATGATCGTACGCGCCCCTTCGTAACCTCGCGCCCCTAGGTTCGTGCCTAGTTTGCCTTTGGGATAATCTGTCTCTGTGGCTTCACTCTTAGTTATAAAGATGTGATGCACAGTGTAAAAATTAAACGTTATTCTACCTCGCGCCCCTAGGTTCGTGCCTAGTTTGCCTTTGGGATAATCTGCCTCTGTGGCTTCACTCTTAGTTATAAAGATGTGATGCACAGTGTAAAAATTAAACGTTATTCTACCTCGCGCCCCTAGGTTCGTGCCTAGTTTGCCTTTGGGATAATCTGCCTTTGTGGCTTCACTCTTAGTTATAAAGATGTGATGCACAGTGTAAAAATTAAACGTTATTCTACCTCGCGCCCCTAGGTTCGTGCCTAGTTTGCCTTTGGGATAATCTGCCTCGGTGGCTTCACTCTTAGTTATAAAGATGTGATGCACAGTGTAAAAATTAAACGTTATTCTACCTCGCGCCCCTAGGTTCGTGCCTAGTTTGCCTTTGGGATAATCTGCCTCTGTGGCTTCACTCTTAGTTATAAAGATGTGATGCACAGTGTAAAAATTAAACGTTATTCTACCTCGCGCCCCTAGGTTCGTGCCTAGTTTGCCTTTGGGATAATCTGCCTCTGTGGCTTCACTCTTAGTTATAAAGATGTGATGCACAGTGTAAAAATTAAACGTTATTCTACCTCGCGCCCCTAGGTTCGTGCCTAGTTTGCCTTTGGGATAATCTGCCTCTGTGGCTTCACTCTTAGTTATAAAGATGTGATGCACAGTGTAAAAATTAAACGTTATTCTACCTCGCGCCCCTAGGTTCGTGCCTAGTTTGCCTTTGGGATAATCTGCCTCTGTGGCTTCACTCTTAGTTATAAAGATGTGATGCACAGTGTAAAAATTAAACGTTATTCTACCTCGCGCCCCTAGGTTCGTGCCTAGTTTGCCTTTGGGATAATCTGCCTCGGTGGCTTCACTCTTAGTTATAAAGATGTGATGCACAGTGTAAAAATTAAACGTTATTCTACCTCGCGCCCCTAGGTTCGTGCCTAGTTTGCCTTTGGGATAATCTGCCTCTGTGGCTTCACTCTTAGTTATAAAGATGTGATGCACAGTGTAAAAATTAAACGTTATTCTACCTCGCGCCCCTAGGTTCGTGCCTAGTTTGCCTTTGGGATAATCTGCCTCTGTGGCTTCACTCTTAGTTATAAAGATGTGATGCACAGTGTAAAAATTAAACGTTATTCTACCTCGCGCCCCTAGGTTCGTGCCTAGTTTGCCTTTGGGATAATCTGCCTCTGTGGCTTCACTCTTAGTTATAAAGATGTGATGCACAGTGTAAAAATTAAACGTTATTCTACCTCGCGCCCCTAGGTTCGTGCCTAGTTTGCCTTTGGGATAATCTGCCTCTGTGGCTTCACTCTTAGTTATAAAGATGTGATGCACAGTGTAAAAATTAAACGTTATTCTACCTCGCGCCCCTAGGTTCGTGCCTAGTTTGCCTTTGGGATAATCTGCCTCTGTGGCTTCACTCTTAGTTATAAAGATGTGATGCACAGTGTAAAAATTAAACGTTATTCTACCTCGCGCCCCTAGGTTCGTGCCTAGTTTGCCTTTGGGATAATCTGCCTCTGTGGCTTCACTCTTAGTTATAAAGATGTGATGCACAGTGTAAAAATTAAACCTTTCTTTCTTTGAACAGCCCAAATGCAGGAACTGGTCCTGGCTATATCGGAGGAGGCACGCTCATCCATCCGTCCGTGGTGTTGACTGTAGCGCACAAAGTGGACACTTTCAGCGAGGGTGATGTAAATATTCTAGTTTTCTGTAATAATGTAGCTTTCTAATGGAGAAAGAATTTTTAAAATCGGTTCAGTAGTTCCAGAGATTACACCCTACAAACAAACTTACTTTTCCTCTTTATTAATATCCATCATGATCAACCCATCACCGGCTCACTACAGAGCACAGGTCTCCTCTCAGAGTGAGAAGGGTTTTGGCCATAGTCTACCACGCTGGCCATGTGCGGATTGGCAGACTTCACACACCTTTGAGAACATTATGGAGAACTCTCAGGCATGCAGGTTTCCTCACGATGTTTTCCTTCACCGTTAAAGCAAGTTATATTTTAATTACTTAAAAACGCACATAACTCCGAAAAGTCAGAGGTGCATGCCCGGGATCGAACCCCCGACCTCCGATTGGAAGGCGGACGTCCTAACAACTAGGCTACCACAGCTTTTTTATAATTTTATTTTTATTTATTTATTTTTTATTTTTTACATCTTATTAGAACGGCAGTGCCACTTACACTAACTAGATAATTAATAATAAATTTAAATACAAATAAAGGTACAAGAAAAAAGACATAAAATACAAAACGATAAAAAATCAAAGGATTTATAATATTAGGATAGATTAATAGCCTCATCTGGTTACAGAAGGGCTGCGCAACGGATCAGCCTGGCTGTCCAGCGCGGAAATGCAGCCAGTATTCTTGGCACCATTCCACGCGGGCATGACTAATTATTATTGTACTGTAATTAGATAAGGCTAGCTTTAGGATTTATGGTTGGTATCTACTAGCTGCCCCGGCGAACTTCGTACCGCCTAACATTCGATTATTTTTCAGACATTTATTTATTTATTTATTAGGATTATTAGGAACACACACAATACATTAATTTAACACAAACTACGACACTTATAAACAAACACAGGCTGATAAATGTATCTATAAAATGCGTACACAGCATTTGCAAAATATCTAGACAAATAAAAAGAACTTACTTAACAAAACAAATAACTAAGTTACTTAGGAGATGAACCCACAGTAAAATGATAAGAGCTTTTTTTGAATGCAGTAGCTGAGTCATGAAATATGTCGATGCCAGGTATCTTTTTTGATATTTCGTTAAATTTTGCACGATGAAAATTGTCTGTCTGTTTCCGCAGCTGATATGTCGAGCTGGTGAATGGGACACGGAGAACGACAACGAGATGTACACCCACCAGGACCGCGATGTCCGCCAGATTATCCTGCACGAACAGTTCAACAAATGTGAGTAATTTTTTTTTTTTTAATTGAAAATATTACAATCGGTAGGTACCCTTATTATAAATGCGAAAGTGTGTTTGTTTGTTGGTTTATTGGTTTGTCCTTCAATCACGTCACAACGGAGTGACGGATTGACGTGATTTTTTGCATAGATATAGTTAAAGACCTGGAGAGTGACATAGGCTACTTTTTATCCCGGAAAATTAAAGAGTTCCCACGGGATTTTCAAAAACCTAATTCCACGCGGACAAAGTCGCAGGCATCAGCTAGTTTTTGAAATAAATCGAAGAGGACTGGGCAGCTTTAAGCTCTATCTATGACCGTCCGTGATCCGCCAGTGCACTGTGGGTCCGCCGTCCGTGATGTACAGTAAAGTGATGGTTCGTGAAAAGCTATACTTTCGTATATATAAAGATAATAAGTACCTACTTATGTGTTTAAAGAGTTAACAATTTTTGTTGTCACCAGTGCGCTCCCATAGCAACATAGCACTTTTAATGTTGGCAACTCCATTCGTGCTCCAACCTCACATCAACGTGGCCTGCCTCAGCCACACAATGCCACCCCCCGGGACTCTGTGCTACAGCATGGGCTGGGGGAGGGACTTCACCAGGGGAAAATACTACGCCAGCGTCCTGAAGAAGGTACGTCTCAATCTAACCTCACTTCAACATAGCCTCTACCCCTTCTTGCTATATCCTACAACATTGGTTGGGGGAGGGACTTTACTAGGAAAAAATACTACGCCAGCGTCCTGAAGAAGGTACGTCTCAATCTCACCTCACTTCAACATAGCCTCTACCCCTTCTTGCTACATCCTACAACATGGGCTGGGAGGGCGGTAGAAAGGGGAGACTTGTTTTAGCTTTAATAGTTACCAAAATAATCGAGTGTAACAGATAGATGGATTGAGAAAGTCGCACCATAAAAGTTCCATTTTTACCATTTTGGTACGGAATTAAAAATTAGTTCTGTTTCAAAAATTGTCTGTATTTTTACAGATACCTTTGCCTCTGGTGGATCCTGATCAATGCGAGAGGAAGCTTAGGAGCACGAGACTAGGCCAAAAGTACTACTTGCATCACTCGCTGACCTGCTCGGGAGGGGTGGCCAATATCGACACGTGCATCGGAGACGGAGGCTCGTCTCTCGTCTGTCCTACAGGGGTGAGTGACAGACAACCCTCAACAGTGCAGGGAGGATTGTGGATCTAGTCTACTTGCATCACTCGCTGACCTGCTCGGGAGGAAGGGCCAATGTCGACACGTGTATCGGGTACGGAGGCTCGTCTCTCGTCTGTCCTATAGGGGTGAGTGACAACCCTAAGAGGAGGGGAAGAAAGGGAAGGGGCGACGCTCACGACTTCGTCCGCGTGGTCTACATAAATTCCAAACCCCTATTTTACCCCTTAGGGGTTGAAATTTTAAAAATCCTTCTTTAGAGAATGCCTACGTCATAATAGCTATCTGCATGCCAAATTTCAGGCCGATCCATCCAGTAGTTTGACCTTTGCGTTGATAGATCTGTCAGTCAGTTAGTCACCTTTTTCTTTTATATATTTAGATTTTAAAGGTGAACCGTACCTACTTTTGACATGACAATTGACATATAGAGTTAAAATGGCGCGTAAGAACTCATTTTGTTCGGACTATATAAAGGTTTACACGCTCGTCTTTTTCTTATTATATTATATTAGGTTTAAAGACTTTATTTTCTCAAAAAGAACAAAAGTTCACTTACATGAGAACAATTTTAAACTTAAATATAGAAGAAAACATTATTTATGATACGGTGAATTTATACAATAATAAAACTAGTACCTATATATTTAAAACTATAGTGTTTGACAATATTTTTTTAATTTTTCTTTAAATTTTGGAAAAGATTTTTCGTTAAAAATGTCTTTCGGCAAGTTATTATATAGTAGTATTCCCTCAAACTGTATAGTTTTCACCCCACAATTAGTCCTAGCTTTAGTTAATTGTAGTTTATGTTTGTTTCGTGTACCATGTTTATGAGATTTTGTCTTACAAGTGATTTGTGTATGTACGGACTCTAAGAGTATTTTTCTAACTAGTATGCATGTTTTGTATTTGTATAATTGACTAATAGATAGTTGATCAGTTTTCTTATATAATTCTTTGGTCGGGAAGCGATAGTCTAGTTGGAATAAAACTTTTAACAATTTGTTTTGTGATATTTGAAGATCCTTTAAATTAGTTTTATATGCACATCCCCAAATCTCTATTAAGTATTCTAGTAAAGGCTTGGCTAGTGAGTTATGAATGATACTTCGGACTTTATGTGGTATACATCGTGCAGATTTACGCAGAGCTCCAGTCAACGATGTGATTTTTGACTGCAGATAATCTAAATGAGCTCGCCATGTTAATTTAGAATCTAGTATAAGACCGAGATATTTTTCCGCTTCTGACTGTTTCAGTTCTTGGTTATTTATAGTTAAGGGATCGAAATTAGGAACTTTTTTGTTTTTTGCAGTAAAAAGCATATAAGAGGTTTTAGCAACATTTATAGTGAGTAAATTGTACTGAAACCATTCATTTAGTGTATCTAAATCCGTTTATGCATTCGACATGATCTCATGGATTGAGTCTCCAAAATAAAATAAGCAGGTATCATCAGCATATAAGGATACCTCTCCGATCAATCCCAGGTTTCCAATATCATTTATGTAAATCAAAAATAACAAAGGACCTAGGATGGACCCTTGAGGTATCCCACAAACAATGTCACATGGTTTGCTTTTAAAATTTTCAATTTTTACTATTTGTTGTCTACTTGTTAGATAAGATTCTAGAATTTTAAAAGCTGATCCAGATATACCGATACTTTGTAACTTATTGAGCAAGATAGTGTGCGAGACGGTATCGAATGCCTTTTTCAAATCAATAAATATACCGACAGCTATCTTTTTTTGGTCAATATTAGTTTTTATTTTAGTAATCAGATCAACTGTTGCCGAAAGAGTATTTGATTTGGCACGAAAACCGTACTGGCCTTTGAAAAGAAAATTTTTTTCTGTTAGATAATTACTTAGCCGTATATACAAAACCCGCTCAAATACTTTTGATAATACGGGCAAAACCGATATGGGACGATAATTCCCAGGGTCAGATTTTGAGCCAGCTTTATGAATAGGGCTAACTTTAGCTATCTTTAGACTATCTGGAAATATACCATCTTTCATACATTTGTTGATACATAAACTTAGTTTCTCACTTATTATGTCATTAATACATTAAATTGATTTGGCCGTAATACCATCGATACCTGAACTTGCATTTATATTTAAATTTCGCTGAGAGGTCGCTGCTGCGCCGCTGTCAACATATCTGTTTCTGTTTTTTTCCGTTAATAAAAATGAAAATAACTATATTTAAGTGTTAAAGAGATTAAAAAGTGCAAATTTAACTACAATAATAACTATTACGCGTAAAAGTTTATTGCAAAACGCCAGAAAACCGAGTTATAAACTTGTGAATATCTTTAACAGTGACTGTCAAGATCGTTAAAGTTATGAAAAATATCGAATTTACAAGCTAATAAATGTGATTTACTTACAAAAGCAACTAAAAAACTTAGAAAGAACTATAGAATTCAGTGCAAAATATGTCCCAAAATACGAATTGACAAAGTTATAACCTAAAAATTACAGTGACAAAATGAAGTCAACAAACCGTATTTCCGTGTTGCAAATCGAATAATTAGTGCTAATTTACGAGGAAAATCAAAGAAAAAACCAGTGTTTCGTGTATAAATTGTATCCTACCTACTAAACTGTAGTGACGTTGTTGGACATTGTTATGAAATCTTACAAAAAATTATTTAAAAATCTGTGTATAAGTTTCTGTTTTCCGGCCCAAAATTCGATAAAAAGTGCTATAAGTATCCTACATTAACAACTAAATTAGTGCTGAGTATCAAAAGTACTATAATTACAGTGTTTAAATTGCAAATAATACAGTACCTAAAATTGAGTTATTATACCTAACCTTAAAAATACAAATATTATCAGTGTGTACCTAATCTAAAAGTAACTATTTATTTGAGTAATATTAAAGGATCAGAGATCAACCTGACCTGAATTAGCATCATCATTCAAGGACCTGATTACTCTTAGCTTAAACGCTGTCAAAATGAATAAAAATTAAACGAGTTTAAAAGGCATAGAGGAATAGTGTGTTCTGCCAAGCTAGTAATGCTAGTTATAATAGACATATTACAAAGTACATATACATCTATTATAACATTCAACTAAGTAGAACAGCATCTATCAAAATTGGTAGAAAGAACAGCCTGTAAGAAAAATGGATGAACTCACAGCTATAATGAAAAATTTACAACAGAAATTTGATATTCAGACAAACGAATTACGAGAGCTAAGACAGACTATACCAGAAATCATAACTAAAAATATAAATGAAAATTTTACAAAACTTGAATCAAAATACAATGAATTAGAAAAAACCGTAGAACAACAGGGGCGGCGTATACAACAACTGGAAAGATCAACCCGAAAGAAAAATATCATTTTCTTTGGAATAGAGGAATCTGAAAGTAATTACTATGAATTACAGAATAAAGTGATAGATATAATAAATCAGAAAATGAAAATTAAATGTAGTGAGGACAATATTGAAAATGTTAGACGTCTGGGGAGGAAAACTGGAAAATTACGGCCTGTTGTTACCACTTTAAATACAATGGGGCTAAAAATTAAGCTTTTAAAAAACAAGAAAAATCTGGTTGGTTCACCATATTATTTACAAGAGGATTTCCCACCAGAAGTTTTGGAAGAGCGTAAGAAATTGAAAGAACAACTACAAGAACAAAGGAACATGGGAAAGAAAGCCATTTTAAAATATAATAAATTGATAATAATACCAGATCAAACACAAAAGGATCAAGAAAAAAACCAAGACCCCGGAAACCGTAATAAGAGAACCTTATCAGAGTCACCAGAATGTTCGGGGAGTACAGGATCATTAAGGAAGAAAAATTCGAAAAAATCATTTCTAACTAGCAACAGCTCCAGCATCCAAAGATACATGACTAAAAATCCAATTATTATAGAAAACATAAAAAATTATACAAATACCAATGACTCTCCAGTACACAATACCACAACCTCACCACAAAATAATATTTGACAACCAAACGTGACCTCTCCACCGCAGCCCCCAATACGGCCGGTCCCCGTGGGGGTAAGTGACCACAACCCTCCATTACAAAAACTCCACATTTGTACATATAACGTCAGATCTCTCCTATCAGATGAAAGATTACTAGAACTCAAAGAAGCAATGTCAATAATTAATTATGATATAATTGGACTTTCCGAAATCAGAAGGACAGGATATTCTATTACAGAGGATAACGAACATGTATTCTGCTATTATGGTGAAACAAAAGGTCTATATGGCGTAGGATTCCTCATAAAGAAAGAATGGAAAGATACTATTGAGAGCTTCATTGCAATATCGGAAAGAATATGTATACTGAATCTAAAATTTAACACTTTGTCACTTTCTATTATTCAGGTGTATGCACCTACTATTGACTCAAAGGAAGATGAAATGAATAACTTCTATGATCAGCTCCAAAATGCTATTGATAAATCATACCATAAATATATCTTATTGGGTGACTTCAATGCCCGCATAGGACAGAGGCGCCCGGAAGAGAATACTATTTTAGGACCCTACTGTTATGGAAAAAGGGACAAAAGAGGTGAAAGGCTACTACAATTTGCTTTTGAAAATAACCTTGTAATAATCAATAGTATTTTCAAAAAAAAGTTAAATACCTTATGGACATGGCTTTCACCAAATAAAACAAAAAGTCAAATTGACTATGTCTTATCAAATGTAAAAGAAAAAATTTCTAACATAGAAATAATTAATCAGTTATCCTTTCCCAGTGACCATAGACTCATTAGATGCACTTTCATATTGTCAAACACTAAAAAAAGTAGAACGAAATATAGAAAACAAAACATAAAAATTACAACAAAAAGTGATGAATCTGTCTTCGTAGAGGCTCTCAAAATAAACACAGAATGTATAAGTTTGGAAGACGATGAAGATGTAGAATCGTATTACTCAAAAATTAAGCAAGCAATAATTTTAAGCTTAAACTCTATCCAAAATGTAAAAAGCCTTAAAGAAAGTATAATCTCAGTAGAAACAAAAAACTTAATGAAAAGAAGAAATGAACTGCAACATAAAAAATCACTTACTAAAGAAGAAAAGCAAGAACTTAGTGGATTATATAAAAATATTTTTAAACGTATTAAGAAGGAATATCAAGAACACAGATGGAATACAATCGAGAAACATTTAATCTCTTCAGGAAGCACGAAGAAGAGCTCCAAAGAGCTCAACACTGGTAAAAAGTGGATACCATGCTTAAATGATAACTCGACCAATACAAAAACTTTCTCTAGATCAGAAATAATAAATATAGCAACAAATTTCTATAAAAACCTATATACTCGACAGTATATTGAACCAATAGACAAAATACCTGTCTTAAATTCTACTACGTTGGACAGATTCACCACTGTAGAAATTATGAAAAAAATAGTCAGTTTAAAGAATGATAAAAGTAACGGACCAGACGGCATACCTAACGAAGCAATAAAAGCAGGAAAAACTTTACTGACACCTCATTTGACTATCCTTTTTAATAAAATTTTAGACAATGGAAAAATACCCAAAGAATGGGCAGAGTCAGATATTATATTATTATACAAAAAAGGAAATCCAGCAGATATTTCAAACTACAGACCCATCAGTTTGCAACCAAACTTGTATAAACTGTTTGCATCTTGCCTGGAAGATAGTATTAAATTATTTACAGAAGAACACCAGCCAGTAGAACAAGCAGGATTTAGGAAAGGTTTCTCAACTATAGACCATATATATGTTCTAGAACAAGTAATAGAGAAGTATGAAGAATATAGACGCCCACTTTACTTGGCATTTATTGATTATGCCAAGGCATTTGACTCTATATCTCATAATAGTATGTGGAAAGCTCTACAAGAATGCAATGTTCCCAATGATGCTATTGAAGTAATAAAAAATATATATAATAACAGTGTAAGTAAAGTGAAACTGGACAAAAAAGGTAAAAAAATAAATATATGTAGAGGTGTAAGACAGGGCGACCCACTCTCACCTAGAATCTTTATAACTGTACTTCAAAACATCATGAAAGACTTGAATTGGTCCAAGAAAGGTATTAACATAAATGGTAGCTTCCTAAGCAACCTCAGATTTGCTGATGACATTGTTTTATTCGCTGAGACAGCATCACAGCTAGAGTCAATGATAAACGATTTGTATTCTGCTAGTAAAAAGATTGGCTTAGAATTAAACACCTTAAAAACAAAAGTCATGACAAACAATTCCAATAAACCGATACAAATCAACAATGAAACTCTAGAATATGTAACCGAATATATTTATCTGGGAAAACAAATATCATTCAAAAAATCTAGACATCGCGATGAAATTGACCGACGTGTGACCATGACCTGGAACAAGTTCTGGAGCTATAAAGAAACATTAAAATCAAACCTTCCCATAAAACTGAAAAAGAAAATTCTTGACATGTGTATCTTGCCTTGTCTCACATATGCGTGTCAAACCTGGGTCTTTAACAACTACACTAAAAATAAGATACTAACATGCCAAAGAGCTATGGAGCGAAGTATACTAAACATAAAGCGCTTAGATAAACAAAGAAGTACGGATATAAGAAGAAAAACAAATGTTGTGGATGCTTTAAAACATAGTAAAAGACTAAAATGGGCATGGGCAGGTCATATCGCGAGAATGGATACGCAAAAATGGACAAAGAAATTGTCTGCCTGGTCTGGCCCCCGGGGAAAAAGAAAAAGAGGCAGACCGCTGGAACGTTGGGCAGATGAAATAGCTAGCATAGCGGGAGAAAATTGGGTCAATAAAGCTATAGACAGAAAATTGTGGAAAAAAATGGAGGAGGCCTACACTCATAGAGAGGTCCTTAATTAAAAAAAAAAAAAAAAAAAAAAAAACTTAATACATAATATTATAAATAATAAATAAAACATATATTTATAGTAACTTAACATTAAATCAAATAATACATATAAATAATAACAAACTATAGACATAAATGAAAGTGTGTGTTAATAAGTGTAAGAAACATTATTAAGGAACAAAAAGGCTATAATAAATAAAATAAATATACAAAACCCGCTCAAATACTTTTGATAATACGGGCAAAACCGATATGGGACGATAATTCCCAGGGTCAGATTTTGAGCCAGCTTTATGAATAGGGCTAACTTTAGCTATCTTTAGACTATCTGGAAATATACCATCTTTCATACATTTGTTGATACATAAACTTAGTTTCTCACTTATTATGTCATTAATACATTAAATTGATTTGGCCGTAATACCATCGATACCTGAACTTGCATTTATATTTAAATTTTTAATGATGGAGTGTATTTCGTGTTTTGTACATATTTTAAATTCTATGAGGGTTTTATTCTGCGTGGGTGAGTTTGAGTATATGTGAGCATTATATATAGTATTATTATGATATTTTTGTGGTATGTCATTTGCTAAAATTGGACCTATTGTAGAAAAGTAGCTATTAAAGTTGTCACATATTTCTGTACCATCATGAATAGTTTTACCGTTTACTATAAGTTTAGGGGGAGCACTACCACTTTTATTTTTATTGCCTGCAAAAGTGTGAATTAAGTCCCACATTTTTTTTGGTTCGTTATAACATTTAACAAAAGTTGCGTAGTAATATTTATCTTTAGTGTCCCTAATAGTACTTCTAATTTTTATTAACCGACTTCAAAAAAAGGAGGAGGTTCTCAATTCGTCGGAATCTTTTTTTTTTTTTTTTTTTTTATTTTTTATGTATGTTCCCCGATAACTCGAAAACGCCTAGACCGATTTTGAAAATTCTTTTTTTGTTTGAAAGGGTATACTTCAAAGTTGGTCCCATTTCAATTTGGTGAAGATCTGATGAACATCTTCGAAGATAGATACTGGAACTCCTCAACGGATAAGAGTAAATTGCTCGCGATCAGTGTAATAGCTTAGTAAACAGTAGACTTTTAACCAGTCATAGCATAATTCCATGGGGCCACTAAAAATTTTGAAATAAAAAATTTTTACAAAAAAAATAAAAACCGACTTCGTTACACAAACACTAAAAATTGAAAAATAATTTAATTTATTACCGAATATATTATGTATACAAGAGTTAATATAGTTCCATAATAATATTTTTTGGGGTCGGTGCCAATGAGGTGCCATTGTGGAGTCTCATAAAAATTCGAAGTCTAGACGATTCGCGCAGCTGAAGCTAATTGGCACCGGCACCAAAAAATATTATTATGGAACTATATTAACTCTTGTATACATAATATATTCGGTAATAAATTAAATTATTTTTCAATTTTTAGTGTTTGTGTAACGAAGTCGGTTTTTATTTTTTTTGTAAAAATTTTTTATATTTCTAATATTATTAAAATTATTCTTTAGTTCCATATTATCAGTATCTTGTTTTAAGTTTTTCCACAGCAAATTACGATTTCTAATTTCATCCAATATCTGTTTATTTATCCAATCGTCTTGAGGTAGATTTTGTATTTTGAGCTTAATAGTTTTATGATTCTCTATATTGTGTTTAATAAAACAGTCCAATTGGTTATAGTTGTGATCTGTAATCTGAAGATTTGTCATATTTTCGGCCACATCCTTGTATAGTGTATCATAATTTATTGCTTCATACTTTATTTTCTTTTTGGGTTGCTTTTTGAAATTTTTAAGTTCACAATAAATTTGTTTATGATCTGATAGGGGTGAATCTATTATAGCTATATGAAAATCATTGATAGTATTTGTACAGACATGGTCCAGGATTGATTTAGATGTTTCTGTTTCTCTAGTACAATATTGGCTATGTATTTTATTTAGTAATTTATATCCTGACTCTTTGTCATATAAAAATATTTTTCACCCCCAATGCGCAGGTGAAAAATTAAAAAAAAATTACAAAAATAAAGAAATTTATTTATATGGTGAGGTAAGGTGGAGAATACTTACCTTTTTCCTTCCAGCGGGCAAATAAGGGGTAGGAGAAGGATGGCCCTCCCCTACAGTATAAGATAAGATTCGGGCGCCAGCCAGCCGGAGGAACGACGCACGGATAGCCGAGCAGAGGCCTGAACCTTTAATCTCAAGGCAGGGATTTCGGGCCTACTCCGTCGTGGACTCTCTCACGAGACGACAAATGTCAGATAAATATGTTGGAGGATCAAAACAATGAAAAATTGTAAAAGTTTTTGAATTATAATATAATTTTCTATTTAAAATAAATTACTATGAATAGCGTCCCTACGTTCCTTGCCTTATCTTAATTCTACGAAATATAGGTACCCTTTACATTATTAAATATTAGACCTAGGGTTATGAAAAATTTGTACTAAAATTAATAAAATATATCGTTCGCCACGCGCCGGAGGATATTTTAAAGAGTTCACTGATTAAGATTTATAAACCGACGCACCAGATGCTCGGATGCAGGCCGATTTGTGTGAAGGGACATTTCAACACCATGTTCTAATCAGGTTCCACAAACACATATTTTTGAAGCAAATCACCTCATAGTGCGATAAATAGGGAAACACAAGGGGAACACATGGGGAACACAGGGGAACAGCTGCAACAAGAAAATTCTAGTTAGTATATAATTTTCTTGTTGAAAATTGTATGGCGCAATGAGGTTATACAATTTGGATACTTACCGCATTAGCGCTGTTATTTCATAATATCCATATTAAGGTGAAGCCTTCAAGGCCGAAATTACTGCTTTCTAGGCATTTCGCCACAAAACGTCTCATATTTCATAAAAATCCGGAGAGAGCCGAATATCACGTACGAATTTTGGAAGAAAAGTGACAAGTCATTAGTCATGTCAAATGTCTTCCATCAATTACTATAAATTTCGTTTTAAAAAAAAAAACAACTGTCAAAACACTGATCTATGGTCTCCTTGAAGATAATAATGGGTAGAGGTTATGTTACCGATGTAAACAAATGCCTGTCAGTGTCAAAATTCTATTGCAAAATAAAAAGGAAAACAATTATAATAAAGGTGTAACGAGACCGTCTAGGTACACGTTACAATTTCCCCTTTCTAGAGAAAAAGAAAAAAAAAAAATTTTTTTTTTTTCTTTACCCTTAACAATCCTGTAAGGCAAAAACGAAGGGAACTACCAAACAAAAGAAGAATTAAATATCTAAATTCATTCAAGCCAAAACGACCAAATAATCTTTAATAAATACGGATTGAGAAGCAATCCTTCAAAGCAAAAAAAATTATCTTAAACTAAAATTGCATAGTATTGGCATTCAACTGACCAGACACGTAGCACCAACGCTGTGAAATGGTAAGCCAAACTAGCGAAGAAGAGAAGAAAACTTTCTAAAGAGTGTGTGATTAGAATTGGCATTCTACTGACCAGATCACTAAGCACTAACGCCGTGAAATGATAAACCAATCTAACACAACACTTAGCCTAAACAAAAAGAGTCTAGAGTTAGTCTGCACCCGTTCAACCCGCTGAGGCACCCTCGCCGCGCATTGACGAACTAACCTAGCTAAAGGGTTTTCGGAATGGTCTGCAACTGGACAAAGCACTGGGCACCCTCGCCGCGCAGTGTCGAACCACCCAAAATGATGCACTACAAAAGAGCGACATCCAAAACACCGTCCTGCCTAAGCAAGGACATAGCATACATGTCCACATGTGTGAGACAAGGCTGAATATGAGTACTAAAGACCCATCCAAAAGAAAATATTTACATCCACTTGCCCGTTAAACAGACACAAGCAGGAGGATAGCATGGAGCATGTGCCAACCATGATCCCACAAAAGAGCTGTACATATGTACAAAACTACTTGACTGATTAAAACAGAAACAAGCAGGAGGATAATACGGGGCATGTGCTAAACCGTAATCCCACATAAAAACAACTGTACATATTTACAACAAAATAAGGTAATACGGTGCAAACAAAGACAACCGCAACCAAAAATAAGTATAGGATTGACAAAGGAGCCAAAAATCCTATACAAAATGAGCCCTTATAAAAGAACTACAAAGATAAAAATGTACAATATATACACATAAGGTAGTGCGGGGCAACTGCATAGCCGCAAGCTACAAAAGGATAGGATTGACAAAATAGCCAAAAATCCTATAAAATCAGTAGGACTGACAAGGAGTGTCAAAGAATCCTACTCAAAATGATTAGTCCTTATTGTGTTAGCTTCTGTTTAGTCCTTTTCAAATTAAAATTAATTTTAAGTTTTAATTTTGTCAAATTTTAAGAATATCTTTTATATGGTATCTACCTGTACTATTCTTTGCCAAATCTTTCAATATATAAACAGTATCTGAAATTTTCTTTATTATTTTACATTTAACAAATCTAGGAGCTAATTTAGCTGAAAAGAACGAAGCAGCATTGGATTGCACAAAGTTGCGCCTCCAAACTATGTCTCCAACACAATAAGAAATGACTTTTCTTCCCACATTGTAGTATTTGGCATTACGTCTATATGATTTAGCCAAATTACTAACAGTTTTATCAAAAATATTACTCAAAGTAAGAAGTGCGTCCGAATAATCAGAACGACTACCAATAACTAACTCTGAAGGATCAGAGATAGAATTAAATTTATGTAGGGACCCATCGAGGAAAACTTCCCTACCAAACATAAGAAAATTAGGTGTGTATCCGGTAACTAGATTAATAGTGCCATTAATAGCTGCCTGTATATGGGGCAAATATTTAGACCAGGTTCTATGATCGTTCTCAACATAGCATGCTATACAAGTTTCAATAGTCTTATTAAAGCGTTCAACTGGGTTATTCTGAGGGGTATACAAAGTGTTATAAAATAATTTTGGAATGCTATATTCTTTAGCAAAGTGTTTAAAAGCTCTAGAGGTCATCTGAACTCCATTGTCAAGTATGCAAATCTTCGGAACGCCAAATTTCAAGAAAATTTCCTTTTGTAATAAGTTAATTATTGTTCCAGTAGTTGCTTTACGCATGGGTAAGATCCAACAAAATTTAGAAAAAACATCTACCACGGTAAGTATGTAAACATAACCTGTATAAGATCTCGGCAATGGACCTACAATATCAAGAGACAACATAGTCATGGGACGATCGACCAATTTAGGGTTAGACATGAAACCTAAAGGAGCTGAAGTTGAATGTTTATATGCTTTACACTTATCACATCTATTTATATAATCTTTGACATCTTTGAACATTCTAGGCCAAAAGTAATGCATTCGCAATTTTTCTATGGTTTTATGAATACCAAAATGAACCGAATTTAAATCATCATGATTATTTCTAATAGTTTCTAAAATATTTTCTCTAGGTATTACTATTTTCCAAGCTAAATTTTGATTTAAAATAGATTTAGGCTTAACATATTTATACAAGGTATCATTTTCTACTTTATAAGTTTTAAATTTTGAAGGATGTTTCTGGCATTCTACAAAATTTTAGAATACCATGGATCATGGATATCCTCTGGACATGATACAATTTCAGCAATTTCTATACGAGATAAAGCATCAGGGACTGTATGACTACTACCTTTTTTGTGAATAATATTAAATTTATACTGTGACAAACGAGTGGACCATCTAGCTAACCTACCAGAGGGGTTAGTTAAATTCATCAACCATTTTAAACTGGCATGATCAGTGACTACTGTAAATTCCGTACCTTCCACGTAGGGTCGAAAATGTTCAATTGATAACAAAACAGCTAAAAGTTCTCTCTCAGTGACGCTATAATTCTGTTCAGCTTTAGATAATAATTTAGAAAAGAAGGCAATAGGATGTTGCTGACATGAGTCATCATCTTGCATCAGAACGTTAATTAATTTAGTTAAGGGTAAAAAGTTCGAAATAAATCATCTGTAATAATAAAATCTATGTGACAAAACAGTTTGTTATCAAAATCTGTCCAAATAACCGATCAGAAAGTCTTGTAATTCGACGGTGCATTTATCACATCAAATGACATCCTAACGAATCCAAACAACCACGACCTAGGACTACAAACATGGTCTAGTCAATGAAATTCAAAAAAAAAGTAAAATAAGTAGGTAAGTATAAAATTTAGAAAGGAAGAAATCATTTTCTTGTAAATGAACAATGAAATTCTCCGATTTTAAATTTGGATAAAATGTCAAAATAATATAAAAGTCAAAACCAAGGATGATGTCAATAAAATATTAAAGTTGTTATTTGTCGCTGTGCACCTTACATTTTCCAAGAAAATTGGCCACGACGACTCCTATATAGTATTAAGGTTAAATTTCCTAAGAGGAAATATACCTATTTAGGTAGTTGGCATTAAGGGCAATACGATTAAGAACTCTAAAAGACAAAGACTTACCAAGAAAATATGTTAAGTTAAATTTTGAAGATTGAAATGCTTGTTTACATAATAATTACTTACAATTTGTGATGAACTATACTCCGTTCCAGACATACTAATAGAATCTTGACCGAACATGGTAATGTTTACAAAATCTATAGATATACAAAGCTTTATCATTAAATTTCACTCGCAATAGATAATAAGTAATACACAATATACCTCAAAATAAGCTACGCTTGATTAACATGAAAGAACACTTAAATTAGCTATGCTAGGACAAACATCTTAGTATCTAGGCATACAATAAATAGGTTACACGGTTACAATACACCTTAAAATATTACAAAACACTAAGTAAGACAAGAACGAGGGCAATTAAAATATTGATCCACCAAACCATGAGAATCAACACGACTAGGATCCCAAAAAAGAATCAGGTCCCTGTTCGGGCGCCAAATGTCATATAAAAATATTTTTCACCCCCAATGCGCAGGTGAAAAATTAAAAAAAAATTACAAAAATAAAGAAATTTATTTATATGGTGAGGTAAGGTGGAGAATACTTACCTTTTTCCTTCCAGCGGGCAAATAAGGGGTAGGAGAAGGATGGCCCTCCCCTACAGTATAAGATAAGATTCGGGCGCCAGCCAGCCGGAGGAACGACGCACGGATAGCCGAGCAGAGGCCTGAACCTTTAATCTCAAGGCAGGGATTTCGGGCCTACTCCGTCGTGGACTCTCTCACGAGACGACAAATGTCAGATAAATATGTTGGAGGATCAAAACAATGAAAAATTGTAAAAGTTTTTGAATTATAATATAATTTTCTATTTAAAATAAATTACTATGAATAGCGTCCCTACGTTCCTTGCCTTATCTTAATTCTACGAAATATAGGTACCCTTTACATTATTAAATATTAGACCTAGGGTTATGAAAAATTTGTACTAAAATTAATAAAATATATCGTTCGCCACGCGCCGGAGGATATTTTAAAGAGTTCACTGATTAAGATTTATAAACCGACGCACCAGATGCTCGGATGCAGGCCGATTTGTGTGAAGGGACATTTCAACACCATGTTCTAATCAGGTTCCACAAACACATATTTTTGAAGCAAATCACCTCATAGTGCGATAAATAGGGAAACACAAGGGGAACACATGGGGAACACAGGGGAACAGCTGCAACAAGAAAATTCTAGTTAGTATATAATTTTCTTGTTGAAAATTGTATGGCGCAATGAGGTTATACAATTTGGATACTTACCGCATTAGCGCTGTTATTTCATAATATCCATATTAAGGTGAAGCCTTCAAGGCCGAAATTACTGCTTTCTAGGCATTTCGCCACAAAACGTCTCATATTTCATAAAAATCCGGAGAGAGCCGAATATCACGTACGAATTTTGGAAGAAAAGTGACAAGTCATTAGTCATGTCAAATGTCTTCCATCAATTACTATAAATTTCGTTTTAAAAAAAAAACAACTGTCAAAACACTGATCTATGGTCTCCTTGAAGATAATAATGGGTAGAGGTTATGTTACCGATGTAAACAAATGCCTGTCAGTGTCAAAATTCTATTGCAAAATAAAAAGGAAAACAATTATAATAAAGGTGTAACGAGACCGTCTAGGTACACGTTACATCTTGTAGTATATACATATATTTCTTACTACATCGGTCTTTATTTAGAATATTTATATTAAAATCCCCAAAAACTATTGATCTTTTCCTTTGTTCCAGCTGCGTTGAATAAATTTCAAAAAAGTTTTCAATGTTAGTTGAGGGTAGTTTGTATACAAAATATTTATATATATATATATTTTATTATATTATTTTATTATATTATATTATATATTGTAGAACCCAGCTGATCTTCGCTACGCCGTGGTAGCTTACGGCAACTTTTAAATTTTAACTTTGTGTCAACTGTCATGTGTAAAGTACAAGGATGTACTTTTGACATGACAGTTGACACAGAGTTAAAATGGCGCGTGAGATCTCATGTTGTTCGGACTAAAAACTTTATATATATATATATATATATTTTTTATTATATTATTATATTATATTATATATTGTAGAACCCAGCTGATCTTCGCTACGCCGTAGTGGGCTTGGTAGCTTACGGCATAGGCTGCGGGCAGGCGGACGTCCCCGGCGTCTACGCCAAGGTGCCAGAGCTCTACAACTGGATATCCACCAAGATCGCGATGGAAGGCATCAGCGACATGCCTTATGTTTTAAACTGATCAATAATTGGGTATTTGACTCCAATTTTTTTATTACTTTATTATAAACTAGCTTATGCTCGCGACTTCGTCCGCGTGGACTACACAAAATTCAAACCCCTATTTCACCCCTTAGGGGTTGAATTTTTAAAAATCCTTCTTTAGCGAATGCCGACGTCATAATAGCTATCTGCATGCCAAATTTCAGCCCGATCCGTCCAGTAGTTTGAGCTGTGCGTTGATAGATCAGTCAGTCAGTCACCTTTTCATTTCATATATTTTGAAGAAGACTATGACGTATGACGTAAACTGAAAAAACTAATTAAGTAAATCGATCAAATAACAAAAAAGTTATAAGCATATTTCTGATTAGACAGAGATAGCGTTATAGCATTTTGACGTCACATCTTATTAAATGCCATAGTAGCTTCGTGCGGTTTCATACATATTTTCGTTTTGCGAGAAAGGGATAGAAGACCCTCCCACTCCAAAATTAAAATGCCTGTAACTTTGTAAATCTTTGTTGGATTTTAATATTTTTTTCAGCGTACGTCATTATTTTCGTCCTAGTTTATAATAAAGTAATAATATTTATCAAAATCAAACTCAAAAGTAGGAAAAAATACCCAATTACTCCAAGCTGTGATACCCTAGTGCAGTGGCCGGCAACCTTTTGAGATGGAAGAGCCAAAACAATTTACAAAATTTTCAGTTTTTAAAGAGCCCTTGGCCAGCGTGGTACACTATGGCCACAATACCCTTCTCCCTCTGAGAGGAGACCCGTGCTCTGTAGCGTTTACTCCAGGGGCTCGATTGCGGTAGAATGACAGCTACAATGTCACGATCGCGATCACCTCTGATTGGTTGGCGCTCGCTCACTATTGGCTACAATGCATTGTTGCAAGAAGAATACCATAAATTCTACCAATCACAACAATTGGAATTATGTGTTTATCAAAATTTTTTTTTTTTTTAGTAATTATTTAATTATTTAAAGCATTTATTAAAAATTAAATTTATTAAAAATTAATTAAGCATTTAATCTGGTTTTTCATTTATTTACCTCTTATTTTAAAACTAACCCCTTATTTTAATACCTACTAGCGACCCGCCAGTACTGTCCTCGCACGGGTACCTTGATCTTGATATTATGACCCTATAGAGAGTGAGCAGGGTGGGAAGGGGGGGGGGGGATGTCTAATGAAAATCCTAATCCTAATATGTTTGGATGTTTGTTACTCAATCACGCAAAAACTACTGAACGGATTTGGCTGAAATTAAATAGGTACATTATTTTTTGCGTGATTTTTTTTTGACACCTCTACCATCGTTTGTTTGTTGGTTTGTCCTTCAATGACGTCGCAACGGTGCAACGGATTGACGTGATTTTTTGCATTGATAGATCAGTCAGTCAGTCAGTCAGTCAGTCAGTCACCTTTTCCTTTTATATATATATAGATGACTAGCTGATCCCCGCGGCTTCGCCCGCGTAGATTTAGGTTTTTAAAGATCCCGTATAGCCTATGTCACTCAGGAATAATGTAGCTTTCTACTGGTGAAAGAATTTTTAAAATCGGTTCAGTAGTTCTAAAGATTACCCCCTACAAACAAACTTAACGACATTACCTCTTTATATAATATAGCTGATCCCCGCGGCTTCGCCCGCGTAGATTTAGGTTTTTAAAGATCCCGTATAGCCTATGTCACTCAGGAATAATGTAGCTTTCTACTGGTGAAAGAATTTTTAAAATCGGTTCAGTAGTTCTAAAGATTACCCCCTACAAACAAACTTAACGACATTACCTCTTTATATAATACAACGGGCCGTGCAGCAGAAATCGTAATATTTTAATTTCGCCATAACTTCAAAACCAAACGTCCAATTTTAATCATTCAAAGACCAAATATTATCTCCATAAACTGTTCTTAGTGATGAAATCATTTATTTTGATAAGGATTAATAGCATGAGTAAAATAAACGCGTTTAAATGTAGTCCAAAAAAAATTCAAGATTTTTAAATAAAAAAATGGTTGCTGTGCCTCACTCGACATAGATGGGTATAGTGTGTCGCGGACTTTTTTGTAGATATTTATAAGATCTACAATTAATTAGAACATTTTATGGTTCTATCTTTTATAGTTTAGGCAGCGTACGCAAAATAAGTAACTTTTCTGGTTGATTTTTTACACCTTGTGTCCGAAAAACCCAAATATCTTACGGAACCCTATTTTTTTCCAAAATAAAATATAGCCTATGTTACTCGTGGATAATGTAGCTTTCGAATGGTGAAAGAATTTTTAAAATCGGTCCAGTAGTTTTTGAGCCTATTCAGTACAAACAAACAAACAAACAAACAAACAAACAAACAAACAAACAAACAAAGTTTTCCTCTTTATAATATTAGTGTAGACAGAGGAGGGAGAGCGGGGACGCTGAGATACAGGTTGGTCAAACTTACTTTAGGGTCCCTGGCACAATTTTTAATAAGACCTTTGTAGGAACAAATAAATCATTTAATTTCATCTAACATAGACAGCTCGACAAATGTTAACTGCGGTGTGGATGCATCGTTAGAGATTTCTTAGTTTAAAAAGAGTTTAAATTATAAGGTCGGTCGCTGATTTGTTGCTTGGACAGCTGGCTGTTGACCCAGTCGTAGAACTCTGGCAACTTAGTATATACGATGGGACCTTCCCTTCCCAACCCGTACGTTGTTAAACCCACTAAGGTATACCGGAGATCAGCTGGGTTCTGAAACAGAAATAGATATAGAGGTGTAAAATATGTAAAGTTGTGTAACTTAGGCGAGTTTAAAGTTATTGCGGGATTTATTGACTGAGCGAAGCGAAATCTCTGAGGTCTATACCTACTCTGATTTTTAATTCGGTGGAATTCTGACGTTGTCATTTTTATACATCAGGGGAGTTATTTGTACGAAGAATTTCTAAGTACTACTTCGTATGAAAAACAGTGTGACCACCACCTGAAGTTCGATTTTACCCTAAATTACATGAAATCCCTATCAATATAAAAAGCCCTAAGACACAACTTCGCACTAAAATAGGGTGCAATCTTCAACAATGGAAAGTGAAAACTGGCAGCAATGGGATCGGTTGATTTGAGGATGTAACCTTGACTTTTATGTTGAACATTTCTAAGTTTATTTTTAGTTCCTTTTAATTTTATTCATCTTGATGTGCCTAAAAGTACACGCTTAGATTATTATGATTCAGGATTTTTTAAGAAATTCTTTCACAAAAACCTTGTTCTTTACGAAAACAACAAAAAATCGGCCAAATCGGTTGATTTGTTCTCAAGTGATGATCTTCCATACATGCGGCAATTGATTTATTTAAAGTTTTCTTCTTTGTGGGAATTGTTTTATCTCTGGTAACATTAAGAAACGTCAGAATTCCTAGGAATTAAAAATCTGTAGGGCCATTGTCTAAAACCTGCATCAATCATTATTACAATCTCAATTGTTCTGATTGGCTGAATTTGTGCTGTTCTTGTTGCAACAATGCATTGTAGCCAATAGTGAGCGAGCGTCAACCAATCGGAGGTGATTGCGATCGTCACACTGTAGCTGTCAAACTACCGCGGTAGGGCTCCAGGCTATAGGTACTTAAGTGAAATTGCACTTGTCCGTCTGTCTGTCTCTGTCAGAGCCTTATCTTATAACTGCAGGCCGATTGCGAATCGACTGCATCTATCATTTAATGACAGCATCAATGTCAAAATATGGTTTTCCTATCACGGTTCGGTGAGACAGTCCACAAAGGATAGATGTGGACAAAAAAATGTTTTGACAGTTCATTTACACTATCGATAAAATTTATTGTATGAAAAATGCTATCGCGGACGCGTTTTGAAGTTTGATGTCATATAAGAACCTCGACAAATGTTACGTCAAATGAGGTTTTCATTGAAACAACTCGAGAGGTGTTTTTATCAGTGACATAAGCTATCCGCAAATCGTTTTACTACTCATATTAATTAAAATAAAGTTATGAAAGGGATTAAAAAAGGCTATAGTAATTCTTCTGCTAGATAAGAAATCAATTATTAATTTTAGAAGCTAGTATAATAGTATAAAAGCATTTTTAGATTAATATAAGTCTCATAAGTACTTTTAAAAGAATATGTGATGACTCTTTCATTAGTAGGTTTGATGCACAGAGTACATTAAATATAGAGGTATACTAACACTGAGAAATGAGAATCACAGAGTACTTTTTACACGCACCTATAACTTCTTGGAGAACAGTTATGTGCATTTTAAGTAAATAATTAAATATCATTGCTTTAACGGTGATGGAAAACATCGTGTGGAAACCTGCATGCCTGAGAGTTCTCCAAAATGTTATCAAAGGTGTGTGAAGTCTACCAATCCGCATTTGGCCAGCGTGGTAGACTATGGCCAAAACTCTTCTCACACTCAAGAGAACCGTACTCTATAGTGAGCCAGCGACAGGCTGAACATAATAGTATACCTTTATACCTTTGAGAACAATATGGAGAACTCTCAGGCATGCAGATTTCCTCATGATGTTTCCTTCACCGCTAAATCAAGTTAAGTATATTAATTGCTTAAAACGCACATAACTCTTAGAGATGCGTACCTAGAATTGAACCCCCAACCTTCAATTATTCAGAGGTGGAGATCCTAACCACTAGGCTTTTCGGGGGACTTCTAAAATTATTCCCCAAAGTAATGTCCAAAAGTCAAATCATTTTCTGATTTAATTGATTTAGCTTTGGAAATTACTTTGGAATTTAAATTATTTAGGCAAATAAAACAACATTTTGATGATTTTTTATGTATTCTTTTATTAAAGTAGATTAGATTCTGACATTTTAATTATATCACCATCTGCTTCTTATAAATCTAATCTGGCACCGTTCATTATTTTATTTGTCTCTGCACGGGGTCCAAGAGCTCGAGTTCACAACATATCCCAATCCATATCTTTGTCAGGATGAAGAAATGAATGCAGCACTGTATCACCTTTGCCTGAAAAAAAATTATGATAACTGAGTAAGTGACCACTGACTGTGTTGCTTAATCTATACCACTAGGCACTACCAGCTTTTGTTTAGGTATGATGTTGTCTGCGAAGACTTTAGAATCAGTGTATATGGTATCTTTGTTACTAATTTAGCTAATCCAAATTGTTTCTTTAAATATTTGTGGTGCGAAGGAGTAAGAAACATCCAAACTTTCATATGAAGAGCAACATTTTAGGCAGCTCTAGATACATAAGGAAACATACTCGAGAAAGCACTTGTAGTGTGGAGGTACTTACTATGAAGTCATAACCACCAGTAGCAATGGACTCAATTTGTATAATAGGTACTTTATGAAACGCTGTTAAAACTCCTCTAACTTTTCGGAGTTTAATACCATTGTATAAATAAATATCACTTGCTTAGCTGTGAAGGAAAAGGAAGATCGTGAGGAAACCCGCATGAGAGCCTTTACTTGTATTTAATGATAACGTTTGTTAACTTACGAGTTCTAACTTCTACCACACCTCGTCACACAACAACTTCTCGAAGCAGCCACAGTCCGTCAATAAGGGTCCCAATACTTAGGCAAATCAGTGCCCAGGCATTTGCGTATAAGTTCAGTGAGAAAAACTAAGTCTCCGGAGTCCGAGGAGCAAGCAAAGTTGCAGAATTAATCACAAAAAACAAACGGGTAAACTAAGGAAAAACAACAAAAAATTGTACTCTGTGGTCTGGGGTTCTAAATAGTTAGGTACCACAGACTAACTACTTATTTGTAATAAGTAACGTAGCCAAATTTAGGAGACTGTTATGTCCATGTAAATTGCTAGATTACCAAGTGATTACCATAGATATTCGATTTAGTCGGGTTATAAATAGGTCCGTGCTACCAATACGTCATCAAAATGTCGATAATGACCAAATGCGATATAGTGCATTAGTCGTCCGCGATAGCAAATTTATCAACTGTAACGATCACGATTCTTAAGGATATTTCTATTGCGATGTCACATGTCAGTTTACGGCAATCGGCCTGCAGCTGCGCGATTGCGGTAGAATGACAGCTACAATGTCACGATCGCAATCACCTCTGATTGGTTGGCGCTCGCTCACTATTGGCTACAATGCATTGTTGCAACAAGAATAGCACAAATTCAGCCAATCGCAACAATTGAGATTGTAATAATGATTGATGCAGGTTTTACAAAATCGACTTACTGAATTACTGAACGTAATTACTTCAAATTGTAATTTATTAAAAGTATGCTCCTGGAAACAGCATATTACACAATTGAAGATTATATAAATGGTAAAAGAGCGTGGATTTGACCTGCAGCTCGTTTCAGCAACGCGCAGGACTGCAAATACTTTTTAGTTATAAAAGATTCATCTTCATCATCAGCCTGTGGATGTCCACTGTTGGACATAGGCCTTCCCTAAAGAGCGCCACCACACCCGGTCCTCAGCCTTCCTCATCTAGCCACTTCCCGCCAGCCTCTTTATATCGTCGGTCCATCGTGCTGGAGGGCGTCCCACACTACGCTGAAGATACTTGCTTGTATAAAAGAATAAGTACACGGATTTCGGACTTTACAACTAAAGTATACTAAGGATATTTTGTCGTACAAACTCACCCCTGCAGGACAGACGAGAGGCATACCGCCGTTCATGAGGGACGTGTGGACATCGGGCGCCATCATCGCGCAGGTGAGTGAGTGGTTCAAGTCCTTTAAGATTAGATCGGGATGCTTCTTTGTCTCACATTCATCTTGATCCACCAAGAACAAAGTTAACTGGAAATATACAAATAATTTTTGAAACAGAGCTAATGTTTTATTAACAACTAGCTTTTTTTTTTTTTTTTTTTTTTTAAATCATAGATTGCTCTATTTACCTCTGACGTGGAGATCAGAGTCTTTGGTATTACGTTTTTAATTATTTTTAAATGAAATAAAATCTAAAATTTTATTTCCATTTATATATTTAATATTTTATGTTTAATATTTATTTTATATATTATTTCTATTGTTGGTCTTTTTACTTCATGTTATTATAACATGAAGTAAAGAGCCTTTGCTTGTAAAAAAAAAAAGAAGGTACATATATAATTATTGTGATATTTTATTTTATATATTTGTTAAGGTACTGGCCACAATAACATTATTGTGGCTAATTTATAAGTATTTTTATTTAGTTTATATTTATTATTTGTATTTTTATTTTATATATGTGCTATATGTTTTATAGCACATATATAAATAACTTGATTATTTGTTTTGACTTATTATTTTTTCTGCTATGTATTTACAAAATTTTAAAAATATATCTCTTTTGTCTTTATTCTCCAAAAATGTATTTATTGTTCCTAGTGTAATATTGTCATCTAAAATTATTTCGGTTTCGAATCGTATTTTTGCGAATCTCGGGCAATCCAGCAGCAAATGAAGTATATCTTCATTCACCTCTGGATCGCACTGGCACGATGGACTCGCCTTGCACTTGAATTTGTGCAAGTAGTATGCGAATCCACCGTGTCCCGATAGAACTTGCGTTGTGGTCGAGTCCAGTTTCATGGTCCTTATGATTTTGTAGGCGTTCCTGACGTCTGGCAGAAAAGCTTTTGTTGTGTTGGCGGTGTCGCCTTCACTATATCTCTTCTGCCAGACGTCGAGGGTAGCTTGTCTGATTTGTCGTTTTACATACGAAACGGGGCAGGCGTCGTAATCCGCTTTGCTTTTTTTGTGGAGAGCTGCCTGTTTGGCCAGCTCGTCAGCGCGTTCGTTGCCCTCGATGCCCACGTGAGCTTTTATCCAATACAGTCGTATTTCCTTGCCTTGTTGGCGGAGGTTTGCTATTTGCTTCCTTATTGCAAAGGCCAAGGGGTGAAATGACCTGTGGTTTCTCAGCAAGTCCAGTGATGACCTGGAGTCGCTGAGAATGCACACCTCATCGTCCTTCCCCTTGGAGAATTTTTCAATTGCCCTTCGGAGAGCAAATAACTCCGCTTGAAACACGGTACAGTAAGGCTCAAGTCTACTAGCTTATGCTATAGCTATTATTAACAACTAGCTTATGCCCGCTACTTCGTCCGCGTGGACTACACAAATTTTAAACCCCTATTTTACACCCTTAGGGTTGATCTTTAACTATGTGCTTAATAAAATATGTAATACTGCTAATTGCAAAAATATTAACTACAAAACTTCTTTATAGACACTTCAAAACTGACAGAGTTTCATACAAACTTCAAACCCCTATTTTACCCCTTCAGGGGTTGATTTTTGAAAAATTCTTTCTTAGCGGACGCCTACGTTGTAATAGCTATCTGCATGCCGAATTTCAGCGTGATCCGTCCAGTAGTTTGAGCTGTGCGTTGATAGATCAGTCAGTCAGTCAGTCAGTCAGTCAGTCAGTCAGTCACCTTTTCCTTTTATATATATAGTCTAGCTGATGCCCGCGACTTCGTTTGGATGGATGGATGGATTTAGGTTTTTAAAAGTCCGAGGGAACTCTTTGATTTTCCGGGATAAAAGTAGTCTATGTCACTCTCAGGTCCTTAAGTATACCCATGCAAAAAATCACGTCGATCCGTTGCTCTGTTGTGATGTGATTGAAGGACAAACCAACAAACAAACACACTTTCGAACTTATAATGAGGGTACTGATGGCAAGTCAGCCCTTGACTACGATTTGACATGGTAGTAAGTGTGTCTACGATGGAAGTGAGAGCGATTCACAGAGTACCGAGAGAGTGAAGGAGTTGTCTTTCCAGTCCATACTGTACCATAAATGCCCGGGGGGTGGCATTGTGGGGCTGAGGCAGGCCATGTTAATGTGAGATGTACCTGCTTATGAACTTTGGTGGAGTAATCGCCCCTCAAGGAGTCGTCCTCCCAGTCCATGCTGTAGCACTGAGTCCCGGGGGGTGGCATTGTGGGGCTGAGGCAGGCCACGTTGATGTGAGATGTACCTTCTTTTGAACTCTGGTGTAGTAATCGCCCGTGAAAGAGTCGTCCTCCCAGTCCATGCTGTAGCACTGAGTCCCGGGGGGTGGCATTGTGGGGCTGAGGCAGGCCACGTTGATGTGAGATGTACCTTCTTTTGAACTCTGGTGTAGTAATCGCCCGTGAAAGAGTCGTCCTCCCAGTCCATGCTGTAGCACTGAGTCCCGGGGGGTGGCATTGTGGGGCTGAGGCAGGCCACGTTGATGTGAGCTGTACCTTCTTTTGAACTCTGGTGTAGTAATCGCCCGTGAAAGAGTCGTCCTCCCAGTCCATGCTGTAGCACTGAGTCCCGGGGGGTGGCATTGTGGGGCTGAGGCAGGCCACGTTGATGTGAGATGTACCTTCTTTTGAACTCTGGTGTAGTAATCGCCCGTGAAAGAGTCGTCCTCCCAGTCCATGCTGTAGCACTGAGTCCCGGGGGGTGGCATTGTGGGGCTGAGGCAGGCCACGTTGATGTGAGCTGTACCTTCTTTTGAACTCTGGTGTAGTAATCGCCCGTGAAGGAGTCGTCCTCCCAGTCCATGCTGTAGCACTGAGTCCCGGGGGGTGGTATTGTGGGGCTGAGGCAGGCCACGTTGATGTGAGATGTACCTTCTTTTGAACTCTGGTGTAGTAATCGCCCGTGAAAGAGTCGTCCTCCCAGTCCATGCTGTAGCACTGAGTCCCGGGGGGTGGCATTGTGGGGCTGAGGCAGGCCACGTTGATGTGAGATGTACCTTCTTTTGAACTCTGGTGTAGTAATCGCCCGTGAAAGAGTCGTCCTCCCAGTCCATGCTGTAGCACTGAGTCCCGGGGGGTGGCATTGTGGGGCTGAGGCAGGCCACGTTGATGTGAGATGTACCTTCTTTTGAACTCTGGTGTAGTAATCGCCCGTGAAGGAGTCGTCCTCCCAGTCCATGCTGTAGCACTGAGTCCCGGGGGGTGGCATTGTGGGGCTGAGGCAGGCCACGTTGATGTGAGATGTACCTTCTTTTGAACTCTGGTGTAGTAATCGCCCGTGAAAGAGTCGTCCTCCCAGTCCATGCTGTAGCACTGAGTCCCGGGGGGTGGCATTGTGGGGCTGAGGCAGGCCACGTTGATGTGAGATGTACCTTCTTTTGAACTCTGGTGTAGTAATCGCCCGTGAAAGAGTCGTCCTCCCAGTCCATGCTGTAGCACTGAGTCCCGGGGGGTGGCATTGTGGGGCTGAGGCAGGCCACGTTGATGTGAGCTGTACCTTCTTTTGAACTCTGGTGTAGTAATCGCCCGTGAAGGAGTCGTCCTCCCAGTCCATGCTGTAGCACTGAGTCCCGGGGGGTGGCATTGTGGGGCTGAGGCAGGCCACGTTGATGTGAGATGTACCTTCTTTTGAACTCTGGTGTAGTAATCGCCCGTGAAAGAGTCGTCCTCCCAGTCCATGCTGTAGCACTGAGTCCCGGGGGGTGGCATTGTGGGGCTGAGGCAGGCCACGTTGATGTGAGATGTACCTTCTTTTGAACTCTGGTGTAGTAATCGCCCGTCAAGGAGTCGTCCTCCCAGTCCATGCTGTAGCACTGAGTCCCGGGGGGTGGCATTGTGGGGCTGAGGCAGGCCACGTTGATGTGAGCTGTACCTTCTTTTGAACTCTGGTGTAGTAATCGCCCGTGAAGGAGTCGTCCTCCCAGTCCATGCTGTAGCACTGAGTCCCGGGGGGTGGTATTGTGGGGCTGAGGCAGGCCACGTTGATGTGAGATGTACCTTCTTTTGAACTCTGGTGTAGTAATCGCCCGTCAAGGAGTCGTCCTCCCAGTCCATGCTGTAGCACAGAGTCCCGGGGGGTGGCATTGTGGGGCTGAGGCAGGCCACGTTGATGTGAGCTGTACCTTTTTTTGAACTCGGGTGTAGTAATCGCCCGTGAAGGAGTCGTCCTCCCAGTCCATGCTGTAGCACAGAGTCCCGGGGGGTGGCATTGTCGGGCTGAGGCAGGCCACGTTGATGTTCGGTTGGATCACGAATGGAGTAACCATCAGCAACAATGCTACGTTGTTAAGGTCTGGTGACAAAAAAAATAGTTACTCTTAAAATCACTACCAATCATCAAAAATTCGCTGCTTATATATTATATTATAAATGCGAAAATATGTCTGTTTGTAGATTTATTGGTTTGATGGTTTGTCCAGTCAAGCTTTTTGAAAAATCACTCACATTGATGATGACCGCGCTGCTCGTGCACGATAATACGTTCGACTAAACGGTCCTGGTGGACGTAGGGCTCCTCCTCATCCTTCGTCTTCCATTCACCAGCTCGGCACATCAGCTGAAAACATGCAGCACATTTTTCATATCCCGTACTAGAAAGTACATAAAAAAAACCAGCCAAGTGCGAGTCAGGCTCGCACACTGAGGGTTCCGTACTACAGTCGTATTTTTTCGACATTTTGCACGATAATTCAAAAACTATGATGCATAAAAATAAATAAAAATCTGTTTTAGAATGCACAGGTGGAGACCTTTCATATGATACCCCACTTGATATAGTTATCTTACTTCGAATATTGAAAATACTAATTACTAGTTCGTGACCACAATTTAATTTTTTTTGTGTGATATAACCCCTTAATTCATGGTTTTCATAGTTATCCTATAAGGGTTCCGTTTTTCCTTTTGAGGCACGGAACCCAAAAAATGATTCGGAATAACCCCAAATTCGCATTCACCCTAATGCACCCTACTTACAGCACTAGGGTGTAAAAACCAGACGCTGCTCGCTGCAGTCAACACCACGGATGGGTGAATGAGCGCGCCTCCTCCGAGGTGATCACCGTGATACTCGTACCAGCCACCTCTGTTGAAAAAAGTTTTGACAAGTATATATCGTCGTATCTAGGGTTGCCAGGTCGCCAAACCTAATAGCCGGACAAACCAGCCAGTTTGGCCGGGCATTTGGATAGAAAGGCCGGACCACGGACACCCTACATTATTGAGGGTTTTGTGTCTTAGTACGTACGATTTTGTGTCTTTGTAGGTACGACAATTTTTTTAAATGTAAAATCAAGCTTTTTTTATTATTGTCATAAATCTTGTTGTCACGCAGCACTGCCGCCTGCGGGAGCGACCGACAGTTGGATTGGTGGGATTTATCAAACCAAACACTCAGACGCTTTAATTATATTTACTAATTATTAAGTACTAGCTTTATGCTCGCGACATCGTCCGCGTGGACTACACAAATTTCAACCCCCTTTTTCACCCCCTTAGGGGTTGAATTTTTAAAAATCCTTTCTTAGCGGTTGCCTACGTCAGAATAGCTATCTGCGTGCCAAATTTCAGTCCGATCCATCCAGTAGTTTGAGCTGTGCGTAGATAGATCAGCCAATCAGTCAGTCTTTTCCTTTTTAGGGTTCCGTAGTAAACAAGGAACCCTTATAGTTTCGCCATGTCCGTCCGTCTGTCTGTCTGTCTGTCCGTTTGTCCGTCTGTCCGTCTGTCCGTCTGTCCGTCTGTCCGTCCGTCCGTCCGTCCTCGGTTAATCTCAGAGACTATTAGTGCTAGAAATCTGTAATTTGGCATGGGTATAAACATTAATCACGCCGAAAAAGTGGTGAAATAAAATTTTGATAAATATTTTTTTTAGGGTAGCTCCCTTACATGTAAAGTGGGGATGAACTTTTTTTTTTCTCCTCTACCCCATAGTGTGGGGTATCGTTGAATAGGTCTTTTAAAAATACTGTGGGTCTGTGAACATCATTTTTTGATTACTAGATCCGTTTGTAAAATAATATGATGTTTTAAAGTGTTAATTTTTATTAGAGTCAAGTGCCCCCCCCCCTCTATCAATCAAATGGTAGTATATAGGAACGTGAAAAAATTCACAGCAGTAGTATATATAATCAATTTTAAAGGAAAACTATCATGGCTAAGTAGGGTTCACAGGTTAAGGAGTTTACATCTGTTTTTCGAGGATTGTGACTACGGAACCGTACACTGCGCGTGGCTCGCCACGCACTTGGCCGGTTTTATATATTTAGATACTCACTGGTTGTTATTCCGCAACAAAGCAACAATCCAGGGGAACTCAGTGAAGTCAGCGTTACCAGTTCCCGCACGTTCTCTGCCAGCGTTGGTGTACCCGCAACCTGGTGGCGGCTGGAGGGAAGGCGGCACTGGCTCCAGTCTAACTTTGTCCCTAGGACAACAGGTCTCGAGGAAAGTACACTCATTTGCCGATTTGCTTTGCATCCTGAAAATATGCAATATTCATCATCATCATCACTGTAGTCAACCGTTAGACGTTCACTTCTGGACATAGGACTCCTATTAGTATAGGATCCTGATATAGAACGACCTTCACCGAGCTGGTTCATGGATGAAACGTTTTTATATTTAATTAATTAATCCTACTAATATTATAAACTAGCTGACCTGCCCCGGCTTCGCTCGGGTGGAGTTTAGAAAATTGAGGGGGAGGTTGAATTAAATTTTTCTCTCCGTAAGAACCATCTTCGTATTCAAGGAATATTATAAAAAAAGAATTAGCGAAATCGGTTCAGCTGTTCTCGAGATTTGCGATGAGCAAGACATTGTGATTCATTTTTATATTATAGATGTGAAAGTGTGAATGTTTGGATGTTTGGATGTTCGTTATTCAATCACGCAAAAACGGCTGAACGGATTTGGATGAAGTTTGGAATGGACATAGATTATAGGAAAATCAAAAAGTTCCCACGGGATTTTTAAAGACCTAATTCCACGCGGACGAAGTCGCGGGCATCAGGTAGTATGCAATATTTATCATCATCATCACCAAAGTCAACCGTTAGACGCTCACTTCTGGACATAGGACTCCTATAGGGACTTTTGGGGTTACCTACAGTTTTTGCAATTCACGAAGGCGAGTGAACTTTAGTTGTGGTTACGTCATATACACGGACAAAAAGCGGTAAACAATAGGTGGGGCGTTGACCAGAGTTTTGCACGCTATACATTGCGAAGGCAAATGGTTGTTGGTATTGAATTGTGTTTAGGTTGTATAACAATAACGCTAAGTGTTTGCTAGCGTTCTGGTTACATCCTGTAGATATTGAGTGCAATACTTGAGCCTCAATAGCTCAATGGTTGAGGAGCGGACTGAATTCCGAAAGGTCGGCGGTTCAAACCCCACCCGTTGCACTATTGTCGTACCTACTCCTAGCACAAGCTTTACGCTTAGTTAGAGGGGAAAGGGGAATATTAGTCCTGATTAGTATGGCTTAATTCTTTAAAAAAAAACGTGCAATGAGTAGTTATTGTGTACCTGTAGCTGAATAGCGAGGCGGGGTCAATCTGCGGCGGCGCCAAGTCACACATGGAAGCTTTCACGCATATGCCTACGTTTTGTTGTTGCGTATAACACGTCACAGGAGCTGAAAATGTAAGTAGTTTATAAATAATAGTTATTTGTTATGCAAGGCTGCAAAGTTGTAACTTTGTCGCGAGAGTTTGTATTGAATTCCGAGCAAGCGTTGTAATTCCTCATACGCATGGCTAAGGTATGGAATACTCTTCCATGATGTGTTTCCTACCAATTACAACCCGGGGGTCTTTAAAACAAGAGTGAAGAGGCATCTTCTAGGTAAACGCGTCCCATCTTAGGCCGCGTCATCACTTTCCATCAGGTGTGATTGTGGTCAAGCGTTTGCCTATAATGAATAATAAAAAAATATAATTAATAAAATAATAAAATAAAAATATATAAATTATTGTAATTGACGTATAATGTGTATTTATGAATAAATGACTATGACTATGACTATCGAAGGACTCTAAGGTTCAAAAAATAAAATCCTGAGCGTAGCGAGGAATTCAAAGGCTAGAGCGCAAATAAACTTGCAGCCGTGCGAAACACACAACTTTTCATCTCACTACAGCCGCGAGGAAAACGCTAGATGCTTGATATAAGAGGCGCCAGTACCGTGAAGGTTTCAGTAAGAAGTTTCTATATTAATGGCCACAAGTCTGGCTATGAAGGAGATTCTAATTCAAGAAGATTCGATACATGAATAATAGTTATTTGTTATGCAAGGCTGCAAAGTTGTTAATATGCTTTAAAAAATATGTTAACTGAAGGTTAACTGTACGGTCTGTACCTGTGCTTGGAGTAGTTTTGATTGTGTGCCATCTAATATTATCAGCTGAACAGATCGCCAGCGTCACCATCAAAATCGGTACAGCTTGTAACCTGCGAAAGAGTTTTTTTAGAGGGGTGTCAACGGGACCGTCCGTCCGTCTGTCCGTCCATCCGTTAATCTGATATCATACTTATTTGAAACTAGCTTATGCTCGCGACTTCGTCCACGTGGACTACACAAATTTCAAACCCCTATTTCACCCCCTTAGGGGATGAATTTTCAAAAATCCTCTCTTAGCGGATGCCTACGTCATAATAGCTATCTGCATGCCAAATTTCAGCCAGATCCGTCCAGTAGTTTGAGCTGTGCGTTGATAGATCAGTCAGTCAGTCACCTTTTCCTTTTATATATTTAGATTAGCCATAAGATAGGTCGAGATGGCAATCGGGATATGAGGCGGGGGGACGCCACGCGCACCCGCACGTCACCCGCGCTCGCCCGCACCGGGTTAGCGCGGAGGCTGTCCGGGTGTGCGAGGCGTTCCCACCTCGATTGCCATCTCGACCTGTCGCGTACTTAAACATGCACACAGCGGGAAGCGACTTTAGTCTATACCTAGGTTATAGGTACTACCTACTAGGTAGCTGATGCGCGCGACTTCGTTCGCGTGGATTTAGGTTTCAAAATCCCGGGGAACTCTTTGAATTTTCGGGATAAAAAGTAGCAGGTTAATAACTATATCCACATACAAAAAATCACGTCGATCCGCTGCTCCGTTGCGACGTGATTGAAGGACAAACCAACAAACCAACAAACAAACACACTTTTGCATTTATAATAAGGGTACTGATATGATGTATTTAGTGTACTTAGGGGATGCCCAAGACTTCGTCCGCGTGGATTTAAGTATTTAAAATCCCGTGGGAACTCTTTGGTTTTCCGGGGTAAAAAGTAGCCTATGTCCTTCCCCGGGATGTAAGCTACTTCTGTACCAAATTTCATCTAAATCGGTTAAACCGTTGGCAGACAGATAGACAGACAGACACAAGTTTAGGAAGGTAAAGGAGGGTAGGTAGGTAGGCAGTAGTTATTTAAAACAGTTTTTACACTCACCTCATGTTGCAAACAGATTAATAAACTAGTATACGCCGTTTGGCATCTGCAAAGTGGACTATTAATTTTGCTATCACATCAGAGTATTTAAATCAACTCTAGTGATGTGCGTATAATCATAATATAATATCGATAAAATTCAATTCTAAATAAATTTATTTATTTATTTAAAAACAAAGATACATTTAAAATATTAAATTACTGACAATTACGGTGTATCACAAAAACCTGCGGGGTGATTCGCTAACTCAGTTTCTAACACTGAATGATAGGCACGGAGCTCATTTTTTAATCCGTTGAAGGTTTTCTACGAAAAAATATTTTAATATCACCCAGTGAAGCAGCAATGTAGAACTAAACAACCTCCGTGGCTATCATTTAGTGTTAGACACTGAGTTAGAGAATCACCTAGCAGATCAGGTTTGTCCGTACACCGGCATTCCTTGCGTTCGCTCGTTATAATATTCATAGGTAAACTAAACTACATTTAATCATCCGTTAACACTAAAATTTTCTCTAACTAATATTTTCTTAAAAATCTAACTAGTCTACTGTAACAACTTTAAAACTATTATACCTACATAATAATGATAAAATGATTTTTTTTTTTTTTTAATACAATAAAACTTAAAGCTAGCCTTATCTAATTACTATATAAATCATGACCGCGTGGAATGGTGCCAAGAATACTGGCTGCATTTCCGCGCTGGACAGCCAGGCTGATCCGTTGCGCAAAAAATGAGCCAGCCCTTCTGTCACCAGTTGAGGCTATTAATCGCGGTGAAATGTCTCGTAAAAAATTTTTAGCACTAAGACTCCATGGCCCCAGGGTCTCCACGGCAAACGGCACAAAATGTAACTCTCTATAAGAGAGGCATACTTGCGCCGCTTGCCGTTTTCAGCTGTTTCTGCTGCGGCTCCCGGTCTTGATGCTGTCTTCCTGATATGACACGGGGTCAATGTGTCAACGCAAGTTGCGTCCCACATTAGCGCCCGTCCCCGTTCCCAGGGAACCAGCGTCAATCCATCAGGTCTCTTGCCATCATCCCGACTAATCCCTGCCGGCTCAATGAGCGCATGATAAAATGATGATCTATGTTATTGATATCTTGATCCCTGTCACTTGATTCACTAGAAAGAGATTCCCAATTGGTGGTCCGCGGAACCCTGGGGTTCCGGGGAAGGGTCGCATCACTCACAGGGGTTCCACGGTCTGTCCGAGAGTTACCTAAATAAAACGTTTGTGAAAAAAGACTCATAACCGCGCCGCACCGTCACGCCTACACGGCAGTCGATGGAAGCTACCCGGTAGGTATACTCCTAATCGGTTTCTACACGGCATTACGTCTTTACCGGTAGGGTGGTAACTAGCCGCGGCCGAAGCCTCCCACCAGATCAGACTCGAGCCGGAAATCGAACCGAGATCTCCAACTTTTAATACAACAGTGCACGCACTGCACCACGGAGGTAATTAACGTCATAGTATTTCTTTATCACAATAAATGTTTTGCAATACTTATAATAATTATTATTTATCATTATCAACATAGCCAGCTAGGGTTTCGCCAAAAAAAGTAGGTATGATCAATTAGGGTTCCATGGCCAAATAATAAAAAAATAGCCTATGTTACTCCTTCGTTAATCCTCTACCTGTCTATGAAAGTCCCGTCAAAATAGGTTCAGCCGTTCCGAAAATTAGCCCGTTCAAACAGACAGACAGGCAGACAAAAATTTATAAACATGTGATTCAGTTATGGTACAGTTCAAATAACTATTATTTCAAAATTACAGACAGACACTTCAATTTTATTTATTAGTATAAAGTATAGATGGAATTACCGAATTGACGTTAACAACCCATTACAAAACGTTATCAGAACTTAAGTCACAGGGCGGTGATAAAAAGAGCTTGGATTATTTTAATTACATATATCTACCTATCTACTTACTTATTAAGCGTTTACTGTACTAGCAATTTTTATAATATAACTAGCTGCCCCGGCGAACTTCGTACCGCCTAACAGTCGATTCTTTAACAGCCAATTTTTTTTTAATTTTTCCCTCCGTAAGAACCATCCTCGTACTTCAAGGAATATTATTATAAAAAAATAATTTGCTAATTCGGTTCAGCTGTTCTTGAGATTTGCGATCAGCAACACATTCAGCGATTCATTTGTATATAATATAGAGATTTTTATATATTTTTATATATTTATTTATTTATTTATAACTCGTTTCATCATCATATTATATATTTATATATATTTGTTTGTATCTTCGTAACTGTAATTATTAATAATCTCTAAATATATAGGGTAATAAATATATAGGGTTGTCCTGTACATGGTGTATAAAAGCCTTTTTTAAAAATAAAGATATGTATTTTAAAAAAATTCTAACCCGCAAAACTTTCCTAGTCCTCAGGAAAACCCACTAGGAACCCATATTATATGGTCTCCACTAGTTAGAGACCACTAGTAAACGACACCAAAATAACTTGTTTTGTAAATAAAGGTTTTATTTATTTATCTATATATCCATTTACTGTCTGTTATAAGACCTACCTACACTGCCAAATTTCATGATTCTAGGCCAACGGGAAGTACCCTGTAGGTTTCTTGACAGGACCGACAGGACAGACAGACCACAAAGTGATCCGTAAGGGTTTCCGTTTATTCTTTTGAGATACGTAATCCTAAAAATCACGTCAATTCGTTGCGACGTGATGAAGGACAAACCAACAAACAAACACACTTTCGCATTTATAATATTACTAGATGATGCCCGTGACTTTCGTCCGCGCGGATTTAGGTTCCTTAAAATCCTGTGGGAATCCTGTGGTTCAATTTTCCGGGATAAAAAGTAGCCTATGTCCTTCCCCGGGAAGCTATCCCTGTACCAAATTTCGTCAAAATCGGTTGAACGGTTGAGCCGTGAAAAGCAAGCAGACAAACATATAGACAGACAGACGGACAGACACACTTTTACATTTATAATAGGGGTACTGATGTCAAGATTTCCATCTAATTTTCAATATTCGGCCGTTAGTCACTGGGAATATTAAGTTGTTTGAACTTCACCTTTTACAATAATAATACCAATAAAAAACTATTATCGCTTGACCCCTCTATATAATAGTGATGTATCTATGTAACAATTTGATTTATCGATAAAATGCTAAAAAAAACTGTAAAATCAGACCTAGTATAGAAGTTAAAAATCTACGCAAGTACAGTACGAAGCAGAAATAATGTACATCGACCTTCAGATTCAGAATGAGATTTGGCTTTGTAGAGCGTTGTCTCTGTCACTCATACCTATGTGACGTTTGTCGGTCTCAACGACAAAGACATTGCTCTACAAAACTGCTGTTTCTAATCTGTTTCTAAGGGTCGACGTACCTTATTGTCTACCCCGCGTAGGCACTGTACACAGCGGGTAGAAAAGCTTGGACACTATTATGAATTTTAAGGGGACATGAAAAGAGCCTTCCTGCGTGGTGCTTGGTTTTAGACTGATGACAAACACCCGGCGTTCCGCAAGCAGCTACTACATGAACAAAATCAGTAGGCTGACTAATCTTTTCACCCGACGCGACGGCTACATTTAAGACCCAGCATTTAGTATTTTATTCACTACTAGCTGATTCCTGCGACTTCGTCCGCGTGGATTTACGTTTTTTAAAATCCCGTGGGACTCTTTGATTTTTCGAGATTGTTGTCGTTGCTTGGTACCCTACAATACCTAACAAAAAAAGAATGAATGAAATCGGACTACGCGTTAATGAACTACAACTCAGTATACATTTTAACTTTCGTCACCTCTCCTACGGGAACCATGCTGAATTTCGGGATAAAAAGTATCCTATATTCTTCCTCATAGTATGACCTCAAATCGTACCAAGTTTCATTGGAATCCATTCAGTAGTTTCAGCGTGATGCGCGGCCGTGATACAGGGCAGACAGACAGACAGACAGACAGATAGACAGACAGGACAGACAAAAATGAAAAAATTTCAGTTTTGGTTCAGTATCGATTATAGAGTGCCCTCGAAAAAAATTTCAAAATATCTTCAATGTACAGAATTTGACCTGTTACAGTTTTATTATAAGTATTGATGATTGATTGATTGATGATGACTAGCGACCGCCCCAGCTTCGCATGGGTGCAATGTAGATACTAATGTGGTGTCAGTGAGGAGATTATAGGCGCCGCGGCACCGCCACCTACGTCTCGTTTTGTTTGCGGCGTTAGTTTTAATTTTACGATATTTCATAAATTAAATTGATGTAAAGGGCAATTTTGGTCTAAAATGCGTATTACAAATGATCAATTATTTAATTTTGATAAGAATCAATAGTATGTCAGTAAAAACACCCTCGAAAGTAAGGCTTTGTTTCAGATCACATTTGAAAACCATAAAATCGATTATTGTGAGCCAACCTTAAAAGATACATGTATGATATCGCGAATTTTTTTGTAGAACCTTTTTAAGAGACATAATTCAACGATACATTGTTTCGCGTAACTTTGACCATTTATGCAGCGCACGCCTCGGAAACTCTCAATGAGAGGATTTTTCCAACTAATTCACATTATTTCAATTCCTTAGGGATCTCTAATTTTTTTGAAGCATTAAATTATATCTCTAAACCTCTCTTGAATTACTCTATCTATTGGTGAAACCGCATTAACATCCGTTGCGTAGTTTTAAAAGATCTACGCGTTCATACATACATACACACAGACAGACAGGGATTTACTAGTTGATTGCCTCTGACTTCGTTCGCGTGGATAAAGGTTTTTTAAAATCCCGTGGTACTCTTTGATTTTTCCGGGATAAAAAGTAGCTCATGTTACTCTCCAAATCTATAACTACGAGTATATCCATGTTAAAAATCAAACTGAATTTTATCGATTAGTATATGATTAAAAGCACACCACTAGGGTTGATTTAAATAGTCTGAGTGATAGTTAAAATTGACAGTCAGCTTTGGCAGATGCCAAACAGCGTGTCTGCGAATCAACATTTAATATTTTTAATTAGGTAGTTAGTTAGTTAGTTTCTTAACCTGCTTGCAACATGAGGTAAGCGTAAAACTGTTTTACTTATAACTAGATGATGCCTGCGACTTCATCCGCGTGGATTTCGGTTTTTGAAATCCCGTGGGAACTTTTTGATTTTCCGGGATAAAAAGTAGCCTATGTCCTTCCCCGGGATGTAAGCTAACTCTGTACCAAATTTCGTCAAAATCGGTTGAACGGATGGGCCGTGAAAGGCTAGCAGACAGACAGACAGACAGACGGACAGACAGACAGACAGACACACTCACGCATTTATAATATTAGTATGGATTACCTTCCTAGAAAGGGCCTTAACTCTAGTTATTTAGAATTTGAGCCCGCTGACAGACTGATGGATGGACGGACAGACAGACAGACCACTCCCGTTGGCACGCTCCGGGTATGTAACTAAAAAATACTCTTTCACAGGTTACAAGCTGTATCGATGTTGATGGTGACGCTGACGTTTCTGTTCAGCTGCGTGCACTATTGGCCTACTCCGAACCCCAGCTGGCTGGTGTCGGTCAGCTAAGAACTTATCCAACAACATAATCTAATGCAAGGAACCACTCCAGGTACGAATCGTGAAAAGTTTTCTTGTTTTTAACCGACTTCTAATAAGGAGTAAATAGGTACCCGGCTGAGTTTGTTGTGAGCTCTTCTCAGACCTGGGCGCGTTTGGAACCCTCGTAGCTTTAGTTTTAAGTTTGCGTAATAATTATCACCACTATTACTTTTATATACAAATCCAACATCTGACTATCAAAAAGAGTAATTTATTACCTATTTTGAATAAATCATTTGACTTTGACTTTTGACTTTGGAGGTGGGTTCTTAATTCGGCCCGTTTTTTTTAATGTAACCTATGTATTTTTTTCTTAAATGGACCGCATCCGTAAAAGTCTGCATGGATTGAAATACAGTAGGGCGACTTGTCTAAAAACCCTGCATCAATCATATTACAATCTCAATTGTTCTGATTGGCTGAATTTGTGCGATTCTTGTTGCAACAATGCATTGTAGCCAATAGTGAGCGAGCATTAACCAATCAGAGATGATTGCGATCGTGACATTGTAGCTGTCAAACAACCGCGGGTAGGGCCACTGGTATTTTTTTCGCTGTGTACCAATATACCTACTGTAAGTAATATTAATAAAAACCGGCCAATGTGCGAGTCAGACTTGCGCACTGAGGGTTCCATACACAGACGTATTTTGACGACGGATGGAAGGACTGACGGACAGGACAGACAGACAAAAAAACTTACTTCGACTGTGAGTATAGCCAGAATCTAAATCTATGTTAAAGTAGGTATTATACAAAGGAAAAGGTGACTGATTGATCTATCAACGTACAGCTCAAACTACTGGACGGATCGGGACTGAAAATTTGGCATGCAGATAGCTATTATGACGTAGACATCCGACTAAGAAAGGATTTTTGAAAATTCAACCCATAGTGGGATAAAATAGGGGTTTGAAATTTGTGTAGTCCACGGCGGACGAAGTCGCGAGCATAAACTAATCATCTATATTTACGATGGAAACGTAATTTAACTATACTAATTTAACTACACTCACGATAATTTAAACGCTATATAAGTAACATAATTAAGTTTGTTGTGGGATCTTCTCAGATCCTAGGCGCGTTTGGAACCCTCGTACAGCTTTAGTTTTAAGTTCTCGTAATAATTATCACCACTAAGTACCTACAATCTTACAAATCCAACAACCGACCATCAAAAAGTGTAATTTATTACATCTTCTTCTTCTTCTTCTTCTCTCTGGGCCGGTTTCCGCACTCAATCGTTTCCGTCTGTTGTGCGTGCATTGCCCCGCTGAAGTAATTTATTACATATCAGTACCTACCCTTATTGTTTGTTTGTTGGTTTGTCCTTCAATCACGTCGCAACGTTGCAACGGATATTGACAGTGATTTTTTGCATGGGTATAGATAAAGACCTGGAGAGTGACATAGGCTACTTTTTATCCCGAAAAATCAAAGAGGTTCCCACGGGATTTTTAAAAAGCCTAATTCCACGCGGACGAAGTCGTGGGCATCAGCTAGTTTTGAATAATTATTTGACTTTGACTTAATATTTCAATTTCAATTTCAGCTCCTGGAACGTGTTATACGCAACAGCAAAAAGTAGGCACATGCGTGAAGACATCCATGTGTAATTTGGTGCCGCCGAAGATTAACCCTGCACGCTGTTCGGGTACAGGTACAATGACGCCGATTCCCTTGTCTTTCACTAAACTAAATTTAGAGTAGGTATCTGCATTTTTTTTCTTTTTAATATTGCTAAAAAAGGACGGAACATGAATTTACATTTAAAGATCTCTAAATTTTAGTGCACGCTACAAAAAACGATATGCTCACGGCTGACAGCTAAAGTCACGGGGTTTTTTCCTGTCGAACTGTTTCTGTCCTTTTCATATTACATTAGTAAGAAGTGGATTGCGAATACTCTAAAATTTAGGTTTGCTCAGAATCAGCACCAGTCTGTGCAATGCGTACTTACTAAAGCCTAGTTCCAGGCGCGGGTCCACCGTTACGGTGATTACGTACTCATCCGATCCGAGGTCCGTGAAAATACGTTGCCAGAAAGCTAGCAAAAACTTAACATTATTGTTATACTACCTAAACACAATCCAATACCAACAACAGTTTGCCTCATTTTGTAGTTTTAGTGATTTAGTATTTTTCAAACCGCAATGTATATCGTGCAAAACTCGGGTCAATGCCCTACCTACGACGCGCTATTGGACTCCGAGGTGGTCTATTTACGCAACGTTCGTTGACCTCTAGCGTCAGTCGGACTGTTTTATTTGCAATATATCGTGAATTTTCACAAATATAGGATTGTTTTTATATATTTTTCGCGTTTTGTTGTTGTATCATATATCACTTATCAGTAATCATCAGACTATCACCTGTCTTCGTTTTTGCTAGCGTTCTGGTAGCACCCTGTATGTTCAGCCGTGAAGGTGTAACGGTTGACGATGATGACGATAATGGTGATGATGATGGGATGATTTATCTGTATGTTTCAGGATGTCAAAAACCCCCTGCACATATCTGTGCTTTCCTCGAAATCTGTTGTCCTAGTAGCCAGATTAGACCGGCACCAGTACCGCCTACCACTGGTGGTCCCGGTAACGGTGGTGGTCTCGGTGGTGGTACCGCTGGTGGCCCGGTGGGTACCGCTGGTGGCACCGGTGGTGGTTTGGCACCAGGTTGCGGGTACAGCAACCCCGCCGCTGCCAGGTTCAGGCTAGGGCCGGGACATCACCAACAGGGTTATGCCTGACTTCGCTGAGTTCCCCTGGATGGTCGCTTTAGTGGATAAAAACCAGTGAGTATCATAATAGGGAATATGCATGTAATCTAAATATTTAAAATGAAAAGGTACTGACTGACTGACTGGCTGACTGACTGAATGATTGACTGATCTATCAACGCACAGCTCAAACTACTGGACGGATCGGGCTGAAATTGGGCATGCAGATAGCTATTATGACGCTAGACATCCGCTAAGAAAGGATTTATGAAAATTCAACTCCTAAGGGGGTAAATAGGGGTTTGAAATTTGAGTAGTAGAGAGAGTAGGTGGGTCTTACAGCTAGCTTTTAGGGGGAAAATCTGAAAACCGTGAATTTAGGGTTAGATCACACAAAAAAAATTAAATTGTGGTCATGAACTAATAATTAGTATTTCAATATTCGAAGTAAGATAATATATCAAGTGGGGTATCATATGAAAGGGCTTTACCTGTGCATTCTAAAACAGATTTTTATTGATTTTTATGCATCATAATTATCGTGCAAAATGTCGAAAAAATACAACTGTAGTACGGAACCCTCAGTGTGCGAGCCTGACTCGCACTTGGCTGGTTTTTTATAATTTTTAATTCACTTTTTAAAGTGCAATTTATTACCTACTAGGTGATGCCCGCGACTTCGCCCGCGTGGATATTAGGATCATAAAAATCCCGTGGGAACTCTTTAATTTTCTGGGATAAAAAGTAGCCTATGTATGCCCCGGGATGTAAGATAACTCTATACCCAATTTTATCAAAATCGGTTTACTGTTGGGCCGTGAATAGCTAGCCAGACAGACAGATACACCTATTTCAACAAATAAATTAGATTTTGATTTTTGATTTTGGTTCTTGCAATCACTTCTATACACGCTGAAACTTTATTGGTTGTCTTCCCGCGGCAGAACGATTAGCCCTCAGTAGTACTATCGAAATTTTGAGTTAAATTTAAAAAGCAAAAATGTTTTTGTTTTAAAATAATTAAAAAAAAAATCATCAACTCGAAAGTGTGAAAAAACAATAGTAACTCACTAGATGTAACGTGAATAGTGATAAGGTACATCCACTCGAACCGCGCTGCCAATAAAGTGAAAAAGTTTAGAGCAAAATAAGCTCTCGCGCGTAGTGATACGGCATAAACTAGCCTGCGCGCACGCGGTATTACTATTGGTTCGAGGTCTCATTCGATTATTGTTTTTCTCGATTGTAAATTTGGCATTTTTTATTCTAATAATTTTTTATATTTATAAATCGATTGTAATACCACGACAAAATCATTCGCTTCATTCATCCATTACATCTCAGCGTATTTTGACACTAAAACTTTTTCAACAGGGCAAATGGCGGGGCTAATTCTGGCTATATGGGAGGAGGCACTCTCTTTCACCCGTCTTTTGTGATAACTGTAGCTCACAAAGTCGACACTATGAACCCGAGTGATGTAAGTATTCTATTATTTATCATCACTGACGAATTCTACGCTAGACTTGCGATTGCGGACCAGCAGTGCAATAAAATTGTGGTTTCTTTTTAGGGTAGCTCCCCCACTTATCGTCTTCGAATATCGAATAAGTAGGTCTTTTAAAAATACTGTGGGTGTGGAACCATCATTTTTCGATATATCCGATCCGAATGTAAAATATGATGTTTTAAAGTGCGAATTTTTATTAGTCAAGTAAGTATATGATACGATATAGTGGTGATAATTAAAACGTACTTAAAACTAAAGCTACGAGGGTTCCAAACGCGCCCAGGTCTGAGAAGAGCCCACAACAAACAACTTTACACACTTGTACCATAATGTACCTACTAATGTCTCCGTTTTCACAGCTGTTATGCCGAGCTGGTGAATGGGACACCCAGAATACCAACGAGATGTACAGCCACCAGGACCGTGACGTCAGCCACTTGCTCTTGCACCCACAATTCAACAAATGTGAGTCATTTTTCAAAAAAAACCGGACAAGTGCGAGTCAGACTCACGTACCGAGAGTTCCGTACTACAGATGTATTTTTTCCACATTTTGTACGATAAATCAAAAACAAATAAAAATTTGTTTTAGAACGCACAGGTAAAGCCCTTTCATAATATGTTATCCCATTTGGTATAAAATGTTACAAGTTGAAAATACTACCTAATTATTTGTTCATGAAATGAAATGAAATGAAATGATTTATTTGTTTTAAAGGGTCTTTTAAAATTGTGCCAGGGACCCTGAAGTAAGTTTGCAAAACCTGTATCTCAGGGTCCCCGCTCTCCCTCCATCATTAACAAATAAACACTTATAGAAAACTAAATTTAGTGATATGATATGAATATGAAACTTAAAAATACGTGTGTGTGTGTACATATGTGTATCAGTGTGTATTGTGTGTGTGTGTACATGTGTATATTTTTAATAACAAATAACAAAATTCATGAACACATTTTTTGAATGATGTAACCATAAATTCACAGTAATCAGATTTTTCCTTTACTTGTGCTATAAGACCTACCTACCTTCCAAATTTTATTATTAAAGGCCAACGAGAACTACCCTATAGGTTTTCTTGACAGACACGACCGACGGACAGACAGACAGACAACGAAGTGATCCGATTAGGGTTCCTCTTTTCCTTTTGTGGAACGGAACCCTAAAAACAAACTGGGCTGGGCAGTATTCGAGAAGATTCAATATTGTCAACGATATAAGCTGTTCCACTAGTAATTAGTATCAAGCTCTCTCTGTACCAAATAAATAGTTTCCGAGACTTCGTTCACGTGGATTAAATTTTTTAAAAAACCCTTGGGAACTCTTTGGTGTCCCAGGATAAATAGTAGCCTATATTAGCATCCGGAATACAAGATATATTTTGTGCCAACTTTTTGATTTGATGTGACAAAAAGTAGCCAACGTCTGTACCCGGGATGTAAGTTAACTCTGTACCTGTGTGAAAAGCTAGCATACAGACCGACAGTCACACTTTCGTATTTACAATAATAATTACTAGCTGATACCCGCGACTTCGCACGCGTAGATTTAGGTTTTTTAAAATCCCGTGGGAACTCTTTTATTTTCCGGGAGAAAAAGTAGCCTATGTCACTCTCCAGGTCTTAAACTATACCCATGCAAAAAATCACGTTGATCCGTTGCTCCATTACGACGTGATTGAAGGACAAACCAACAAACTAACAAACAAACACACTTTCGCTTTTATAATAAGGGTAGGTACTGAAAGGGTCAAATTAGTATGGATTTAAAGAGCTAACATTTTTTTTTGTCACCAGTGCACGCCCATAACGACATAGCACTTTTAAAATTGGCGAAGCCATTCGTGCTGGGACCTCACATCAACGTGGCCTGCCTCAGCCCCGCAATGCCACCCCCCGGGACTCTGTGCTACAGCATGGGCTGGGGAGAGGACTTCACTCAGGGCAAATACTACGCCAGCGTCCTGAAGAAGGTATGGGAGGTTTTATCTTCACTAATGTTGGGATGTCTCGGGGAGTGTAATATTGGGACAGTTAATTATACACTTCGAACCTTTTGACCAGAGTTTATTAATAAACCAACAATCAAACACACTTTCGCATTTATGATAAGGATACTTTTTTTTAATGCTGGGAAATGCGTTTACGCATCCCCCCTTCCTGGAAGCCAGCCAGCTAACCAGCCAGCCAACCAACTGGAGGGAAGGTATGTGGGACTTGCCGGCCGAGAGGCGACCGGAATTCCCTCTAAAACCCAGCGGCATTCCTGCACGTCACCTGGTGACTGGGTCACGGGAACGCCGAAGCAAACCACCGCGACCCAGTCAGCGACATCCGCCGAGGCAGACCCTCCACCGGGGACCCCGCTCACAAGGTCCCCACACCGCACGTCCGAGGCGCAACGACCAAGTGCGTGCGCCTCCCGACCCGGAGACGGGGCAACAACTGCACACTCCGCGCACGTCCCATCCTCCGCCTCGTCCGCTGTGCCCTCTGCTAGTCAGAGGGACACGCGGAGAAACCTTCCCCCTATCAGGTCATTAGCCATGGCTAACAACATCCCCGAAAAGAAATTGTTAGCCATGTTACCGGGGTGCACCGGCCCGAATACTGCTCTTCCCCTCGGATGCCCGATGCATCCAAAAGGGACCAGCAGCACCCAGGCACACTGGGAGGTTACCTGGCTGGCACCCCATGATAAGGATACTTATTCTAACCTAAGTAATTCCTCATATCACTAGATTTTGTTCTTATTGTAAACTTAGAGAGAAAAAAAACCTTTAAAAATTGTTTGTATTTTCGCAGATACCTTTGCCTCTGGTGGAATCTAACCAATGCGAGAAGACGCTTAAGAACACCAGACTGAGCGACAGCTACTTCTTGCATCACACGCTCACCTGCGCGGGAGGGGTGCCCAATTTCGACACGTGTATCGGGGACGGAGGCTCGTCTCTTGTCTGTCCTACAGGGGTGAGTTATCAACATCCCCATCATAATATTATCATCCCCATATTATGTCTGGTGGGAGCTGCCTCGGCCGTGGCTAGTTACCACCCTACCGGCAAAGCCGTGCCGCCAAGAGATTTAACGTTCCGGTACGATGCCGTGTAGAAACCAAAGGTGTATGGGTTTAATAAAAACTGCCATACTCCTTCCAGGTTAGCCCGCTCCCACCTTAGAGTGCATCGTCACTTACCTTCAGGTGAGATTGCAGTCAAGGGCTAACTTGTATCTGAATAAAAAATAATAAAAAAAATCAACTCATCGCCTGATCAATAGGTACCTACTGACCACGAGTTTCAACAAGGGTTTGGCCATAGTCTTCCACCCTGGCAATATTCAAACAAGAACAAAGGGGACACATGGGGGACACTTAACGGCAACGTTAGTTCCGATTTTTATCACGCGCCAAGATAGCCTTGTCGCCTTAGATGAATGATTAAAGATGATTACCATCTCTATGCTTGTCGCACTGTGGAGATGATTGTGATCGTGACATTGTAGATGTCACTCTTTTTTTAAAAAAATATTTTACGGCTCTGAATGGCAGTCTTTTAAGGCTTAGCTGCCATTCTACCGCAATCGAGCCACAGACTTAACTATATACTAACGCATTTTTTCTTATTATTTCAGGACCCAGCTGATCTCCGGTACACTGTGGTGGGCATGGTGGCCTACGGATTGGACTGCGGGCAGGCCAACATCCCCAGCGTGTACACGAAGGTGCCAGAGTTCTACAGCTGGATCTCCAGCCAGATCGCAATGGCAGGCGTCAGCGACAGGCCTTATGATTTATAAAAAAAAAACTCCAGCCAGTGTACTTACAGTGCGACAAGGCTCTCTTGGCACTTGAATGACATTGACAGGGGGGCGTTGTTGGAGAACAAAGGCCGTAGACTGAATAAAAAAGCTAGACTAAAGTACTTTGTAACCGCGACTGAGATAGCGATAGCCCGACGTAACGATGAATAACACGACAATTATCATTGTTTAGTAGTCAATATTTGTATTAACCGATCAACAACATTTGTATTAAACGTTTTTTATGTGAAAACAAGTAAATAACTAATGAGAAATACAATTATGCCACGAATTCTCAATGTTTGTTTCCTTGAAAAAAGTCGGTTACACGATAAGGGACAAAAATAGGTTAGCTGCGTCTCTGTTTATCACATTAGTAACTTTATCTGTGCTCTCTTTTTAGGGTGAATGAGAAAGCAAACGTTCCTTTCTCTAGATTTTTTACTCCGTCTACGACAAAGGCTTAGACTATTCAAACAAGAACAAAGGGGACACTTGACGGCAACGTTAGTTCCGTTTTTCTCCACGCACCAAGATAGCCTTGTCGCACTGTAGTATGAGATTTTGCGTCACACTAGCATCACAGTTCGTGACAGTTGGGAAATTCTATCAAAACTTCCAGGCTTCGACGTCACGAGCAGGCATCACATGATAGTACATTTGACTAAAGTAGCCTTATTTTTCTATGATTATGTCACCATAGCCCAAAGAAATTTTATGTACTACTTCGTTAAGAACTATTACCTACTATGTCGATGCCATAGCCTAATATTTGACATATCGTCGATTCAGGATTAAACCGAGAGTTCCCTCACTCTAGTTCACTCTGATAGCATTGATAGAATTTGAGAGTCGAAACAAAATAACGTTAAAATACTTAAAATGGAACTTAAAGACTACACAAATTTTAAACCTCTATTTTACCCCCTTAGGGTTGAATTTTCAAAACCATTTCGTAGGTAGCAGATATTACCTACGTCCATAATAGCTATCTGCATGCCTTTCAGCCCGATCCGCCCAGTAGTAGCTGTAGTAGAGGCGTCTTTACCTATGGTGCAGGGTGTGCGGCGCACACGGGCGCCGGGTCTAAGGGGGCGCCGAGCGCCCTCTAATGGCGACACTTCCAAATAAATAAATAAATAAATAAATAAAAGTTTATTCAGCTCACAAAACAAGAAAATACAAAAAACATACAAACCAAATGTTACAAATTAAAAAAATTAAAACTAGGTAAGCTTAAAACTACGAGCTCGACAGTACTAAAAAGAAAAATGATGTCTTGTTTGAGCTGAAAAGGCTACTGCCTCAGCATGATGCTGCAGTATTTGACTACTGCAGCGCTGATTTTCAGGCAGAGCCCTAGTGTCACGACCCGACAACGAAAGTGTTCTCTATAATATAAAAATCAACTAAAATAAAAAATAAAAAACTTCATTATTAGTGGAGTAATAAATATAATATAATAAAGAATAAAGATGCGTCGATGCCGGCGCTCTCAAAGACCCTGCGCTCGTGTTATGGCCGACGCCGTCATCATTTAAAATTGCACCATTTGCATCCGAATTTCCGTTGGAAAATATAACTGTTAGTATTCCATTTTGACCCTGCTCCTACTAGACTAGAGGGCGCCGGGGTACTGGTTGCACACGGGCGCCACAAGGGCTAGAGACGCCTCTGAGCTGTAGGTTGATAGATCAGACAGTCAGTCAGTCAGTCAATCAGTCAGCTTTTCCTTATATAAATTTAGATTTAAGCTGTGCGATAGATTATAATAATATTTATTTGAAGCATTTATTAAAAAATTGCATTTATTCTTGTTTTTTTAATTTAAAAATACCTTTAGGATGAAATAAATTGCCATGATAAGAAAGGTATCACTACCCCTATTATAAATGTGAAAGTGTGTTTGTTTGTTGGTTTGTCCTTCAATCACGTCGCAACGGAGGAACGGATCTAGACGTTATTTTTGCATTGGTATAGTTTAAGACCTAATTAATTAATTATTATAGCTTCAATTTCGTTTTGAAAATATTGATAGTGATTGAGACTGTTTGATATCCAAGGGGACAGAATTCCATAGCAGTATAGCGATAACAGTAAATGATTTAGCATAATATGAATTCACTTATGTAGAACAGTGTTATGATTATGTATTTTTGTATTGAATGTCTCCCTTATTTTGTAAATAAGACTTTTATTTTCATTAGCGCGATTAGTTGTTTAAATTTTTATGTATAGTTTAATCGTTGGTTTGTATTTTTATACATATTATTATAGTAGTTTGTTTATGTTGTGTCGCCCTAGTTGTATGTAGGAAGCTGTGGATAGTGTAGTGGATTACATATTTGTTAATTTTGTTAGATTTAAGTCGTACCTAGTTTTAACTTTTAATATGTAATTGTTTACTGTCCCAAATAAAAAAATTAAAAAAAGAAGATGAGTGTGTAGGCACTTTCAGGCGTAGATTATTTGAGAACGAAGAGAAAAAGAGTGTGTACATCGGTACTCAAATCGGTCTTTAAGATAGAGAGGAATGGAGGGATTGAACAGTATACAGTAAAGAATACGAAGAATATGAGTATTCCTGCTAAGAATAGAATAGAATAGAATAGAATGTTTTTTTATTCATGTAAACTTTTTACAAGTGCTTATGAATAGTCAGGTACCTAGTTTTAATTTACCACTGGTTCGGAATGCCGTTCCTACCGAGAAGAACCAGCAAGAAACTCGGCGGTTGCTCTTTTTAATTTTTCAATTTACAATGTTATTATACCGTTCTATACAAGCCATTCCAGCCCCGTGCATTGCTGGAGCGAGTCAAATCCAAGCTTTTTTATCGTTTACATCCTCTCATAGTAGGAGCATACTTTTAACACATTTTTTAAACTTGTGTAAAGGCAAGTCTAAAATTGCTTGTGGAATTTTATTATAAAACTAGCTAATGCTCGCGACTTCGTCCGCGTGGACTACACAAATTTCAAACCCCTATTTCACCCCCTTAGGGATTGAATTTTCAAAAATCCTTTCTTAGCGGATGCCTACGTCATAGTAGCTATCTGTATGCCAAATTTCAGCCCGATCCGTCCAGTAGTTTGAGCTGTGCGTTGATAGATCAGTCAGTCAGTCAGTCAGTCAGTCAGTCAGTCAGTCAGTCACCTTTTCCTTTTATACATTTAGATATTACACTCATTCGCACCTTCATGACTTTCGCACCTTCCAGAGGCGGAGCGCAGGAGTAGCTAGCTTATTTCTGTTTCTAGTTTGCCTATCATGGAGATCACTGATTTTCAGACGAATCGGGAGCCACTTGAGCTTACGGCGGTACTCGGAGACAGCTGAGGACAGAGGAGACAGTTACGGTGGACAGCAGATCGTAGGTAAGTGCGAGCGAAACAGACAGATAACTCGACGACTCAGTTTAAAATGCGTCGACTATAGTTATTGGAAGGGTTAATTATACTGAATTAAAAAAAGAATTCTATAAAAGGTATTTTAATTGTAATTTCTATGACAGTACGTTTAACTTCTGAGCTTGAACTGTGCTTCTGTGCCCACGTCGTAGGTGCTCCTGTTGAACCCCTCGCGGGCCATCTGTGTCCCCACCCAGTCGTACAGCTCTGGCACCTGGGAAAACACTATTTATAAAGAAAGATCTCGAAAGCCTATGCAACCCCCCCCCCCCGTCAATCCGAAACAACACAAAAAGAAAGCCTATTCCCGATAGCCCAATCACGTCGCCACGGTGCAACGGATTGACGTGATTTTTGCACGGGTATAGATAAAGACCTGGAGAGTGACATAGGCTACTTTTTATCCCGAAAAATCCAAGAGTTCCCACTCTTGTATTTTCCGTTGGGATTTTTAAAACCTAATTCCACGCGAACGAAGTCGCGGGCATCAGCTAGTAGATAATATAGATAATAATAAAAATATGTATTAGAAAATAAATAAGTATAGGTACCTACCTTCACATAAACTCCAGGGACATTCTCCGTACCGCATTCAAGTCCATACGCCACCATGCCGACTACGGCGTACCGCAGATCGCCGGGGTTCTAAACAACAAAATCAAGTTGATGAGGAAGTTTCAGGGCAACGTTCGATAAAATTCTCATAGATGGCGCTAAATAACCCCATATATCTATATGATCTAGATGAAGAAATGAGTAGTCAGAACAAAGCACTCACCCCTACAGGACAGACGAGGGACGACCCCCCGTCCCCGATACAAGTGTCGACCAGGGCCTCCCCGCCCGCACAGGTGAGAGAGCGGTGCAGGGTATACCTTGACCCTAACCTCGTATTGCGATACCGTCTCTGACAATCGTCGCCGCTTACTAGGGGCAACGTTATCTGAAAAATTAAAAAAAAAAATATGCTCAAGTGGAGGAAGGGTCAACCCTATTTATACACTATGGTATAAAGTGGTGTGTGGCACAACTTACAAAATAAACGTTTTCTCTTTCTTTCTTTCTACCTAGATAAACTTTTACAAGTTCTTTTGAATCGACATAATAATTTACCACTGCACAAGGACTTTTATACAACGGTCGTTTTAGTATACGCAAAAACCGAAACATGTATCGAATAGTTTTACATAAAGAATAAATATAATTTTTTTTTAAAAACTAAATAAGTTGTTGTGTTGAGTCGTTGTCCCGCAAAAACATGGTCACCTCAAGCGAGCGGCTGTGAGCGAACGAGACAGCTGGCGTTGATCGTGCGCGCTCTCGCTCGCGCGGCTCGAATCAGCTGGTGCATGCGGTCATTCAACTAGGTGTCCAAGCTTGCAGGACTTTAAAGTACTATTTGATCAAAATATAACCCACAGTAAAAATGATTGCAATCGATTCTAGGTTACTGATTCTGAACAAACTACTTTCAGGTTTTGCATATGGTAAAACTAACGTTGTATAAGCACCAACAAGCAACTATTGGCGTCAAAGGGAAGACAAGAGAAAATGTGAATGAGTTGTCCTACCTTTTTGAGCAAGTTGGCGTACTTGGCACTCTTAGTAAAGTCCTCCCCCCAGCCCATGCTGTAGCAGACAGTCCCGGGGGGTGGCAGCGCGAGGCTGAGGCAGGCCACCCCCACGTGAGGCTCCTTGATGAACGGCTTCTTCAGTATCAGGAGCGCGATGTTATTGTGGACGTGGACTGCAAATATGACAATACAAATACGATTCCAGTACCTGGCAGGAAATATTGTACATCGGCCTTTAGAAAGAGATAGCAGTTTCGTAGAGAGTCTCTGTCGTTGAGACCGACAAAACGTCACATAGGTATGTATGACAGAGACAATGCCCTACGAAGCCGAATTACGGATAAGTGAACAAACGCCCTAAGGGTCTTCGAGCACTTATCCGTAATTTGACGGATCCGTGAAAAAAATACGAACCGTATGTACGTATTTATATGACGGCCACTTCTAAGAATCACGGATACGAACCGTATACGGATGAGTGCACAAACGCCCTTAGGGTCTTCGTGCACTTATCCGTAATTTGACGGATCCGTGAAAAAAATACGAATCGAATGTATTTGTATGACGGCCACTTCTAAGAATCACGGATACGAACCGAATACGGATGAGTGCACAAACGCCCTTAGGCTAAATATCATCATCATGATCAACCCATCACCGGCTCACTACAAAGCACGGGTCTCCTCTCAGAGTGAGAAGGGTTTTGGCCATAGTCTACCACGCTGGCCATGTGCGGATTGGTAAACTTCACACACCTTTGAGAACATTATGGAAAACTCTCAGGCATGCAGGTTTCCTTCCTAAGTATCACTTGCTTTAACGGTAAAGCAAGTGATATTTAATTAATTAAAACGCACATAACTCCGAAAAGTTTGAAGTGCGTGCCTGGGATCGAACCCCCGACCTCCGATTAGAAGACGGACGTCCTAACCACTAGGCTATCACAGCTTTTTAGGTACAGGCTAAATATGAAATGGTCTTACTTCTAAAGAATTCCTCGTGAACGATGATCTTGTCGACGCTCCTGTCTTGGTGGGTGTACGCCTCGTACTCGCTCTGTGTGTCCCACTCGCCGGCGCGGCACTTCAGCTGCAAAAATACAGAACCAGCCCCCCAATTGTGTAAGAATAACCATTTCATGGCTATCGCAATCGTCAAGAATTCTGCGCTTTGATTGGCTGTGAAAAAATGTAAACAGCGAATCAACCAATCAAAGGGCAGAATTTCTTGACGATTGCGATAGCCATGAAATGGTTATTCTTACACAATTGGGGGGCAGAACGCTAGCAAAAACTTAGCGTTATTGTTATACTATTTAAACACAATCCAATACTAATAACTAATTTATTCCCGACGATCAAATCATGACCGACAATGCTCCCTATCTTGTAGGGCTACACAATACAACCTCACCACAGCGTCTTCGCCGGCGAAGACGAGGTCCCCGATTTCTAACGTCACCCGGACGTGGACCCACGCCACGGCCTCGGGGGCGTACGGACTAACCAGTAGACCAACAACTCCACCCATCCCAACGTTATCCTAAGCCGTGGTCCGAGCCTCACAGGAGGCGCCCTTAGGAGGACGTTGCCCCCCGACCTCTCGAATTATTTCTTCGAGCCCTAGGGCTGACCTCCAGCCCCCCTAGCATGGGCAGGAGACAAAAAAATTATCCCCCCAATTATATCCACTGACGAGGGATAAAATTTACTTGTCCACCTCTCAAAGCACGGCAACAGGGGAGAGGAGAAGTTTATCCCTAATTCGGGGACAATTTTATCCTCGACATTAGACGTGGGTTTAAGTTTATTCTCATAGAACTTAAAAAATCAAAACATGTCTCGCGGTACCTGTTGGGTTTAGGTTATGTTTGGGTTGTGTTTGGGTTATGTTTGGGTTGTGTTTGTGCTATGTTTGGGTTGTGTTTGGGTTATGTTTGGAATATGGTTGGGAACCCCAACATAAACTCAACATAGGTCCCAAATACCAATTACCATTGACCCAATAAAGGTAAAGGAAAAGATCCAAAAACCGAAAAGTCCCCCGTTTTATTCACTGTGGATAATTATATCCACCCGTGAGCCCATGCTCGGAGAGTGGATAAAGCTGTCGGAGGGGATAAAGATTTTATCCTTTCCCCGGGGAGAAAATTATATCCCCGCCCATGCTAACCCTGCAGGCGGAGCTTCGCGCTCGCCACCCCCCCGGCGACGCTGTAGCGGCCAGTAAGGCCTACGCAGCATAGTCAATCCGAAACAACACAACAAAACAATAACTAATTGCCTCATTTTGTAGTTAGTGGAGGTGGAGTGGTGGAGTTCGCCGACTTTTAAAACGGCCGATTATCTTATAATCGGCCCTTTTAAAAACCCGCAATGTATAGCGTGCAAATCTCGGGTCAATGCCTATAACCTATGACTCCGAGTGGCCTACTTATGCAAATGTCCATTTTCTGTCGAGATCCTTGTGAGAGACCTTCGTTCAGCCATGGATTAGGTATGTCGATTGAAACGACATCGGTTTGTAGTAGATATTACTTACTTCTCTAATCTGTCAGTAGATTGATTAGAGAAGTAGATTTGACGACCTCCCTGGCGCAGTGGTGCGCGCTGTGGTCTTAATAGTGGGAGGTCCCGGGTTCGATTCCTGGCAGGGGTTTGGAATTTTATAATTTCTGAATTTCTGGTCTGGTCTGGTGGGAGGCTTCGGCCGTGGCTAGTTACCACCCTACCGGCAAAGCCGTGCCGCCAAGCGATTTAGCGTTCCGGTACGATGCCGTGTAGAAACCAGAGGGGTACGGGTTTAATAAAAACTGCCATACCCCTTCCAGGTTAGCCCGCTATCATCTTAGACTGCTTCATCACTGACCACCAGGTAAGATTGCAGTCAAGTGCTAACTTGTATCTGAATTTAAAAAAAAAAGATAGGATAGCAGTAAGTAGGTTCGAAGGGTTACCTCTTCTGGTTTGAGAGTGTCGACCTTGTGTGCGACGGTCATCACGACGGACGGGTGGATGATTGTGCCGCCTCCGAGATAATTCTCATCCACCCAGCCGGCTGCGCTATAGACAGAAAAAAATTGTACAATGAACCAAAAGCCCACTAGATTACAACATGGGGTTATTCAAGAGGCGGACCAACAAATTCCTAAAAGTTCGGCAACGCATCGGCGGTTCCTCTGGTGCTGCAAATGTTCATAGGCGGCGGTAATCACTTAACATCAGGTGACCCTCGCTATCTCTATTTAAAAAAAAGACTTCCTTTTTTTAATTTATTTATTATAATGCACACGTCTTACATCTTTCTATCTTTCTAATGGAGGAGGCTTTTACCGCCCTAGGCGGTCCTTACAATGAAACCCATTATACTAACATAGTTATTTAAGAATAATAAGAAACATAGTTACTAACCTACTAATAATTCTTTTATTTTTTATTTTTATTAATTATGCACTGTATTGGTAATAAGGAAAATATTGTAAGGAGAAAATAAAGCTATTTTTATTTTTATTTATTTTATTTTACACGTCTTACATCTTTCTATCTCGCCAAATAGCACATCAGTTTATCGGCGAGTTTGCGCTCATAATGGATTAACTATTATCCATACTAATATTATAAATGAGAATGAGTGTGTCTGTTTGTCTGTCTGCTAGCCTTTCACGGCCCAGCCGTTCAACCGATTTTGACGATATTTGGTACAGGGATAGCTTGCAAACGTGTGGCGGTGGTGAAGGACATAGGCTACTTTTTATTCCTGAAAACCAAAGGGGGATTCCCACGGGATTTTAAAAACCTAAATCCACGCGGACGAAGTCACGGGCGTCATGTAGTTATTTATAAGTATTCTTCCCGTATTCTTTACTCACCCAGTTTTGAGCAAAGCGACCATCCAGGGGAACTCCCCATAGTCCGCATAACCGCTTTTGGAGCTGCCCACCTTCTCCCGGAACACGCTTGCGCCAGGGTTGCTGTATCCGCAGCTAACATCCTTGATGGCCTCGGGTTTCCTGGGCTTTGCCAGGAGCTGGGTGACAGGACAACAGGTTTCCAGGAAATGGCATGGATTACCTTCCCTGAAAAATGTACCTACATTTTACTTATAAAAGATTCGAAGGTATTTTGCTAATGCGCGTGACAGCCATTTTAGTGACGTCAGCGCTAGACTGAAATTTGGAGCTGATGGTATATTTTATTTCGGCTGACGTGAAAATGACGTCACTTCGATGTTATTGAGACATGGTTCCAGCGCAATAGCAATTTGCGGGACTTATATAACTTAGTCCCGTATACCTAACCCGAGAAATCACCGATATAATTGAATATTTGACTAGGTACATCAAAAATAAATTATTTCTTAATGATTATTAAATAGTAGAGGGTCTTCCAAAATACGTAAAATCCACGCCCTTTGTTAGTTTCAAGTGTAATAACCATTTTAAATTATCGAATAAGTAAACTAAAAAAGTACGTCATTATGATGTGACGTCACATTCCAGTATTTCATAGAATCTCGCATATACTAAGCTCTCGTTTTGAGTTAAAAAAGTTACTGATTTGACTAGTTTTCAAATACCGTTTTGTTTCAACTCGGTCAGCCCTACTGAATTAAATAGGTAGTTTTTATTTTTTTCATTATTCATTATAGGTACCTATACGCTTGACCACAATCACACCTGATGGAAAGTGATGATGTGGCCTAAGATGGGACGCGTTTACCTAGAAGATGCCTATTCACTCTTGTTTTAAAGATACCCGGGTTGTAATTGGTAGGAAACACATATCGCGTTAATTAATTAAATAGCACTTGTTTTAACGGTGAAGGAAAATATCGTGAGGAAACCTGCATGCCTGAGAGTTCTCCATAATGTGTCTCAAAGGTGTGTGAAGTCTACCAATCCGCACATGGCCAGCGTGGTAGACTATGGCCAAAACCCTTCTCACTCTGAGAGGAGACCCGCGATCTGTAGTGAGCCGGTGATGGGTTGATCATGATGATGATGATGATGATGACATATCGCGGAAGAGTATTCCAAATCATAGCCATACGTACCTCAATATAAAGTTTGAAGAGCTATCATCTAACTTCTCAGCTTCTTTGCTACAGCTGGAAGCTTTGGCACAAACACCCATTTCTTGAGCGTCGGTAGTGCAGGATTTTGCCTCTGGAAATTAATAATATTTTATTAAACCAAATTCCTTTAAAAATATCTCTACGGGATCAAATCAGGGATCGTGCGCGGCGTCCCCAGCCCGAGTGCCATATCGACCAGTCACGCACTACACACAATATAAGCGCGAGCAAAGCGAGCGCGTAATTATTTATTATTTAAATAGAAAAATGTCTCGGAAAATAAGTAAAATCTAGGTACTCAAAACCTTAGAAAGCGCGAGCAAAGCGAGCGCAAATTTTTGTTTAATTATCGCTCAAGGGAGGTGCATATTTGTGTCTTTTTCGGCACCCCTGAAAATTAAATCTAGGCACTCAGAAATTGATAAAGCGCGAGCGAAGCGAGAAATTTTTCACAATATTGCCCATGGGAGGCATATATATTTGTTTCCTTTTCGGTACCGCTCGGCTTCGGCTTGGGCCCCTCTAGGACTCTGCGCCCGGGTGCACCGCACCCCTTGAACCCACGGGTAAAGACGGCCCTGGTACCTATATTTTTATTTCGGCTGACGTCAAAATGATGTTAATGAGACATGGTTCTAATTTGCGGGACTTATACTTGTCAGCAATGATGATGACTTCTTCTGTATTACGGCAAAGAAGTCATCATTACCTATGTCTAGTCATCACTACGTCATAATGATGATGATGCTGAACCATACAGCCCTGCACTTACTGTTACTTTTTGTAGGTGTGGGTGACAGGAAGGCCTCTTCATTGAACCGGTTGTCGATCGGCTGCGAGCTGGTTTTGGGTACACCTACGTCCTTATTGTACAGCTGTGTCAACCACTCGATGGCTTTCTCTTCCTCAGGGTCCAGTGGTTCCTGGCTCCTGGCACTGCTGCATGCCAGAACCACCAGAAGTGCAAGAGCATGTAACCTGTAAGGCATTAGCGAATTTAAAAGCCTGGCGCCCGGGCCTTTTAAATCGAAGACCCGCGGGGTGATTAAGTATCTCGCGACAGGCTTGCGACAGACGTAAATCTCGCGATCATTGCTATCAAATCCGGTATCTCTACATCTCTTCTTCTCTACATAATATAAAATAAAGTCGCTTCCCACGTCTGTATGTATGTATGAACGCGTAGATCTTTTAAACTACGCAACGGATTTTAATGCGGTTTTCACCAATAGATAGAGTGATTCAAGAGGAAGGTTTATAGCTATACTTTAATTCTCAAAAAATTAGAGATCCCTAGAGAAATTGAAGTAATGTGAATTAGGTCGGAAAAAAATCCTCTCATTTGAGAGTTTCCGAGGCAATGGACACCTCAATGACACCACATTAGTATCTACGTTACACCCATGCGAAGCCGGGGCGGGTCGCTAGTTAAACATAAAAATGAACTGTTCCAATGGGCTATAATAATATCATATTGTAATAAAGAATTTAAGGATGAATCGCAATTCTGAACATCTATTGTCGTATTTTTTAATGGAAAAATTCAACCCCTTTAGAATAGGGGTTTGAAATTTGTGTAGTCCACGGGGACAAAGTCGCGGGAATCAGCTAGTGAGAAATAAGAGACAGAACGAGATAACTGATAGAGATAAAACTCACCTCATTTTCGCAACACAAAATTAATTAAATAAAAAAAAACTAAAATTCTAGATCGCGACCAGTCCGTCGGTACATACCAACCGGACTGTTGATTTCTTGACTCAAACAAGGAAAATAAAATGATTCAACTTCACTAGTGATGTGCTTACATCATTTTATCGATATCGATAAACTTTACCTTTATTTTGTGTAGTTTTTAAAATCTGGTAGAGATCTCTCATTGAGATAATTCTGATTGTTACACTTTTTTGGTACGAAAAAGTTTAAATCAAAATGAAAATGTTATGATTAAATTTAAGCTAGCCAGATTTACTTACTCTAAAAGTCATGCCCACGTATATAGAATGGTACCTAGACTCTAGAGTATTGCTGAGAGTAGAGTAAGAGTAGTTAGTGCAAGTGTGAAGTGGTGTACAAAATTAACGCTGGCGCCGATTCTAGTCTCTCTCTAAACTAAATTTAGAGTATCTGCATCCTTTTCTTTTTACTTATGCTAAAAAAAGGAACGGAACATGACTTTCACATTTAAAGACTCTAAATTTTAGTGCACAATACAAATTTAAACAGTAGGTTCGCGAGTGCGTGCTAAAATCACGGGTTTTACCATCTAAAAATTAAATTTAGAAATGTAAAACTGCTTCTGTCCTTTTCATATTACAATAGTAAGAAGAGGGTGCGAATACTCTAAAATTAGGTTGTGCTTAGTTAGAATCGGTGCCAATGAAAGACATTATAAAGAATATACCCTTGACATAGGCTGAGTGAGATCTATAGAGCGTACTTTGACTTTGCTCAGATTTTGTTTTAGTTAAAACAATTTCACTAACATATTTTACAAACGATATTAAACGTTAACGATCAGTATTCACCTAATTCAGTGTGAATTAGGTGAATACTGATCGTTAACGTTTTATAAGTTGTAATTTTAATCGATGTCGATAGAATATGAATACAACACTTGAACATCACTAGATGATGTTATAATATTCACAATAATTGCGTATGTTACAAATATACATAGTCATGGAGGTCAAGTGATAATGCAAATGTATAAAGAAGATCCCGTTAGGTAGCTACTTGAAAGATCGACCAACTTTTTTATTTATTCATTTACTAGCTGATGCCCGCGACTTCATCCGCGTGGAATTAGGTTTTTTTAAAATCCCGTGGGAACTCTTTGATTTTCCGGGATAAAAAGTAGCCTATGTCCCTCTCCAAGTAAACTATACCCATGCAAAAAAATCACGTCGATCCGTTGCGACGTGATTGAAGGACAAACCAACAAACAAACGCACTTTCACATTTTTAATAGGGGTAGTGATTTTATTTTTATTTTCCATGCACCAAAATTATAGTAACAGAGTAAGTAATAATAAATTAAGTTACATTGGAAAATGGAAATGCTTATCTCTAAACAGATCTCTTCCAGCTTCCCATTGAAGGTTGTGAGTAAGGCTTATTAAGAATGGAATAGAATATAGAATAGAATGTTTTATTCAAGTAAACTTTTTACCAGTGCTTTTGAATAGTCGGGTAGTTTTAATTTACCACTGGTTCGGAATGCCGTTCCGACCGAGAAGAACCAGCAAGAAACTCGGCGGTTGCTCTTTTTAATTTTTCAATTTACAATGTTATTATACCATACTACACAAGCCATTGCATCCCTGTGCATTGCTGGAGCGAGTCAAATCCAAGAAGTGGAATAGGTTGTAATTGGAATGAATAAAAGAATCCTTAGTTATTATTATATGTATACACAGAAAGATATATACCTATATGTATATACCTATAATGCCAGTTTATCTATTTTTATGTATGTAAGTGTATTACATAATCTTTTTAGTTTTATATTTATCTTGTACACGGGCGTGAGAGCAGATATATCATAATAATAAATAATTATATGCATAATATTATATGGCAATAATTATAGGCATTCTTCGGGTATGGACTACGGAACCCTAATAATCTACGGCTTATCTATATTCTATAGCAAAACCATGCAACATGCAAACATGCAAACTGTGGAACCAACTCCCATCGGCGGTGTTCCCACTAGATTACAACATGGGGGTTTTCAAGGGGCGGAGCATAGAGCAGAAACTTTGTTTCTGCTCTATGGGGCGGACCAACAAATTCCTAAAAGGCCGGCAATGCATCGGCGCTTGTGCTGCAAATGTTCGTGGGCGGCGGTAATCACTTAACATTAAGTGACCCATCTGCTCGTTTGCTCGCTATCTCTATTTAAAAAAAACCCACACGCTGTTTACGCTTACGGTAAAACTTATTATGCAATTGGGTTTACCTTAAACGAATAAATTACGTATTATTAATACGAGATAAAGCCCGCGCCTTCGCCCGCGTGAATTTTAGAAATCACGCGGGAACTCTTTGATTTTCCGATATCATATCAAAATTAGCCCATCAAGCCCCTGGGATGCAAGCTAGGTATCTCTATAATATAATTTCGTCAAAATCACTTAAACAGATGGGCCGTGAAAAGCTAGCAGACAGACAGACAAACAGGCACACACTTGCATTTATAATGTTAGTATGGAAGTAAGGCTTTTTATCGACGTTACCATGATTGAATGAGTATAAATCTAAATATATAAAATGAAAAAATAAAATAAAAATATTTTTTATTTAATTAAACTGTTTACAAGTATTTTTGAATCGTCAGCGGCATCTATAAAAAGCTGACTGACTGGACTAATCCGTCCGAAAACGGCAATGCCATATTTTTTGCCGGAGCGGCAAACCAGTTGTGACGCAGTGCCCCGTGTGGCAACACTCAAATGCAGCGCCGCAACTACGCAACGGAAACGCATCGTGTGGATGCGTTGAACGCGGTGTGAATACAAACATACTAACAGCCGTACTCAGAGTCGCTAAGCGTTATTTAACATTGGCACCGATTCTAAGCACAACCTAATTTTAGAGTATTCGCACCCTCTTCTTACTATTGTAATATGAAAAGGACAGAAGCAGTTTGACATTTCTAAATTTAATTTTTAGATGGTAAAACCCGTGATTTAAGCACGCAGTCGCGAACCTACTGTTTAAATTTGTATTGTGCACTAAAATTTAGAGTCTTTAAATGTGAAAGTCATGTTCCGTTCCTTTTTTTAGCATAAGTAAAAAGAAAAGGATGCAGATACTCTAAATTTAGTTTAGAGTAAGACAAAGGAATCGGTGCCATTGAGTTAAAACGAGACAGATTTATGTGAGAGATATAGCTTTGTTTCGTTTTAAGTAAACTTAAGTAACGATTAAGCGACTCTGAGTACGGCTGTTATACTGCCAAAATCATAACACTTTCTTTTGGCTTTGCCCTAATCGGGTAAAAAGAAAAGATAAGACGGAAGCACTTATCAATAGGGTCACTGTAAGATCTCTTCCAGTGACCCTTCGCAGTTTATCAATATCGTGGTAACTTCCACATAGCTTTTATCGATAAATATAATCATCTCGCAACTTACAACCCTAGTCTGCATTAAGTTGAAGGCTATTTTAAAGTTTTCCTCGTACTGTTAGATGATAAAAATAAGTTTTTAGTTTATTTATACTTTAGTGCCGTAAGCGCGGTCGACGCGCGCGCATCCTTTTTACATTTTTTTGTTTTATTTAAGTACCTATCTATAAGTTTGTGGGTTTTATACTTATTTTAAGTTTATTTGTGTGTTTTTAAAATGTTAAGGTGAGTTATTCTGAATACTAGGTACTATATTCTAAACCTATAACTAATATTATGTGGTAAAGTTTGTGACTTTGTACCTAGGGGTTTCTCCGGAACTAATGATCCCTTCTAAAAATTCTTTCACCGATTTTCCACTATACCTACGCGGAATAAATGCGAAGTCACGGGAAAAAGTTATAGTTATCTAAATATATAAAATGAAAAGGTGACTGGCTGACTGACTGACTGACTGATCTATAAACGCACAGCTCAAACTACTGGACGGATCGGGGTGAAATTTGGCATGCAGATAGCTATTATGACGTAGGCATCCGCTAAGAAAGGATTTTTGAAAATTCAACTCCTAAGGGGGTGAAATAGGGTTTTGAAATTTTGTAGTCCACGCGGACGAAGTCGCGAGCATAAGCAAGCCTAAATAATAGGGTAAACATACCGGTTTGCCGGCCACTACCCCTTTTCGGCCACTTCGCACGTTATTTTGAATAATAGGCAATGATATACGCCTCTCCTTTTTAATTTTGCGCTATTCGATCCGGATGAACTTCACGATTCGCAATCCAACGGCATGACCTCGAATTTTTTGAACTGAGCCCTCAGTTACCATTTCAAAATTTGGTGTGTATACGTGTATCAAATTTAGCGAAAAAAATAGCACGTTGATTGATTTTGAAATGTAAGTTTTAAGTGTTATTGGTGGTTTATTGGTCATTGCTTAGGTTTGTGTATATTTAGCATGTTTAATTTAAATATTTAAGTGCCCAATCTCATCAAACTTTTCATAATTTGCGATATTTTTGGTGGTCGGATAATACGTTAACGATTAATTTCAAAATCTACTTTCCGTCCGGGTGGTCGCAAAACTGGTTTATTTACGTTATTTTTCTTTTCTTTTATTGCGGAAACCTTAAATTCACCAACATAGATTCCATTATATTTGTGAACAGCTAGAATTTTGTGAATTTACAACTAGATTCAGGCCGTCAGTATGCCTCATATTTTCAAAGATATGATCTTCGAAAATACCGAAAGTTGAGCGGCCGTTAACCAGTAAAAACCAAACCCATCTTCGGCCATTTGAAATAAAGGACGGCCGAAAATTAGTAAAATTTGATCTGTTTCCGGCCATTTGAAATATTGAGCGGCCGATGGTTATCGGCCGCTCAATACTACTGGTTTACTGGTTAATAAAAACCAAACCCTTCTCTCGGCCATTTGAAATTAATAAGGGAGGGAGATGAAAGCCCCATGATGCATGTAGTCCAAATTAAAACGGTCCCTGAGCTAAGATCAAAGATCCCCATCCGGAAATACATACAAATCTAGAAGCTAAAGAATCTAAAAAGTACCAGGATCAAAGAGAAAATATCAGGATGAATATTACATTTGCAGGTATAGATCACGATCATGTCCTCGTAAACAGGTCTTTGGATGTTTCACCAGATAAACAACAAAAATGTACTAAAAAGGCTCATACTGAAAAGAACTCACCCATTATTATAAGTTATGGTAATACAGAGGCTAGGAAAATATCTGACATGAATATAGTTTCTTCTGCGTTGAAAATTGATTATGTTAATGCAATTGGACAACCCGATAATGATTTTATTACGTTAGCAGAAAAACAATCGATACATTCTACAGAATCTTCGAACAATAAATCAGGAAATACCTATCAGTAAAATAATAGTCACAGAAAACATATTAATAGCACCAACTCCAGAAACACAAGCTCTCACAAACTCTTATAGATGATCCATTTAAAAACACCTGAAATTTCCTGATTTCATCACTAAAAACAAAGGAACTCGTACATCGAATCAGTTTCCGAGTGATATAACATCTAAAGCTTGGCAACAATACTATGAAAAAAAAGAAAAAGCGAAACAGGACAAAGAAAACCAAATTAAGAAAAGAAAGCTTGAAAGAGAGCTAAAGAGAAAAGATAACCACAACCAAAATAGATGAAGAAAAAGATAGTAGAAGAAACTCAATCCCGCGTTAAATGTGGTTCTTGTGATCTTGACCTTATAAGTGACACCGAAGAAGAGGGCGAAATGAATATTGGCTGTGATCAATGCATTCGTTGGTATCACCTAAAATGCACGAAACTAAAGAATTTATCATACGTTCAAGCAGCTACCGCACCATATGAATGTATGTTGTGTGAAGAAGAGAAGTTTGCAAGACTTTCAATAACAATACTGGCTGAGGCTGACCGATAGATAGACTGATTAAGTAATTTACCTAATTTAACTTTGTGTTGATTTTTTAAAATGTTTACTTTATATAAGAATTCTTTTAATGTTTGTGAATCATTTGTTTGTTTTATTAATGGTATTGGTGCCTATTTTAGTTCCCCTTAATCTTGGCATACAATTTTATGTTATGTTTGATTTTATTTTGTATGGAGATTTTTATTGATGCTCAAGCAAAAAGTAGCTATTTTGAATCGAAATTTTAATCTTATTGTACTTTTTAGTCGTAGAAGAGAATAAAAATATACCGCTTTTTGTGAATTTACTTATTGTTTGTTATACATTTATACAATTTTAATTATACACCCTATGAACTATTGAATAAGATTAGTTTTTCTACCGTAAATTTGGTGGCCGATAAACAGTAAACTGGTGGGCGATAACTGAGTGAAAAGGCCGATAGCCGGTATATTTGCTATTTTTACGAATAACATTTTTTTAAAAATTAAGTATTACTGATACGTCTATAAACGTTAGGTTTTATGAAACTAGACTAATGTAGGATGAAATGGTTTTTTTTTTTTTCAAAGTCTTGGAATACAGCATTATGATAGAAATCAACTCTGAAGTCGACAAACCGCTTAAATGGCCGATAACCGGTATGTTTACCCTATATACAATGAAAAGGTGACTGGCTGACTGACTGACCGAGTGATCTATCAACGCACAGCTCAAACTACTGGACGGATCGGGGTGAAATTTGGCATGCAGATAGCTATTATGATGTAGGCATCCGCTAAAAAAAGATTTTTGAAAATTCAACCCTTAAGGGGTTGAAATAGGGGTTCAAAATACGTTCAAGGGGTCGTAAGCATAAGCTAGTCATCAACCCATAACCGGCTCACTACAGAGCACTCTCCTCTCAGAGTGAGAAGGGTTTTGGCCGTAGTCTACCACGCTGGCCATGTGCGGATTGGTAGACTTCGCACACCTTTGAGACCATTATATAGAGAACTCTCAGGCATGCAGGTTTCCTCACGATGTTTTCCTTTACCGTTAAAGCGAGTGATATTTAATTAATTAAAAGTTAATTAAAACTCCGAAAAGCTAGAGGTGCGTGCCCGGGATCGAACCCCCGACCTCCGATTAGAAGGCGGACGTCCTAACCACTAGGCTATCACAGCTAGTCTATAAGGTTTTTTCACTTTATCTGGTTTCACTTTTAACTGGGTAATATTTGTTTCCCCAGATACGTAATAATAGTTCTAGTGACCACTTGTCACGTGAAGGCCCAGGCGAATGACAACACAGACGATAAGACGCTGGAATGGATCATGAACACTTTCCCACAAAATAATGGAAATAACCAAAATGGTGTTGACTGGAATCAAGTAGCACAGACAACAGGCATGTACCTAATATCTGAGACATATATGTATTGTACGTGACAAGTCGAGATGGCAATCGGGGTATGAGGCGGGGGCATGCACCGCACATCCGCCCGTTACCCGCGCTAGCCCGCACCGGGTTAGCGCGGGGGCTGTGCGGGTGTACGGGGCGTCCCCACCCTGATTGCTATCTCGACCCTAATAACAATCAGTACCCTTATTATAAATGCGAAAGTGTGTTTGTTTGTTGGTTTGTTGATTTGTTGGTTTGTCCTTCAATCACGTCGCAACGGATCAATGTGATTTTTTGCATGGGTATAGTCAAAGACCATGGCTCTACCGCGGTTGTTTGACAGCTACAATGTCACGATTGCAATCATCTCTGATTGGTTAATGCTCGCTCACTATTGGCCACAATGCATTGTTGCAACAAGAATCGCACATATTCAGCCAATCAGAAAAATTGAGATTGTAATAATGATTGATGCAGGTTTTAGACAATCGCCCTGCTGGAGAGTGACATAGGCTACTTTTATCCCGGAAAATCAAAGAGTTCCCATGGGATTTTTTAAAAACCGAAATCCACGCGAACGAAGTCGCGGGCATCAGCTAGTAATTAATATTATAATACCTACGCAGCATAGTCAATCCGAAACAACACACACAACACAATGTTTGTTGGTTTGTCCTTCAATCACGTCGCAACGGTGCAACGGATTGCCGTGTTTTTTTTGCATGGGTATATATTATAAAGACCTGGAGAGTGACATAGGCTACTTTTTATCCCGGAAAATCAAAGAGTTCCCATGGGATTTTTAAAAAACCGAAATCCAGGCGAACGAAGTCGCGGGCATCAGTTAGTAATCAGTACCCTTATTATAAATGCGAAAGTGTGTTTGTTTGTTGGTTTATTGGTTTGTTGGTTTATTGGTTTGTTGGTTTATTGGTTTGTTGGTTTATTGGTTTGTTGGTTTATTGGTTTATTGGTTTGTTGGTTTGTCCTTCAATCACGTCGCAACGGTGCAACGGATTGCCGTGTTTTTTTGCATGGGTATATATAAAGACCTGGAGAGTGACATAGGCTACTTTTTATCCCGGAAAATCAAAGAGTTCCCATGGGATTTTTTAAAAACCGAAATCCACGCGAACGAAGTCGCGGGTCAGTTAGTAATTAATAACATTGTTTTACAATAACGGAAATACTAGGTGGACGGACGACATCAGACGAGTCGCAGGGAGCCGCTGGATCCAAGCGGCGCAAGACCGTGGCGTGTGGACTGTGGAAGTCCCTACAAGAGACCTATGTCCAGCTGTGGACGTCTATTGGTTGATGATGATGATGATGATGAACATTGTTTTTCCGTAGAAACCGTGGACGATATTGTGAAATGGGTCAGCGATTTGGTACAACCGGAAAAAAATACTGGAATCAAAAAAAAGGGAACGAGTGCAGTTAATTTGGATCCATCTAACGTCAGTAAGTACAATTTTTGTACTATACTCTGATTTTTAATTCGGTGGAATTCTGACGTTCTCATTTTTAGGGTTCCGTACCTCAAAAGGAAAAACGGAACCCTTATACGATCACTTTGTTGTCTGTCTGTCTGTCTGTCTGTCTGTCAAGAAACCTACAGGGTACTTCCCGTTGACCTAGAACCATGAAATTTGGCAGGTAGGTAGATCTTATAGCTGACATTTGGGGAAATATCTGAAAACCGTGAATTTAGGGTTAGATCACACAAAAAAAAAAATTGATGTCATGAACTAATAATTAGTATTTTCAACTTTCGAAGTGAGTGACTATATCAAGTGGGGTATCATATGAAAGGTCTTCACCTGTACATTGTAAAACGGATTTTTATTTATTTTTATGCATCATAGTTTTTGAATTATCGCGCAAAATGTCGAAAAAATACGACTGTAGTACGGAACCCTCATTGCGCGAGCCTGACTCGCACTTGGCCGGTTTTTTTATACATCAGGGGAGTTATTTGTATGAAAAACAGTGTGAAGTTCGATTTTACCCCAAATTACATTAAATTCCTATCAATATAAAAAGCCCCAAGACATAACTTCGCACTCTAATAGGGTGCAATCTTTAACAGTGGAAAGTGGAAACTGGCAGCAATGGGATCGGTTGATTTGAGGACTTGAGGATCTTGAACAAGTTTATTTTTAGTTCCTTTTAATTTTAATCATCTTGATGTGCCTAAAAGTACACGCTTAGATTATGATTCAGGATTTTTAAAGAATTTATTTCAAAAAAACCTTGTTCTTTACGAAAACAACAAAAAATCGGCCAAATCGGTTGATTTCTTCTGAAGTGATGATCTTACATACATGCGGCAATTGATTTATGTAGGTATATACTTAAATTTACCTATGTACAATATTTAAAGTTTTCTTCTTTGTGGGAATTGTTTTATCTCTGGTAACATTAAGAAACGTCAGAATTCCACGGAAATAAAAATCTAAATATATAAAAGGAAAGGGTGACTGACTGACTGACTGACTGACTGACTGACTGACTGACTGACTGACTGATCTATCAACGCACAGCTCAAACTACTGGACGGATCGGGCTGAAATTTGGCATGCAGATAGCTATTATGACGTAGGCATCCGCTAAGAAAGGATTTTTGAAAATTCAACCCCTAAGGGGGTGAAATAGGGGTTTGAAATTTGTGGAGTCCACGCGGACGAAGTCGCGGGCATAAGCTAGTCAGACTATATTAGGTTATATCAGGTTATTCATTATTTATTTAAAACTAGCTGCCCCGGCGAACTTCGTTCCGCCTAACAGTCGATTCAAATTTTTAAAATTGTTCTCTCCGTAAGAACCATCCTCGTACTTCAAGGAATATTATAAAAAAAGAATTAGCGAAATCGGTTCAGCTGTTCTCGAGATTTGCGATGACCAACACATTTAGTGATTCATTTTTATGTTATAGATTAAAGATACATTTTAAATGGCATTCCGAACCAGTGGCATTATTGTTAACGATGCAAAAGCACTTGTAATAAGTCTACTTGAATAAAATAAATTCTATTCTATTCTATACTATTCTAAATATTACATTACTAATAATTATTCCGGTGCATCAAAAACCGGACCAGGCAGATCCGTGCACCGGCATTTTTTTTTCTTTCTTTAAAAAGAATATTAGCCATGGTTAATGAGTAATATTCCCCTTTCCTCTCCAACTAAGCGTCAGGCTTGTGCTAGGAGTAGGTACGACAATAGTGCAACGGGCGGGGTTTGAACCGTCGACCTTTCGGTTTTCAGTCCACTCCTTTATCCGTTGAGCTATTGAGGCTCTGAAGTTAAAGTTTACGTGTAAAGTTCATCACGTCATATTACAGATATCCAAGATACATCGTTGAGCAGACCAGCGGAAACTTCTAACAAGTTCGACATTGCAAGTACGACTCCTGCTGTGAGCAAGTACACCACTCCTGCTGGGGGCAAGTACCTTACTCGCAACTCTCGGGAGTTCCATAGTCCTTTGGTAATACGATTACCATATTACGCCTTAGTCCGAAGCAAGCTCGAAACAAGCACCTGTGTCTGGCATCCGTACGAGGCAAAGTACGGACTTATATTAGAAAAAGTACAAAAGGCCTTCCTAAGATACCTGTATAAACGTTGCTATGGATATTACCCTTTCCTATATCCAACCAAATTTCTATTAGGTTGCTTAGGTTTCAACTCCCTGGAGGTCAGACGCATTTGCGATCAACTGAAAATTATGTGTCAAATTTTGCGAGGAGATGTTAATGCTCCAGAACTTCATGACCAACTGTGTCGCATACGTGTCCCTGAATCCAATAGTAATCTTCGTCCACGAAAAAACAAACTTTTCGTGGTCCCACATCATCGCACTGTTGCTAGATCTATGTCACCTATACCCCGTTCATTAGCATCGTTCAACGCGCTTTTGGACAATAATGCTCAATGGGACCCATTTAATGATGGGTCTATAATACTGGTTCGGGAGTTACTGAAGTACGCTGAGAGCATTGCATGAATATGTCATTCAATGTTCTCAGCGTACATATTCAAAATTCTTTGATCTTTTATCGTTTTGTATTTTATGTCTTTTTTCTTGTACCTTTATTTGTATTTAAATTTATTATTAATCATCTAGTTAGTTAGTGTAAGTGGCACTGCCGTTCTAATAAGATATAAAATAAATAAATAAAATAAAATAAATAATCTCTACGTAACCCATACTATCTAAATATACAAAATGAAAGGTGACTGACTGACTAACTGATCTATCAATGCACACCTCAAACTACTGGACGGATCGGGCTGAAATAGCTATTATGACGTAGGCATCCGCTAAGAAAGGATTTTTGAAAATTCAACCCCTAAGGGTGAAATAGAGGTTTGAAATTTGTGTAGTCCACGCGGACGAAGTCGCGAGCATAAGCTAGTTTATATTATTACTAGAAGATGGCCGTGACCTTCTTGGTTCTTCTTGGTTCCTGGATCTTGATGGTCGTGATCCTTTCTTAGCGGATGCCTACGTCATCTGTATGCCAAATTTCAGTCGGATCCGTCGAGTAGTTTAGGCTGTGCGTTGATAGATCAGTCGTCAGTCAGTGACCTTTTCCTTTTATAAATGTTAGGTAACATCTAAATAGATGTTACCTAAAATTGACTGACTACCTAACATTTCAATGAGGTGGTTTCCAGGCAACGTTCGAGAAAATTTTCATAGATGGCGCTGAATTGTACCACCACTAAAGATGAAAAAATATAATACGTAAATCTATATGATCTAATGCTTTAATGTTTAGGTCGTGTCAATCCAAACTATAGATGAAGAGTAAAGAGCTAGCGTGCACTGCAATTTTCTTTACGTTTCTTCCCCACAAAATCTGTGAACTATAATAGAAGTAAGTAATTAATTAATTTCGCATCCGATTTAAATTTAAAAATTTAAAGCATTGATCATATAGATATATGTATTATTTTTCATCTTTAGTGGTGGTAGTATTTAGCGCCATCTATCAAAATTTTCTCGAACGTTGCCTGGAAAGCTCCTCATTAACTAAACAATCATGTCAATTTGTAGAAAAGTCATGTGAAACTGAGAAGGGCGAGTCGGGCGTTTGTGTACTGTACTACCAGTGCGACCAGAGCACGCGCAAGGTCATCGGAGATGGCACCAACCTCATCGATATAAGGTGCGTATAGGACGCGACAGGTCGGGATGGCGGGCGGGGTATGCGGCGGGGGTACGCCCCGCACACCCGCACGTCACACCAAGCGCGCATCCACCGTTGTGGGCACGATGGGCATGCCCACAACCCAGTGTTTCCATGTACAAGGTAATTACCGTAGATGCACCGTAATTCAGTCCTAATCTACCGTCAAGGTAAACATGCCATTACCTTGACCCGTGTCATCGTAATACAAAAATCACGTAAAAAATTCATAATATACTGCGTAATACGAGTACGAATCTGTCACGTTAGCATATTTCGTAATGGCAGCATTTCTCTTGCTCTGGGTTTAAGCATCAAATCTCAGCAATCTATTTTCGTCCTTATTCAAGCAATTAGGAAGGAGTGAAATGTAAAATTAATCAGATTTAACAAAATATTAATATGAATAAATCCGTATATGAAAAAGATATTGCTGTGCTAGGAGAGTCGGATTCAGAATAATATTAATAATTGATTAAAAAGCAAATTCGTGACTTTTTTCTTTTAAAAATGACACGGTAATTTACACGGTATTCTTTTAGCTAATCCACAGTAATTTAATCTAGAAACACCGTAATTTTAACCCTTCAACACGGTAATTCTCGATTTACATATGGAAACACTGCCACAACCTAAATGTCTTGACGACCTCCCTGGCGCAGTCGTGAGCGCTGTGGTCTTATTAGTGGGAGGTCCCGGGTTCGATTCCTGGCAGGGGTTTGGAATTTTATAATTTCTAAATTTCTGGTCTGGTCTGGTGGCAGACTTCGGCCGTGGCTAGTTACCACCCTACCGGCAAAGGCGTGCCGCCAAGCGATTTAGCGTTCCGGTACGATGCCGTGTAGAAACCAAAGGGGTACGGGTTTAATAAAAACTGCCATATCCCTTCCAGGTTAGCCCGCTATCATCTTAGACTGCATCATCACTTACCATCAGGTGAGATTGCAGTCAAGGGCTAACTTGTATCTGAATAAATAAATAAAAAAATAGACTTGTGACGTGCACTAAGCACTTTCACTGTCTATCGTGCTCTGCTCGGTATTCACCCCACGGCTTTGCCAACGTGGAACTACAAAATCTTGATCAAAGCGTCATATTATTAGGTATTTTGTAAACATCTCCGTTATAGGAAAGTTATCGATCATAAGCGAGTTTATACTCCGGATTTGCGGATTGGTAGACTTTACACACCTTTGAGAACATCATGGAAAACTCTCAGGCATGCAGGTTTCCTCACGATGTTTTCCTTCACCGTTAAAGCAAGTGATATTTAATTAATTAAAACGCACATAGCTCCGAAAAGTTAGAGGTGCGTGCCCGGGATCGAACCCCCGACCTCCGATTAGAAGGCAGACGTTATTGTTATTAGTATTGGATTGTATTTACATAGTACTAGCTTATTCCCGTGACTTCGTCCGCGTGAACTACACAAATTTCAAACCCCTATTTCACCCCCTTAGGAGTTGAGTTTTCAAAAATCCTTTCTTAGCGGATGCCTACGTCATAATAGCTATCTGCATGCCAAATTTCAGCCCGATCCGTCCAGTAGTTTGAGCTGTGCGTTGATAGATCAGTCAGTCACCTTTTCCTTTTATATATTTAGACTAGCTTATGCTCGCGACTTCGTCCGCGTGGACTACACAAATTTCAAACCCCTATTTCACCCCCTTAGGGGTTGAATTTTCAAAAATCCTTTCTTAGCGGATGGATGCCTACGTCATAATAGCTTTCTGCATGCCCAATTTCAGCTCGATCCGTCCAGTAGTTTGAGCTGTGCGTTGATAGATCAGTCAGTCAACCAGTTAGTCATTCAGTCAATCAGTCACCTTTTTTATTATTCACTAGCTGATACCCGCGACTTTGTCCGCGTGGAATTAGGTTTTTAAAAATCCCGTGGGAACTCTTTAATTTTCCGGGATAAAAAGTAGCCTATGTCACTCTCCAGGTCTTTATCTATACCCATACAAAAAATCACGTCAATAAGTCAGTCACCTTTTCCTTTTATATATTTAGATAACAATAACGCTAAGTTTTTGCTGGCGTTCTGGTTACACACCGTATACTGTATTTATTATGGTGTACAGGGCAGGCAGGAGTTGCCCCCATTACCTGGACATTTGCTGTCAGCTGAATGATCGCGTAACATCGAGCGAAGAGGACGGTGTCTCTGAACGACCGACGTCATCGCTAATGCCTACCCACAAACCCAATCAGACCTCGCCGCCAGTGTCAAAACCTTTTAAGGAAATGGAAGGGCCTCAACATGAAGGTACATCAAAGAATAGAATATAATAGAATATATTTTTATTCAAGTAGACTTATTACAAGTGGTTTTAAATCGTCAACTAGTTTAATTTACCACTGGTTCGGAATGCCGTTCCTATCGTGAAGAACCAGCAAGAAACTCGGCGGTTGCTCTTTTCAAGTGATCAATCCATACTTCCATACTAATATTATAAATGCGAAAGAGTGTGTGTCTGTCTGCTAGCTTTTCACGGCTCAACCGTTCAACCGATTTTAACGAAATTTGGTACTGAGATAGTGCTCTGTAGTGAGCCAGCGATGGGTTGATTACGATGATGATGATGATGACGACCTATCTATTTCAGCTCCATCAACCTCTGCCAACAGAGAGTGTGGCTGGAACAGCCCAGAGCTGTTCGTGTTCCAGCCGGCCTCCCAGGACGTCGCTGATCGAGGGGTGTACGCCAACTATGGGGACTTCCCCTGGATGGTGGCGCTGTTGAAGTGAGTGAAGCCGTAAAATAACAGACCGCGAGACACCCTTAAGCTTTAATGTCTTGAGTGTCTGGCAGGCGGTTGCCACGACACTAAAGGCGAGGCCATAACACTACTGTGCGACATCGCATCGCAAAAACGATGCCGCATCGCAATGTGATGCATTGACGCAACGCAACATCGCTTACGGCATCGTACTAGAAAACTCTGACCATGAATTTCTAGTGAGCCATGGCCCGCACAACACGTATCCTACTTCTACTTGCGTTAAAACGCATCAAGAAAACACAGACCGCACAGAATGGCACACAAAGAGGTGTGGACACCGACTTTAAGCCTAAGGTCTCACCACAACACTGCGATGCGACCTCGGATCGTAAAAATATACAACGTCGTACAATGCACTGTGTAAATTTCCTATGCGGTGCCGCACCATACAAACTAGCGATGCGACGACGTATTCCCGTTCAGTCGGTGTCCACACCTCTCTGTGTACCATTCTGTGCTGTGTGTGTTCTTCTTGATGCATCTTAACGCAAGTAGAAGTAGGACACGTGTAGTGCGATCCATGGTTCACTATAAATTGATGGCCAGAGTTTTCACGTACGATGCCGTAAGCGATGAAATTTTTGCTTTGCGTCAATCATCGCAATGCGATGCGGCATCGTTTTTGCGATGTGATGTCGCAGTGTTGTGGCCTCGCCCTAAGTGTCTGGCAATGCATGACGTGATTTCTAACACTATTCCAATGAAAACATAAAAAAATTGCATTTTATTCTTGACACACTTTGGCAGGATAAGGTTCACAATGTGCCCATCTAAATTATTTTCCAGGAAAACAGGAACAAGCGTATGGGTCCAGAACGACTACATCGGAGGCGGCTCCCTCATCCACCCATCCGTCGTGATCACCGCTTACCATAAACTGCTTCAAGTCCAACCCGAAGAGGTAAACTTTCATAGCCGTATTTTTTTTTAATAAAAATAGCGAGCAAACAAGCAGGCAGGTTATCTAGGTGATGTTAAGTGATTACCACCGCCCATGAACATTTGCAGCACCAGAGGAACTGCCGATGCGTTGCCGGTCTTTCCGGAATTTGTTGGTCCGCCCCTTGAATAACCCTATGTTGAAATCAAGTGGGAACACCGCCGAAGGAAGTTGATTCCGCAGTGTACGTTTTCACATTCGTCGCACCCCCTAGACATTTATGGATACGAGACATGATCGCTAATTATGGGTCTATAAGAAAGCTCTTACCCACTCAGCGAGCGATGGAGAGAGCTATGCTTGGAGTTTCTCTACGTGATCAAATCAGAAATAGAAGAGATCCGTAGTAGAACCAGAATAGCCGAAATAGCTTTGCGAAGCTGAAGTGGCAATGGGCGGGGCACATAGTTCGAAAAAACGATAGATATCGGGCCCCAAGGTGCTTGAATGGCGACCTCGCATAATAAAGCGCAGTGTTGGAAGACCCTCCAGTTGGACAGATGACATCAAACGTTCAAATGGCGGCGGCGCAAGAACGTGGCGTGTGGAAGTCCTACAAGAGTCAAGTTCAGCATTGGACGTCTATCGGTAAATAATGATGATGATGATAATGACTGGGTACTTGTACCTACATCAATCAATCAATATATCAATCAGCCTATTTGCGTCCACTGCTGGACATATGTTTCACACGATCCTCTGCCTTCTGTTTTGACAGCAATGATCGCAAAATTTACGCCTGTCGCAAGTCTGTCGCGAGATACGTAATCACCCCGCCGTGCTCTGTAGTCAGCCGGCGATAGGTTGATCATGATGATGATTATTTTGCAGCTGAAATGCCGCGCCGGCGAGTGGGACACGCAGACCGACAAGGAGCAGTACAAGATACAAGAGCGGGACGCGGACAGGTTCGTCTCGCATCCAGACTTCTTCCGAAGTAAGTTATACCCTAAATGCCGCGCCGGCGAGTGGGACACGCAGACCGACAAGGAGCAGTTCTGTACCCTGCATCATCAGGTTTGAGGAGTTCAGTCTTGGAGTGTAATCATGAAGCCGTTGCTTGACACCTTAAATATCAATTCACCATCAGAAATTCCCGAATCCCGACGGCTTAGGAGTTCACGGCTTGCAACATCAGGATTGAGGAGTTGGGATCCGAAATACAATGATGTTGTCTATGCTTGGTACCTCAAATAATATTGCATCATTCGCAGTTCCTGAATCACTATAGATTAGGAGTATTGTACCCTACATCATCAGGATTCAAGAGTTGTGACTTGGAATCCAAGCATGAAGTCATTGCTTGGTACTTACAATATTAATTTACTGTCATCTTTTTCTGAATCTTGATAATTTAGGCGGACAATGCCCCCTGCAGCATTAGGATTAAGGAGTTGGATCTACAAATTTTTATGGGACCAACACGGAAACTTTTTCTGTTCACTAAAAAAATTTGCAAATCGGTCCGGACACCTCCAAAAAATCTGTGTAAATTGATTTAGGTTTTTGAAAATCCCGTGGAAATTCAAAAATGATATGCCGGTGTAGCCTATATGTTCCAATTTTGATTTATGATTTATGATTTATTTATTCATTTGCTTTCATGGTTACATGAAGCCCCGTTAGTTGATTTACAGGATGAAAGCTCTCTTTATCAAATTTCTTCACAGTCACTGGATTTCGCATTTCAAATACTTATTAGTGACTCTTTGGTTGAAACGCAAAGTATAAAATCTTGTTTCTGTCCACAGCCTCGGTCTACAACGACATCGCGCTCATATTCCTAAAGTCACCCTTCGACCTGGCGAAGGCTCCACACATTGGCATTGCCTGCTTGTCCAGCGTCATGCCCGACCGCGCCACTTGCTTTAGTATGGGCTGGGGGAAAGACATCCAGACTGATGAGTACGTCAATATATTGAAAAAGGTAAGGAGCTGCCCACTGCTTCCCTGTCCCTACACAGGGACCCCCAGTCTATACCTACTGTAGCATTGTCAGAACCTTAATTCTGACACAGTTCTACAGTATAGGCTGGAGGAAAGACATCCAGACTGATGAGTAGGTACGCCAATATATTGAAGAAGGTAAGAGCCTCCACACATTGGCATTGCCTGCTTGTCCAGCGTCATGCCCGACCGCGCCTCTTGCTTTAGTATGGGCTGGGGGAAAGACATCCAGACTGATGAGTACGTCAATATATTGAAGAAGGTAAGAAGCTGCCCTCATTGACACTGCTTCCATGTCCCTAGACAGGGACCCCCAGTCTATACCATCTGTAGAATGGTAAGTATAGGCTGGGGGAAAGACATCCAGACGGATAGGTCAATATACTGAAGAAGGTCAGATCCTCCACACAGTGGAAAGGGTCTCCCTACTATAGTCTACTATTTCAGACCAAGTTGCTACACCCAAATCCATACTCTTATCCATACTCTACCTTGTATAGAATTTGCAATAAAGAAATTGAAATTGAGATTGAGAATCAGCAAGAACCTCTGAAAATGAATACCTACCCTATTTTTGAATGTAGGTATACCTAGTATTAAAATCGCTTTACCCCTTTTTCAGATCAAGTTGCCTCTAGTGGAACACAAGACTTGCGAAACCCAACTGCACACCAACACCCGGTTCCGTCACATCCCCAAGTTCGTGCTGCACGAGTCGCTGACTTGCGCGGGGGGAGAGGAGCACGTCGACACTTGCCAGGGAGACGGCGGCTCCTCACTCGTGTGTCCTATAGGGGTGAGTTGATACTTAGTGGTTGATGAACCACACGACATTCATAACACCTCTACAAGTCACCATTCGTGTCTCTACGTCATTGCTAAACGGGTTACAAATCTGAACTGCTTTATATAAAACGTTCGTGATGTTTTGAATCCGCGCCTCATGCCCGCCACGACGTGTTAGCGTAAATCATCCCTTAGTCGGGGGAGATTTTTTTGTTTTTCTATTGTTCCTTTCTGATTTTTTTGTATTTTTCAGCATCGAAACGGCAAGACACGGTACGCGGTGGTAGGGATGGTAGCGTACGGTTTAGAGTGCGGCAAGAAGGACGTGCCGGGGGTCTACGTCAACGTGCCGCACTTGTACAGCTGGGTGCAGCAGGAGATGGCGGCCGCGGGGTACGACAACAGCACGTACTCTTTCTAGTTTATATAATATGTATACGAAAATAGAAACATCAAATAGCCGTTTTATTTTCTTACCCACTAGCGAACGTCTGAGGCTTCGCCCAGAGAAAAGATAAATCCTCTTTATTCCCTATCCCGTGGGAATTCCGAAATTTTTTGCCTCATTTCTTGCCTACATTATAAAGTAAATCCCCAAAAGGGTATAGTTTAAAGACGTAGATACGTAGGAGACGTGGAAATAAATAAAAATCTGTTTTAGAATGCACAGGTGAAGACCATTCATATGATACCCCAATTGATATATAGTTATCTTACTTAGAAAATTGAAAATACTAATTATTAGGTCATGACCACAATTTAATTTTTTTGTGTGATGTAACCACAAATTCACGGTTTTCAGATTTTTCCCCAAATGTTAGCTATAAGATCTACCTACTTACCTACCAAATTTCATGATTCTAGGTCAACGGGAAGTACCCTGTAGGTTTCTTGACAGACAGACAGACAACAAATTGATCCTATAAGGATTCCGTTTTTCCTTTTGAGCTACGGAACCCTAACAAGCATGAGCCACTCGGCCTCGTCAAATGCAAAAACCATACCCAGAAAGAAGTGATAAAAATAAAACAACCAATGTGCTTTGTACAAACCACAATTATTTATTCACTCACCTATTTACACGACACATCGCCCGCACATACAAAACTAATAAACGACATAAATATAATAATTCTATCATCGTAAAATTATAGGAAAACAAGCTAACTTACTCCATAAAAATGGCAAAGTCTGACTTTATAGAAATATCCAAGTACATATGTAATACCGTCTAAAAGATACGACGCGACGGAATCAGGGAATTTTGTACATATGTAATACAGCCTATAACTTACTAACTTAGTGATTAACAATTAATTTTATTACTAACAAAATGGATGTAATATCTGAAATAAAGATGATTATTATTATTATTATTATTTATTTATTTTTATTTATTTTACACTTTATTGCACACAACACAAAGTAAACATTGAAAAAACACAATACAGGATCTTAATCTAATAGCTGTAGCATGCAAAGGCGGCCTTATCGCTAAAGCGATCTCTTCCAGGCAACCTTTGACGAAAGGAATCACGAAAGCACGGGTTGGTGCGGCAGCCGAAAATGGCCCTAGGTATATTATATTATTATAAATTAGACTACATACACAGTACATTCTAATAATACACAAATATATATAAATATATATACCTATATACATATCTCTATAATATACTACATAATTCTGTTTACATAGATAAATAATAGTTCTTCAAACGATTTTTGAAGGAGTTTAAGGATTTCGCCTGACGTATTTCAGCTGGGAGTGAATTCCAGAGTTTGACACTGTTACTGGTGAAAGAGTTACCATAGTATACCGTGCAGCTGTGTGGAGTCATAAGCTTATTGTCGGTGCTGGAGCGGAGGGAGAACTGATTGTTCTCACCAAGATAGGAAAACCGTTCTTTTAAGTATGATGGTGTTTGAGGCAAGGGCGGATCCAGCTTTGGTGCCAGGGGGGGGTCACATAGTCGTGGTCAAGTCACAACATCTCGACCTCTTGCGACAGGTCGAGTTGGTAATCGGGGTATGACGAGCGGGGGTTGGGGGGGGGCGCCCCGCACACCCGCACGCAGGGCCGTCTTTAACCTATTGGAGCCCCTATGATCTTGACAGAGTAGGTACTATTTTCTTGGAATAGGCAAAGAAAGCAGATAAGTCACGTTCAAGACGTATTATAAATGCGAATGTTTCTATCTATCTGTTACCTTTTCAAAGTCCATATTCTAAATCAAAATTTGGTACTATTCAGAGATAGTTTACACTCGGAAACGGCTTTTTATCCCGGAAAATTAAAGGGTTCTCACGGATATTTTAAAAAACTAAATCTATGTGGACGAAGTTGCGGGCATCAACCAATATAAAGTAAAAGCGCGAGCGAAGCGAGCGCGAAATTTTTCATATATTTACGATAAAATCATAAGGTAGCTACTAATATTATAAATGCGAAAGCGTGTCTATCTACTTATCTGTTACCATTTGACGGTCTATCTTTTTGACCAGGTACTACACAGAGAAAGCTTTCATCCCGGAAACCTGCATACACTTTTTATGCGGAAAATCAAAGAGTTCCTACGGTTTTTTGAAAACCTAAATCAATGCGGACAAGGTTGCGGGCGGGCAACAACTAATACAGAGCAAAAGCGCGAGCGAAGCGAGCGCGAAATTTTCTGTCTGTCTATCATCTTGTTAGGTACTTTTCATGGCCAAATGTAGGTAGGTAGGTACTACTCAGTGATAGCTTGCATCTCGGAAGGGATTTTTAATCGTAGTGGACCATACGTGCGAGCGAAGCGAGCGCAAAATTTATGACATTATTTACAAAAAAAGAAAAGATAAATGTCAGAAATATTGTATTACGATATAGATAAATGCCAAAAATTTTGTACTAAAAACTATAAAGTCATCTGTTGTATAAAGAATAGTTCTATTATCTTTAGGGGTCCCCAGATGCAACGAGCGCTTGGATAATAAAAACTTTACTATAAATAATAAACGTAAAGGACCAATCCGACCAATACATTATAGGTATATAATATATATTATTTTTTACTTTTAGAGGTTTTTACTGTCGGGAATTTTTTAAAAAGTGTGAAAAAGAATGAAATATTCTATTATTTGCGTAAAGGCAATAAAGATCGGATATAAGACTATTTAACAATCTCTACGGTCCTTTGTTTGAGATGGCTTTTTTGACCGTTGATTTTATCGAAATAAATATGTTTTTGGGTATTAAAATATCGGTTGGTCTGTTATAGTTTGGTGATCTGGCAGGGACTACTGGGCCCTAATCGATCGTGGGCCCTGGGCAAGTGCCGTGTGATGTTCTTCAATAATTGAAGGATGACACACGAAATGTGACATCTCGATGAAAGGTAGCGGTGGCGCGGTAAAATTCAAATTTTGGATGCGTTTGTTCGCAAGAACATAATGTTTTTGCCATCATACAAAATATTATATTAAATTGATTAAGTATTGAAGGAACTTACATAAAATTTAGGTATATAAAAATATAAAAAACATTATGTTTAACAATTTTAATTAGTGGTCCACCTAGGTCCTGGACGCAGCCCAGGGGGGGGGTCATGACCCCCGTGACCCCCCCCTTGGATCCGCCCTTGGTTTGAGGGTAGTACAGAATACGATATAGGAGCGACAAAGCGTGCATCTCCCTCCGCCGAGATACTGGCAGCCACTTTAGTTTAGCACGGAACTCTATTATTATTATTATTAAAAAAGAAAACTGGCCAAGTGAGCGACGGCCACTTTACAAAAATCTTGAAAACCACAGGCTCAGGCTGATATTTGTTTCTAAAATGTGTGTACAAAATTCCGTTGAATTTAAATTGGTTAGTATTCAAACTTCGATTGCATAATAAGCGCTGGGAAACGCCTTCTCTTAAAATAGCCTCAAAACGAAGATAAAATATTATGTAACGATGAATAACACGACAATTATTACCATTGTTTAGTAGTCTATATTTGTATTAACCGATCAACCATATTTGTATTAAACGTTTTTTATATGAAAACAAGTAAATAACTCATGAGAAATACAATTACACCACGAATTCTCAAAGTTTGTTTTGCAACTTCTTGTATGTATTCTTGAAAAAAACCAGTTACACGATAAGGGACAAAAAATAGGTTAGCTGCGTCTCTGTTTATCACATTAGCAACTTTATCTGTGCTCTCTTTTTAGTGCGAATGAGAAAGCAAACGTTCCTGCATTTATCTTTATTACTCTATCTACATCTACGCCTCAAAATTAAAACTTTTTTAAGTTCTGTTTTTTTATTTTAAATTCTCTGTTTCCGTCGCGTTGTATATTTTATTGGATTTCTTTTAGATTTGTATAAATAGTTATCTATTTCTATAAAATTAGACCCCATTTTAGAGGCTATAAAAATAGTGACTCACATTAGTTGTCAATGGATCTTCGCCATCGGATGGTCAATAGATGACGAAGGATATTACATAATACAAAAATAATAGTGCAAATTATAAAAGCAACTCACAGCAAATCATAAAAAAATTACCATAGAGCTTTCAGTAAAATATCATAAACTAGCAGATACCCGCGACTTCGTCCGCGTACTGGTTTCTCATGAGATCTGAAATTTTCCCGCTGCAAAAGGCCTTACTTACCTACTCACTCAGTCGCACCTTAAGACACGGAACCCAGAATACCTAAATGCCAATTTTGCATATCTCTAACTTCATAAACATAGGATTTTCATATAACTTTTCAACCCCCATTTCACCCCCTTAGGGGGAGAATTTAGTTAGGTCCTTTCTAATCTGATACCTATCCCCAGAAAGAACCTACGTTTCAAATTTCAAGTGAAAATAACAATAGTTAAAACTTTTCTATAAAAACATTGCCCCCCTATTTTACCACCCTTAAGGGGGGAATTTCCCAAATTGAATAATACAGCTTTTTATTATTTAAAGCTAATAACCTAAATGTCGATTTTCACGTCTCTAACTCCAAAAACATAGGACTTTCATACAACCTTCGACCCCCCCCTTTCGCACCCTTAGGGGGGGCATTTTTTAAAACCGTTTCTTAGCTGACACGTACGTCCTAGAAAGAACCTACCTTCCAAATTTCAAGTTTGCAGGCTTTATAGTTTCTGAGATTTCATGATTAGTCAGTCAGTCAGTCAGTGAGTGAGTGGTATTTCTCTTTTATATATTTAGATATGACAATTAAACTGACAGTAATTTATAACAATGAATAATGAATTCACATTAAATCACAAAAAAATCCTTAAGCGAGGTTTAGACTAGCAAGAACTTCTTGCAAGTTATTACGCAAGTACTAGCAAAACTGTTTACACTACGAGCAATATTGCACATGTACATACATTTGTGACTTGCGGCAAGTCAAGCAAGTCACAAAACTTGCGGAAGTGAGCTTGACGTGATTTACACGGTAGAAATAGCTTGCGGAAGTCAACTCCTGCAAGTTTTGTTGCTAATCTAAACCTCGCTTTAGAGGTTTTTATGATTTACTGAAAGCTCTATGGTAATTTTTACTGTACTATCACTATCCATATTATTACTACCCAAATTATAAATGCGAAAGTGTGTTTGTTTTTTGGTTTGTCCTTCAATCACGTCGCAACGGATTGACGTGATTTTTGCATGGGTATAGTTTGAAACCTGGAGTGTGACAAAGGCTAGTTTTTAAGCCCGGAAAATCAAAAGTTCCCGCGGCATTTTTGAAAATCTAAATCCACGCGGACGAAGTCGCGGGCATCAGCTAGTACATTATACGATACTATTACAGCAATATACAGTTGTGGTAGCCTAAAAAGCTGTGGTAGCCTAGTGGTTAGGACGACCGCCATCCAATCGTTTTTAAGTAATTAAAATATCACTTGCTTTAACGGTGAAGGAAAACATCGTGAGGAAACCTGCATGCCTGAGAGTTCTCCATTATGTTCTCAAAGGTGTGTGAAGTCTGCCAATCCGCACATGGCCAGCGTGGTAGACTATGGCCAAAACCCTTCTCACTCTGAGAGGAGACCCGTATTCTGTATTGAGCCGGCGATGGGTTGATGATGATGACGATTACAGTAAATCCTAAAAATAACTATTAAATTTGCAGCAAATTTTGTAATTCATAAAAAAAATGAGTCACTATTTTTAACACAATATATTACGAAATGCGTATAATAACTTCATGTGCTTCTAATCTGTGATTTTGACAGATTAAATATCTAAATAATTAGAATGCCATGCAAATAATAACATAGCAATAAAAAAATAACATACCTAACTAAAAATTTACTTCACATGTATCCGTACCGATGTATAAGTCCCGCAAATTGCTATTGCGCTGGAACCATGTCTCATAAACATCGAAATGACGTCATTTTGTCATTTTCCATTTTCCGGAATAAAAATATACCATCAGCTCGCAACTTCAGTCAGTCAGTAGAGCTGACGTCACTAAAATGGCGGCCACGCGCATTAGCAATTTGCAGGACTTATAATATTCAAAAGTTAAATATAATAATACAACAGCAATTAAAGAATAACGTATGGTCTATGGTTCACAAATTCTACCTAGTCTCTGATTGACACATTAAACTACTTATTTACAGTGCGACAAGGCTATCTTGGCGTGTGGCGAAAATCGGAACTAACGTTGCCGTCAAGTGTCCCCTTTGCTCTTGTTTTAATATTCTAAGCCTTTGTTCTCCTACAGCGCCCCCCTGTCAATGTCATTCAAGTGCCAAGAGAGCCTCATCGCACTGTAGTTGATTAATTATTATATTAATCCATAATAACATTATAAATGCGACAGTGTGTCTGTCTGTCTGTTAGCTTTTCAAATTTCAGCATACAACCCACAGATAAAGCTTATTGCACACTACGGGATATAAATTTTATTATAGTCCAGTCAAAATTGGCGTTCCCAACTCGTATCAATTTTTAGGGTTCCGTACCTTAAAATCATCATAGTTTTTGCAATAAAGAATTATGAACTATGAAAAAGGAAAAAAGGAACCCTTATCTTATAGGATCACTTTGTTGTCTGTCGACAACAACAGAACAAATCAATTATTTCTTTAAAATACTCGAACCAACATAACCTCACTTTACGTTGTTTGTCAAGATCTCAAGTACAAATACATCTTGACAAACAAAAAAAGTGGCTACGGTGATAAGGACAGGAAGTAATCATTTTGTCACGTTCTAATAAGAGCCTAAATGCATTTAGCTATCTCGCTCTAACAGTAAGAGTCACAATATGGCTACTTCTACAGGTATTTATTCTGAGGCTGAGATACTTTTCATATAACAGTCCAATACCATATTAATTACTAGATGATGCCCGCGACTTCGTCCGCGTGGATTTAGGTTTTTAAAAATCCAGTGGGAACTCCTTTATTTTCCGGGATAAAAAGTTGCCTATGTCCTTTCCCGGGATATAAGCTACCTCTGTACTAAATTTCATCAAAATAGGTTAAACCGTTGGGCCGTGAAAAGCTAGCAGACAGACAGACAGACACACTTTCGCATTTATAATATTAGTATGGAAGTATGGATTTATTACCACATTTTTTGGAATTTAGAACAAACACTTAAAACTAACTTCATAATAATATTTATATGACGTAAAAATTAAAACAAAGGATTTGTGTGATATGATCCACCAATAGGATCGCTTCACTTTCGTAGCTTACGTCCAATGAGCGAAGGCCCAGTTCACGACAGGGCCGATCACTTCTAGGGCCGGCCATACACGGACTGCTCGAGCGGTTAGCCAGCGATCAACATACACGGACCGCTCGAGAAGTCAGAGTCAGCAGCTTCAAGCAATTTCAATGCGGGCGGGAACCGTGCGTGTGGAATGAGGAGTGCGGGCGGAGGTAACTGCGCGAGAGCGGTCGACAGCTCGAGCAGTCAGTCACCGCCCAACCGCCCGAAGCATTTGCAACTGCTTGCTACGTACGTAGACGTTTGTAGTTCAATACGCAGTCGCAGCTTGAATCAGTCTATCCTGACTGCTTCAAGCTGTCTGTGTATGGCTGGGCTAACAAATCGTCGAGGCTGCGGCGGCTCTGGCAGGCGTCAAATGTTAGTGCATTTGACGCAAGTAGTCCCACTTTTATTTGATCTTACGTCACCATAGCCAAATACCAATATGGCCGATCCGGTTTTTCCAATATTTTAAAAGTTATCGGCCGAAATAGAAAAACCGGCCATAAATCGTAAACGGTAAGTTTTACAAAAAAGATTACAGGAAACAAAAGATGCGAAATTTTATTTTCTACAATAATGGTTTGCATAACTTTTGCCCTAAAGTGAATAGTTTCTGAGATATCAGCCAAAAACTTTCCCTCAAGATTGCGATCGAAGCCCCACCTGGATCTGTCAGCATGTATGAAAATGAAGTGATTCTATTGGAAGCGTTCATTGTCAAAACATTAAATTATATCTATTGTTATTCAACAAGGAGAGAAAAGTAAGAGTCTAAAAATTGGAATATCATTATCTAAGTTCCCCGTAAACGGTCAAACATGTTTGTCAAACACGTAGTATGTTTGACAAACACATAGTTTGTTTGACAAACGCAGCTGTACACCTTTAAGCATGTTTGAAAAACAAATTTGCCAAACACGTAGTATGTTTGACAAACACGTAGTTTGTTTGACAAACACAGCTGTACACCTCCAAGCATGTTTGAAAAACAAATTTGCCAAACACGTAGTATGTTTGACAAACACGTAGTTTGTTTGACAAACGCAGCTGTACACCTTCAAGCATGTTTGACAAACAAAGTTGCCAAACACGTAGTTTGTTTGACAAACACATCAAACTCGACCGCTCACGTTCAAATATATTCGAGAAACATGTCATATTTGACAAACATGTTTGAACGTTTACGGGGAACTTAAGGCAGGTTTATTGGTTTTTCAGTTTCATTTCTTTTTGACATACATCATCACAATCGCCGGCTCACTACTGATGACGGATCTCCTTTCAGAATGACAAGGTTTTGATATACCCGGCACCCGATGGCAATCGGGGTATGAGGCGGGGGGACGCCCCGATTGCAATCTCAACCTGTCGCGTTCTATATCTTAAATAGATTATAGGAGAAATTAACTGACTGACATGTCAACGTACAGACAAAAATATTTTTTTAAGATAATATACAAAAAACTTGATAATCTTGAAAAACGGATGTATCTAAAAAAGTATTTTTATTTTTTACTTTTATTCCACACAAAGAACGATATTTTTACTTGAATTACAGCTTCAGTGATGTAAATACAACCCGTTTACTAAAAGAATGGACTTGGCGTCGATTAAAAATCAAAAAAAAAAAACAACAAGTGGCAGACAAAAATTCGTAGTAAGTATGTGGTATCAGTGACAAAGATGCGAACATACACTTACTACGAATTTTTGTCTGCCACTTGTCGAGTTTTTAATTTTTTTAATTTTTAATCGACGCCAAGTCCATTCTTTTAGTAAACGGGTTGTAAATGGTGCACTTCTACCGTAGATACAATAATAGGTAGATGTAAGTACTGTGTAACCGCGTATGAGATAGCGATAGCACGACGTAACGATGAATAACACGACAATTATTACCATTGTTTAGTAGTCAATATTTGTACTAACCGATCAACAATATTTGTATTAACCGTTTTTTATGTGAAAACAAGTAAATAACTCGTGAGAAATACAATTACGCCACGAATTCTCAAAGTTTGTTTTGCAACTTCTTGTATGTATTCTTGAAAAAAACCAGTTACACGATAAGGGACAAAAAATAGGTTAGCTGCGTCTCTGTTTATCACATTAGCAACTTTATCTGTGCTCCTTTTTTAGTGCGAATGAGAAAGCAAACGTTTCTGCATCTACCTTTATTACTCTACCTACGACTTCTACATATTATTCGATGGGGTCTGAAACGACGGATCGTAAAGATCAATCGTACCGTCTATGGGGCCCTTTAGGGACTAGAATTAGAGTTATATGAAAAACACAATAACCTGCCTCCATTCAATGACCGGTTCTCATACAAAAACAACAATACACATACATCCTGTCATTCGTTCAACGGACACCTTACACTAGGACGAGGGGCAGTGACTACTAGTGCGTTATGACGTCATCATGTCGTTGACCGAGCCGGAATAGCCCGAGCTGCCTTTCAGGAGGTCGTTGATGTCGCGCCGGAACATTGAGAGGTTTTGTGTGAACCTGGAATAGAGAATGAATGAATTAATGAATGAAAAACTTTATGGCACACTAAAAACTCACTAGAAGGGAGACCCGCTGGATGCCGGCGGCACAAGACTGTGTGGAAGTCTCTGGACGATAGATGATGATGAAAAGCACACCCCTAACACGCGGAGGGTGGTTTGAAATCGAATGGTGACGTCATAGAACCCTGCGTTCAAGGGAGGCAGAAATCGCAAGGGGTCAACCTGTAGCGGTTCTGGGTGAGCAGATTCCGCTCGATGCCCGCCATATGGCCGCTGAACCACAGCGCAAGTTCAAGACTTGCTGCTTGAATTTGCTTGATACCATATGAACTGCTTACCTACATTTGTTTATTAGTTTAGAGTTTATTTATGTAATTATTGTTATTATTTTTTAATTAAGTAACTTATTTTAGTAGTAAAATTACTTGACACTTTATTCGCATGCGGTGATTACCTTTAATTAGCGCGTCATTTTATGTAAGAACTTTTGTATTTTTAATTTTGTGTTTGACGTAGATGATTAGCTGTTGGTGATCCTAATAAATGAAAAAAAAAAAACATAACCCCGTGGCCGGTGATATCCATGATGGATTTTCCTCACGAGAAAAAAAAGGGTAGTAAGATTGAATTGTGATGTCATCAACACCAGGCAACCAGTTAACGTAGGAGTTGGCTATTGTATTGTATGGGGGCGGTGTGCAGGCTCGACCGTACCAAAGGGTCGACGGTTGTATCTTGAAACTTCTTAAAAACTCCGTTAGTGCGAGTACTGTCGGCGGTACATTTGTTCGGGATTACGTCATGAAATGTTATAGATTGAATAGCGCCATCTAGTTGCAATTGTGGTAACCGCCACAGTATCATCAAAGATGACAGTGTTGATACCAGTAGGGCGATTGTCTAAAACCTACATCAATCATTATTACAATCTCAATTGTTCTGATTGGCTGCATGTGTGCGATTCTTGTTGCAACAATGCATTGTGGCCAATAGTGAGCGAGCATTAACCAATCAGAGATGATTGCGATCGTGACATTGTAGCTGTCATTCTCCCGCAATCGCGCAGCAGGGAGACAGACATGACAGGAAGTTACTAACCTGTCGCGGTTCTTGGTGAGCAGGTTCCGCTCGATGCCCGCCATAAGGCCGGTGAACCACTGCGCGAGTTGCGCCTGCTTGTCGCGCGGTTGTTGCGCGATCATGTCGGCCCGCAGTCGCGCGAACTGCTCCTCGTTGAGCAGAACTAAACCCAGTAAAGGTCTAGACATAGACCACTGGTTGCAACACTCTTCGAACATTATTAGGTTTAATACCTAAAACAAAAGGTAAAGGGTGAATATTTCTTGGACCCGAGAGCTGGCAGCTATCTCGGTTAAAGAATTAGTTTGGCCATCCACAGGGGTAATGTTGCCAGCATCTTGGGTACAATGCCTCGCTGCGGTAGTCTCGATGAGGTTTTAGATTTAATTTAATTTATTTTAGTTTTGATTTAATGTAGATTTAATTTACTTTTAATTTAAATTTAAGTTTACTTAATACAATTTCTATGTATTTTACAGGAAAAATAAAAGCAACGCTCTAACTAGCATAGTTTTTTAAATATTAACTTACTGTGGCCAACAATTGCTGCATGATCTCGGGCCGCCTTTGTAGAACTTCTATGAACATGTTACTTGTCTCTGGCACCGAATGTCTCGGGTTCGACACTTTGTTACTTGCTGAAAAAAAATAAAAATCATTAGTATAAGTCCCGCAAATAGCTACTGCGCTGGAACCATGTCTCATTAACATCGAAATGACGTCATTTTGACGTATATTTAAGTAAATATAATAATTAAGTATATTTAAGTAAAAAGAAAATAAAATATACCATCAGCTCGAAACTTCAGTCTAGTGCTGACGTCACTAAAATAGCGGCCACGCGCATTAGCAATTTGCGGGACTTATAATCAGAATTACTAATCTAAACAAATAAAAGGAAAAGGTGACTGACTGACTGACTGATCAACGCACAGCTCAAACTACTTGACGGATTGGACTGAAATTTGGCATGCAGATAGCTATTATGACGTAGGCATCCGCTAAGAAAGGATTTTCGAAAAAACAATCCCTAGGGAGTGAAATAGGGGTTTGAAATTTGTGTAGTCCACGCGGATGAAGTCGCGAGCATAAGCTAGTCAACTATATGTCTATTGTCTATGTATGTGGTATATCAAGATAAAGTTTAAGATTAAAGCCTAACTAATACACTAGTACTGTGTACTAGTAGGTGTGGTACTCATTAGGCCTATTCCCAACAGTGGACGTCCACAGGTGATGGTCAACTCACATTTCTGCACTAGCTGCTTAAATAGATATGTGACTATGTGGTCCAGTGTGGCGCAGCATCCCGTACACACACTCGTATCTGAAACAAACGATAAATAAATAATTGGGTATTTTCCTACTTTTGAATTTGATAAATATTATTATTTTATTATAAACTAGGATATAAATAATGACGTAAGCTGAAAAAAAATATTAAAATCCAACAAAGATTTACAAAGTTACAGGCATTTTAATGTTGGAGTGGGAGGGTCTTCTATCCCTTTCTCGCAAAACGAAAATTTGTATGAAACCACACGAAGCTACTATGGCATTAGTAAGTTGTGATGTCAAAACTATATCGCTATCTCTGTCTAATCAGAAATATTTAATTGCTTATAACTTTTTTGTTATTTGATCGATTTAATTAGTTTTTTCAGATTTTGTGCCAGTCTTTCTAGTAGGACGTAGATAGTCTAGCAAACATACAGTAGGTATAAAACACTCACCCAATGCTGTAAGACCCTCGGATATTGAAGACAGTATGTATAACGTGGCGTCAGGCTGTAGGTTAGCTAGGAACGGCATGTGATCTTGTGCCAGCCTTTCTAGTAGGACGTAGCAGGTCTGTGATAGTATAGCAAACATACAGTAGGTATAAAACACTCACCCAATGCTGTAAGACCCTCGGATATTGAAGACAGTATGTATAACGTGGCGTCAGGCTGTAGGTTAGCTAGGAACGGCATGTGATCTTGTGCCAGCCTTTCTAGTAGGACGTAGTAGGTCTGTGATAACTTCGGGTAGTCCTGAAAATTTATATGTTACTAGCTTATGCTCGCAACTTCGTACGCTTGAATTATACAAATTGCAAACCTCTATTTTACCCCCTTAGGTGTTGAATTTTCAGAAATCCTTTCTTAGCGGATGTTTACGTCATAATAGCTATCTGCCAAACAGCCAGATCCGTCCAGTAATTTGAGCTATGCGTTAATAGATCAGTCAAGACAAGATTGTAAATATCAAAAATTCTGGTAGCAAGAAAACACCCAATAGGAACCCTAAAAATGAACTTAGCCTACCTCAAAAAGAAAAAGGAACACTTATAGGATCACTTCGTTGCCTGTCTGTCTGTCAAGAGAATCAAAACCTATAGGGTACTTTCCTGTTGACCCAGAATCATGAAATTTTGCAGGTAGCAATGCTTTATAGCACAAGAAAAGGAAATGAATATTTCGTGGTTACATCACAAAAAAAAAGTGTCCACAACCAAATAATCTGGCAAGTGCGGATTGGTAGACTTCACACACCTTTGAGAACATTATGGAGAACTCTCAGGCATGCAGGTTTCCTCACGATGTTTTCCTTCCTTCTTGTCTCAAAATGATTTAAGCCCACTGAGAGTTTTGTTTGCGCTATAATAACTTCTTTCCTTGGATAGACTATAGTAGATTTTAATTTCTTACCAATAAATCGCTCTGCGGTATACTAAGCAGCAATTTGACGAACATATTCAGTGCGTTATCCAAAGCCTCGTCACCGTACAATCTAAAACAAATCATTTTGGTTATACTATTATATTTGCTGTTTACAAACGACAGGAATTAGCGCTTGACTGCGATCTCACCTGATGGTAAGTGACGATGCAGTCTATGGTGGTAACGCGCTAACCTGGAAAGGGTATGCCACTTTAAACACCCATTACGGCGGTTACGCACTCATTCGATCCGAGTCCGTGAAAATACGTGCCTTTTTGTTTTGTATGAGACCTTATAAGTCCCGCAAATTGCTAATGCGCTGGAACCATGTCTCATTAGTCAATAACATCAAAATGACGGCATTTTGACGTCAGCCGAAATAAAAATATACCATCACCTCGAAACTTCAGTCTAGTACTGACGTCACTAAAATTGTGGCCACGCGCATTAGCAATTTGCGGGACTTATAAGACATAATATGTCGTAGATAATCGCTGGTATTCTCACGGATGACGGATAGAACTCGGATGACGGAAGTGCTGTGCGTAACCGCCGTTAGGGTTCGTTCAGATAGACCGGCGTGGAAAGCAGGGCAAATAATGACAATTAAAATTGAGTTTTAGACCATTGAAATAGGGTTGATTTTTGCATTTCTTTTATACGCGTAACCAACGCTGGCAAAAACGAAGACAGGTGTGATATAAGTCCCGCTAATTGCTATTGCACTGGAATCATGTCTCATTAACATCGAAATGACGTCCTTTTGACGTCAGCCGAAATAAAAAAATTGTACTTTTGCTCGAAACTTCAGTCTAGAGCTGACGTCACTAAAATGGCAGCCACGCGCAGTAGCAATTTGCGGGACTTAGATGATCAGTGATATGATACCACAAAAAAACGCGAAAAAAAAATATAAAACCTTTATTTTGTAAAATTTCACGATATAAAACATCTCACTAACGTTAGAGATGAACAAACTTTCCGTAAGTAGGTCACTCGGAGTCAATGCCGCGTCGTAGGCGGGGTATTGACACGAGTTTTGCACGCTATACATTACGGGTTTGAAAAATACTAAATCACTAAAACTACAAAATGAGGCAAATGGTTATTGGTATTGGATTGTGTTTAGGTAGTATAACAATAACGCTAAGTTTTTGCCAGCGTTCTGGTTACACCCTGTATATTGACAAGTGGATGCTCCCAATATGAGCCGTTTAGAGCAGCCCATTGGCTGCCGTTTTGCGCTCCGGCTGAAAAGAAACTCTGCGATACTCTCCAAGCCAGTCTATCTGATCGGACCCTTAGATTTAGATTAATAATGACCTTGAGAATAACGGCCAGTAGCCATTTACTCAGGTATTACTCAGGTATTAGTGCATAAGTGCTGTCTCTATTCCCTCACTCTCATAGTCCTATGCGACGGCAATCCGGAGAAATTGGGGCAGGACCAACAGCCATTCTAATTCTTTCGCACGACTAAAAGCCGCCTATAATGGTTTCTATAAAATAAGAGACTCACCTGAACACTCCGAAGTTGGCGTAGTTCCCGCACAGCGCCGCCTTCAGTATGGTGAAGCAAAGTGATATGCCCTTCAGTTTCATCGCGTACATTTGCTTTTTGCTTACGTCTATTGTCAAGATTCTGCTGCCTGGAAGTTGACAGTTGCACGTTTATTAATTCAAGAATCTAAAATCTAAAATTATAATTCAAAAATAATGTTATAAATCTATACTAATCTATACAGATTTTATATATATACGTTTAGAGATAAGCATTTCCAATGTAACTTAATTTATTATTACTTTGTAACTACAATTTTGGTACATGAAAAATAAAAATAAAATACAGGACATGACCACAACGCCAGCAAAAACTTAGCGTTATTGTTATATTACCTAAACACAATTAACTAACAAGAACCATTTGCCTCATTTTGTAGTTCAATCCCTAAGGGGGTAAAATTGGTGTTTGAAATTTGTGTAGACTACACCAAACCGAATTTCAAACCTCGGTTGTCTCGCTAAAAATATAAGGAATAAAATTTTAGTGAGACAACCCTTGACCGATTTTACTCCGACAACCTTTCGACGAAAAAAAACGAAAGGAGAATATTATTAAAAAACCAGTCAAGCACGAGTCGGAATCGCAAACAAAGGATTTCATACCGTCGTCGTACAAAATATAACACTATGCACTTTTTATACAGAATCATTTTTGTATGGAATAGATTGTGCACCTGCGTTTGCGCACACATGTGTGTACTACAATAATCTTCCGCGCAGTTGGCTAATCTCTATGAAGATTGGCCGCCGTGGCCAGTTCGATCGGGAGGGCATTATATTATGCTACTCACCATAGGCGCAGATGATGTTGGATAGCTCCCGAAACAACAGTATCCCATTGGGTGAGCTGACGTCGAACTGCAGCCGCTGGTTGCGGTTCTGCGCCAGCTCCGCGGCCAGCTTCAGCACGGGCGTGCTGACCGCCGGCTCGGAGAACCACAGCTCTATACCGCGCAGGAGCACCTTCATGTACACCGGGTAGCTGCAATATGAAGGAACACTCTCTGACGAGTTGACGTCGACGACAATTGTTGGTTGCGGTAACCAAAAAAAAAATTTAAAAAATCTAAAGAAGAACCAGATGCCGAGCTGATGTCGAATTGCAGTTGACGGTTGCGGTTACCACAAAAAGTTAAAACAGAAGACATCCGTAAAAGAACCAGAGTAACCGACAACGGGTAGCGAAACTCTAACTCTATACCGCGCAGGAGCACCTTCATGTACACCAGTGGCCCTACCGCGGTTGTTTGACAGCTACAATGTCACGATCGCAATCATCTCTGATTGGTTAATGCTCGCTCACTATTGGCTACAATGCATTGTTGCAACAAGAATCGCACAAATTCAGCCAATCAGAACAATTGAGATTGTAATAATGATTGATGCAGGTTTTACACAATCGCCCTACAGGTAGCTGCAATACAATACAAAATATGATGGAACGTGCTCTGACGAGTTGACGTCGAACAGCAATTGCTGGTTGCGGTAACCAAAAAAATAATTAAAAATCAAATGTATAGAAGAACCAGATGCCGAGCTGATATCGAATTGCGGCAGGTGATGGTTGCGGTTACAAAAAAAAACAGAAATGACATCTGTAAAAGAACCAGTGTAACCGACAACGGTTTGCGAAACTCTAGACCGCGAAGGAGCACCTTCATGTACATAAATGGTGTTAAAAATAGATTAGGGACTACACAAAATTTTTAAGTTATTTAAGTTAGAGTATTTGGTAGAATATTAGGTATGTAAAATTTGATTTTGTTAATAATTGTTAATTAAGTTAGACTATGTTATAAGGTACGATAGGGTTGACAATACACATATTGTATAAAAGCCCTGTAAAAAATAAAGATAGTAAAAAAAAGCTTTTTGCTCTGTTTGGTTAACATAACATCCATTATACTTACATCCAATCGAACAGCATCATATATGTGGTCTTAGTGTTGAATGCGAAGGCGAGGCCTCTCAGGTCCCTCGCGAGCCCTACGAGCGTTTTTTTTCGCGTCCTCGGAAGCGAACATGGGACTCTCCGTGTTGTTTAGCAGACCGATTATACTCTCGAACGCGGCTGACAACAAATAAAGTCAAAAGTCAAAAAACTTAATTCAAAACTAGCTGATGCCCGCGACTTCGTACGCGTGGATTTAGGTTTTTAAAAATCCTGTGGGAACTCTTAAATTTTCCAGGATAAAAAGTAGCTTATGTCCTTCCCCGGATTGCAAGCTATCTCTGTACCAAATTTCGTCAAAATCGGTTGAACGGTTGAGCCGTGAAAAGCTAGCAGACAGACAGACACACTTTCGCATTTATAATATTATAGTATGGATGGATAGGTAATGTATTGGCTATTCTTTTTACTATCACCGCTTTACAAAATCACTTTAACTCATTAGAACTATCACAAAGCAGTTAAGCAACTCATTCCCAAGCTTGTTTATCATTTAAATAATCCTTTACAATTTAAATAACACTTTACACCCTGTATGTAGATATTTTTAAAAAATTTAAAGGGGAAGATGTATGTATGTAATTTTAAAATTAAACGGGGATGATGTATGTAGTTTTTTTCTTCTTTTTGAAGTCTTTGGTGTATTTATTTTTATTACACTGTATTAACTTATTTTAGTAATTTAATATTGAATTCCACACACCGTGAAATACAATGGTCTCTTACCGAGCTTTGTCTTAAAAGTCACAATGACATATATGTCATCTGTCACTTCAACTTTGACATTACTTTGACATTTGGCATAGAGTAACGTTCCTCTATGCTACAACACCGTCAGTCAGTCAGTCACCAGACAAGGAACCTACTAACCTGTGAGCGGCATCATAAACGCGTAGAAGCGTTCCTCGTCCTCTCCCAACTCCACCATCAGCAGTCTGCCGAGAGCTGTGTAGAGCATACTTCGACACCGCATCTCTATTGTATTCGCACCCATGCCCAGGAACGGGAAGTGTTCCGCCTGGAAAAAAAATGACAGAGAAAATGCAGAAAATCCAAAAGTTTTTTTTTTTTTAAAGAATATTAGGTTTTTCCTTTTGAGGTACGGAACCTTAAAAAAAAAAGATTTTTTTTTTTTTTTTTTAAAGAATATTAGTCATGTTAAATGACTAACATTCCCCTTTCCTCTCCAACTAAGCGTCAGGCTTGTGCTAGGAGTAGGTACGACAATAGTGCAACGGGCGGGGTTTGAACCGTCGACCTTTCGGTTTTCAGTCCACTCCTATACCGGTTGAGCTATTGAGGCTCGAAGTTATTGAACTATAACTATTATTATTATACTAGCAGCTCCGGCGAACTTCGTACCGCCTAACAGTCGATTCTTTTTCAGGCAATTTTTAAAAAAATTCTCTCCGTAAGAACCATCCTCGTACTTCAAGGAATATTATAAAAAAAGAATTAGCGAAATCGGTCCAGCTGTTCTCGAGATTTGTGATGCGAACACATTTAATGATTCATTTTTATATTATAGATTTTAAGATATAGATTTTACTAGCTGATTCCCGCGACTTCGCTAACTACATATTAGTATATTAATTACTGTAGCTAGGATAGCCTAGTGTTTAGGACGTCCGCCTCCTAATAGGAGGTCGGGGGTTCGATCCCGGGCACGCAGCTCTAACTTTTCGGAGTTATGTGCCTTTTAAGTAATTAAATATCACTCGCTTTAACGGTGAAGGAAAACATCGTCAAGGAATCTGCATGCCTGAGAGTTCTCCATAATGTTCTCAAAGATGTGTAAAGTCTACCACCACACATGGCCAGCGTGGTAGACTATGGCCAAAACCCTTCTCACTCTGAGAGGAGACCCGCGCGGTGAATATGTATCTCGCGACAAGCGTAAATCTCGCGATCGTTGCTGTCAAACGTCACACGTAACAGCGGCTAGAGAGAGACCGCAATAACCACAAAGCAAAATAAGAAGAGAGACAGCAAATGAACTGTCGCATTGCTACTGCTGTCGCGTTGCTGTCGCTACTGCAACATTTTACGTAAATCACCCCGCCGTTCTATGTAGTGAGCCGGCGATAGGTTGATCATGATGAATTAATTACTCATACTATGACCACTTACTGTATGGTGTGTCAACATAACATGCACCTCTTCCAATTTGACTAGCTTCCTGACGCAAGAGTAACCTCCACTCAGCTCGCTCAGCAGGCCCAAAGTCTTCGATATTATGGGCTCCGAACCACCCCAATACTTCAGATTTGTAATACTGTAACAATTTAATATTCGCATTGTATTATAAATACTATCTGTCCCGGCTTACTCACGTGTGTAGTCGACGTTAGCCCGACTAGTTTCGAACCCATACGGGGTCCTTTTTCAAGGGAGTCCGTCCGCGCCCGCGCCGCGGTTTCCCTTGAATATAATGGAAATCACTCACGGTAGTTTAAACGCTAAAATTCGCATTGTAATATGGGCCTTTGAAAGCAGTTCCGATAGCTGCAAAGTGTCGCTACTAGATTTAGGTTTTTAAAAATCCCGTGGGAACTCTTTGATTTTCCGGGATAAAAAATAGCCTATGTCCTTCCCCGGGATGCAAGTAGCTCGAGTTACGCTAGCGCGATTCAGCACCGTACAACGCCATCTAGTGGAAACATCAGAAAACTCACATTTTCCTCATAATGACACTAAGGAGTTGACTCTCGTCACTAAAGCCGAACACCTCGCTGAGCCTTCTGTACACTTTACTGTTCTTCTGTACTTGTTCACCAACGTAGATCTTGCGGAATGCTTCGAAGAACGACATCATTGCCAGCTCGAGCTTCTCGCAACCACCCTGCGGAACATTATTGTATATGAATAATAAAAAAGGTGACTGATTGACTGACTGACTGACACTGACTGACTGACTGATTGACTGTCTGATCTATTAACGCACAGCTAAAACTACTGGACGGATCGGGCTGAAATTTGGCATGCACATAGCTATTATGACGTAGGCATTCGCTAAGAAAGGATTTCTGAAACTTCAACACCCTAGGGGGTGAAATAGGGGTTTGGAATTTGTGTAGTCCACGCGGACGAATTCGCGAGCATAAGCTAGTCACTGAGCAATTATTTATTATTGACAAAGACAATTAATACGGTTCTGATTGCAGCCACGCGCTTGTCTATAAATTGGGTATTTGACTCCAATTTTTTTATTACTTTTTACTATTACAAAACTAGGATAAAAATAATGACATAAACTGAAAAAACTAATTAAATCGATCAAATAACAAAAAAGTTATAAGCATTCAAATATTTCTGATCAGACAGAGATAGCCATATAGAATTTTGACGTCACATGCCGTAGCAGCTTCGTGCGGTTTCATGCAAATTTTCGTTTTGCGAGAAAGGGATAGAAGACCCTCCCATTAAAAAATTAACATGCCTGTAACTTTGTAAATCTTTGTTGGATTTTAATATTTTTTCAACGTACCTACGTCATTATTTTTATCCTAGTTTATAATAAAGTATGTAATAATATTTAGTGTAATATTTTCAATAATATTCAAAAAAAAAAAAATTGTCAAATTCAAAAGTAGGAAAATACCCAATTTAAAAAAATCTGACTCACAGAGGCAAGCCGGGAGTCAGTCAAGTCCATCAACTGAAGCACTCTGCAGACCAGTTCGCCGTCCATTGCGTCGTTTTCATCGCTAGTGTTGTAAGACGCGCGACCGAGGATCGCTGCGCCGATTATGTACACCAGCCATGTTAGTTGGCCTGGAAATGATGGAGACACTTTGAATGGGGCAAAAGGAAGGATGGTGGAAGTATCTCAATGGGGTTCTACAGGAAAAACTGATCTCAGAGGGCGCCACTAGAGGTCCGGCCAATGCAAGCTGTCATCTTCATAGTTTCTTACTTAGACATTGAGGCCGATTCTCTTGTACACATTCTCTAAACGAAACTAAATTAACAGGTCTAAACCGTTTTAGCGTTTAAACTACCGTGAGTGATTTCCATTATAAATACTATCTGTCCCGGCTTACTCACGTGCGGCACGTGCGTCCCGCAGTCAAAACCGCGGCGCGTGCGCGGACGGACTCCCTTGAAAAAGGACCCCGGATGGGTTCGAAACTAGTCGGGCTAACGTCGACTACACACGTGAGTAAGCCGGGACAGATAGGTCTAAACCGGCTGCTATCCTTTTCCGCAAGCAACATTATGACAGGGATAGCAATAGATTTAGACGTATCATTTTAGTTTAGTTTAGAGATTGTGTATAAGAGAATCAGCCCCAATATTTTTGTAATTATGGTTTTTGACAGCTCAGTATAGTCGGTTCCACAGATGACACTACCTCTGTGGCCAGTTCGCTTAGCGCCACCTGTCGGGATAAATAGGCAGTGTGGATCCACATTCCAACAATATTTATACAGTACAGGGTGACACGATACTAACCTAAGACGGATTACTCACAACGATTTCACTAGATGGCACCACAAGTATCTTCAATCACACACTATGTAGCCTGACTCACGCTAACGAAGTTTTAATCACAGAAGACTTTTATAGTACGCTACAGGTTGAAATGGCAATCGGGGAGGGAATGCCCAGCACAGACACCTGTTCCTCTACAGCTGCAGGATTTACCTTGCAGTTGCAGTATCTGCTGCGGATTGGTCTCCACGCTGTAGCTGGCGGCGGCGCGGTCGAAGTGCGCCACCAGCAGCTGGCAGGTCTTGCCGTACTCGCACCGCCCTATCACCGACACCTGTTCCAACTGCTGCTGCAGGGTTCCAACTTCATCTAAGGGATCTTCAAGTCCCTCCCTAAGAATAAACAATTGCTTATTTGGTTGACAAGACAACTTAACAAAAATTGTCAGTTCTAAGTAATGCTATCCTTTTCCACAAGTAACATTGTGAATGAGATAGGTAGCACTACTTTTAGACCATAGTTTAGAGATTGATTATCGGCATTCCGAACCAGTGGTTAATTAAAACCTGACTAAACTGATAAAAAACATTATATTCTATTCTATTCTATTGTATATGTATACTTATCAAATATGTGGAAATAATCTAAATATATAAAAGGAAAAGGTGACTGACTGACTGACAGATCTATCGACGCACAGCTCAAACTACTGGACAGATCGAACTGCAATTTGGCATGCAGATAGCTTTTATGACGTAGGCATCCGCTAAGAAAGGATTTCTGAAAATTCAACCCCTAAGAGGGTGAAATAGCTGTTTGAAATTTGTGTAGTCCACGCGAACGAAGTCGTGAGCATAAGCTAGTCAGGACTAAAGTTTTTAAGGTACAAACCTCACTATCATCGCGACGGAGTCAAGCCTAGACGCGACGTAGGCTGCGGTCACACCGGGCGCGTACACGTCCAGCAAGTGCGGCTCGGACGCTTTCACGTACGGCACGGACGCGACCATGCGTTGCCATAGCGACAGGAGATAGTGGACTGAGTTCGGCGCGAATTGCCACATCTGGAAAACCCAACACGCCACACAAAGTTAAAAAACCAGCCAAGTGCGAGTTCCGCACACCGAGGGTTCCGTACTCGTGTATTTTTTCGATATTTTGAACTTTGACTTTGTCGCTCGGCGGTATGGCTTTGCCGGTAGGGTGGTAAATATAGCCACAGCCGAAGTCTCCCACCAGACCTAACCAGGGAAAATTTAAAAATTCCAAATTTCTCATGCCGGGAATCGAACCAGAGACCTCCCACTAATAAGACCACAGCGCTCACCAGCCAGGCAAAAATCATGCTAGAAAGATGAAAAAAGAAATTAAGAAGTACCTACCTGTAAACTTTGAACTGTAAACTTTGCGATCAGTTCTATCAGTCGAGGATACCCATCCACCACCACCAGCTCGCCAAGCTGGTAGTTGGACTTGAGGCGCGCCAGCAGACGACAGAACTCGTGGTAGTTTAAGGGGTCCGATAAACCCTGAAAATTCAAAAAGTTATTACTTTTAACTTAATGTTTAATTAGACCTACAGGGTTAAGTTTGTGGTAATTGCTCCACGAGCATTAACCATTAACGCAAGTCCGAAGTTTCTAGGAGCAATAGAAACCAAAAACCCTCATATCTTCGTTTTGTTTATTACTGTATCTACAAAATTGCGGCTGTGGTAATTGCTCTACTAGCATTAACCATTAACACAAGTCCGAAGTTTCTAGAAGCAATAGAAATCAAAAACCCTCATATCTTCGTTTTGTTTATTACTGTATTTACAAAATTGCGGCTGTGGTAATTACTCCACGAGCATTAACCACTAACGCAAGTCCGCAGTTTCTACAAGCAATAGGAACCGAAAACCCTCAAATCTTCGTATCGTTTATGCTGCAATTTTGTAGATCCGGTAGGATCTACAAAATTGCAGCTGTGGTAATTGCCCTATGACTGAAAGGGATTAAAATTAACTAGATGTATGTAACTCTAAAAGAAACGAAGATCCCTTGTAACTTTCAGCTTCAACTTTGAGCTAATTATCCAGACTTATGAAATGAAAACAGTGGTAGTTGCTTTATAAGCTTTAGAGATAATCGCAAATTGAAACTTTCTTTCTCCAATAAAAACGAAGATCCCTCGTAACTTCAATCAGGTCATCATGAGAACCTTGATCTCATGGCTGTAGTATTTGCCCTTTAAGCATCAAAGAATAAAAGTAACTACAACTTTCTATCTCCAACAGGAAGTGAGATCCTTCGAACCCTGGACCGTACCTGGGTATCTTCCAATATACGCATGATACCAGCGCACAGGCGGTTGAGGAACTTGGCACGCTCGCTGTTGCTGAAGAGCGACCTTCGGACAGATGCCAGCTGCACTAGACAGGCCAGTGCCAGACTGCCGCTGGTGCCTTGCACACTGTGGTAGAGCTCGAAGAACAGTTCCAAAGTGCCGGCTTCGAGGAAGGTCGGTCGCCAAGATGTTGGAATCTGGAATATAAATATTGAAGGTAAATAAACAAAAGATACAAGGATATGTGGCAAAGTTACACCAGCATATATCAGTCGATTACGCTGGTTAAGTAACCTTGACCAGCACCTCGATTGCGGGAAACCTGCATCAATCATTATTACAATCTCAATTGTTCTGATTGGCTGAATTTGTGCGATTCTTGTTGCAACAATGCATTGTAGCCAATAGTGAGCGAGCATCAACCAATCAGAGGTGATTGCGATCGTGACATTGTAGCTGTCATTCTCCCGCAATCGCGCAGCAGGTTAATAACTGGATGGGGTGCCAGCCAGATAATCTCCCTGTGTGCCTGGATGCTGCTGGTCCCTTTTGGAAGGGTCCGAGGGGAAGAGCAGTATTCGGGCCGGTTTCACCCCGGTTACATGGCTAATAATTTCTCTTCGGGGATATTGTTGGCAATGGCTATTGACCTGGCAGGGGGAAGGTTTCTCGGCGTGTCCAGGACTGACTAGCAGAGGGCACAGTAGATGAGGCGAAGGATGGGACGCGGGCGAGGTGCGCGGGATCGCGCTGTCGTCCGTTGGGTCCCCGGTTTTAGTGGATATTCCGGTCGCTTCTCGGCCGGCGAGTCCCACATACCTTGTCTCCAGTTGGCTGAGAGTTCCAAACAGTTGGATGAGAGATCCAATTTGCAGGTCTTCGCTGCTTCGCCTCTTATATCAATGAATAGTGCGCCGAATTCCCGTAGTCGGTTGTAGTTCGCCTCCGACGAGACGAGGTTAGTGCAGAAGACCGGCCCCGCTTCCCCGCGTACGATCCCATCTAACATAGTCCCTGCAAGTCCTCATAAAGGGGGACACTCCCACAGCACATGGTGCCTATCAGCCCATTTAGCCGTGTCCAATAAGTACATGTGAGGTATCGTACCTGTACTGTACAAAGATCGTCAGAAGACTCGTCGCTAGTGGTGCCAATGAAGTCAAAGGTCAGGCAGTTGTGCGCCAGCCGCAGCAAGGCGGCCAGCAGAGCGTGAGACTCGCCGCGCGCCTCGCTTAACGCCTCGCCTCTAGCCGCGCCCAGCAGCGAGCAAGCTAGCCGAAACATCTCGAATAGCTGGGTGTCTCTGCGATGAAATAAAAGTAATAAGAATAAGAGGATAGTACAGATACAGTACGCGGCCGAAAGTAATGTACATCGACCTTTCGAAGACCAAATTATAGAGCACTGTCTCTGTCGTTGAGACTGACAAAACGTCATATAGGTATGAGTGACAGAGACAACACTCCTCCTGCCTGAGAATTCTCCATAATCTTCTCAAAGATGTATGAAGTCTGTCAATCCGCACTTGGCCAGTGTGGTGAATTATTGCTAGACCCGAGAGTAAACCCGTGCTCAGTAGTGAGTCGGTATGACTCACCTGAAGGAGGACGCAATCTTCCTGTGTTTGCTGATGGAGCGGCTCGCGTCCGCGTCCGACATCTGGTTCATCTCCACAATCAGCTGTGACAACAGCTGTACACCAATTGTACATAATTCCGCTGGGCCCTGGAATAAAATAGTACACTAATGCGTAACATTGGCAGTTATTGCTGGACAGCGCCATTTATGTAATTTCGTTGAAATAATTATGTTTGCAAACACATTTTAATTTTTCTGTGATTTAACCACAAACGTTTCGGATTATTTTACTTGTGCTGTAAGACCTCCCTAGCTGCCAAACATGATTCTAGGTCAACCGGAACTACCCTATAGGTTTTTTTGACAGATACGACAAACGGACAGACATACAGACGGACGGACGAACGGATGGACAGACAGACAGCAAAGTGATCTAACAAGGGTTCCTTTTAAGGGTTAAGTACCCAAAGGGTACATGTTGTATCTGTTGCCGCTATAACAACAGATACTAAAAAACAGAATAAAATAAGATTTTGCATAGAAACCCAACTCTACATGATCGCACGCGCCCCTTCGTAAACTCGCGCCCCTAGGCACGTGCCTAGTTTGCCTTTGGGATAGTCCGCCACTGCGCGGCACACTCACCTGCAGGAAGCTGGAGACGTCGTTCATGACGTTGTGGAACACGAACTCCTCTTTGACAGTGTCGAACCAGCCCAGCTTCGTGATACGCGCGAACAGTGACACCAGGGCCTGGAAACAAACACTTACATACTTAGTATTTAGTCAGGAAAGTCCAAGTCATTTGTATAATATTTTGGACTTTTTTTTTAATAGAATAATGGGGCCGATTCTCTTGTACACAATCTCTAAACTAAACTAAATTAACAGGTCTAAATTTAGTGCTATCCTTTTCCGCAAGCAACATTATGAAAGGGATAGCAATAAATTTAGATGTGCCATTTTAGTTTAGTTTAGAGACTGTGTACAACGGAATCAGCCTCATTAGCCATGTTAAATGACTAATATTCCCCTTTCCTCTCCAACTAAGCGTCAGGCTTGTGCTAGGACTAGGTACGACAATAGTGCAACGGGCGGGGTTTGAACCGTCATCCTTTCGGTTTTCAGTCCACTCCTATACCGTTTGAGCTATTGAGGCTCTTTACACAAATTTAAAAAATCTATTAAAAGTATGCTCCAGAAAAAAGCATATTACACAATTGAAGATAATCTAAATGATAAAAGAGCGTAGCTCGTTCCGGCAACGCGCAGGACTGCAAATACTTTTCTTATACATGGCATAATCTTTAAATCTAAATATATAAAACGAAAAGGTGACTGACTGACTGACTGACTGACTGACTGATCTATCAACGCACAGCTCAAACTACTGGACGGATCGGGCTGAAATTTGGCATGCACATAGCTATCATGACGTAGGCGTCCGCTAAGAAAGGATTTTTCAAAATTCAACCCCTAAAGGGGTAAAATAGGGGTTTGAAGTTTGTATGAAACTCTGTCAGTTTTGAAGTGTCTATAAAGAAGTTTTGTAGTTAATATTTTTGCAATTAGCAGTATGACATATTTTATTAAGCTCATGTTAAAATCTCATAGTTAAAGATCAAACCTAAGGGTGTAAAATGGGGGTTTAAAATTTGTGTGGTCCACGCGGACGAAGTCGCGGGCATAAGCTAGTATACATATAAAAGGAAAAGGTGACTGACTGACTGACTGACTGATCTATCAACGCACAGCTCAAACTGCTACACGGATTGGGCTGAAATTTGGCATGCAGATAGCTATTATGATGTAGGCATCCGCTAAGAAAGGATTTTTGTAAATTCAACCCCTAAGGGGGTGAAACAGGGGTTTGAAATTTATGTAGTCCATGCGGACGAAGTCGCGAGCATAAGCTATCATTGTATAATATCAAATCTTTGAAAAGAGCAACCGCCGAGTTTCTTGCTGGTTCTTCTCGGTAGGAAAGGCATTCCGAACCAGTGGTAGATGCAACTGACGATTCAAAAATACTTGGCAAAAGTTTAATTGACTAAAAAAAAAATTATTAAAAACTAGCTTATGCTCGCGACTTCGTCCGCGTGGACGACACAAATTTCAAACCCCTATTTCACCCCCTTTTATGGGTTGAATTTTTAAAAATCCTTTCTTAGTGGATGCCTACGTCATAAAAGCTATCTGCATGCCAAATTTCAGCCCGATCCGTCCAGTAGTTTGAGCTGTGCGTTGATAGATCAGTCAGTCAGTCAGTCAGTCAGTCAGTTACCTTTTACTTTTAAATATATAGATGTCATCCAAAACCGTATAAATTTACCTGCACAACAAAGTTGGCGAGTTTGGGGCGGGTAGCCAGATAGTTGAGGACATAGTTGCGTATGTCGAGACGCTGCTGCACCGTGAAGCTTGTGGTAGACCTGGAAAAACCATACTAATATTATTAACTAGCTGATGATGACTTTGTCCGCGTGGATTTACGTTTTTCAAAATCCCGCGAGAACTCTTTGATTTTCCGGGATAAAAAGTAGCCTATGTGTTAATCCAGGGTATAATCTATCTTCATTCCAAATTTCAGCCAAATCCGTCCAGTAGTTTTTGCGTGAAGGAGTAACAAACATAAACACACACACACACACATACAAACTTTCGCCTTTATAATATTATATTATAAAATCAAAAAAAAAAAACTACTTTTTATTCCCAAAAATCAAAGAGTTCCCATGGGATTTTTAAAAACTTCAATCCACGCGGGTGAAGCCGTGGGCATCATCTAGTCAATACCCATATCATAAATGTGAAAGTGTGTTTGTTTGTTTGTTGGTTTGTCCTTCAATCACGTCGCAACAGAGCAACAGATCAACGTGATTTTTGAAATGGGTATAGTTAAAGACCTGGAGAGTGACATAGTCATTTTTATCCCGGAAAATCCAAGTTCCCATGGGATTTTCAAAAACCTAATTCCAATCGGACAAAGTCGCGGGCATCAGCTAGTAGGTAATAAATTACACTTTTTGATTGTCAGTTGTTGGATTTGTAAGATATAGTGGTGATAATTTTGACGCAAACTTAATAACTAAAGCTATGAGGGTTCCAAACGCGCCCAGGTCTGAGAAGAGCCCACAACAAACGCTATTTCAAAAGTTATTTACCTGCTAATAAGCTTGGCGAGTGTGGTAGCAGCCAACAGCTGGGAATAACTTGAGTTGGACCTCTCCAGTAAAGCCTGGCATTTGCTCAGGGTGTCTGGAGACTCCTGGAATTGAGGACAAGTGCATATAACCTTTATGTGCGGTTGAGGTTGCATCTATACTATCTATACTAATACTAGCTTATGCTCGTGATTTCAGACCCATATTTCACCCCTTAGGGGTTGAATTTTCAAAAATACTTTCTTAGTCATAATAGCTATCTGCGTGCCAAATTTGAGCCTGAGTCGTCCAGTAGTTTGAGCTGTGCGTTGATAGATCAGTTAGTCAGTCACCTTTTCCTTTTATATAATATGTATATAGATTTTTTGAAAATGAAATATAGCCTATGTCACTCAAGAATAATGTAGTTTTCTACTGATGAAAGAATTTTCAAAATTGGTTCAGTAATTCCAGAGGTTACTCCTACAAACAAACTTACAAACTTTACCTCTTTATATTAGTATATAGATTATCCAAAAACTGATAAAAAATATATTATGTGAAGATGATCTCAAGATGAAAGTATGCCAATAACCATTTATTTCAGTTAAGAACTGGAGGCCCCCAGTCTGGCTCGGGGAAGCCCTCAGCAACCTGGGCAGTCTGCTTGGCTTATGGAGCGAGCTTGCATGCACTACATCACTACCCATATTACAAATGTGAGTGTGTTTGCTTGCTGGTTTGTCCTTCAACCGCGTCGCAGCGGAACTATGTGATTTTTTTGCATGGATATAGTTAAGGACCTGGAGAGTGACATAGGCAAATTTTTATCCTGGAAAATCAAAGAGTTCCCACAGGATTTGCATAATTTGCATTAAACCTGCCGAGACACAAGTAAGAAGTACTACATCCAGGGGTGTGAATAATGTAAACCAGCAGTAGTATCTCACCTGGAACCTGACGACAGCAATCTCAGCCTGGTCCCGGATGGCTGGATCCTGCGACTCATACAGCTGCTTGCACAGAAGCTCTATTTGGATCACCTCCTGAAATGTCATATAATTTAGTCTACATATACTTGAGCAGTGATAGCCTAGTGGTTAGAACGTTCCGCCTCCTTTTCGGCAGGTTGGGGTTCGAATTACGTGGGTCCAGTAAGTAAAGATTTTCAGACCTTTGGTTTGGTTTATTATTACAACAACAAATACAACATTTCATTACTGTGCACCTGTTTCCGAACTAGTAAAAACTGTGTCACGGAATCAGTGACTCAAATCAGTAAATACAAAACAAACTAAAGAAAATATGTGCATGTTACTCCACATTATGTGTGTGTATTTGTGTGTATTAATGTGCGTATGTTAGTGTCTAAATGTATATATGTTTGAGTATGATTGGCGTTTACACTAGAATATTCAAAAGTAAATGAAACAAAAAGTCACAGGTCAACTAGTCGTTATAAAAGATGTTATTGCAAAGCAAACAGTTATAAATTATAATTTTTATATGTATCATCCCAGATGCACGAGTCACATGTTTAGTAATAAAAACAAATTACTATGAAATTTCATGCAGTGGTGAGTTACAGGTGTGGCTAATTCTGTTGTACACAATATCCAAATTAAGATGTCAGGACTAAATGCGTTGCTATCATCGTCAACACATCGCCAGTGCACCTGTCTCTTTTTAGAGTGAAAGGCTTAACCATTGAGAATATTATGGAGAATAGAATATATTTTTATTCAAGTAAACTTTTACAAGAGCTTTTGAACTGTCAGGCATGCAGGTTTCCTCAGTGTTTTCATTCAATGATAAGTTAACCCCCGACTGCAATCTAAACTGAGGACAGTGCATTTTACTCATTTACTCATTTATTAATTCATTGGCATTCATGTACATACATAAAATATAATATTGATACTTGATAACAACATGAAGCGCCATTTAAGACGAAAGCAAACTAACTTGGGAGTGGTATGGCAGTTTAATTAAACCCATATACACCACTAATCGGGTCCTACACGACCTTGTTCAGCAAGATAAATAAGAAGAATAATTTGCTTGATATTTTTCAGCAGTTTCTAAAGTTTTGTGTACAACTGAGTTAACAAAATGAATAAATGAATGAATGAATGAATGAGTTAGAATGTTATAATGTTTAGGTCAGTTTTTGTAACTCAAAATTAGCAGTATCATTAAGAATAATATGTGTTCTTATTACAATTTTTGGAAGTTATCAATGGGCTACTGACAAAGCCGCCTCCAAGCGGTTTAGCGTTCCGATACGATGCCATGTAGAAACCAAAAGGATATGGGTTTAATAAAAACTGCCATCCCCCTTCCAAATTAGCACTGCATCATCACTTACCACAAGGTGAGATTGCAATCAAGGGCTAACTTGTGTACACATAATAGAAAGCGTAAAATCGCTCTGTTTACAAATTACTTGTTTCATTTCAAGGGTAACTATTGTCAACACCTTATAACCAATGTGCCGGCAAATTATTAAGATCGTAACAATCAAAAACTTTTATAAACAAATAATTTAACACACGCTAACGCCTCAAATAGTTATTTAATAGAAAAAATTCGGCAAGAATCTTTATAATACGCCATCGGAAGTCGACAAAAACAAATGGTAACAAAACACATTTTTTAAATGATTACACATGAAAATTATATCGCAGACTTATTTTAAGTTGTGTAAAAATGGTCGACGGAGATTGAGAGCCTATAATTATGTGAAAATTAGTAAAAAATCGTAATATTTTGATTCTCACCTGTTCTTCGGCCATCTTTGTTATTTTCATACATTTGAAGTGACGTTTCGTTTTAATTTTTCTGTGTAGTTTTTACTCCATTTACAGCGTAGATGTTTACATTACAGCGCTGATTTCCATAGAGTAAAGATTATTTCTGTAAAGATACAACCCCACTATCAACTTTTTAAACTTCTTGAATATTATAAAAAATAAGAAATAGAGCCTTGGGGCCTCCTCAGGAACGATCCAACTCAAATCTGAATGTAACTAAGCGCAAAGCTTGTACAAAAATATCCCAGCGATGTCATTCGAAATATAAAATAATCTTAAGTTCCTTCTTATAATGCTGGCCAACTTCATTTAAAAATCTAAATTGCTGTCAATAAAATAGTAATAAGAAGAATAAAAAGTGATAAAAAGAAATAATCCATTAATCAAAAACTTACAAAATATCAAAATACACCTACATGGCCAAATTCAAGTGATTTTCTTTTCCATACAAAATAATCTAGAGTTCTCGTATTATATTATATGATTTGGTTTGGTATTTACAATATGTTGCGAATAAAACTATCACAGCTGGAGCAACTTTACGCTACTGCAATTATACCTAGAATATTAAAAGAAAGTACAACAGTTAAAAAAGATATAGATAAGTGTGAGTAATTATCAACTCTACTCTACTCTACTGTACTGTACCATACCATACCTACTGTACTGTACTGTACCGTACCGTAGGTATTGTACTGTATTGTACTATATTATATTGTATTGCATAGTATTCTATTCTAATCTAATCGAATGTTGATGAAGTAATTTCGATTTTCACTTCATCAATAATTGACCTCTCTTTTACTCTCATGCAATTTGTATCTTTTGTCTTACTCATCAGCGAGGATGCAGTTTATACGCCATGTTATAAAATGTAACATATCGTTGAAAGGGACTGCGATTTTAACAATAATCCTCAATTTAATTAATTTTTAGTAACAATAGATATTAATTTTTCAGGTTCTATCGATTATTTCAGCAAAACAACACACAAAAAGTATAAAAGTACTGACTCGGGGTCTAAAGATGATGATAGTTCTGCAAAACGGAAGGCTATAATTGACCAATGCTTCCCCGAAAAAACAGCGGTGTTATATGAAAATGATAAAACAGCAGATCCGCTGTCAAACGAAAATGTCAGGCTTTATGACAAAATATTTAAAAATGATAAAATCAAAGACATAAACACTCCAAAAGTAGCAGAAGTTCTACAAAAAGGTGAACTGCAAGCTACTGCAGCAAAAATAGAAGAAGACAAACTGGCTCACCACATCGTTCATATTGACAAGACACCATTGATTAATATTAGTAACACAGAAGTTAAAAAATCTAATGCTACTTTGTCAGTATCAGAAGCACTACAAAAGGATGAAGATCGAGCTATTGCAGCAGAATTAGAGAAAGAAAAATTAGCTCAGCATACATATAATATTGCTGAAGATAATCCTACTCAAAGACTTTCGGAAATAAAACAAAACGCTAATGTTCAAGCCACTACAGGAAAAATAAAAGAAGAAAAGCTAGCTCAGAAAATTGAACAAATTGACGAAACACCACACGTTGAAGCTGGCGTTGCTAAAGATGAAGGATTTAATGTTTCTCCCAAAATTCTAGATCATGACCCCTACTCCAACTTATCTACGAGGGAACCCGAACTAGACAATATTCCTAATCAACCAGAGCAAGTTAACTTAGATGAGCTAGCAAAGAAATGTCTAGGTAAGCCAGATGATGATGTTGATCAAATTCTGCTTAAAGAGTTGAAAAACATTTCCCGAGTGAATTCAATGAGATTCAATTTGCCAAAAGATGATTTTTATCAAAAGTATTTTAGCCAAATATTACAAGACAAAACAAAAGACAATAACAATATTGTATTTGACATTTCGGACACACATCTTGAACAAATTCTACGTAATGAGACTAAAAGTTTAGCAGATAATGAAATGATATTAGATTATTTTCACCCTTTTCATTTAGATACAGTTCCCATAGTTACTACTGACACGAGATATTACAAAAATGAATTTGACAGAAAACATTCACCCGAAGGCGTTAAAAATCTTTTACTTGATATTCCTGCTGTTTTGGATCCATATGAGATGCAAGCCATTCCTTTTTATCATTATGACACAAAAGAGAATACTATACTAAAAGAAGTACAACCAGATAGGGCCCCGGTGCAGAAGTCTTCTAGTGCAGGGATCATACGTGAAACTGAAAATAATGCCCCAATGAACGAAGAGGTAATACTAAAAAGAGAAGAAGAAATGGACAACATTAAAGAACATGCCTTAAACAATGTGTCGAAAGATTTTGAAGAAGGAGAGGCTGAAGACCGTAAAGTTGGCACAACTAGTGCTGTTAGACCATTAATAGGAGTTGTTCCATCTTCAAAAACAACAGAGACACCCACTTTGTCTGAATCTGATATTTCAAAATTACTTGAATACAAAAATGTGCTGAGGGCACAACAAGAAGCATTTGGAAATATGAGAAATATTGTACCTAGTGAACTTTCAACTGTTGAAACTGGCATTCAACCTGCGAAGCCCTCATCTACAATGAAACTTGAATCACTTGAAAACAATCCACTTGAAAACGCTACGCAAAATTTACTGACAACATCAACGCCAACGCCAACAGATCCTTTTGGAAATCCTATACAAAGCGAAGCTGGTGATACACAGGATAAGCGATCTGATGAAACATGGACAGACACTGCTATATCTGCACATCAAGAACCCGATGAATACTTTCCAACGGACCATTTTAATTCTTTTATGGATGTTGGCTTTCAACAAGTCGAATATGAAGTTACTGATAGTAGTGTTACGTATACAGGAGTGTTTGATACTAAAACTACCTGCAGCGATACTGCAGATGAGTCAACTAGTAACAATCTTATGTCACAGAACGTATCGTATTATTCAACGTTTCCCCAACTCTCAGATTTTTTAGGAAATTCTAAAGAAACTCTCAGTAAATCTAAACAACATCATTTGAGTGAGAAAGAGCGTAATACACACATTCTTCAAGAGCCAAAACAAGAAGATATTAGAGAAGAACTTATTCAATCAGAAGCAAAACAACACAATCGAGTAAAGATTGTCCACCTAGAGCCAAAACCCAAGCTAGGAGAAGGGAGTATCCAACAGCAAACGAGAAGTGAAGAGAGAGTAGAAGCTTCTGATATTAAGGATGTAGATGCACTTTCAGATGAAACAACTCCCCTTTCAGTCCTATTAAGGCGGGTTAGGGAACGAAATCGCTTGGAATTAATAAGGTCTGTTAAGATGGAAACTGAAGGAGCGAAGAAGCCCCCTTGTTTGACACCGTTAGATAAGAATAAACAGAAAACTACCATGCACCCATCACCTTGTAGACCCAAACCTAAAGAGAAAGAGAAAGAGAAATGTCCAAGCCCGTGCAAACCACCTCAGAAAAAGGATCCTTGCGCAAAATTTCTTCCCTTCTTTCTACATACAATTATTGACGTTTCGATCCCTGCCACTACGCGATACGATCAGATTTATACTTACATATCATTGGCTAAAGAGATTGTTAGTAAAAAATTGAAGCATCTCAGCCATATTTTGGGCTTTTTCAGTATTAACTACAGAAACAATGAAATCGATGATGTCTTGTGTGCTAGAGATTTTAATCCTTGGGTACCCATACCTTCCTGGCCTATTCCGAAGGTAGAAAAGAAACGGCCTTTTGCGTGCCCTAAAGAAGGGTGTAAGCTGCCTGTTCACCCAGTTCGATCCAATACGGATAAACCTTGCATGGCAAATCCGAAGAAAATATCACCGTCCAAAACTGTTATGTGATCCTACAATATACATGGAAAAAATCTTTTGTTTAAAAATAAAATTGTTGTCTCAATAATTAGCGAATAAAATGATATCGGAATTATTTTACCTGCAATATTTTTTAAATACTTTACTTACAGTATCCGTCACGGAATACTGTACATTGACCTTTTAGAAAGAGATAACGGTTTCGTAGAGCGTTGTCTTTGTCGTTGAGACCGACGAAACGTCACATAGGTATGAGGGACAGAGACAACGCTCTACGAAGCCAAAATTTCTTTCTAAAGCTTATTTCACACTACCATTGTCGCGTACTATAGGTACCGTTTGCCAAACTTGCCAAGATTTACGTATTTCGGGTAAAATTGCCAATTTTACCCGAAATACGTAAGGGGATTTTCAAAAAGTACATAGTTACGTAAAACTGTTTTTTGGAGTATAAAAAGTAGAATTTGAGTTATCTCAAATTCTAGTTTTTATAGTTTGGCTTTATATAAGTCCCGCAAATTGCTATTGCGCTGAAACCATGTCTCATTAACATCGAAATGACGCCATTTTGACGTCAGCCGAAATAAAAATATACCATCAGCTCGAAACTTCAGTCTAGAGCTGACATCACTAAAATGGCGGCCACACACATTAGCAATTTGTGGGATCTATACAGATAAGTAGGACAGCAAAATTGCAGACACGAGTTGATAGTCCGCACTCACCCTAAGTATAAATTAAAAAATCACAATACCAAACACCCATAGATTCAAAAGCAAAGAGTAAATCACTACATTTTACTCAGAAGTGGCATACACCCACCATATAGTAGATAATCTATGCACCCACCATAGAGTAAAGTAATATTGACACCCACAGCATATACCTACGCAAATAAGACTGGCACATTACATCTTTGAAAAACCATGTACGACTTGTCAGGCTGTATGGTCTACGCGACCTTTGCTTTTCTCGAGGGGGAAATGGGACTGGAATGGAAATTGGGATGAATAAAACAAAAATAAAACGTCGCATTTAGTAATCATTTCATGTTTATTAATCTAAATACCTATCTAAATAAAACTAAAGGGGAAAATCAGTACAATTTAAATGCTCTTCGCGAGAGCTTGGGCCTTGGCGATGACATCTTCTATGGTGCCCACCATGTAGAAGGCTGCTTCTGGAATGTGGTCCAGCTCACCGGCTAAGATCTGTAGAAAGGAAACAAAATGTAATTACAGTGCGACAAGGCTCTTTTGGCACTTGAATGACATTGACAGAGGGTTGCTGTTGGAGAACAAAGGATAACTATGATTAGAATATTTAAACAAGAACAACGGAGACACTTGACGGCAACGTTAGTTCCGATTTTCGCCACGCGCCAAGATAGCCTTGTCGCACTGTAGATACTAAGGTCCAGTTCGTCATCATCAATTCATCGCCAGTTCACTACTGAGCACTGGTCTCCTCTCAGAATAGCCTCAAGCTTAGGCCATAGTCCACCAAGCTGATTAATTGCGAATTGGCAGGCTTCACACACCTTTAGGAACATTATGGAGAATTTTCAGGTATGCAGCTTTCCTCACGATGCGATTTTGCGTTTACATGCGTTCGCGCATTATTTATCTGCTGCTATACACAGCGGTTTGAAAGTCGCGGGCATAAGCTAGTCTTCTAAATATATAAAAGGAAAAGGTAACTGACTGACTGACTGACTGACTGATCTATCAACGCGCAGCTCAAACTACTGGACGGATCGGGCTGAAATTTGGCATGCAGATAGCTATTATGACGTAGGCATCCGCTAAGGATTTTTGAAAATTTAACCCCTAAGGCCTCGTTTACGGAGACGCGGGGCGTCGCGCGTTGCGATGGGCGGCGCGGCCCGCACTGAATTTAAACATATGGCGTTGTATGAGTGCGTTTACGGAGAAGCAATTTTATACGCGTTTGTTTGAGATGGAGCGTTTTTTGCGGCCGAGCCCGCGGATGGCATCGACGCGACCCACGCGGCGTTCATCGTGGCGGCGCACGCGGCGGCAATTCTCGATGAAGCGATGCCCGCAGCGGACCCTTCCGCCAGTCTTTATTTGGAAATCGCATGACGAAGACGCGCCCGCACCCGGCCCCAGTGGGCAGTTATCCAGAGGAACTGCTAGCAGTTGGCACAGCGGCGGGCACCGCCACTCTTCCCGCGTCGCATCTCTATGAACAACATCGTATATTGCCATATGTTTGTGATTACGCGTGCGATGCTAAGTGCCGCTTCACGCGCCGCCTCACGGTAAACAAAAAAAACGAACGACGCGCCGCGAGACGCCACGACACACGCGACGCGCGACGCCCCGCGCCTCCGTAAACGAGGCCTAAGAGGGTGAAATAGGGGTTTGAAATTTGTGTAGTCCACGCGGACGAAGTCGCGAGCATAAGCTAGTGTAAAATAAAGAGTTACTCTTTTGAATCCTTTGATGGTTTCCTCCAGTTTCACCATTTTACCAACATGCCCAGTGAACACCTCCGCCACCTAGGGATACAAGTCATCATTTTAGTCATACAGAAGAATGAAATTGGGTATTTGATTCCAATTTTTTTATTACTTTATTATAAACTAGGATAAAAATTATGACGTAAACTGAAATAAGTAACTAATTAAATCGTTCAAATAACGAAAAAGTTATCAAGCATTTAAATATTTCTGATTAGATAGAGATATCAGATCCTTATCGGTCCTTTGCACGAGTGTACCAGGCTGTCAGCCAGCAGGGAGAAATGGCGAATGCTCGTGAGGCATATAACATCTGCCCTCAAAGACGTTGCTTCGTGATGACCACGACCGCTCTGCCAAGAGTGATACGACAAAGAAGAAGACAAAGAAGATCAGATAGCGATATAGCATGTTGACGTCACACCTTACTAATGCCATAGTAGCTTCGTGCGGTTTCATACAAATTTTCGTTTTGCGAGAAAGGGATAGAAGACCCTCCCACTCCAAAATTAAAAAGCCTGTAACTTTGTAAATCTTTGTTGTAAATTTTAATATTTTGTTCAGCGTAGGTACATCATTATTTTTATCCTAGTTTATAATAAAGTATATAAATATTTATCAAATTCAAAAGTAGGAAAATACCCAATTGAAATAAATAAATAAATCATTTATTGTTCCAAAGCGTTGGTACAAGTATAAGAGTATTTTTCCGACATATTATCACGACAAAAGACTTTCTTAAGTAATAGGTTTATAATATTTAAATTTTAAATACGTATCTAGAATTAATTTCTTAGTAGGTCAGTAGGTAGGGGAATTTTTAACAGTTTATACTAGGTATTTAAACTTTAAATAGTACATGTAAAAGTACAGTAAATGAAATAGAATATTTATTTATATCATTTAGAACAACTTACGCCACAACGCCAAGACTCGACAACGGGTTCAGAAAGTAGATTCTACTAAGAAGAGCCAATAACAAACTCGGCAGTTGCAAGATACTTCATTGCTTTGAATGGAGAGGAAGTAATGGAAGATGCAAATAAGAAAGAACGGAATTAATTTATTAGAGGCCTAGAAAGAAAAGTGCTAGTAAATTATCCCACGGGATATTTTAGAATATTCAAAGTTCCCACGGGATTTTAAAAAAACTTAAATCCTAAGAAGTGCTTCCAGTACGCGGCCGAAAGTAATGTAAATCGACCTTTATAGATAGCAGCTGATTTGTAGAGCACTGTCTCGGTCGTTGAGACCGACAAAACGTCATATAGGTATGAGTGACAGAGACAACGCTCTATAAAGCCGAAATGTCATACTTCTAAAGGCCGATGTACATTACTTTCGACTACTGTACCTGAAATGGTTGCGATAGAAACCGCTGGATCTTCCTAGCGCGAGCGACTGTCAACTTGTCATCTTCTGACAGCTCGTCCATGCCCAGGATAGCGATTATGTCCTGCAGAGACTTGTAGTCCTAGGAAACAAATTAAATTAATATCCTGTAGAAATAGAAAATTTTATTATTATCGTAGCCGACTTGGCCTGTTTTTTTTTTCATAATTCTCTTTACAGCAGCAGTTTTGAGGAAATATTGTAGGGTCAGCAACAAAGTACCTACTTTTAACATGACAGTTGACAGAAAAAGTTAAAATGGCGCACGAGAACTTAGAATTTAGGCATGAAACTGCTTTCGAGTGAGCAGACAGCTGTTCTAGTCAAGTGGATCTTACTAAAACTGGGCAAATACCTGCAGAATCTTCTGAACCCCTCGCGCCACTCCATAATGCTCATCGCCTATGATATTGGGGTCCATGACTCGCGAGGTGGAGTCCAGGGGGTCGACTGCGGGGTACACGCCCAGCTCCGCGATGGCTCGGGACAGCACCGTGGTGGCGTCCAAATGCGCAAATGTCGTTGCTGGTGCCGGGTCTGTTAGGTCGTCTGCTGGCACGTATACCGCCTGGTGACAACAATAGAACCGTAAGGAATTTCACCCACACCACCTGGGTGTCTGGTGCACTTCGACCGTACGCTGTGCCAGATCCTTCTTTCCACGCACATGCAAACTGTGGAACCAACTCCCATCGACGGTGTTCCCACTAGATTACAACATGGGGTTATTCAAGGGGCGGACCAACAAATTCCTAAAAGGCCGGCAACTCATCAGCGGTTCCTCTGGTGCAGCAAATGTTCATGGGCGGCGGTAATCACTTAACATCAGGTGACCCGCCTGCTCGTTTGCTCGCTATCTCTATTAAGACCTCTTTCTTTCCCTCGACATGCGACGACGGCAAGAGTCACCCCTGTCGTCGACGGCAGCTCAAAGCACGTCAACGGCAGCAGGCACCTTTATCATTGACGAAGTGCCACTCGTCTAGGTAAGCACACTAAGTACTTGCCTGTACGCTGGTGATGGATCCGGTAGTGGTGGTAGTGATACGCTCCTGCATGGTGCCCATATCGGTGGCCAGGGTCGGCTGATAGCCCACTGCAGACGGAATACGACCCAAGAGGGCTGACACCTGAGCAACGATATTAGGTTTAGATATTAATTATAGAGAACTTTATAATTATGAGATCTTTATGTTACGTTTTCCATAATTATAAACTTAAGTACATGTTTTTAATATTTTAGAAAATGTTTAAAGTGTAATGGCAAATCTAAAAATTGTTCTGGAATCATTAAAAAAGCAAATACTCAGCCCCACAAATTGTTATCCATTATCATATACTATTTACACTAGCACTCCCCTTCAAGACATTGCGCTATCAATTATTCGTCCCTCTCTAACTCTTACCTCGGAGCCAGCCTGAGTGAAACGGAAGATGTTATCAATGAACAGCAGTACATCCTGTCCCTCTTTATCACGGAAATGCTCAGCCACCGTCAACCCGGTGAGTGCTACTCTGGCTCTAGCACCAGGCGGCTCGTTCATTTGACCGTATACTAGCGCCACCTATGTTATAACATGGATTGTAAGAATTATTACTAAGTAGGTATAGTAAAATATTATTATGAATTTCCAATTGAAAGTCAAAAAAGTTTATTAAAAATAGGTAGGTAGTAAATTATACTTTTTGATAGTCGGTTGTTGCATTTGTAAGATTATAGTGGTGATAATTTTTACACGAATTTAAAACTAAAGCTACGAGGGTTCCAAACGCGCTCAGGTCTTAGAAGAGCCCACAACAAACTCAGCCGGGTTAATATGTACCTATATCCGTGTGGGTTTCAGTTTTTAAAAACCCCATAGAACCTTGATGATTTTTCGGGATGCAAGCTCTCTCTGTACCAAATAAATGATGACCGCCACTTCGTCAGCGTGGATTTAGTTTTATTTTTAACCACGGAGGAAGTAGTTTACTTTTCGGGAACAAAACCTTACAGAATGCAAGCTATCTCTGAATCAAGTTACTTACGTCAATATCGGTGATCGCGCATTCGTACTTGCGATGATCGCGTAATCGCGTAGGTACTAGAATATATAGGCTTACAGGTAAAATATTGTAACTAACACATTTATGGACTTATATCTGAAATAAAAACTTTATTATTATTATTAGTAAGGAACCAGCATTTAAAATACCTTGGAGGACTTGTAGTCATCTTTAATAACCCCTCCCACCTTCATCTCATGGTACAGATCGTTGCCTTCACGCGTCCGCTCTCCGACACCAGCGAATACCTATATCATAAGTAGGTATAGTCCACGACTGGTTGAGATGGCAAACGGCGTATGAGGCACCCGCACGCCACCCGCACTCGCCCGTACCGGGTTAGCGTGGGGGATGTGCAGGTGTGCGGGGTGTTACTTCCCCAATTGCCATTTCAATTTTCAACTTGTCGCGTACATTAATTCACTATGAACATTTCCTGAATCTTGATAACTTAGGCGGGCAGTAACCCTGCAGCATCAGGATTAAGGAGTTGGATCCAGAAATTTTTATGGGACCACGGAAACTTCCTCTGTTGATTAAAAAATAATTTACAAATCGGTCCAGGAACCCGGAAAAAATCGGTGTAAGTAAGTACATCATCATCAACCAATAGGCGTCGAGATAACCTAACCCGTAGGTTTAACTGGTGATGAAGAAGAGATACACAGCTTTCAAAAATAAGTAGGTAGGTAAACGTTTTTTCTTTCTTTCTTTCTTCTTCTGTATAGGTCAATCTCCAACCTGGGCGGTCTACTCGGCTTCTGGAGCGATCTTGGATGGCTGGAGTGAAGACTTCGGCGGGTAGAGGCGATGCACGCACAACAGACGGAAACTTTTAGTGCGGAAACCAGCCCAGAGTGAAGAAGAATAAAGAAGTCAATCTACAGCTGTAGAAGTGTGTAACTTACTGAGAAGCCCCCATGAGCTTTGGCCACATTGTTGATCAACTCCATGATGAGGACAGTCTTGCCGACACCAGCACCACCGAACAGACCAATTTTACCACCTGGAATTTTTATTAGACCATTGAAAAAACCGGCCAAGTGCGTCGGACGCACACGAAGGGTTCACGACTATCGTACAAGATAGTTTAACATTTTTATGTGTAACACTGCAAGATAATGAGAACAGCGCCATCTGTATTTATAATTAAAATTAATTTATCAAATCACATATAGATGGCGCTGTAATTAAAATGTGATTCGTGAACTCATTTTTTTTAATACACCACAAATTCACGGTTTTCGGATTTATTCCTTTACCTGTCCTACGTATCTACCAGATTTCATGAATCTAGGTCAACGGGAAGTACCCTACAGTTTTTCTTGACAGACACAACGGACAGACAGATGACAAAGTGATCCTATAAGGGTTCCTTTTGAGGTACGGAACCCTAAAAATAGATAAGTATCTGAGGGTAAATTATGAAGGAAGCCTTATTCTACTGTAATAATAAGAGAAGAGAAAGAAAAAGAAGAAGAGACAGGTCGACGCCCCGCACACCCACACTGCCCCCGGATTAATCCAGTGCGGGGGCTGTGTGGGTGTCATACCCCGATTACCATCTCGACCTATTGCGTACTGTACCTATTTATTTAGAAAATTTAATTTAATTTAAAATAACTTTATTGTTAATAGATTTACAGAGAGTAAGAATACAGGATACACTTAAAAAACAAAGGGCGACCTTATCACTAAAGTGATCTCTTTCAGGCAACCCATACTTAAGAACTTATAGAACTGTAAGACGGGGAGTCGCAATGTAGCTAAAAATAGGTATAATATATATAAAAAATAATATATAAATATATAAATATATATATATATATATATATATATATATATATAAAAATATATAATATATATAAAAAAAAATTATTATAAATTGAGTCTCACCCTTGACATAAGGAGCGAGGAGGTCCACAACCTTGATGCCAGTGACCAGGATCTCCTGTTCTACAGACATCTCCACAAATGGCGGAGCGTCCGCGTGGATCGGCGCGAACTGATCCGTCTCGATGGGACCTCGTTCATCTACAAGCATAATATTATTATCTACAATATCTGTCACCGGCTGTACTCGCGTATTAGTCGACGTTAGCCCGACTAGTTTCGAACCCATCAGTTCTGCGACTCGACTAAATACGTGAGTAAAGCCGGTGACAGATATCCATATCCATACTTAATATTATAAATGCGAAAGTGTGTCTGTCTGTCTGTCTGTCTGCTAGCTCTTCACGGCACAACAGTTTTACCGATTTTGATGAAAATTGGTAAAGTAAACAGACAGGTAAACATCATTTTGAATTATCGATTAAACTAAAAAAGTACGTCATTATGATGTGACGTCACATTTCAGTATTTCATAGAATATCGCATACTAACTGCCGTACTAATCGCTAATCGTTACTTAAGATTGAGTTAAAACGAGACAGATTTATGTGAGAGAGATAGCTCTGTCTCGTTTTAACTAAACTCAAGTAACAAACCCCGCCCGTTGCACTATTATCGTAGGTACCTACTCCTAGCACAAGCTTTACGCTTAGTTGGAGGGGAAAGGGGAATATTAGTCATTTAACATGGCTAATACTCTATTTAAAAATTAAAAATAAAAAAAATGAAGCGACTCTGAGTGCGGCAGTAAGTGCGCGTTTTGACGTTTGATAAAAAGTTACTGGTTTGACTAGTTGTCAAATACTGAATTACAGTTCGACAAGGCTATCTTGGCGCGTGGTGAAAATCGGAAATAACGTTGCCGTCAAGTCTCCCATTTGTTCTTATTTGAATATTCTAAACCTTTGTTGTCCAACAGCGCCCCCCTGTCAATGTCATTCAAGTGCCAAGCGAGCCTTGTTGCACTGTATGTGCGTAGAAAAAAACTTATGAAACTCACCAATGGGCTCGCCAATAACATTCATGATCCTCCCCAGAGTGGGTTCCCCAACAGGTATGGTGATGGGAGCTCCAGTGTCCACTATAGGTTGTCCACGCACCAGGCCTTCAGTGCCGTCCATAGCAATAGTGCGGCAGGTGTTCTCGCCTAGATGCTGGGCCACTTCGAGGATCAGACGAGGCGCTACGAACAGTAAAATTATTTCTACAGCTGAGTTCAGCTTTTTGTTTTTAGTATTTTCAAATTTCAAAGTAATATTACAGTTCTAGCAGTTCACGAAGGCGAGTGAACTTTACTTGTGGTAACGTCGTTTACATGGATCATGGTCATTGTGTAAGTGTGCGTCCATGTCGGACCAATCAGTCGTGAGCAAGCGCTGACAAACGCACACATTTAGTGTAGGACGTAGCTATACCGATACGACTTAAACACAAGTATGAGTCAGTGGTCTTCGTGAAATGCAAGAACTATACTATATCAAGTGGGGTATCATAATATGAATCATAATATGATATTCATATTGTCAGTGTTTTTATACCTGTCAATTATGGACGAAATATAAAAGAGCAACAATGAGCACCATTAGGGTGCAATACAATGACGCATTTCGCATCCTAATGAGATTGCCAAGGTACTGCAGCGCGTCAGGCATGTTCTCCGAGGCGAGAGTCAGTGACTGTGTAGCCTCTTTCTGGGATAGAATACGACAATCCAATAACGTCATACTTGAGGTTATAGGTGGGCATATGACCGGTCAGATATTCGATCACTGGCGGCGTGTGCATCGGGACGCGAATAAGAAGTAGAAGTAAAATTTTACTTCTACTTCTTGAACTTTAAACAATATTTTAGTTATTTTAATTTTAATTTAATTTCTTTATTTCTATTTAATATAATGTATAATATATAACTTGCTGGATTTATATCTGAAAATAAAGATTTTATTATTATTTATCTGTATATATGTATTCTCGGTAGGGACGGCATTCCGAACCAGTGGTAAATTAAAACTACCCGACGCACGATTCGAAAGCGCTTGTAAAAAGTCTACTTGAATAAAAACATATTCTATTCTATTCTATTCTAAAACGGATTTTTTATGTAGGTAGTGATGATTGCAATAAAGAATCAAATTCATAAAATCTCACTTCTTCCAGGAACTTCAAGCGCATTAAGAATCGGAGGGAGATGTTTTTCGAACTTCACATCCACCACGGCGCCAATCACTATAAAAAAAAATGTCAGTGAAGTGCCAAGCCGTTTCTAGTCTCTATTACTCCGTGTTTTGCCTGTGCCGCGCACTCGACCGTCTCGCTTAAAATAAATAAATAAATAAAATAAAATAAAAAGAGCCTTTATTGCAGTGTTAAGTATTTACAGGTTTTTCTTATTACTAGGTAAATAATGCATTGAATACTTAAAATTATTACAGTAAGGATTATTTACATTAACATTTTTGTTTTATATTTTATGTTCTGCGTGTCCATCGACATAGGCGCAGGCCTCCTCTAAACTTTTCTAAATGGTTCTATTTCTGGCTAACCTTGTCGTCCACATACCACCATCTCGCTTACTTTGCGATTAGTTTTAATTTACTTACTTACCCACTTTTTTTGTATAAAGTCGCAGTTGATTTGTGAATAACATACCTGTTGTTTATTACTTAAGTTCTCATGTAAGTGAATTGTATATTCTAAATGAGAATAAAGATCTCTTTAACCGTAAAATAAAGCTTCAAAATTCGGCTGATGCCCGCGATTTCATCCGCATGGATTAAGGTTTTCAAAAATCCAGTGGGAACTCTTTGATTTTCCGGGATAAAAAGTAGCCTATGTTACTTTCCGCCCTTTCAACTATCTTTATGCCAAAAAATAAGTCGATTGGTTGCTATTAGGGCGTGGTGTCGCGCCGAGGCACCATGGGAAGAGTATCTATGACAGACACGTCGTGTTTTCGGGAGGTTGAGGGTTCGATCCCGGGCACGCACCTCTAACTTTTCGGAGTTACCTGCGTTTTAAGCAATTAAATATCACTTGCTTTAACGGTGAAGGAAACCATCGCGAGGAAACCTGCAATCTGCATGCCTGAGAGTTCTCCATAATGTTCTCAAAGGAGTGTGAAGTGTACCGCAACAATCCGCACATGGCCAGCGTGGTAGACTATGGCCAAACCCTTGGAGAGGAGACCTGTGCTCTGCAATGAGCTGGTGATGAGTGATGATGATAATTAGATTACTTAACAAGTGGTTACTTAAAAAGTGGTGTTCATGGGCGGCAATAATCACTTAACATCAGGTGACCCGCTTGCTCGTTTGCTCGCCATTTTTATTTTAAAAAAATAGTGTTGGCAACACCACCGGTTTTGGGTCGGTGACGTCAGCGCCCCTCTCCAGGGGCACGAAAGGACGGCGGATGGGCGCGATGACGCGCGGTTGGGCCGCGTGGGACAAGAAGCGGCACTTTTGATTAGTCTCCACACAAGCAACAGTTGAATGAACATACGGGATTTAGTAATTTGAGAGTTTAATTGTTAACAATGGTTTGCACAAACCTGCAATGATCTTCCCCTGAGCCCCCCCACCGGCAGCGGGGGGTGGTTTGCCACTTTTAGCCGCTTTAGTTCCTTCTGCTTTTGTCCTTTCATCTTTCTTCTCTTCCGCCTTTTTGCAAATGCTGTACTGAATTGTAGAACTGTTTTTTTAATTCTGAATTTCCATAACAAATAAAAAAATGTGCGCCCAGCCTTAGGCGCAACGCACACTGGCAGACTGGAGTGGACTGGGGAATCGAGGCATGGCGTCTTTCTTGATAAAATTTAAACTAAGCTTTATGCGGGTGTACGGAATAGAATAGAATAGAATGTTTTTTTATTCATGTAAACTTTTTACAAGTACTTATGAATAGTCAGGTAGTTTTAATTTACCACTGGTTCGGAATGCCGTTCCTACCGAGAAGAAAGAAACTCGGCGGTTGCTCTTTTTAATTTTTCAATTTACAATGTTATTATACCGTACTATACAAGCCATTGCAGCCCCGTGCATTGCTGGAGCGAGTCAAATCCAAGCTTTTTTATCGTTTACATAGTCTGCAACTGTATAATATGCTTTTTTTAGGAGCATACTTTTAACACATTTTTTAAACACGTGTAAAGGCAAGTCTAAAATTGCTTGTGGAATTTTATTATAAAATATTACACTCATTCCCACAAATGACTTCGGGGCATCCCCCGCCTCATGCCACGATTGCCATCTCAATCTGTCGCGTACTATAAAACGTCAACCGTATGATAAAACACATAAAGTTGAGTTTAAAGTATGTAGCATTTTAAAAGTTCGACTCCACTCCATCTGTATGCGTTGGCCTTTATACTTACGTTCACTGAAGGCACTCTCAAATAAGCGCAAGCTCCCAATTTAGGAGCTTTGTTCACAAACATGTTGCTATTTCTGTCTTGTTTCACGTTTTTCGAAAAAACAAAGTTGACTCTATTCCTTCTAGTACTTTTGCCGCAATCAAAGTCAGGTGAGCTTACTATGCCTTGCAAATGGTCTTGTGTTTTGCATTGGATGAACACTTTTGCATTGAACTTTTGATCTGTAAAATGTAACTAAGCTAAGTCATCATCATCATCATGATCAACCCATCGCCGGCTCACTACAGAGCACGGGTCTCCTCTCAGACAGAGAAGGGTTTTGGCCATAGTCTACCACGCTGGCCATGTGCGGATTGGCAGACTACACACACCTTTGAGAACATTATGGAGAACTCTCAGGCATGCAGGTTTCCTCACGATGTTTTCCTTCACCGTTAAAGCAAGTGATATTTGATTACTTAAAAGGCACAAAACTCCGAAAAGTTAGAGGTGCGTGCCCGGGAACGAACCCCCGACCTCCGATTAGCAGGCGGACATCCTAACCACTAGGCTATCACAGCTTAACTATGTACAATTATGTATTACATAGGTAGGTAGATCTAAATTTATAAAAGGAAAAGCTGACTGACTGACTGATCTATCAACGCACAGCTCAAACTACTGGACGGATCGGGCTGAAATTTGGCATGCAGATAGCTATTATGACTTAGGGATCTGCTAAGGATTTTTGAAAATTCAACCCCTAAGGGGGTGAAATAGAGGTTTGAAATATGTGTAGTCCACGCGGAATATTAATAATAATAATCATCTTTATTTCAGATATTACATCCATTTTGTTATTAATAAAATTAATTGCTAATGACTATGTTAGTATAGGCTTTTTCATGCGTACTTTTATTTATCTAGGAATCTACCACCCATGAAACACTGAGAGTGCATGTGCAAACCAACCCAGTGTCTCATAAATGGATTATCTAGTTTTTCAGAATACCGTTGGAACTACCTCGGATTCTGCTCATCACTGAAGCTGCTCTTTTTCTCATGATTGCATAAAAATCGTCGGTATGAGCCTCCGCAAACATCAGCGACGCACTGCAGAACCTCGGCAGCCCCATCAGCACTCTGAAGCCATTATTGTATTGGACACGCGAGTCGTTGTAGGCCCTCTGCGTATATGACACCCACGTTGCACGTGTAGAAAGTTTGGCAATATGCCTTAAAGAGAGTTATTTTTACTTGTTTGTTGCAACGTGCGAACCTACGGGCTACCATATTGCATCGGACCGCCATCGCCCTGCGCTCATTAGCTATATAAGCTAGTATATTATATTGTTTTACTAGGTACTTACTGGAAGCTTTATTAAAATAAAGATACCTCGAAATACCGGTACACTTATTCATATTTATGAGAAAATAAATATGTTTTTTTTGTAAGAACGTTTTTTTTTTTAAATTTATTTAGTCTATTAAGTAATTGTCAAACTCTTTTTCGAGAGTGAGGGAACTCCTTTGCTAACTTGGTTGGCGCGCTAACGCATTGTAAAGCTGAAATGGCAATGGGCCTAGCCCTAGGGCACATAATAATATAGTCCGCGACAGATAGAGATGGCAATCGAGGAGACGGGGGAACGCCCCGCACACCCACACGTCACCCCGATTGCCATCTCGACCTTTCGCCAAAGAATTAACATGGCTAATATTCTTTTTTAATAAAAAACCGCCAAAGTGCGAGTCAGGCTCGCGCAACTAGGGTTCCGTACTAGTCGTATGTTTTCGACATTTTGCACGATAATTTAAAAACTATGATGCATAAAAATAAATAAAAATCTGTTTTAGAATGTACAGGTGAAGACCTTTTATATGGTACCCCACTTGATATAGTCACTCACTTCGAAAGTGGAAAATACTAATTATTAGTTCATGACCACAATTTTTTTTGTGTGATCTAACCCTAAATTCACGGTTTTCAGATTTTTCCCCAAATGTCAGCTATAAGATCTACCTACCTGCCAAATTTCATGATTCTAGGTCAACGGGAAGTACCCTGTAGGTTTCATGACAGACAGACAGACACAACAAAGTGATCCTATAAGGGTTCCGTTTTTCCTTTTGAGGTACGGAACCCTAAAAAAAATGATAGTATCAATTTTGTTTGGGGGGTACCTCGGGTTACACGTACCGCGCTTCTGATCGACACAAAAAACTTCCTGTATGGCACACCTCTTCCAGCTTACATGTATAAAGGAAAGTATAATGCGTACAAAATGACTCCTCACGCGCCATTTTAACTTTAAATGTCAACTGTCATGTCAAAAGTACGATTTTAGTCCTTATTTTAAAAGTGAACCGTACTTTTGACATGACAATGGGGCCGATTCTCCTGTACACAATCTCTAAACTAAATTAAATTAACAGGTCTAAATCTAGTGGCTATCCTTTTCCGCAAGCAACATTATGAAAGGGATAGCAATAGATTTAGACGTGCCATTTTAGTTTAGTTTAGAGATTGTGTACACCGGAATTAGTCACATTTGACATTTAAAGTTAAAATGGCCCTTGAGAAATAGTTAAAACTTGAAAAAAAAACTTCCAGAATTTTCTAAATAATAATATATTTCACTATTCTAATTTCACATACAATTTTCTCACAATCCATTATAATGCAAACTTTTTGAAATCAAAATGCACGGCATTATAACAACAAGTTTTCAAAAACAAAAAAAAATAACAAGCTTCAGTCAAAATTGAGATTTTGTGGATGTATTCAAAAATATACCATTTGGATGATAGACGTAAATTGAGTACCAGTACCCTTATTATAAATGCGAAAGTTTGTTTGTTTGTTGGTTTGTCCTTCAATCACGTCGCAACGGTGCAACAGATTGACATGATTTTTGCATGGGTATAGATAAAGACCTGGAGAGTGACATAGGCTACTTTTTATCCCGGAAAATCAAAGAGTTCCCACGGGATTTTTAAAAACCTAATTCCACGCGGACGAAGTCGCGGGCTTTTTAAGTTCTCACGCGCCATTTTAACTTTTTCATGTTAATTGTCATGTCAAAAGTACGATTTTAGTCCTTATTATAAAAGCGAATCGTACTTTTGACACGACAGTTGATAGAACAAAAATGGCGAGTGAGTTCTCAAAATGTACGCAATGAACTTTTTATTTTATTTAGATACAAGTTAGCCCTTAACTGCAATTTCACCTGGTGGTAAGTGATGATGCAGTGTAAGGTGGAAGCGGGCTAATCTGGAAGGGGTATGGCAGTTTTTATTAAACCCACACCACTTTGGTTTCTACACGGCAGAACGCTAAATCGCTTGGTGGCACGACTTTGCCGGTAGGGTGGTAACTAGCCACGGCCGAAGCCTTCCACCACACCTTACAATTCTGTGATCACGTCCATTAGTCAATTTACATCTATCGTCCTATAAATCTACTTAAATGCACAACACAACTATTCGATTCGAAAATCCATACCAAAGGATACGTCCACAAAACCTTCCCACTCGATATCCAGACAGACAGACATTTTAAAAATACAAGTTATTATTATATTTTACACGAAATTGTAATTTTCAACTTAAGGATAACCAGTCCTTTAAACTAAATAACAATATATTATTTTTTATTCAAGTAAAAAATGTACAGGACTTTTTTATAATTAATTAATATACAACGTTAGTTAAACTAGTCGGGCCAACATCGACTAAACACGTGAGTAAAGCCGGGTGCGAGTCGGGATATATAAAGGAAATCACTCACGATAGTTTAAATGCTAAAATAAAGCGTTTTAGTTTTAGTTAACGCAAAAACCGAAACACGTCGAATATTTTTACAAAATTTCAAAAGTTACGAAGTTATAAGCTTGTTGTGTTTAGTCGTTGTCCTCGCAAAACATAGTCACCCCAAGCGAACGGCTGTGAACGAACGGGACGGCTGGCGTCGATCGTGCACGCTCTCGCTCGCGCGGCTCGAATCAGCTGGTGCATGCGGTCATTCAACTAGGTGTCCAAACTTGCAGGATTTTAAAGTATTTTTTGGTCAAAATATAACCCGTAGTAAAAATGATTGCAATCGATTCTGTTACTGATTCTGAACAAACTACTTTCAGGTTTTGCGTATGCTAAAACCAACATCCATCCAATCGCAAAAATATGTACCATTTTAACCCATCGCCGGCTCACTACAGAGGACAGGTCTCTTCTCAGGGTGAGAAGAGTTTTGGCCATAGTCCGCCACGCTGGCCATGTGCGGATTGGTACACCTTTGTGAACATTATGGAGAACTCTCTCAGGCATGAAGGTTTCCTCACGATGTTTTCCATCACCGTTAAAGCAAGGGACAGCTTCGAAAAATTAGAGGTGCGTGGGATACCGGTATCGCACGCTAGATTCCTCGACTCCTTAACCACTAGGCTATCACCTCTTTTTCGACAAAATATGGTTCAAAAAAAATTTTTTTTTTTAAGTAGTAGTAGTTCGTAATTAAAAAACAAGGGTCCCGTACATTTTTCTAATTAAAAAATCTACATACAGTGAATTTCACCTAATACTTATCTAACTAAAATCTAGTTTACGGAGTTTCTAAAATTACAGAAATTAGAGATACGCCGAATGTTCGGCCGAATATTCGGTTCGGTACATTTCGGGCCGAATATTCGGCCGAACATCGCATCTCTAATAGAAATCATATCACTTTAAAATATGCTGAGAACTCAAAAAGGATTTTTAATAAAGAAAATGTTCTTGTAACAAGTTAGATGATGATGATGATGATTATAAAATTGCTGACAACTATAACAGAGTGAACTGGAGTGAGCGAACTCTCGGTTTGATCCTGAATCGACGATATGTCAAACATTAGACAATGGTGACGTGAAATCAAAGAAAAATAGGGCTACCTAGAACATAGGAGCGTAGCATTGAAAAAACTTCATAAATAAAATTAGGTACATTGTCCTCTTATGAAACATTAAGAAATAAAATCTTGAAATTATGTATTTTGAACTATTATTTTTAAATTACAACTTAAAACATGACTGCTTCCTAAAATAGAAGCCAAACGTAGAAGAGGTATGATTTTATCAAACCCTTACCCTCTGATAAGTTTTTACGTGGTATCGCACTGGAACGCTAAACAATGGCGCCGATTCTGTTGTCTTTCTCTAAACTTTTAGAGTATCTGCATCCTCTTCTTTTTAATATTGCCAAAAAGGGACGCATGAATTTTACATTTAAAGACTCTAAAAGTGCACGCTACAAATTTAATCAATACGCTCGCGACTGGCAGCTAAAGTCACGAGGTTTGACAGCTCTAAATTAAATTTAAACTGTCAAACTCTGTCTGTCCTTTTCATATTATATTAGTAAGAAGAGGATGCGAATGCTCTAAAATTTAGTTTTACTCAGAATCAGTACCACTATGTCGTTATAGTTGGGATCGTAACAGAACGCTAAATACCATGGCATATCGTTACCGTAGCCTCCCATCATATATGGACTTGAATATACACCAAGTGCGAAGGCATGGAATCACACTGAATGCGCGCGTACATGTGTAAGATTTATGATTTAAGTATCTTATAACCGATAACAGCGACAAAACGAATACATAAAAATTAATGTGTGTATCCGTTCGTTACCTATGCATTCACAGATTATGTTGGAACTTCGTACAGTTGTTGTTGGTATTTGCACCATCAGCCTAAAATAATACGCGTTTTGAAGTGATGCATGCTGGACCTTAAATAAAATCTTAGTTGTAGTCCGCGACAGGTTGAGATGGCAATCGGGGTATGAGGCTGGGGGACGCCCTGCACGTCATCTACGCTATCCCGCACCGGGTTAGCGCGGGGGCTGTGTGGGTAAGCGGGGCGTCCCCTCCCCGATAGCTATCTCGGCCTGTCGCGTACTATAGCTAACACAAGACGTTTAAACTAAAATCCTTTTTTACCGGTGTTTGTGAATTATTTGGTCTAAGTAAGTATGTACAGTTGACCCCTAGTTTAGGTTAGGGGTCGCTAGGGATAGGGGTTTAGTTCTTCTTCTCTTCTTTCTCCTTCTTCTCCTCCTGCTCGCCCTGCGTTTGCGATTGCGACTGAGACTGGCCTTCACGTTCGGCCGCCATCTATGAAAAAACAAAACTCATTTAACTCCGAAAAGTTAGAGGTGCGTGCCCGGGATCGAACCCCCGACCTCCGATTAGAAGGCGGACGTCCTAACCACTCGCCGTCGAGTCGTCCACGCGGACGCTTGCGGGCCCCAGGACAACTGTTCGGGGCGTTGGCCCCCTTCAGTGGTGGCAATCCTAACCACTAGGCTATCACAGCTAGTTGCATATCTGTAGGTATATACTATCTATGAATGAATACAGCAAATAAGGCAATAGTGCCAACATGACGGCAGGGGTCAAGTTATAGTGAATGGACCATAGATCAATCGACAGTCAGTCAGTCAGTCTTTTTGTCATATTTTACAAAATTCATGTAGGAATGAGCTTATAATGTTAAAGGGATATTCCAAAAAACAATCAAAGCCCATTTCAATAATGATTTAGCACATTTGCTTGACCGCTAAAACAATTTATGATGCTTTTAGCGGCTCAAAAATGTGCAAAACTAAATACAAAATTATTAAAAAATAGCTTAACATGATAAAGAAGTTAATTTGATATAGGTTAATTCTGTAGTTAATATTTTCTAAAATGTCAGGTCTAAATTTATTTCTATCACTTTCATAATTCTCCCTGCAGAAAAGGATAGCATATCTTGGGTCACCTGACCAAATGAGCCTGGCCATCTATATTGCGTTTTCTTGGACTTGTTGTACTATATCACTTTGTTAGCGTGATTGAATAACGTACAGCGCCATCTAGTTTTATGTGGAAGCAAGTGAATCTGCTATAGTAGTATGAATAAGAAGTTACCGTCTTATAAGCCTGCTCGAATAGCTTAAGTCTAGCCTGTTGTAGGTGATCCTTTCAAGCCACTTCACGTTCGCGATCCTTGAGCCGTCTCACACTGAATTCTTTGCTAGCGTGATTGAAAACCGTGCAACGCCATCTATTGTAAAATGTAAGAGTTACCTTCTTGTAAGCCTGCTCGAACAGTTTGAGGCTGGCCTGTTGCAGCTGGCCGGTGGCGGAGCGGATGGCCTCTGGGTCGGCGGTTTCTTTCTGGGCTAGAAGCTCACGGAGCTTGGCCATCTCGCCGCGGAGCTTGTCGCACTGGAAATTACAATTACTTCTATAATCTCTACTACTTCGGAAAACTTCGGTGACACGAATGAAGAGTATCAGACTTGACGTTTTATAAAAAATCCTTTGTTCCTTCTTATTAAAACCAACCAACGATCTGCGCCATTGACTCATATATTACTTCGTATGGACAGGGCCATTGAACAAACAAAATGGCACCGACTCAGTGGTGCTTTAACACCAATGCAACCTCAGTAACGTCTGGATTTCAAACGGGTCGTTCATTAGTATCTAAGAGGTGGCGCTGATTTATTTGGGTCCAAAACCGTGAAAAATTTTGTTCGCTTGGGCATATAAATTATTACAATTGCAAGAAACATCTTCAAATCCATGTCATCCACGCATCTACAACAACAATTCTAATGCCTTAGGATGGGTTCCACGGGTTGTCGCTATCAGGAACGCCCCTGTTAAGCGATCAATAAATTTGTAAGAGTATTTGTAGGCATCGTAAATCGTCTCGCGCGCAAGTGACGCGCGAGGGATAACGCGCGGCCGCTTCTCTCGCACCAGATATCACCCGCCGATGTATAGCACATTCGACCAGCTATATAGTGGTGCTTCTTATGAAACTCAATGCGAAAACTCTAAGTTGCGCTCAGAATCTGTACCACTACCCCGTTTCACTTAAAAACCGACCAAGTGCGTGGCGGGCCACGCGCAGTGTAGGGATCCGTAGTCACAATCCTCGAAAACCAGATGTAACTCCTTAACCTGTGAACCCTACTTAGCCATGATAGTTTTCCTTTAAAATTAATTATATATACTACCGCTGTGAATTTTTTCACATTCCTATATACTACCATTCGGCTGATAGGGGGGACGGGGTCGGGGAACACTTGACTCTAATAAAAATTAACACTTTATAACATCATATTTTACAAACGGATCTAGTAATCAAAAAATGATGTTCCCAGACCCACAGTATTTTTAAAAGACCTATTCAACGATACCCCACACTATGGCGAAACTATAAGGGTTTCTTGTGTAACCGATCATTTTTTGGGTTCCGTACCTCAAACGGAACCCTTATAGGATCACTTACTTGTCTGGTTGTCTGTCTGTCTGTCTGTCTGTCTGTCAAGAAACCTACAGGGTACTTCCCGTTGACCTAACGGGAAACGTTAGGTTTCCCGTTACCTAACGGGACTGTAAGTTACATCAATACTTATACTGATGTAAGTGTCAGTATGTTTTTGCTAACGTTCTGGTTACACCCTGTATGTATAGACCTTACCTCGTCTTGGGGCAACTGAGCTTTGTACTCGTCCATCTTGGTCTCGGTGTCGTGCAGGACCCCCTCCGCCTGGTTGGCGGCCTCCACCCTCTCGCGACGCCCCTTGTCTGCGGCCGCGAATTGCTCCGCCGCTTTCACCATGTTCTCAATTTCGTCCTTTGAAAGACCGCCCGATGATTGGATCACGACTGTGGAAGATATTCGTGTTAATAATCTTCAAGCTGGCATAGCTGTGATAGCCTAGTGGTTAGGACGTCCGCCTTCTAATCGGAGGTCAGGGTTCGATCCCGGGCACGCACCTCTAGCTTTTCATATGTGCGTTTTAAGTAATTAAATATTACTTGCTTTAACGGTGAAGGAAAACATCGTGAGGAAACCTGCATGCTTGAGAGTTCTCCATAATGTTCTCAAAGGTGTGAAGTCTATCAATCTGCACATGACCAGCGTGGTAGACTATGGCCAAAACCCTTCTTATTGTGAGAAGGAGGGTGATGGGTTGATCATGATGATGATGAATAATCTTATTTTTAGGGTTCCGTACCCTGAGGGCGCCAACGGGACTTGGTTTCAAAGTAAACTCACTAAAGAGCGTGGCGGTCTCCATATACTAACACTAGATGACGCCAATCGACCTCATACGAAGGATTCCATCCTACGCAGCGACGAAGTAACTTACAACACACCAACTAGATGGCGTTGCTCTCGCCATAGATCCTGAATCGCGCTGATGAAGTTCTCTCGTCGAAAAGAGAAAGAGCAATACTACTCACTCTGCTGCTCCTTGCCAGTGCCCTTGTCCCGGGCAGACACGTGCACGATGCCGTTGGCGTCTATGTCGAAGGTAACCTCGATCTGCGGTACACCATGCGGCGCTGGTGGTATGCCGACGAGGGAGAACTGCCCGAGGAGCTTGTTGTCCGAAGCCATCTCACGCTTCTGGTGGACCTTGGTTTCAAAGTAAACTCACTAAAGAGTGTGGCGGTCTCCTATACAGACACTAGACTCATACGAAGGACTCCGTCCTACGATGCGGCGAAGTAACTTACAACACACAAACTAGATGGCGTTGCTGTCGCCATGGATCCTGAATCGCGCTGATGAAGTTCTCTCTACGGAGCTGGGTCCTTGGACCTGACAGTTGGAAGTCTTCTTGTTACACCACTTGCACCTGAACAAGAGGAAAAGAGAAAGAGCTATACTACTCACTCTGCTGCTCCTTGCCAGTGCCCTTGTCCCGGGCGGACACGTGCACGATGCCGTTGGCGTCTATGTCGAAGGTGACCTCAATCTGCGGGACTCCGCGCGGCGCTGGTGGAATACCGACGAGGGAGAACTGCCCGAGGAGCTTGTTGTCCGAAGCCATCTCACGCTCGCCCTGGTGGACCTTGATCTCCACTTGGGTTTGACCGTCAGCAGCTGGGAAGGAAAATTGATTTTAGTATACTTGACAATCGTTGTATTGAGACTCGTTGAATGTTTTTATCAACAAATCTAGCATTTGTTTTTGTATATATGCATTTTTCTGTGTCAACATGACAGTTGCAACAATAACGAATGCGTACTCCAAATGTATGCATTATGTCGACGCCAATTGCGTCGACATAAGTTTACTACTATAGTTCTATTATACTATACTATAGTATCTACTTTGGTTTTAAGGCTAAAACTTGTACGCCTTACATAGGCATGAAATAGTGTGACTTAAAATTGTACCAACATCTTACAAACATACCTATTTCAACAAATAAATAGATTTTGTTTTTTTAAAGTGCTGCACTAGATTGGATAACCAATATAAATGTAGCGCGGTTTCTAGGAAAGTCCACGGCAATACAGTCCGCGACTAGCTGGTACCGCGCGTTTCTCTCGCACCGCTGCAAGTGCGCACGCATACGGATGCGAGCACCGATCGGCGATGCGGATAAGTTTTTGATGAATAGTCTTGCATTATTTTACAGAAAAAATTTAAAACACGATAGTGAACGCGACATTTTTTCCTGCTGGCTTTTATCAGTAGAATCTGCTTTCCGAACCAATCGTATAGTCTTGATATATCATAGGTGACACATGCTATTGCTGTTCTACATGAAATAAATTCATTTCATTTCATTTATTCTATTTTTGGAAATGAAATAATGTGAGGCTGAGAGATCTATAGTTAAATAAAATGAGATAGAACGAGACAGTTATATCACTCACATAAGTCTGTCTCATTTTAACTCCATGTAAAGTCTGAGCATAGATAACGTATGCTCTATAGTTCTCGACTTGAGTCTCGATGCCGAGCAGCAGCATGTCTGTAAAGACCTCTCACCTGTAGAGAACACCTGGCTCTTCTTGGTAGGTATGGTGGTATTCCTCGTGATGAGCTTGGTGAAGACTCCCCCGAGGGTCTCGATGCCCAGGGACAGGGGAGTGACGTCGAGCAGCAGGATGTCTGTGACGTCTCCGGCTAGGACTCCGCCCTGGACGGCGGCGCCCACGGCGACAGCCTCGTCAGGGTTGACAGCACGCGAGGGGGCACGACCAAAGATTTCTTGGACTGTTTGTTGGACCTGGAGAATGGATGGAATTAGGATAAAAAGCTCATAGGACCTGAGAAATATAACAAACTACCTTATGCTCGCGACTTCGTCCGCGTGTAATGCACAAATTACAAACCCCTATTTCACCCCCTTAGGGGTTGAATTTTCAAAAATCCTTTCTTAGCGGATGCCTACCTCATAATAGCTATCTGCATGCCAAATTTCAGCCCGATCCATCCAGTAGCTTGAGCTGTCAGTCTCATCAGTCAGTCAGTCACCTTTTCTTTCTGTTTATATATTTAGATTTGTTTTGTATGAGTGATTATAACCTGGTAGCATATAGACACATCCAGGGAATATATCCTCAAGGTTGCTCTGGCACCGGTCTGTGTGACACCTAACCCGCCCATTAGAGGACTAGTATCGGCTTGTGCTTACAGTGCTTTCATAATATTGTAATATCAAATATAAGTTATAAGCTAGTTAAATCATAACATAGACATACCTTAGGCATCCTGGTCATTCCGCCGACAAGTAAAACCTCTCCCACATCAGTGCGTGAAACCTCAGCATCTTGTAACGCCCGTTGGCACGGACCCACTGTGCGCTTGATCAGGTCGCCCACTAGAGATTCTAGTTTGGAACGAGTCATCTGAAACAATTGGTGGAATGTTTAGGAAAATGTCCCCATGTTTGGGTATTGTTAGGAAGAGGTTTGAGTATCATTAGGTAAATGTCCCCATGTTTGGGTATTGTTAGTAAAAGGTCAGGTCATGTTTGAGTATCATTAGGAAAATGTCCCCATGTTTGAGTATTGTTAGGAAAAGGTCCCCATGTTTGGGTATCATTAGGCCCATACTATAGTTATTTATTTCCTTAAATGAAGGTATGCCAGGTTAATATGGATGTTATGGTAGTAATTTCTATTTAATCGGGCGTATAAATAGCAATTTGTATTACATAGCAATTTTTATAGCAATACACGCACAACATTTAAGTGCGGAAACCAGCCCAGAGCAAAGAAGAAGATAGCATTACAAACAGTAAGGTATTTGCTATATTTATAATCCTATAAAATCCTATCAATGTTTTAAATCACTTTTACAAAATTCAATTACAATAATGGCACAGAAAAATATTTGTATCATATGTTATTTAATAAATTGGAGCAGGATCCGCTTTCACCTCTATCTTTAAGATATATCCCAGGCTGAGGAAGTTTAGGATATATCCCCACAACCTGGGGACGAAATCCTATATACAAGTAGTGATATTATTATCATTTATAGGAGATTGTCCCCAGATTTTTTTTTTTTAACAGAATATTAGCCATATTAAATGACTAATATTCCCCTTTCCACTCCAATTAAGCGTCAGGCTTGTGCTAGGAGTAGGTACGACGATAGTGCAACGGGCGGGATTTGAACCGTCGACCTTTCGGTTTTCAGTCCACTCCTATACCGGTTGAGCTATTGAGGCTCTAAATTAGGATTAGGTTTCGATTTTTGGAGTTGGGTATTCTAATTGGGGCAACTCACCTTCAGGTTCATGTGCTTAGGTCCGGAAGCATCCATGGTGAGGTAGGGCAGGTTAATATCGGTCTGTAGAGACCCTGACAGCTCAATCTTGGCTTTCTCAGCCGCTTCCTTGAGGCGTTGCATGGCCATCGCATCCTTCCGGATGTCTAGACCTTGCTGTTAATAAAAATACATAGATTTTTATTAAATAAATAATTAATTAATTTATGAATTAATTACAAATCAAAGAATTAAGTCATTTTATTGGTAATGCTGAAAAACTCTTTAAAAATACAACCTTCAATAAACTATCTAACACTGAATTTCATATTATTTTAGACCTTTTTTTAAACTCCATACATTTACAAATTACGTACTTGGCTTTAACGAAAAATCAAAAATAGTTTATCTCTAAAGCAATAAATTCTTGGTCCATTTAACTTGCATCCTAATATAGACACTGATGGAAAATTTTACAGTTTTCCAGATATGCAAACATCGCGGGTGAGGGTTAAAGAATTAATAATAGATCCTATTAATATTAAAGTTGTTCGTAATTTGCTAATAACTTTGGCATTTGCTTTTTTCCGGAATAATTGAATAGATTTAATAAAAAAATGTACACTCACATCTCTCTTAAATTCATCCACTAAGAAGTTGACAATAACATTGTCAAAGTCTTCACCGCCCAGCAATGTGTCTCCATTGGTGGACTTCACCTCAAACACTCCCTTCTGGATCTCAAGCACAGATATATCGAAGGTACCACCGCCCAAGTCGTAGACTGCGATACTAAAAAGAAATTATAAAAAATTACAACTATTAGTTTATTTCATCATGATCAACCCATCACCCGCACACTACTGAGGACTGGTCTCCTCTAAATTAAAATATAAATGTAGCGCGGTTTCTAGGAAAGTCTACAGCAATACAGTCCGCGACTAGCTGGTACCGCGCGTCCCTCTCGCACCGCTGCAGACGTGCACGCATACTGATGGGAGCACCGATCGGCGATGCGGATTAATTGATTGACATTTCATTATCACCTTAACCATTCCACTACTGAGCACAAATCTCCTCTCAGAATGAGAAGGGTTTAGGCCATAGTTTACCATCCTGGCCAAGTGTGGATTGACAGACTTCACACGCCTTCAAGAACAATATGGAGAATTTATTTAAGTTTTTATTTAAAAGGTCCTCAATTCCATTAGTGTTGTCATTAATTTTTCTGTTTGACAGAAGGTTCTACAAATTAAATTCTTTTATGAACTCACATCTTGTCATCGGTCTTGTCCATGCCGTACGCAAGCGCAGCGGCGGTTGGCTCGTTTATCACTCGGAGGACATTAAGCCCGGCGATTTGACCTGAATAAATAATTGTTTGTTAAGTAACAATAAATATTTATATTTAAGGAAAATTAGGACTTTTGCCCCACACAACACAACTTATAGTTTAGGATTCTGTCCCCATTTAGTTGAATTTTCAATTGAGGATGTTGGCCCCTTTTGATATCCGAGTAGCATTAAAGGGTTTTCCTTAGGAAGTTACATACAAATTATGGTTAAAATTACATAAATGTAGCGCGGTTTCTAGGAAAGTCTACGGCAATACAGTCCGCGACTAGCTGGTACCGCGCGTCTCTCTCGCACCGCTGCAAACGTGCACGCATACTGATGCGAGCACCGATCGGCGATGCGGATTAGCATTGATTCGGGGTTAAACATCATAATACCTTAAAGAGGCACTAGGGAAGGTCCCATGCGTCAATGACTAGTAATAGCCCGGTCAAAATATACATTTTAAATTATAAAAATTTCGACATAGCTAAATGTTGGTGGAGACCTTGGGTACACCATTACAAATGAAATATCAAAAGTCCCCATCGATCGATCACATCATGATCACATGTCTGCTAAAAAGTTACTCAAGGGCATAGGACAAAAGTTTCGGTTTTTTGGAATAGGTCAGTATAATTAAAATTGTAGATCATAAAATTATCTACAAAAATTAGCTAATATGTACATTTTTTCTAAGAATCCCACCTGAGATCTCACAATTCTAAAAGTTGACGAAGTTACATTTTATTAAATAATACATACTCATATTAGTTTGTATTAAATTATGTGTAAATCAGTGGGGTCTTAAGTTTGTTGTAGAGTTATTAAGTTAACACTTTACCAGCATCCTTGGTGGCCTGTCGCTGTGAGTCGTTGAAGTAAGCGGGCACGGTGACAACTGCGTTCTTGACACTCGTGTTAAGGTAGGCTTCCGCTGTCTCCTTCATCTTCATCAGTACGAAGGCGCCGATTTGACTCGGGGAGTACATTTTACCATCGCTGCCTGTTAAAAATATTATTACAAATTATTTTCAAGTAAAAGTGTCTGTCCTTACTAACTCATAGCTAAGTTGCTCTATACAAAAGCTTGCACTCTTCAAAAATACTCATATTATTATATGTATTTTGATCTTTTCCGCGGAAAAAAAACCTGCCCGATGATGCAAGTAATACATAGATAGCTTCACATAAGTTTCACATAATTTTATTCTTTCAACCCAATAAAATATCTAGCTACTTGGCTGTGACTTACGACTAGAAAATCTATCATGTACATAAAACAACGATTTTTAACATTTGTGATAATTTTGTGATACAACAAAAGTTAAGAAAAAGGAGAATAATAAAATAAATAGAAGATAGTATTAATGTGGAAAAGTACTAAATAAAATACCAGGCAAAAGTGTAGCGCGGTTTCTAGGAAAGTCCACGGCAATACAGTCCGCGACTAGCTGGTACCGCGCGTTTCTCTCGCACCGCTGCAAGCATGCACGCATATTGATGCGAGCACCGATCGGCGATGCGATTTGTTTCTATATTAATTATAACATTTCTCTACTAAAGTATTGGACCGCTATGTCTAAAAGTTACGATTTCTTTTTCCCAATTTGGCTTTATGACACCTGTACTGATTGTGACAAGGAAGATATTAAAGAGCTCATAATAAATAACCAAATATCGATTAGGACTCTGACTAATTCTGTTGTACACAATCACTAAACTTAAATGGCAGGTCTAAATTTATAACTACGTCTTTCATGTTATCTGCGGAAAAGGATAGCATTCGATGTAGACCTGACAATTTACTTGAGAGATACAACAGATAGTATCACTATTTGTCATCTACAAGATCCTCACCTTGCACCCAAGCGTCTCCATTAGAGGCCCTCACAACTTTGTAGGACAAATTCTTCATGTCCTTTTGCACCTCTGGGTCGTCGAACCTGCGACCTATGAGACGCTTTGTCGCGTAGAATGTGTTCACACTATTGGTCACCGCTTGGCGTTTAGCGGGCATGCCCACTAAACGCTCGCCGTCCTTTGTGAAGGCTACGTGGGAAGGCGTTGTGCGGGAACCTTCACTGTTTTCTACTACCTGTGAAGGTCACTATCTATTAGGTTTGTTTCTACATATAAACTTTTTGAACAACAAGTTTGCATATTGTATTTGATTGGTTAGTTTTTACAGCAGATCCTACTATAGTCTGCGACAGGTAGAAATGGCAAGCAGGGAATGAGGCAGAGGGATGCCCCGTACAGCCGATTACATTTGACACAAATCATGTGGTTAAGGATTGCCTGGCATGTTAAAAGTATGTCTGGACCATCTAATCTATAGATTAGTTAAGACTCTAATCTCTCTAATCATTAGACTCCACACACACCCTAAGAAAGCATTTAAAAATTTGAGAGAAAATAAAACTAATAGCTGTGCATGAAACAACAATTGAATGATTAGATTCTATAAATAAATTAAATTAAAAGTTTTAGGATGTTTGCCCTATTCATTTCCAAACAAAAGTATTTTGGGATTTTGTCCCTAGACATTACGAATTTAGGATTTTGGCCCTTTTTCTATAAGAGACGGCTCACATGCTGCCTTACATATAAATAATAGTAAAAGTAAAATGTAAATGTAGCGCGGTTTCTAGGAAAGTCTACGGCAATACAGTCCGCGACTAGCTGGTACCGCGCGTCTCTCTCGCACCGCTGCAAACGCGCACGCATACTGATGCGAGCACCGATCGGCGATGCGGATTGTTTGATGACTTCAATTCGACATGACTTGGCACCAAAACTAACACATTGTAAAAAACAGAACAAGTCCCTCACTTCTAAGGGTGAGATCTATAGAGCACACTCTTACTTTGCTAAGACTTAAGACAGAGTTAAAACGAGACAGAGCTATATCTCTTACATAAATCGGTCTCGTTTTAACTCAATCTTATGTCTGAGCAAAGTCAAAGTGCGCTCTATAGATCTCAGCCTAAGACTGCTTTTTTTGTTAGGTGGCTTTTTGTAAGTCCTTTACTTTAAGCAAGGGACTACTTCAATTTGAAAACCCCATTGAAAAAAAACACCATGGACTAATTATTTTAAAGGGACAAAAAATGTTCATAACTCAATATCTTAGGCTGTTTTTTTCCAAGGTTTTTTAGATTTAAAATTTTTTTGTCCATCCTTGCTTTAAGCTCGGGACTTACCTTTGGAAAAAAGCCATGGCAAAAAAAAAACATCACAGACAAATTATTTTTCAAAAGGGAAAAAAAATGTTCAATATCTTCATTTTCAAGGTTTCATTTTTCTAAAAAAGTTTTTTAAAATTTTAAAGATTTTGTGCTCCTTCTGAATAAAAAGTTAAGTGTCTGTGACATGTTCCTTTCTCTTCTTGATTAACCATTAACCAATTCATGTTTTGTGCTAAATGGAAAATGAAAGTTTCTTACCCTAGGCGTCTTTCCTTCCATGACCGCCACACAGGAGTTGGTAGTTCCCAAGTCAATACCAATGACGGCGCCTCGCACACCTTCCGACCTAGAGTCAAAGTGACAGCCTATTATACATATGAACTATCAAAGTTGTACTGGTGGCTAGACTGTTGTACTGATGATGCTAAAAGTACAACTTTGATAGCTTTTATCTCGAAAATGTAGTACTGGAAGATTTTGTCTCATACAATACTAGTTTGTGCCAGCATTGATTAATACTATATCCATACTAATATTATAAATGCGAAAGTGTGTCTGTCTGTCTGTCTGTCTGCTAGCTTTTCACGGCCCATCCGTTAAACCGATTTTGATGAAATTTGGTACAGAGATAGCTTGCATCTCGGGGAAGGACATAGACTTTTTATCCTGGAAAATTAAAGAGTTCCCACAGGATTTTTAAAAACTTAAATCCACGCGGAGGAAGTCGCGGGCATCATCTAGTAGGTTATATGTGTGTGTTAGTTATTGGAAATAACACTGAAGATCCGATAGGCAGATCAAGGTAATGAAACAAACTTATTTTACAGCGTGTGTGACTGTTTAATTTGTCATTCTTATATACTATTCGCTAACCATAGATAATAATCTTTAGGCACAATCTACATAAAAGTCACAACAGGCCGCGAACGCACTATCAACTTAATAATAAGCGTTGACAATGTGGCCACTATTTTGGGAAAAAAGTAAAATGGCAGACTACTAGACAGGCCAAAATCTGCAAAGCCCTTTCCACAGCTAGACAATAGTTTTGTTTTAATAAAAATAATGAGCAAACAAGCAGGCGGACCACCTGATGGTAAGTGAACATTTGCAGCATCAGAGGAACCACCAACATGTTGCCGGCAATTTCAGGAATTTATAAATCCACACTTTGAATAACCCCATGTTGTAATCTAGTAGGAACCAGTCAAAGGAAGTTGGTTCCACAGTTTGCATGTGTGTGGAAAAAGATCTGGCACAACAGGTGTGACTGCCAATATCAAGAAGAACCAATTTTGATGAAATATGGTACAGAGATAGCATGCATCACTAATAACAGACATAGGATACTTTTATCTAGTAAAATGAAACTGTTCCCACAGGAATTTTTGAAAAACCTAAATCTGCATATTGTCTATCACAGCCATTATCTACTAATTAATAATTTTCAAAATAAAAAATAAAATAAAAAAATTTTTTATTCCAATAAACTTTTACAAGTACTTTCGAATAGTCGGATGCATCTACCACCATCTACAATTTATTGTTGACTAGCTGGTGCCCGCGACTTCGTCCGCGTGGATTTATGTTTATGAAAATCCCGTGGGAACTCTTTGATTTTCCGCGATAAAAGTAGCCGATGTCACTCTCCAGGTCTTTAACTATACCCATGCAAAAAATCACGTCGATCCATTGCGCCGTTGCGACGTGATTGAAGGACAAACCAATAAACCAACAAACAGACACACTTTTGCATTTATAATATGGGAACTGATGTTAGTAATAATAACGAGGAACAATGAAATAAAAAATATGGTCTCCGAGGTATAATGGAGTGTTCATTAGCATAACCTCAACATTCCAGTTTTATGAACAATTCATCTCAAACTAGACCCTGATGAATACATTTTGAGATAAGTCAAAGTTTACTTAGACCTTATGATAAGTATAAGTGCATAAGTACTATCTACAGTAGTAACTACAAAGGTCGATTTAAGTTAGGTTATAATGAAATAGTTTTGAAATAATTTTCAATTTTTCAACTTACTTGTTTCTGTACTGTACGCCATGTCGTTGGTAGATAGGAACTGTGGGCGCTGCAGTCTGAAAGATACAGGAAAATCTCAGGTTACGCAAAATTATAGCAAACATGCATGTGTCCGGGCGGCGTAAAACTGAACTTTGTAACTTGTATACTGAAAAAACGATAAATTTTGAAAGAAACTAAAGATTCTAGGTCTCTATTTGACAAATTCAGCGTTTTAGACGCACGATTCTCTTTTTTTCAAAGTAAAATGGTAAACTTACGCTTTTGAGAATTGTTGAGAAATTTCTGTGTGTGTAAATTTCGGAACCCAAGCCGGAGCACTCCAAAGCCTTTCGGCTTATCACCCGCGTAGCCGTTAGCATTATTAACTTAATATTTTCACCAACTTATAGAATAATTCCGATTTATTTCAATTCGGACAAAACCATGTGGATGACGCAACTCATGCAAGAAGAATAATTTTCCTTTTTTATGACAGTTCGTTCGAAATTCTTGCCACTCGAAAAATTACAAGAATGTTCTCGTATCTCAAACATGTGACATGTTTGTTTTTATTGGACACTGTTATCGATTACATTTGAAATTATGGTACGTGATTGGTAGTTGGGATTTGATTGTGAAATTATAGCCAATCAACTTTAGTAAGTTCGTTTTGTGTTACAGATACCTTAATAAATATGCAACCATTTAATTTATTGTGAAACAAAATATAAAAAAAAATTGATTAAAATTGGCATACCATGTGTTTTTATCTTTTTATTTTATTTATTTTAGCTGTATTTGTATAAAACTGGTAAAAAATGTACAATTAATAGCAATACGTCGCCATCTAGTATTGAGGTTATTTAAAACACTGCAAGTTTGCTATTTGATAATAGATGGCGCTGTATTTTTAATATAAAAACTTTTTATAGAAATTGTACAAAAATAACAACTTGTGAACGCGCGCTAAAGGTTCGTACGCACCTGAGCGGCGCGGCGCGGCGCTTCAGCGAGCTGCACGTCGCGGCACAGAGCGTCAAAATATCATTTCTATCATTTTGTATGGCGCATATCGCACTAGAGCGGCGCTGCACAGCGCTTCACCGCGCGTTGCCGCGCGGCACGGCTGGAGAGAATATTTTGAAGCGCAGCGAAGCGACGCGCAGTGCAGTGACGCTAGTGCGACATACCCAGCGGCGCGGCACGGCGCTTCGCGCTCGTACGTGAACGGGTATAAAAGTGACGCGCAAGTGACGCGAGGTGCCGCGTACTGAAGTTATAGTGCGGTAGGCACCGTCGAGCGGCCTGAGGTGACGCGTTCTGCAGTCGGACTGAAGCGCCGCGCCGCGCCGCTCAGGTGCGTACGAACCTTAATATTTAAATGGCTTTCCCAACTATTCGATTTTTGTAGAGGTATTCGATTTCTGTATGTTGTGAATTGCACAATAAAAAATCGGTCCTAAAACATCGTGAGAAAACCTGCTTGCCTGAGAGTTCTTTGAAGTCTGCCAATGCGCACTTGACTAGCATGCCATGGTGGATTTTGTCTTACAATTTTTCTGTGTTGTACTGTATAAGTAGAGTCAGGTAAAAAATAAGGCGCAATAATCACAATAATTTTTCAACATAATATTTTATTAATAACAATACATAAACAATAATTAAAAAATAATAGTTAAACTAATATCACAAAGTTATAATAAGTAGGTAAACAATTAAGTCGAAATTTGAATAGGTATTTACACAAATTTAAAAAAATCTATTCATACATTCGTTCATCTATTCGTAGTGCGTCGATGTGCGCACGGAGCGACGCGTTCTAATCGGTCGTGGTGGAGGTGGGCGCTGGTGCTTCGTCCCTGGCAGCCAGCAGTGCGCGTAACGCAAGCGTTTCTTGTCGTAGTGCGTTGATGTGCGCACGGAGCGACGCGTTCTCTTGCTCCAACAGACAAGCGCGCCATGCTATCTGGAACAAGAGCTTTTTTATTTTATTCTGATACAAGTTAGCCCTTGACTGCGATCTCACCTGATGGTAAGTGATGATGCAGTCTAAGATGGAAGCGGGCTCATTTGGAAGGGCATATAGTAGGTATGCGGGGTATCTTTACATTATCCCGACGAGTGATATCTTTAGTAAGTAGGTATGCGACAGGTCGAGATAGCAATCGGGTATAGGGAATGTCCTGCAAATCTGCACATCCCCTGCACTAACCCGGTGCAGGTAAGTGCGGGTGACGTGTGGATGTGCGGGGCGTCCCTCCACCTCATACCCCAAATTGCCATTCGCATCCGCATTTCGTATTCCGAATCGCAGGACTTGATGTTCGAGATACTGTACCTCTCTCACTCTCTTTCTCTTTCTCTACCTCTCCTCTTTCTCTTTCTCCCTCTCTTTCTCTCTCGCTCTTCTCTATCTCTCTCTCTCTCTCTGTGTGTAGTTACCTGATCTTCCCGCATCCTCCTCGCGTCGCGGGACTTCTTGGCCGCCTGGTTGTTGCGCCTCCGCCTCTCGAAGTACTTCTCGTCCTTCATCTCGGCAGGTATAGGCCTCTTCTCGCCTCTGCGACGCGCTTCCGCATCGCAAGCCGTCATGTTCGGGATGCCAGCTGCAGTGACTGTATATAGAAATGCAAAACAATCTCCTAAATTTATAAAATGAAAAGGTAACTGACTGCCTGACTGACTGATCTATCAACGCACAGCTCAAACTACTGGACGCATCGGGCTGAAATTTGGCATGCAGATAGCTATTATGACGTACTCATCCGCTAAGAGTGGATTTTGGAAAATTCAACTCCTACGAAATAGGGGTTTGTTTGTGAAGTCCACCCGGACGAAGTCGCGAGCATAAGTTAGTGTTAAAATAAAAGCCGTGAGGTGTCGATCGTGGGACCGACATTTAAAAGAAGCTTCATATCTACCTCCCCCCGGTAAAAGATGCCCTAAGCACGTCCGATGATCAAATCATGACCGACAATGCTCCCTAGCTCGTAGGGCTTCACAACTCAACCATATTACAGCGTCTTCGCCGGCGAAGACGAGGTCCCCGATTTCTAACGTCACCCGGACGTGGACTCACGCCACGGCCTCGGGGGCGTACGGACTAACCAGTAGTCCAACCAATCCACCCATCCCAACGTCATCCTAAGCCGTGGTCCGAGCCTCACAGGAGGCGCCCTTAGGAGGACCGTGACGTTGCCCCCCGATCTCTCGAAATATTTCTTCGAGCCCTAGGGCTCACCCCCAGGCAGAGCTTCGCGCTCTCCAACCCCCCCGGTGACGCTGTAGCGACCAGTAGGGCCTACGCAGCATAGTCAATCCAAAACAACACACAAAAATACCTAATTATCGCTTCAAAATCAAATAGCTTGATCATACTGAATGGTTTCAATGGTTCGTTTTAGCTTAGGTAGGCTGGTATCATACCTATACTAACTGACTGCAAACCGATTTGGTGGAAAGGAATGCAGATAGGTTATACCCTGAATTAACACATAAGTACTTCATCATGATCAACCCATCACCGGCTCACTACAGAGCACGGGTCTCCACTCAGAGTGAGAAGGGTTTTGGCAATAGTCTTGCGGATGGCCATGTGCGGATTGGTAGACTTCACACACCTTTGACAACATTATGGAGAACTCTCAGGCATGCAGGTTTCCTCGCGATGTTTTCCTTCACCGTTAAAGCAAGTGACATTTAGTTACTTAAAACGCACGTAACTCCGAAAAATTAGAGGTGCGTGCCCGGGATCAAACCCCTGACCTCAGATTAGAAGGCGGGTGTCCTTACCACTAGGCTATCAGAGCTATTAGATACTAAGGCTACCTTTATTCCGGAAAATCAAATAGTTTCCGTGGGATTTTTAAAAACCTATATCGATCAGATGAAGTCGCGGGTCTACCTAGTACGTAGAAGGTAAAATGAATACACACTTGGCGAGCATAGTGGTAAGTGTTGACAGTAGGATGGTAGGCACGGCGGTGGTAGGGCCGCCAGCAGTGGCACCATCCCTCGAGCATCTGTAGCAAAAATTTGTAAGAACTTATACCAAAAACTATCATCATGATTAAACCATCGCCGGCTCACTACAGAGCATGGGTCTCCTCTCTGAGTAAGAGGCGTTTTGGCCATAGTCTGTACCTTTGAAAACATTATGGAGAACTCTCAGGCATGCAGGTTTCCTCAAGTTTTCCTTCATCGTTAAAACAAGTGATATTTAATTGAGTGATTTTTATCCGAAAACCGTGAATTTGTGGTTACAATACAAAAAACCGGCCAAGAGCGAGTCAGGCTCGCGCACCGAGGAGGGTTCCGTAGGTACCAGAGGTAAAACTACTTTAATACGTATTTTAAAACCTTATTCTTGAATCATTCTATGAAAACTGCATTAAAACCAGTTCCGTAGTTTAGACCTAAGTGACGGAAGGTGACTACTTTGTTAACCGACTTCTTTTATATTTAAGTACTATGTAAAGATAAGGGTAGTGATACTTTGTATAAATCGTGTACCTACCGATCGTTTAACGATGAGTTGCACATGTAATTTGCTGTAGTCTGTACCAACAGTAGGTAGGTAGGTACCGTACCGACTACCTACAGGTAGGTAATTACGCGTAACATCAATACTGGCAGGTGTTTCCGCCCTTCCGAAAGTACAGGCGAGAACACAACCGTGTATTTGTGGTTACATCACAAAAAAATAAAAATGGCGTGTTCACGTGGCTATGTGTATTACTTAATGACCTAACCACTTAGTGACCTAATATTTTAATGAGTCAAATAATTTAACCAATTGATGAGCTAATCTCTTAATAAGCTAATTAGTTAATGACCTTATTGAAATGTCGCCAAAGCAGTTGGTGGAGAGCATGAGAGAAGACGCTGTGGGCTCTCATGCCATCCGTCGTAGGAGGGTCGGGCGTAGGCGGGTTTCAGACCCACGGGTTAGGACGTTTTGTCGGTCTGTCAACGACAGAGACAACGCTCTACAAAACCCCTATCTCTTTCTAAAGGTCGATGTACAATTACAATATTTCCTGCTGGGTACAGTTCTTGCAAATCACGAAGGCGAGTGAACTTTACTTGTGGTTACGTCATATACATGGGCATTGCGTAAGTGTGCGTGCACGTCGGACCAATCAGTCGCGAGTAAGCGTTCGCAAACGCACACATTTACTGTACCTTACTTATACCGATACGACTTAAACACAAGCATGAGTCACTCGCCCTCGTGAAATGCAAGAATTATACTGTAAGTAAGTACTTGTTTACTCGAGTGAACACATAAATAATGAACGTGCGAGACGCGTCCTGTTGATCGGGGCCGCGTGCGCGACCCTTAAACGTTGGGGCACGTTAAATGATGAAAAAACAACAATATTTGTTTATCAGTTAGGTAGGTAAGTATTGGCCAATGACTTCTATGTATACTACCTATTTGCCTACCTTTTTATGCAAATAGAGGTAAATAGCAAGCAGCGTGCTGGTGATTATAAGTCCCGCAAATTACTATTACGCTGGAACCATGTCTCATTAACATCGAAATGAAGTCATTTTGATGTGAGCCGAAATAAAAATATACCACCAGCTCGAAACTTCTAGTGCTGACGTCACTAAAATGGCGGCCACGCACATTCGCAATTTGCGGGACTTAAATACCACCGCATACGAATTGGTACTTATCTTTTTATGCGATACGATTAAAAGAGCTCTTGCCACCATAGATATTCCTGCGCTCATTGAGCCGGCAGGGATTAGTCGGGATGATGGCAAGAGACCTGATGGATTGACGCTGGTTTCTTGGGAACGGGGACGGGTGCTAATGTGGGACGCAACGTGCGTTGACACATTGGCCCCGTGTCATATCAAGGAGACAGCATCAAGACCGGAAGCCACAGCAGAAACAGCTGAAAACGGCAAGCGGCGCGAGTAGGTATGCCTCTCTCTGCGAGAGTTACATTTTTGTTCCATTTGCCGTGGTGACCCTGGGGGCCCTGGGGCCATGGAGTCTTAGTGCTAAAAAAAAATTACGAGACATTTCATCGCGATTTATAGCCTCATCTGGTGACAGAAGAGCTGGCTCAGATTTCGCGCAACGGATCAGCCTGGCTGTCGAGCGCGGAAATGCAGCCAGTATTCTTGGCACCATTCCACGGGGGCATGATTTGTATAGTAAGTAATCCATATCCATACTAATATTATAAATGCGAAAGTGTGTCTGTCTATCTGTCTGCTAGCTTTTCACGGCCCAACCGTTCAACCGATTTTGATGAAATTTGGTACAGAGTTAGCTTATATCCCGGGGAAGGACATAGGCTACTTTTCATCCCGGAAAAATGATGAGTTCCCACGGGATTTTTAAAAACCTAAATCCACGCGTACGAAGTCGGGGGCATCAGCTAGTTACTAATAAGATATGGCTAGCTTTAGGTTTTCTTTTTTTTTATTTATTATTATTATTAATAGCGAGCAAACGAGCAGGAAGGCGTTGCCCATGAACATTTGCAGCACCAGAAGAACTGCCAATACATGTATGTGTATGTATGTATATACTTTATTGCACCACAGAAACACAAATGACAGGTTACAAAAAGAAATCTTAATAAGTAGGTACAAAAAGGCGGTCTTATCGCTAAATAGCGATCTCTTCCAGACAACCTTAACGCTAGGGAAAAAACGAACAAATGGACAATGGGAGGTGGTGTAAAATAAACCTAAATACCAATAGCTAAATAAACTAAACCATATAATAAGAATATAAAATACATATTGTTAATACACTAATACATACAAATAAAGTATAAGAAACATACAAAAGACTACATAGATACATTGCCGGCCTTTCAGGAATTTGTTGATTCGCCACTTGAATAACCCCATGTTGTAATCTAGTGGGAACACCGCCGAAGGGAGTTAGTTCTACCTGTGGTTCTACTCTCACTTGGCCGGTTTTTTTCAAGTAAGTAACTAGTTCAGTCTCACTCAATAATGTGAGTCTCACGTACTCGCATTGAGTATCCGTGAAGTAATAAATATTTTTTTCCCCAGTGACAAAAAAGAGCCAAAACGACTTGGCATTACAATTTACAATACAAAATATAGTTTCGTTGATTGTAACATAAACCTACTATAATAGGTACTTAAATCAATATAAGTAGGTAGCTAGGTAACTTCATACAAAACACCTTGATTTGAATATGATCGAGTCTGGTAATTAGCGATAGGTCAATACGGGAGGGCGCGAGGGCGACGTCAAAATGACGTACCCCATTTACACGCAGGGTTGGCACCTTCTGCCCGAAAAGGGTTCACGTACCTACCTGTGTGAGTTTCTTTATTCCACCATAACTTCTGATATCCTGAACAATTTTAATTGCATGGGGTATCTTTAGAATCTTTACATTTGACTATGTGCAATGGATTGACGTGATTTTTTGCATGGGTATAGATAAGGACCTGGAGAGTGACATAGGCTACTTTTTATCTCGGAGTTCCCACGGGATTTTTAAAAAACCTAATTCCACGCGAAAGAAATCGCGGGCATCAGCTAGTAAGGTAAATAAATAATAGATGAAAGTTTGTATTGGAATGTTTTAATTATTGTTATTATTAACTTGAATTTGGTAGGTAAGTTCTTTCTAGGGCGATTGGCTAAGAAAAGGTTTATGAAAATCCACCCCTAATGGGGTGAATGGGGGTTGGAAGGGTATAAAAGTCCTATATTTTAAGGTAATAATAGTGGGCCTCATGAGAAAGCTCAGAGTCACTCAGCGGGCGATGGAGAGAGCTATGGTTGGAGTTTCTCTACGTAATCAAATCAGAAATGAGGAGAACTAGAGTAACCGACATAGCTCAATGGGTTGCGAAGCTGAAGTGGCAATGGGCAGGGCATATACCTAGTTCGTAAAACCGATAGACGTCGGGGTCTCAAGGTTCGACCTCGCACCGGATGACGCAGTGTTGGAAGACCCGCCACTAAGTAGACGGACGACATCAGACGAGTCGTCCGTCTACTTTTATAATAAAATCCCGCAAACTATTTTGGACTTAACTTTGCACAAGTTTAAAAAATCTATTAAAAATATGCTCCTGAAAAAAGCATATTACACAATTGAAGATTATCTAAATGATAAAAGAGCGTGGATTTGACCTGCAGCTCGTTCCAGCAACGCACAACACTGCAAATACTATTTTATACATGGCATAATTTTGTACCTATATCAAATATTTGAAAAGAGCAACCGCCGAGTTTCTTGCTGGTTCTTCTCAGCAGGAAAGGCATTCCGAACCAGTGGTAGATGCATCCGACTATTCGTAAGCACTTGTAAAAGATTATACGAATAAAAAAAAAAAAAGATTTTCAAAGAAAAAAAAGAAAAAAGATTTTCAAAAAGTCGTAAGGAGCCGCTGGATTCAAGCGTTTCAAGACCGTGGCGTGTGGAAGTCCCTACAAGAGACCTATGTCCAGCAGTAGACGTCTATTAGTTGATGATGATGATGATGTTTTGAAGTTAGGGATATCTATTGTAGATTGTAGTGTCAGCCCTGGTCAGGTGGCGGTATTCGCACGGGCGCCGGTGTAAGGTGTAATGGTGTTCAATGGAATGGTTTAACCCTCGTGTTTGTGTAATTTGCGAGGCGCACCGATCTTTTATTAGTTGTGAAGATGTACCTATAAACCTACTTACTTACTTAAATTAACTTTCATAAGCCAAACAGCGTAGCAAGACCAATAATTGTCCAACCAATAATAGACCAATATTGTCAATCCTTCTACTCGAGCGGTCTATGGGTCAGATACTCCAAAAAAGCGTTGAACTCACTGAGAGTACAATACAATAATGCATTCAGAATGCTGCTGGGGCTGCCGAGGGGCTGTAGCGCTAGTGGAATGTTCACGGAGGCCAGGACTGATGGCTTTCATGCCATCATCCGTAAAAAGATGGCCTCCCTCCTACAGCGTCTCCGTAGCAGTTCCAACAGCATTCTGGGTGCAATTAAAGATAGGATAGGCTGCCCAATAATTAAGCATTGGGTGGCTGTGACCACCGGGCGCCTAGAGCTGCCACGTTAGGCCACTTTATTTAAATCAATAAGCACTAACATTACTAACATAAATATAAGGAAATATTGTTACTAACACACTAACTCTAGTAAATATATAGTTGTAAATTTAAATATGGACTACTGGTCTGAAATAAAAGATTATTTATTTATTTATTTAATAAGTATAATCTATGCCAAACAGCTATAATGTTAACAAACCATAAAAGTGGCGTGTGGAAGTCCTTACGAGAGACCTATGTCCAGCGGTGCACGTCTATCGGTTGATGATGATGATGATACGGGTTTCGTTATAATGAGAGTGCTGAGCTTCCATAGGCAAATGCGTCGCGTCTTGACCACAGAATCACTTCCCAAAAAGTGTGATTGTGGTCAAGCGTGTGGCTATGGTAATGTTAAAAATTCGGCGGGTCAATCTAAAATAACCTCATGGATTCCAACGCAGAGCAGCAGAGATGCTGATATTTTGTACCTGCTCTTTGGTTGGTCAAATTAATTCTTTGGCCAACGTAGTTGCCAGCTCTTGGATCCCCGTGTGGCTCACGTGGCCTCACTCCAGATTAAATGAATGTGATCTTTGAGTGAACGCGTGACGGGTAACCGCGCGGCGAGTCAATAGTTCCGCGCTTTGCCCTTGTTATATATCTGTGTACGAACTAAAATGTTATTTGTTATCTGTGGATTCACTCTTTGACTACTCTTGTGAGGGGTGGTCCTATAATCAAACAAAAATATGCTTAAAGCATAATTAAGTGATTTAAATGTCTCTACGAACCGTTCTGCAGCCCCATTGGTTGCAGGGTAGTGAGGTGAAGTGTAACTATGCTTTACACCAGTGGTTTTACAAAACTCCTGAAATTCTTGGCTCGTAAACGAACTTCCATTACTCAACAGCCCTCAGTACGCTCGACCTAACCTATTTGCTTTTCACTTGACATTGTATGAGAAAGGTGAGAGGCACGATGATTTTCACCGAAATCAAGGGTTTAGGACAAGTATTTTTGAGAAAAAACTACTGAGTTTATGTTTGCAAAGTATAGTTATTTTAACTAATGAATAAATAAACTATGTCTAATGATAAATTGTTTTAGAATTTTCATATCCCTAATCTTATTTATTTACGCCCAAAGTTGTCATTAATTTAGTGTTAAAATAGGAATCTTTTGAGCCACGTAACTTTTAAATCAATATTTTTTTCAATGTTTTATATATCAATAAACCTAGATAATGACGAGATAAATCGATATAATTCTTAGTTTTGGGCGTACATTATCGAATATTGTTGTAATTTCCCTCCTACGTTTGTATGAAGAAAGCACTGAACTGAGTCCCCTTAAATAAAAAATATAAGATTAGTGATTAGTTAAATTAACTACTTACCTAAATTTTGTACTTATGATAGAATATTAGAAATAGTGCTTTAAATGTAAAAAATATGTTTACAAGTGATAACTAATTTTTATCCTATTGTTGGTGTATTTATGGTGTAAATAGAACGTTAAAATATGAAGCTGGTAAGTTTGAAATGGGCGTCTTAGCCTGCCAAACTATGTTTAATTATATTTTATGTGTTTATCCTAGGTCAAATAGGACATAAACTATGTATATATTTTTGTTAATTAATTATTAATAGACATTTTTCAAACAAACAAACAAACTCCAGATTAAAACTTCGTTACACAGTTACCTATACAGGGTGTAACCAGAACGCTGGCAAAAACGAAGACAGGATAGTACCTACTGATGATTACTGATATTTTGTGAGTTACCATAAAAAAATACGGAAAAAATCTAGACTAATATTATAAATGCGAAAGTGTGTCTGTATGTCTGTCTGTCTGTTTGTCTGCTAGCTTTTAACGGCCCAATCGTTCAACCGATTTTGATAAAATTTGGTACAGAGTTAGCTTATATCCCGGGGAAGGACTTAGGCTTCTTTTCAACCCGAAAAACGGATGAGTTCCCACGGGATTTTTAAAATCCTAACTACTGCAAAGTTTTACGTAATCACCCCGCGGGTATATTATATAGGTACCTACCATAGGTAGCAAGAGAAGTAATTTTTATACTTACCTGGTGGTACCACGAAATGGTTGTAGCTCCGCAGCAAGCGAAGCGCCGTCATTGCACTGCTGTGCGGACTGGAACTGCACGACACTGGGTCCAATTCGTAGAGCATATTTTGGTCCATTTTCACCAGCAAATAGTGTACAGACTATTTTATTGAAGTTTAATTATACTTAAATAGGCAAAACTCTAATAAAACCGTTGTTATTTTAATAACACTCTAATGTTTAAACTATCGTGAGTGATTTCCATTCTACACATCTCACACCCGGCTTTACTCACGTGTTTTAGTCGACGTCAGTCCGACTAGTTTCAAACCCATCCAGGGTCCTTTTTCAAAGGGAGTCAGTTCCGTCGACGTGTGCGCGAACTGACTCCCTTTGAAAAAGGACCCCGGATGGGTTCGAATTGTGGTTCGAAACTAGTCGGGCTAACGTCGACTAAAACACGTGAGTAAAGCCGGGTGTGAGATACGAGTATGTTGAAGTCTTTATTGGTTTCACTTGGCAAACTAATCCTTTGTAAGGGCGTCTTTTGATTAGGTAGGTACCTACCTACTGCTTCGAAAGATAAGTTATTTGCTGAGAATTCATATTATTAATTGCCACAGGAACTGAAAGACGCTGATTTCGTAATTTACTGAAATTAGCATTCATTCGGAATTCAAATCAAAGATAGAATAGATTTTCGTAGACACTGAATTCGTAGATTCTTCGTAGACTCTACGTAGCGCTTATTTTCTTTCCTAATTAGTACAGCTATCTAATGTACTTATAGTCCGCGACAGGTTGAGATGGCAATCTGGGTATGAGGCGGGGGGACGTCCCGCACACCCGCACGTCATCCGCGCTCGCCCACAACGGGTTAGCGCGGGTGCTGCGCTAACCCGTTGCGGGCGGGAACGGGAAGTACCCTGTAGTTTTCTTGACAGACCGACAGACAGACAGACAGACAACAAAATGATCTTATAAGGGTTCCATTTTTTCCTTTTGAGGTACGGAACCCTAAAAATAGAGATATGTCAACGTTCAAGTACCACAATAACTTTCAAAAGCCTTATCAATGACGTCGTTGACTGTTTGAAGGATAGGATCCTTATTCCTTATCTTTTCAAAAAACCATGCACTGGCAAGTAGGTACCTAGCAATACTACCTACTGAACCAATTTTCATGAGGTTCAAATGCAACCAATCCAAGGTACTTAGGTATTTTTGTTTTTATTTAAAACTAAAAATTATTTAAATCCTAAGTACAACGATTAAAATTAATCAGTTTTTTCAGCCGGAAATATTAATTTAAAACCAACGTTTGCACAACAAAAGCACTTCTCTTACTAACCTCTTACCGTCACACGAAAAACTTATGTAAGTTTTCCCGCTTCCCGATTGGCCGGTTCGGTAACGGTTAGATAATTTTCCGGGCCGCGATTGGTGGGTTCGGTAATCGTTAGGTAATTTTCACGGCGCCTATTGGCCGGAGCCCCGCCCACGCTTTCCAGTTACCTGTCATTATGACACAGGGTAATGGGTGATGTATTGTTAATGAAGAGTCATTAGTGATTCCGAACCACGTTGGGTTCTTTATAGTGTACAGTTCTGATTACTTTTAACCGACTTTGAAACAAAATAAAGTTACTATGATGCTCGAAATATTTGATGAGTATCATCATCATCATCAGCCTGTGGACGTCCACTGTTGGACATAGGCCTTCCCTAAAGAGCGCCACCACACCCGGTCCTCAGCCTTCCTCATCCAGCCACTTCCCACCAGCCTCTTTATATCGTCGGTCCGTCGTGCTGGATGGCGTCCCACACTACGCTTGCTTATACGCGATCTCCACTCAAGGACTTTCCGGCTCCAACGGCCATCGCATCTACGACAGGCATGATCTGCCCACAGCCACTTCAGCTTGCTAATAGTTTGGGCTATGTCAGTGACCTTGGTTCTCCTGCGGATCTCCTCATTTCGGATCTTATCCCTCAGGAAAACTCCTAACATAGGCCTCTCCATAGCTCGCTGAGCGACTTTGAATTTGTGGACAAGGCCGTTTGTCAGTGTCCACGATTCAGCACCATATGTTAGGACGGGAAGAACACACTGGTTAAAGACTTTCGTCTTCAGGCACTGAGGAGTTGACGATGAAACTATTTACACACAATCCAGCAGTACTTCATCATGATCAACCCATTGCCGGCTCACTACAGAACACGAGTCTCCTCTCAAAGTGAGAAAGGTTTTGGCCATAGTCTACCACGCTGGCCAAGAGCGGATTGGCAGACTTCACATGCCTTTAAGAACATTATGGAGAACTCTCAGGCATGCTTTCCTCACGATGTTTTCCTTCACCGTTAAAGCAAGTGATAATCAATTAAGTACCTACTTAAAACGCACATAATTCCGAATAGTTAGAGGTGCGTGCCCGGGATCGAACCCCGCCCCCCGATCAGGAGACGGATGTCCTAACCACTAGGCTATCACAGCTTTTTTTTACAGCAGTACTAACCGTAGTCCAATTTCGAGAAAGAGGTTAGCTGCAGAACCCAACTTGGCTGGGCAGCGTTCTTCTCGTCCAAAATCCCTCAGTGCTTGAACACCAAAAATTTTTGAACAATGCCTGTTGCCAGAAATCCATAATGGATCCGAGACATGGTCACTAACTATTAAGCTTCATAAGAAAGCTCAGAGTCCCTCAGCGGGCGATAGAGAGAGCTATGCTTGCTCAAATCAGCAATGAGGAGATCCGTAGGAGAAACAGAGCAACCGAGTCCAACATAGCTAAGCGGGTTGCGAAGCTGAAGTCACAAAGGGCAGTGCACAAAGTTCGAAAAACCAATAGACGTTGGGGTCTCAAGGTGCTAGAATAGCGACCTCGCACCGAAAAACGCAGCGTTAGAAGATCTCCCACTAAGCGGACAGACAACATCAGGCGCGTCGCGGAGAACCGCTGGATTCAAGCGCAAAACTGTGGACTGTGGATCCCTATAAAAGAGACCTATGTCCTTGATTTTCTAAATTCCACCCGAGCGAAGCCGGGGCGGGTCAGCTAGTATACTTATCTTCTTCCTGCGTCGCTCCCTCAATTTTGAGGATTGTGGCTCCCCTTAGATCCAATTTTCTCTGTTTCTGGCCGCGTGGATTGCATCGCAGATAGGTGTATCGACCGCTTCTTTTATTTGGTCTGACCAAACGTCTCGGGCTACGTCCGCGGGGTCTCCTTCCTTCAATCTTCCCAGTGACCATGAGCTTTTCAATATTGCTGGCGTCCTTTCTTGCGATGTGACCGAAGTTCTCCTGGGTCCTCCGCAGACAAGTAAGTAAAGAAAATAAGGCTCGGATCCGTACACTATAAAGAGCCTAGCAGAACAAACATGGCTCCGCGTTATAATTGCCGCTTACAGCAATCTATTCTGTGCTTACGAGTGACGATGGCACGTACTTCGTCCGGCGGGGTGGGCGGGATGGGGGAAATCAATAAATCATGCATTAATATTTGATTTACGATAAACCGCCACACGTGCAGGGTTAGATGTGGTATGTGACCATAATACAAAAGGAACCCTTATAGGATCACTTTGTTGTCTGTCTGTCAATCTAGAAACCTTTAGGGTACTTCCCGTTGACCTTGAATCATGAAATTTGGTAGGTAGGTAGGTCTGAATATAGCACAAGTAAAGGAATAAATGAAACAAGTCTTCTCCTTCAATTCCTCAGCGCCTGAAGACGAAAGGCTTTAACCAGTGTGTTCTTCCCATCCTCACCTATGGTGCTGAAACGTGGACACTAACAAACAGCCTTGTCTACAAATTCAAAGTCGCTCAGCGATCTATGGAGAGGGCTATGTTAGGAGTTTCCTTGAGGGATAAGATCCGAAATGAGGAGATCCGCAGGAGAACCAAGGTCACTGACATAGCCCAAACTATTAGCAAGCTGAAGTGGCAGTGGGCAGGTCATGCCTGTCGTAGAGGCGATGGCCGTTGGAGCCGGAAAGTCCTTGAGTGGAGACCGCGTTTAAGCAAGCGTAGTGTGGGACGCCCTCCAGCACGATGGACCGACGATATAAAGAGGCTGGTGGGAAGTGGCTGGATGAGGAAGGCTGAGGACCGGGTGTGGTGGCGCTCTTTAGGGAAGGCCTTTGTCCAACAGTGGACGTCCACAGGCTGATGATGATGATGATGATGAAAGGAATAAATCTGAAACCGTGAATTCACGAAAAAATTAATATAGATGGCGCTGTTGTCATAATTAACTTGTAGTGTTGCACATAGAAATGTTAAAATATCTTGTACGATTGTACGGAATACTTCGTGTGCGAGTCCAACTCGCACTTGACCGGGGTTCTAATATACAGATAAAAGTTAGCCTGTGACTGCAATCTCATGGTGGTATGTCTAAGACGGAAGCGGGTTAACCTGAAAGGGTTATGGCAGTTTCTATTGTATACCCATGCAAAAATCACGTAAATCCGTTGCACCGTTGCGACGTGATTGAAGGACAAACCAACAAACCAACAAACAAACACACTTTCGCATTTATAATAAGGGTACTGATGATGAATGGAATATGAATTACTAGATGATGCCCGCGACTTCGTCGGCGTGGATTTAGCTTTTTAGAAATCCCTTGGGAACTCTTCAATTTTGAGCCTCAATAGCTCAACCGGTATAGGAGTGAAAACCGAAAGGTCGACGGTTCAAACCCCGCCCGTTGCGCTATTGTCATACCTACTCCTAGCACAAGCTTGACGCTTAATTGGAGAGGAAAGGGGAATATTAGTCATTTATAAATGGCTAATATTCTTTTTTTAAAATAAAAAAAACCGTTATAAAAAGTAGCCTTTGTCCTTCCCCGGGATGTAAGCTATCTCTGTGCCAAATTTCGTCAAAATCGGTTGAACGGTTGAGTCGTAAAAAGCTAGCAGACAGACAGATAGACAGACAGACAGACATACTTTCGCATTTATAATATTAGTGTGGATACGGCATGATAATGGGCAGTAATTAATAAAATGAGTAATACCTACGGACTCATTGATAATAATAATTAATTGCCTAAATAGGACGTCATCAATGGGTTACGGGTTAATCCAAGCTAATCCATACTAATTTTATAATTGCGAAAGTGTGTATGTCTGTCTGTCTGCTAGCTTTTCACGGCCCACCTGTTCAACCAACTTTGATGAAATTTGGTACAGAGATAGCTTGCATCCCGGGGAAGGACATAAGGCTACTTTTTATAACGGAAAATTGAAGAGTTCCCAAGGGATTTCTAAAAAGCTAAATCCACGCGGACGAAGTCGCGGGCATCATCTAGTAATTCATATTCCATTCATCATCAGTACCCTTATTATAAATGCGAAAGTGTGTTTGTTGGTTTGTTGGTTTGTCCTTCAATCACGTCGCAACGGATTGACGTGATTTTTGCATGGGTATAGAATGATGTTCCAGTGGCAGAACATTTTATATGAAGCTGAATAGCTTCATATAAAATGTTGAAGCTGAATAGCTTCATATAAAATGTTGGAAACCGATTTTGTGCCAAAATGTACTGCCACTGGAACATCAAGCAATAAACGACAAACGACAAGTGGAAACGGGAGGTAAGGGTTCATAATCATCATCATCAACCAATAGATGTCCACTGCTGGACATAGGTCTCTTGTAGGGACTCCAACACGCCACGGTCTTCCGCCACCTGGATCCAGCGGCTCCCTACGACTCGTCTGCTGTCGTCCGTCCACCTAGTGGGGGGTCTTCCAACGCTGCGTCTTCCGCTGCGAGGTCGCCATTCCAGCACCAGCGGAAGGACATAGTCTACTTTTTATCCCGGAAAACCAAAGAGTTCCCACGGGATTTTAAACCTAAATCCACACGGACGGAGTCACAGGCATCATCTAGTTTTAAATAAATAAATAAATAAATAAATAAAATAAATAAATAAAAGTTTAGGTAAATAATAATTATAATACTTACGTCTATTATTAAACCTAACCTACTACGTCCGTATTTAGGTACTAGGTATTTGTGGTTGGGTTAGTCATCAAGTTATTTCACAGAGATTGTTATACCATAACTTTCAAAAGTTTTATCAATGACTATTGTGGTTTTTTAGGGTTCCGTACCTCAAAAGGAAAAACGGAACCCTTAAACGGTCTGTCAAGAAACCTACAGGGTACTTCCCGTTGACCTAGAATCATGAAATTTGGCATGTAGGTAGGTCTTATAGCAGACATTAGGGGAAAAATCTGAAAATCGTGAATTTGTGGTTACATCACACAAGAAAATTGTGGTCATGAACTAATAATCAGTAATAACTAACTATATCAAGTGGGGTATCATATGAAAGGTCTTCACCTGTGCATTCTAAAACAGATTTTTATTTAAATTTATCCATCATAGTTTTTGAATTAATATCGAAAAAATACGAGTGTAGTACGGAACCCTCGTTGCGCGAGCCTGACTCGCCCTTGGCCGGTTTTATTTCACAATGAGAATATGCTGGGGACTATTGGGCCAAATATCAGCATGCCTGTTTGGCAGGTATAGGTATACCGTACCTATAGGTCTTATCGCACAAGGGAAAAATCCGAAACCGTAAGGGCGGTTTCAGACTAGCGTTTTTTTTTGCGCGTATACGGTCGTTTCAGCATACACGCTTACACGCGCGCTACATTACGCGCTTCCAAAAACCGGACTCGCGTAGACGGGCATATTTCGGCGTGTTCGCTCGAACCGGTGATGTTGTCAGTATGAACAGCGCGCGGCTCGCGCTTATACGAGCTTAGAAGCGCGTCAACGCTCGTACGAGTTGAGCGTGTTAGCGCCTATAAGCGCCTACATGCGCTTCCAAAAACGCGCGTATAAAACGCTAGTCTGAAACCGCCCTTAATTTGTGCTTGACATCACAAAATATTAAAAATTGATATTTTTTTGTACGATGGCACGGAACCCTTCATGTGCGAGTCCGACTCGCCCTTGACCGGTTTTTTTTTAATTTTTCGCCATTTTTCGCCCTCAGCTTTTAACTAGACTGACTCTATCAGGCACGCGTACGCGCGCGTTTAGTATGACGTCTTGCCATCAGTTTCCTTGTGGGTGAGCCCATAGGTGAATTACTCACGCTTATATATTAATCAGTGGGTTCCCCATCGTAAATCAGTGCCATACTAATGGTTGACAAGTGAGCACACTCGGATTTGCTGTGAATTTATTTTCCTTGAAAATAATACGTCCTACCTTAAGGAAATTGTGATAAAAGTTAGTGTCTCTAAGAATAATCACTAAGTACTATATTTATAATTATAAAAATAAACTACATAGCTGATGCCCGCGTCGAATTAGGAGAGAGCTATGTGCGGAGTTTCTCTACGCGATCAAATCAGAAATGAGGAGATCCGTAGGAGAACTAGAGTAACCGACATAGCTCAACGGGTTGCGAAGCTCCCAAGGTCCCAAGGTGCTGGAATGGTGACCTCGCACCGGAAGACGCAGTGTTGGAAGCCCCCCCCCCCCCCCTAGGTGAACGGACGACATCAGACGAGTCGCAGGGAGCCGCAGGATACAGGCAGCGCTAGACCGTGGCGTGTAAAATTCCCTCCAAGAGACCTATGTCCAGTTGTGGACGTATATCAGTTGTTGATGATGATGATGATAATGATTCTTCCCCTAGGGGTTGAATTTTCAAAAATCCTTTCCTAGCGGACGTCCACGTCATATTAGCTATCTGCATGCTAAATTTCAGCCCGATCCGTCCAGTAGTTTGAGCTGTGCGTTGATGGATCAGTCAGTCAGTCAGCTTTTCCTTATATTTATTTAGATGCATCTTTCCAGATGGTCCAATACGCCATCATCCTGCCACTCTTTGTGTTGGTGGTCACAGACATCCGCCCAGCAGTGGCGGCCTCTACCAAAATCGACATTGAAGCACTCAAGCTGAAAGTGTTCGGCACTCCGCCACCAATAATTACAACTACTGAAAGTAAGTTACTTGCTGTCTATAGTTCTTGCATTTCACGAAAGCGAGTGCCTCATGTTTTATCGGTATAAGTGAGGTACAATGTAAATGTAAATGTGTGCGTTTGCGAGCGCTCGCTCGCTTGCGACTGATTGGTCCGACATGCATGCACACTTACCAGAGGCGGATTATCCCTAAAAGGCAAACTAGGCACGTACCTAGGGACGTAAGGTTACGAAGGGGCGCAGGCGTTCATATAGAGTTCCATTACCTGGCCTACCTAATTATCCCTACTAATATTATCTTTGAGTGACCGAAACTGCCTCTTCTTTAATATAGCAAAGTGTCATGACGTGATTTTCTTCACTCGTTCACATAAATAGTATAATCACCAACAACCAGCTATGCAAAGAGACGATTCCTCGTTCTTTTGAAATTAGTAAATTTTTTGATATGGCTTTTAGAGGGGCGCCTATGAGGTGCTTGCCTAGGGCGCTCTCGACATTTAATCTGAGTGGACTGAAAACCGAAAGGTCGACGGTTCAAACCCCGCCCGTTGCACTATTGTCGTACTTACTCCTAGTACAAGCTTGACGCTTAGTTGGAGAGGAAAGGGGAATATTAGTCATTTTTTAACATGGCTAATATTAAAAAAAAAACCGCCTCTGATACATACGCAAATGCCCACGTATGCGACGTAACCACAAGTGAAGTTCACTCGCCTTCGTGAATTGCAAGAACTGTAACACGAAACGCACGAAACCAATCAATGGAAGCGATAACTGGTCGGCGGGTGGAGCCTAAAAGAGTGCTGTAGGTCGATTCCGCAAGACCTGCATCAATCATCATTACAATCGCAATTCTTGTGATTGGCTGAATTTATCGATTGAGGTAGAGACGCTCGGCACACCCGCACAGCCCCGCGCGTGTCGTCGCTCCGCCTCATACCCCGATGGCCATCTCAACCTGTCGGGTAGTAAGGATAGTATACTAAATAGTAGTCCTAAGTTTTTGCTAGCGACCTAATTACACCCTGTAGGTATATCAATAACATATTTTGAATTTTCTAACTATTACAGAACAAAAGTTTTCCGATCTATGTCACACGCCATCTGGTGGCAGAGGGTGGTGCGCTTTGCGTGACCAATGCAAGGAAGATGTGATGGAACTCATCACTGAAGGCGGTGACGTCATAGACGCAGAACGGTAAGGACTCTACACTCACGCTATGCTCTATAGGCAGTGGTCCGACCGCCGACGATGAACGAGAAACGAGTAAAACTAGAAACTATAAACGAGTTGGCGATTAACCCACCACCTCCCATGGCCCCACCAACCTCGCGGTTATATGGGCCGAAACGCGGGAGGGCGCCCGTTAGGTACTTGCTCGGTGGCTCTTTCCCGGGGCGCCTTCTTGACTCCCTACGAGTTGGCGATCAGCGGGAAGCGAGTGTGTAGTTTCGATAGTTTTTTCGCCGGGCTACGAGCGCCATTCGCCCGCGGTCGCTTAGTCCTCAATTTACACATGTGTTCAAGCGCGCGAGCATCGCTGAGCGAATATCGCTGAGCGAGTTTATTTTTGAAAGCTCGTCGCTCAGCGACAAAACTAGTAAAGCGAGTCGTCACCGGCAGTGTGAACACTCAGAGAGCAACTTTTGATATATTTGATATCTTTCGTTTACACGGAATGTACATTTATTGTTCGTTTCTTGAGAGAGAAAATCGCCGATAGTTATTCGTTTTCTCGCCGGCGGTCGGACCACTGGGACAACCCTCCACCTCCCATGGCCCCACCAACCTCTCGGTTATATTGGCCGAATCGCGGGAGGGCGCCCGTTCGGTACTTGCTCTTGGCATTTTCCCTGGCGCCTTCTTGACTCCCTACAAATTATTTTGTCTCTTCCTTGTCCCTTATGCTCACTCTCCCCCCTTGGGGGCTAGACGTCACTAGCACAGCTGTGATCTTCGCTGCCAAACTGGTCGGACCACTGCCATAGTCTTACACCATCTGTGAAGAGGATTGTGTGTTTTGTGGGTCAGCAATCCAAGGAAAATGTGTTGGAAGATGGAACTCGCCACTCCTGATGATGACGTCATAGAGACGGACGCAAGGAGCCTGCTCTGTTCTCTGGCGGTGACGTCAAGACCACAGATTAGAGAAGTCTGTAATCTGTGGTCAAGACACACATGACACAACGGTCGCGGTAGAGGAAAACTGGAGATAATATCATGACCTCAGATTATGACGTCATAATGATGTCACACTTTTCTACGCTAATATCTTCGCATTATTCGAAAGAAATTCATCTTACTAGATGATGCCCGCGACTTTGTCAGCGTGGATTTAGGTTTTTAAAATTCCGTGGGAACTCTTGAATTTTCCGGGATAAAAAGTAGCCTATGTCGTTCCTCGGGGTATAAGCTGACTCTGCACCTTTCATCAAAATCGGTTGTTATCATTTTAAATTATCGATTAAACTAAAAAAGTACGTCATTATGATATGACGTCACATTCTAGTATTTTATAGAATATCGGCTACGCGTTTTGACATTTGATAAAAGCCTACCTACTGATTTGACTTGTTGTCAAATACCGTATTTGATTTTTTTTTTTATTCAGAAACAAGTTAGCCCTTGACTGCAATCTCACCTGATGGTAAGTGATGATGCAGTCTAAGATGATAGCGGGCTAACCTGGAAAGGGTATGGCAGTTTTTATTAAACCCATACCCCTTTGGTTTCTACGCGGCATCGTACCGGAACGCTAAATCGCTTGGCGGCACGGCTTTGCCAGATATTATTTAGGTATATTACGGTCTATTGTTTACAGTTCCAACGTCCAATGCCCGATGTACACCCAGATTTGCTGCCCGTTTAAGAGGAATCTGCCTGCCCTACATGCAAACAGCTATCCTCATAGTCCCAAGGTACTGGAATGGCGACCTCTTTTTTTAAAATTCATTATAGGCAAATCGCTTGACCACAATCACACGTGATGGAAAGTGATGATGCGGCCTAAGATGGGACGCGTTTACCTAGAAGATGCCTATTCACTCTTGTTTTAAAGATACCCGGGTTGTAATTGGTAGGAATCACTAACGGAAAGCGCAGCGTTGGAAGACCCCCATTAGATGGATGAAGTTGTTTTTTTAAATATTTGATACAAGTTAGCCCTTGACTGCGATCTCACCTGATGATAAGTGATGATTATGTCTAAGATGGAAGCGGGCTAACTTGGAAGAGGTCCGGCAGTTAAAAACCCAAACCCCTGATCAGTTTCTATAGTACAGGTCAAGATGGCAATCGGGGAGGGAACGCACCGCACACCCGTATAGCCCCCACGCAAACGTCAACGAACGTTACGTGGATAGATGCCGCGGGGTCAATGCCACGGCGTACGACTCGTAGGTGGGGCACTGACCCCGAGTTTTGCACGTTATGCATTGCGGGTTTGAATACTAAATTATTAAAACTATAAAATTAATAGAATAGTTAACAATAGTTATTAATTTATTGTTGATGATGATCAGTATTAATATAATTACGCTACGGGCGACAATCCCTCAGTCTTTTTGGTGCTACTTGTAACTTATAAAATTATTCGCACTATTTTTAGAGATATTCAGACATGGACCATTTGACAGAGGTGGTTGAACACCAAGAGGTGGACGAAGACAAAGTACCCAAGCCAACGTGTGGCATACGCGGTGATGAAGATGGGGAGACGCCTTGGCTGGTCATCATGTGAGTATACCAACCCACCTACCACCGTACCACCAAACCAACCACTGCTGACCTGGCGGCTGACACAGAAGCGTATCAATCAATCAATCAATCAATCAATCAATCAGCCTGTTTGCGTCCACTGCTGGACATAGGCCTTCCCTAGAGCGCGCCACCACACACGATCCTCCGCCTTCCTTATCCACCCACTTCCCGCTATCTTCTTAAGGTCGTCAGTCCAGCGGGTTGGAGGTCGTCCCACACTGCGCTTGCCGATACGCGGTCTCCACTCCAGAACATGTCTGCCCCAGCAGCCATCGGTTCTGCGGCAGACGTGGCCTGCCCACCGCCACTTCAGCTGGCTAATTCGTTGAGCTATGTCAGTCACTTTGGTTCTCCGACGGATTTCCTCGTTGCGGATTTTGTCCCTCAGAAAGACACACAACATAGCTCGCTCCATAGCACGCTGAGCGACTTTGAACTTGTGGACAAGGCCTACTGTCAGTGTCCACGTCTCGAAGAAGTCCACGTCCACGTACAGAAGCGTATACAGTTGCCTTATACATATGTCGGACAATACCGAGTTCGATTTCCGATCGAACCGTGTAAAAAAAAAATATTCAATATTATAAACTTTTACAAGTATTTTTGAATCATCAGCTGCACGTAAATCGCAGGCATCAGTACCTAAGTCGAAAAATCAAAGTCAAATCATTTGTTCAAATTGGGTACTATGGTCATTTCTGTTTGTCATTCGCTGAATTTTCAATAGGTACAGTGATGTAGTGGCCTACTTATCCATACTTATCCATACTAATATTATAAATGCGAAAGTGTGTCTGCCTGTGTGTCTGCTAGCCTTTCACGGCGCACCCGTTCTACCAATTTTGACGAAACTTAGTATAGAGATAGCTTGCATACCGGGGAAGGACATAGGCTACTTTTCATCCCGGAAAATCAAAGAGTTCCCACGGGATTTCAAAACCTAATTCCACGCGGACGAAGTTGCGAGCATCATCTAGTTACCTATAAGCTGCTAGATTGTGTGTCTAACTGTCTGTCTGTTACCTCACGGCTCAACCCCCAAATTGGTACAGCTGCTTGCATCCTGGAAATGAATTTAGGACACTTAATCTTGGAAAACAACTTACTTAAAAGAGACTTAAAAAAAATCCACGCAGGCAGGCAGGAGAGCTGATAACATCCATACTAATATTATAAATGCGAAAAATTGTCTGTCTGTCTGCTAGCTTTTCACGGCCCAACCGTTCAATCGATTTTGATGAAATTTGGTACAGCGATAGCTTATATCTCGGGGAAGGACATAGGCTACTTTTATCCGGAAAAATTAAAAAGTTCCCACAGGATTTAAAAAATCTAAATCCACGCGGACGAAGTCGCGGGCATCAGCTAGTCTTTAATAGAATAATCTATCAATTTCAGAAAAGATCCCTCAAAAATTTGGAAATCCTCCAACCTGTACGAAGGCAGCATTGGCGGCGGAACCATCATACATGCCAGTGTAGTGCTAACCGCCGCGCACACAGTGTATGCCAGACACGAGCTACAAGTGCTGGCCGGGAGAGCACACAAACAGACACGCGACGTCGACAGCGTGCAAGTGCATGAACACTTTAACAGACGTACGTACAAGACCTCATACACCCCAGCGAGGTGCTAACAGCCGTGCACACGATTCTTACGTTGTATCTGCTCCTTGACAAACAGTCTTAAACGGTCCTTCTAGTGCACAGAAGTTTTTTATGAGTTCATTTCCGTGGTCAGCTTCTCATTCTCATTGGAGTTTTAAACAAATTGTCCCACGGGTGTCATGCTACGAGACTCATTATTTTTTGGTACATCTAGTATCTAACCTCAGCTTGCCGGGATGTTACGGATCTTGTAGAGACACCTTGTAGAGAATACTTAGCTTATTTTATGTTTCAGTAAATGGCCACAACGACATCGCATTGCTCTTCCTGACGGAGCCCTTGACCATGTCGCCCGGCGTGCGGCTCGTCTGTCTACCGCACGCAGGCGCTGTGGCGCCCGCGCGCTGTATGTCCACGGAGTGGGCACAGAGCCCACACACTGGAGATGGGAGCGTCAAAACGGTAATGCTCTCTTTACTTTAAGAGCGATCACGCGGACATCTGATCCGAATCCGTGAAAATACCTACGTTCCGATTTCCGAAGTAGTCATAGAACTATTTGTCCGAGTTCCGTCATCCGATTTCTCTCCGTCATCCATGAGTCTCCAATTCGGAAGAAATATTCGGGCTGACGTAGCCGTACTATGTTTGTAGTTTGTACGACCGGTTTCGAATTAGAGCGGTCACGCACTCATCCGATCATTTAAAAAAAAAAAAATTTAATTATTTATTTCAGCCAAATAATAATTATACAATTTTACGCTTGACATCCAGAAACTCTCTTGAGTTTATATGGATGTTGCACATTCCTCTTATAATACTAAACAAAACTAGATAATAACTAGGTTATAGGTACGAATCAAAACAGATGAAATCGATGCGATCATAATATAAAAATATGTAGGTCGGTAATTAACGAAATGTTACTGAATACTCGCGATTTACGTGTTATGACGTCGCACCGCTGAATCTGTAATTACTGAAAATACGTTCCGTAGCATTATTCCCGTATTATATCCGTAGCGTAGTCATTGCATTATATTTTGTAAGGTAGCTTACGCACTACATCCGACTTCCGTCATCCGATATCTGTCTGTCATCCGAGAGAATATCTTGGATGTGCCCGATTCAAATCGGACGTATGACGTAGTTATGTCAAGAGGATTTGGATCAGAGATCGAATTAGAGCGAAAACAATACGCGGCAGAAAGTAATGTACATCGACATTTAGAACGACATTTCGACTTTGTAAAGCGTTGTCACTGTCACTCATACCTATGTGACGTTTTGTCGGTGTCAACGACAGAGACAATGCTCTACAAAACCGCTGTCCCCTTCTAAAGGTCGATGTGACATCATGTACTATCTGCCGCGTACTGTAAGTTCTATTTGTAGGTACTAAATGTGACACAGTATAATGCCTCCATAGGTGGAAGTACCAGTCCTAACTCATCAGCAATGCCAGGCCAAGTACCGCAACACTCGCCTGGGTAGCTACTTCAGACTCGACAAGTCCTTCCTGTGCGCCGGCGGGGAGCAAGGCAGGGAAGTCTGCACGGGAGATGGGGGGTTCCCCCTCATCTGTCCAGTAGAGGTAAGGTCCTAACTCATCAGCAATGCCAGGTCAAGTACCGCAGCAGTCACGTGGGTAGCTATGGCTACTTCAGACTCGACAAGTCCTTCAGCGGTTGTTAGAAAAAGTACCTATACTTTGTCCATTTTAAGAACGGCCTTTTGACAGCTCGACGACTGCTAAGTTATAGTGATGTACGTGACGTAATAATTGATATGGATTTTTTTTTTGTAAAAAATATAATTTAATATTTATTTTCATATTATTTTATTAGTATGATAATAAATGTTACAATCGTAAAAACTTATATATACGTCAACCGTCCGTGCGACAGCCATTTTGACGTAGTTAGTCTGTCAGTCGCAACAAACGCGCGTGCTAGTCACACGCATTTACATTCGCTGAGTGAACGTATAAAATTTTTAGTTGTTTTATTTGTAGGTATGCCTTATAATAAGGAGAAAGTAAAACTTTATATCATGCTAATATTTTAATTTATTGGTTTCAACCTTAAAATTTTGTGTTCTTCCTTATTAAATAACATATTTCACCTTATTTACATACTAGCATTTATTTCTACCGATTCTGTAATCTGTGGCACAATAGCAGTAATCGTTTATATCGGACGGGTATGTGAGGCACATCACTAAGGGGGCGGCACCTTAGTGATGTGCCTCACATACCCGTCCATGAAGTACAATAATTCGTATGAAATTTTAACGTTAGTACCATAGATAATATACTAATACGGGTAGTTAGTACTATTATTATATTCTGTGGTACTAAGGTATAATGCCTGATTTACACTGTGCGAGCTAGCGCGCAAGCTGGCCTAGCCAGTAGCTGCAGTGCATTACTCGCACTGTTTGTACGAATCATACGAGTTTCTCGCACTTGCATGTTGGACAGTGCCTATACCAGCTGTGGACGTCTAACAGACGATGATGTTGATTTCATTATATTTTTTATTCATATTTAAAGTTAACCCTTGGGTGTCAAATGATGATGCAGTCTAAGATGAAAGCAGGCTAAATGGCAGTTTTAATTATACCCATGCCCCTTTGGTTGCTACATGGCATCGCACCGGAACGTTAAATCGCTTGGGGGCACTGCTTTGCCGGTAGGGTGGTAACTAGCTAGTCGTCTTCTTCTTATATTTTTTATAATTTTTTAGTGTTTTTACCTACACTTCAAGGAAATTTCTAAATAATTTTAAATACATATCAAAAATTGCGTAACCGGCAGGAATCGAACCTGCATCTTTTAGGTTCGCGCCCGATGCCTTGACCAACTCGGCCACGGTTTCGCTTACCGCCAGTGACAAAATTTGTGATACGTATGTTCACTCAGTACTGAAGCGACTGTTTAATGCCATCTAGTAGCGACACTTTGCAGTTATCGAAACTACTTTCAAAGGCCCATATTACAATGCAGCTCTTTGAGCTTCTTGTGCCTCTCCACTATAAGAAGTTGGCTATCACTATAAGAATTTCCAGTCTAATGATTTTAAGCTTATTTCGTGGTTAACGACATATTTTAATGTAGATAACGGGTACATACCACAATTAATTTGATGGTTTTATTTATGATGATTATAATAATATTATGATCGATATTACCCTCCCACTAATAAGACTACAGTGGTTAACCACTGCGCCAGGGAGGTCGTCAAATAATGGCACAAAGTAAACCAACTAGGTACTCATTTATTTCAGAACGGAGAGCGTTTTGCGGCGTTCGGCGTAGTGCTGTGGGACCTTGAGTGCGGTAAGCATGGGGTGCCCACTGCGCACGCGCACGTCGCCACACTGCGCTCTTGGGTCGACCAACACGTGGCCGAGCGGAATCTTGGCACCGACGTTTACACTTATTAGCTTAATAAAACACTAAAATACAGTGAAAACTCTTTAATTTTGTTACTTTTTACCCAAAAAACTAAAAGGAAAGGTTATGATTTTAGCAGTCTATGTAGGTTTGTATTTATATGTGTTCCACCGTAACGTCACTATTGAACCGATTTTGATGAATGAGGTATCAATCGATTTGAAGACCCCCACTAGGTGGACGGATGACATCAAACGAGTCGCAAGGAGCCGCTGAATTCAGGCGGCGCAAGACCGTGGCGTGTGGAAGTCCCTACAAGAGACCTATGTCCAGCTGTGGACGTCTATTGGTTGATGATGATGATGATGAACCCTTACCTCCCGTTTCCACTTGTCGTTTGTCGTTTATTGCTTGATGTTCCAGTGGCAGTACATTTTGGCACAAAATCGGTTTCCAACATTTTATATGAAGCTATACAGCTTCATATAAAATGTTCTGCCACTGGAACATCATTTTAATCCGGGCCCGACAAACGACAAGTGGGAACAGGGGTTACGCTGCCGCTAGGCGTTGTGTATAAGTGCCTATATAGTTCCTTAATCTATAGCTCAACCGAAAAGAGCTGAAATTAAATGAGGGCGCCACTTTCCTTTTTTGCGGTAGCACCATGTAGGCATGTACTGCAACCAAAACAATACTGATATTTGATAATTTAAATTGTTTAAAACGCTGGAGAACCTATATCGTAATAATAATAAAATTGTATTTATAATATTCCTAGTGTAAACTATCAAATTGCTTGAAACTTCATAATATTCTAAAACGTTTACACTGTCGTGCACTGGTGAATTGCATGGATATTGTAACTACTCACAAAGTAACCTAAAATAACCTAAGTACTACCTCCCTAGTAATACTTCACTTAACTTTCACTTAATATGCCTATTGCCTACCCCTTAAAGATAATAAAATTAGTGGATAGCCGGTGTATGCTACTACGCTAAATAAAAAAAAAACATCTAAAACCATCTTCGCATTATAATTACACCAGTTTGGGACACATCGGTTGGGTGGTTCCAAAGTCTATAACGCACGAAGATGGAAACATTTTTCGAAGTAGTCGGGGTGCGCTACAACAAAAAAAAAATACAAGTTTTGTCTATAGGACCACTACAGAGCAAAGCATAGATACGAAAAATACAAGTGTTCCAGCAGTACAGCACTGCGGCAAAAATTTCAGCAACAAGTTTCGTCAGAAAGTTTCTGCAACAAGTTCCGTCAACTAGTTTCGACAACAAGTTTCGTCAAAAAGCATTATAATATTAGGGTTGCGCTTTAAAGCACATTTTAGTTCCAAAATATTTTATTTTCTACTCTAAACGGTCGCCGAGTAAGTTGTACTGTGTACATTAGTCGTGTTCGTGTGCTTCTTTCTTCGTGTGTTTTTCTTTGCACAGCTAAAATCTAAAGTGCCCAAACCACGCCCAAACATGGCCCAAACCTTGTTGGACCAAACATAGGGCCGAAACGACAAAGTCAACGATTGATTGATGAAGTGTCAAACCGAACTGTCAAACTTAAAAACCATAAAAACGTATGGTCGGGCGTCGTGAGTGGTTTTGCAGTTTGTTCCGTTCTCGTTGCATTTAATTTATATGTTTTATTAATTCAAGTTTCATCACACATTTCGCCACATCCAGCCGCATTCTCGGTGAGTCTTTGCAGTTTAACAAAACATTATTTATAGGTTATATAGAGGTAGAGATAAGTTTTACAACTTCGCTTGATTAATCTTTGATAACAATGTCTTAAGCCGGTAATACCCAAGTAATACCACGTATGATTGGAAGGCATTGATTTTGCATGGGTAATTATTGTTTAGTTTTCGCCTGCGGGTTTCCTTGGTGATTTTCAACACTTGTATTTATTGATGCTGTTGATGTTTTTAGGGTTCCGTACCTGAAAGGGAAGAACGGAACCCTTATAGGATCACTTTGTTGTCTGTCTGTCTATCTGTCGGTCTATCAAGAAACCTACAGGGTACTTCCCGTTGACCTAGAATCATAAAATTTGGCAGGTAGGTAGGTCTTATAGCTGAAATTCGGGAAAAAATCTGAAAACTGAATTTGTGGTTACATGACACAAAAAAACTTAATTTGCGGTCATGAACTAAGTAATAATAATTAGTACATATTTTCAATTTTCGAAGTAAGATAACTACTTATATCAAGTGAGGTTTCATATGAAAGGTCTTCACCTGTACATTCTAAAACAAAATGTCGAAAAATATGACTGTACAAGGGAACCCTCGTTGCGCGAGCCTGACTCACACTTGACCGGTTTTTTTTCTGGTTGTGTAGTTAAATAATCCATAACTATGCTTTAAAAATTATCAAGGAATATGCAAAAAAATTAAGTTCATTAATCAAATTCATGATTCCTTACGTTTTGACCTGACCTGTATAAATTGATTAGTGATAATTAAAATAACTGATCATTATCATGAAAAATATTATAGAAGATATATAATATAATATGTGTACCTATATAGAACATACATTAGGTATATGATAACATCTATTAAAGGAAAATATATTAAAGGAAAAGGTGACTGCCTGACTGACTGATCTATCAACGTACAGCTCAAAGTAATGGACGGATCGGGCTGAAATTTGTCATGCAGATAGCTATTGTCAATCCGCTGAGAAAGGATTTTTGAAAATTCAACCTCTAAGGGGGTGAAATCGGGGTTTTGAGATTTGTTTAGTCCACGTGGACAAAGTCGCGAGCATAACCATTTAAAATTATCGATTAAACTAAAAAAAGCATGTCAAACCATTGCAACGTAACATACCAGTATTTCATAGAAGCTTGCATACTAAGCGTGCGTTTTGACGTTAGATAAAAAGTTACTGATTTGACTATAGTTATTTATATTATTATAGATAGTTGTCAAATACCGGATTATGCACAGATATATGCAACTAGCGTGGCCCCCTCAGTCCCTCTCGCTCAAGCAGAGGTACTTGTGAAATGTGATTCCTTCTATTTTACGTTCGCTTCAGCTATTGTAGCCTAGTATACTGCAACCCACCATTGCACAATAACTTCAAAAACTAAAAGACAACAAAACAAATCAGTTATTTCTTTAAAATACTTGAGTCAACATAACCTGACTTCACATTGTTTGTCAAGATCTCATGTACAAATACATCTTTACAAACAAAAATTGGTGGTTCCTCTGGTACTGCAAATGTTCATAGGCGGAGGTAATCACTTAACATCAGGTGACCCTGCTGCTCGTTTGCTCGCCATATTTATTTTTAAAAAAAAGTTGTCATGGTGATAAGGCACAAAAATAATCATTTTGTCACATTCTAATAAGAGCTTAAATGCATTTAAGAGCTTAAAGGCATTCTGAACCAGTGGTAGATGCATCCGACTATTCGTAAGTACTTGTAAAAGTTTATATGAATAAAAAGATTTTTAATTTATTTATTTAGCTATCTCGCTTTAACAGTAAGAGTCACATTAGGGATACTTCTACAGGTATTTATTCTCAGGGATTATGGTATACCACGAGGTCTTAGTTTGGGGCCACAGACCACCACCTATAGACACCTAATAGCTGAACACCCCCGCTCGCCAAGCTTAGGCATTTGCTTAGCATAAAAGTCGACCCACGCCCGTTCAGTACCCTCATTCCGCACATTGTTTTGATTATGTGACTTTTAAGTCCACCAATCACAACAAAGCATTCTCCCCTGTCCCCCGCCAACATTTTACGATTTTTGTTTCATGCAAAACCTTGTATATATACAAGGTTTTGCATGAAACAAAGTACTCGCGTACTCTGGGAGTTGAATTCTCTGTGTTTGGGGCGAACCACTAGTTATGTCATAACATAATATTATGGTTCCTGTAGGTATACTGCATTATGGTTACTCTTGTATTTGTAGTGGTAAAGAAAAACCATTTTCCTTATTATGTAGGTGGGTCTGACCACAAAATACCCAACCTTGTTATGATTTCCTTTGGTTAGTCATCAAAATGTAGCCAGTTTCCTTCATTTTAATGTAGGAACATAATATAAATTATCTTTTGCCTCCTGTGCTCCACTAATAAATAAATAAAAGTATTTTTTACTAGCTGACACCCGCGACTTTTAAATTTTTTAAAAACCCGTGGGAACTCTTTGATTTTCCGGGATAAAAAGTAAACCTTCACAAGTGCTTTCGAATCGTCGGATGCATCTACCACTGGTTCGGAATGCATTTCCTACCGAGAAGAACCAGCAAGAAACTCGGCGGTTGCTCTTTTCAATAGCATCATTTCGTAACATCATTCATGTTCTTCGTAAATTCATCATGACTCTCTCCCGAGGTCAACCAGAGGTCGGCGCTGAGCTTTACACCTCTTCCGTGATATCCATACAGAGGACGGCTCGACATTGGCGCGACATTGCTAAGGTCGCGGCTATCTGTCCAGAGGTGAGAGGTCGGCAAGTGGTCACGCTACTAGAGGGTATTGCATAACTGTATAGGGCATAATAACTTGTTAAAAATCATCATCATCATGATCAACCATTTAACCGATTTCGTCCTTGACATTTGGGTATTTAATTTTTTTATTACTTTACTAGCTGCCCTGGCGAGCTTCGTTCCGCCTGACAGTCGATTCAAATTTTTTAAATTTTTCTCTCCATAAGAACCATCCTCGTACTTCAAGGAATATTATAAAAAAAGAATTAGCGAAATCGGTTCAGCTGTTCTCGAGATTTGCGATGAGCAACACATTTAGTGATTCATTTTTATATTATAGAGATTTAAACTTTAAAAGATAAGAATTTCGAAGATAACAGACAGACAGACACGCTCTTGCATTTATATTATGAATGGATAGATTTCTCGCAGACGTGTGTCACCAAGCAAATTAGTATTGGGTAGAGACGAGCATCGAATAGAGTTATTGTATGCTCGTTTAGGCACTTTACAGCTATTAGCAAGCCTTTGTTAGTTTTCTTATAGACGAGCGGTGATAGCCCAGTGGTTAGGAGGCGGCCTTCTTTTCGGAAGGTCGGGGGTTCGATCCCGACCTCTAAATTTTCGTAGCTATTATCACTTACAGTACGCGGCCGAAAGTAATGTACATCGACCTAATGAAGGAGATAGCAAATTTGTAGAGCGTTGTTCCTGTCGTTGAGACCGAAAAAAACGTTATATAATATGTATGAGTGACAAAGACAACGCTCTACAAAGCCGAAATGTCATTGTAAAGGCCGTGAGGTACATCGTGAAGAATGAGCCTGAGAGTTCTCCGTAATATTCACAAAGGTGTGGGAAGTCTGCCAATCCGCACTGGGCTAGCTAGCGTGGCAGACTATGGCCTAAACCTTTTATTTGTGTCGTAGAAGTTGGCCTTGACTAGCTATAGTATAAACGTGCCCTTATAAAATATACGAGAGTATAATGCGTACAAAATGAGTTCTCACGCGCCGTTTTTTATGTGTCGACTGTCATGTCAAAAGTACGATTATAGTCTTAGAATAAGGACTGTTAGAAGTAGCCCTATTGTGACACTTACTGTTAGAGCGAGATAGCTAAATGCATTTAAGCTCTTGTTAGAACGTGACAAAATGATTGTTTTGTCCTTATCACCGCGGCCACTTTTTTTGTTTGCCAAAATGTATTTGTACGTGAGTATTTGGCAAACAACGTGAAGTGTAGAAGGAATGACATTTCACAAGTAAGAAAATCTGTTTGAGCGAGAGGGACTGAGGGGGCCACGCTTGTTGCAAATCTGGACATATCTGTGATTTTAGTCCTTATTTTATAGGTGAACCGTACTTTTGACAGACATGACAGTTGACAGAGTTAAAATGGCGCGCGAGAACTTATTTTGTACGGACTATAGGTAAAGTACGCGTTTCACCTAGTTAGCCTATTGTTTCATTGATTTTATTGTCTCCATTTAGAACGTGGCATGACGATGCAGAACATTATGTTGGAAAAATAATGTGACAAACATTTTATTTAGGTCTCGTAGGATTCGGCCTCCCGCGTCGCCTAGTTACCATCGGGAAAAGTTTTACCCGCTGCTCGATTGCGGTAGAATGACAGCTACAATGTCACGATCGCAATCACCTCTGATTGGATGATGCTCGCTCACTATTGGCTACAATGCATTGTTGCACCAAGAATCGCACAAATTCAGCCAATCACAACAATTGAGATTGTAATAATGATTGATGCAGGCTTTACGCAATCGCCCTACGGGGCCTCGATTGCGGTAGAATGACAGCTACAATGTCACGATCGCAATCACCGCTGATTGATTGACGCTCGCTCACTACTGGCTATAATGCATTGTTGCAACAAGAATAGCACAAATTCAGCCAATCAGGTCGACCTTCAGGTCAATGAGGAAGTTTCAGGGCAACGTTCGATAAAATTTTCATAGATGGCGCTGAAAACTGCCACCACTAAAGACGAAAAGTGATACCTATATCTATATGATCTATGCTTTAGGTCAAGTCAATCCTTACGTTTCTTCACCGATGCAAAATTAATTAATTACTTCTATTATAGTTCACAGATTTTGTGGCGAAGAAACATAAGGAAAACTGCAGTGCACGCTAGCTGTTACTCTTCATCTATGTCATTGATTGACACGACAAGACCTAAACATTAAAGCATAGATCATATAGATATAGGTATTAATTTTCGTTTTTAGTGGTGGTAGTAATTTAGCGCCATCTATGAAAATTTTATCGAACGTTGGCTAGAAACTTCCTCATTACACATTGGCCAACTCTGTCCGATTAGTCAGAGTGCATTGGTCCATAGTGTACAGGAGTCATTAGAAGAATAAAATTACTTATTAATAAAATGGTAATTACCTACTTATGAAATAATATTTAATGAGCATTTTAATCACCGTCTACCTGGATAGGTAGGTATGTTATATCCATACTAACAATAAATACAAATCTCTGTCTGTCTTATTACATTTTCACAGCCCCGAAAGCTACAAAGATATATATTATGCATGTATTATATTATGTACATAATATACACCTTCCTCTTAAATAACTCTATCTATGTGTTGTCTAACTATTGCAGTAGGTACTGGCACCGATTCCGTTGTCTTTCTCTTAACTAAATTTAGAGTAGGTATCTGCATCCTTTTCTTTTTAACAATGCTAAAAAGGGACAGAACATTTAACATTTAAAGACTCTAAATTTTAGTGCACGCTACAAATTTAAACAGTAGGCTCGCGACTGTGCGCCAAAATCACGGGTTTTACCATCTAAAAATTAAATTTAAAACTGTCAAACTGCGTCTGTCCTTTTCATATTACATTAGTAAGAAGAGAATACTCTAAAATTTGGTTGTGCTCAGAATCAGTACCACTATCTGTTATTTACAAACAAATTTGCAAAATAAATTTGATTTGGTTTGATTTGATTTAAATCCACGCGGACGAAGTCGCGGGGATTATCCACATCCAGTGCCTAATAACTAATTTGCTCTTTCTTTATGTAATCAAAAAACTTGCATAAGTAATGCAAGTTTAAATCCTACTTACTTATTACAAAATAATGTGAGTAGGTGCATTATACGTAACGACTTCAAATTATAACTGATTATATACCTAAGCACCAAGCTGTGATAGCCTAGTGGTTAGGACGTCCGCCTTCTAATCGGAGGTCGGGGTTCGATCCCGGGCACGCACCTCTAACTTTTCGGACTTATGTGCGTTTTCATTGATTAAATATAATTTGCTTTAACGGTGAAGGAAAACATCGCGAGGAAACCTGCATGCCTGAGAGTTCTCCATACTGTTCTAAAAGGTGTGTGAAGTCTACCAATCCGCACATGGCCAGCGTGGTGGACTATGGCCAAAACCCTTCTCACTCTTGAGAGGAGACCCGTGTAGTGTAGTGTGGCGATGCCATGCCCCTTTGGTTTAATAAAAACCGTACCCAAAGGGTACAACGGGACCCTATTACTAAGACTCCGCTGTCCGTCCGTCTGTCACCAGGCTGTATCTCATGAACCGTGCTAGTTAGACAGTTGAAATTTTCACAGATGATGTATTTCTGTTGCCGCTATAACAGCAAATACTAAAAAAAACAGAATAAAATAACCATAAGGCTCCCATACAACAAACGTGATTTTTTTGCTGGTTTTTATAGATGGTACGGAACCCTTCGTGAGCGAGTCCGACTCGCACTTGGACGGTTTTTTTTTTGAGCAATCGTGTAAAACCTGAGATTTTGAGAACATTAGCTCTTAAATCCTAACATATTATTAGTTAGGTAGGTACCTATAATGCCAATGAACTTAGTCTGACCTTGGTCATACAAGGCTTACGTATAGACTATGATAATTGATAGCTGTACACACACACACGTTGGAATAAACCCTAAAGCATTGGCCAAACACGCTTGCCAAACGTGACTATTCACTATAGGCCATTAGATACTGTCAAAAGACAAGATCTCTACATTCTGCACCCGTACGAAACGTCATTCGACGTATATCGTACATCGTAGTGACGTAACAACAGCCACGCTATCAGCTCCTTCCAGTTCCATTTTCAAGTCGAGTAACCAGTTGTCCGCTGGCAGCCGAGGTGGTCGGTCGTGTTTAAAAAAACCGCGAGTGATAAAACCGTGCTGATAAAAATTCCTATTGGATTTCACATTGCTGGGAGCACGCTGCTTGGATGTGAGTGCTTTATATTTTGTGGTATACCTATATCTATACTAATATTATAAAGAGGTAAAGTCTCTTCAAAAGAGAGCCTCAATATCTCAACGGTTAGAGGAGCGGACTGAAATCCGAAAGGCCACCGGTTCAAACCCCGCCCGTTACACTATTGTCGTACCTACTTCTAGCACAAGCTTAAGGTACGGAACCCTAAAAATTAGAGATCCCTACGAAAATTGTAATACATATTATGTCGAAACCGGAGCAGGTCGCTAATGGTAAATAATTCATATCTGGCTGAGTTACGTTATATTAAAGTGTATATTGGATGTTGGTGGCGAAAATACGCCGGTTACGTATTTTATTAAGTAAAAACACGTTAAGTCAAAAGCGGCCGTATTTGAGGGTTTCACGCTCGTTTTTATAGTTTCGTACCTCAAAAGGAAAAACGGAACCCTTATAGGATCACTTTGTTGTTTGTCTGTTAAGAAACCTATAGGGTACTTCCCGTTGACCTAGAATCATGAAATTTGGCAGATAGGTAGGTATTATAACAGACATAAGCTAAAAACCGTGAATTTGTGGTTACATCACACACAAAAAAATTAAATTGTGGTCATGAGCTAAATGATTAGTGTTTTCAATTTTCAAAGTAAGTTAACTATATCAAGTGGGGTATCATATGAAAGGGCTTCACTTGTACATTCTAAAACAGATTTTTATTTATTTTTATGCGTAATAGTTTTTGATTTATCGTGCAAAATGTCGAAAAAATACGACTGTAGAATGGAACCCACGATGCGCGAGCCTGACTCGCACTTGGCCGGTTTTATAGCGCAGAAAATTCTGCATCGATCTGTCTTGGAACTGTGCTTCTAACGTTTGTAGTTTTTGAGATATTATGTACCTATCGTCGGTCCATCGTGCTGGAGGGCGTCCCACACTACGCTTGCTTAAACGCGGTCTCCACTCAAGGACTTTCCGGCTCCAACGGCCATCGCCTCTACGACAGGCATGACCTGCCCACTGCCACTTCAGCTTGCTAATAGTGTGGGCTATGTCAGTGACCTTGGTTCTCCTGCGGATCTCCTCATTTCGGATCTTGTCCCTCAAGGAAACTCCTAACATAGCCCTCATAACGAAATCATAACGATATAAAGAGGCTGGCGGGAAGTGGCTGGATGAGGAAGGCTGAGGACCGGGTGTGGTGGCGCTCTTTAGGGAAGGCCTATGTCCAACAGTGGACGTCCACAGGCTGATGATGATGATGATGTACCTATCACTTCCATCCATCCTTCCATACTAATATTATAAATGAGAAAGTGTGTGTCTGTCTGTCTGTCTGCTAGCCTTTCATGGCCCATCCGTTCAACCGATTTTGATGATATTTGGTACAGAGATAGCTTGGATCCCGAGGAAGGACAGGCTACTTTTTATCCCGGAAAATCAAAGAGTTCCCATGGGATTTTTAAAAACCTAAATCCGCGCGGACGAAGTCGCGGGCGTCATCTAGTAATATTATAAATGCGAAAGTGTATTTGTTTGTATACCGTATATAATATATACCGTTTACCGTATACGTACGGTATACGGTATAATATTTGCATTTGTTTATTCAACTGCATCACTATCTATGTGGCTGCGATGTCGACTGCGTGAATTAGGAGTTTAATTTTAAAAATCCTTTCTTAGCTGATGTCTATTTATTATTGTTGTACCTACTTTCACAACAATATAATATATAAATAAAATAAATAAAATCTTTTTATTAAAAGCATCTATGGCTCAATTTGTTAGTAGACAGATTTACTTAAAAACTAATGTTAGTAACTAATAATAAAATTGTGGGAAAAAGACAGTTTTTAATTTTAATTTTATTATTTACATTTACAAATGTGGCCTCACCAACACTTGAACAAAGTGTTCAAGCATTGGTGAGTCCATTTTGCTCGCAAACATGCTCAGGATGCAGTTGGTACTTGAGCGCAGCCTTGTCAGCAGTGATGATGACTTCTTCCGCATTACTGCAAAGAAGTCATCAGTCTGTTCATCTGCGAACATTCCAGACGCTGAACAGAACCGCGGCAAGCCCAACAACATCCTGAACCCATTGTTATACTGCACCCTTAAGGTGTCTATGGCCTTTTTCGAATAGTTGACCCACAGGCTACCCGAGTAGAAGTTTTGGCAGTAAGCCTTGAAGAGCGTTATTTTTGCCTCTTTACTACATCGGGTGAACCTGCGGGCCAGCATATTACACCTGACTGCCAGGGCCCTTCTCTCTCTCTCGATGTCGACATGATCTTTAAGGTCCTCCGTAACATAGTGACCCAGGTATTTAAATTGTTGCACACGTGTGAGTGTAGCGCCGTTCAGCATAATTTTTGGCTCATATGTCACCTGCTTACGAGGAGCCTTAAAGATCATGTACTGACTTTTGGTCACGTTGTACATCAGACCATGTCTAGTAGCATATTCCTGGCAGGTTAGAAGTAACTCCCTGATTGAACCAGCCGTGGGACCCAACAACACCATGTCATCGGCATAGCTTAGGTTGTTCACGCTAATGCCGTCTATCCAACAACCAACTGGCTTGCTGCTGAGCTCCACGATTAGCTCGTTCACATACAGATTGAAGAGCTTCGGCGAGGTCAACCCCCCCTGCCTCACCCCGCACTCCAACCTGTATGAATCCGAGAGCTCCCTCCCCCACCTGACATTATTTACCTGATTTGCATACCAGAACTGCATAACATTAAGCAACTCCTGTTGCACCCCTGCTTCCTCCATCTTTCTCCAAAGTATATCATAAGAAACTAAATCAAAAGCTTTGGAGAGATCGAGGAAACAGGCGTACACAGGTGTCTTTCTCCTTGTATAATATTGTACAGTCTCTTTTAAGGCTAATATTGCGGTCTCAGTCGATAATCCAGGTCGAAAGCCGAACTGAGCATCGTGAAAATCGAGTGTTTCGCTCAGCTTTCTATCAAACAGACTGTCCAGAACCTTAGCTATAATAGTCGCAAGTGATATGGGCCTATAATTGGACTTATCAGAAAGATCTCCAGTTTTATTTTTTGCGATAGGGACCACTATAGTTCTCATCATGTCACCCGGTAGATACGTGTGACTCACGCAGAGTGAATAGAACATTGCTAGTACCCTGGGTAAGTGAAAACCTGCGTACTTCAAATGTTCGATGCTCAGGCTGTCGTGCCCAGGCGACTTTCCTCGGGTCATTTTTTGAATAGCCTCTGATACTTCCTTGGTAGAAAAACGCAGTAATTCCTTGTCACGATTTATCTGAGCATCGAACACTTGAGTCGACGGCCCCAGCGGTGACGATACCCTAAAGTGGTCCCTGAACAGATTTGCTATTTCTTTCTGCGTGCTACACCCGGCGACACTCACTGGAAGGCTTGGTCGAACACTCAGATTGTTTGTTGACTTCCAAAATCTGGAAAAATCTCTAGCCGATCTGTGCGAAGCAATTATGTCCATCTTTATTTGGTCCTGATGATTTTGACACCATCTTAACCGACTTCTAAATATTTTACGGCTGTCACACATCTCGTCCCAGACCCTTCCAGACTTCGGTTTGTTATATAACAACCATGTTTGGTATTTCGACCGAGCCTCACAGTGCGCGGCCCGTATGTGCTTGTTCCATCCAACTATCGGGCCCTTTTTGCTACACTTATTTACCCTGTAAGTTTCAGTCGCAGCGTCAGAAAATATGTTCACTATTTCTTTGTACATATTCTCTAGTCCTTGTCTGTGTTTAGGATCCGCACATATTTTACCTCCACACGACACAAACATCTCAGGGAAACAAATAGTTCTAAGTTTGCTATTGCAATAGTCATGATACCCCTAACCTGTTCATCTGATCTATGACCCCATGTGATTTTATTATTTAAGTCATCTCCAGAATATATTTTCGGCACGATTAAACTCATATCACACTCTAATAACAGCGGGAAGTGGTCCGACCAATAGGTATCATGACGTACGCTAACATTTAAAACATATACATATAACATAATATGTTTAATCATATATTTTTAATCGCGATTAACGGTTAAATTTTTAATCGTTAATCAGATTAACTATTTGCCAACATTGTTACGAACCGTAGGTGTTTAATTTTTTATTTTTTACACTTGCCGCGTTTTAGCTAATAGACACCGTATACTGACTAAACAACTCGATTTTAGTTTTACTTTAAAATAAACCGTGTAAGTCTGAATGTGTGTTGATTAAATATGGAAATCTATACGTGGAAACCAACGAACGGAATCCATAATTTTTGAATGAATTTTCGCGCCTCCGTCAGTCATGTGGCGACCGGCGACCACGGACGAAGCGACGACGTGTAATATTTTCACGTTTCCTTTATTTAAAAAAAGTTATTAATAATATAATGAGATATGTATTTTTAGGGTTCCGTACCCGAAGGGTGCCAACGGGACCCTATTACTAAGACTCCGTTCGTCTGTCGGGAAGTTTGTATGAAAGTCTATCTTTTTAAAATTACATCGATGAAAATTGGTATATATGTACATTGTACAGGCTTTCGGTTAAGAATAAAAATTAAAAAAAGTAGTGAACCGGCGATGGGTTGACGATGAAGAATACTAGTACGTATCTCACAGGTGTTACTATGTGAGGTATGTATGGGAGTTATTTGCAAATAACTCAAACCGGCTCTGTTCCAAGTTTCTTGTTACGTCGGACGTCAAAGTTCATCAAGTTGGTAGCACTGTAGGAAGGAAAATAAAATCAATATTGCTCGTCCGGTTAAGGTATAGTGCATTCAAAATAAACTGGCGCGATTCCACCTGAGACCGTCATTAGCAATAACAATAGGATTACTGCCATGCAAACAATAGAGGGTAATAAACCAAACACTCATAGAGCCCATTCATTTTTAAAGGAGCCGGTTCTTATTGCTAATGACGGTCTCAAGTGGAAACACGCCAGTTAATATTGAATGTACTATACTATACTATACTATGTGAGGTATGTAATATGTATGAGAGTTATTTGCAAATAACTCAAACCGGTTCCGAGTTTCTTGTTACGTCGTACGTCAAAGTTCAAGTAAGTAGCACTGTAGGAAGGAAAATAAAATCAATATTGCTCGTCCGGTTAAGGTACCTATTTTTAGGTTCATGATAATCTTAAGAGGCAAAAGGGCACTGCACTGCCTACATTACCGATTTATACATATAAAAAACCGGCCAAGTGCGAGTCAGGTTCCCGCAACGAGAGTTCCGTACTACAGTCGTATTTTTTCGACATTTTGCACGATAATTCAAAAACTATGATGCATAAAAATAAATAAAAATCTGTTTTAGAATGCACATGTGAAGACCTTTTATATGATACCCCACTTGATATAGTTATCTTACTTTTAAAATTGAAAATTCTAATTATTAGTTCATGACCACAATTTAATTTTTTTTTGTGTGACGTAAGCCTAAATTCATGGTTTTCAGATTTTTCCCCGAATGTCTGCTATAAGACCTACCTACCTGCCAAATTTCATGATTCTAGGTCAACGGGAAGTACCCTGTAGGTTTCTTGACAGACAGACAGACAACAAAGTGATCCTATAAGGGTTTCGTTTTCCTTTTGAGGAATCATCATCATCAACCGATAGACGTCCACTGCTGGACATAGGTCTCTTGTAGGGACTTCCACACGCCACGGTCTTGCGCCGCCTGAATCCAGCGGGTCCCTGCGACTCGTCGTGGGATCGAACCTGTGATCTCCGATTAGGAGGCGGACGTACTAACAACTAGGCTAGTGTAGATATTGTATGTAACATGCAATATTTTTTTCGTTTCACGAACGCAACGCGAGCGTTGTACCCAACCGCTTCCGGTTGTAAAAGGAGTTGCTAACCTTCGGTATTGTTTCCTTTCACCGTTGCTGACACACTTAGGCTGGATACATACTGATAAACCGCCACGCACGTGCTCCATTATCCACGGAAAGAAGTCAGTGTTACGTAATCCCATAAAAATGATAGAGAAAAAATCTCAGTGTGCGTAAACGGGCATTAAAATGCTCTCTGCGGCGTTTTACTCATTTCTGAGGGTCGAGAAATAAATGATTGACTCATATGCACTGGGTGATGTGTTTAGTATGTTTTCAGCTGAAAGCTTATTAGATGTAAACTAGCTTATATGCTCGCGACTTCGTCCGCGTGTACTACACAAATATAAAACCTCTATTTCATCCCATAGGGGTTGAATTTTCAAAAATCCTTAGCGGATGCCTACGTCATAATAGCTATCTGCAATCTGTATGCCAAATTTCAGCTTGATCCGTCCAGTAGTTTGAGCTGTGCGTTGATAGATCAGTCAGTAAGTCACCTTTTCCTTTTATATATTTAGATTTTTTAGACCTCCTTACTTGACCTGACCTTGTGAGTCACCTACGAACCAGTGTTGGCATTAATCGGTTTCAGTCAGTCAGTCACTTTTTCCTATTATATATTTAGATTTAAGGACGACATTGCATTAATCAAATATAAAACAATCCAAAAATAGTCCCAAGTTCGACCTAGGTTTGATTTCCGATTGGCTAAATTTAGAAATTGTCCTTTAAAATGCTTTTGCCTTCGACTTCTTATGCTGACACGATCAAGTTTACCGTCAAGTGATTGGTTGTAGACTTCAACCTGGTTCCTCCGTCACCTTTCTACTATCGTACCGCAAGGCATCGCCAAGGTCTGCGCCCGTACGTAGTCGAATCACACGAGTAGATAATAGACCAGAGGGGAAGCTTCACACTAGCTCACGCACAGCACGACGTGCCACGGATGCTCCGTATGCGCCCAGTTCGATGGCAAACTGCGCTTGAGTGAGTGAACCTACAGCCTACAGCCATCCGCTAGTATGAAGCTTCCCCTCTGGTCTATATATCTACTTGTGTGGTCGAATTCCACGGATACGAACGAAGCGATTTGCCTCCTCATTTCTAATTCGAACCGCTAAGATTTGGAACACCCTTCCAGCATCAGTTTTCCCCTCCAATTTGTAATATGGGTACCTTCAAGTCAAGACTGAATAGGCATCTTCTAGGCAAGCGCGCTCCATCTTAGGTTGCATCATCACTTGCCACCAGGTCTGATTACAGCCAAGCGCTAGTCTATAAATTAAAAAAAACCGGCCAAGTGCGAGTCAGGCTCGCGCAACGAGGGTTCCGTAATAAAGTCGTATTTTTTCGACATTTTGCACGATAATTCAAAAACTATGATGCATAAAAATAAATAAAAATCTGTTTTAGAATGTACAGGTGAAGACCTTTCATATGATACCCCACTTGATATAGTCACTCACTTCGAAAGTTGAAAATACTAATTATTAGTTCATGACAACAATTTAATTTTTTTTGTGTGATCTAACCCTAAATTCGCGGTTTTCAGATTTTTCCCCAAATGTCACCTATAAGATCTACCTACCTGCCAAATTTTATGATTCTAGGTCAACGGGAAGTACCCTGTAGGTTTCTTGACAGACAGACAGACAACAAAGTGGTCCTATAAGGGTTCCGTTTTTCCTTTTGAGGTACGGAACCCTAAAAAACCGACCAAGTGCGAGTCAGGCACGCGCAAGTCGCAACGAGGGTTCCTGCACTACAGTCGTATTTTTTCGACAGATTAGATGAGGTCGCAGTCAAGGGCTAACTTGTATCATAATAAAAAAAAAACAAATCTGGCCAAAGTATCCAGATAATACAATCTGTTTATTGATTAATACTGTAATCTAATGTGTGTATTAATCAGTATTATTTCTATACCTGGATATCATATATTAATTATTATTGGTCTCGTATTATTGTTGGCAACTCTCTATTGTAAACACCTTGTCTTCCCATATTCACACAAATAAATTATTTCATTTAATTTCATATGCTGGATATTATATTATGTACAGCTAGCTTGGCTAATCTGTGTAAAGCCAGAAGAGCAAAAAAAAAAGCTAGGTTATGCCCGCCACTTCGTCCGCGGGGGCTACACTAATTTCATACCCCTATTTTACTTACCCCCTTACAGCGTTTACGCACTCATCCAGCAGAGTCCGTGAAAATACGTTCCTTTTAATCGACTTCCAAAAAGGAGGTGGTTCTCAATTCGGCCGGTTTTTTAGGGTTCCGTACCTCAAAAGGAAAAACGGAACCCTTATAGGATCACTTTGTTGTCTGTCTGTCTGTCAAGAAACCTACGGGGTACTTCCCGTTGACCTAGAATCATGAAATTTGGCAGGTAGGTAGGTCTTATAGCAGACATTCGGGGAAAAATCTGAAAACCGTGAATTTGTGGTTATATCACACAAAAAAAAATTAAATTGTGGTCATGAACTAAAAATTAGTATTTTCAATTTTCGAAGTAAGATAACTATATCAAATGGGGTATGATATGAAAGGTCTTCATCTGTACATTCTAAAGCAGATTTTTATTTATTTTTATGCATAATAGTTTTTGAATTATCGTGCAAAATATCGAAAAAATACGACTGTAGTAAGGAACCTTCATTGCGCGAGCCTGACTCGCACTTGGCCGGGTTTTTTACGCCAATAATACTTGGGTAATTCTTTTTAATGAATAAATTAACTTATCAATTCATTGTCTCTATACGTAATTTATGCACTAATTAGATTTCACTATACGAGTTTTTACATTAATAATGTATGTGTTTTGTATACGCACAAATTCTTTATAACTCGATTTACGTCACTTTGTGTTGTGGAACCGACTAATTGTGACGTAAATGTATAAAGTTCAATTTTAAACGACACTTAAATAAATTATTCTTACAGCCGTACTCAGAGTCGCTAATCATTACTTAAGATTGAGTTAAAACGAGACAGATTTGTAAGAGATATAGCTCTGTCTCGTTTTAACTTAACTTAAGTAATAATTAAGCGACTCCGAGTACGGCTGTTAGTTTAAAAAAACCGGCCAAGTGCGACTCAGGCTCGCGCAATGAGGGTTCCGTACTACAGTCGTATTTTTTCGACATTTTGCAGGATAATTCAAAAACTATGATACATAAAAATAAAAATAAATCTGTTTTAGAATGTACAGGTGAAGACCTTTCTTATGACACCCCACTTGATATAGTTATCTTATTAGTTCATGACCACAATTTAATTTTTTTTGTGTGATGTAAGCCTAAATTCACGGTCAGCTATAAGACCTACCTACTTGCCAAATTTCATGATTCTAGGTCAACGGGAAGTACCCTGTAGGTTTCTTGACAGACAGACAGACAGACAACAAAGTGACCCTATAAGGGTTCCGTTTTTCCTTTTGAGGTACGGAACCCTAAAAATCAGGCTTTTATGAGTAGCGCACTAAAAATGTTTGAAGTGTTCACTTTCCTTCTTCCTCCATCCGACCCTACTTATCTATTCTGTGGTATCTATTTTTATATGACTAGCTTATGCTCGCGACTTTGTCCGCGTGGACTACACTTTCAAACCTCTATTTCACCCCCTTGGGGGTTGAATTTTCAAAAATCCTTTCTTAGCGGATGCCTACGTCATAATAGCGATCTGCATGCCAAATTTCAGCCCGATACGTCCAGTAGTTTGAGCTGTGCGTTGATAGATTAGTCAGTCAGTCAGTCAACTTTCCTTTTATACCATTTAGTATAGATAGGTATTTAAAGCCTTTGTTTGAGTAATAACTTGAATAATTATTTTTTACTTCATTAATGATTAAGTTTAATTACTGATTAGAATGGTTTGTTACTCGATTTTACTTTTTATTATAAGTTACTCTAATGATACTAGGTATATGTATAGGCAATAACAATCGCGTGGCAGTAAACAGCAACTGGTACTTGCACGCAAGTCTCGACTGTGCAGGGTGCACGCAAGTCTTGACTCTTGACTATACAGGTTGTAACCAGAACGAAGACAGGTAGTGATAGTACTGATGATTACTGATATGATATCACAAAATATACTAGATATAGGTAATAGCAATCGCGTGGCAGTAAATAGCAACTGTGGAACTATATTATAGAATTTTATAAAAATAAAAAATCGCATTTGTTTTGTGATATCATATAAGTTATCATCAGTACTATCACCTGTCTTCGTTTTTGCTAGCGTTCTGGTTACACCCTTGTATACTATCCACGGAAAGAAGTTAGTATAGGGCCCTCTCTGTTACTTAATGCCATACAAATGACAGAGACGAAAATAACGCTAACCATATATTTGAGTCCCCGCAGCGGGATAGCGCGGGGGCTGTGCGGGTGTGCGGGGCGTCCCCACCCCGATTACCACCTCGACCTGTCGCGTACTGTACGTAAATATGTTTGGAGCTCAGGATGGCCACGCCCCGCTCACCCGCACAGCCCCCGCGCTAACCCGGTGTGGGCGAGCGCGGGTGACGCGCGGGGCCTCCCCCCGCCTCATATCCTGATTGCCATCTCGACCTGTCGCGTACTATACATACATAGATATGTTTGGAAAGAAAGACTCAATAAATAAGTACTTATCTAGTTATAATATTGTGTGTTTAGATCATTGTTGGAATCCCCCTCTAGATGATATGAGATTTGCAAAGCACAAAGTCCATTGTTTATATTTTATTCATATATTATATATACAATCACCTGTCTATGAGTCTAGTATTAGGGCAACGACACATACGAGAGAACGTTATGCTGACTGATTCGCTAACTCAGTATCTAGTGTAGCCACCGAGCTCATTTGACATTTATTTTTAATCCATGTGTGATGTGATGTTTTGTTTAGTGGTAGTGTATGGGGCTGGAAATCATTATTAAAGAAAATAATTTTCAAAAAAATGTTATTTATTTATTTTTAACGTAATTAATTATTAACATCACCGCTGTACGGAAAGCGAATAATGATGTCACAATATTTTTATATATTTAAAAAAAATATTTTTCAATTTTTTTAACAATATTTTCCAGCAGTAATTACTGTATTTTTATATGTCAAAAAATTTAAAAATATTTGTCGTTTACGCTTTGAAATAAAAATCCTGATTTTTCAAAATTATTCTCTTTAATGATGAATTATTAAGCTACCGCTATACAAAAAAACCTGTCAAATGTGAGTCAGGCTCGCGCAACGAGGGTTCCGTAATACAATCGTATTTTTCGACATTTTGCACGATAATTCAAAAACTATGATGCACAAAAATAAATAAGAAACCTACAGGGTACTTCCAGTTGACCTAGAATCATAAAATTTGGAAGGTAGGTAGATCTTATAGCTGACATTAGGGGAAAAATCTGAAAACCGTGAATTTGTGGTTACATCACACACAAAAAATTAAATTGTGGTCATGAACTAATATTTAGGATTTTCAATTTTCTGAGTAAAATAACTATATCAAGTGGGGTATCATATGTAAGGGCTTCACCTGTGGATTCTAAAACAGATTTTTATTCACTTTTATAAATCATAGTTTTTGATTTATCGTGCAAAATGTCGAAAAAATACGACTGTACTACGGAGCCCTCGGTGCGCGAGCCCGACTCGCACTTGGTCGGTTATTTTTAATAATGGAACTGTTATATTATTATAAGGGTTCCGTTTTCCTTTTGAGGTACGGAACTTAAAAATCATGTTTTTTTTTATTACTCTCTTTAATGATGAATTCTAGCCCCATAAGGTACCGTTATTCAAAAAAATCACATCATTTTATTACTATAGTCCAAGACCCTATTACTAAAAATACCGTAAGTAGGTATATGGCGTGACCATTGTCTCACTACGGCCGTTACCACCGCTACTCTACTCTACGCACGATGACGCGAGACGCGAGACGCGGAACACGCGACACCACACCATCTCTCTCGACCAATCACGGCATACTATGCTGAACACACCGGTTCTCGACCGATCGCCGGAGTTATAAGCACAGAGTCTCGTGTGGTTATAAGTCCGGTGGATAGTTCGCGCCATCACTTGTTCCGCAATTTTTTAAAGGGGATAGCACACATTTATCAAGCTTTTCTTATTTTATTGAACTCAAGTATTAGAGGCGCCGGGATAACCTAACTAGGTCTAACTGGTAATGTGTGGGCACAGCTTTAAAAAATAAACGTTTTGCTTTCTTTTTTTCTTTCTTTAGATTTGGGCTTCAGTGCGGACTGCACGATAGAATAATTTATTTCATCATGATCAACCCATCCCCACCAGTCACTGTTGATCGTGATAATTAATTTATTTATCTATGATCAAAATTAAAATAAATTATTCCATCAGTTAATAAAAGTAGATAAATCCGTGGAATTCAAGATATTTATTATTTTTAGGATTCCGTACCTCAAAAGGAAAAACGGAACCCTCAACGGATCACTTTGTTGTCTGTCTACCTACCAAGAAACCTATAGGGTACTTCCCGTTGACCTAGAATCATGAAATTTGGCAGGTATTTAGGTCTTATAGCAGACATAAGGGGCAAAATTTGAAAACCGCGCATTTGTGGTTACATCACAAGAAAAAAAACAGATTTTTATTTATTTTATTTATTTTATTTTATTTATTTTATATCTAATTAGAACGGCAGTGCCACTTACACTAACTAGATGATTAAAAATAAATTTAAATACAAATAAAGGTACAAGAAAAAAGACATAAAATACAATATGTTTAGGCATAATAGTTTTTGTTATATCGTGCAAAATGACGATAAAATACGATTGTAATACGGAACCCTCAGTGCGTGAGATTCATTTTTTTTGATTTCCGTTCATCCGTTGATCCGTTCGCATGGATTTTGATTTTTAAAAATCCTGTAGGAACTCTTTGATTTTCTAGGATAAACGCCTGTGTCACTTTCCAGGTCTTTAACTATACGTATGCAAAAAATCACGTCAATCCGTTGCACATTTGCGACCTGATTGAAGGACAAATTAACAAACCAATAAACCAAAAAACAAACATAGGTACGAGTATCGTACGACCTCGGATTTTACGGAAAGTAGTTTTATTTAAAAAAATGGCTATCTATAATCTTATGATTGTGACAGTAAAAAAAATTAAAAAAATAGCATTTTTATGTTTTTAACCTGTGCCCTTCACCACGGAGATAATTGTCGTGTTGTATAACTAGTTGGGTAACCTCGCAACATTCTTATTTCAGACTAGCTGATGCCCGCGGCTTCGCCCGCGTGGATTTAGGTTTTTAAAAATCCCGTGGGAACTTTTGATCTTCCGGGATAAAAAGTAGCCTATGTCCCTCTCCAGGTCTTTGACTATACCCATGCAAAAAAAACCGGCCAAGTGCGAGTCAGGCTCGCGCAACGTGGGTTCCGTAATACAGTCGTATTTTTTCGACATTTTTCAAGATAATTCAAAAACTATGATGCATAAAAATAAATAAAAATCTGTTTTGGAATGCACAGGTGAAGACCTTTCATATGACACCCCACTTGATATAGTTATCTTACTTCTAAAATTGAAAATACTAATTATTAGTTAATGACCACAATTTAATTTTTTTGTGCGATGTAACCACAAATTCACGTTTTTCAGATTTTTCCCCGAATGTCTGCTACAAGACCTACCTACTTGCCAAATTTCATGATTCTAGGTCAACGGCAAGTACCATGTAGGTTTCTTGACAGACCGATAGACAGACAACGAAGTGATCCTATAAGGGTTCCGTTTTTCTTTGAGGTACGGAACCCTAAAAATCACGTCGATCCGTTGCTCCGTTGCTATTTGATAAGGATCCCTCCTTGGGGACAGGCCTCCTCCAGTTGGTGCCATTTCTCTTTATCCTTGGCCTTTTAAGCCAATCATTTCCTGCTACCTGTGCTATATCGTCCAACCTTTGCCTTTTAAAAAAAATATCTTTTTTATTCGAATAAACTTTTACAAGTACTTACGAATAGTCGGATGCATCTACCACTTTTTCGGAATGCCTTTCCTACCGAGAAGAACCAGCAAGAAACTCGGCGGTTGCTCTTGTCAAATATTTTTTTTTAATAAATATTTTGGACCTGGCCATACAGTATACCACCCAGGTGGTGACAACCCACCACCTCCCATGGCCCCACCAACCTCGCGGTTATATGGGCCGTATCGCGGGAGGGCGTTAGGTACTTGCTCGGTGGCTCTTTCCCGGGGCGCCTTCTTGACTCCTTACAAATTCTTTTACCTTTCCTTGTCCCTAATTAGTCTTTCTCCCCTTTCTGGGGCAGACGTGCACAAAAACGCAGATCCCCGCGTGCCCCGCGGTCCGAATCCTTCCTCAAACACCCACTGGTCCACGATCACGGTACGAACTGTTCCGCCTCTTGTGCCAGTGGTGCGCGAACTCGCGTAGCTTTTTTTTAAAATTCATATACAAGTTAGCCCTTGACTGCAATCTCACCTGATGGTAAGTGACGATGCAGTCTAAGGTGGGAACGGGCTAACCTGGAAGGAGTATGGTGGTTTTTATTAAACCCATACACCTTTGGTTTCTACACGGCATCGAACGCTAAATCGCTTGGCGAGCACGGCGTTGCCGGTAGGGTGGTAACAAGCCACGGCCGAGGCCTCCCACCAGACTAGAAATTTAGAAATTATAAAATTCCAAATCCCTGCCAGGAATCGAACCCGGGACCTCCCACTAATAAGACCACAGCGCTTACCACTGCGCTAGGGAGGTCGTCAAAACCAGGGAGCTCACCCAGGTGGTGAGGGTGAAACTGCTTACGGTGGCGCGCGGTGCAGGTCTTTGCCCCATATTCAGGTGTTTCCAAGTTATTTTGGCGGTCATTGACCACCGACATGCCACCGACTAGCCTGGACGTTAGGTACCTATACATTATACTGAATGGATATTTACATAATATACCTATAAATATACCGAATTTTGCTAGTTAGGTATTCAGAAATTATTACAATAATCAATTTGTGGATCATTGAACGGTGTGTGAACCCATTTTTTTTTTTTAAATTCAGATACAAGCTAGCCCTTGACTGCAATCTCACCTGACGATGCAGTCTAAGGTGGAAGCGGGCTAACTTGGAACGGGTATGGCAGTTTTATTAAACCCATGCCCCTTTGGTTTCTACACGGCATCGTAACGGAACGCTAAATTGCTTGGCGGCACGGCTTTGCCAGTAGAGTGGTAACTAGCCACGGCCGACGCCTCCCACCAGATCAGACCAGAAATTTAGAAATTATAAAATTCCAAACCCCTGCCAGGAATTGAACCCGGGATCCTCCCACTAATAAGACCACAGTTGTTACCACTGCGCCAGGGAGATCGTTAAAAATCTATCTACTAGCTTATTCCCGCGATTTCGTCCGCATACTCCCCTTATCGCATTTTCAAAAATCATTTCTTAGCAGATGTCTACGTCATAATAGCTATCTGCATGCCAGATTTCAGCCCGATCCATCCAGTAGTTATACCTGTGCGTTGGTAGATTAGTCAGTCAGTCAGCTTTTCCTTTTATATATATAGATTTTATTTGTTCCAGAAAAAAAATACAGCGGCTCTATGACGCGAGGCCAGCGTTAGAATAAGACAGCACACAGACAACCCGACAATATGTCGTCGAAAGCTATATATGAGGCGACAGGGAAGGATCTTATTAACAGGTAACTTTGCTATTACATACTTGCTTCAATGATATAGTTGAGCCATTACGAATGTGCGAACGGAGTCATAAGTCATTACGATCAAGGGTTGTGAGAATACCGCAGAAGTCGTTATCGATAAAGGGATGCTGCGTTAGGATGCAGGTAAAAAGTATGGGCGCTTTTTATTACAGCTGTTATCGACTATCGACAAATCCTTTTGTTGCACACAACACCAAAGCATCGGATTGGCTGTAAGTGCGAGCGAGAGGTCCGATATAAATGATTTATGGCCTAGTTCGCACGTTCGTTCGGCCCTAGTATAGAAATAAAAAAATTTTACAAAAAAAATAAAAACCGACTTCGTTACATAAACACTAAAAATTGAAAAATAATTTAATTTATTACCGAATATATTATGTATACAAGAGTTAATATAGTTCCATAATAATACTTTTTGGTGCCGCGGCCGGTGCCAATTAGCTTTAGCTGCGCGAATCGTCTAGACTTCATATTTTTATGGGACTCCACAATGGCACCTCATTGGCACCGACCCCAAAAAATATTATTATGGAACTATATTAACTCTTGTATACATAATATATTCGGTAATAAATTAAATTATTTTTCAATTTTTAGTGTTTATGTAACGAAGTCGGTTTTTATTTTTTTTTGTAAAAAAATTTTATTTCACAATTTTTAGTGGCCCCATGGAATTATGCTATGCCTGGTTAAAAATCTACTGTTTACTAAGCTATTACACTGATCGCGAGCAATTTACTCTTATCCGTTGAGGAGTTCCAGTATCTATCTTCGAAGATGTTCATCAGATCTTCACCAAATTGAAATGGGACCAACTTTGAAGTATACCCTTTCAAACAAAAAAAGAATTTTTAAAATCGGTCCAGGCGTTTTTGAGTAATCGGGGAACATACATAAAAAAAAAAAAAAAAAATAAAAAAAAAAATAAAGATTCCGACGAATTGAGAACCTCCTCCTTTTTTTGAAGTCGGTTAAAAAATACAGCGGCTATATGACGCGAGGCCAGCGTTAGAAAAAGAGATCCCGATTTGACAAATTAATTTTAATTTATCAAATCACATATAGATGGCGCTGTTGTCATTATCTTGCAGTGTTGCACATAAAAGTGTTAAAATATCTTGTACGACAGTACGGAACCGTTCGTGTGCGAGTCTGACTCGCGCTTGGCCGGTTTTTTCTAAATATTAGTGTTTATTTCCAGGCACATAGCTCCAGGCACTGCGCTGGTGCCGTGTCGGTTCGCAGTGTTCGAACAGGGGACGATATGGGAAGACGAATTGGGCAAAAACCCATGGCTCACGAAAGAGGTACGTTTACAATTTACGTTTAATATGCTATACTAGACTAGCTGATGCCCGCGACTTCGTCCGCGTGGGTTTAGGTTTTTAAAAATCCCGTGGGAACTCTTAGATTTTCCGAGATCAAAAGTTGCCTATGTCCTACCGCGAGATGCAAGCTATCTCTATACCAAATTTCATCAAAATCGATTAAACGGATGGGCCGTGAAAAGCTAGCAGACAGACAGACACACTTTCGCATTTATAATATTAGTTTGGATTGTCCTAGACCAGCCCCCCGATTGTGTAAGGAAAACGTATTACGAAAACGACGATATCATAATCGGTAGCAAATTCTGCCACTTGATTGGCTGTGAAAAATGTGACGGCTGTGAAAAATGTGACGGCTGTGAAAAATGAGATGGCTGTGAAAAATGTGATGGCTGTGAAAAATGTGATGGCTGTTTAAAATGTGACGGCTGTGAAAAAAGTGATGGCTGTGAAAAATGTGATGGCTGTGAAAAATGTGATGGCTGTTAAAAATGTGAACAGCGAATTCAACCATTCAAGGCGCAAGATTTGCTGTCGATTACGATTAAGTACGTTTTTCGTACACAATCGGGGGGCTGATTCGAGTTAATTTGGAAACAATGAATTCCTAATTTTTCCCAGCCAAGAATCGTACCCATCCAGGAAAGTTCTTATAGTATAGAATCTTAAACCGGCCAGTGCGAGTAGGACTCACACACGAAGGGTTCAGTACCGTCGTACAAGAAATAACACTTTTTTTATTTTTTTAATACTTGGCGCCGATTTTTATATTTTTAAATAACTTAATATAAAAAGAAAGAAAGAAAAGAAATAAGACTAGTTTATTCATCTTATATGCCTAAGGTACAAATAAACTTAAAATTAATGGTTAATTTAATAACATTTATTTTTATTTTCAGCAATTAGTTGTAAAACCTGATCAGTTGATCAAGCGCCGAGGCAAGCTCGGCCTGGTCGGAGTCAACAAGTCAGCTGCCGAAGTGCGTCGCTGGTTGTCCGAACACACCAACAAGGAGCAAAAAATCGGCGCCGCCTCCGGAAAGCTGAGGAGGTTCGTTGTGGAACCATTCATCAAGCATGAACCCGTGAGTGTGATTCCCCTCTCTTTCTAACTCAGCATTTGTAGCTAAGAGAGAGCAAGATGGCAGAGTGTGACACCTCTTTCTTTTAACTCATCATTTGTAGGTAAGAGAGAACGAGACAGTTTTCACAGTGTAAAGCAAGATAGATACTCGAATATAGAGCCTCAATAGCTCAACAGGTAAAAGAGTGGACTGAAAACCGAAAGGTCGACCGAACCGACGGTTCAAACCCCGCCCGTTGCACTATTGTCGTACCTACTCCTAGCACAAGCGTAACGCTTAGTTGGAGAGGAAAGGGGAATATTAGTCATTATCATGGCTAATATTCTATTTAAAAAAAAAAAATATAGCAACAAGGAGCAGAAAATCGACGCTGCCTCCGGAAAGCTGAGGAGGTTTGTTACAATTGTTCGTTGGAAGCAAGAATATGCGAGTGAAACCCCCTCTTTTTCTATCTCACGTAGGTTTAAGTAAGAAAGAATGAGATAGCAAAAGTGCGTCACTGGCTGGATAATTGCTGATATATGTATTTGTCTGTCGAACCAGGTTTGTGTGTTATGTTTTCACAGCTCAACTCTTGAACCAATCTTGACGAAATTTGGCAGAGATGGCTTGCATATTGGAGACGGATCTAGAATACTTTTTAATGTATACAACGTTAGTTTTAGTATACGCAAAATTGAAAGGTAGGTTGTTCAGAATCAGTATCAGATACGATTGCAGTCATTTTTAGTACGGGTTATATTTTGAACAAAAAATACTTTAAAATCCTGCAAGTTTGAACACTGCATACACCAGCTGATTCGAACCGCGCAAGCGGGAGCGCGCACGATCGACGCTAGCCGTCCCTTTCACTCACAGCCGCTCGCTTGGGGTGACCATGTTTTTCGAGGACAATGACTCAACACAACAAGCTTAAAATTTAGTAAATTTTCATTAAATGTTTTTAAAAATTGTGTATATATTTTTTATGTATAAACATTTGACGTGTTTCGGTTTTTGCGTCAATTAAAACTAACATTGTATAATTGACTCCAATTTTTTTCATTACTGTATTATAAACTAGAATAAAAATAATGACGTAAGTAAACTGAAAAAACTAATTAAATCGATTTAATAACAAAAAAGTTATATGCATTTAAATATTTCTGATAAGACAGAGATAGCGATACAGCAGTCTGACGTCACACCTACTAATGCCATAGTAGCTTCGTGCGGTTTCATACAAATTTTCGTTTTGCGAGAAAGGGATAGAAGACCCTCCCACTCCAAATTATTATGCCTGCTCCATTAAAATGCCTGTAACTTTGTAAATCTTTGTTGGATTTTAATATTTTTTACAGAGTACGTCATTATTTTTATCCTAGTCTAAATATATAAAAGGAAAAGGTGACTGACTGACTGACTGACTGATCTATCAACGCACAGCTCAAACTACTGGACGTATCGTAACTATTATGACGTAGGCATCATAAGAAAGGATTTTTGAAAATTCCAACCCCAAGGGGGTGAAATAGGGGTTTGAAATTTGTGTAGTCCACGCGGACAAAGTCGCGAGCATAAGCTAGTTTATAATAAAATAGTAATATTTATCAAATTCAAAAGTAGGAAAATAGCCAATTGTTTGTTTCCAGACGGAAGAGATGTATCTGTGCATCCAGTCCGGCCGCCGCGCGGACACCATCATGTTCCACCACCAGGGCGGCGTGGACGTCGGCGACGTGGACGCGCTCGCGCTGCGCCTTGACGTCAGTACATTTTTCTTTAATTTATAGACTAGCGCTTGGTTGGCTGCAATCAGACCTGATGGAAAGTGATGATGCAGTATAAGATGCAGCGCGCTTTCCTAGAAGATGCCTATTAGAATAGAATAGAATAGAATGTTTTTTTATTCATGTAAACTTTTTACAAGTGCTTATGAATAGTCAGGTAGTTTTAATTTACCACTGGTTCGGAATGCCGTTCCTACCGAGAAGAACCAGCAAGAAACTCGGCGGTTGCTCTTTTTTTTTTAATTTTTCAATTTACAATGTTATTATACCGTACTATACAAGCCATATTCTTCTCTCGTTTCTTTGTTTCTTCATTATATTCTTAGAAGAGCATAGAGCCCCCTCCTCCCTCCCCTCAATTTGAGAACTACATAGAAGCGCGCGCACTGCGAAATTAAGAGCTAACGCGCACCACGGTACGGTTAGTTGCGGTGCGTTTTAAAATCCATAAATTTGAATTTCAGTCTATCAAAATCCGGTACGGAATTAATTCCGCAGCACGCGCACTTCTATGTAGTTCTACAGTTCACAGTTTTTGCGGGGGGGGGGGGGGGGGGGGGGGGGGAACGTGCGGAAATTATTTAAATTCAAATTTACGGATTTTAAAAAGCACCGCAACTCGCCGCACCGCAGTGCGCTCTCTCTAAAGGTGCTGATAAACTTGAGCATTCACTTGTAATGAGCATTCGCAATTAGCGAGCATTCTATCGAGCGTTCTGTCGAGCATTCTAGCGAGCACACGCGACCGTCAAGTCTGACATTTTCACGAGCATTCCCTAGAATGCTCAAAATGTTCGTAGCAATATTTGGCTCTATGCTTGGCTCGGCTCGTTGTTCAGTTCGGCAAAAATAAAAACGGCGAATGCTCGATGTTCTGTTACAAGTATGTGCTCAAGTTTATCAGCACCTTTAGGTTTGTCTATTTAGTTTAGACATTGTACAACAGAATTAGTCACATATGACTAGAGACCGGATTATATGCATGTAAATATGCATGAAAAATGCATGAAAAATGCTTGAAATATGCACAAAAAATGGCAGAATATGCAAAATTAAATGATAAATTTTAGGAATCCCCAAAAAAAAGAGTAAGTATTCGTTTTTATTTTATTTTAAAATCAGCATACAATTAGTAAATTATATTTTGATAGGCGACAATAGGTACGGTAACATTATTATTTAATTATTTTTTTAAACTATTTGAAATTTTTGTAAACGTCACAATCAAAAATTTTTTAAATTTTCAGTGGTAAGATTGTGTCTACGATCATTTACAATATTTTTGTAAGTGGAAAAAGTTCGTTAATCTGCAAAAGTTCTGCAGTCCCATTCATGAAACTATCAATTTGACACAAACTTTGAAAACCTGAGTTATTGTGCAATATGTTTTTAAACTTTTCTTCAAGTTATGCGACAATGCCTTTGGCAACGCGGAGTTCATTTAGCGTATTTTATCAATAGGCCCTTATATTTTGTGACTGTTATTAAATTCGGTCGCATTTCGGAATGCAGGGCGAGTGAACAATATTGTAAATGTACCGATAATATGCATCATAACTAGATCTTAGGTAAAATATGCTATTACCGCTGAGAATGGCTAAAATATGCAAATGCATATGCGAATATGCAAATGCATACAATCCGGTCTCTACATATGACACTACAGTACAGGCGCCGTTTTTGACGTCACTGTTTCGTATTTTGGCAGATACCTGTGGACACGTTCCCTACAGGCGAAGACATTGACCGCGCGCTGTTGAAGAACATTAAATCTATCACTATTAAAAGGTTAGTTAGTAATAAGTAAGTTAAAAAAAAAAACTTTCGTGTGATGCATTATAAAGAAAACAAATATCTCATATCAGTAGAAGTTACCGACAGGCTATTGAGTCTGATAAAAGTTATCAAAGTTATCAATTGCTTACTACATTGCCATCCGGTTTAGCATGATAATATTATACTCACTTAGAGGATTAAGATATGGAACATTTGATTTTTTTTATCAGAACCTAATTTATAGGTTATTAGCTTTCAATAATAAAAACCTGTATAATTTATTTTGGAAACCCCCCCTTAAGGATTGTAAAGGATCGAGTCGTCGAGTTATCTGTCTTTTTCGCTCGCACTTCGTCGTAGGTAAGTGCGAGCGAAACAGACAGATAACTCGACGACTCGGTTTACAATGCGTCGACTATAGTAGTAGATAAATAATAGTTTTTTTTTCTTTCCCAGGATACTAACAACATTCATTACCTCCCTATACCGGGTATTCGTAGACCTATACTTCACATACATGGAAATCAACCCGGTAGTGGTCACCAACGAGAGAGTCTACCTATTGGACTTGGCGGCCAAGTTGGACCAAACGGCTGACTTCATTTGCGCAAAGCATTGGGGGGAGGTGAACTTCCCACCCCCTTTCGGAAGGGATGCGTATCCCGAAGAGGCACATATAGCTGATTTGGATGCTAAAAGTGGAGCTAGTCTTAAGGTGAGTTTGATTTTTGTTTAAAACCTTGGTACATATGTTGGTTCAAATATTGGCTCGAACTTCGTCCGAACGACGTCCTAGTCTGTGGCTTCTGAAAGAGTTTGCCTATCGATATTGGCGGTCAAGTTGGAGCAAACGGCTGACTTCATTTGCGCAAAGCATTGGGGGGAGGTGAACTTCCCACCCCCATTCGGAAGGGATGCGTAACCTGAAGAGGCACATATTGCTGATCTGGATGCCAAGAGCGGGGGTCTAGTCTTAAGGTTAGTTTGATTTTTGTTTTAAACCATGGTACATTTGTTGGTTCAAATATTGGCTCGAACTTGGGTTGATTAACTTGCTAACCGTCCTTGTCTGTGGCTTCTGAAAGAGTTTACCTATTGGAATTGGCGGCCGGACCAAAAATTGTATTAGGTACTTTTGAGTATTTTGATTTTGAACCAGAATCTGGTTACATCCTGTATAATGTCGTTAAACCACGAACCACGCTTCAATAGCCTCAATAGCTCAACGGTAAAAGGCAAGAGGATCGGACTGAAATCCGAAAGGCCACCGGTTCAAACCCCGCACGTTGCACTATTGTCGTACCTACTCCTAGCACAAGCTTAACGCTTAGTTGGAGGGGAAAAGGGAATATTAGGCATCATTGGCCCAAATACCATTTTTCATGCAAATAACTTGAAAAATGACGGACTTTCATACAAACTTTCGGCCCCTATTTAACCCACTTAGGGGTGGAATTTCGAAAAATCCTTTCTTAGTGGATACCTACTCTTTACGAAGAACACACCCTCCAAATTTCATGTCTCTAGGACTAGTGGTTTAGGCTGTGCGTTGATATATATGTCAGTCAGTCAGTCTGGACTTTGAATTTTATATATATAGAAGATGACAAATATTGTTCTCTTCCAGTTAACAGTCCTGAACAAGTCCGGTCGTATCTGGACGATGGTGGCCGGAGGAGGAGCGTCCGTGGTGTACACGGACACGGTCTGCGCGCTGGGGGGCGCGGCCGAGCTCGCCAACTACGGGGAGTACTCCGGAGCGCCCACCGAGAGCCAGACCGCGGACTATGCCAAGACTATATTCAGTCTCATGTGCCGCGACCGACACCCGAGTGGCAAGGTTAGTATACCCAACTGCCCAACTCTCCCCACTGTACCCCACTGTGCGTGCACCCTACAATACAGGGTATTGTAGGGTGCACGCACAGTGGACACAGTCCCCCCGATAAAAGGTGCCCTAAGCACGTCCTTAACGATCCCAACGATCAAATCATGACCGACAATGCTTCTTATATCGTAGGGCTACACAATTCAACCTTATTACAGCGTCTTCGCCGGCGAAGACGAGGTCCCCGATTTCTAACGTCACCCGGACGTGGACTCACGCCACGGCCTCGGGGGCGTACGGACTAACCAGTAGTCCAACCAATCCACCCATCCCAATATCATTCTAAGCCGTGGTCTGAGCCTTACAGGAGGAGCCCCCCGACCTCTCAAATTATTTCTTCGAGCCCTAGGGCTCACACCCAGGCGGAGCTTCGCGCTCGCCCCTAATGCTGCATAATTCAGCATACAGATTCGACCTGTTCCAACGGATTATAGCAAATTAAGCTTTTGCTTCATTGACAAACAGAGACAAACTTGCAGCTCCTGCCTTCCGCCTCAGGAAAGTCCAAAAGTCATTTGTGGGTATTGGTATTACCTTTTATAATAAAATCCCGCAAACTATTTTGGACTTACCTTTGCACAAGTTTAAAAAATTTATTAAAAATATGCTCCTGAAAAAAGCATATTACACAATTGAAGATTATCTAAATGATAAAAGAGCGTGGATTTGACCTGCAGCTCGTTCCAGCAACGCACAAGACTGCAAATACTATTTTATACATGGCATAATCTTGTACCTATATCAAATATTTGAAAAGAGCAACCGCCGAGTTTCTTGCTGGTTCTTCTCGGCAGGAAAGGCATTCCGAACCAGTGGTAGATGCATCCGACTATTCGTAAGCACTAGTAAAAGTTTATACGAATAAAAAAGATTTTCATTTCATTTCATTTCATTTCATTGTATATCATGGACTTCCGCAAAGTAACATGAGTGGAATATACAAGTTTAACCTCTCTCTTTGACTCCTCAGGTACTCATAATCGGCGGTGGTATCGCCAACTTCACCAACGTGGCAGACACCTTCCGAGGCATCATCACCGCCATAGAGACGTACAAGGACGCGCTGCTGCAGTACAACGTGACAATCTTTGTGCGGCGAGGCGGACCCAACTATCAGGAAGGACTTAGGTAATATTTTGCGTACGCTGTCCATACTAATCCATCTTCTTCTTCTTCTTCTTCTACAGGCTATGCAGGGCTACAGGGCTATGCAGGTTCTTGAATCCCAGTATCACTGCGACCGTCTCCGATCTATTGTGTTAGCCTCTTCACACTTCCTTGTCAAATCCTGTGGCCGCCAGATACAGCAGCACTTTGACTGGAATTGAAGTAACATCCTCAGGGTATACTAATCCATACTAATATTATAAATGTGAAAGTGTGACTGTCTGTCTGCTAGCTTTTCACAGCCCAACAGTTTAAGCAATTTTGAGGAAATTTGGTACATAGTTAACTTACATCCCGGGGAAGGACATAGGCTACTTTTTATCCCGGATAAAAACCTGCATTTAGGTTTTGTTTTTATAAAACCTAAATGCACGCGAACGAAGTCGCGGATATTATTTAGTTACGAATAAAAACTTGCATTGTGAAAGCCACTGGCTGGGTAAATGGAAGAAATTGATATGACTGCCTCTCTCGAGGAGTTTCTCAATTCGTCGGAATCTTTTGTTTATTTGAATTAATTACTAGCTTTGTCCGCGCGGACTACACAAGTTTCAAACCTCTATTTTAGAGGTTGAATTTTCAAAAATCTTTTCTTAGCGGATGTTTTTCGTCATAATAGCTATCTAGCTTAGATAAATACCTACCTTAGTTAAGTGAACGTAGACTAGTAAACCGAGCGTCAATTTACCGGTTAATTGTTTATTTATTGTTAATTCTAATTAGGTACCCACGACACAGGACTACCTAGTGTGGGTACCATAACACAATGTTATAATTGATTGAACTATGGTAAATAAATATTTTTTCATTTTCATTTTCATCTGCATGCCAAACAGCCCGATCAGTCCAGTAGCAAACTACTGGATGGATCGGGACGGAGCTGTACGTTGATAGATTAGTCAGTCAGTCACCTTTTCCTTTTCTATTTTCAGACAAATGCGTGAAGTCGGCCACCGTCTTCGGATCCCCATGTACGTGTTCGGCCCTGAGAGCACCATGACGGCTATCGTCCGTCTCGCTCTCGGCCACGCGCCCATCCCACCAGACCATCAGTTGGACTATGCCCCCAAGCAGCTGCCCAAACCAGAATCTACGGTAAGTGCTGTCAGACTGCTATCTCGTTCACACGTAGCACTGAAATAGTGCCGTCTCTCTCGCATATAGCGTGTCTATCCCCCCAAACCATCAACTGGAACCTACTCTCAAGCAGATTCCCAAACTAGAATCTGCGGTAACTGCTGTTGTCTTGCTCTTACAGAGCAAATTTCGTATTTCGCTCACTCGCAGTTTTTCTTATCCTTTGTCAATATAAGTTATAATAATCACCTGTTGGTAAACTTTGGTTGTTGACTATACTGTACACGCAACTGTATACGAACACGTCTTGTCATCAACCACTCCACCAGTCACTGTTGTTTACGATTACGTGACTAAAGTAGAGAAAAATATCATTTTCTTTGTCGATTTTCTCTTAAAATATCTCGTATTTTTCTTAACTGTTTAATTAGTTGTTTAAGTAGTTTTCCAAAATTCATACTTAATATGGATGCAATCAATAGATCCTAAAATTGCATTTGCTCATCGACTGTCCACAGCACAGCCGAATCCGAGAGGACCTCCACCAACAAATTAGGGTGGAACTGTGTAGGGACTCCGTCCCCGCCATTCTAGAGTGCGACGCAAGTCGGAGCTTATTCCTGCTATTTTGCTCTAAAATAGCAGAAATAGTTATAAAGAGGAACAGGACAGGGTGACAAGGACCCAATGTTGTCCAGTCTTATTCCACCACGATTAACATGGGTCCAAATTAAACTGTTCTGTTCCTTTCAAACAGTCGCAAAATTCGCACAAAGTCTGATAAAACTTAAAAACTAAAAAAGGTCTCTGACATATGTCAGGGGAAGAAGCCGCCTAAATAGAATCTGAAAAGATCTATTTATTAAATTTAAAAAAAAAAATCAATAGATCCTATATTTTACATGCTGTCAAATACCCTATTGTTTGTCTTTGTTACAGCCACCACCAAAAATCGAGCTGCCTGAGCTCACAACATCATTATTAGACCTGGTATGCTCCCAAGCCCCGACGCGAGCTGAGCTGGGGCAGCAGTTGTCCACCGCGCGGCCACTCTTCACTGATCGCACCAAGGCCATCGTATGGGGCATGCAGAACCGGGCCATTCAGGTATGTTGTATAATATTAAAATAGTACTCACTCACACACACACTCACTCACTCACTCACTCATTTACTCACTCGCTCCGTTACTCGCTCACTCACTCACTCACTCCGCACTCACTCTCTCACTCACTCCGCACTCACTCACACTCAGTCACACTCACTCAATCACTCACTCACTCCGCACTCACTCTCTCACTCACTCCGCACTCACTCACACTCAGTCACACTCACTCAATCACTCACTCACTCACTAACACTTTCTAACTCACTCACTTACTCACACTCACTCACACACACAATCAATCATCAACTACTAACCTAAATCTTTGGATAGCTAAATTTTGCACAGACTTTCTCTTTATAAAATAAGGTTGAATTTTTCGCAATTCTCGCGGAATAAGGAATAAAATTTGATATTTTTTAACTAGATGGTACCCAGACTACGTCCGCGTGGATATATTATATTTGAAAAATCCCGCGGGAACTATGGATTTCTACGAGCCTAAAAAAAAATAGCCTATGTGTTAATCCAAAGTAATCTATGTCCATTCCCAGCCAAATCTGTTCATTTGTTTGTGTGAAAGACTGACACACACACACACACACACATATACATATACGAAGTTTCGCTTGTATAATATGAGTGTGGTTTGTAGGGCATGTTGGACTTCGACTACATATGCCGCCGCGCGGAGCCGTCCGTGGTGGCCATCGTATACCCCTTCACGGCCGACCACAAACAGAAGTACTATTTCGGGAACAAGGAAGTTTTTATACCGGGTAAGTTTTACCTCCCTTTTTTATTTTATTTAGATACTAGCTTATGCTCGCGACCTCGTCCGCGTGGAGTACACAAATTTCAAACCGCTATTCCACCTCCTTAGGAGTTGAATTTTCAAAAATCCTTTCTTAGCGGATGCCTGCGTCACAATAGCTATCTGCAAGTCAAATTTCAGCCCGATCCGTCCAGTAATTTGAGCTTGGCTACCCTGGTAGCTGGCAAATGATAGAGCGCGCTTGCCTAGAAGATGCCTATTCACTCTTGACTGGAAGATAGATCAGTCAGTCAGTCACCTGTTCCTGATATATTTAGATAGATAAAATGTGAACGTTTCAGTGTTCAGCGACATGGACGTGGCGATGAGAAAGCACCAAGAAGCAACAGTGCTCGTCAACTTCGCTTCGCTCCGCTCCGCGTACGACAGCACGATACAGGTACGAATACAGACGTTTACAGTGCGACAAGGCTCTCTTGGCGCGTGGCCAAAATCGGAACTAACGCCGCCATCTTGTGAAGTGTCACGCTGTCCCTTTATATGCGGTGTTGCTAAGTAAAAAAATCTGATTATTTACTGCTTTTTAGGGTTCCGTACCTCAAAAGGAAAAACGGAACCCTTATAGGATCACTTTGTAGTCTGTATGTCTGTCCGTCTGTCCGTCTGTCTGTCAAGAAACCTACAGGGTACTTCCCGTTGACCTAGAATCATGAAATTTGGCAGGTAGGTAGATCTTATAGCTGACATTTGGGGAAAAATCTGAAAACCGTGAATTTAGGGTTAGATCACACAAAAAAAAATTAAATTGTGGTCATGAACTAATAATTAGTATTTTCAACTTTCGAAGTGAGTGACTATATCAAGTGGGGTATCATATGAAAGGTCTTCACCTGTACATTCTAAAACAGATTTTAATTTATTTTTATGCATCATAGTTTTTGAATTATCGTGCAAAATGTCGAAAAAATACGACTGTAGTACGGAACCCTCATTGCGCGAGCCTGACTCGCACTTGGCCGGTTTTTTAAATACTAGAGCCATTCCATATACATAACACCACAATATGTCCTGATAATATATACAGCATAAATGTGTCAGCATTTTATACCTATATTTAGCACTAGCGACCCGCCCCGGCTTCGCATGGGTGCAATGTAGATACTTATGTGGTGTCATTGCCTCGGAAGCTCTCGAATGAGAGGATTTTTTCCGACCTAAATCACATTATTTCAATTTCTCTGGGGATCTCTAATTTATTGAGAATTAAACTATAGCTATAAACCCTCCTCTTGAATCACTCTTTCTGTTGGTGAAAACCGCATTAAAATCCGTTGCGTAGTTTAAAAGATCTACGCGTTCATACATACATACAGACAGACAGTGGAAAGCGACTTTATTTTATACTAGCTTATGCTCGCGACTTCGTCCGCGTAGACTACAAGGGGGTTGAATTTTTAAAAATCCTTTCTTACCGGATGTCTACGTCATAATAGCTATCTGCATGCCAAATTTCAGCCCGATCCGTCCAGTAGTTTGAGCTGTGCGTTGATAAATCAGTCAGTCAGTCACCTTTTCCTTTTATATATTTATACTATGTAGAGACTATGCAAATATAGTAATTAAGCAGGTAAACATGATAAGTTGCAAGTCCATGGCCTATAAATGATTTTCATTATTCTTTCTCGATTTGGAAACAGGGACGGCTTTTCCAATTTCTATATAAAGCTTACTCGATTTTCGACATTGACATTTTCATTATATTCCGTAAAATTGAGGAGATTCTATTTGCTGACAGCCTTTGTTCTACAACTGCGCCCTCCTGTCAATGTCATTCAAGTGCCAAAAGAGCCTTGTCGTATTGTATTCGTTTCACACTCAGTGACAGGTAAAGCCTCGAACTTATGTGACAAGTTTCATAGTCTGCCAATCCTCACTTGGCCAGCGTGGTGGACCCTTCTCACTCCGAGAGAAGATCCGTGCTCAGTAGTGGGCTGGCGACGGGTTGACCATGATAATGATGATTTAGTTTAACCGATGTTATTTTGTGGTACAGGCGATGCAGCATCCACAGATCAACGTGATCGTCATCATAGCGGAAGGTATTCCTGAAAACATGACGCGCAAGATTATCAAACTGGCTGACGCGAGAGGGGTGAGTTTAAATTATAATAGACCTTCTATTCGGGAGGTCGGGGGTTTGATCCCGGGAATGCAGCTCAAAATTTTCAGGGTTATGTTTTTCTTTAACGGCTCACAAAAGTCTACTTGAGCTAAGAAAGTTTTGTGAGTTCGCAAGATTTTTCTGAAATTCCTTGAACTGTAAGAATTAAGCAATCAAATGTTTATGTTTTGAAATAAAGAACATTGTAAAAGGAAAAGAAAAAAACACTTTTCGTTAACGGTGAACGAAAACATTGTGAGGATACCTGCATGCCTGAGAGTTCTCCATAATGTACTCAAAGGTGAGTGAAGTCTGCCAATCCGCACATGACCAGCATGATAGACTATGGCCAAAACCCTTCTCTCTGATAGGAGACCCGTGCTCTGTAGTGAGCCGGCTATGGGTTGATCATGATGATGATGATGTCCTTTTAAAATTGTGTGTATAATATGTAAAAATTATGTCCTTTTAAAATTGTTTGTATTTTGCACACCAAACTTGACAGGATATGTGACTGATTACCTAATTTTTAAGACCCCATGTAAATAATATACATGTACCTACCATATTTGAGCAGAATAGCCTATAGCTCAATAGCTCAACCGGTAAAGGAGTGGACTGAAAACCGAAAGGTTGATGGTTCAAACCCCGCCCGTTGCACTATTGTCGTACCTACTCCTAGCACAAGCTTGACGCTTAGTTGGAGAGGAAAGGGGAATATTAGTAATTTAACTAGGCAATTTTTTTTTTTTTTTTTAATCTGAGCAGAATAAATAAATGATTATGATTATGATGTTCAGGTGAACATAATCGGCCCGGCCACGGTGGGAGGTATTAAGCCTGGCTGTTTCAAGATCGGCAATACAGCGGGCATGATCGACAACATAGTTGACAGCAAGCTTTACCGCCCTGGCAGGTATTTACCACAGCTTAAACACCAATACAGTAGACCTACGGAGACGTTTCGATGACCTCCCTGGCGAAGAGGTGAACGGTGAAGTTATAAATGTGGGAGGTCCCGGGTTTGATTCACGGCAGGATTTGGGGAAAAAATTTATATATGTTTTGAACAAATATTTAGTATTTTCAACTTTTAAAGTTAGATTACTATATCAAGTGGGGTATCATATGAAAGAGCTTTACCTGTACATTCTAAAACAGATTTTTATTTATTTTTATACATCATAGTTTTTGATTTATCGTGCAAAATGACGAAAAAATACGATTGTAGTACGGAACCCTCGTTGCGCGAGCCTGAGTCGCACTTGGTCGGTTTTTACATGTTTTTTTTGTTTTCAGTGTAGCGTACGTATCCCGCTCGGGAGGTATGAGCAACGAACTCAACAACGTGTTATCAAAAGAAGCGGATGGCGTGTGTGAAGGAGTGGCCATCGGCGGCGACCGCTACCCGGGGACCACTTTCGTGGACCACCTATTGAGGTACATGATTAAATGAATTTACCTGTATGTGAAGTTCAATCATTATACGGTATTTGACAACTAGTCAAATGCGTTACTTTTTAACAAACGTCAAAACGCGCGCTTAGTATGCGAGATTCTATGAAATACTGAAATGAGACGTCACGTCGTAATGACGTACTTTTTTAGTTTGATCGATAATTTAAAATGGTTATTACACTTAAAACTAACAAAGGATTTGTATTTACGTATTTTGGAAGTCCGTTTATTTAATAATCACTGAGAAATAATTTATTTTTGATGTAGTCAAATACCCAATTATTAACGTATTAGCTATACAGGTTGTTACCATAACGCTAGCAAAAACTTAGCGTTATTGTTATACTACCTACCTAACAATCCAATACCAATAACCATTTACCTCATTTTGTAGTTTTAGTGATTTAGTATTTACACACATACACACACACACATACATGTGAATTAGAGGTGTGAAAAAATAATGTACCTAATAAATTTATTAAATATATAAATGTATTCAAGATATTCGTTTTTAGATTAAAACAAAATTGAATACAATCTACACTAATATTATAAAGAGGAAAACTTTGTTTGTTTGTTTGTTTGTTTGTTTGTTTGTTTGTTTGTTTGTACTGAATAGGCTCAAAAACTACTGGACCGATTTTAAAAATTCTTTCACCATTCGAAAGCTACATTATCCACGAGTAACATAGGCTATATTTTATTTTGGAAAAAAAATAGGGTTCCGTAAGATATTTGGGTTTTTCGGACACAAGGTGTAAAAAATCAACCAGAAAAGTTACTTATTTTGCGTACGCTGCCTAAACTATAAAAGATAGAACCATAAAATGTTCTAATTAATTGTAGATCTTATAAATATCTACAAAAAAGTCCGCGACACACTATACCCATCTATGTCGAGTGAGGCACAGCAACCATTTTTTTATTTAAAAATCTTGAATTTTTTTTGGACTACATTTAAACGCGTTTATTTTACTCATGCTATTAATCCTTATCAAAATAAATGATTTCATCACTAAGAACAGTTTATGGAGATAATATTTGGTCTTTGAATGATTAAAATTGGACGTTTGGTTTTGAAGTTATGGCGAAATTAAAATATTACGATTTCTGCTGCACGGCCCGTTGTATTATATAAAGAGGTAATGTCGTTAAGTTTGTTTGTAGGGGGTAATCTTTAGAACTACTGAACCGATTTTAAAAATTCTTTCACCAGTAGAAAGCTACATTATTCCTGAGTGACATAGGCTATACGGGATCTTTAAAAACCTAAATCTACGCGGGCGAAGCCGCGGGGATCAGCTAGTATATAATAAGTAGTGAAAATTTGAGAAAATCCTTCCTAAAAAATAACTCAGGCGTTCGATCTTTGATACGCCGCGCGCGGCGCGACCGAGCGACGATATTAGAATAAAATATATTAGGTAGGTACAGCTGAATACAAATATCGTCGCGATTCGACGGTGAATAATTATTACATCGAATTTTCGTATTGGCCTGTTACATGTTGACTGTGATGATACGAGTATGCGGCTAGTATTTTTATCATTTTGTTTGTTTCGTAATAAATTTTGAATGCAGTTTTATTTATTTGTGAACTTGAGTGTCGATAAATATTTAATGCGAATAATTGTAATGTAGATTAGGCAAAATAATGTAGATTAGGTACATTTTTGTGTTGTGATAGATTTGTGTCGCGCGTTAATAATACCTATTATAGTAGATTTGTTCTTTTTGGAAATACTTGCGTCATTTTATAAATCGTATGAGAAAATGTTTTTCAAAGTGTAGGTATTATCATACATTTAAGTATTATAGGTAATAGGTTAGGTACGTGAAGTGGTATTGTTCTTTTTAGAAATCATCATCATCATTTTATAATTCGTATGATAATAAATATGTAGAAATGTATGATAATAAATATAGTAGTTACCTACTAAAAAGATTTTTTATAGGTAACTAGGTAAACTTACCTACCTATTGTATTGTAGGTATCTACTTGACATTGCTTTATCGTTCTACTTGTTTTTATTTTTACATACATAGGTAGGTACTAGGTACTGTATTCCGCGACAGGTTGAGATGGCAATCGGGGTATGAGGCGGGGGTGACACCCCGCACACCCGCACGTCACCCTCGCTCGCCCGCACTGGGTTAGCACAGGGGCCGTGCGGGTGTGCGGGGCATTCCCTCCCCGATTGCCATTTCGACCTGTCGCGAAGGTATGGATTGGGTACCTATTAAGAGTAAAATTTAAAATTTAAATCAATCGAGTTAAATACAAAGCTATACCCTAGTTCTCGACCTTATTGACGGTTATGAGAAAGTTGTTTTTTGTCATATTCTTGTTCAGTAGGTATCATTCATAGATTGTTAAAATGTTGTTCCCTATGTCAATAAGGTCGGAAATCGCTTGCACCCATTTATATGCTTGCGCCTCATGGTGAAATCGGTGCAAGCAAATCTCGACCTTATTGACGGTTATGAGAAAGTTGTTTTTTGTCATATTCTTGTTCAGTAGGTATCATTCATAGATTGTTAAAATGTTGTTCCCTATGTCAATAAGGTCGGAAATCGCTTGCACCCATTTATATGCTTGCGCCTCATGGTGAAATCGGTGCAAGCAAATCTCGACCTTATTGACGGTTATGAGAAAGTTGTTTTTTGTCATATTCTTGCTCAGTATAATTCATAGATTGCTAAAATGCTGTTTTCTGACTATGTCAATAAGGTCGAAAATCGATTGCACCCATTTTTCTGCTTGCGCCTCACGGTTCAAGCAATTTTTTTTTTTGTAACAAAATAATGTAACGTTAATAATTATTAAATATTTGTCTGTAACACGTGATAATATTGTGATACACACATGAACCTGTATTTGACACCTCTAATGTGAATCACCTACTAGGTATTTTTACTAGTTAATTGACTTTTATATTTTCATATTATTATATTATTGTAAAGCTTGTTTAAATTATCAAACGTACTGTTATAAATTTATAATTAATATCTATTTAAGTAATCTGTAAAAAATTGTAATCCTATTTGGCCTTATTTTCAGTCTGTTATTATGTAAAATTATATTGTATATATCGCTGTTGATTGCAAAAAACGAATAAAATAAAAAAATAAAATAAATGCATAGCGTGCAAAACTCGGGTCAATGCTCCACCTACGACGCGGCATTGACTCCGAGTGGCCTACTCACGCAACGTTAGATGACCTCTAGCTTCAGTCAGATGTTTTATTTGCAATATATCGTGAACCTTTACAAAATATAGATTTTTTATTTTACTTTTTTCGCGTTTTCTTTTTTGGTGTTATCATATCAGTAATCATCAGTAGTATCCACCTGTCTTCATTTTTGCTAGCGTTCTGGTTACACCCTGTATGTGTTACAGGATTACTTTTTGTATGTCTATAGTTTTTACATAACAATATTTTTTTTAGCCAGTCAGATGTTTTATTTACAACTAGCTGATGCCCGCGACTTCTCTTTGAATCTTTCAAAATCCCGCGGGAACTCTTTGATTTTGTGTGATAAAAAGTAGTCTATGTGTCAATCCAGGGTATAATCTATCTCCATTCCAAATTTCATCCAAATCCGTTCCGCCGTTTTTGCATGATTGAGTAACAAGCATCCAGACATCCACACTTTCACATTTATAATATTATTAGGATATATCGTGAACTTTTACAAAATATTGGAATTTTTTTCGCATTTTTTTTGTTACGACATAGTGGGAACGCGCCCTTACATTCGATTGTGAACGACCTGACAACAATTTTTTTTCTGCAGATACGAAGCGGACCCAAACGTCAAGATGGTGGTGCTTCTTGGTGAAGTGGGGGGAGTGGAGGAATACCACGTGTGCAAGATGATGCGCGACCGAAAACTGACCAAGCCTTTAGTGGCTTGGTGCATTGGCACTTGCTCTGGTGAGTACGTTAGTTTTTTTTATTTTTGAAGAAATCACTAACCATACCATGAATGGCTATGAAGCCCATACTATGAAGCTGTGGTAGCCTAGTGGTTAGCACGTCCGCCTTCCAATCGGAGGTCGGGGGTTCGATCCGGGGCACGCACCTCTAACTTTTCTGGATTATGTTTAAGTAATTAAAACATCACTTGCTTTAACGGTGAAGGAAAACATCGTGAGGAAACCTGCATGCCTGAGAGTTCTCCATAATGTTCTCAAAGGTGTGTGAAGTCTGCCAATCCGCACTTGACCAGCGTGGTAGATTATGGCCAAAACCCTTCTCACTCTGAGAGGAGACCCGTGCTCTGTAGTGAGCCGGCGATGGGTTGATCATGATGATGATGACTATGAATGGGAAAGTGTGTTCTAATAATATTCTATTCTATTCTATTCTATTCTATTTGTTTACAGACATGTTCACATCAGAAGTACAGTTCGGGCACGCGGGTTCGCTCGCGGGCTCGGCGCTAGAGAAGGCGGCGGCTAAGAACGCGGCGTTGGCGGCCCACGGCGCCGTGGTCCCTGACTCCTTTGACACCCTCGGAAATTCTATCAACAAGGTAACCTTCTTCTTCTTCTTATTTTGCTTTGTGGCATCAAGGTAACCTTAAAGACACTTTTACTCGCTTTTCCATACAAACGTACATTAATTCGTCACATAAACATTTCGTGGTGTCTATGCTATGTCATATGTATGTCTAGATTTTATATTGAATAATTGCCTAATAATCTAAATATATAAAAGGAAAAGGTGACTGACTGACTGACTGACTGACTGACTGATCTATCAACGCACAGCTCAAACTACTGGACGGATCGGGCTGAAATTTGGTATGCAGAATGCAGATAGCTATTATGACAAAGGCATCTAAGGAAGGATTTTTCAAAATTCAACCCCTAAGGGGGTGAAATAGGGGTTTGAAATTTGCGTAGTCCACGCGGACGAAGTCGCGAGCATAAGCTAGTAATAATAATAACTAATAGCGTACGTACTAAAATAGTTTTATAAGTCATGATTTTACTAAAATACGAATCTAAAATTATTTTTATTATAAATATGGATGTAATTCCCTTTTATAAATGCGAAAGTGTGTTTGTTTGTTGGTTTATTGATTAGTTGGTTTGTCCTTCAATCACGTCGCAACGGAGCAACAGATTGACGTGATTTTTTACATGGGTAATAGTTTAAGACCTGCAGAGTGACATATGCTACTTTTAACACGGAAAATCAAAGATTTCATAGTTCCCACGCGATTTTTAAAACCTAAATCCACGCGTACGAAGTCGCGGGCATCAGCTAGTGTCTGATAATAACCATTTATATTTGTTATGCTATCACGTAATCAAATTTTTGAAAGCTCATATTATCTCTGAACCTATGGGGCACAGATATTTTGAAAGCTCATATTATCTCTGAACCTATGGGGCACAGATATTTTGAAAGCTCATATTATCTCTGAACCTATGGGGCACAGATATTTTGAAAGCTCATATTATCTCTGAACCTATGGTGCACAGATATTTTGATGTTAATGGAACTTCTGATTTTGGTATTTATGTGAATATTGTTGGTCAGGTGTACAAGAAGCTGGTGTCGGAAGGCAAGATCATAGTGAAGGAAGAGGTGGAGCCGCCCAAGGTACCCATGGACTACGACTGGGCTAGGGTGAGTAAAGAAAGAAGAAAAGAAAGAAAAGATGTTTATTTTACAAACTGCCACCACCACCAACTGTGTCAACCACCATTGTCTAAATTGTGAGGGCTTACCTGAACCACCATTGTCTAAAATATGAGGGCATACTTCAACCAAAATTGTCTAAAATATGATGGCATACCTCAACCACTATATTATCTAAAATATGATGGCATACCTCAACCACTATATTATCTAAAATATGAGGGCATACCTCAACCACCATTGTCTAAAATATGAGAGCTTACCTCAACCACCATAGTCTAAAATATGAGAGCTTACCTGAACCACCATTGTCTAAAATATGAGGGCATACCTCAACCAAAATTGTCTAAAATATGATGACATACCTCAACCACCATTATCTTAAATATGAGTACTTACCTCAATCGCCATTGTGTAAAATATGAGGGCTTACCTCACACATCTTATAACTAAGAGCCTCACACATCTTATAACTTGGAGCTGGTTATTCCGACGCTTCTTCCACCTGAGCATAAGCCCAACGTGCTTCAAGCAAAAGAAGCGCCGGAACAAACTGTCATGTATGGCACAACCCGAAAAAAGGTCCTAGCTCAGCATTATGCTGTATGCCTTGATGCACAAGAACATACAGCGCTGAGTACTATCTACTTCTATTAGGGTTGCCAGCTGTAAAATCTATAAACTAGGACCTTACTCGAAAACCATGAATTTTAGAACGTAGAATCAGGACGTAATTATTTTTTGTTATAATAATGTTAAGTTTAAATGGTTTTATCACTACCCATATTATAAATGCGAAACTGTGTTTGTTTGTTGATTTGTCCTTCAATCACGTTGCAACAAAGCCACGGATCGACGGATTTTTCCAAGGGCATAGTTTAAGACCTGGGAGAGTGACATAGGCTACATTTTAAGTACAGTTCTAAAGTGGTTTGTTTGTAACTACACAGAAACTGGGTATCATCCGCAAGCCTGCTGCTTTCATCAGCACAATCTGTGACGAGCGAGGCCAGGAACTGAGCTACTGCGGCGTGCCCATCAGCGGAGTATTGGAACGACAACTGGGCGTCGGTGGCACCATCAGCTTATTGTGGTGAGTGTTGTCGACCTGACGAGGGTGTACTGCGACCAACATTGTCTAATGTATGAGGGCATACCTCAACCACTATTGTCTCAAATATGAGGGAAAATCTCAACCACCATTGTCTCAAATATGTGGGCATACCTCAACCACTATTGTCTAAACATGAGGACATAACTCAACCACCATTGTCTAAAACATGATGGCATACCTCAACCACTATATTGTCTAAAATATGAGGGCATACCCCAACCACTATTGTCTAAAATATGAGGGCATACCTCAACCAGCATTGTCTAATATATGAGGGCATACCTCAAACAGCATTGTCTAATATGAGGGTCCACCACCATAGTCTAAAATATGAGGGCATACCTCAACCACTATTGTCTAAAATATGAGAGCTTATCTCAACAACCATTGTCTAAAATATGAGAGCTTACCTCAACCACCAGTGTCTAAAATATGATGGCATACCTCAACCACCAGTGTCTAAAATATGATGGCATACCTCAACCACCAGTGTCTAAAATATGATGGCATACCTCAACCACCAGTGTCTAAAAATGATGGCGTACCTCAACCACCGCCGCACTTACGACAAAAGCAATCAGTATCAGCACGATCTTCGACGAGAGAAGTGATGGAAAACTAAAATATACAAGTAACCGCCTTCTCTAGCTAGCCCATGAGCTTAGCCATATATTCTAAAGTTTTTATTTGCTTGTCCACAGGTTCCAGAGGGAACTACCGGACTGGGCGAGCAAGTTCTTCGAGCTCGTGCTAATAGTGACAGCGGACCACGGGCCGGCGGTGTCCGGCGCCCACAACACCATGGTCACAGCGCGAGCGGGGAAGGACCTCATATCATCGGTGGTCAGCGGACTGCTGACTATTGTGAGTGCCTAATGCTGACTTCCCGAAGCTCTTTATTTATTTATTTATTTATTTATTTACACTTTATTGCACACAACACAAAGTAAACATTGAAAAAACACAATACAGGATCTTAATAATCTAAATAAAAAGTGTTCGTAAAAATCAAATCAGTGGTGTTTGACCAGTATAATATCATAATATGTTTGAGAAAAGTGTAAATTTCTAGGATTAATGTTATCTAAAATTAAACAGTGCAAATAAATTAAAAAAAAACAAAGGAGTATTTTTACAAAGTAATCAATTCTCAATATCATCAATAATACATTATATTCCCTACTGTTTGTGTTTCAATTGCTATATAATGGCTTTAAAACAATAAAAACATAAAAGTTAAATGTGTTGATAAACTTAAAAATTGTGAAAACAAGAAACATACAGTGAAAACCTACCTACCTATTTATAAATTCATAATACATTATTATTTACTACTGTTTGTGTTTCAATTGCTATAATATGGCCTTAAAACAAAATAAACTTATCTAAATGTGTGCTAAAACTTAAAATAGTAAAAACAAGAAACAAAAAGTGAAAATAATACTTATAAATTCTTGTGTTCTAAGTAACGGTCAAAATGTAATGTCAATTATTACGCCATCTACTGATATACTGCAAGCCAGGCGTAATAAAATCAATAGTGCAGCATGATGGAATAAAGTAATACTCACTTATGCCAAGAGAGGGCGTCTAGCCACAACTACCAATAGGTGGCGTTGAAAAAATAGTGCAAATAAAGTAAAAAACCTAATAATTATTTTTACAAAGTAATCAATTCTCAATCTCAACAATAATACGTTATATATACTACTTTATAGTAAAATAATAATAAACAAACAATAATTTTGTTGACTGGAAGCAAACTGGAAGGAACACAAAAGCCAACACGTTGAAAAATTTCACCACAAGTTTCAACAACTCGAATGGTCGATTGAGTAGAGTACTCGACTTATGTAACACTCAATGCGGGTTCAAACCCTCGTCCATTAAGTTACAATATTTTATTTTATTTTATTTTTCTCTTTTTGTGCTTTTTATACTTTTTTAATGAACTTTTGTGAATATAATATATATATGAACATAAATACAACTATAAAATTACACTAGAAATTCATTTTAGATTTCATTCACTGTTTGATCTTTGTATATAAAAATTAAAATGATGACTAGAAAGGCACACGCACTAGAAGAACAGAAAAAACTTAAATTAGCATTACTGGAGCTTAAAGAAAGCAAACAATTATGTAGTCAATTGATTCAAGAGAGAGAAGACAGTGAAGTAGAGATACAAAAAGTTGTGAACAAAAACTCTCAGTTAAAAACTGAATTGGCTGAACTACATACAACTTTTACTGAAACTCTAGAGCAAAAACAACAGCTCGAGGAAGTATTGATTCATTTTCAACAATGTAACGACACATATGAAGCTGAGGTTGCCAAGGTCAAACAGTTGGAAGGTAGACTTCAATACGCACAACAACAAATATCATATCTGCAATTACAACTTCAACTATGCCAGAAAAAAAATACTGACACTTTATTCTCTGAGCTTGTAGATTCAAACTCTTCAATACCGCCACACGCATTCATTGACCTTACAAAGGATGACTCCCAGGTATGTAAAAATGTCAAAGTGACAAATGGGCTTAGTCATAATAAAGTTAAGAAATATATTAAGATAAATAAATTTATACGAAAAACTAAAAAACTTATCAAAAAAGAACATATTCGTCACAAAATAATAAAGACAAAGAAAAAAAATATGGAACTTAAATCAGAGGTGAGCCACTACATTGAGACGCTACAGGAATTTGAAATCAGGTATATGACTGAAAAACAAATTTTAACAACCGAAATAAATAACTTAAAAGACTCTTTAATGTCACTAAACAAAAGTTATGAGGAATGTCAAAATCAATTACGTGAGCATATTGTAGACGCGGACAATATTATTGAGCTATCAAATTATAATATGGCAAGGTTGGAATCTTTGAGTAATAGGCAATACTGCTGTGATTGCGCCGTGACCGATACTGAAAATAAAACTCTACAGAATGATAAGAAATCTAATCCAGAATCTTACTTAAGCAAAACTAACATTAATGAAGAGCCAAGTACTATAGTTCTATCCGATAAGTTGGGCCAAGACTTTGGGGCTCTCCTGAATGAAAAACTGCTACAAAAAGTAATTAATTACTGTATGCCTAATGCATCGTTTTCCAATCTTATAAGTTGCATGAATCGGATGACATTACATAAACAAAATACTATCATAATCTTGTTTGGTAACAGTTTAGCCATTAATAAGCGTGATATATGTCATCTGTTTGAAACAATAAGTAAAGTGGATGTACAAAAAGTAATAATATGTACGTTGCCGTACTCAAATTTATTGACTGACAAGCAAAATCAATACATCCACTACTTAAACAATTTCATATACAAATTGTCACGCCTCTGTAGTAAGACGGTGGCATTGCTTGACATCAATGAATTTGTAGACGGCTTCAGACTAACGAAGTATAAATTATATATGCCGAAAAATTTGATTTGTAAGATAGCGACACTAGTAGCAAACAAAATAGTAAATAACATGTCAGTATCGACTGTTAACAATATCATAAATTTATCATATGACTTTAGAGATACCTTGAGTAGCGATTGTACTGAAAATAAATTTGACACTACTATGTGTAATAATAATGACAAAAGTATTTTAAACTGAACAGGGAGACAAAGGAAAAGCGCAATTGTATAAATCTAGTGCACCAAAATATCCAAAGCCTTTCCTGCAAAATACTAGAACTAGAATTATTTGTACAAAAATACAATGTTGATATTCTCTGTTTGACGGAACATTGGCTGAAAGAATTAGAACTAGGTTTTAATATAAATAATTATCAGGTAGGAAGTTGTTTCATCAGAAAGATTGCAATACATGGAGGTTCAATGATAGTGTTAAAAAATAGTATTAAATTTAAAACAAGAAGAGACATTGAAAATCTTTCTGTTGAAAGACACGTGGAGTTGTCCAGCGTGGAACTAAATAAACATGTAATAATATGTGTGTACCGACCCCCCACTGGTGACTTAGATAATTTTGAAACAGTTTTGGAGGAAGCTCTTAGAATAGCATCGCGTGGATCGAAAAATATTATAATAACAGGTGACTTTAACATAGACATTTTAGTAGAAAGCCCACTTAAAAATAGATTAATTCATTTACTTAGCAGCTTCAATTTAACAAATGTTTTTAATGAGCCCACGCGAATTACTTCATATTCAGCTACTTGCCTCGACAATATTTACTGTGATTGTGAATATTACAATAAAGCAATAATAAATTGCCTTAAGTCGGACCATAGTGGTCAATTCATAACTTTAGTGGTGGAAGAAAATAAGACAAAAGAAAAGATAATATGTAGGCCTATAACACAAAAACAGATTGAAAAGTTTAAGCAAAACTTAACATCTCGTCTCACTCCTGACGTATTTGATGATCCTGATGATTGGTGCTCTAAAATGTTCAATATTATTCAAAATGAATTTAATTTAGTATTTCCAGTTAAAACTGTAACTTGCAATAAAAAAAATGGATTCAATGAATGGGCAACTAATGAAATCCGCAAAAGTAGAGATATACTCTATAGTCTTTACGATGAAAAGACGTGGAATTTTGAAAATAATTTCGTAGAATATGTAAGAGCATATTCAAAAACGTTTAAAAAAGCGTGTCAGGAGGCAAAGTCTAATATGATTCGCGAAAAAATAAAGAAATCATCAAATAAGTCCAAAATAGTTTGGGATATTGTAAACACTGAAACTGGTAAGACCAAAGGAATGAAAAAGGAGCTCGTCTTGAAAATAGATGACAATTTAATTCAAAATAAGGACGAAATAGCTATAATATTTGAGAAATATTTTACTACTATACCCCTGGAAACGACAGCTCATCTACAAGCCTCCCCTGAAATGGCTTGTGAGCTGCTAAATTCTAATGTTATTCCATGTCAGGATAATTTTGAATTTGAGCACATAGATGTTACTACTTTAGTTAAAACATTTAAATCATTAAATATAAAAAAAACGCAAGACATATCAGGCATGTCAGTGCACGTTTTTAGTTCTGTAATACATGTTTTGGCACCACATCTAACAATATTATTTAATAAATGTGTTGACGAAGGTATATTCCCAGATTGGATGAAGATTAGTCGTTTGGTGCCGCTATTTAAGTCCGGTGATTGTGAAGATCCGTCGTGCTTTAGACCAGTGTCTGTCTTACCGGTGCTGAGTAAGGTGTTTGAAAAGATTATGCTGAATCAGATGCTTGCATATTTTAACACAAATAATATTCTACACGGCAAACAATTTGGATTCACAAAAGGCAAATCAACTATTGATGCCGGAATTGCTTTAATCAAACATATATTCGAGGCATGGGAGAGATCACAAGATGCAATTGGCGTCTTTTGTGATCTTTCCAAAGCATTTGATTGTGTTGATCATCAGATTCTACTGCGTAAACTCCAGTTTTACGGGATCAAAAATCAAGCACGAGACCTAATACAGTCATATCTTTTCAATAGATTGCAGAAGGTAGACATAGGTGGGATTAAATCAGAGGGATCTTTGGTTAAAATGGGAGTACCACAGGGTTCCATTTTAGGTCCGTTTTTATTCTTAGTATACGTAAATGATTTGCCTCATATGGTTCAGAAGATCTCAGATATAGTGATGTTTGCTGATGATACGTCGCTTATTTTTAAAATTAAAAGACAGCTTAGTAACGTAGAAGAAGTAAACATTGCTCTATCCCGGGTTTTGAACTGGTTTACAGCAAACAATCTGCTGTTAAACTCCAAAAAAACTAAATGTATTAAATTCACCCTTCCTAATGTACGGCAGGTAGACACTGAAATTCTCTTAGACAATGACAAATTAGCATTAGTGAAAGAAATAGTATTTCTTGGGATAGGTATCGACAGTAAGCTTCAATGGGGAAGTCATATCCGTAAGCTTTCTAAAAAATTGAGCTCGGCCGCTTATGCTATACGAAAAATTAGACAGCTGACGGATGTGTCTACTGCTAAAATTGTTTATTTTAGTTACTTCCATAGTCTGATGACATACGGTATTTTGCTATGGGGCCGAGCTGCCGATATTAAAACTATATTTTTGTTACAAAAACGTGCAGTTCGTGCCATATACAACTTAGGTCCACGTGAATCGCTGAGAGAAGTATTTAAAGAAAGTAATATTATGACAGTAACGAGTCAATATATATATGAAAATATAATGTATGTTCGCAAGAATAGAGAACATATTAAAACCAATTATGAAAGACATAATTTTAACACACGGAATAAAAATAAATTGGAAACCCAGAGGTTCAGACTAACGAAGGTTAGCGAGTCATTTTTGGGCAGTGCTGTCCGCTATTATAATAAAATTCCGTCAGAAGTTCAAAGTTTACCAGAAGGGAGGTTTAAACGTTTCATCAAAAAAAGCCTGTGTAAGAAAGGCTACTACAAGTTAGACGATTATATATCGGATAAGGATGCTTGGACAACTCCTTTAGGCTCTAATACATTGAAGTAATGTTACATATTAACATTAAGTGTTTTATTATTTATTGTTATTTTTTGTTAATTTTGACGTTGAATTGTAACTGAAATAATGACTTACTATTTGATAATTTAATTACTACTTTTTACAATAATTACTTAAGTAGGTACCTTAAATTTGTAACCTGATTTATTCTATTTTTATTTTATTATTGTAAACTGATTTATACTATTTTATTTTATTTTTGTGATTTTACTTTTGTAATGACATTCAAAAAGTGTACTCCGTATGTACTTACTTTGAATAAAATATTTGATTTTGATTTTGATTTTGAATCTAATAGATGTAGCATGCAAAGGCGGCCTTATCGCTAAAGCGATCTCTCCCAGGCAACCTTTGACGAAAGGAATCACGAAAGCACGGGTTGGTGCGGCAGCCGAAAATGGCCCTAGACATATTATATTATTACCGCAGCTTTGGAGGACATCTTTAAGCTTCTGGATTGGAACGGACTTGGCATTAACATCAACGGCGAGTACACCACTCACCTTCGATTTGCCGATGACATATCGTTATTGCAGAGACTCTGGAAGACCCGTTCTCTGCAGTGAGCCATCGATGGGTTGTTCATGATGATGATGATGATGATGGTAAAATAAAAAAATAAAAAATATTTTTATTCAATTAAACTTTCACAAGTATTTTTGAGTCGTCAGCTGCATCTATACCTCCTACCGAGAAGAACCGGCAAGAAACTCGGCGGTTGCTCTTTTCAAAGATTTGATGATGGTGTATGTCCTCAGGGTGACCGTTTCGGCGGCGCGCTGGACCGCGCGGCGCTGGACTTCTGCGCGGCGTACGACAAGGGCCAGCACCCGCAGGAGTTTGTCAACGAGAAGCGCGCCAAGGGGGAACTCATCATGGGCATCGGACACAGGTTGGCTTCTAAGAGTGAATAGGCATCTTCTAGGCAAGCGCGCTCCATCTTAGGCTGCATCATCACTTGCCACCAGGTCTGATTGCAGACAAGCGCTAGTCTACAAATTAAAAAAAAATTGTTAGGGTTATTCAAGGGGCGGACCAACAAATTCCTAAAAGGCCGGCAACGCATCGGCGGTTCCTCTGGTGTTGCAAATGTTCATGGGCGGCGGTAATCACTTAACATCAGGTGACCCGCCTGCTCGTTTGCTCGCTATCTCTATTTTTAAAAAAAGAGGTAAAAGCCTCTTTACGGTCTGGGTAGACACTTTATTTTATAATCTAATCCTTTTGGTATTAAAAGAACTTTTAAATATTAAAAACATTATAAATGCGAAAGTGTGTTGGTTTATTGGTTTGTCCGTCAATCACGTCGCAACGGTGCAACGGATTAACGTGATTTTTTGCATGGGTATAGACGTCGAGAGTGACATGGGCTACTTTTTATTCCGGAAAATTAAAGCGTTCCCACGGGATTTTCAAAAAACCTAATTCCACGCGGACGAAAAATTAAAATCCAGTACATAACGTCTTTTTCCACCACATCAGAGGAAGCACCCTTTTTATACCGATAAGAGTATTTTTAAAAAATATGTTTCGAATCAAATACCCGGCTGAGTTTGTGTGTTGGCTCTTCTCAGACCTGGGCGCGTTTGGAACCCTCGCAGCTTTAGTTTTAAGTTTGCGTAATAATTATCACCACTATATCTTAGAAATCCAAGATCCATCAAAAAGAATAATTTATTACATATTTTGAATAAGTCATTTGACTTTGAAAAACACTCGTGTTTTATTCGCCCAGGGTGAAATCAATCAACAACCCAGACTCCCGCGTCCGAGAGTTGAAGGCGTACGTGACGTCACGCTGGCCCGCGTGGCCTGTGACGCGGTACGCGCTCGACGTTGAGGCGATCACCACCAGGAAGAAACCCAACCTGATCCTCAATGTGGACGGCATCGTGGCCGCCGCCATGGTGGACATGTTCCGACACTGCCAGCTGTTCACACAGTGAGTATACACACACATACACGCAAGCGCGCACGCAAGCACGCATACATGCACGCACGCACAGAGGCAGGTGCGCGTGCGTGTTCTCGTTTATATAATATTACTTTTTAGCCTCTCTCATAGGCTAGATTGTAATGATAGTAAAGTACTATTGTCAGCTCTATACGATAAAAAATACATATAAACGCAGTACGCTGCACAAGCATATACGCAGCCACACGTATATACACGTACGGGCAGACACAAATAAAGGACAGACACACTTTCATATTTATAATATTAGTATGGATTTACATTTTTGCGTGTTCAGTACGCTCTCAAAAGCGTATTTTTTAATAAAATCTATCTAAATATATAAAAGGAAAAGGTGACTGACTGACTGTCTGACTGACTGAATGACTGATCTGTTAACGCATAGCTCAAACTACTAGACGGATCGGGCAGAAATTTAGCATGCAGATAGCTATTACGACGTGGACATCTGCTAAGAAATGATTTTTGAAAATACAATCCCTAAGGGGGTGAAATAGGGGTTTGAAATTTGTGTAGTCCACGCGGATGAAGTCGCGAGCATAAAATTTTTAGGGTTCCGTACCTCAAAAGGAAAAACGGAACCCTTATATCACTTTGTTGTCTGTCTGTCTGTCTGTCTGTCAAGAAACCTACAGGGTACTTCCCGTTGACCTAGAATCATGAAATTTGGCAGGTAGGTAGATCTTATAGCTGACATTTGGGGAAACATCTGAAAACCGCGAATTTAGGGTTAGGTCACACAAAAAAAATTAAATTGTGGTCATGAACTAATAATTAGTATTTTCAACTTTCGAAGTGAGTGACTATATCAAGTGGGGTATCATATGAAAGGTCTTCACCTGTACATTCTAAAACAGATTTTTATTTATTTTCATGCATCACAGTTTTTGAATTATCGTGCAAAATGTCGAAAAAATAGGACTGTAGTACGGAACCCTTATTGCGCGAGCCTGACTCGCACTTGGCCGGTTTTCTTAATAAAAACTAACCGATGTATTTGTGAACAGGGAGGAAGGCAACAACTACATAGCGATGGGTTCAATCAACGCCCTCTTCGTGCTGGGCCGCACCATCGGCCTAGTGGGCCACTACCTCGACCAGAAGCGTCTCAAGCAGCCCCTCTACCGCCACCCCTGGGACGACATCACCTATATGTCACCCCATAACTGAACACCCCTCTAAAGTTGTTATACTTGTACGATAGATGGCATTATTGTTGAAAAATTGTGACAAATACTTTAATGATAATTATACGTTTTTTTATTAATATTTACTTTTTATGACAATTTAACCGACAGCTGATTCGAAAACCTTTTGCATGAGTGGAGCAAGAATAAGGTTCATTTTAATTGCCTAAATGACTGTGCCGTACCTACTTAAAAATATCAGAAAATTTGAATTTTTTTAACCTTGACTAGATTTCTTCTCGATACTAAACTCGAAACTGAACTCGAAAAACTTACTCATCTTACTTATCACTCATTTTTACTTCGCAAGTAAATTTCTAAAATTTGACTGACGATTTTTTGTGACAACGCCATCTATCGAGCATATTTGGTCTAATTTAAAGTCGTATTAGAGAATAATAATAAAATATAATAGTAAAATCTTTAGTCTGGGAATTATTACTTGTAGTTTTTAATATAATAATTATTATAAGTAAATAATTGTTCTTTTATTAATTTAATTTTTAATGCCGACCGTTAGAAATGCGTAAAATATATATTTTATCTCATTTTAATTCATCTTTGAAATTTTATATTGTAACTTTTTGACAAAATTGTATTATTTCGAATTGATTAAAAGAAATAGGATTCATTTGATTGAAAAGTGAGAAATGATAAAGTCCCGCAAATTGCTAATGCGCGGGGCCGCCATTTTAGTGACGTCAGCACTAGACTGAAGTATCGAGCTGATAATACATTTTTATTTCGGCTGACGTTAAAATGATGTCATTTCGATGTTAATGAGACATGTTTCCAGCGCAATATCATTTTGCGGGACTTATAATTTAGTTACGAGTCTGTGGACAACAGAATTTAGCTACAACAGTAATAAAATACCTTAGCGTTATTTTTAGCGGTTGGTAGAGCGCAGATTATAAAGAATAAATGGACAGAGATGACATAACATTGTTGTCTATGGTTGAATAATAATAGTAAGGTCACAAAACATATTGTAAGTAGTTTAGAATTAATTTAATATAGTATACATTATATGACTCGCCGTCTCAACCGATAGATGTCCACTGCTGGACATAGGTCTGTTCTAAATGTGCTACAAGTATAATAATGTATGCTATATTAGATATTCATTCAAAAATAGAGGGTTACGTTTCTACGCTGTTGTAAGTACATAAATTGTTTACAAAAATGTTTTTTTTTTAAATAATAATAGGTAAGTAAATAAACTTGACTCATTAGATATTTTTATACAAAATGATGATGATAAATGGAAAAAAATATAAATTATTGTATTGACATATTAATATTATGAACTAACTAGTTTTTCGAAATGACACGAAAAATATTAACCTCGTTCGGGTGCACTTGGATGAATACGTTACTATTTTGATGTTAGATGAAAGAAAAATATTACAAAATGCACAAATATTATACTATATTATAGATAGAAAATGCACCATATTTTAATAAAAATATACATACTATAAATGTTTTGAACACAATATATGTGCGTGGTTAGAAATTATATACTATATCCTAAGACTCGAGACATATTGACGCAGAGAGTGAAGTTTTTTCTGAAAACTGTACTTTATTTTTTCTATTATACTGTACATATTGATTAAGTGCGAGTCGGACTCGTACATGACGGGTTCCGTACCGTCATATAAGAAATAATGCTTTAATTTTTTTGGAAAAGTTTCACGGTTTTTCGCTTTACTTGTGCTATGCCTTTATGACAGTATTACCTAACAAATTTCATGATTCTAGCAACGGGAAGTAACCTCAAGGTTTTGATTCTCTTGACGCGGCTTGACAGACACGACAGAACAGACAGACAGACAACGAAGTGGTCATGTAAGGGTTCCTTTTGTTATCTGGGTCTATAATTTATAAACCCAATTTTGATTTGTGAAAGATTTTGCACGGATGTTGTCCTTATAAATAGACTAAAAAATAATTTTCAGAAATTCAACTTGAGCGAAGCCCAATCTAGTTGCGTCGCCTCGCTTCGCGTCAATGTATCTCGAGCCTAATAGTAACGAAATTATAAGAAAAAATCGCTTTATGTTAGTTATAATATTGTAAGAAAATAGAAAGCTTCACAATCCCGTCTCGAATTGTGATAAGTAACTTTTTTTTTTAATAAATTAGGTTTTTAAAAATACCAGGGGGAACTCTTTGATTATGCGGGATAAAAAGTAACCTATGTCACTCTCCAGGTCTTTATCTATACCCATGCAAAAAATCACTTCAATCCGTTGCGACGTGATTGAAGGACAAACTTAGTCAGCGAGCGTCAACCAATCAGAGGTGATTGCGATCGTGACATTGTAGCTGTCATTCTACCGCAATCGCGCAGCAGCACCTCGATTGCGGGAAACCTGCATCAATCATTATTACAATCTCAATTGTTCTGATTGCCTGAATTTGTGCGATTCTTGTTGCAACAATGCATTGTAGCCAATAGTGAGCGAACGTAAACCAATCAGAGATGATTGCGATCGTGACATTGTAGCTGTCATTCTCCCGCAATCGCGCAGCTGGGCTGTTTCCATGACAATGTGGACACTGGCCACAATATAACACATTATCACTCTCTACATAGATGTGTAAGCGAATAAATTGTTTCATGTAATCTAAATATATAAAAGGAAACGGTGACTGACTGACTGACTGACTGCCTGACTGACTGACTGACTGACTGACTGACTGACTGACTGACTGACTGACTGACTGACTGACTGATCTATCAACGCACAGCCTAAACTACTGGACGGAACGGGCTGAAATTTGGCATGCAGATAGCTATTATGACGAAGGCATCCGCTAAGAAAGGATTTTTGAAAATTCAATCACTAAGGGGGTGAAATAAGGGTTTGAAATTTGTGTAGTCCACGCGGACGAAGTCGCGAGCATAAGCTAGTTTATTTATAACTAGCTGCCCCGGCGAACTTCGTACCAACAGTCGATTCTTTTTCAGGCAATTTTTTAAATTTTTCTCTCCGTAAGAACCATCCCCGTACTTCAAGGAATATTATGAAAAATCGCGAAATCGGTTCAGCTGTTCTCGAGATTTTCGATCAGCAACACATTTTGCGATTCATTTTTATATATACAAGATTGTGACAAAACGGTCGGTTGATAGGTAGTTATCTGTACATATTTGATTTTGTCAACTTATTTGAATACTATAATATATATTTTTTATTTAATTTCCTTTGTTTTCTTTCATCAATTCCTAGGTGAGACATCTATAACTCATTTCACACTACGAGATATTACTTCACGGGAATTTTTAGAGTAAAAATTGATACGAATGTTGGAAACACCAATATTGACCAGACTATAAAATATAATTTATATCCCGTAGTGTGAAATAAGCTTAATCTTCGTAATGGTTCCACCCCACCACAGTTCACGACAGGTCCATCTATCCATCCATCCACCAGCCTGTTTGCGTCCACTGCTGGACATAGTTTATCGCTTTGTATTTTATGTCTTTTTTCTTGTACCTTTATTTGTATTTAAATTTATTATTAATTATCTAGTTAGTGTAAGTGGCACTGCCGTTCTAATAAGATGTAAAAAAAAAAAAAAAAAAACAGGGCTTTCCAAGAGCGCGCCACCAAACACGGTCCTCAGCCTTCCTCATCCACCCGCTCCCCACCACCTTAATCGGGAATAGCAGGGCAGAAACGTACGACACGGCACGACAGGTAACTTATAACAAAACGTCTAGGCTTCAACGTCACTGGCAGGCGTCAAATATTACGTACATTTGACGCTAGGTAGCCTAATATTTTAACTCCCTTCGGCGGTGTTCCCATTAGATTACAACATGGGGTTATTCAAGGGGCAGACCAACAAATTCTTGAAAGGCCGGCAACGCATTGGTGGTTCCTCTGGTACTGCAAATGTTCATGGGCAGCGGTAATCACTTAACATCAGATGACCCGGCTGCTCGTTTCCCATAGCCTAATATTTGACTTACAAGGAGACTGATCTATCAACGCACAGCTCAAACTACTGGATGGATCGGGCTGAACTTGGCATGCAGATAGATATCTACTTTTTTTAGAGCTCTTTAAGAGGAATAATTCCACCGAACATTGTTTTCATGTAAGTTTAACTATTTACGCAGCGCACGCCACGGAAGCTCACAGATGAGACGTTTTTTTTTACATTATTGAAATTTTCGTGGGGATCTCTAACTTTTATAAAAATAAAATAGCCTATGTCACTCAGGAATAATGTAACTTTCTACTGGTGAAAGAATTTTCAAAATCGATTTAGTATTTCCAGAGATTACCCCTTAAAAACATTACGTCTTTATAATATTAGTATACTAACCGCGGTACTCTGAGTCGCTTAATCGTTACTTAAGTTTAGTAAAAAAGAGACAGAGCTATATCTCTCATATAAATCTGTCTCATTTTAACTCCATCTTAAGTATAACCACTCTAGCGACTCTGAGTACCGCGCTTAGAGTGTAGATTAAAAAGAAGATAACATAGGGTACCTTAGTATCAAAACCATTTGAAACACTGCACGTGTTTAGAAAGAATTCACCCGCAATGACTTAATCCTATTGTTATTGCTCATGACGGCCTCAAGTGGAAACACGCCAGGTAATATTGAATGCACTATACCTACTGCGTACACACATCCCTGAAGAAAAAAACCGGCCAAGTGCGAGTCAGGCTCGCGCATTGAGGGTTCCGTACTACAGTCGTATTTTTTCGACATTTTGCACGATAATTCAAAAACTATGAAGCATAAAAATAAATAAAAATCTGTTTTAGAATGTACAGATGAAGACCTTTCATTATGATACCCCACTTGATATAGTTATCTTACTTAGAAAATTGAAAATACTAATTGATGACCACAATTTAATTTTTTTTGTGTGATGTAACCACAAATTCATGGTTTTCAGATGTTTCCCCAAATGTCACCTATAAGACCTACCTACCTGCCAAATTTCATGATTCTAGGTCAACGGGAAGTACCCTGTAGGTTTCTTGACAGACAGACAGACAACAAAGTAATCCTATAAGGGTTCCGTTTTTCCTTTTGAGGTACGGAAACCTAAAAATGTAGCAGGAAGTCTCTGTGGTGAAGTCGCTTGAGACTACGTCGCGTTCTGTAAAGTTTGCGTGACTCGGCTAATATAAAAAGTTCACTTTATTATTTCAGCATTTCTTTCAGTAATTCAGTTAGCGCAGGAGCTTTGAGCGTAACGTTCGTGTCGGCCGTTGATTGAACAACGCGACTTTCGTAAAACTATACGAAAATAATATTTTGTGATAGAATAATTTTAATATCCTTGAAGTGTAGGTAAACACTAAAAAAATTATAAAAAATATTTGTGATAGAAATATTATAGAGATTTAAAAAACAATTATTAATATACCTACTACAAAAAAATGTGCCTATTCAGATTGCCATCTCGACCTGTCGCGTACTATATATATAGCTTATGCCCGCGACTTTGTCCGCGTGGACCACACAGATTTTAAACCCCTATTTTACACCCTTAGGGTTGATGTTTAACTATGAGATTTTAACATATGAGCTTACTAAAATATGTTATACTGCTAATTGCAAAAATATTAACTACAAAACTTCTTTATAGATACTTCAAAACTGACAGACTTTCATACAAACTTCAAACCCTTATTTTACCCCTTTAGGGGTTGCATTATAAAGAATCCTTTCTTAGACGCCTACGTTATAATTAAATAGCTATCTGCATGCATGCCGAATTTCAGCGCGATCCGTCCAGTAGTTTGAGCTGTGCGTTGATAGATCAGTCAGTCAGTCACCTTTTCCTTTTATATAATAGATGAAGTGGATAATTTTTGATTAAAAATTGAACATCAAATTTTATTAGACGATACCCTCGTGGATTTGGGTTTTTAAGAATTCCACGGGAACTCTTTGATTTTCCGGGACAAAAAGTAGCCCATGTCTGTCTCCGGGATGCAAGCCATCTTTTTTTTAAAGAATATTATCCAATGATGACTAATATTCCCCTTTCATTTCCAATTAAGTGTAAATGCTTGTGCTAGGAGTAGGTATGACAATAGTGCAACGGGTGGGGTTTGAACCGGCGACTATTCGGATTTCAGTCCGCTCCTTTATCCGTTGAGCTATTGAGGCTTTGTACCCATCAAAACTGTGAAAGGCTTGCAGACAGACGATCTTGACTTTTTACTGCGAATTCTATAACAATGAGATTTTAAACGTATCTACATAAAAACTCCTCGCAGATGCAGTAGAAGAAAAAAGTATTCATCATCATCATGATCAACCCATCGTTGGCTCACTACAGAGCACGGGTCTCCTCTCATGGTGACAAGGGTTTTGGCCATAGTCTACCACGCTGGCCATTTGCGGATTGGTAGACTTCACACACCTTTGAGAGCATTATGGAGAACTCTCAGGCATGCAGATTTCCTCATGATGTTTTACTTCACCGTTTAAAGCAAGTGATATTTAATTAATTAAAACGTGTATAACTCCGAAAAATTAGAGGTGCGTACCCGGGATCGAACCCCCGACCTCCGATTAGAAGGCGGACGTCCTGCCCTCTAGGCTATCACAGTAGTCAGGTCAAATCATAAATCCTTTATTTTGCTAGAATACATGTGACAAAATGGTAGTATTTTTAAAAAATTAAGTATCAATGTCGGTAATCGGCCATTTCTGGCATGCAAAATTTATCTTATTATCACTTCAATTAATAAAATTCTAATAATTATTATCAAAAATTCATTAAATATTAGTCACAAGAAAAGCTTCATAGAAACCGAAGTTGAACGACATTGTCGTCCACTTTTCCACATTTCCACAATAAAATATGCAAGGCCCGCGTGTCTTTCCCATGGGACTCAGTTCATGTTTCTAGTTTCCATGAAATTATCCCTTCATATTGTATTCCCTTTGTCACGCTAACAATAAAATTACTTATAATTCAAACTTCAAATTATGGTTTAAAATAAAAATACTAGATACCTACGTACTTATTACGCGACAGTTCGAGATGATTATCTTTTTATCCCGGAAAATTAAAGAGTTCCCACGGGATTTTTGAAAAATTAAATCCACGCGTACGAACTATTTGGTACAGAGATAGCTTGCATCCCGAAGACGGAAATAAATTAAAAATCGAATTTATCTTTTTGGTTTTTTTTTGTTGAAATAAATAGGCTTAAATCTAAATTAATATGAGTGGGAAAACTAACAGCACATCAAGAATATCTGCATCAGTTTTGATTTTTTGCAACTTTGTTACCATGGTGAGTAAATTACTACCTAAGCTTACCTACAGCGTGTTTTTAGGGGTCCGTACCCAAAGAGTAAAACGGGACCCTATTACTAAGACTCCGCTGTCCGTCTGTCTGTCTGTCACCAGGCTACATCTCATGAACCGTGATAGTTAAACTGTTGGAATTTTCACAGATGAGGTACCTATTTCTGTTGCCGCTATAAAAAGAAATAGTAAAAAACAGAATAAAATAAATATTTAACAGGGGGCTCCCATACAACAAACGTGATTTTTTTTGCTTGTTTTATAAAAACGAGCAAAAAAAATCATGCTAATTACCTATAGGTAACTAGCTGATGCCCGCGACTTCGTACGCATGGATTTAGGTTGTTAAAAATCCTGTGGGAACTCTTAAATTTTCCGGGATAAAAAGTAGCCTATGTCCTTCCCCGGGTTGCAAGCTACCTATGTACCCGTAGTACAAGATTTTACGTCTCACCAAACCAAACCAAATTCGAGAGTCGAAATACTTCCGCGTTACAGTAAACTGGATCTTAAATGCCTTGTTTTAAAGCTCAAGTTTGTCTACACTTCTACAGCCAGCGCTCCAAGCGGAAACATTGCGAAATTAAAATCAGTGGCATTGAATATTTTACTTCAATTCAAGGCTGTTTAGGTCCATTTTACTGTAACGCGGAAGTATTTCGACTCTCGAATTTGGTTTCGTTTGGTGAGACGTAAAATCTTGTACTACGGGTACTGTACCAAATTTCGTCAAAATCGGTTGAACGGTTGAGCCGTGAAAAGCTAGCAGACAGACAGACAGACACACTTTCGCATTTATAATATTAGTATGGATATGGATGGTACGGAACCCTTCGTGTGCGAGTCCGATTCGCACTTGACCGGTTTGTGAGCTTTATCCATATACTTAGTTTCTCTTTACCTTCTACTTCACTATCAAGGTTAGACAAGCGGCAATGTTTGAACTGAGCGAAGGACGACCAACGACGGGTGGGTACTTACCTTAGTAATTATTCTTTTGTAAACCTTGAGAAGATTATATTTATGCCAGTTGTTTGTGATTAATAAGACCTTCGTATTATATTATATTTGAATACAGGTATTAAAAAGTAAAGGTCTAGGTTGTAGAAAGTTTAAGGTCTTTGCCGAAAAACAAAGATTTACTAATTATTAATACCTAGTACCTACCTAATAAGTAATTAACGTTAGAACAATTAATAAGTAAGTAGGTACCTACTTAGATATTTTTAATTTTATTTTATCAGGATTACATATCAGGTGACCAGATTAGTTTAAAAATACGAATTCATCTGAATTTAAAACTGTCTGTCGTGTCTGTCAAGAAACCTATAGGGTACTTCCCGTTGACCTAGAGTCATGAAAAATCCGAAAATCGTTTTGTGGTTACATTAAGTACAAAAAAAATTAAATATGTTCATTAACAAATAATTAGTATTTTCAACTTTCAAAGTAAGATAATATACCAAGTGGGATATCAAAGAAAGGACTTTACATAATATATACCTACATTCTAACACAGATTTTTATTTATTTTTATGCACAATAGTTTTTGATTCATCATGTAAAGTATTGAAATAAACGACTGTGGTACGAAACCCTCGGTGCGATAGTCTGACTCGCACTTTGCCGGTTTTTGTCTGTGACACCAACAATAGATAGACATATTCCCTTTTCTTTCTTTCTTTCCCTTTGTTTCAGTTTTTCTGTATCACAGTATTTGCGTTCAGCCTGTGGGCAATCGCTTCACCCAGCTCCTTCGTCAGCGCTGGCAACATCTTCGGAACTCCAACGCTGAAGGTAATTAAGACCCCCATACATTATCATTAATAGGATATAACAGTTCACGGCTGGACTAAAGACCTCTACCAACGGGAGATTTGCCCATAATCACCACGTTGGGTAGACGGGTTGGTGATCGCAGTAGGTGGTAGTAGCAGCACAGAGGACGCTGTTTCGGATTGACTATGCTGTGTAGGCCCTACTGGCCACTACAGCGTCACCGGGGGGGTTGGCGAGCGCGAAGCCCCGCCTGGGGGTGAGTCCTAGGGAAATAATTCGAGAGGTCGGGGGGCAACGTCCTCCTAAGGGCGCCTCCTGTGAGGTTGGGGGGACTGGTTAGTCCGTACGCCCCCGAGGCCGTGGCGTGAGACCACGTCCGGGTGACGTTAGAAATCGGGGACCTCGTCTTCGCCGGCGAAGACGCTGTGATGAGGTTGTATTGTGTAGCCCTACGAGATAGGGAGCATTGTCGGTCATGATTTGATCATCGGGATCGTTAAGGACGTGCTTAGGGCGTCTTTTATAGGGGGGGGGGGGGGGTTTGGCCGCTACAGTGTCAGAGGACGCCTTTCCTTAGTCGCCTACGACCCGTGGGAAGAGGAGGGGTGACTACTGTATTCTGATCTGCCGTCACCATGGCACCATACTTCTGTACATACCTTATACACGGTGTAACCAGAACGCTGGCAAAAACAAAGACAGGTGATAGTACTGGTGATTACTGATATGATACCACAAAAAAACGCGAAAAAATATAAAAAATCCTATATTTTCGATATATCTAGTCTAAATTGTATAAAAGGATTGACTGACTGACTGATCTATCAACGCACAGCTCAAACCACTGGACGGATCGGGCTGTAATTCGGCATGCAGATAGCTATTATGACGTAGGCATCCGCTAGGAAAGGATTTTTGAAAATTGAATCCTTAAGAGGGTGAAAAACGGATTTGAAATTTGTGTAGTCCACGCGGACGAAGTCACGGGCATAAAGCTAGTACCTTAAATACGTACAGAGAGAAAAAGACAGAAAGTATACAAACGCTTATATTTATAACCAAAAGAAATACTGTTTAATGTAGGTCTACACCATACAAAATTCAACCAGTTTCTACAACAAAGCGTAGAATAGATATAGTATACAAAATCCCTTAACTTAAAACAATCTTTGCTCAGAAATTCATAAATTATCTCGATCCTAAACTATACAATGCAAAAGCATGCAACTATGCAATGCATTATACAGAAATATAATGCTAAAAGATTTTACAAGTAATAAACTGAAAACGCAATTAATAAAATATCTCAATGCTCTAAGTTATAACGAAACTGAGGATCTTCTGATTAAAATAATATGATTGAAATAATACACATACACACATACACACACACGCACCCACACAAACACACACACATACACACCTTAACACACGCACACACGCTCTCGCATACATGCACACCACTATCACTTGTAATAAACACCGGTATAACATGTCCGACCTTAGCGCACCAAATTGTAATAACATTTATTCAAGTTTTTAGAAATGGAGAAGGCAACCCACTGTAATACAGTGTTTACTAGTGCAGGGGTTGCCCATTCATACGTCTACTAGACCTAGGTCTACTTAATTATTACTTGTTTTTATCTGTATTTTATATGTAATTTAATTTAATATGTAATAATAATATCCAATACGTAAGTCGTCGTAGACCTCTACGTCGTCGTAGGTCGACGTAGACATTTACTATCGAGATAGAACAAATAGTGCATGGTGAACGGTGATGGTGAACCTAAGTCATCATATTTCAAGGCATTCCGAACCAGTGGTAGATGCATCCGACTATTCGTAAGCATTTGTAAAAGTTTATACGAATAAAAAAGATTTTCATTTTCATTTTCATTTTCATATCCGCTATAGTCGATTAATAGAAATTAAAAAGTAGGCCACGCGAGTACTTCCTGACCCTACTGTAGTATTTATAGACAATTTCTGACATAGCAGCGTGTGACCTCATGAGTAGATGTAGTGAGGCCTTGCATGCCGTGTGAATTATTCAAACAATAATCAGCCATGTATTACAACCATAGAGCAGAAACAAAGAGGAGATGTTGTATTAAGATTTCCCTATGAAATATCGAGTGACATTTTGCGGGGTGAGGGGTTGTGGAACGCCGCCCACTTCTCAATTTTCCATCTGCGGGTTAGTAGCAAAACTACTCGCTTAGCGACCTAACATCGATATATTGATGTCACTACATAGTTCAGCTATCTCACACTAGATGTCATTTTCTAGAACTATTTTAATAATTACGTATAAAATTACTTACAAATGAAATGTGATACCATTCATAGCATCAGAACGTCTGTCTGAATAACTTTGACACGATAAAACACAACACTTCATCCTTTTGTTCTTAAAAACGCGAAAACACACCGATAATACGAGTCTCAATATATGTGAACCTGACGAACGCAGACAGCATACTAACTAAGGCCCCGCCCACAGTGATGATGTCAGGACCTAGTTGAAAATCACAGTGCACAGTTGCTTAGGCCAACTCCTCTTTGTTTCTGCTCTATGATTACAACCATTTTTTAGGGTTCCGTACCTCAACAGGAAAAACGGAACCCTTATAGGATCACTTTGTTGTCTGTCTGTAACGTCTGTCTGTCTGTCAGTCAAGAAACCTACAGGGTACTTCCCGTTGACCATGAACGAATCCGAATCATGAAATTTGGCAGGTATGTGGGTCTTATAGCTGGCTTTAGGGGAAAAATCTGAAAACCGTGAATGAGTGGTCACATCACACAAAAAAAAATGGAATCATAAACTAATAATTAGTATTTTCAATTTTCGAAGTAAGATAACTATATCAAGTGGGGTATAAGAGCTACACTTGCACATTCTAAAACAGATTTTTATTTATTTTTATGCATCATAGTTTTTGAATTATCGTGCAAAATGTCGACAAAATACGATTGTACTACGGAACCCTCAGTGCGCGAGTCCGATTCGCACTTGGCCGGTTTTTTTAAAGATTATTGGTTATTTGTTGCCCGCAACTTCATCCGAGTGGAATGAGGTTTTTAAAAATCACGGGGAATTCTTTGATTTTCCGGGATTAAAAGTAGCCTATGTTACTCTCCAAGTCCTTAAGTATACCCATGCAAAAAATCACGTCGTTCCATTGCTCCGTTGCGACGTGATTGAAGGACAAACCAACAAACAAACACACTTTCGCATTTATAATAGGGGGTAGTGATTGTATGAGGCGGTGTCACTGAGTAAGTAGGTCACCACCGTACCAGTCTGAGACTTCTTCCGAATCAGTGGTAGGTTCGCTTGACGATCCAAATCAAAATGTTAAAGTTTATTCGATATTTTTAAAAACCCGGCCAAGTGCAAGTCACACTCGCGCATTGAGGGTTCCGTACTACAGTCGTATTTTTTCGTCATTTTGCATGAAAAATTATTATGCATAAAATCACACTTCACACTAATATTATAAAGGCGAAAGTTTGTATTATGTGTGTGTGTGTGTGTGTGTGTGTGTGTGTGTATGTTTGTTACTCCTTCACGCAAAAACTACTGGATGGATTTGGCTGAAATTTGGAATGAAGACAGATACCCTGGATTAACACATAGGCTACTTTTTATCCCGGAAAATCAAAGAGTTCCCGCGGGAATTTGAAAAACATAAATCCACGTGGACGAAGTCGCGGGCATCAGACTTAAATAAGGGCGGGGACTTATCAAAATTGGTTGAGCCGTTCAATAGTTACGAGCGGATTTATAGGAACGAACATACATACAGGTCCAACACACAATCCTCCTTTTGAGCTTCGCCGCAGTCGGGTAAAGAAATATTATGGGTACAGTACGCGGCCGAAAGTAATGTACATCGACCTAGGTCCTAGGAGATAGCAGATTTGTAGAGCGTTGTCCCGTAGAGACCGGCAAAACGTCATATAGGTATGAGTGACAGAGACAACGCTCTACAAAGCCGAAATGTCATTCTAAAGACCGATGTACATTACTTTCGGCCGCGTACTGTATGTTAAATGACTAATATTCCCCTTTCCCCTTCAACTAAGCGTAAAGCTTGTGCTAGGAGTAGTTACGACAAAAGTGCAACTGTTGACCTTTCGATGGTTCACTTCGTTAACCGTTGACCAACAACTCCACCCATCCCAACGTCATCCTAAGCCGTGGTCCGAGCCTCACAGGAGGCGCCCTTAGGAGGACGTTGCCCCCCGACCTCTCGAATTATTTCTTCGAGCCCTATGGCTCACCCCCAGGCGGAGCTTCGCGCTCGCCAACCCCCCCGGTGACGCTGTAGCGGCCAGTAGGGCCTACGCAGCATAGTCAATCCGAAACAACACACAAAACGAGGCTAAAAAAATAGTGTATTTAAAAACAAACAAGGGTATTGTTTGGAAATATCCGGATAATCGAAATATAATAGTATTAGTAAACGATTACACACGATCTATATTCCGTATCAAATAACCGGGTCAACGCATCGATATCCGGACATAAACGGTTACGACATGCGAGTTGCGAATGTAGGTAAAACCTATTTTGTGGAATCTACTTCATAGTAGACTAGCTTATTCTCGCGACTTCATCCGCGTGGACTGATCTATCAAAGTACAGCTCAAACTACTGGACGGATCGGGCTGAAATTTGGCTAATAAGACGTAGACATCCGCTAAGAAAGAATTTTTGAAAATTCAACCCCTAAGGGCGTCAAATTAAAACTGGGGGTTTCAAAGGAGAATGACAGATCCTGACCCACCAATTTACACACAATATAAATTAATGATAATTATCCTAGTATTAAATAACAACTTAAAAATTAAAAATTGTGATTTTAATTTAAACTTGCGGACGTTTTTATTTATTTCACAATATTATGGGTAAGCATATAACCTAGAATCATTGTGACTTAAACTTAGATTTAATGAAAAACCGCAAGTTCTAGAGGTGTTGAATTCTATGTTTAGCTGTTATCAGTGATGAAACAGCAACAAAATGCTACATAAAGCATACGTGTGAACGACTTTCATATAATAAAATGGGACATGGGTTACGGTTCTAAAGAAATTCTATCATTGTCCTTTGTGTAGTCCACGCGGACAAAGTCGTGAGCATAAGCTAGTCACGGACACGAACCGAATACGGATGAGTGCACAAACGCCCTAAAGGGGGAAAATCCGAAAGTCGTGAATTTGCGGTTAAGTAACTAGGTACATCATTAAAAAAAACCGGCCAAGTGCGAGTCAGGCTCGCGCAATGAGGGTTCCGTACTACAGTCGTATTTTTTCGACATTTTGCACGATAATTCAAAAACTATGATGCATAAAAATAAATTAAAATCTGTTTTAGAATGTACAGGTGAAGACCTTTCATATGATACCCCACTTGATATAGTCACTCACTTCGAAAGTTGAAAATACTAATTATTAGTTCATGACCACAATTTAAGTTTATTTGTGTGATCTAACCCTAAATTCACGGTTTTCAGATTTTTCCCCAAATGTCAGCTATAAGATCTACCTACCTGCCAAATTTCATGATTCTAGGTCAACGGGAAGTACCCTGTAGGTTTCTTGACAGACAGACAGACAGACAGACAGACAACAAAGTGATCCTATAAGGGTTCCGTTTTTCCTTTTGAGGTACGGAACCCTAATAAAAAGTATTATTTTTTGTAGCTGTTTGTATTTTTTATAGCTGTGGTAGCCTAGTGGTTAGGACGTCCGCCTTCCAATCGGAGGTCGGGGGTTCGATCCCGGGCACGCACCTCTAACTTTTCGGAGTTATGTGCGTTTTTAAGTAATTAAAGTATCACTTGCTTTAACGGTGAAGGAAAACATCGTGAGGAAACCTGCATGCCTGAGAGTTCTCCATAATGTTCTCAAAGGTGTGTGAAGTCTGCCAATCCGCACTTGGCCAGCTTGGTAGACTATGGCCAAAACCCTTCTCAGTCTGAGAGGAGACAAGTGCTCTGTAGTGAGCCGGCGATGGGTTGATAATGATGATGATGATTATTTTTTGTACGGTTTTACGGAGCCCCTCGTGTGCGAGTCTGACTCGCACTTGACCGGTTTTCTATTGTTTCGCAGGCTTTGTTGGCAGAAGACGCCCCTTTCCTGGAGATGGGTATCAGCTGCGCCATGTTGTCCGGATTCTTCTTCTTCATATCGTTTATGGGCTTCTATGGCGCCATCACGGGCTCGCAGTTCCTGCTTTTCATGGTATAAGCTCGAGACTTCATCCGCGTGGACTACACTAATTTCAAACCCCTATGTCACCCTCTTAGGGGTTGAATTCTCAAAAATCCTTTCTTACCGGATGTCTACGTCATAATAGCTATCTGCATGCCAACAACGCGATCCGTCCAGTAGTTTGAGCTGTGCGTTGATAGATCAGTCAGTCAGTTAATCAACGCACAGCTCAAATCTACTGAACGGATCGGGCTATAATTTGGCAGGCGGATAGCTATTATGACGTTGACATAAGAAAGGATTTTTGAAAATACAACCCCTAAGGGGGTAAAATAAAAAATAGGGATTTGAAATTTGTCTTGTTTGTCTTTTATACATTTACTCTAAACTCTTTTATGCGTTACCATTGCGACCCTGTACTTGTAAAGGTTTAAAAATTAAAAACATAGCTAAATATTTTTTTTTTATGTATGTTTCGCTGGCAATCCTCCGACATGGTTATCGGAGACTTTGTATAGCTTAACACGGCATTTTTTTTTACCTTTTTCTTTTTAGATTGTCATGAAACAGGTTCTTTTTTTTGTACTGTGATCATGATTGTTAAGCCAATAGCCTTAGCTAAGTATATTACCATTATGTATTCTGACTATTCTGAACTGAGACAAAGGTACAGTCAGCAACAAAGCTAGGTTTGTACCCACCAGTAGGTACAAGCGACTATGTCTTTTATGCATTTACTCTTTAACTCTTTTTTGCGTTACCCTTGCGATCTCGTATGTATGGTTTAAAACTTAAAAGCATAGATATATTACTATTATCTATTCTGACTATTCTGATCTGAGACAAAGGTACAGTCAGCAACAAAGCTAGGTTTGCACCCGCCAGTACAAGCGACTATGGACGGGTCCAAACCTAGCTTTGTTGCTGACCCTACAAAGTATGTGAATGTTTTCAGTACGCCACGCTGGTGATTCTTCTCTTGCTGTTGGAATGTGCCATCGTGTACTACATCTCGTCCAATTTAGTGGAGGTAACTTTTTAATTCAATTATCTTGAATCATCTCACTCGTCACCCTATTTTTTTGTTTAAAGAATATTACGAAAATTGCTATTGCGCTGGAACCATGTCTCATTAAATCGAAATGACGTCATTTTGACGTCAGCCGAAATAAAAATATACCATCAGCTCGAAACTTGAGTATGGTGTTGACGTCACTAAAATGGCGGCCATACGCATTAGCAATTTGCGAGACTTATAACATTCCTCTTTCCCCTCCAACTAAGCGTAAAGCTTGAGCTAGGAGTAGGTACGACAATAATGCAACGGGTTTGAACCGCCGACCTTTCGGATTTTAACCGTTGAGCTATTGAGGTTGAACTATTAAACGAAACTACCTAAGTTTATATGGGAAGCGCATGGGGAAGATTTTCTACTGGTGAAAGAATTTTCAAAATCGGTTCAGTAGTTCCAGAGATTAACCTCTACAAACAAACTTACAAACTTTACCTCTTTAAATAATAAAGTAGTAAGTAAGTATTATATTTTAAACTTTTACTTATTTCTTTTTCGCCGTTGACAAAATAATTTCGCAGACACCCTTTACTTTTTAATGAACTAAAAAAGGGTAGCTGTACTGTACAACGATTACCTATTTTTTTTTAAATAGAATATTAGCCATGTTAAATGACAAATATTCCCCTTTCCTCTCCAACTAAGCGTCAAGCTTGTGCTAGGAGTAGGTACGACAATAGTGCAACGGGCGGGGTTTGAACCGTCGACAACGTTGTAGGGTTTTCAGGTTTTCAGTCCACTCCTTTACCCGTTGAGCTACTGAGGCTCTATTATTATCTATATTATTTTAAGTCGCTTTTGACATGATTTATTTTTACAGAAAGGTATTCAAGAGCCAAACAGTTACTTGACGCACGCCCTCCGTCATACACTACAATGTTGTGAACAGAATAACACGTAAGTTAAAAATACACTTTTGCCCATACATGCCCAAACCAATCAACAGAAAAACGTTACGACGGGGGGTTCGCTTACTGCCAATGACGGAACGTGTGCCAATGTGCTTAATGCCATCTAGTGGCGACACTTTGACTTTATCGAAACTACTTTGTTATGTTGGATTATGTTGCATTGGTAGGAAGTAGGAGCCTACAGTGTTCATCTCAAGTAATTTCTAAATAAAGTTCGCGACCCTAAATTACGTTTTTACTTCTTCATGCCAAGATTTTTTCAGGTGTAGTTACTAATTAATTATACCTAGGACTTATAGTAAGCGACGGATCGAGATGGCAATCGGGGTGGGGACGCCCCGCACACCCGCACGGCACCTGCGTTAACCCAGTGCGGGCAAGCCCCCCACCTCATACCCCGATTCCCCTTTTGATCTGTCGCGAAATATACAGTGCGACAAGGCTCTCTTGGCAGTTGAATGACATTGACAGGGGTGCGCTGTTGTTGAACAAAGGCTTAGAATATTCAAACAAGAACAAAGGGGACACTTGACGGCAACGTTAGTACCGATTTTCGCCACGCGCCAAGATAGCCTTGTCGCACTGTAGGTACTCGGTGATTATACTTACTTAATACTTATTATGATTTACAGAATTTCTCCGCTAGATGGCAAAGCGCCGCCATGGTCCTGCTGCGGTGCGGAGACCTACCCCATAAACTGCACACTCGATAGAGTTTATCCTACAGTAAGTTATCATCATCATGATCAACCCATCGCCGGCTACAGAGCACGGGTCTCCTCTCAAAGTTAGAAGGGTTTTGGCCATAGTCTACGCTGGCCAAGTGTGGATTGGCGGACTTCACACACCTTTCAGTACATTATTCAGAACTCTCAGGCATGCAGGTATCCTCACGATGTTTTTCTTCACCGTTAAAGCAAGTAATAGTTTAATTATTCGAGATGTCTCTCAACAAGTTCAAACTTTTCATAAAACGTAAACTTATTGAAAAATCCTATTACAATGTAAAGGATTATAATATTTTAAATGATAAGAAAGCTTGGGAATGAGTTACTTAACGGCTCTGTGATAGTTCTAATAAGTTTAAGTGATCTTGTAAAGTGGTGATAATAAAAAGAATACCTGGCTGAGTTTGTTGTGGGCTCTTCTCAGACCCTGGGCGCGTTTGGAACCCTCGTAGCTTTAGTTTTTAAATTCGCGTAAAAATTATCACCACTATATGCAATGCAACAACGGACTTTCAAAAAGTGTAATTTATTACCTATTTTGAATAAACCATTTGATTTGATTTGATTTGATTTACTAAAAACGCACTTAACTATGAAAAGTTAGAGGTGCGTGCCCGGAATCGATACCCCGACCTCCGATTAGGTCATCATACCATAAGTAATACATAATCTGAATAAATGATATGACTTTGACTTTGACTAACACCTTGGCCTTGGTGCACTTCGTGCGCCTCGATAGTGTAAAATACTCTTTTTATTTTCAGGGTTGCCACCAAGCGGTAATTAACTGGCTAAAACGCTACGAAACGCCAATATACGTCTGCCTCGCTATATTTCACATAATATTGTCACTCTCCTCACTCCTACGACGAGCTCTCAGTGCGTCCCACTCTTACAGATAGCGATCGCAGCGCCGCTCTGGCGGTAAGTCAGATAAATCTTTTTCTACTTTTTGTCCTTTTTTGTGGGGATTTAATGTTTTCAAAAAGCCCGTGGGAACTCTTTGATTTTTCGGAATAAAAAGTAGCCTATGTTCGTCTCGGGGATACAAGCTTTCTCTGTACCTAGTTACCAAATATTACGTCAAAATCAGTTAAACACATGGGTCATGAAATGGTAACAGACAGATAGACACACTTTCGCATTCATAATATTAGTATGGGAGAATGGATTTTGAAAGAAAAATATTGTAAGGATAAAATGTTATGTTTTTAGCATCATTAACACCACCTAAACCCCGTTCGTGGCGGTCCCGTGTGTCGCCAAGCATCGAACCTGTGACTGAAGACGTGCTCATGGTCGTACTGGGCAGGGGAAGACTCGGATGGATTGACAAAACTTAAATGCTCAAAGACAAAAAAACACATTTTTCACTTTTTTTAAACCACCACAGTTAGTCTTAAATAAAAACATGTACAGTATTTTCGTAGGTATATATTTTTTCGTTTTTCAAAGATTTTTAAAAAAATACCCCGTGGGAGTGATTTTAAAAGAATAGGTAGTATTTTAACGTGTTTCATTTGAATATAATAATAATATTTAAATTGTTTTATAAATATGTAGGTAGTTAATAAAACAATAGATCTTAAAAAAGTTATTTATTTATAGGTACAATACCATACAAAATATGTATCACACAACATATACATATAAATGCGAGCCTTATATTTTTAAACTATTTATGCAGTTTTGAGTTGTTAATATTTATCAATCTTAACATACCAATATATAAGTTTTATAACTGCGTATATTATTATTTGTTGCGTCTCATAAGAATTTAAAAAAAAGTTTATTAAAAAAATATGTAATACTGTAATTAATTAGAAATTTAAAGTAACTTAAGTTATTGTAAGTAAAAATACAATTTAAACATTCATGTAGAATACCTATTAAAATGGTGAGAATTAGATTTATATGTGACTCTACAAAGCATCATAACACAAATACTGTCCTTATAAATACAAACATAATAATAATATAGGTACACTTACGAAATGTAAAAGTTAATTGTGTTCTCTCTATTTGATAGTTTCACTGGTTAGTTAAATATACATGTTACAAACTATTAATTAATGACATTGCTATATCTAGAAAATATTTTTTCTGGAAGAAATTAGAGCTAAATATGCACTGGACCAAGATTTTTAATAGATAAGTATTTAATGTATTGTCATTTAAGTAAATGCTGTAAAAAAGTTAGAAAAATATATTTTGTAAACCTATTTTTGTATTTTTATTTTTTAACAATACATACGACTAACGCAGATTTTGAATAGTAAGCGAGAGATCAAGATGGAAATCGGGGTGGGGACGTCCCGCACAGCCCCCGCGCTAACCCGGTAGGGGCGAGTGTGGGTGACGTGCGGATGTGCGGAGCGTCCCCTCGCCGCTTACTTCGATTGTCATCTTGACCTGTCGCGTACTATAGAAAGTCTGAGCGTAACGGTATGCTAGGAATAAGTATTATGGAAATAGTCTACAGGGGTGAAATGCAATTTGAACCTTATTGATTTCAGTCTATCGACCGAGTGATTAAGGAGTAAAGTTTATTAAGAATAAAGATGAACACATTGGAATAATAAAAAATGCATTTTAAATCTACCTAAGCAAGTAAGTATAATTATTATGCTATTAAAATATTTTTATCTGATGTTTGAATAAATATTTATACGCAAAGTAACAATAGTAACAATTTTGACACGTAAAATATGCGCTACGTATTACAAAATACGACATGCAAATATAAAAATGTCTATATGTATAATAAGTTCAGTGTATAAAAAAAAAATATCGTTCAAACATCAGACAAAAGAAAAACACGAACAACGTACGTGTCGTGATGGCAGCGTCATAATATACTACGTGTACGATCTGAGAAACGAATCGCCATATTTGCTCTGTGTCAACTGTTATGTCAAAAGTACGGTTTAGTACGGTAAACTATTCACATAAACTTCTTGAATAAACTGTACTTTTAAAATGTTAGTTGACACATAATACAGTAAATATGGCGAGTCTTTTCTCAGATTGTACGCGTAATATTTTGTATGAAAACAGTCCTTCTACTGACGCTTGAACCAAGTTTTGATTAATCGATCATCAGAATATTGTACCACACACCACAAAACAGCAGTTTTCACACCGAAAGTCCCTGTTCACACAGCATTGCCGAATATAATATTGTCTTACAGTAATACGTAAATACGTAGTAGCTCCATACTTTGAGTATAGAAACATACACATCTTGTTTGTTTTGCAAAAAAAACGTATATTTAGTGCATACATTCTGAGAACTCGCCCGCCAGTTTTGCTCTACGTCGTACGTCATGTCAAAAGTACAGTGCGACAAGGCTCTCTTGGCACTTGAATGACACTGTTGGAGAATAAAGGCTTAAAATATTCAAACAAGAACAAAGGGGACACTTGACTAGCCAAATTGCGAGCGTGTTCTCAAAATGTATGCATTATACACAGGTTTAACCATGTAAACTGTTTCTATGACAGTCTATTCAATAAGATTTATCCTGTAAAAAGTGCGGTATTAATGCCGTGTGAACGGGGTTTTGTAGATTTTATACATAGATTTAGTAAATAACGTAACGCGTAAAGATCGCAGACATAATGAAAGTCAGAATAGAGAAAAAGTTGCGAGTTGCCAACCCTGGTACCGGTGCTGCCGCGCCCGTACATGCTTCTAAATGTCTAAACAACTCATTATAGTTCTTCGCCTGTTCGTCATCCGCGTCGCTAGATGGCTCTGACAGACCTTGAGCGGTGTCCAAGAATAATAAATCTTTTCTACCGTCGAATGACGAATACATTCTTAAGTTGATTAATTGTGAGCCGGAACCGATGTTGTAGCCAAAGTAGAAGTCTAATGTGTCTAGTAGAGTATTGATGCTGTTAGTGATGTCATTTCTGTAATAAAAGAAAAGAAAAGTTAGGTTAGGTTCGTCATGATGATCAATCAGTAACGCAGACAAAATTGCTTAGTCTACAACACCTTAGCAATGCCGCCTGCCTATGTACAGGGTGTAACCAGAACGCTAGCAAAAACTTAGCGTTATTGTTATACTACCTAAACACAATCCAATACTAATTTCTTTTTGCCTCATTTTGTAGTTTTTGTGAATTAGTATTTTTCAAAACCGCAATGTAAGTATAGCGCGAAAAACTTGGATCAATGCCCCGCCTTCGACGCGGCATTGACTTCGAGTGGCCTAAATCCGCAACGTTCGTTGACCTCTAGCGTCAGTCAGATGTTTTATTTGCAATATATCGTGAAATTTTAAAAAATAAAGGATTTATTTTTTATTTTTACGCGTTTCTTTTTTGTGGCATCATATCACAGATCATCAGTTTAAGTCCCGCAAATTGCTATTGCGCTGGAACCATGTCCTTAATATCGAAATGACGTCATTTTGACGTCAACCGAAATAAAAATATACCATCAGCTCGAAACTTCAGTATAGTGCTGACGTCACTAAAATGGCGGCCACGCGCATTAGCCATTTGTGGGACTTATAAAACTGTCATTTTTTGCTACATTTGTCACGCCTAAAATATACCTCATAATATATATTACCTTCGAGCAAGCACCTCGGAGTCCACAACAAAGGCCAGCAGACAGTTGGAGTCGATCCTGACCCCAGTAGAAAGGGCGAGGGTGTTGTTTCTGCAGAGTGCTCGGACTGAACTGTTTGGGAGGTTCGCTGCACGGAGTTGTTCTAGAAATTAGAATAAATAAATCTCTATATATAAAAATGAATCGCTGAATGTGTTGCTGATCGCAAATCTCGAGAACAGCTGAACCGATTTCGCTATTTCTTTTTTATAATATTCCTTGAAGTACCTACGGGGATGGTTCTTACAGAGAGAATTTTTTTTTTTAAATCCTGAAAAAGAATCGACTGTTCTGTATTAAGTTCGCCGGGGCAGCTAGTATGTAAATAAAAATATTTTTTATTCAATTAAACTTTTACAAGTATTTTTGAATCGTCAGATGCGAACACCACTGGTTCGGAATGTCTTTCCTACCGAGAAGAACCAGCAAGAAACTCGGCGGCGGTTGCTCTTTATGGATTTGATATACAATATTATGCTATGTATAAGAAAAGTATTTGCAGTCCTGCGCGTTGCTGGAACGAGCTGCAGGTCAAATTCACGCTCTTTTATCATTAGAAAGAAAAAATAGTCGTAAAAGCTTCGATGTGTGTGTGTGTGTGTATGTGTTTGTGTATAATGCACTTACCGTCTATTCTATCACTCTCCAGCTCGAGGAAAGCCACGTGGTTCTCCGGCTGTGCCAGACAGGACAGCGTGCCGTTGTTGCCGTAGAACATGTTTGTGTGGTTGTACGCGCACGTGACTGGAATTAATATACATAAGTATTATAGCCCAAGGGTAGTAGGTAAGGTAAGGTAGAGTTGAGACCCGTGTGCTAATCTTGTCCGTTCCTAAGGCACGTCAATATCGCGATCTAAGCTTAGACAGCGCCATCTAGGCCCTAACTCGGCCTCAATGTAGAACTATATATTATTTAGTCATTATCAACTCTGTATGTTGGCAGAGAATTTGAAAGGTTCTATCTTCAAACACTGGCACTCAGTACACCAGGATAGAAACAAAAATTAGATCCAATTTATTTTGTACACGTGCGACGTATGGTAAGTACGTAGGTACAGCACGCGGCCGAAAGTAATGTACATTATAACCTTTAGAAACAGAAAGCAAATTTGTAGAGTACCTACTGTCACTGTCGTTGAGACTGACAAAACGTAAAATAGGTATGAGTGACAGAGACAATGCTCTACAAAGCCTCTAATCTATATTTATCTATATATAAAAGGAAAAGGTGACTGACTGACTGACTGACTGATCTATCAACGCACAGCTCAAACTACTGGACGGATCGGGCTGAAATTTGGCATGCAGATAGCTATTATGACGTAAGCATCCGCTAAGAAAGGATTTTTGAAAATTCAACCCCTAAGGGGTGAAACAGGGGTTTGAAATTTGTGTAGTCCACGCGGACGAAGTCGCGAGCATAAGCTAGTATTATATAAAAGGAAAAGGTGACTGACTGACTGACTGACTGATCTATCAACGCACAGCTCAAACTACTGGACGGATCGCGCTGAAATTCGGCATGCAGATAGCTATTATGACGTAAGCGTCCGCTAAGAAAGGATTTTTCAAAATTCAACCCCTAAAGGGGTAAAAAAGGGGTTTGAAGTTTGTATGAAAGTCTGTCAGTTTTGAAGTCAGAATCGCGAAATTTGTAGTTAATATTTTTGAAATTAGCAGTATGACATATTTTATTAAGCTCATGTTAAAATCTCATTGTTAAAGAACAACCCTAAGGGTGTAGAATAGGGGTTTAAAATTTGTTTTGGTACTCCACGCGGACGAAAAATAGTAGAGCTAGTAAAGTAATAATCCTCTCTAGTAAAGTATGTTATAATATTATTTCACTTACAGTTATTGTCACCCCCCACTACTGTTACGGAGGGTCGGCATACTGTGCACAGGCTTGTTGCGTTGAAACTCTGAAAAGTAAACAATGTGTAAGCGGTATGTAACTGATGGTACAGTTAAATCAGCCAATTTTTATCAAACAACAAGTCACGAGCGTAAGTTAGATAAAATAATATCCTATTTTAATTTCAAGATAGAATTTTATTATCAATGGTTAACAAATAAACTATTAATAAACTTAAATCTAAAAAAACAACATTTAATAGCCTCAACTGGTGACAGAAGGGCTGGCTCATTTTTTGCGCAGCGGATCAGCCTGGCTGTCCAGCGCGGAAATGCAGCCAGTATTCTTGGCACCATTCCACGCGGTCATGATTTATATAGTAATTAGATAAGGCTAGCTTTAAGTTTTATTACATTAAATTAAAACTAAAATAAATTAAATTAAATCTAAAACCTCATCGAGACATTGCAACAACACCGCAGCGAGGCATTGTACCCAAGATGCTGGCAGCATTACCCCTTTGGATGGCCAAACGAATTCTTTGACCAAGGTAGCTGCCAGCTCTCGGGTCCCCGGTTGACACGATAACTCTTTTCGCAATTTCTTCAAAAAGAGCTCGAGCCCGTGGGCCCCACGTCCCCAAGATCTCCACACCAAAAGGCACGAATACGAAGCTCCCATCGAGGTTTTCATATTTGCACCTTTTGGCCTGTTCGGCGCTGATGGCCGCTACACCCGCCATAGAGGAGGTCGCCTGAATGTGGGATGCAGCTAAAGTGTCTACACAAGTTGCATCCCAAACAAGCGATTAAATAATATGATATCCTATTTAAATAATTATGATTATAAATAATATCCGTCCCGGCACTCCCGGCTTTACTCACGTGTTTAGTCGACGTTAGCCCGACTAGTTTAGTTTAAGCCGTGGACAGATATTATTTAGAATGGAAATCACTCACGGTAGTTTAAACGCTAAAATTATGATTATGATCATAAAATGATTCTGTATACTCACGCTTTCACCGAGTGCATGCGAGTTGGCCATCGCGCCGGGCGCGCACGCGCTGTCGAAGAACTCGCCTACGGCTCGGGCGTAGTCGCACTCCGAGCGGCTGATCACGCTGCGTTCTTGAGCCGTGCGCACGAATGCCATATATGCTGCACAAAATTACAATGTTCACTTTACCGATCAATAGTAGGTACAGGTATAAGTCCCGTAAATTGCTGTCGCGCTGGAACCATGTCTCATTAACATCGAAATGACGTCATTTTGACGTCAGCCGAAATAAAAAATATACCATCAACTCGAAACACTAAAATGGCAGCCACGCGTATTAGCAATTTGCGGGACGTATACTTTGCAGTTTACAGAACAGGGACCAAATTATCGGTATTTTTTCGTAACGTTACCACAGTATCGATAAAGTAATGATACTTATAGATAGGTACCTTAAAGTTATCTAATACAAATTATTAATATCGGTAAAAGTGATAATACTTTAACGGTACTTACACCTATCTCTCTTTAACGATCAATGCCATGTACAAAGTAGCATTTTCGAACGACGCACATTTTTGTTACCTGTTCAAAGTAATATAACGAAATATTTTTGTTGTAGTCTTGGTATACCACTCCTGCTATATGACATTATAATCACCCCAAAACAAAAAGTATTTGAAAAGAAAATTAAAGCACGATGCTACAACATATCCTTGTATTGTCATCAGGGTTATGTTCGACTGGTCATCAAAAAGCTATCTAATTGTGTAGATTTTTGGAGTCAAGATAAAGTATGACTCACAGATGCCGCCAAACTCCGGGAAGCAAGCCCTCTTGCCGCGAAGGTTCTCGAAACGAGTGATGTCACTCTCAGCGGAGCTGGCTTTGACCAGCGCCACCACGCGCGAGTACGACGCGGGGTTGCTGCGGGAGTTCTGTATCAGCTTCACTGCCGAGAGCTGGTAGTGTCTGTAACGAGGTATCATGAATCATCCTGTAGAATACCTACTCAGATCACAGCCTAGAAAGATACTTCATACAGCCAGTTAGTTGACCAAGACAGCAGTGCAGGAGAATCGGCCCCATTATTAGTTGTTTTAAATTTTTGTATAGTCTAAGTCGTTTGTTTATATTAGAGTAGTTTATTCGCCCTAGTTTTATTTCTAAGCTGTGGATAGTGTAGTGGATTACATATTTGCCAACTTAAGTTGCCAGAGACAGTGGGACGACATTATTTGCAAAACGACATTTGACACTTTACTAGCAAACGCAAATTCTAAAAAAGACCGTGCTCGTCTTCTCGCTGTCTCTGCAAAAGAGTCCGGTTACTGGCTACATGCTCTTCCCTCTGCCAACCTGGGCACTCTGTTAGACCATACGACACTTTCTGTTTTGATTGGTCTTAGGCTTGGCGCCACAATAAACCAGCCTCACCGTTGCCACTGCGGTGACTGCGTTGACGCCTTCGGCCACCATGGGCTCTCCTGTTCGAGAAGCGCTGGTCGCTTCTCCCGCCATAGTACCCTTAACGACATCATCCGGAGGTCCCTTGCCACCGCCCATGTGCCAGCTGTACTAGAACCTATTGGTTTGGCACGTGGCGATGGCAAGAGACCTGATGGTATGACGCTCGTACCGTGGAAGATGGGCAGGTCGCTTGTTTGGGATGCAACTTGTGTAGACACTTTAGCTGCATCCCACATTCAGGCGACCTCCTCTATGGCGGGTGCAGCGGCCATCAGCGCCGAACAGGCCAAAAGGCGCAAATATGAAAACCTCGATGGGAGCTTCGTATTCGTGCCTTTTGGTGTGGAGACCTTGGGGCCGTGGGGCCCGGGGGCTCGAGCTCTTTTTGAAGAAATTGCGAAAAGAGTTATCGAGTCAACCGGGGACCCGAGAGCTGGCAGCTACCTTGGCCAAAGAATTAGTTTGGCCATCCAAAGGGGTAATGCTGCCAGCATCTTGGGTACAATGCCTCGCTGCGGTGGTCTCGATGAGGTTTTAGATTTAATGTAATTTATTTTAGTTTTAATTTAATATTGTTTTCTTTTTTTTTTAGATTTAAGTTTATTAATAGTTTATTTGTTTCTTAAATATATAAAAGGAAAAATTAAAAAAAAAAAAGAAAAAAAAAAAAGAAAAAAAAAAAAAAACTTAAGTTGTTAGATTTAAGTCCTATTTTTAACTTTTATTATGTTTTGCTTACTGTCCCAAAGAAAATAAAAATAAGACGTCTAGGCAGAGCAATGTTGCGGTGTCACAGAGGTGACACGACCGTCAGAAGTGGACAGAACATTAAGTATGATATGCTTAGTAGTGTGGATCACTCCTTCTGGTATGTATATACGTTTAGGACTGTAACATACGTGTAGGCTCTTTATGTACTGCATCCGATGACCGATCTGAATCTGAGAATTCTCGATCCCAAGTAGCCGTAGTACTATTATTGTATGAGGGGTTGGTTCAGATTTAATGATCTGGAATTTCTTTTTATGGCTTTGGAATTATTGTTACTCAGCTTTGCTACTCATTAAACTGTCATGATAGATCGAATTAAGTGGAAAGAAGAAATGAAAGCCTTTACCAAATATTTGGACACACCAGGGATGAAAATAAGTACTTAAACAATAATTAATCGTGTCCAACGCTTTGCCACTTTGATGATCTGAAAGGATCGTGATTCTTCATTATGTGTACTTCATAATATTCTGACTTCGAATTATCGGTCGATAGATATCATAAACAGTATTTTTAATTATAAAAATACCGTTTTTCTTTGTGATATAATTCTCTTTAAATTACCGGTATCTCGGTACTGATATATTTACTAAAACCGAACAATTTGTAGGGAAAAACACTCACTGTCTTGCAAGAAATCCATAGTTGGCCTTCGTGGCTATAAAATCAGCGGCATTATTCCTTATATCTGAAAGGCATTCAAAGGTGGTGGCCCTCATCTGGCAGGAGATCATTGGTTCGATGCCAAGTGTGAAGGCTGCGTTGCGTACCCACATGCACTTGGCATGCTCTTGAGAGTTGACGGTGCACCAACGATGGACAGGCAGACATGATGAGGAAGCGTCGATTGTGGTTAAATTACGGACTGGAAATAAAAAATAGATTAATCTTGACACGTAAAGAAACAAAAAAGCTTAATTAATTCTACGTAGTATTGTAACATTTTGCTTTTTAATTTGAATTTTTATGTTACTTTTATCATGTACACATACACATCGAAACATACCCAAACGAAACGATACCAGTACAAGTACCGATGCAGTTTGTGTTTTCGATTTCAATACCAATAACGTTTCTGATACCGGTATACCAATAATTTTATTGATACCCACAAAATTAACTACAACATTGTATGCAGTACGTATACAGATTTGATTGCCAAGATACTCTAAAAAAATAATTCAAATTTTAATCCCGATGCAGATACTTTACTCCAATATCTATAATACCGATACCACAACGTTACCAATACCGATAATGAAACTTACATGCTCGTGTGTATTCCAGCGGTGTTTGCAAAGTTTCCTGGAAAATGACGCGAGCGTTACTGCCTCCCACTAAAGCGGTATACAGGTTGGTTTGCCAAGAGTTGCCACCAGGGTCAACGCCGTTGGGCCACCAAGCTGGTAGGTTGGTTTGGATTTCTGCGGCTCTTGAACTGTAAAAGTAATTACTGTATTATTTCAGGGTTCCGTACCTGCAGGGTGCCAACGGGACCCTATTACTAAGGCTCAGCGGTCCATCCATCAGTAAGATAAAGTCGACGATACCTCATTTGACAAATTAGTGAGGTTACGAAGTAAAAATAAGTTTAGGAAACAGAAAGGCCACCTCATTTTTTGCAAAAAGGATCAGCGTGATTGGCCAGCGTGAAAATGCAGCCAGCATTTTTCTACACGAGCATGGTTTGTACAGCCATTAGATAAGACTAGGTTTAAGTTTTATTATAACATTTTCATATTAAATAAAAGTTTAAATAATTGTTATACTGATCGCTGCCAAAATAACCCATATCAATACTCACGCAGACGCTACAATCGCGCTCCAGGGTTGTTTGACGAAGGAACAAGGCGCAGTTGTCGATGCCAGCAACTCCGAAGTGAGAACCCTCAAAGAATTGTCTTCACATAGCAGCGCGAAAGATGTCGCTACGTCAGGATTGCGCATCTGTGGAAGTTGCAACAAATCATCACTATCATCATCATCGTCAATTGATCGACGTCCACATCTGGGCATAGGTGTTTTGTAGGGATTTTCACACGCCACAGTTCTGCACCGCTACCATCCAGCGGCTCTATGCGACTCGTTTGATGTCGTCTGTCCATCTAGTAGGGTGTCTTCTAACACTACATCTTCCAGTGTGAGGTCGCCATTCCAGCTCCTGGAATCTATCTGTTTTTCGCACTATACACTATACTGCCTATTACCATTTCAGCTTCGCAATTCGTTCGAAACAAAGTAACCGACATTGCTCAACGGGCTGGTTGTAATCAGAAGTGGTAAAGGGTGGGACACACACTTTGAAGAACCGATGGGGTCACAACTCACAAGTGCAGCGTTGGCAGACTCACCACACACACATTAAACAGCGCTGTATTCAGTGGTGCAAGACCGTGATGTGTGGAAGTCCCTACAAGAGACCTATGTATCCAGCTATGGACGTCGATATTCGATAGAACAGAACAGAATATATAATAGTACTACGTAAGGATACGCAGTAAATATGCCCCTAAAAATAAATCGTATAGCAAAAATATCGGTACCAGTACCGATATATTAAAATAAAATTATCGTCACTGTACCAATTAACAACTCACATTGAAGAACTCCCGGACGTGTTGCCAAGCGACGTACGCGACTGTGCCATTGTTGTTGCTGCGCAGACACTCCAGGGCTTGGATGTGCCTGTTGTTGTTGTTGACACCAGCAACAGTGACGCCCATATCGATAGTGTATCGTGAACACGTGGAATTGACGCCGCAGAGGGAGCATAGCGCGGGGAAACGGTTTTCTGTTGAAAAAAATTTAATTCAACTGGGTACGAAAAAATATCTAGATTCTCCAATACCGACATAAAATACACTTAAGTATATTGGTATTTTTATCGATAAGTACTTATTTTCATCTTTGTGTAATGATGACTACAAATGCTGATACTTATCGCTTTGAGTTATGTATCTACCTGGTATTATATCTTGTAAACATTACGAAGATCTTTTACTATACCTACCATTCGAGTGATTTGGTTGCATTTTGGTTGGTGTAACTAAACAATACCTATTTTCAGTACTTATGAAAAAGTGACTTTGACTTATGATTGTGGCAAAGAATTTCTAAGTACTACTTCGATGTATTCCTATGTCGATGGATTGTGGTTACGATTTTCATGTCAAGGTCTGTCTCTTAACAAAATATTTTGAGGGCCCCTTAAATATAAAGTGATAGTTTTTTGCAGTTTATCTTTATATGCCAAAATTCCAGAAGCAAGTTAAATAAGATCAAAAATAAGATAAAACTCATACAGTTGTATTTTAAAAAGTGAAGACAAAGTACGCATGTATATGTGTGTGACACTTACGAACGTGTTTCAACCATCGATGTGTTTCAACCCTAAGATTTACGGCGGCTACGCGCTCGTCCGATCCGAGTCCGTGAAAATATTATGTTCCTATTTGTTTTGTATGGTAGCTTATGAGTTATAACACATGTCGTCGATATTTTTGTATCCGTATTTTCACGGATAGGGATCGGATGAGTGCGTGATCGTTTTTAATCTTCTTGTCCTTAAATTTTAACAGAAAGTAACTTATAGGTACTATGACCGTGTGGAAGTCCCTACAAGAGACCTATGTCCAGCTGTGGACCTCTATCGGTTAATGATGATGATGATGAACTTGTACGGGAGCGGTGTGCAGGCTCGACCATGCCAAAGGGAGATCTCCCACCGTGCGGTTGGTCGTGCTCGGTAGCGCCAGCTGGGCCGAAGGTTGTATCTTGAAACTTCTTTATATAGTCCAGCTATGTGATTCTCTAAAGAACGGTTCAACGTTGCCAACATCGATGCGGTCTGCGACGTAACATCGTACAGATCGACCAGGCCAGCAACGGTTGTAAATTTGTGATTCTGTAGTGGCTTTAAGCTCATCGGTGATCTTATGGTTGAGACGGGCTCTACGATGTTATCTCGGATGAGCCAGTGATGTCATCCTATTTTTATTTTCATACCGATAAAAAGTTACGATTACGAAATATGGCATTAATAGTGGGTTTAAAATTCATTTCTGATTACCTTTGCTATTTTTATACAATGTTAAAGCAATAAATGCAAAATACTATGAGAAATTATCATTATTTAAAAAAATCTTGGACATAGGCAGGTGACCTTTGCCTTTGTTTTGCATCATTAAAAAAAAGTTGCTTCCCGCCGTGCAAGATGTCAGCCAGCACAAAATTAAAAATGGTATTGGTAAATTAATGATCACCTACACCCTAGAAAAACGATTACTCGACAAAAAACTCTAGTCTTAAAACAAACTGCACGTAATAAATCAAGTGGTTAGTGGAGCACTTATAATTCCTTTACTGCCATGGTGACTTCATAGGTCGTCACAACAACTCAACAAATAGTGCGTAAACTTCGTCTTTGTACGTCGTTTTATCGTGTTTTGTTTTAAAATACAAGTGAGTATTAAATTAAACTTAATTTACTCCGATATCAGTGGTTTTAAACTTGTGTCAGACTTCCTATCAAACTGTTCTTTCGGTGCTGACCAACGATTTAATAATAAATTTCAGTGCCTCGCAATATTGCTCCATCCACTGCTCAACTTGAAAAATTGTTCAAATTTATGGAGTAAAACCATGGTCAGCAACTGGGCACGCTCGCACTGCCCTTGCTAGAGACCGTAGTGACCAAGCATCACCAAGAAGTTGGACAATATTGGATGAATACAAATGGCTGCATCAAAACATGGCAACAATAGCAAACGGTATGTAAATATTATTTTCAAAGACACAATCTACCTACTTTCTAAGCAGAGTATAAATGTTAGTACCTACCTAGTGTTAAATGTTGTCATACAATACAGTATTGGAAAGATAAAAAAGATGATGCAAAAGTTATTGCTAGAAGAAAGAACAGGCAGTGGTATGGATGAAAATATAGCAGTAGCAGAGCTAAATAACCTTGAGCAAATACCTAATAATTGTTTCTCTTATGGGTGGAGAAAGTTTTGCAACAGGATAGGAAGATTTTGAATTGTCTGTTATCTATGTTATCTCTATAAATGAATATTTAAATCCTGTTGGAACTCTGCTTTTCTGAGATAAGAAGTTGTCTATGTCAATTTCCGGGATGCAAGCTACCTCTGTACCAAATTACAAATAAATGCATAAATGGGTTAAATAGATGGCCCTTTAAGAATCCTGTGGGAACTCTTTGATTTTCTGGGATAAAAAGTATCTAGCTTATGTCCGTCCTTGGGATGTAAGCTAATATTCTGCACATTTCATCAAAATTGGTTTAATTTTTGGACCGTGAAAAGCTAGCAGACAGATAGACACACTTTCGCATTTAAAGTTTAAGTAGGTATTAGGTATGGCTAGTATGGGTACGTAATTAATATGGAAAATTATTTAAAATAATAATATATAGTACTATTTTTTTTCTTATTTCAGAATGATATATAAATGATGAAAGTTTACCACACTTAGAGAGTTATTTGGAGCCTGCGGTGTGTATAATATTATTGTATATTATATCCGTACCATTATATAAATGCGAAAGTGTGTTTGTTTGTTGGTTTGTTAGTTTGTTGGTTTGTCCTTCAATCACGTCGCAACGGTGCAACGGATTGACGTGATTTTTTGCATGGGTATAGATAAAGACTTGGAGAGTGACATAGGCTCTTTTATCCCGGAAAATCAAAGAGTTCCCGTGGGATTTTGAAAAACGTAAATCCACGCGGACGAAGTCGCGGGCATCAGCTAGTCTATACTAGCTTTTATACTTATGTATAAAAGAAAAAGTTGACTGACTGATCTATCAAAGCACAGCTCAAACTACTGAACGGATCGGCCTGAAATTTGGCATGCAGATAGCTATTATGACGTAGACATCCACTAAGAAAGGATTTTTGAAAATTCAGCCCCTAAGGGGGTGAAATATTGGTTTGAAATTTGTGTAGTCCACGCGGCCGAAGTCGCAAGCATAAGCTAGTATAAAATATACCTACGGATTTTTTTTGACTAGTTAATTATTTCAACTCTTTCATAATATCTCAACTGTGGCTGTTGCAGGCGAAGAACTCACAAGGGAGATTCATCATCATCATCATCATGATCAACCCATCGCCGGCTCACCACAGAGTACGTACGGGTCTCCTCTCAGAGTGAGAAGGGTTTTGGCCATAGTCTACCACGCTGGCCATGTGCGGATTGGTACACTTCACACACCTTTGACAACATTATGGGGAACTCTCAGGCATGCAGGTTTCATCACGATCTTTTCCTTCACCGTTAAAGCAAGTAATATTTTATTACTTAAAAAGCACATAACTCCGAAAAGTTCTCGTGAGCTGTGATAGACTTGTGGTTAGGACGTCCACCTTCTAATCGGAGGTCGGGGGTTCGATTCCGGGCACGCACCTCTAAATTTTCGGAGTTTTGTGCTTTTTACCCAATATCACTTGCTTTAACGGTGAAGAAGAAGATCGTGAGGAAACCTGCATGCCTGAGAGTTCTCCATAATATTCTCAAAGGTGTGCGAGTCTACCAATTTGCACATAGCCAGCGTGGTAGATTATAGCCAAACCCCTTATCACTCTAAGAGGAGACCCGTGCTCTGCAGTGAGCCGGCTATGGGTTGATCACGATGATCATGAATTCTTCTCAAGCAGTGGAAGACACTCAAATTCCTGAGCCTCTAGCAGTTGCGAAGCTTTTAAATCCTGTGGGAAATATTTCATTTTTTTCTACCAAAAGTCTATAACAAAACCTGTCTGTTTTTCTATGGTAAAAAAAATGTAAACTAAGTTTATATTGCACTTTTATTATCTTTTCCACACAAATATTAAAAACAAATGAACGAGTAATGCAATAAAATATATTATAATTTACTATTGAAAAACACTAACACACACACGGTATAAGATATAAAATGTATATAACATTAAAATATATGTAAATAGGTAAGATTAAGATAAGGAATAAATAAAGGCTTTTAAATTGAGAATTATCTAAATCTACTCTTTTATTTATTATTGCATCTGTCTTGCACGCCACGAACGATTAGCAAGGAGTTCTTGGCACCTTTGTCCTTCTTCTAAGCCCTCTGCTCTGCTTTGACGAGGATTCCTTTGCAGCATACTCATTATCCTATGTTCTTCTCGGATTATGTCATTTGGCAATGACAACGCTGGTAATGTTGTAGTATGTTGCGTAAAACGTGCATGCAACATGCTAAGTATAATGAATCTTCTGGCCACCATCCCTGGGCCATAATCGCTATGAACTAGAAGGCATCTAAATCTTCGTTTTAAACTCCAAATAATACATACACCACTACACGACTAGCTCTTGATGTAGGGGAGCAAATCCCTTTCTAACATTGCCACAAGTTCCTCCGTGATACTAAATATTCTACATAATGCGTCTGTCGAGAGCAGACGAAGACCACGTATTTGACAACCTTTTGCACGCCTTTTTATTTTGTATTCCTCTTGTTTAGCTTCTTCTAATAAGAAAAATGTAGTTGAGCTAAGCGAGCAGCCATCTGAAGTGAAAAACGATAAATAGTTAACTCAGATATTTTTTTATCATTTAATAATTATACTTACTATAGAAAATAACAAAATAAAACTCACATTTTCATCTTTCTTTTAAAGTTTTTCTATGTTTACAACGAAATTTAACTCGTGCATCGATGGTGCATCGTAGAGAAAAGCTACACCGGAGACGCTTTTCCGTTTGACACATAGAATCGAAGGCGAGGGCGTACGATGTAGTCGAAGGCGAGCAATTAGAATAGCAAATTCCATACATAAATGTCAAAAACCCGTTTCCTACATCGATCACACTCGCTCGTGAAGCGCTAGTGTCGCAAAGGTGAGTCGAACGCGATTAATAGAATAACAAATGTGCTACATCATAGGAAACATCCGATGTGCGACCGATGTAAATATTATTTTACCTTAGAGAATCACACTGCAGCAGCTATGTGATTCTCTAAAGAACGGTTCAACGTTGCCAACATCGATGCGGTCTGCGACGTAACATCGTACAGATCGACCAGGCCAGCAACGGTTGTAAATTTGTGATTCTGTAGTGGCTTTAAGCTCATCGGTGATCTTATGGTTGAGACGGGCTCTACGATGTTATCTCGGATGAGCCAGTGATGTCATCCTATTTTTATTTTCATACCGATAAAAAGTTACGATTACGAAATATGGCATTAATAGTGGGTTTAAAATTCATTTCTGATTACCTTTGCTATTTTTATACAATGTTAAAGCAATAAATGCAAAATACTATGAGAAATTATCATTATTTAAAAAAATCTTGGACATAGGCAGGTGACCTTTGCCTTTGTTTTGCATCATTAAAAAAAAAGTTGCTTCCCGCCGTGCAAGATGTCAGCCAGCACAAAATTAAAAATGGTATTGGTAAATTAATGATCACCTACACCCTAGAAAAACGATTACTCGACAAAAAACTCTAGTCTTAAAACAAACTGCACGTAATAAATCAAGTGGTTAGTGGAGCACTTATAATTCCTTTACTGCCATGGTGACTTCATAGGTCGTCACAACAACTCAACAAATAGTGCGTAAACTTCGTCTTTGTACGTCGTTTTATCGTGTTTTGTTTTAAAATACAAGTGAGTATTAAATTAAACTTAATTTACTCCGATATCAGTGGTTTTAAACTTGTGTCAGACTTCCTATCAAACTGTTCTTTCGGTGCTGACCAACGATTTAATAATAAATTTCAGTGCCTCGCAATATTGCTCCATCCACTGCTCAACTTGAAAAATTGTTCAAATTTATGGAGTAAAACCATGGTCAGCAACTGGGCACGCTCGCACTGCCCTTGCTAGAGACCGTAGTGACCAAGCATCACCAAGAAGTTGGACAATATTGGATGAATACAAATGGCTGCATCAAAACATGGCAACAATAGCAAACGGTATGTAAATATTATTTTCAAAGACACAATCTACCTACTTTCTAAGCAGAGTATAAATGTTAGTACCTACCTAGTGTTAAATGTTGTCATACAATACAGTATTGGAAAGATAAAAAAGATGATGCAAAAGTTATTGCTAGAAGAAAGAACAGGCAGTGGTATGGATGAAAATATAGCAGTAGCAGAGCTAAATAACCTTGAGCAAATACCTAATAATTGTTTCTCTTATGGGTGGAGAAAGTTTTGCAACAGGATAGGAAGATTTTGAATTGTCTGTTATCTATGTTATCTCTATAAATGAATATTTAAATCCTGTTGGAACTCTGCTTTTCTGAGATAAGAAGTTGTCTATGTCAATTTCCGGGATGCAAGCTACCTCTGTACCAAATTACAAATAAATGCATAAATGGGTTAAATAGATGGCCCTTTAAGAATCCTGTGGGAACTCTTTGATTTTCTGGGATAAAAAGTATCTAGCTTATGTCCGTCCTTGGGATGTAAGCTAATATTCTGCACATTTCATCAAAATTGGTTTAATTTTTGGACCGTGAAAAGCTAGCAGACAGATAGACACACTTTCGCATTTAAAGTTTAAGTAGGTATTAGGTATGGCTAGTATGGGTACGTAATTAATATGGAAAATTATTTAAAATAATAATATATAGTACTATTTTTTTTCTTATTTCAGAATGATATATAAATGATGAAAGTTTACCACACTTAGAGAGTTATTTGGAGCCTGCGGTGTGTATAATATTATTGTATATTATATCCGTACCATTATATAAATGCGAAAGTGTGTTTGTTTGTTGGTTTGTTAGTTTGTTGGTTTGTCCTTCAATCACGTCGCAACGGTGCAACGGATTGACGTGATTTTTTGCATGGGTATAGATAAAGACTTGGAGAGTGACATAGGCTCTTTTTATCCCGGAAAATCAAAGAGTTCCCGTGGGATTTTGAAAAACGTAAATCCACGCGGACGAAGTCGCGGGCATCAGCTAGTCTATACTAGCTTTTATACTTATGTATAAAAGAAAAAGTTGACTGACTGATCTATCAAAGCACAGCTCAAACTACTGAACGGATCGGCCTGAAATTTGGCATGCAGATAGCTATTATGACGTAGACATCCACTAAGAAAGGATTTTTGAAAATTCAGCCCCTAAGGGGGTGAAATATTGGTTTGAAATTTGTGTAGTCCACGCGGCCGAAGTCGCAAGCATAAGCTAGTATAAAATATACCTACGGATTTTTTTTGACTAGTTAATTATTTCAACTCTTTCATAATATCTCAACTGTGGCTGTTGCAGGCGAAGAACTCACAAGGGAGATTCATCATCATCATCATCATGATCAACCCATCGCCGGCTCACCACAGAGTACGTACGGGTCTCCTCTCAGAGTGAGAAGGGTTTTGGCCATAGTCTACCACGCTGGCCATGTGCGGATTGGTACACTTCACACACCTTTGACAACATTATGGGGAACTCTCAGGCATGCAGGTTTCATCACGATCTTTTCCTTCACCGTTAAAGCAAGTAATATTTTATTACTTAAAAAGCACATAACTCCGAAAAGTTCTCGTGAGCTGTGATAGACTTGTGGTTAGGACGTCCACCTTCTAATCGGAGGTCGGGGGTTCGATTCCGGGCACGCACCTCTAAATTTTCGGAGTTTTGTGCTTTTTACCCAATATCACTTGCTTTAACGGTGAAGAAGAAGATCGTGAGGAAACCTGCATGCCTGAGAGTTCTCCATAATATTCTCAAAGGTGTGCGAGTCTACCAATTTGCACATAGCCAGCGTGGTAGATTATAGCCAAACCCCTTATCACTCTAAGAGGAGACCCGTGCTCTGCAGTGAGCCGGCTATGGGTTGATCACGATGATCATGAATTCTTCTCAAGCAGTGGAAGACACTCAAATTCCTGAGCCTCTAGCAGTTGCGAAGCTTTTAAATCCTGTGGGAAATATTTCATTTTTTTCTACCAAAAGTCTATAACAAAACCTGTCTGTTTTTCTATGGTAAAAAAAATGTAAACTAAGTTTATATTGCACTTTTATTATCTTTTCCACACAAATATTAAAAACAAATGAACGAGTAATGCAATAAAATATATTATAATTTACTATTGAAAAACACTAACACACACACGGTATAAGATATAAAATGTATATAACATTAAAATATATGTAAATAGGTAAGATTAAGATAAGGAATAAATAAAGGCTTTTAAATTGAGAATTATCTAAATCTACTCTTTTATTTATTATTGCATCTGTCTTGCACGCCACGAACGATTAGCAAGGAGTTCTTGGCACCTTTGTCCTTCTTCTAAGCCCTCTGCTCTGCTTTGACGAGGATTCCTTTGCAGCATACTCATTATCCTATGTTCTTCTCGGATTATGTCATTTGGCAATGACAACGCTGGTAATGTTGTAGTATGTTGCGTAAAACGTGCATGCAACATGCTAAGTATAATGAATCTTCTGGCCACCATCCCTGGGCCATAATCGCTATGAACTAGAAGGCATCTAAATCTTCGTTTTAAACTCCAAATAATACATACACCACTACACGACTAGCTCTTGATGTAGGGGAGCAAATCCCTTTCTAACATTGCCACAAGTTCCTCCGTGATACTAAATATTCTACATAATGCGTCTGTCGAGAGCAGACGAAGACCACGTATTTGACAACCTTTTGCACGCCTTTTTATTTTGTATTCCTCTTGTTTAGCTTCTTCTAATAAGAAAAATGTAGTTGAGCTAAGCGAGCAGCCATCTGAAGTGAAAAACGATAAATAGTTAACTCAGATATTTTTTTATCATTTAATAATTATACTTACTATAGAAAATAACAAAATAAAACTCACATTTTCATCTTTCTTTTAAAGTTTTTCTATGTTTACAACGAAATTTAACTCGTGCATCGATGGTGCATCGTAGAGAAAAGCTACACCGGAGACGCTTTTCCGTTTGACACATAGAATCGAAGGCGAGGGCGTACGATGTAGTCGAAGGCGAGCAATTAGAATAGCAAATTCCATACATAAATGTCAAAAACCCGTTTCCTACATCGATCACACTCGCTCGTGAAGCGCTAGTGTCGCAAAGGTGAGTCGAACGCGATTAATAGAATAACAAATGTGCTACATCATAGGAAACATCCGATGTGCGACCGATGTAAATATTATTTTACCTTAGAGAATCACACTGCAGATTACAGAAAACTCCGTTAGTGTGAGTACTGTCGGCGGTACATGTGTTCGGTAGTACGTCATGAAATGTTATCGATTAAATAGCGCCATCTAGTTGCATCTGTGGCGACCGCCACAAACTTACTAAGATCAGCGTCAACAGAGACGTTAGCGCTCCAAGGCCCAGGGCGGCAGGCACTACCGAAGAACTTGGAAAGGGTTTCCACCTCCAACTCCTCGGCAGTTCTGCCAGTGGTGGTCGCTCCTGGGCAGCGGTCGGTGCGAGCAGCCTAAGCAAAGCCAGGGAAAAAACTTCTATTACTAAAGTCCAGTGGCCCTACCGCGGTTGTTTGACAGCTACAATGTCACGATTGCAGTCATCGCTGATTGGTTAATGCTCGCTCACTATTGGCTACAATGCATTGTTGCAACAAGAATGGCACAAATTCAGCCAATCAGAACAATTGAGATTGTAATAATGATTGATGCAGGTTTTAGACAATCGTCCTACAGGACAATTTATAATATGCAGTTCCATCCAAACTACCATAGAACTCATAGAAGTAGAAAAAAACCGGCCAAGTGAGAGTCAGGCTCGCGCAACGAGTGTTCCGTACTACACTTACATACAGTAACATTTTGCACGATAATTCAAAAACTATGATGTATAAAAATAAATAAAACCTGTTTTAGAATGCACTAGTGAAGACCTTTCATATGATACCCCACTTGATCTAACTTAGAAAATTGAAAATACTAATTATTAGTTCATGACCACAATTTAATTGTTTTTGTGTGATGTAACCACAAATTCACGGTTTTCAGATTTTTCCCCGAATGTCTGCTATAAGACCTACTTGCCTGCCAAATTTCATGATTCTAGGTCAACGGGAAGCATCCTGTAGGTTTCTTGACAGACAGACAGACAACAAAGTGATCCTATAAGGGTTCCGTTTTTCCTTTTGAAGTACGGAACACTAAAAACAAAATTCATAATTTAAAAATTCTTACTACTTACTACACTTGAAAAGCACCTAACAATAGACTTACAGCTCGCTCCAAAGTCTTCAGAACTCGTGGAGACCAACGCAGCTCGGTCTGGTCTAAGCCAGGGTGACAGTATCTTCCTCCTCGCAGACCGTCCAGTCCTCCAGTGTGGCTCGCTGGCACCACTGCCACGGCTTCAAAGGCGAACGGCTCTAGAATTGACCAATACAATTATGGCAAATGGTTATTGGTATTGGTTTGTGTTTAGGTAGTATAACAATAACGCTAAGTTTTTGCTAGCGTTCTGGTTACACATGTATAGATTTGTCGTGATTTGATATAAGTATCAAGCCCCAATTATGCGTATATGTGCAAAATTTAACGAAATATCAAAAAAGATACCTGGCATCGACATATTTCATGACTCAGCTACTGCATTCAAAAAAAAGCTCTAATCATTTTACGGTGGGTTCATCTCCTAAGTTGTTCAGTAAAGCCAGTTGTTTTTCGAGATTTTCAGCTAGCAATACAAGCCACTCTCGCGCCGGACATGGGCTAATCTGATTGGTAGATTGGACCGCAATATTCGCATCACACGTCATTAGTGATGCATTAACTGTCCGTTGCAAGTCACCGTGCGTCACGGTCGTACATATATACAGAGCGTCTCCCCACGCCGTGCGTGAGAAATACAACTACAAAACCATCGAATCCCACGTTTTACCCCACCGGTGGACAATTGTGCTGTGCCGTGCCCATCCCTTTGTGTGCTGGTGATTTTTGGACGTTCCAAATCGAGCGGTAAGTGGTAGTTTTGTAAGTTGTAGATTTTGGAAAACTCTGAGCAACTGAACACCCTTTTCCTAATTTTTGATAATTATTATTGGTCCTTCGATAGCTCTCCAACATTTCTGGCCTTCGAGCCGGATTAAGTTATATATTTTCATAAAAAACCAGTGATAACATTGAAATAACCTTGAAAGTTCTAAATATTTATCTTATTTATTCTATTATTTACGTAAAATATATTTATTTCTATTCTAAAATATTAATAATTATATGTATTTTACGTATATTTCACTAGTTAATCAATAATTCGTAATTATTATTGCTAGAAACAACCATAAGATTCTTTTGTGTGCGAGGTGTCGGACCGGTAAATAACAAACATGGCCGAACCCACTCAGACAGAGAAACTTGAATTAAAGTTGAAAACATTGCATTTTAAACGAGATTACCTATTCACGAAAGCACAAAAATTATATGATTATTCGAAAAATATTAGAGATGATTCGAATAAGATGCAAAGCTTTCTAGCTCAGTTCTCGGAATTAGATAGTGTTCGAACTAAATTCGAAAATACGATTATGGAAATTATGGAAGTTGATATGCAATTAAAGCCTGGTATTAAGTTAACTACGTCGCAATTAGATGCCTTTGAAAGTTTATATGAGAGTTGTAGTTTGCTTGCGCGTAAATATCAAGCGAAACAAAAAGGCGGTATGTCAGAAAAAAGTGAATTAACGAAACCGTCGCTTCCAAAGTTAACATTATTCGAGTTTGATGGCGAATTAGAGAATTGGACAACATTTTATGATACTTTTCATTCGCTCGTACATAGCCGAGACTTTACAGAAATCGATAAATTTCATTATTTGCTTTCGTGTGTAAAAGGCAATGCACTTAACCTCGTTAAGAAGCTACCTATCACCGCCGCTAATTACCCACTAGTGTGGCAAAGCTTGTTGGAAAAATATCAGGACAATAGGGCGCTTGCGGATAGGTATCTCGACAAAATGTTAAATTTCACTCCTTTGCATAAGGATACAAGTGCGAATCTTACTTTATTTGTGGAAACGTTTGATCATTCGCTAAAAGCGATTCAAGCGCTTCGAATTGAAAACTTAGATGATTATTTAATGTGTCATTTAGCTTTGCGTGGCCTTGATCCTCATACAAAAAAGTTATTTGAAGAAAGTAGGGATCAGAAATCTATTCCGAAATTCGGCGAATTGATTGACTTTGTTAATAAACAAATTAAAGTTCTGGATCACGTGTTTCCCAGTACTTCTGCTAATACAAATACGCAGTCTAAAGCCAAACCAAGTTATAACAAAGGCAATCAAAACTCGAATTCGCGACAAACGTCAAAATCGGTTCTGACTACCTCCCGGATTAATAAGTCCGAAGATAATAAAAATAGGTTAGTCTGCCCGCATTGCAATTTGGGGCACATGATATATAGGTGTGACGTTTTTAGGAAGTTGCCAGTCGAGGAGCGAATTGACCGTGTCAAGGCTTTAAGACTATGTGTAAATTGCCTAAAAAAGCACGACCAGATCTGTACTAGTTATATGACCTGTGGGGTATGTACTGGTCATCACCATTACCTACTGCACAAAGACCAGGGTAGCGCGGTCTCTGTGGGCACCTCGGCCGTGCCGTCAACCCCACCCGCGCAGCCCAGCTCATCGTATGGGCAGCAAGCGCTCGTGTCGTCGTCTCACTCCGTGAGTGACTCGGTGCCAGCGCAAGATGCGCTACTACAAAACCATCGAATCCCACGTTTTACCCCACCGGTGGACAATTGTGCTGTGCCGTGCCCATCCCTTTGTGTGCTGGTGATTTTTGGACGTTCCAAATCGAGCGGTAAGTGGTAGTTTTGTAAGTTGTAGATTTTGGAAAACTCTGAGCAACTGAACACCCTTTTCCTAATTTTTGATAATTATTATTGGTCCTTCGATAGCTCTCCAACATAAGTAACTTAGTTATTTGTTTAGTTAAGTAGTTAGTTAAGTTCTTTTTATTTGTCAAGATATTTTGCAAATGCTGTGTACACATTTTATAGATACATTTATCAGCCTGTGTTTGTTTATAAGTGTCGTAGTTTGTGTTAAATTAATGTATTGTGTGTGTTCCTAATAAATAAATAAATAAATAAATAAGTAATATTATGTACTTAAACACTTATTATACTCTCACCTGCAGTCCTAGACACGTCTCGGATAGAAGCTACCACCCGATAGTCGTTTGGCTGCTGGTGGGAGAGGAGGACCATTTCTTCCTCGGAGAAAAGGGCAACATCTGCTTGCCCTCGGCTCATAGCCAAAGCGCAGTCGATCCTAGAAATATGTTAAATTAGCATTTACTTATACATGATATATTACTTCGTATAATTATATATAGGTTGAATTCTCCGTGTTTGTCACTAACCTGGTGCTGACCCTTCTGCACACGGCTGGACTGCCATCTCGTTCAACATTTTGACACAGCTCTTCGTTAGGCAGGATACACACTCCGACTGAAAATGTTTCAATTACATTCAAATCTGGTTTTTTAAATGAATGCTAGTGCACGCGAGGTAAAATAATATAAAAATGCAAAAAAAAGTATTGAAAATTAAGATGAATAATTAATTTTAAAAAAAATTGGTATTGATAATGGGAATTAAAAAAAACCGACCAAGTGCGAGCCAGGCTCGCGCATCGAGGGTTCCGTACTAAAGTCGTATTTTTTCGACATTTTGTACGATAATTCAAAAACTATGATGCATAAAAATAAATAAAAATCTGTTTTAGAATGCACTAGTGCAATGCACCTTTCATTTGATACCCCACTTGATATAGTTATCTTACTTCGAAAATTGAAAATACTAATTATTAGTTCATGATGAAAATTTAGTTTTTTTTGTGTGATGTAACCACATATTCGCGGTTTTCAGATTTCACTATCACAGCCATTAGAGCAGTGATATTAGGTAGTTAACAATAGTTAATATCAAATAATAATAATAATAATATGTATTTGTAGGTATATGAGCTATTGCATGAGTCATATGGCTCGCCCTGAATCAGGAATGTTTATCAGAGACAAAACAACTGATAGCAACAGCGTTGGTCATATGATGGTTATAGGATTTACGATAAACATAATACTTATTATATTTTTACTATAAGTAGGTAAGTATAGTATACGGCGATAGCCTTAGTGGTTTAGGTTTTTAAAGAACCCATGGGAACTTTTTGATCTTCCGGGATAAAAAGTAGCCTATATCCTTCCCCGCGATTTAAGGTTACTATGTACCAAATTTCATCAAAATCGGTTAAACTTTTGGGCCGTGAACAGCTAGCAGACAGACTGACAGACACACTTTTGCATTTATAATATTAGTATGGAGGATAATCAGTAGGTACTCTTATTATAAATATAAATGCGAAAGTATGTTTGTTTGTTGGTTTCTTGGTTTGTTGGTTTGTCCTTCAATCATGTCGCAACGGAGCAACGGATTGACGTGATTTTTTATATGGGTATAGTCAAAGACCAGGAGATATCCCGGAAAATCAAAGAGTTCCCACGGGATTTTTAAAAAACCTATTTTTTTTTCTTTTTCTATTCAGATACAAGTTAGCCATTGACTGCAATCTCACCCGATGGTCAGTAACGATGCAGTCTAAGATGGGAGCGGGCTAACCTAACCTTTGGTTTCTACACGGCATCGTACCGGAACGCTAAACTGCTTGGCGGCACGGCTTTGCCGATAGGGTCGTAACTAGCCACGGCCGGGGCCTCCCACCAGACCAGACCAGAAATTTAGAAATTATAAAATTCCAAACCCTGCCAGGAATCGAACCCGGGACCTCCCACTAATAAGACCACAGCGCTTACCTAGCGCTAGGGAGGTCGTCAAATTCCGTCAAAAAAAAATTCCACGCAGACGAAATCGCAGGCATCAGCTAGTAATTAAATAAATAAAATATGGCTATGGAAAGATATTTGTAGCGCTATTGAATCACTTTTATAATAATTCAGGTCGTGCCGGTGCGGTGGTGATATAATTATTTACTATCGAACCGAACAGCAATAATGTGATAGCGTTCCGAGAATCGTGATGACACGAGCTCCTTGATTCACATACCCACCATAGAATCTATAATCTAAATATATAAAAGGAAAAGGTGACTGAGTGACTGACTGACTGACTGACCGACTGACTGATCTATCAACGCACAGCTCAAACTACTGGACGGATCAGGCTGAAATTTGGCATACAGATAGCTATTATGATGTAGGCATCCGCTAAGAAAGGATTTTTGAAAATTCAACCTCTAAGGGGGTGAAATAGGGGTTTAAAATTTGTGTAGTCCGCGCGGACGAAGTCGCGAGCATAAGCTAGTAATATATAAAAGGAAAAGCTGACTGATTGACTGATCTATCAACGCATAGCTCAAACTACTGGACGGATCGGGCTGAAAGGCATGCACATAGATATTATTATGATGTAAACATCCGCTAAGAAAGGATTTTTGAAAATTCAACCCCTTAAGGGGTAATACAGGGATTTGAAATTTGTGTAGTCGACGCGGACGAAGTCGCGGACATCAGCTATTTTATTTTGTAAAATCGCGAATTTGGAAAACGGATTATTTGGTGAAATAATTATAAATTATTTTAACATTCAGCACATTTGCAAAAAATATTTTTGTTAATAGAATATTTAACCCACTTAGGGGTGGAATTTCAAAAATCCTTTCTTAGTGGATACCTACTCTTTACAAGGACCACACCCTCCAAATTTCATGTCTCTAGGACTAGCGGTTTAGTCTGTGCCATTGATGTATCTGTGCGTTGATATTTAAGTCAGTCAGTCAGTCAGTCAGGACTTTGAATTTTATATATAGTATATTATTTCTACGGCTATATTCACGTATCCAGTCGACGTTAGCCCGACTAGTTTCGAAGTCGCGTTTAAGACATGAGTCTTGCGACGCGTGCGCAAACTGACCCCCTTGATAAAGGACCCCGGATGGGTTCGAAACTAGTCGGGCTAACATCGACTGGATACGTGAGTATAGCCGTAGAAATATACTACAATATATAATGGAAATTACTTTGAATTTTATATAATATACAGATTAAAAGCTATGTCACACTGATAACTTAGCTGGCCTCAATCTAAATATATAAAACGAAAAGGTGACTGACTGACTGACTGACTTACTGATCTATCAACGAACAGCTCAAACTACCAGACGGATCGGGCTGAAATTTAGCATGCAGATAGCTATTATGACGTATGCATCCGCTAAGAAAGGATTTTTAGAAATTCAACCCGTAAGGAGGTGAAATAGGGGGTTGAAATTTGTGTAGTCCACGCGGACGAAGTCGCGAGCATAAGCTAGTTATACCTAAATTTTCCTCTACCTCAGTAATTGACCTTATCACACGACATTGATATGACAAATACATTGCATAACACCAAACTTACTGTCCTGGGCGTTGCTCAAACCAATCAGCAAAACAGTAACTAAAATTCCTTTGAACCCCATTGTTGCACTATTTTACACACTTATTGCACTAAATCGGGACAAACTCCCGTGACCACACCCTTAACCGACCACGATGTAGTCAGAAGCGTTCGGTACACTGGCCGTTATAAAAATGTTGTATTTGAATTATAGGGATACGACTTAGGCTAAAAATCGATTTGATTAGGAGTCGATTTTAGATAAAATGTTATATCGATTTGTAAATAATTATACACTATATCGATTTTGTACAAGTACTATTTCATTAATTTGTCGACTAGCTACGTCGTAGCTCGTCTACGCGAGAGAAAATACAGTCAATTCTTCCAGAATATATTTTTAAATTGTGATAAAGGAAATTAAATAAAACATGTTTTTAATGACTATAAGTACTAATACATAATTTAGAATTTACTAGCTGATGCCCGCGACTTCGTCCGCGTGGAATTTTTAAGTTAAATCCCGTGGGAACTCTTTGATTTTCCGGGATAAAAAGTAGCCTATGTCACTCTCCAGGTCTTTATTTATACCCATGCAAAAAATCACGTCAATCCGTTGCACCGTTGCGACGTGATTGAAAGACAAACCAACAAACACACTTTCGCATTTATAATAAGGGTACTGATTAAATCTAGCCACCCCGGCTTCGCACGGATAGCCTAATTTTCAAAATAGGTTCACTAATTCCAGAGATTACCCCGTACAAGTAAACGTACAAACTTTATCTCTGTATAATATTAGTATGGACTAGCTTATGCTTGCGACTTCGTCCGCGTGGGCTACACAAATTTCAAACCTTTATTTCACCTCCTTAGGGGTTGAATTTTCAAAAATCCTTTCTTAGCGGATGTCTACTTCATAATAGCTATCTGCATGCCAAATTTCAGCCCGATCCGTCCAGTAGTTTGAGCTGTGCGTTGATAGATCAGTCAGTCAGCCAATCAGTCACCTTTTCCTTGTATAATTTTAGATTAACTGGTTACGATGAAATGTAGTTGCTAACCAGGCGGATTGGGAATACAATCCTACCACGAAGCGCAAATGTTTGTGGCACTTAATCGATTAATTAATAATAAATCGATTGATTTACCACATCCCTAAAATGGTGCTAGCCGTGCAATCTTATCAACAATTTCAAAATTCAGTGTAAAGGTGTGCGATAATAGAGTATACGCACTGAATCTGATAAGAGCTGATTATTTCGTACTCGTACATATAGAACTGTCTACAGTGCTGTTGGTTTGCCTTATACACGGTGTATAACCAGAACGCTAGCAAAAACTTAGCGTTATTGTTATACTACCTAAACACAATCCAATACCAATAACGATATGCCTCATTTTGTAGTTTTAGTGATTTAGTATTTTTCAAACCCCCAATGTGTAGCATGCAAAACTCGGGTCAATGTCCCACCTACGACGCGGCATTGACTCCGAGTGGCCTACTTACGCAACGTTCGTTGACCTCTAGCGTCAGTCAGAAGTTTTATTTGCAATATATCGTAAACATTTACAAAATTATAGGATTTTTGAATATTTTTTCGCTTTTTTATGTTATCATATCAGTAAAGTGTTCTAGTAACACCCTGTATTTATCTACCTATTATTGATGAGATTCATGTAATGTGAACATAATATTTTTAAAGTTCCGTACCCCAAAAGGAAAAAAGGAACCCTTAAAGGATCACTTTGTTGCCTGTCTGTCTGTCAGTCTATCTGTCGTGTCTGTCAAGAAAATCTATAGGGTACTTCCCGTTGTCCTAGAATTATATTTGTCTTTTATCACAAGTAACGGTGACCGTCGGACAGACGGACAGATTGACAGACAGACTGTCAGACAGACAACGAAGTAATCCTATAAGGGTTCATTTTTTCTTTTGAGGTACGGATCCCTAAAAATCAAAATGGCGAAGTATCTTGTGCGATGGTACGGAACCCTTTGTCTGCGATGCCGACTCGCATTTGACCGGTTTTATTTAACGCCTGACATATTAAATTTTACACTCTATGCTCACTGGTACGACAACTCAATGATTTGCAGGTTATCAGATGATAACAAAGTAGAACGTTATCACTATTTATTTAACGGTAAACCATGGGTTTAAAATATGTATGAAAATAAATATTTATTAGGTACTTACTAACAAGTTTGGAAGGTATAAACTAAAATCTAAATTAAAAAAACATTTAATTAAAACTGAAATAAATTAAATTAAATCTAAAACCTCATCGAGACCACCGCAGCGAGGCATTGTACCCAAGATGCTGGCAGCATTACCCCTTTGGATGGCCAAACTAATTCTTTGTCGAAGGTAGCTGCCAGCTCTCGGGTCCCCGGTTGACTCGATAACCCTTTTCGTAATTTCCTCAAAAAGAGTTAGAGCCGGGGGCCCCAAGGTCTCCACACCAAAAGGTACGAATATAAAGCTCCCATCTAGGTTTTCATATTTGCGTCTTAGAAACATAAATTATTACCTTCTTTAAAAAGACTCTACTTGCGTGCTTTTACATACAAAGTACAAACATATACTTATATTAAGTACTAGCTGATGCCCGCGGCTTCGTACGCGTGGATTTAAGTTTTTTAAATCCTGTGGGAACTCTTAAATTTTCCGGGATAAAAAGTAGCCTATGTCCTTCCCCGGGTTGCAAGCTACCTCTGTACCAAGTTTCGTCAAAATCGGTTGAACGGATGGGTCGTAAAAGCTAGCAAACAGACAGACACTTTTGCATTTCTAATATTATATGGATTTAGATAAGTATGTATCAAATAAACAATTGCGTAATGGCATTATTCACACAATTTTTACATAGTCAATATCCGCCAACATTCGATCACCGGATGTCGGATATCCGTACAATGCGTCAATTTTGTCTTATCGGTGAGTCAAGAATTTTTAACATTAAAGGAGACACACTTTCTCTGAAAATATAATTACTTAATAAAAAGTGCAGGTCGCTTCTCGAGACATGCCGCACTTAACGATATCATACGCCGGTCCCTTGCCACCGTCAACGTGCTAAGTCTACTTGAGCCGACTGGTATTGCAAGAGACGATGGCAAGAGACCGGACGGTACGAGTTTGATTCCATGGAAGGTGGGCCGGGTGCTGGTATGGGATGCAACCTGTTCAGACACGCTGGCCCCTTCCTATCTACATGGAACCAACAACAGAGCTGGTGCGGCATGTGAAGCGGCTGAAAAAGCCAAAACATGCAAATACAGGGGTCTAGGCTCCGAATATGAATTTGTCCCATTCGGTGTCGAGACCCTTGGTCCGTGGGGTCCTAGCGCTATAAGACTTTTTAAGGAAATAGCAAAAAGGTTAGTCGACATCACAGGAGACCGAAGAGCTGGCAGCTACCTCGGACAAAGAATTAGCCTAGCTATTCAAAGGGGGAACGCTGCCAGTATCTTCGGAACCTTGCCTAAAGGGACTCCTTTTAATAATATATTTTACTTATAATATTATATTTTTTAAGGTTTTAGTTTTAGTTTAAATTATTAATTAATTAACTTTTAATTTTTTATATTACATCACGTATTTTCCGATATTGTTAAATGTAGTTAATAAATGTTGGCATCCGAAAAAAAAAAATTACTTAATAGACATATCAATATGATTATTCATTAATGGTTATATTATTATTAATTTTTTTTGAAAATTTTACAATAAAAGTACCTAGGTAGTGTACAATAATCATGTTTTTAGGGTTCCGTACCTCAAAAGGAAAACGGAAGCCTTATAGGATCACTTTGTTTTTCTGTCTGTCTGTCTGTCAAAAATATTAACTACAAAACTTCTTTATAGACACTTTAAAACTGACAGACTTTCATACAAACTTCAAACCCCTTTTTTACCTCTTCAGGGGTTGCATTTTGAAGAATCCTATAATCTTGTGCCTATATCAAATATTTGAAAAGAGCAACCGCCGAGTTTCTAGCTGGTTCTTCTCGGTAGGAAAGGCATTCCGAACCAGTGTTAGATGCATCCGACTATTCGAAAGTACTTGTAAATGTATATTCGAATAAAAAAGATTTTTATTTTTATTTTATTTATTTTAATCCTTTTTTAGTGGACGCCTACATTATAATAGCTATCTGCATACCGAATTTCAGCGCGATCCGTCCAGTAGTTTGAGCTGTGCGTTGATAGATCAGTCAGTCAGTCAGTCATTCAGTCACCTTTTCCTTTTATATATATTATATAGATTAAATAGTTTTGCATTAAATAACTTTCAACTTTAAGTAAGTACATGAAAAGTCCATTATTTTTAGTATACTTAATGAGTAGGTAATTATGTCATTCTATTAAATCTTTTTGCATTAGAACACACGAACCATGGCAATATGGCGTTTTAGGTAGATAGTAGGTAGGTAAGTACCTACCTTTGTGCATTTAATTACCACTATAACATTCATAGCTAATGTTTCATCGTGGTAAGTACTGTATTAAGTAAACTAATAGGTGGGACCTTGTTTTATATTAAACTAGCTTATGCTCGCAACTTCGTCCGCGTGGACCACACAAATTTCAAACCCCTATTTCACCCCCTTAGGGGTTGAATTTTCAAAAATCCTTTCTTAGCGGATGCCTACGTCATAATTGCTATCCGCATGCCAAATTTCAGCCCGATCCGTCCAGTAGTTTGAGCTGTGCGTTGATAGATCAGTCAGTCAGTCACCTTTTGCTTTTATATATTTAGACTAGCTGATGCCCACGACTTCGTACTCATGAGTCATGGGTTTAGGTTTTCTTTGATTTTCCGGGATAAAAAGTAGCATATTTCACTCTCTAGCTCTTAAACTATATCCATGCAAAAAATCACGTTGATCCGTTGCTCCGCGGCGACGTGATTGAAGGATAAACCAACAAACCAACAGACCAACAAATCAACAAACCAATGAACCATCAAACACACTTTCACATTTATACTATGGGTAGTGACTAGATCATACCGCGACTTCGTCGGCGAGGGTTTGGATCATTTGAAAATTCGTGGATACCCTTCGCTTTTCCAGCACCAAAAGCAGCCAATGTCCTTCTCCGCAAGTTATCTCTGCAGGTACCCATCAAAATCGGTTAAATGGCTGGCCCGTGAAAAGGACTTTTTAGGGTTCCGTACCTCAAAAGGAAAAACGGAACGCTTATAGAATCAATTTGTTGTCTGTCTGTCTGTCAAGAAACCTACAGGGTACCTACTTCCCGTTGACCTAGAATCATGAAATTTGGCAGATAGGTAGATCTTATAGCTGACATTTGGGAAAAAATCTGAAAACCGTGAATTTAGGGTTAGATCACACAAAAAGAAAAAAATTATGGTCATGAACTAATAATTAGTATTTTCAACTTTCGAAGTGAGTGACTATATTAAGTGGGGTATCATATGAAAGGTCTTCACCTGTACATTCTAAAACAAATTTTTATTTATTTTTATGCATCATAGTTTTCGAATTATCGTGCAAAATGTCGAAAAAATACGACTGTAATACGGAACCCTCGTTGCGCGAGCCTGCCTCGCACTTGGCCGGTTTTTTTTATTATTCAAATACAAGTTACCCCTTGACTGCAATCTCACCTGATGGTAAGTAATGATACAGTCTAAGATGGAGCGTGCTAACCTGGGAGGCAGTTATTATTAAACCCATACCCCTTTGGTTTCTACAGACAGATAGATACACTTTCGCATTTATAATAATTTACTAGCTGATGCCCGCGACTGCGTTCGCTTGGAATTGGGGTTTTATAAATCCCGCGCGAACTTATTGATTTTTCGGGATAAAAGTAGCCTATGTCACACTCAGGTCTTCAACTATACCCATGCAAAAAATCACGTCAATCCGTTGCCCCGTTGCGACGTGATTGAAAGACAAACCATCAAACCAACAAAGAAACACACTTTCGCATTTAAAATATGGGTAGTGAAGAGATTAGTAGGTATCAGGGGCGTGCATTTCATAGAGGCATTAAAGCACTGCTTACCCTACTTATAATGGATCATTCATCAATGCTCATTTTCCTTTAGGCTCTGCTAGTAAATAGGTTCCAATCTAATAACTGCTTACCCTGCATATAAACCCTATGCACGCCACTGGTAGGTATGCATTGATTGATTGGCCTTTTCATTTCCTCAGTGCTAAAAAGTAGTATATGTCCATCAGTGGCGTGCAGCTCATAAAGGCATAAACGCACTGCTTACCCTCGTTGTAATAAATCAATGCTTGTTTTTCATTAAAACCTGCCGGAAAATAAGTTCATACCTAAATGCATACCCTGGCTTGAATCCTGTGCACGCCACTGATGTCCATCCCCGGGACGAAAGCTATCTTTGTACCAGTTTTCGTCAAAAACCGATTAAACGGATGGGCCGTGAAAAGCTAGTAGACAGGCAGACGAGGCGAGGCGATGCAGGTCGGGTGCACAGAGTAGTTAATCAATCGGGTGCCGGATGGCTCTATTAAATTGAGCGGGTGTGAAAATCCCGCAAATTGCTAATGCGCGTGACCGCCATTTTAGTGACGTCAGCACTAGACTGAAGTTTCGAGTTGATGGTATATTTTTATTTCGGCTGACGTCAAAATGTCGTCATTTCGATGTTAATGAGACATGGTTCCAGCGCAATAGCAATTTGCGGGACTTATAGAACTGGCGATGTTTTTCTGCAGACTTCATTATGTTTTCTGGAAAGCCACGACAAATCTGGATTGGAAGAGTGCTGGGTGGTATGGTGAATGGCTTCAAATCCTTCTGTCTGCAGACCAGCATCCATGGGTTTAACCACATTGCAGCGCCAAGGAGGCACTGGATTGAAAGGTACTCCTTTCAGGGTTACTTTCTCCTCCGTGGTTACGAAAAAAAACCGGTCAAGGGCGAGTCAGACTCGCGCCCCGAGGGTTCCGTACAGTATCCTAAAACAGATTTTTATTTATTTTTATGATTTATCGTGCAAAATGTCGAAAAAATACGACTGTAGTTACGGAACCCTCGGTGCGCGAGTCTGACTTGCACTTGGCCGGTTTTTAGGGTTCCGTACCTCAAAAGGAAAAACGGAACCCTTATAGGATCACTTTGTTGTCTGTCTGTCTGTCAAGAAACCTACAGGGTACTTCCCGTTGACCTAGAATCATGAAATTTGGCAGGTAGGTAGATCTTATAGCTGACATTTGGGGAAAAATCTGAAAACCGTGAATTTAGGGTTGGATCACACAAAAAAATTAAATTGTGGTCATGAACTAATAATTACTATTTTCAACTTTCGAAGTGAGTGACTATATCAAGTGGGGTATCATATGAAAGGTCTTCACCTGTACATTCTAAAACGGATTTTTATTTATTTTTATGCATCATAGTTTTTGAATTATCGTGCAAAATGTCGAAAAATACGACTGTAGTACGAAACCCTCATTGCGCGAGCCTGACTCGCACTTGGCTGGTTTTTATACTTCGATGGTGTTCCACTGATCTTTGACATTGGATTTCATATGGTTTTCTTTATCTTCAACATCAGGTTGGTGTGGGTGTGCGTGACAGCCATGGCAGCGTGGGGGGTGGTGGGCATATCGCTGGGGCAGTGGCAGCGGTACATCAACAACCCCACCGTGGTCACGATGGACAAGGACTACAGGACCTGGAATTATACCATGGCTGCCGCCACCGCTTGCGAACAGGTCAGTTTAAATATTATTACTAGCTGATGCCCACGACTTCATCCGCGTGGAATTTGGTCTTTGTTGGTCGTTCAGAGCCTCAATATCAATGTGTCAATACTAACAAAAATATGATTTTGTATTTGGTGGAAATAAATGATTTTATTTATTTATTTTATTTATTTATCTCAACGGGTAAAGGAGTGGACAGAAAACCGAAAGGTTGACGGTTCAAACCCCGCCCATTGCACTATTGTAGTACTTACTCCTAGCACAAGCTTGACGCTTAGTTGGAGAGGAAAGGGGAATTTTAGTCATTTAACATGAAAACAGCAAAAAAAAAAAAAATAGGTTTTTTAAAATCCCGTGGGAACTCTTTGATTTTCCGGGATAAAAAGTAGCCTATGTCACTCTCCAGGTCTTCATCTATACCCATGCAAAAAAATCACGTCAATCCGTTACCTGGGGATCTATTTACCTGGCGTCTACTTTAATTGCTGAATCATATTTTGCGCAACGGATCAGCCTGGCTGTCCAGCGCGGAAATGCAGCCAGTATTGTTGGCACCATTCCTCACGGGCATGATTTGTATAGTAATTAGGTAAGGTTATATAAGTTTTATTGTAATATTTTCATTAAAAAAATAAAAAATTGCTAAGTATTTGTTTTAGAACAGAACAAATCCTGAGAAAGTGGAAAAAGCCATCAAATCCCGTTGGAACGTGGCAATAAACGACTCAAATTATTACTACTACTCCAGATTTGTGAACGTGGTGGCTAACTCTGACCTGTACCACCTGAGGGCGTATGAGGAGTTTAAGGGCGACCCCAATCTGAATGTGAACCTGTATGAACTGACTGTTGAGGCAAGCAACTTTTCTTTCTCTCTTTTTCTTTTCTCTTCTTTTTCTTTTTGTGAACGTTGTCGCAAACTCTGACCTCTACGGGTATGAGGAGTTATACTAAGAACAACCCCAATCTAAATGTGAACCTTTAGGAACTGGCTGTTGAGGTAAGCAACTTTTCTTTCTCTTTTTTTCTTTTCTCTTCTTTTTCTTTCTTGTCCTTTTGTGGACGTTGTCGCAAACTCTGACCTCTACGGGTATGAGGAGTTATACTGGTTATACTTAGAACGACCCCAATCTGAATGTGAACCTTTAGGAACTAGCTGTTGAGGTAAGCAACTTTTCTATCTCTCTTTTTCTTTTCTCTTCTTTTCTTTCTTTTCCTTTTGTGGACCGTCACAAACCCCGATCTCAACAACCTAAAGGGGTATGAGGAGTTTAAGAATAACCCCGAGTAATGTGACCCTTTATGAACGGGCTGTTGAAGTAAGCAGCTTTTCTTTCTCTTCTACTCTTCTTTTCTTTTTCTTTACCCTCTTTTTGTGAATGTTGTCAAAAAATCTGATCTCTACAACCTGAAGGGGTACCAACAGGGGTTCAAGAAGGACTCAAACCTGAATATAAACCTTTATGAACTGGCTGCTGAGGTAAGCAACATTTATTTCTCTTCTACTTTTCTTTTCTTTTCTCTTCTTATTTTCTTGATGATGATCATGTAGCTTTTAAAATAAGTAAATGTTCTATCCACCAGGTAATGCCCAATCAATCCGTAAAGCTGAGCACCACAGGTCTGCTGTCCACTCACCCAAACTGGGTGCCTGTGATGACTGAGGTCGGCGCGTGCCACACCATCAACTCAGTGGCCGTAGCTGACATCGCCATCATGTAAGGCTCTTTAGGCTCTTCAAGCTCTTTAGGTTCTTTAGGCTATTTAAGCTCTCAAAGGTCATTAGAACCACCTGGCAACTGGCATGCACCGCCTCGCCTCATGCGGTTAGTATCTACTGTACCCGGAAGGAAATATTGTACATCGGCCTTTAGCGAGATAGCGGTTTCGTAATGCGATAGCGATGACGTTTACATCCGCTAAGGAAGATTCAACCCCTAAGGGGGTAAAAAAGGGGTTTGAAATTTGTGTAGTACACGCGGACGAAGTCGCGAGCATAAGCTAGTACCTACAGATATAAGTAATACAGAGTTCCAAAATTTTGTTAAAATATTTTTAAATTAAATACCTAAAAGGCCGGCAACGCATCGGCGGTTCCTCTGGTGCTGCAAATGTTCATGGGCGGCGGTAATCACTTAACATCAGGTGACCCGCCTGCCCGTTTGCTTGCTATATCTATTTAAAAAAAATACAAACTAAAATATATAGAGTTATGACATCACTGCTAAAATATGAACTAAAATATGAACTTATTTCTAGTAAACCAACTGCAAACATCACTAAGGGTCTTCCTGCAACCTGCAAGTATTCTCCTCAAGGCTGCATGTACATACTCGAATGTTTCAATACTATAAACGTAAGTTCATTTAGATAATATACATGACAGAGATTCGTTAAGATTTAAATTACACGGGGTTGATAGCCGCCATGTCGAAATATTCAAATAAATTTCAATAGTCCAGTAAATAGAGCATAATAACCTCGCACCAAATTTCCGATCCAATTTTATTTATTTTTTAGGTTACGGGTCAATGGGGCCGATTCTCTAGTACACAATCTCTAAACTAAACTAAATTAACAGGTCTAAATGTAGTGCTTTCCTTTTCCGCAAGCAACATTATGAAAGGGATAGCAATAGATTTAGACGTGATATTTTAGTTTAGTTTAGAGATTGTGTACAAAGGAATTAGCCACACTTACTGATCATAAAATCACAAAATGCTGACAGATCCAGATGGAGCTTCGATCGCAATCTTGAGGAAAAGTTTTTGACTGATATCTCGAAAACTATCCGCTTTAGGGCAAAAGTTATTCAGATCATTATTGTAGAAAATAAAATTTCGCATCTTTTGTTTCTTGTAATCTTTTTTTGTGAAACTTATCGTTTACGATTTATGGCCGATTGAATAAAAATAAAATAAAAATCTTTTTTAATGAACCGATTTTTCTATTTCGGCCGATAACTTTTAAAATATTGAAAAAACTGGTTCATTAAATCGATCATAAATCGTAAACGGTACGTTTTACAAAAAAAATGTAGAAAATGAAAGATGCGAAATTTTATTTTCTACAATAATAGTTTATATAACTTTTGCCCTAAAGTGGATAGTTTTCGAGATATCGGCCAAAAACTTTTCCTCGAGATTGCGGTCGAAGCTCCACCTGTATCTGTCAGCAATTTTATGATTTTATAGTCAGTAAGTGACCCTTAACCTAAAAATAAAATAAAATTGGATCGGAAATTTAGTGCGAGGGTGACCAAAAAACGACTTTATTATTACTGGACTACAATGCAAAATGAGACGTCGTATGTTTCAAGTATGTTTGTATAAGGTTTGTATCATTTAATCAAACTATTACCTCAGATTATTAAATCGGGCTGTTTGGCATGAGATATCGCGTCTCTGGTCTTAAAACAACTTGTTTAATATCTCAATATTGTGCATATTTAAACTTACATTTATTATGAGTTCAAACCACACCTGTCGGGTTTTTTTAGTACTACATCCACTCAGCATTCGACATAGCGGACACACAGGCAGCGCATGTCGTTTCCATCCTATCTCAGAACAACCATATCGAACTGGCTACAACGGAGACTTGCTCTGGCGCTGAAGTCAGGGCCTTATCACCTTCGAGACGACACTGCCGCTACTTCGACGAGCCCACTGAGCCAAATAGACAGGTGAGACATGATACATGATACACATGTGAGACAGACTTGCTCTGACGCTGAAGTCAGGTCCATGTCGCTTTCGAGACGACACTGCCGCTACTTCGACGAGCCCACTGAGCCAAATAGACAGGTGAGACATGATACATGATACACATGTGAGACAGACTTGCTCTGGCGCTGAAGTCAGGGCCTTATCGCCTTCGAGACGACACTGCCCTACTTTGACGAGCCCACTGAGCCAAATAGACAGGTGAGACATGATACATGATACACATGTGAGACAGACTTGTTCTGGCGCGGAAGTTAGGGCCTTGTCGCCTTCGAGACGACACTGCCGCTACTTCGACGAGCCCACTGAGCCAAATAGACAGGTGAGACATGATACATGATACACATGTGAGACAGACTTGTTCTGGCGCGGAAGTTAGGGCCTTGTCGCCTTCGAGACGACACTGCCGCTACTTCAACGCCCACACACGCGCTTCACACGTGCCACACACGCGCGTCACACGCGCCACACACGCGCTACACACGCGCCAGAGTCCAGACACGTGCAACATATTGAAAGTTTGGGTCATTGTCGGCAGGTCTACAGCAATAACATCTGCCGACAGGAGTGCAGGAGTCGCATCGCCATGCAAGCGTGCGGGTGCAAACCTTTCTATTACTATTTTGCAGGTAAGTAACTTTTCTTAGCTATCTTCCCACGGTCTATCTGGCTGAAGTTTGGTTACTACTCACTCGTATCTATCTATTATCTATCTATCCAGAAGGTCCGCTCTGCACTCCAGCAGGCATGTGGTGCCTGGCAGGCATCGCTCACCGCCTGGAGACGTTCGACAACACCACTTGCCCGTGCGTGCAGCTATGCGTCGACTCTGTTATCCGCGAGATATCTGCCTTCCTGAATATGTGGTAACTACTAACTCACCTACGTACTTGTATCTATCTATCGGGTCCCCTCTACACTCCAGCAGGCATGTCGTGCCTGGCAGGCATCGCTCACCGCCTGGCGACGTTCGACAACACCACATGCCCGTGCGTGCAGCTATGCTTTTGCCCAATAATATCTCCACTATACCTACTTACCAGATGGTTTAGGTTCAACATGTTGTATCACTGGCCGCCGAAACGAGGTTTTTTCAAAATGGCGGACATAATATTGTATAGTTTGCGACAAGTCGAGATGACGATCGGGGTATGAGGAGGCGGACGCCCCGCAAAACCTCGCTTTCTCACACCGGCTGTTCGGTTTACGGGGCGTTCCCTCGCCGATTGGCATTTCAACCTGTCGCGTACTATACATAGGTATGCCAACTAGGCACAATGCCACTTGAACAGATTTTTGTAAAGCAATTTGTGCAGGGATCTTGGGGGCCTGAAGTCTCGCGGCGTGGTGCGGTACACTGTGCAGCCGCCGCGCACGCGCTACACGCGCCACATCGTCTTCCACTTCCAGGACCTCGTTGGTACAGTACTATATACTTTTAGTTTTGTAGCAATTCGTGCAGGGATCTTGGGGCGCTGAAGTCTCGCGGCGTGGTGCGGTACACGGTGCAGCCGCCGCGCACGCGCTACACGCGCCACATCGTCTTCCACTTCCAGGACCTCGTTGGTACAGTACTATATACTTTTAGTTTTGTAGCAATTCGTGCAGGGATCTTGGGGCGCTGAAGTCTCGCGGCGTGGTGCGGTACACGGTGCAGCCGCCGCGCACGCGCTACACGCGCCACATCGTCTTCCACTTCCAGGACCTCGTTGGTACAGTACTATATACTTTTAGTTTTGTAGCAATTCGTGCAGGGATCTTGGGGCGCTGAAGTCTCGCGGCGTGGTGCGGTACACGGTGCAGCCGCCGCGCACGCGCTACACGCGCCACATCGTCTTCCACTTCCAGGACCTCGTTGGTACAGTACTATATACTTTTAGTTTTGTAGCAATTCGTGCAGGGATCTTGGGGCGCTGAAGTCTCGCGGCGTGGTGCGGTACACGGTGCAGCCGCCGCGCACGCGCTACACGCGCCACATCGTCTTCCACTTCCAGGACCTCGTTGGTACAGTACTATATACTTTTAGTTTTGTAGCAATTTGTGCAGGGATCTTGGGGCCTGAAGTCTCGCGGCGTGGTGCGGTACACGGTGCAGCCGCCGCGCACGCGCTACACGCGCCACATCGTCTTCCACTTCCAGGACCTCGTTGGTACAGTACTATATACTTTTAGTTTTGTAGCAATTCGTGCAGGGATCTTGGGGCGCTGAAGTCTCGCGGCGTGGTGCGGTACACGGTGCAGCCGCCGCGCACGCGCTACACGCGCCACATCGTCTTCCACTTCCAGGACCTCGTTGGTACAGTACTATATACTTTTAGTTTTGTAGCAATTCGTGCAGGGATCTTGGGGCGCTGAAGTCTCGCGGCGTGGTGCGGTACACGGTGCAGCCGCCGCGCACGCGCTACACGCGCCACATCGTCTTCCACTTCCAGGACCTCGTTGGTACAGTACTATATACTTTTAGTTTTGTAGCAATTCGTGCAGGGATCTTGGGGCGCTGAAGTCTCGCGGCGTGGTGCGGTACACGGTGCAGCCGCCGCGCACGCGCTACACGCGCCACATCGTCTTCCACTTCCAGGACCTCGTTGGTACAGTACTATATACTTTTAGTTTTGTAGCAATTTGTGCAGGGATCTTGGGGCCTGAAGTCTCGCGGCGTGGTGCGGTACACGGTGCAGCCGCCGCGCACGCGCTACACGCGCCACATCGTCTTCCACTTCCAGGACCTCGTTGGTACAGTACTATATACTTTTAGTTTTGTAGCAATTCGTGCAGGGATCTTGGGGCGCTGAAGTCTCGCGGCGTGGTGCGGTACACGGTGCAGCCGCCGCGCACGCGCTACACGCGCCACATCGTCTTCCACTTCCAGGACCTCGTTGGTACAGTACTATATACTTTTAGTTTTGTAGCAATTCGTGCAGGGATCTTGGGGCGCTGAAGTCTCGCGGCGTGGTGCGGTACACGGTGCAGCCGCCGCGCACGCGCTACACGCGCCACATCGTCTTCCACTTCCAGGACCTCGTTGGTACAGTACTATATACTTTTAGTTTTGTAGCAATTCGTGCAGGGATCTTGGGGCGCTGAAGTCTCGCGGCGTGGTGCGGTACACGGTGCAGCCGCCGCGCACGCGCTACACGCGCCACATCGTCTTCCACTTCCAGGACCTCGTTGGTACAGTACTATATACTTTTAGTTTTGTAGCAATTCGTGCAGGGATCTTGGGGCGCTGAAGTCTCGCGGCGTGGTGCGGTACACGGTGCAGCCGCCGCGCACGCGCTACACGCGCCACATCGTCTTCCACTTCCAGGACCTCGTTGGTACAGTACTATATACTTTTAGTTTTGTAGCAATTCGTGCAGGGATCTTGGGGCGCTGAAGTCTCGCGGCGTGGTGCGGTACACGGTGCAGCCGCCGCGCACGCGCTACACGCGCCACATCGTCTTCCACTTCCAGGACCTCGTTGGTACAGTACTATTGTATGCTTGTCGCGATATCTGTGTTCCTTTGTTCATTCGATCCCGATCTACTCGTTCGTCTTTGGTTTGAACCAATAGCGGCAGCTCATTTTCGTTCGTGAGCATACGATTATTATCGGGCATCATCGGAAGAAGCGACAGGAGAAGTGTTAGCAATCGACCATCGACGCCATTAAAACCGGGCTACAATTTCGTTAAAATCAAACGGACAACTAATTCTATCTCTTTAGTTAATACTAGTCGGCACCGCGGTGACCAAGAGTTGAAGTGCTCAGTGCAGTGTTATCAAGTGCAACGGCCGAATTACTCAGCAACTGGTCGACGTCAACGCCTTGCCAGCAAGCCACCTGGAAATACGCCATACAAGCTTTATCCTCCATACCTGATAACTAATACGTAAGTAACCGTTGTTGTGTTCTAGCCAAATTGCAAGAACGAGCGAACCTTTAGGTCTTATAACGACGGAATTACCGATTTCCAAACTAGGATTCCGAACACAGATGTGACGTCAAGGGATCCCAAAACCAAGGTTGGATTCGTGCCGCCACATCTTTATGGTGCCGAAACCCGGGAATTAACGTCTGACCACTTTACCTACTTACTCGTCGTAATTCCAAATTAATGATATAGCTGGTATTTTCATCAAAGAAATGGTAGTTTAGCGATTACACTCTAATAGGGACGCGAAACAGTGCTTAAATCCTGTAAATCAGATCAAAATATACTTATAACAAGTGTTTTCAATTAGATTTGGGCTTAAAATAATTCATATTTAATGCTTTTGTGTTAAATATGCAACCATTATAAATATTTCGGCCATGTTGCAATATTCTACACTAGCGGCACGCTATGATGGCCGGTTTGACACATTACAATAGTGATGTGGAATGTCAATTTATTCTCGAACAAAAAACAATTAAGTTTTGTTTTTGTACCTGATTAAATAGGTTTAATAAAACAAAAATGTATATGTTTATTTAATTTATTTGAACGAACTGAATATTTGAACGAAAATGAATATACATACTTTATATGCACACAAGAAACATATGAATACAAAAGATACCGAAAAAGGTGCCACAAAAGGCCATAATTAATCAGATTCGTCCATACTACTATTTTCACTGTCGTCACTGCTATCATCACATACATTAATAATTATATGTTCGTTTTCTATAATATTATCTATTTTCACATCTCTTTCATAATCTTCCCTTATTAATTTAACAGTTCTATTCACAACCTTTTCCCAGTCTCCTTTAGTCACATGTTCACAAGCTTCTTCTAATAATTTTAGCATTTTTTTTGTGGTAAATGGGGGTTCTGTATTGTGTCTTGCAGCATATCCCTTAATTTGAGCCCACACCAACTCAATCGCATTATACTCACAATGGTAAGGCGGTAACCGTATAACTCTGTGCCCATGTTCTAATGCTATTTCGTCAATGACGTATCGGATCTTGGTTGGTTTGTTTTCTTTTAAAAGACGTACTAATTCCGCTTTTAACATATTCATGTTTGCATCTACGCCATTTTTACGAAGCCATGCGACGATATCAGCTTTCTTTTGGGATTGGGCAGGTGGCTTGTCAATTTGCATCGAGTGGTATGGGGCGTTGTCCATAATTATAATAGATGGTTCAGGGAGGCTACACAACATTGAGGTAAACCATTCAGTAAACTTTTCTCCATTCATGTCTTCATGATAGTCTCCAGTGGTTTTTGACGCAAAAGCCATGAGAGAACCTTCGACAAACCCGTTGATGGTTCCGGCGTGACAAATTATAAGTCGCGATCCTTTTCCTACAGGAACTTTGGAAGTAGATGCTGCTGTGTCATCGTTCCAAGAACGGCCTACAGTATGGTTAGCATTAAGCCATGTTTCATCCAAGAACACAACATTTTGCCAATTTTGATTTCTTTCACTTGCCGTAAAAAAGTATACCTTGCCATCGCTATATCAAATCTTTCCATCAATATTTTGCGTTTGTTACATTTTTTGTATCGAAATCCAATGGTCTTCAAAATCTTCGTTAAAGAACTTTCCCCACCGAAGAATAATCCAGCTTCCTTCAGTGAATGCACCAACTTTTTTCTTGTTGGATACTCCTTCTGTAAATAGTAGCCGTAAACATGTCTTCGGATAGCATCGGCATCAAAGCTATCGATGCCTACGACTGGTTTTGCTCGTTTTCTCTTTTTTGGTGTGTGAAGTTTATTTTCTTCTGTGCCAGTCTCGCCATATTTTTTTTTAGTTATCCGTCTAACAGTTCGTTGTCCAATATTAAGCGCATCAGCTACGCGTTCAACCACTGACGTTATAGGTAAAATTGGCCCTCCATTTTGAGCTTCACGATCGAAATAGTTACGAAGGCGTATTAGGAACTCACGTGTCTGACTATTTAGAACAGTTCTCTGCGTACGTTCGGTCATATCGACGAAATCCACAACAAAGGGCTTGAACAGAGTCCAAATTAACGAGCAAGGGTCAACAGTAATGCAGTATCAATATTTGAAATCCAAAGCCAGGTCAAAACTATATCACAATCGCATTGCACTGACAGTTTATACTTTTCGAAGCAACGTCAATTCGAAACTGCTTTGTTTTGCATTGAGCATTGACGCGAGTTTGCCGGAGGTAGTAGTTGTGCTAGCCAGCGATCCTATGTGACGATCGTATTAGATTCCATTTTTAAAAATTTATTGATATTTTTTTGCGATTTCAGAGGTTTGTCCACATAGTGAAAATTGTTCATATTCACAAGTACATTCACCCCTTAAATGGTGCAAACTGATTTTTCTACACTTGTATACATTTAAGAAATCAATTTAATAAATAAATTTTGAGTCCTAAACCTAAAACTACATTCGATAAAATTTATGAATCTCTGCACATCACTATCGTCAATAAAGTAATACAATTATTTCCTTCAAAGTCGTTATCAATTAATACGGAACTTCATGAGCGGACAAACGTCAAACCGGCCATCATAGCGTGCCGCTAGTTTAGTTATCAACGCGTTGTTATTGGCTAATTCGCTATTCATCATTTTCAATTACACATTCAGGTGCAACTAACTTCATTCGGCGACAGACTTGCTGCGATCGCATAAGTTATAGAATTACAAACCTTCTGTCTATGCATTAAGGTCTACCATACTTTAGTACGGGAGGTCTTAGTGACAGGTAGTATGCTAGACTTGCACGAACGTCATTGTTGTTGACGTTCCGGGTTCATCCTTTGTTATTCTAAGATACGACATTCGACAACAAACGTTTTGACTTTCGTAGTATACATTTAAAGACGTATTGCAGCTAAGGTTTTAATGCATGTTCGGAGTAAAGGAAGATAGGTACCTACAGATTGTACAGATCGAAGCGTAAACAAACTATTGTACCTATTAACCGGTGTTTACGTGTACCGATTCTATTCGGCTGTGATAATCTCTCGTCCTGTCAACTCAAATGCGTGTTACTATCTTGCTATAGATCATAATATCTATGTATAGGCAATCTAATAGTTGTCGGCGCTTATACATATGTATATATAGTACAACGGCTATAGTATACCTACCTAATAATTAATCGTAACGTTTATTTCAGATCGTATATGAAACAATCAATCTTTGTCGGTGTTTCGTATACATATCGGCTGTAATAACGTATTCTACGGTCTTATATACCTAATATAAGAATTAAATATTTCATTCCAGATTTTGTAAACGTTTAATGAACAAACTAAGTACCTATGTCCTGATCGGTGTTCATAGCTACCATAAGTAAAATAAAAATTAAAACCTCGTACCTACTTTTTCTCTTTTTCTGAGGTAACAATTAAACATTTGTTCGTTAATCGTCTCTTACGTGAAATAGTAGGTAGTTACAAGTGACTTCTTATTATTTTCTTCCTATTTCGGTAGCAGCTGGCGTACATTAGAACCGATACCTATTGCATAATTTGTTACGAATCGGTACCTACCTAATAATAATGTCGTTCAATCCTAAGCGTGTCACCCGTAAGCTTAGTGCTACGAAAACTAAACTTAAGCCAACGGGTACAGCTGATGGCCTTACTGTTCGGGATTTGCCCTCTCTACGCCGTAAACGGACTATGGCAATGAACCGTATGTCTAAAGCATTGGAAGTCGGCCTTGCAGCGAAAAATGATGATAGTCAGTGCGACTTATTCTTGTCATATTGCGATCAAGCCAAGAGAATTGCTAATGATTTTGAGCAGGCGCATCTTGCAATTCTTGAAGTTTTGGATACGTGCGGTGATGCGCATGATGATGATGATTATGATCGTGTGCGCGCAAGTTTCGATGATGTTTATTTCCAAGTCACAAGTATGCGCCGTACATTTGCGAAGGCGGAACTAAACTCATCCAATTCTGACTTTAATCAAAAATCATCAGCGCTGTCAAACATCAAACTACCTAAACTTCAATTACCGACCTTTTCTGGTGACATTAAAAAATGGCCTGAGTTCTTTGACACGTTCAACGCGCTTATACATGACTGTCATTCGCTCACAGATGTTGAAAAATTTCACTACCTGAATTCATCTTTAAGTGGCGATCCTTTGGCTCTTATTCGTGTATTCCCAATCACCGGCGATTACTACTCAGATGCGTACGCGGCCTTGACTTCACGTTATCAAGATAAGCGTGAGTTAGCCTTCACCTGCTGGAAGGATATTTTAAATATTAATTTTAAAATTCAGAACCCGACTGATTTTCGTCGCACCTTAGACAGCGTTGATGAAAACCTATGCATTCTAAAGAAATTGAAACTGCCAGTGGACCATTGGGATTTTATTATTGTTTATCATGTGTTATCTAAACTAGATACGAAACTGCGTCGCGAATTTGAAGAAAAGTGCACAAAATCAGAATTTCCTACGTACATACAACTAAAGGAGTTCCTACATTCAAAGTGTGAAGCGCTTATGCGAGACAGTCACTTTAATGAGCCCTCTAAACCTTCTAATTCTATAAAAGATACCTTAAGACCTTTGGCTTCTAACGTTAAACGACCTAACGTGACTCATACCCTATTCACTAATGATAATTCAAAGCCACCTCAATTAACAGAATCAAACGATCAACATAACAAGGTTTCCACTCTGAAGTGTTCATTTTGTGCTGACACTCACCCAATCACACAATGTAACTCATTTCTTTCTAAAACGGTAGACGAACGTAGGGCGATCGCGAAGGAAAAGGGGTGGTGTTACAATTGCCTCAGGGGTTCTCATCAACTAAGAAACTGCGTCAGTATTTTTCGGTGCGTCAAGTGCAGATCTAAACATCATTCATTAATCTGTGACATGGGCGCTGATAAGAAAACTGATCCTGACCCCATCACTATCGAATCTAAATCCGTGTCTCTTGTGGCCAAAGAGTCTAACCCCACTTCAATGAGTAGGTCACTTAAAACCACAACTGTCCTCCTGGCTACAGCTATTATTCAACTCCGAGACGTGTATGGCAAATATCATTCCTTCCGTGCCCTTTTTGACACGGGAAGTCAAAATAACTTCATAACGCGTAAGGCAGCTCAATGTTTAAACCTACAGCCAGCCCCATGCGACGCTAATATCAATGGCTTAGGGGGCGTATCTGCAGAAATTATCGGCCAAATTAAATGCCCTGTAGCAGCAGGAGGTTGCCCGTTATTCAACGTTGATATGTACGTTATGTCAACCATTTGTGGTGATCAGCCGATCGCAAAACTCCAAACTCAAGGCTGGTCACACATTGAAACGTTACCGTTAGCGGATCCAGGCTTTGACATTCCGGGACCTATCGATGTACTACTTGGTGCTGATGTATTCGCTGACTCAGTCCTTAACGAGCACATAAAGGGAGATGCACGTCAACCACTTGCCATCCACTCCTTATTCGGTTGGCTCTTGTTGGGCAGAACGTCACTCACCACTTCAACATTGCTTCAAGTCTCGTCAATGGCAGATGATCTGGTGCCCATAGTCCAAAGGTTTTGGGAGCTAGACGTGATTCCCAAAGCATCGTCTCTCACACCAGAAGAAATTGCTTGTGAAAACGCTTACGTTGCCCAACATTATCGCGATTCTTCGGGCAGATATGTAGTCCAGCTTCCATTCAAGGATCAGATAGAACCCACCTTTGCGGGATCTCGAGATGTTGCTATAAGAAGATTCAAAGCTATTGAACGACGTCTTTCACGTGATCCTGTCCTGCACAAGCAATATTCAGAATTTATGGAAGATTACCTCCACTCTGGCCATATGTCCTTGGTATCAGCTAAGGAATTAAACAATGGCAAGTACTATATCCCGCATCATTGTGTTGTGAAACCAGACAGCGCCACCACCAAATTACGTGTGGTGTTTGACGCAGCCGCTGAAGATATCAACCATAAATCATTAAACAACACCCTACTTACGGGTCCTAAACTTCAATCCAACATTGCGGAGGTGCTCCTTCGCTTTCGGTTACATGCGGTTGTCTTTATGGCTGATATACGTCAGATGTATAGACAAATCTTGGTCTCTGATACCCATCGAGACTATCAGAGAATCGTGTGGAGATCAGGACCTGATCAAGTTTTACAAGAATATAGACTAAACACCGTCACTTACGGTGTCTCATCTGCGCCATTCCTCGCTTGTAGGACTATCAAACAATTAACCGAAGATGAAGGCTCTAAATTTCCTCGAGCTAAACGTATCTTAGCTTCCGATATATACGTTGACGATGTTGTCACCGGTTGCGACACCCTAGACAATGCTTTAGAAGTCAAGTCACAAATCATACAACTGTTTTCGTTGGGTCAGTTTCAACTAAGAAAATGGGCTAGTAACGAACCTGGCTTACTTTCAGATCTTCCTCCCGAGGATTGTCTTTTCGATCCTAAGGCATTCTCTGATGGCGAAACCCCTACCTTAAAGGTACTAGGTCTCAAATGGGATCCAGCTACCGATGCGTTTTTATTCGAGGTGAAATCGTCTAATCAGCTGTGTACCAAGCGTAACATACTCAGTGAGCTTGCGAGAATTTTTGACCCACTAGGATTTCTATCACCTCTTACTATTAAGGCTAAATGTTTCTTACAAAGACTGTGGATCCTCGGGACTTCTTGGGATGAAATGCCTCCCGAAGAGGTCATTTCAGCGTGGAAGACCTTTTGCGAACAACTCTCAATCCTTCAGCAATTGCATTTACCTCGTCGTCTCACTGTCGATGGTGCAGGCACATACGAATTGCATGGATACTGCGACAGTTCTGAACTCGCGTACGGGGCTGTTATATACTTAAGAGCTACATGTGATGATGGATCTGTTCAAGTTCGACTATTATGTGCCAAAGCTCGTGTGACTCCCATCAAGAAGATTTCATTGCCTCGCTTGGAGCTATGCGCAGCTGTTCTGCTGGCAGATCTAGCAAAATACGTGTTAGACTCATACCTTAACAGGATATCCTTTCATACCATTTATTTATGGTCTGATTCATCTGTTGTATTATCGTGGCTTCGTTCTCACTCTTCGCGCTGGACCACATTTGTGGCTAACCGAGTGAGTCACATTCAAGACATGTTTTCTGCAGACCTGTGGCATCATGTTAGCTCACATGAAAATCCAGCGGATGTGTGCTCACGTGGACAGCTTCCACATGATCTATTCCATAATTCATTATGGTGGTTCGGCCCGTCCTGGTTATCGCTACCATCTAATCAGTGGCCTAATTCTTCGAATCTCCAGCTTCCGAACCATGATGACACCAGCCTTATTCTTCTAGAGGAACGTCGACCAGTTGCATTGATCACTCATGTTAACAATACCCAAGACTCACCTATCGATATTCTTTTAAAACGGTTTTCCTCCTTGGAAAAAATAACGCGCATTGTTGCCTACGTGCGACGATTTATTTCTAATCTAAGAAATCCACACAAACGTAGATTCGGGTCCCATGTTACGGAAGATGAACGTAATGATTCTCTATTATTTATTGTAAAAACTGTTCAAAATACAACGTTTCATAACGAAATTGAACGTTTGCAATCGAAACAAGTACTGACAAAACCCCTTCAAAGACTTAGTCCTTTCTTGGACGAGGAGGGCGTCCTCAGGGTGGGCGGTCGCCTATCTCGCGCTGGAATCGAATATAAACAACGTCATCCTGCTCTTATTCCTAGCGATCACCCTTTCACGTCGAAGCTTATCGAATCCGTTCATCGCCAACATTGTCACACAGGTCACAACACCACTCACTATTTAATTTTGCAACGCTTCTGGATTTTGTCTGCCAAACGGGCTATACGCCGCTGTCTCTCAAGATGCATTCGATGTTTCAAAACGCAACCAAGATCATTGGAACCTTACATGAGTGATCTTCCAGTATGTCGTGTCAACCAAGTCAAACCGTTTTCTGTTGTGGGAGTTGATTTTGGTGGACCTTTTCGAATCAAACTAGGTAGACATCGCGGTGCCAAACTGGACAAGGCTTACCTCTGTTTGTTTGTATGCCTAGCTACCAAAGCCATACATCTTGAAGTGGTGTCAACTCTTTCAAGTGATGGCTTTGTGGCAGCGTTACGCCGCTTCGTTGGACGCCGTGGGCGGTGTAGCACTATTCATGCGGATCAAGGGACCAATTTTACGGGTGCGAGCAACTATTTATCTTTATTACAGCAGGCTTCACATACTGAACACATAAAGTTCGTCTTTAACCCCCCTTCGTCCCCGCACTTCGGCGGTGTGTGGGAAATTCAAATCAAGGCAGCGAAATCTCATCTCTACAGAGTTGTTGGCAGTCAAGTATTAACGTTCGAAGAACTTACTACCCTATTTGTACAGATTGAGGCAGTTTTAAACTCAAGACCTCTGTGTCCCTTAAGTACTGATCCAAATGATTTAAATGTTTTGACCCCAGGACATTTTTTGACTCTGGAACCACTAGTAGCTGTCCCAGACGACGATTTATCCAATGTCAAATTATACCGGTTGAATCGCTGGCAATTAATCCAATCATTTATTCAACAATTTTGGATTCGTTGGAAAAACGAATATTTAAGTTCTCTAACGCAACGTGCAAAATGGACAAAGGTGTCTAAGCCATTGGCGTTAAATTCTATCGTAATCATCAAAGATGATAATCACATTCCATTGCAATGGTCAATGGGGAGGGTAGTTGATTTGCATCCCGGCCCCGACGGAATAATCCGCGTGGCAACTGTCAAAACTAAGAATAGTCTTATCAAACGACCTCTTGTAAAGTTATGCCCTCTTCCTATTGAAGTAGCTAACTAATTTAGCGTCTCCTAGTTAGTTTATATTTAATTTTAGTTTAGTTAATAACTTTAGTTCACTAGTTTCGTTCATACCTATCTGGAAAATACCAGCTGTATTTTGGTGGGCGGTATGTATGCTTGTCGCGATATCTGTGTTCCTTTGTTCATTCGATCCCGATCTACTCGTTCGTCTTTGGTTTGAACCAATAGCGGCAGCTCATTTTCGTTCGTGAGCATACGATTATTATCGGGCATCATCGGAAGAAGCGACAGGAGAAGTGTTAGCAATCGACCATCGACGCCATTAAAACCGGGCTACAATTTCGTTAAAATCAAACGGACAACTAATTCTATCTCTTTAGTTAATACTAGTCGGCACCGCGGTGACCAAGAGTTGAAGTGCTCAGTGCAGTGTTATCAAGTGCAACGGCCGAATTACTCAGCAACTGGTCGACGTCAACGCCTTGCCAGCAAGCCACCTGGAAATACGCCATACAAGCTTTATCCTCCATACCTGATAACTAATACGTAAGTAACCGTTGTTGTGTTCTAGCCAAATTGCAAGAACGAGCGAACCTTTAGGTCTTATAACGACGGAATTACCGATTTCCAAACTAGGATTCCGAACACAGATGTGACGTCAAGGGATCCCAAAACCAAGGTTGGATTCGTGCCGCCACAACTATATACTTTTAGTTTTGTAGCAATTCGTGCAGGGATCTTGGGGCGCTGAAGTCTCGCGGCGTGGTGCGGTACACGGTGCAGCCGCCGCGCACGCGCTACACGCGCCACATCGTCTTCCACTTCCAGGACCTCGTTGGTACAGTACTATATACTTTTAGTTTTGTAGCAATTCGTGCAGGGATCTTGGGGCGCTGAAGTCTCGCGGCGTGGTGCGGTACACGGTGCAGCCGCCGCGCACGCGCTACACGCGCCACATCGTCTTCCACTTCCAGGACCTCGTTGGTACAGTACTATATACTTTTAGTTTTGTAGCAATTCGTGCAGGGATCTTGGGGCGCTGAAGTCTCGCGGCGTGGTGCGGTACACGGTGCAGCCGCCGCGCACGCGCTACACGCGCCACATCGTCTTCCACTTCCAGGACCTCGTTGGTACAGTACTATATACTTTTAGTTTTGTAGCAATTTGTGCAGGGATCTTGGGGCCTGAAGTCTCGCGGCGTGGTGCGGTACACGGTGCAGCCGCCGCGCACGCGCTACACGCGCCACATCGTCTTCCACTTCCAGGACCTCGTTGGTACAGTACTATATACTTTTAGTTTTGTAGCAATTCGTGCAGGGATCTTGGGGGCTGAAGTCTCGCGGCGTGGTGCGGTACACGGTGCAGCCGCCGCGCACGCGCTACACGCGCCACATCGTCTTCCACTTCCAGGACCTCGTTGGTACAGTACTATATACTTTTAGTTTTGTAGCAATTCGTGCAGGGATCTTGGGGCGCTGAAGTCTCGCGGCGTGGTGCGGTACACGGTGCAGCCGCCGCGCACGCGCTACACGCGCCACATCGTCTTCCACTTCCAGGACCTCGTTGGTACAGTACTATATACTTTTAGTTTTGTAGCAATTCGTGCAGGGATCTTGGGGCGCTGAAGTCTCGCGGCGTGGTGCGGTACACGGTGCAGCCGCCGCGCACGCGCTACACGCGCCACATCGTCTTCCACTTCCAGGACCTCGTTGGTACAGTACTATATACTTTTAGTTTTGTAGCAATTCGTGCAGGGATCTTGGGGCGCTGAAGTCTCGCGGCGTGGTGCGGTACACGGTGCAGCCGCCGCGCACGCGCTACACGCGCCACATCGTCTTCCACTTCCAGGACCTCGTTGGTACAGTACTATATACTTTTAGTTTTGTAGCAATTCGTGCAGGGATCTTGGGGCGCTGAAGTCTCGCGGCGTGGTGCGGTACACGGTGCAGCCGCCGCGCACGCGCTACACGCGCCACATCGTCTTCCACTTCCAGGACCTCGTTGGTACAGTACTATATACTTTTAGTTTTGTAGCAATTCGTGCAGGGATCTTGGGGCGCTGAAGTCTCGCGGCGTGGTGCGGTACACGGTGCAGCCGCCGCGCACGCGCTACACGCGCCACATCGTCTTCCACTTCCAGGACCTCGTTGGTACAGTACTATATACTTATAGTTTATAGTACTATACTATACGGTCCAAAACCTGCGCGCGCGTTACACGTGTTCAAGCGAGCGAGCGTCGCTGAACGAATATCGCTGAGCGAGTTTATTTTTGAAAGCTCGTCGCTCAGTGACAAAACTAGTAAAGCGAGTCGTCGCCGGCAGTGTGAACAGTCAGAGAGCAACTTTTGACATATGCATCTCTTTCGTTTACACGGAATGTAGTTACATTTATTGTGCGTTTCTTGAGAGAGAAAATCGCCGATAGTTTGTCGTTTTCTCGCCGGCGCGTCGGACCACTGCCTTATACCAATTTACATATTCCCATTGGACTTACATATTACTTCGTAAGGACAGGGCCATTGAACATGCAAAATGGCACCGACTCATTGGTCCTAAATTGTTTATTTAGCACCAATGCAACCTTAGTGACGTCTGGATTTCAAACGGGTCGTTCATTAGTATCTACTATCTAAGAGGTGGCGCTGATTTATATGGTTCCAAAACTGTGAAAAATTTTGTTCGCTTGGGCATATATCTTGTCATTTATATTTTACTAGCTTATGCTCGCGACTTCGTTCGCGTGGACTACACAAATTTCAAACCCCTATTTCACCCACTTAGGAGTTGAATTTACAAAAATCCTTTCTTAGCGGATGCCTCCGTCGTAATAGCTATCTGCATGCCAAATTTCAGCCCGATCCGGCTAGTAGTTTGAGCTTTTCCTTTTATATATTTAGATATCGATGCATATTCCGTAATTTTCCCAGTGTCGTTCGGCGGTGCAGCGGGCCTCTTCCTGGGCGCTAGTTTTATCAGTTTCGTGGAGATCGGCTATTTCTTCATCGAACGTATTTTACGCATTGGAGGGAAGAAGACAGATTCCAAGACTTTGGTATGAGTATTGTTTTGATTTTATTTACTTCTTGAACAGTTTCAAGTGTTTGAAACTAGCTTTCGGCCGCGACATCGTCCTCATGGCATAATTAGCTATTAATTAATATGCTTTAACGTTGAAGGAATCCATCGTGTGGAAACCTGCATGCCTGAGAGTTCTCCATAATGTTTTCAAAGGTGTGTAAAGTCTGCCAATCCGCACATGGCCAGCGTGGTGGACTATGGCTAAACGCTTCTCATTCTGAGCGGAGAGCCGTGCTCAGTAGTGAGCCAGCCATGATTTGATCATGATGATGACACCTATGGATTAACTGTTATTTCCTGATTCCAGGTCAAAAGACACAGAGCGCCAGTGGCGCCACCGCCGTACGAATCTCGCATCCAAGAGTTGACTTCAATAATAGAAGGACAGAACTATTATGAGCGGAATTACCCTAATTATTATTATTAAAATACTTATTTACAGGATGTGACCAGAACGCAGACGCGGCATTGACTCCGAGTGGCCTACTTACGCAACGTTCGTTGACCTGTAGCGTCAGTCCGATGTTTATTAATTGCAATATATCGTAAACTTTTACAAAATTATAGGATTTTTTTAATACCATGAAATCATATCAGTAGGTAATCAGTCCTACTTGTGATAGTTCTAATAAGTTTCAATAATTTTGTAAAGTGGTGATAATAAAAAGAATACGCAGCTGAGTTTGTTGTGGGCTCTTCTCAGACCTGGGCGCGTTTGGAACCCTCGTAGCTTTAGTTTTAAATTTGCGTAATAATTATCACCACTATATCTTACAAATCCAACATCTGACCATCAAAAAGAGTAATTTATTACCTATTTTGAATAAATCATTTGACTTTGACTTTGACTTTGACTTTGACTATCACCTGTCTTCGTTTTTGCCAGCGTTCTGGTTACACCCTATTTATGTAATACAACTAATAAAGTAAATATAAATAATAAATAATAATATTATTTTGAGAGTTTCATTAGTGGCCAAAATTGATATAAATTCCTACTAGGTTTAAGAAATCAGTACCTAGGTAATGTAGGTACCAGTGGCGTGCATTAGGGTTTATATGCAGGGTAAGCAGTTGTTAAATAGGAACCTATTTTACTAGCAGGGCCTAAAGGAAAATGAGCATTAATGGATTGGTCCATTATAAGTAGGGTAAGCAGTGCTTTAATGCCTGTATGAAATGCACGCCCCTGGTAGGTACCTACTAGGTATCCTTACAGTCCGATATATCAATACGAAGAATAATGTTGTCAACGCTCATTTTTAGGGTTCCGTAGGTACCTCAAAAGAAACAAAAGAAACCTAATAATGACGTTCCAATCCGTAAACGACAATTTTTTAACATAAAAATAGATTTTTATGTTAAAATTATTATTTTAATTAAAATACTAATTCTGCAGGAAAATATTTTTTATGTTAAAAAATAATAAAAAAATATTGTTGTTTACGCCCTGTGACGTCATTAATCGCTTTCCGTACAGCGCGTGACGTAAATAATTAATTAAGTTAAAAATAAATAAAAATCATAACTTTTTAAATTATTCTCTTGAATAATGAATTCTAGAAAACTACCGCTATACAAAACATCACGTCATTTTATATTACTACATAAGACTCTATTTGCACTTGGTTAATGTAGACTATGTCCAAACCCTCTCATTCTGAGGGCCATGTTAGCTTCGGTAGACATAGAGATAAGACGACAAAATGCGTAGACAAAATTTTCTCGTGGGCCTATGTTGCTCAATAGCGAGCCGACAATGGTTGAACATGTTCACTAATTTATAAATAACTAGCTGATCCCCGCGGCTTCGCCCGCGTAGATTTAGGTTTTTAAAGATCCCGTATAGCCTATGTCACTCAGGAATAATGTAGCTTTCTACTGGTGAAAGAATTTTTAAAATCGGTTCAGTAGTTCTAAAGATTACCCCCTACAAACAAACTTAACGACATTACCTCTTTATATAATACAACGGGCCGTGCAGCAGAAATCGTAATATTTTAATTTCGCCATAACTTCAAAACCAAACGTCCAATTTTAATCATTCAAAGACCAAATATTATCTCCATAAACTGTTCTTAGTGATGAAATCATTTATTTTGATAAGGATTAATAGCATGAGTAAAATAAACGCGTTTAAATGTAGTCCAAAAAAAATTCAAGATTTTTAAATAAAAAAATGGTTGCTGTGCCTCACTCGACATAGATGGGTATAGTGTGTCGCGGACTTTTTTGTAGATATTTATAAGATCTACAATTAATTAGAACATTTTATGGTTCTATCTTTTATAGTTTAGGCAGCGTACGCAAAATAAGTAACTTTTCTGGTTGATTTTTTACACCTTGTGTCCGAAAAACCCAAATATCTTACGGAACCCTATTTTTTTCCAAAATAAAATATAGCCTATGTTACTCGTGGATAATGTAGCTTTCGAATGGTGAAAGAATTTTTAAAATCGGTCCAGTAGTTTTTGAGCCTATTCAGTACAATCAAACAAACAAACAAACAAACAAACAAACAAACAAACAAACAAACAAACAAACAAAGTTTTCCTCTTTATAATATTAGTGTAGATTTCATGTAATAGGCTACTTGACAATTTTTTTAAGTTGGTCTTAAATGGTTAATATTTGTCCTATTATATCAAAAAAATTAACACTATATTTTTTTGCGCCCTAAAAACCGTAAAACTTTAATTTAAAAAAATATTTTTCTTAGACAGGTGAAAACACTGTCGGCCATGTTTGGCCGATAGATTATCTGTGCTCTGACGTCATGCATTTGTAAACAACAGTATAACCCTGGTGTGTGGTGTGGTTATACTGTTGTTTACAAATGCATGACGTCAGAGCACAGATAATCTATCGGCCAAACATGGCCGACAGTGTTTTCACCTGTCTAAGAAAAATATTTATTTAAATTAAAGTTTTACGGTTTTTAGGGCGCAAAAAAATATAGTGTTAATTTTTTTGATATAATAGGACAAATATTAACCCTTTAAGACCAACTTAAAAAAATTGTCAAGTAGCCTATTTATCAACATCCGATATGGTCTAGTGGCTAGGATACCTGGCTCTCACCCAGGAGGCTCGGGTTCGATTCCCGGTATCGGAATTTATAATTTTATTACTTTTACAAAAAAAAAACTTTTTTTTTTCTTTTATATTTTTTGGTAAGTCCTCATCGGAGTCGCCACAACTCTGTGCGCATAAGCACGCCAACTTCCATATATATTACAGATTGTAACGGTCGCCGTTCGACTGAGTTGCCGGGCGATAGTCGACCGTGCGTAATGGCTTTAGTCAAAGAATCAGATAAATGACTAGGTGAGTACAGCACGCGGCCGAAAGTCATGTACATCGGCTTTTAGAATGGCCTTTCGGCATTGTCTCTGTCACTCATACCTATATGACGTTTTGTCTGTCTCAACGACAGGGACAACGCTCTACAAATCTGCGATCTCCTTCTAAAAGTCGATGTAGGTACATTACTTTCGGCTGCGTACTGTAGTTACAATTTTGTAAATTGATCACTTGAAAAGAGCAACCGACCACCCTGGCGCAGTGGTAAGCACTGTGGTCTTAATAGTTGAGGTCCCGGGTTCGATTCCTGGCAGGGGATTGGAATTTGATAATATCTGTTCTGGTCTGGTGGGTGAATCGGCCGTGGTTAGTTACCACCCGTTAAGCCGTGCTGCCAAGCGATTAGCGTTCCGGTACGATGCTGTGTAGAAACCAAAGGGGCATGGGTGTAATAAAAAACTGCCATACCCCTTCCAGGTTAGCCCGCTTCCATCTTAGACTGCATCATCACTTACCACCAGGTGAGATTGTAGTCAAGGGCTAGCTTGTATCTGATTAATAAAAAAACCGCCGAGTTTCTTGCTGGTTCTTCTCGGTAGGAACGGCATTCCGATTCAGTGGTAAGTTAAACTAGTTGACGATTAAAAAGCACTTGAAAAAGTTTAAGCAATAAAAATCTATTCTATTCTATTCTATTTAATCAAGTTAGGTATATGATCTTTTTTTGCTCAATAAAGTGCAAAAATCATAATTTCCCAATAAGACGTAAAAGTACCTACCTATCGATTGCAGCGACCCAATTAGGCAGGATTGCGTGATAACATAAAATAGGGGGAAATTATAAAAAAAGTAGGTCGCCAAGGGAATTTGCTGCACGTTTTCATTCGGGCACAGAAAGTCCGCGACAGGTATGAGATGGCAATCGGGGCATGAGGTGGCGGGACGCCCCGCACACCCGCACGTCACCCGCGCTATCCCGCACCGGGTTAGCGCGGCGGCTATGCGAGTGTACGGCGCGTCCCCACCCCGCTTGCCATCTCGACCTGTCGCGGACTATTCTTATCTATGCAATTTACTAGGATTGTAAAAGTTGAGCCAGTAAAGTTTTTTAATAAATAGATAAGCTTGTAATATAACTAGAGTCTAAACTAGCGACCACCCGTGGTTTCGCTCGGCGAATAACAAATCCCACTACCCCTATTATAAATGCGAAAGTGTGTTTGTTTGTTGGTTTGTCCTTCAATCACGTCGCAACGGAGCAACAGATCGACGAGATTTTTTGCATGGGTATAGTTTAAGACCTGGAGAGTGACATAGGCTACTTTCATCCCGGAAAATCAAATAGTTCCCTCGGGATTTTTAAAAACCTAAATCTACGTATCTAGTCTACACTAATATTATAAAGAGGAAAACTTTGTTTGTTTGTTTGTTTGTACTGAATAGGCTCAAAAACTACTGGACCGATTTTAAAAATTCTTTCACCATTCGAAAGCTACATTATCCACGAGTAACATAGGCTATATTTTATTTTGGAAAAAAATAGGGTTCCGTAAGATATTTGGGTTTTTCGGACACAAGGTGTAAAAAATCAACCAGAAAAGTTACTTATTTTGCGTACGCTGCCTACACTATAAAAGATAGAACCATAAAATGTTCTAATTAATTGTAGATCTTATAAATATCTACAAAAAAGTCCGCGACACACTATACCCATCTATGTCGAGTGAGGCACAGCAACCATTTTTTTATTTAAAAATCTTGAATTTTTTTTGGACTACATTTAAACGCGTTTATTTTACTCATGCTATTAATCCTTATCAAAATAAATGATTTCATCACTAAGAACAGTTTATGGAGATAATATTTGGTCTTTGAATGATTAAAATTGGACGTTTGGTTTTGAAGTTATGGCGAAATTAAAATATTACGATTTCTGCTGCACGGCCCGTTGTCTACACTAATATTATAAAGAGGAAAACTTTGTTTGTTTGTTTGTTTGTTTGTTTGTTTGTTTGTTTGTTTGTTTGTACTGAATAGGCTCAAAAACTACTGGACCGATTTTAAAAATTCTTTCACCATTCGAAAGCTACATTATCCACGAGTAACATAGGCTATATTTTATTTTAGAAAAAAATAGGGTTCCGTAAGATATTTGGGTTTTTCGGACACAAGGTGTAAAAATCAACCAGAAAAGTTACTTATTTTGCGTACGCTGCCTAAACTATAAAAGATAGAACCATAAAATGTTCTAATTAATTGTAGATATTTATAAGATCTACAAAAAAGTCCGCGACACACTATACCCATCTATGTCGAGTGAGGCACAGCAACCATTTTTTTATTTAAAAATCTTGAATTTTTTTTGGACTACATTTAAACGCGTTTATTTTACTCATGCTATTAATCCTTATCAAAATAAATGATTTCATCACTAAGAACAGTTTATGGAGATAATATTTGGTCTTTGAATGATTAAAATTGGACGTTTGGTTTTGAAGTTATGGCGAAATTAAAATATTACGATTTCTGCTGCACGGCCCGTTGTATTATATATAATATTATAAAGAGGAAAACTTTGTTTGTTTGTTTGTTTGTTTGTTTGTTTGATTGTTTGTTTGTTTGTTTGTACTGAATAGGCTCAAAAACTACTGGACCGATTTTAAAAATTCTTTCACCATTCGAAAGCTACATTATCCACGAGTAACATAGGCTATATTTTATTTTAGAAAAAAATAGGGTTCCGTAAGATATTTGGGTTTTTCGGACACAAGGTGTAAAAAATCAACCAGAAAAGTTACTTATTTTGCGTACGCTGCCTAAACTATAAAAGATAGAACCATAAAATGTTCTAATTAATTGTAGATCTTATAAATATCTACAAAAAAGTCCGCGACACACTATACCCATCTATGTCGAGTGAGGCACAGCAACCATTTTTTTATTTAAAAATCTGAATTTTTTTTGGACTACATTTAAACGCGTTTATTTTACTCATGCTATTAATCCTTATCAAAATAAATGATTTCATCACTAAGAACAGTTTATGGAGATAATATTTGGTCTTTGAATGATTAAAATTGGACGTTTGGTTTTGAAGTTATGGCGAAATTAAAATATTACGATTTCTGCTGCACGGCCCGTTGTATTATATAAAGAGGTAATGTCGTTAAGTTTGTTTGTAGGGGGTAATCTTTAGAACTACTGAACCGATTTTAAAAATTCTTTCACCAGTAGAAAGCTACATTATTCCTGAGTGACATAGGCTATACGGGATCTTTAAAAACCTAAATTTACGCGGGCGAAGCCGCGGGGATCAGCTAGTATTATATAAAGAGGTAATGTCGTTAAGTTTGTTTGTAGGGGGTAATCTTTAGAACTACTGAACCGATTTTAAAAATTCTTTCACCAGTAGAAAGCTACATTATTCCTGAGTGACATAGGCTATACGGGATCTTTAAAAACCTAAATCTACGCGGGCGAAGCCGCGGGGATCAGCTAGTATTATATATTTATACTATCTAGTATTATTATAAAGGCGGAAGTTTGTGTTGTGTTTAGGAATATGTTTTTAAAAATCCTGATTTTCGGAATGAACGGTAGCCTATGTGTTAATTCGGGATATAGATTAGGCTATCTCTCCCACAGATCTCTCTAATCTCCATTTCCAGCGAAATCGGTAGTCATTGCGGCGTGAAGGAATAAAAAAACCGGCCAAATGCGAGTCAGACTCGCGCACCGAGAGTTCCGTACTTGGGTATTTTTTCGACATTTTGCAAGATAAATCAAAAACTATTATGCTTAAAAATAAATAAAAATCGGGTTTGAAATGTTCATGTGCCCTTTCATATGATACCACACCTTGGTATAGTTATCTTTGAAAATACTAATTGTTTGTTCATAAACAGGTTTTAATTATTTTTGTAATGTAACCACAAATTCATGGTTTTCGGATTTCTTCCTTTACTTGTGCTATGAGGCCTACCTGTCTGCCAAATTTCATGATTCTAGGTCAACGGGAAGTATCCCAAAGGTTTTTTTGACAGACACGACAGACAGACAGACAGCGGGTTGGAGGTCGTCCCACACTGCGCTTGCCGATAAGCGGTCTCCACTCCAGAACACGTCTGCCCCATCGGCCATCGATTCTGCGGCAGATGTGGCCTGCCCACTACCACAGCTGGTTAAGCTGGCAGCTGGTTTGTTGAGCTATGTCAGTCACTTTGGTTCGCCGATGGATTTCCTCGTTACGAATTTTATCTCTCAGAGAGACACTAACACTGCAGTGCTTAACGTTACATTTGATGGGGCAACAGCTAATTATAATAAAATAAAAAATAAAATCAACTTGGAGAAATTTATTTCATTCAATATTTATAAAACATTAAACTACACATTATTTGCTAGTAATAAGTTACATTATCCTATATTAATAACGTATAGGAAATATGGTTAAAAGTTACAACTTATACCATCAGTACCTAATAATATACAGTACGCCGCCGAAACTAATGTACATTGATCTTTAAAAGGAGATAGCAAATTCGTAGATTCTCAGAATCAGTACCAGTGGGTACTGATTCTGAGCACAACCTAATTTTAGAATATTCGCATTCGCTAATGTAGTATGAAAAGGACATACGCAGTTTGTCAGTTTTAAATTTTATTTTTAGATGGTAAAACCCGTGATTTTAGCGCACAGTCGCGAGCCTACTGTTTAAATTTGTAGCGTGCACTAAAATTTAGAGCCTTTAAGTGTAAAGTTAGGTATGAGTGACAGAGACAACGCTCTACAAAGTCGAAATGTCATTCTAAAGGCCGATGTACATTACTTTCGACCGCGTATTGTAATTGTTTACTGTGCGACAAGGCTCTATTGGCGCGTGGTGAAAATCGGAACTAACACCGCCATCTTGTGAAGTGTCACGCTGTCACCCTTATATGCGGTGTTGCTAAGTAAAAACTTTGAAATTCACTGTTTTTAGGGTTCCGTACCTCAAAAGGAAAAACGGAACCCTTATAGGATCACTTTGTTGTCTGTCTGTCTGTCAAGAAACCTACAGGGTACTTCCCGTTGACCTAGAATCATGAAATTTGGCAGGTAGGTATATCTTATAGCTGACATTTGGGAAAAAATCTGAAAATTTAGGGTTAGATCACACAAAAAAAATTAAATTGTGGTCATGAACTAATAATTAGTATTTTCAACTTTCGAAGTGAGTGACTATATCAAGTGGGGTATCATATGAAAGGTCTTCACCTGTACATTCTAAAACAGATTTTTATTTATTTTTATGCATCATAGTTTTTGAATTATCATGCAAAATGTCGAAAAAATACCACTGTAGTACGGAACCCTCATTGCGCGAGCCTGACTCGCACTTGGCCGGTTTTATTTTATTTTTTACTCATTCAGTTAAAATTAAATAAAACTTACTCGATTTCAATAGATTCCGTAAAATTGAGATTTTATTTGCTGGCAGCCTTTGTACAACAACTACGCCCCCCTGTCAATGTCATTCAAGTGCCAAAAGAGCCTTGTCGCACTGTATGCTGTGATAGCCTAGTTAGGACGTCCACCTCCTAATCGGAGGTCAGAGGTTCGATACCGGACACGCACCTCTGACTTTTCGGAATTATGTGCGTTTTAAGCAAGGTTTAGACTAGCAAGAACTTCTTGCAAGTTATTCCGCAAGTACTTGCAGAACTGTTTACATTACGAGCAATATTGTAGATGTACATACACTTGTGACTTGCGGCAAGTCCAGCAAGTTACAAAACTTGCGGAAGTGAGCTTGACGTGATTGTTTACACAGTAGATATAGCTTGCGGAAGTCAACTTCTGCAAGTTTTGTTGCTAATCTAAACCTCGCTTTAAGTAATTAAATATCATTAGCAGTGAAGGAAAACATCGTGAGAAAACCTGATAGTTCTCCATAATGTTCTCAAAGGTGTCCGTCTGCCAATCCGTACTTGGCCAGCTTCTCACTCTGAGAGGAGACCTGCGGGGTGATTACGTAAAACTTTGCAGTAGCGACAGCAACGCGACAGCTGTAGCAATCCGACTGCTTTCATTTGCTGTCTCTCTTCTTCTTATTTTGCTTTGAGGCTATTGCTCTCTCTCTAGCCGGACGTTTGACAGCAATGATCGCGAGATTTACGCCTGTCGCGAGATACGTAATCACCCCGCCGTGCTCTGTAGTGAGCCGGCGATGGTCTTGCTCATGATTAATATGTTTATGATTAAAACTTAGGTAAGTATATATATTCCACAATACATGTAAAATTAAGTTAAAAAAGTTGAATATTTTCTACCTTACCAGTTATAGTACGCGACGGTTGGAGATGGCAATCGTAGTACGAGGCGGGGGATGCCCCGCACACCCGCACCGGGTTAGCGCGGAGGCTGTGCGGGGCATTTCCACCCCGATAGCCATCTCGACCTGTCGTGTACCATACATGTGTAAGTTGTTTTATTGTTATGTTCCCAACTTTTTCAACATAATTTTCTGGTTTTTGTAGCTTGGTATAGTTCGCGACAGGTCGACATGGCAATCGGGGTGGGGACGCCCCGCACACGGGCGTTCACTCGCCTCGTAACCCGATTGCCATCTCAACCTGTCGCCTACTATAGGCTGCTTTTTATTTTTGTTGTTTCTTGTATATCACAACTGTCTTAATGCATATATTCATTACTAGATGATGCCCGCGACTTGGTCCGCGTGGATTTAGGTTTATAAAAATCGCGTGGGAACTCTTTGATTTTCCGGGATAAAAAGTAGCCTATGTCCCCCAGGATGCAAGCTATCTATGTACCAAATTTCGTCAAAATCGGTTGAACGATTGAGCCGTGAAAAGCTAGCAGACAGACAGACAGACACACTTTCGCATTTATAATATTAGTATGGATTTAAACAATAAAACTTCATTTGCAATTAAATATTCTAGCTATATAAAAAATATTTACAAAAATAAGGGTGCGTACACACGAGCATCTTGTCTCGCAGGCTGTCGCATCAGACCTTCTTTTAAATGGACCTGCCTACGCAAATCAGAACCATACAAATAGTCCGTAGATAATCGCGTAACAAACATACAGTCGAATTAAGAACCTCCTGCTTTTTTTAAAGTCGGTTAAAAATGACTTTTTACACGCCCTTTTAACTCTATGGGTTAACTGTCATGTCAAAAGTATGGTTCACCATTAAAATAAGGACTAAAATCGCACTTTTGACATGAAATTTAATGCATAAACTTAAAAAAGCGCGTGAGTACTCATTTCTACGCATCATACTGATTGTGATCGCAACAAAATTTTAGAGTATTCGCATATTTTTTTAATAATGTAATAAGAAAAGTACATTCAAACTTCATTGAATTTAATTTAAAACCACCTTAAGACTTAAGGTTTACTCTCATGAGTCATGAGACTAAACCTTAAGTCTTAAGGTCTTGAGCATCGTGTTTGTAGAGTAAGCACTAAAATTAAGTCTTTGATCAAAAAATCTTATTCCAAACTTTTTTAGCAATATTAAAAAGAAAAAGATGCAGATATTCTAAATTTAGTTTAGTTTAGAAAAATTTACGCTATTAACAGTTTGAGAAAAAAAAAATTGCATGCAAAAAATTTGTTCATTTTTCAAAACACAATATTGTAAAAAAAACTATTAAATTTTTTTTTTCTCTACACATTAACTGCTTTTTCTCAAAACTATCATGGTGTGGGTTGTTTCTGACTTGCGCATGTCGAAACAGTCCAATCATATTATTATTGATGCGAGACAAAAACGTTGAAGACAAAAGTTGCTCGTCTACGCTCGCCCTAACAGTACTGATTTAACTAGATAATCCTACTACTTATTACAGTAAATTTTACAATAACACCTAATTTTAAAATAAAAACAACTTCGAACATAATGAGTTTCCCACTTCCCATATTCATACTATGCTCTAGCACAAATTCTACAACCAAAGACGTGGTTATAAGTCAATTTAAACTTTTTTTTATTTTATTTTCCATTACTAGTTACCCCAGACTGCAATGTCACCTGGTGGTAAGTGATGATGCAGTCTAAGATAGATGCGGGCTACCTTGGAAGTGGTATGGCAGTTTTATTAAACGCCATACCCCTTATAAATAATATCTATCCCGGCTGTACTTGTGTCTAGTCGACGTTAGCTCGACTAGTTTTGAACCCATCCAGGGTCCTTTTTCAAGGGAGTCACGCGGAGGGCGCGCGCGGCCCGCAGTCACAGCCGCGGCGCGTGCGCGAACTGACTCCCTTGAAAAAGGACCCCGGATGGGTTCGAAACTAGTCGAGCTAGCGTCGACTAGACACGTGAGTACAGCCGGGACAGATATTATTTATAATGGAAATCACTCACGGTAGTTTAAACCCCATACCCCTTATCGATTTCTAGACGGCATCGTACCGGAACGCTGAATCGCTTGGCGTAGAAACCAATATGGGGGGATTCATAAAACTGCTGTAGCCCTTCCAAGTTACCCGCTACCACCTTAAACTGTCACGTCACTTGGCAATAATCGATTAGTTAATTTGATTAATTTAATCTTGATCAAGATAAATATAGTAATCGTAATAGCGATTAATAATATTAATCTTTGATCGTTAATCGTCAATTTGATTAATATTATTCAATCATATGTTTTTAATCGCGATTAACGATTAAAATTAAATAATCGCAATCAAGAAAATTTCGATTAGGATTAATTAATTTTAATCATTAATCGCGAATAACTTTTTCGTTAATCTGATTAACTTTTTGCCAACATTGCCACCAGGTGAGATCGCAGTCAAGGGGTAACTTGTAATTAAATTTAAAAAAATAGGGCGGTATACACTAGTAGACAGTTAGTGGTGTAGCGTGTGGTGGGGGGTTAGCACGGCGCCCCCGGGAGGAAGCACAGACGTGATGACGGGCGCCGCGCCCCCCACTCCTCCCACGCCTCCTACACCCCCCACTCCGCCGCCGCAGAATATCACCTGAAAAAATAAAAAAGGCAAATAAAAAAAAAATGTTTTTTTATACATCTTATATAACTTAAGACTCAGCACCCTCAAAAGCAGGCGAGAAAGAGGCGATCTAATTGAAACTTACCAATACTAAATAATTATTATTGTGTCCCAAATTTTAAGAGCATGTTTCCGAGAAGGAGCAAGGGGACATGAGAAGCTACAAAATCAATTGCCATCGTCGAATCCATTAAACACTTTCTGACCAACAGAGTTGTTCACAAATAGAATAAATTGCATAAGGATGTGGTTATGTCAAGTTCTGTTACCCAGTGGCCCTACCGCGGTTGTTTGACAGCTACAATGTCACGATCGCAATCATCTCTGATTGGTTAATGCTCGCTCACTATTGGCCACAATGCAGTGTTGCAACAAGAATAGCGCAAATTCAGCCAATCAGAACAATTGAGATTGTAATAATGATTGATGCAGGTTTTAGACAATCGCCCTGCAGTTCAAGAATAGATTGGACAAATATTTGGAAAACTCTAAGCACTTTTGATATAGACGCATCAGCGAAAGCTGCTTAGTCTATTAAAAATCTCAATCTCTGGTGCTTTGTATTTGTACTTAGGACTCAGTCAATTTAAGTAATGGATTTTTCAAAAATTAAGTACAGAAATAGATCAAACGCACGCACGCACGCACACATACACACACGCACGAGCCAGGACTCCATGACAGTTATATGTACAGTAGCCGGCAGGAAATATTGTACATCGACCTTTTAGATCCCCAACCTTCGATTAGAAGGTGGACATCCTAGCGACAGCTTTCTAAAAAATAATGTTTGTCTGTCCGTTGAATAGTTATTATGAATCGAAACATAGTTACTGTAGCCGGCAGGAAATATTGTACATCAACCTTTACAAAGAGGCCTCGGCTTTGTAGAGCGTTGTCCGTGTCACTCATACCTATGTGACGTTTTGTCGGTCTCAACGACAGAGAAAACGCTCTACAAAGCCGAAATGTCATTCTAAAGGCCGATGCACATTACTTTCTGCCGCCTACTGTAAATATGATATCATACTTGCGACACGGGAGTTGCGGGTTGTCCCGGCGTTGCCAGGACGTATTGCTGTTGTCTCACTCCGCCTACCTACAAATGAAAACATCAATTTTTTTTTTTTAATTTTATAGACAAGCGCTTGGCTGCAATCAGACCTGGTGGCAAGTGATGATGCAGCCTAAGATGGAGCGCGCTTGCCTAGATGCCTATTCACTCTTGACTTGATATAATTGGAAAAATGATGCTGGAAGGGTATACTAATATAAATGCGAATGTGTGTCTGTCTGTCTGTTAGATTTCACGGCCCAACAGTTTAGCCGATGTTGATGAAATTTGGTAGAGTTAGGACTCTCACCACGGTCTTGCGCCGCCTGAATCCAGCGGCTCGCTGCGACTCGTCTGATGCCGTTCGTCCACCTAGTGGGGGTCTTCTAACGCTGCGCTGCCCGGTGCGAGGTCGCCATTCTAGTCAGTTTTACTGTCCGTTACTTTTACACGGCCTATCCTTTTCGCTGATTTTGTGAAATACAGAAATAGCTTGCGTTTTGGAGACAGACATAAACTACTTATTACGAAAAATCCACGGCTGACGGGATATCTATGCGGGCTATAATGATGTATTATTTGTAACTAGCTTATGCTCGCGACTTCGTCCGCGTGGACTACACAAATTTCAAACCCCTGTTTGACCCCCTTAGGGGTTGAATTCCCAAAAATCCTTTCTTAGCGGATGCCTACGTCATAATAGCTATCTGCATGCCAAATTTCAACCCGATCCGTCCAGTGGTTTGAGCTGTGTGATGATAGATCAGTCAGTGGTTCAGTCAGTCACCTTTTCCTTTTATATATTTAGATATGTCGTGATATTTTACAAAATATAGTCAAAGTCAAAGTCAAAGTCAAAATGATTAATTCAAAATAGGTAATTAATAACTCTTTTTGATGGTCAGATGTTGGATTTGTAAGATATAGTGGTGATAATTATTACGCAAACTTAAAACTAAAGCTACGAGGGTTCCAAACGCGCCCAGGTCTGAGAAGAGCCCACAACAAACTCATAGGAATTTTTTTCGCGTTTTTCATATTTGGTATCATATCACTGATCACCAGTACCATCGCCTGTCTTCGTTTTTGCCAGCGTTCTAGTTACATCCTGTATAGAGCGCTAAAATCATAACCCTTCCGCAGGCTTTGCCGTAGTCTATATATATAAAAGGAAAAGGTGACTGACTGTGTGACTGACTGACTGACTGACTGACTGATCTATCAACGCACAGCTCAAACTACTGGACGGATCGGGCTGAAATTTGGCATGCAGATAGCTATTATGACGTAGGCATCCGCTAAGAAAGGATTTTTGAAAATTCAACTCCTAAGGGGGTGAAATAGGGTTTTGAAATTTTGTAGTCCACGCGGACGAAGTCGCGAGCATAAGCTATCTATATATATAAAAGGAAAAGGTGACTGACTGACTGAATGACTGACTGACTGACTGACTGACTGATCTATCAACGCACAGCTCAAACTACTGGACGGATCGGGCTGAAATTTGGCATGCAGATAGCTATTATGACGTAGGCATCCGCTAAGAAAGGATTTTTGAAAATTCAACTCCTAAGGGGGTGAAATAGGGTTTTGAAATTTTGTAGTCCACGCGGACGAAGTCGCGAGCATAAGCTAGTCGGGTATAAAAGGGGTGCTTCACACACACACACCTGATGTATCTGCTGGGGCTGCTGTTGGATGGTCTGTCGGTGGCCTTCCGACTCCACCACCAC